>NC_091474.1:139029268-140261768 GCF_036971445.1 Narcine bancroftii | reverse complement strand
CATCTGTAGAGATTTGCCAGGGTTTTCAATGTCATACCTAACCTCTGCAAATTCCCAAGGAAGTCGAGGTGCTGGTGTGCTTTCTTTAAGAAATCATTAGTGAATTTGGTCCAGGAAAAATCCTCTGAGGTAGTGACTTCTAAGAACTTAAATGTACCCACCCTCTCCACTCAGATTCCCCAGTGATCACTGGATCGTATACCTCTGGTTTCCCCTTCCTGAAGTCAACAATGTCATTGAGTGCAAGGTTGTTGTTTATGCACCTTTCAGCCAAGTTTTAAATCTCTCTCCTGTATTCTGACTCATCGGCTTTTTTTATATAACCCACTACTATGGCAGCATTGGCAATTTGTAAATGGTGCTATTGTTGTACAGAGCCATACAATCGTAGGTGTAAAGAGAGTAGAGCAGGGGGCTAAGAATGCAGCCCTGTGATACTCTGGTACTGATGGAGGAGATATTCTTACCAATTCTCACTGATTCTGGTCTGGAGGTGAGGAAATCCAGGATCCAATTACACAGTGGGGCGTTGAGTCCCATGTCTTGGAGTTTACTGATCAGTTTTGAGTCAATGATGGTGTTCCTTGCCAAAATGTAGTCAATAAATCGTCCTGATGTATACATCTTTGATGTTCAGGTGTTCTAAGGGTTTGTGCAGAGCCAGTGAAATGGCATCCGCCATAGACTTGTTGCTACAATAGGTGAATTGGAACAATCCATGTCAATGTTTAGACAGGAGCTGATAGGCTTCATCACTGTTGATATCGTTGCTACTGATTGATTGTCATTAAGATAGGTACTGCAATGAAGCCCTACTTCTTCACAAATATGTACATAAAAGGGGGACAGGAGCAGTGGCGTCACTGGAGCTGGTGTCACTCTCACTCCCTCCTCCTGTACCAGACCAAACAGAATCCTTCGTTAATGTTACTTGTAAATCATAATTCTTGTAAATCACTAAATGTAATGCGACTAATAGTGAGATAAACAACTAGCAAAATTAAAATTACACCTTTAAATTGCAATATCATACTATTTAATTCTCAAACAAGCTATTGCTATAAGTTCATGAATACTAATTATCACAATTTTGTAGCTAAAACACCAGAACATTTGACAAAAGCAGTGACTATAAAAACACCAGCAGCAACAAAAACAACAGCGTGTGCAGATGAAACCATGTGATTCAAGACATAATTGTAATTGGGTAATAATGACAGGTCTGATTGGAGCACACAAGAAGGTTCAATAAGTAAATTAGCATAGAGTTTTAGCCTTGAGAAATGTAAGATGGGTTACAAAAAATGTTTTTGTTGTTATAACTAACGACAGGGATAGTTTTATAAAAAACAATACATTTCTGCTGAAGCACTGCACAAAAATTTTATAGACAGTCATCTTGGTGTCACCTTCTCTGATGGTGATGGTGCTATGTGTTTCCCCGCCCACCCCCCCCCCCCCCACCCACCCAGTGATGCCAGTGAGCAAGAGCATTATTTCTGAGTCCTACTCAATATTCTTCTTTTCTTCTTTGGCTTGGCTTCGCGGACGAAAATTTATGGAGGGGTATGTCCACGTCTGCTGCAGGCTCGTTGGTGACTGACAAGTCCGATGCGGGACAGGCAGGCACGGTTGCAGCGGTTGCAAGGGAAAATTGGTTGGTTGGGTTGGGTGTTGGATTTTTCCTCCTTTGTCTTTTGTCAGTGAGGTGGGCTCAGCAGTCTTCTTCAAAGGAGGTTGCTGCCCGCCGAAGTATGAGGCGCCAAGATGCATGGTTGAAGGTGATATCAGCCCACTGGCGGTGGTCAATGTGGCAGGCACCAAGAGATTTCTTTCAGCAGTCCTTGTACCTCTTCTTTGGTGCACCTCTGTCTTGGTGGCCAGTGGAGAGCTCGCCATATAACACGATCTTGGGAAGGCGATGGTCCTCCATTCTGGAGACATGACCTACCCAGCGCAGTTGGGTCTTCAACAGCATTGATTCGATGCTTGCAGACTCTGCCAGCTCGAGTACTTCGATGTTAGGGATGAAGTCATTCCAATGAATGTTGAGGATGGAACGGAGACAGCGCTGATGGAAGCGTTCTAGGAACCGTAGGTGATGCCAGTAGAGGACCCATGATTCGGAGCTGAACAGGAGCGTGGGTATGACAATGGTTCTGCACATGCTGATCTTTGTGTGTTTCTTCAGGTGATTGTTTTTCCAGACTCTTTTGTGTAGTCTTCCAAAGGCGCTATTTGCCTTGGCGAGTCTGTTGTCTATCTCTTTGTCGATCCTTGCATCAGATGAAATGGTGCAGCCGAGGTAGGTAAACTGGTTGACCATTTTGAGTTCTGTGTGCCCGATGGAGATGTGGGGGGGGGGGGGGGGGGCTGGTAGTCATGGTGGGGAGCTGGCTGATGGAGGTCCTCAGTTTTCTTCAGTGCAGAGAACAAAGGACTCTACATCACCTTTGATGACCTCACCAAAGCCTTTGACACCGTGAGCAGGCTTTGGCAAATACTAGAGCACCTCGGATGCCCCCCCAAGTTCCTCCACATGGTTATCCAACTGCATGAAAACCAACAAGGTCGGGTCAGATACAGCAATGAGCTCTCCGAACCCTTCTCCATTGACAACGGCGTGAAGCAAGGCTGCGTCCTTGCACCAATCCTCTTTACTATCTTCTTCAGCATGATCCTGAAACAAGCCATGAAAGACCTCAACAATGAAGACGCTGTTTACATCCGGTTCCGCACGGATGGCAGTCTCTTCAATCTGAGGCGCCTGCAAGCTCACACCAAGACAAAAGAACAACTTGTCCGTGAACTACTCTTTGCAGATGATGCTGCTTTAGTTGCCCATTCAGAGCCAGCTCTTCAGCGCATGACGTCCTGTTTTGCGGAAACTGCCAAAATCTTACTCAATATGCGTCTCACAATCAACATCACTAGCAAATTATTACATAATTGTTTTGGGACCCTCCAGCCCATTGGCTGACATTTTGCCTATATTATAACTGTTGCTGTGTTTCAAGATGGACTTTTTGCTCATAAAAACACCCCACGATGCAAGACTGTGTAGTGTAAATCCTCTTACCTGCATTTGCACAACTCTAATTTCTGATTCAGAGCATAATTATCACTTTTACAACCAATAGTCAGCACCTCAACAGGGCACCACATGCAAAACTGCACATCCCTTTATCACATGCCCTGCTTCCAAACAGTGATATACAATGAACAGAAATACTCCCAGTGCAGACCACATTGACCATCTGCACAATTGGTAAAGCTATTGCCTCACAGCTCCAATGATCCAGGTTCAATCTGCCCTTGCGGAGCTCTGCATGTTCTCCTGAAAAACTCATAGGTTTATACCCGTAGTATAAAAATGTACAAGTTAGAAACTAAGTGCAAGGGCAAGTTGTGGGCACATGGTTAATGGGAATGTAGGTATAAATGATTACAGGAAAAATGAGTGGGGGGAGTGGAATATTTAGTGAGCTGGGGCAGACCTGATGGATTTGTCAGGTAGTTTCCTTTGATGTCATAATATGTACCCATTCTTAGAAAAAAGCTCTCAAATTTGACTCTCTGCTTTCATTTTGAGAAAAAAAAGCTTTGACTATGGACCTAAAAAAAAATAACTTTTTCTTCTGCTCTCCCTGTACACAGAATCTGTCGGGACAGGCAAGTAGTTTCAATTGTTATGACAGATCTGAACCTTCAATAATATTTCACTTTGTATTAAGTTTACAATAATCACCCAGCTTCCCACAGATATTGTCCTCAGATTTATTTTGTGTTATCATGTGGTCGGGATATTTTGAAGAGTCCAGATGCATAACATGCAAAAATCCTCTGATAATCTGGCATGCTCAGGACTTGGGCTATGATGAACAGCCGACTTTTAGTGCTGTATTTATTATTGACCCAATTTATTATATTGTAGCACTGATTATCATTTAATATTCTAGTACTATATAATACAATTCTCAGTGAACCCAGTAACTTTAAAGGGAACAAGGAACTGCATAGTTAACCAGACACTAATATGTTGAATGGAACTGTGGCCCTTTTGAGTTTTATGGGAGCATTGGAAATGGAGTCCCAAGTCTTGCAAGAGAGCATGGGAACTCGGACCCTGGTGAGATAAAGTGGTTCTACTGAGTGAAGGTAAAATTGAAGGAAGCCAGGCTGATTTAACTCATCAATCACTAGGAACGTTCACAGAGCTAGATTACCTGCTTATTTGTCCGGTTCAACCCACATGGCGATGTGAAAGGGCAGGAATGCAGGACCTTGAGTCCCCAAGTGCCAAACCACTGGGGCTTCCGAATAATTGCAGAGTGGACTCTGGGAGTTTTGCCATCTCCAACAACAGTTGTCGTGAAACACGGGGACCTTTTGGAGCAGTGGTTCTCCACCTTTTTCTTTCCACTCACCTACCATTTTAAGTCATCCCTATACCATAGGTGCTGTGATTAGTAAGGGATGACTTAAAGTGGTAGGTGGTTGGAAGGGAAGATTGAGAATCACTGCTCTTGACCCAATTGTTTCTGAAATAGTTTGCTTGAGAAAAATTGTCATTGGCCCATTTCCTGTGGAGTTATGAAACCGTGCACATAATGAGGTACGATTCAAACAGTAGTTTTCAAACTTTTTCTTTCCACCCACTTACCACCTGAAGCAATCCCTGACTAATCACAGAGCACCTATGGTATAGGGATGACTTAAAGTGGTTGGTGAATGGAAAGAAAAGGGCTGAGAACCACTGTTTGGGAGTATTGTTGAGGTTTAGATTGGGTTCGGGCAGTGAAAGTGGAGAAAGCACGTCTCTACGCCGCTCTTTCCAGCCAATGGTCCACTCATTAAACAAACACTCAATGCATTAACCCCCCCCCCCCCCCCAAATCGACGGTGCTAAAAGGACAGAGCACCTTCGCTCCACAATTGTTGCTGGGCTGCGCCTGCCCAAAACTTGGTGCCGAGGAGCAATCAGCGATGCCCCGGGGTCGAGGAGAGCCCGACCGAAAGGCAAGCGCTCTCCCCTCGGCCGCTCGCTGTCCGTCAACTGACGTCACAATGCTGGGGAGCCGGGCTTGGCTGAGCAGCGGGAGAAGGGTGGGTCCTGTGGCGCGACGGGCGGAGTGTGCTCCATCGCCACTCCGGCGGATTACTGCTGGAAAGCAGTGGGGAGCGAGTTGGAGAGCGGCGACGATGGTGCCCTGGCCAACGCGCTCTTTGCTGTCCGTAGTATGGCTCCTTCTCGCCGCTTTCTCGCCGCAGGCTGCCGCTTGCCCGAGCCGCTGCCTCTGCTTTCGCACCACGGTGAGGTGCATGCATTTAATGCTGGAGAACATACCTGCTGTCTCGCCGCAAACCACCATCCTGTGAGTATTGGAGCGGCGGGGCTGCTGCGTTACGGGAGAGGGTTGAGCCGATGCTTTGTTGCATTGCCGAAGGGATTCGTCCTTCAGCTTTGCAGCGAGCCGCTAGAATGGAATGTTTGACTTAGTTTGAAAGCATTTGTTTGGCTGTGGACATTTCAATTTGATGTTCTGCACCTGTGGAATTTTGTTGTGGTTGCAGATGTTTGTAAATTTGAACTGCATGTTGGAACATTTCTGTATTTCCCCCCTCCTCCCTCCCTCCCACCCTTTTAGTGCCAAGCTCCCAATTGCCTTGTGTTTAAGTCCTTGGAATTTGTCGGAGGAAGGGAGGGATGTGTTTTTTTTTCCCTTTGGAAACCTTCTCAAAGAGAGTTAGCAGAAACAAGAAGGATACACGCGATGAGCGTCAGGAATATAAAGATCGCGAGTGCCAAGGCTTGCGGGACATCTGGCTTTTTGCAGGGTCACACGAGTCTTTGAAGCTGCTGTCGTGCAAACCCTAAAAATCAAAAGGAGGGCAGCAAATAGCAGCCAATAAGCAAAAGCTTCACAAAGATTGGGGAGGGGGGGTTGTAGAGGTGTAACTTCTGATTCGAAGTTGCCCTTCTCTCCGCTGACTCCCCATTGAGCCCTGTAAGGTGGAGCGTTTTGTTCATGTCCTGGGAACGATCTTTAAGTGGACAGAGAGCAGCCCAATATAGAAAGGGTGTCGGAAACGGCAGAGAGGGTGCCCACCTTTGATCGGTCGGGACCAGTCGTTGCACATGTGCTGGAACCTCACTTGGGATTGGTTTTGTGTTCACCACCCCTTCCTTCGTTTTCGAGGGCCATAAAAATCTGCAACACTGACTGGTTCAGGAAGGAATACTCCCAACGAAGTGCAGCTGTACAATGACTGGACTTCAGTCAGGTCGGGGAACAAGCACGCTTGCCTCAGCCTCTCCCGGGGTAGATAGATCTCGCAGCCGAAAATAAAACCATTCTTCAATGGAATGAGCAGCAATCGACATCATAAATCTGCTTGCTTCACCGGTGCTGCTTTGGCGTGGAGGATGTATCCTTTTCCTCTTAACCCCATGCCCTCTTGGAGCCTCCAGGATCTGTTTAACTTAATATACATTTACTCAAATTGATGTTCTTATTCCGGTGAGGGCCAAAGGTTAATGTGCATGGAACTGAGTTTGCAGGCACTAGTTTTGTGGGACATGTCAACAGAGAAGGAAAAACTGAGCATTAAAAACAAAATCTGCCAGTCATTTTGGGATTCATCAGTTGGCACAGGACTGACTGTCTGGCATGGAGTTTCCACGTTCCTGCAGACTTTTTGTTTGGTGCTTTACTGTAAGTTATTTCTTTGTTGTGGTGGTGGTTCAAGCGCTGATGTGCAGGTGCCTGGCAGCATTCTGTACATTTCCCTTTTGACATCTCCCTCTGAAGGATGGGGCTGATTACAAAATTGTCTTTGGGATGATGGAAATCAAATCCTGTGAGAGGGAGAAAAAGGTTTTTCTTTACTGTAACTGCTGCAGAAATGTTTGAAGTGGCCGGAAGGATCACATGAATGTGTGAATCAGCTGATTTCTGGAAAAATCATGAGGAGGCTTTTTTTAAAAAAAATTCCACAACAATTTCTTTGAACAAAGGAATAATCAGAAAATTCAGCAATAACTAGGATGAGAGACCACAAGACTAAACATGCAACCTCTCCCACTTGCTCTGTCATTCTCAACAGGATCAATAGATTCCCCCTGGGGAAGTGGGGGGGGGGGGGGGGGGCGGCACGGACTGAAATCAGAACATTTGTTTTTTTTTTAAGTAGTTGGAAGGAACCAACTAAACTTGACTGCTTCACAGGGAAGGTGGCCCATAAACTTTCAGCAGAGACCTAAGGGGATCATGGCAAAAAAAAAGTTTACATCTGTGCCATTTTCCATATTTTTGTGATGTCATTATTCAAATACCCTCTGCCCTGAATGACTGAGTTTCCACAACTCTCGAGGGTAAAGAACTCCAAAGATCTGGGTGAAGAAATATATTCCTTGTTACATTTACAATGCGAAAGGAGTCTAGCTGGGCTTTAAAACCCCTGACCATTCTCTTCCATTCAATGAGGTTGTGGCTGATCTGATCTTTGATTTCCACTGGTTTTAATTTACGGGATTCCTGTGGTTTTATCTCTATCAGCCTTTAGTAATCAGGTGATGCATTTCGGTGGGATAAAAATTCCAAAGATTTGAGATCCTTTCCGAAGAAATTCTACCTCCTCCAAGTCTTAATTGCATGGGACATTATCCTGAGATGAAATCTCCCAAACAATCGTGTGCAGAAAGGATGGGTGCTGGGTCCACTCTCAATGGGGTCATATTTGTGGGTGGGGGGCACAGACTGAAATCATAAAATATTTTATATGTTTTTAATCTTGTTGGGTTTTTTTTAAAAAAAGGAAGAAACCAATGAAACTTAACTGCTTCACGGAGAAGGGGCCCCATGAAGTTTGAGGAGGGTCTGAAGGGGGCTATAACCAAAAATAGGTTAAGAATGCCTGATGTAAATAACTGGGATGATGACAATCCAGATAGTATGGTTAGTAAGTTTGTGGGTGACACCAAAATTGTTGATTATGGTGGACAGTGAAGAATGTTATCTAAGAATACAACAGAATCAAGAACACAGTTCGTTGGTGTTTTAATAGCATTGCACTAACCTTGCCACATGAAATGTAGAGTTCCATGACTCATTGATTCCCAGAGAAGGAAACAAAAACAAAATCATAATTGGAGAGTCTCTTTTTTCCCACAAGTTACATTTGGGTTTAATTGTAATTGTATAATGCAAAACTGACAATTATGAAACACCTTGTGTATATATAACCACATACTACTTATTATTTTTCTTTTCCTTCAGAGTGGAAATTGCACATTGTTACTTTATCGAGTGAGTTACAAAGTTTCGGTTAACTCCTTTATAATTTTTTAAAAAATTGAGTTTAACATATAAACTTAGATACAACATTTTAAGGAAAACACAAAACAAGTTATTTCATATACATGCAGGTGCAAAGAAAAAAATGATGGAACTACATTAGGCAGTTCCTTGATCCACATAAGAAACAAATAATTGAAATTAAAGATTGAGTTAACTCCAATCAGTTAGGTCTTCCTGAAATATAATGACGTGTTTGTGATGCCTGCCATTATTAATATGCAAACTCCAGAGAGGAGAGATGGTTCCCACTACAAACTTTTATCAGTTCATTGTGTACTTCAATCTTGTCCTTAGTCTTCCTGGCATTTTTTCATTTTGCACTGGATTTACTCACTAATTGCCAATTAAACTTGTTGAAAATTAATGTGCGTAACCTTCAAGCTAAATATACTTTCAGGATCATGACAGATTTTAATTTGATGCCATCACATTTTTTGGCTCAGAAAGGGGACAGTTGAAACCATTAGTTTCGTCTCTGCCTGTTGTAAATCTGTATATTGTTCTTTAGAGAGCTTTAATGCTGTACATTTTTTTTTAAAGTGAAGGCAATACAGTCTTGCAATCAGAGCAAAATCTGCTTGTTCCTTGGGAGTGACTGCTCCGCAAATATTTTTTTGCTTCCACTACATGCACTGAAAGGGTAGCTGCAGATAGTGCCATCAATGTAGAAGGCTTTCATCAGCCAAATGAACAGCAGCAGTAAAGTGGTCGCCTTTGTTCCAAAACAGCCATCTGATGATTGATGCTCCCATACTCTTGGGTGTGAAGAACCGTTCCCACTATGATTGTAAAGCTTTTTTTAAAAAAAATGCAGCAGATGCTGCAAATCTAGAATGAAAATACTGGAAATACTTGGCCACATCTAAGGGAAGAGAAACCGTGACTATGCTCTGGCTGAAGGTCCTTCATCAGAACTTTGTCTTTTATTTTGTCTTGCCATGGTTTTGTCATCCTATGAGCAAACAGTGCCTTTACTGCTGCTACAGGATGACAGAAAGGAGGAGTTTGGGTTGGTGAAATACTTTTTCATAATGACAGAACATTCCAAAGCACTTCATTGAATGAAATACTGTAAGTGTAATAAATTTTGTAATATCAGCAAATGGGATAGACATTGTATGCATGGCCAGATCCTGCATTTGGGAGGGAAAAAAGATTTTAAAAATATTGTGAACTTGTTTGAAGGATAACTATCACTGAGGACATAACGTTGCTGTAAGCACTCAGCAGGTCAGATAGTGTCAGTAGAAAGGGAAAGAGTTAGCATTTCAGACCAAAGACCCTTCTGTCAGATTACTGGCCTGACATGTCAACTCTTTTCTTTCCACAGAAGCTGTCTGATCTTCTAAGTGTTTTAGAAAGTTGTATTTTTATTTCACATTTTCAACAAATGTAGTTCTTGGACAATTAATGTGAACTAAAGCCTTGATAATGGGATAATGTTATTTAAATTATTTTTCTAACATTCATCAGAAGGCACACAGGACCTCCATTAAATATTTCTTCCCAAGGACAACTCTGGAAAAACAGTGCATATTTCTTTTAAAGAGATCAGTAATTGATACATGTCCAAAAACCATTAGGTATTGGCAAACAGAGGGGTCTGTCATTCTGTCATGGATTTTTCTTCATTCACTGTCAAGATAATTGGAATAGGTGATACTTTAAACTACAAACAAATGCTCTTTATTCATAAAACATGTTAAAGTACCAGGAGGCATGCTTACAACTGTTTCCTCACAAAGTGACTATCTTCTGTCCACAAACATTTGCAGCAAAATGGTTAACAGATTAAATGGTGACAATTTAAAAGGAACAATTATCCCACAAGTGCATATGACACATCCTTCCTTTAATATTGAAAGATAAAATAAAAAAAACATTGTGTGTGTATGTGCAGACTGTGTGTTTTGGTACATGGTCCTTGAGATGTTTGGGTCAGTAGACTCTTTCTAGATCTGGTTCTACTGATTGCAATTCTCCAAGGTCTGCTGATGGACTGTGGGTTTCTCATGATACATCCTTTAATATCTTCATCTCCACTTCGCACATGAATGTTTCCTTTGTAAACTTTCTCAGACGCCATTTGTTCCTTTGATTTGATATGACCTCAGTCTGATGTGGCCTTCATCCACACTGTGCATCTAACTCTTCATGGTGGCAGATTTATGGCATCCCACATTAATGGTCGAGAGATTGATCCTGTCAAACTCGTATCCTCAGCATCATTTATGCCCATGAGATGTGCTTAGCTAAGTGTGATGACACTCTGGATGTCTTTGCTAAGTGGACCAAGTTTTGTGATTGAACGATTGATTCATCTGCAGGAGTTTTCATAATCCTCTCATGGTGTAATCCAGTTTGTTTTTTATTGTAGAGATTTACCTATTTATAAACCTATCCGCTGTGGGCACTACTTCCAAGAGTAGATGTGACATTCTGCAATGATTTTAGACATAAAGCACTGTAACTGGCCCACGAGCCCCTGCTTCCCAAATGCATTCCTATGACAAACTAACCCATATGTGGAAGGAAACTGGAGCACCCAAGGAAAAGCCACGCAGACACGGAGAATGTACACATTCCTTTCAGACAGTGCCAGATTCGAACCCAGGTCACTGGTGCAGTGCATTAGCATTGTGCTAATTGCTGTGCTAACCGTCCTGCCCTTGATGAAATGTGCATCTTAGCTTTTTTGATTCTTTGGGTTCCACCTGCGGAAAGCATTTGTTATTAGGCTACATTGATAGTATAAGTCTCATAGATTTCAATAGCAATGCCTCAAGATTAATGATTGCTTCAGGTGGATGTTGCATGTTGGTTCACAGCCACACTATCATGTCACGGCATCACCGTCAGGGCATGGTTACATCTAGTGCAGTGGTTCTCAACCCTTTTCTTTCCACCCACATAACACTTTAAGTATTCCCTATGCCATAGGTGCTCAGTGATTAGTAAGGGATTGCATAAAGTGATATGTGGGTGGGTGAAAAAAAAACACTGTTTTAATTGTACCTAATTGACTCGTTATGTGCATGGTTTCATAACTCCAAAGGAAATGGGCCAATGACAATTTTTCTCAAGCAAAATATTATTTGTAATTGTATTATTAAGAATTGGGTCAAGAGCAGTGATTCTCAACCTTCCCATCTCACTCACATACCACCTTAAGCAATCCCTTACTAATCACAGAGCACTGATGGCAGAGAGATGACTTGAAGTGGTATGTGAGTGGAAAGAAAAAGGTTGAGAACTACCGATCTAATGGGCGTTCTTTCTACACTGTTAACTGTCAATGCTGGAATTTTGAGCAAACGATAAGAATCTGGAGGAACTTGGCAGGTCAGGCAGTATCTAAGGGTACAAATCCTCATTCAATGTTTTCATTTGGGCTCCTTTATCAATATTGAATTGGGAATAGATGATATCAAGTTTCATCAAAGGGAGTAAAATGGGGGAGGGGAGAGTTCAGAGATTGGGGATGGGATACGTGGTGATAAAGCATTGAAAGGTAGAAGGAGAGGCCACTGAAAGGAGGGAAGGTTTGAGAAACCAGAATGAGAGTAGGTAAAGATGAAATGGAAGCAGTGGAAACAGATGGAGGTTACCTAAAAATTGGACTTGAGGCCGACCATGAGGAACATGATGTCCTAGATTCTATAATAAGTTCCTTGAGCTAATAGTGCTCTAAATCTTGAAATTTTCTACTAGTCAGCCAGTAGATGATGGATCAACATTCTGCTGTGTTTCATGCAATTGGCCAACCTACCCACTGACTCGCACACTCTGAAGACTCCTTTACCTGCATAAGCTTTCTTCCTCCTCTTGGATATCCTATTCTTACCTTCCTGGATCTTTTTAATTCTGACTGTTGCCGAGTCATCAACAGTATCAACTTCACCACATCCTTCACTTATTCTAATCTCAACCCCTAGGAATGCATTGCCCTCCACCCTCTCAATTCCAATCCCAACCTCACTGTCAACTCTGCACTCATGGGTGCCCTGGCACACTGGCCTATACCTTGTTGAGGCCAGACTTGGCTCTCTGAACTGGATCCCACTAAGAAGTATCAAGCCACCATCTCACTCACTATCACTCATCACTTGCAGTCATTTCCATTTCATAGCCTCATAACTTCATTGTTTCCCAACCCTGCAGTGCCTGGTTCTACTTCCTACCCAAAATCCACAAACCGAATGGTCTGGCAGATTCATTGTTTCTGCATACTCCTGCACACCAAACTGGTATCAAGATGATACCAGTTTTTCCCCCCTCCTCCACCTCCAGTACAGTCCCTTCCTCCTTTCATCTGGGATTCCTCATATGCCCTCCACCACTTCAACAATTTCCAGTTGCCTGGACTCAACTACCTCATTTTCACTACGGTTGTCCAATCATGATGCACCTCCATCCCCCATTTTGAAGGTCTCAAAGCCCTTTGTTTCTTTCTCAACAACAGTCCCACCCTAGCCCTCTCCACCGTCACCCTTCTCCACCGTCACCCTTCTCCACCGTCACCCTTCTCCACCGTCACCCTTCTCCACCGTCACCCTTCTCCACCGTCACCCTTCTCCACCGTCACCCTTCTCCACCGTCACCCTTCTCCACCGTCACCCTTCTCCACCGTCACCCTTCTCCACCGTCACCCTTCTCCACCGTCACCCTTCTCCACCGTCACCCTTCTCCACCGTCACCCTTCTCCACCGTCACCCTTCTCCACCGTCACCCTTCTCCACCGTCACCCTTCTCCACCGTCACCCTTCTCCACCGTCACCCTTCTCCACCGTCACCCTTCTCCACCGTCACCCTTCTCCACCGTCACCCTTCTCCACCGTCACCCTTCTCCACCGTCACCCTTCTCCACCGTCACCCTTCTCCACCGTCACCCTTCTCCACCGTCACCCTTCTCCACCGTCACCCTTCTCCACCGTCACCCTTCTCCACCGTCACCCTTCTCCACCGTCACCCTTCTCCACCGTCACCCTTCTCCACCGTCACCCTTCTCCACCGTCACCCTTCTCCACCGTCACCCTTCTCCACCGTCACCCTTCTCCACCGTCACCCTTCTCCACCGTCACCCTTCTCCACCGTCACCCTTCTCCACCGTCACCCTTCTCCACCGTCACCCTTCTCCACCGTCACCCTTCTCCACCGTCACCCTTCTCCACCGTCACCCTTCTCCACCGTCACCCTTCTCCACCGTCACCCTTCTCCACCGTCACCCTTCTCCACCGTCACCCTTCTCCACCGTCACCCTTCTCCACCGTCACCCTTCTCCACCGTCACCCTTCTCCACCGTCACCCTTCTCCACCGTCACCCTTCTCCACCGTCACCCTTCTCCACCGTCACCCTTCTCCACCGTCACCCTTCTCCACCGTCACCCTTCTCCACCGTCACCCTTCTCCACCGTCACCCTTCTCCACCGTCACCCTTCTCCACCGTCACCCTTCTCCACCGTCACCCTTCTCCACCGTCACCCTTCTCCACCGTCACCCTTCTCCACCGTCACCCTTCTCCACCGTCACCCTTCTCCACCGTCACCCTTCTCCACCGTCACCCTTCTCCACCGTCACCCTTCTCCACCGTCACCCTTCTCCACCGTCACCCTTCTCCACCGTCACCCTTCTCCACCGTCACCCTTCTCCACCGTCACCCTTCTCCACCGTCACCCTTCTCCACCGTCACCCTTCTCCACCGTCACCCTTCTCCACCGTCACCCTTCTCCACCGTCACCCTTCTCCACCGTCACCCTTCTCCACCGTCACCCTTCTCCACCGTCACCCTTCTCCACCGTCACCCTTCTCCACCGTCACCCTTCTCCACCGTCACCCTTCTCCACCGTCACCCTTCTCCACCGTCACCCTTCTCCACCGTCACCCTTCTCCACCGTCACCCTTCTCCACCGTCACCCTTCTCCACCGTCACCCTTCTCCACCGTCACCCTTCTCCACCGTCACCCTTCTCCACCGTCACCCTTCTCCACCGTCACCCTTCTCCACCGTCACCCTTCTCCACCGTCACCCTTCTCCACCGTCACCCTTCTCCACCGTCACCCTTCTCCACCGTCACCCTTCTCCACCGTCACCCTTCTCCACCGTCACCCTTCTCCACCGTCACCCTTCTCCACCGTCACCCTTCTCCACCGTCACCCTTCTCCACCGTCACCCTTCTCCACCGTCACCCTTCTCCACCGTCACCCTTCTCCACCGTCACCCTTCTCCACCGTCACCCTTCTCCACCGTCACCCTTCTCCACCGTCACCCTTCTCCACCGTCACCCTTCTCCACCGTCACCCTTCTCCACCGTCACCCTTCTCCACCGTCACCCTTCTCCACCGTCACCCTTCTCCACCGTCACCCTTCTCCACCGTCACCCTTCTCCACCGTCACCCTTCTCCACCGTCACCCTTCTCCACCGTCACCCTTCTCCACCGTCACCCTTCTCCACCGTCACCCTTCTCCACCGTCACCCTTCTCCACCGTCACCCTTCTCCACCGTCACCCTTCTCCACCGTCACCCTTCTCCACCGTCACCCTTCTCCACCGTCACCCTTCTCCACCGTCACCCTTCTCCACCGTCACCCTTCTCCACCGTCACCCTTCTCCACCGTCACCCTTCTCCACCGTCACCCTTCTCCACCGTCACCCTTCTCCACCGTCACCCTTCTCCACCGTCACCCTTCTCCACCGTCACCCTTCTCCACCGTCACCCTTCTCCACCGTCACCCTTCTCCACCGTCACCCTTCTCCACCGTCACCCTTCTCCACCGTCACCCTTCTCCACCGTCACCCTTCTCCACCGTCACCCTTCTCCACCGTCACCCTTCTCCACCGTCACCCTTCTCCACCGTCACCCTTCTCCACCGTCACCCTTCTCCACCGTCACCCTTCTCCACCGTCACCCTTCTCCACCGTCACCCTTCTCCACCGTCACCCTTCTCCACCGTCACCCTTCTCCACCGTCACCCTTCTCCACCGTCACCCTTCTCCACCTGGCAGAACATCTCTCTCTCCTTGACTACTTCTTGGACTCATCCCACTTTCTCTAAGCCCCGGGTACCTGCATTGGACCTAGCTATGTCTGCCCTTTTGGTGGCTATGTGGAGTAATCCATGCTAGAAGCCTATGCAGGCAAGGCTCCTCAACTCTTCTTTTGCTATATCAGTTGCTACATTGGTGAGCTTGTCAACTTTATGCACTTTGCTGGCAACTTCTACCCAAGCGTCAAATTCATCTGGGCCATTTCTAGCAACTCCCCTTTCTCGATCTCTCTGTCTCCATCTCTGGAGACAACCCTCTCTTAACCCACCAAGCTATATCGACCACACCTCTTCCCACCCTGTCCCCTGTAAGATATCTATTCCTTTCTCTCAATTCTTCTACCTCTTCTGCATCTATTCCCAGGATGAGATCTTCCATTCCAGAAAATTCATGTCCTACTTCAAATTAAATGTGGGTTCCAATCTACTGACATCAGCTCGGCTCTATTTCCTGTACATATGCACTGCCCCCTTGCCCCACCCCCACCCCTAGATACAACATGGACAGGATTCTCCTTGTCCTCACTTACTACCCTACCATCCTCCACATCCAACATATATTGCTCTGGAATTTCCGCCACCTGCAACATGATCCCACCATCAGTCCCTTTCTCCAGGGACTGCTCCCTCCAG
Organism: Narcine bancroftii; assembly: GCF_036971445.1. Taxonomy (NCBI): domain Eukaryota; kingdom Metazoa; phylum Chordata; class Chondrichthyes; order Torpediniformes; family Narcinidae; genus Narcine; species Narcine bancroftii. The sequence continues at coordinate 140,245,732 of NC_091474.1, read as the reverse complement.
GATTCCCTTGTGCACTTATCCCTATTCATGAATTGCCTGCTAACTACCCTTGTTACCACAAGAAATGGTACACTTGTGCCCACATCTCCTTCCTCACTACCATTCAGGGTCCCAAACAGTCCTTCAAAGTGAAGTAACATCCAGTGCTCCTATTGTCTATCAGACAGGCTAGAAGCAAACAGAGATTGTTTCGTTGAGCACCTTTGCTTCATTGTGTTTAGGTTTGATTGGATACTAAGAGAATCAAGGCTGGGCACGTTATTAACAAACAGTGGTCTTTATTTATGCACTGGGCAACTCATAAGAGGGCACACATTCACAGAGACTAACACGGAATCTTTGGCTTGGCTTCGTGGACGAAGATTTTTGGAGGGGTAATGTCCATGTCAGCTGCAGGCTCGTTTGTGGCTGACAAGTCCGATGCGGGACAGACAGACACGGCTGCAGCGGTTGCAAGGGAAATTTGGTTGGTTGGGGTTGGGTGTTGGGTTTTTCCTCCTTTGTCTTTTGACAGTGAGGTGGGCTCTGCGGTCTTCTTCAAAGGAGGTTGCTGCCCGCCGAACTGAGGCGCCAAGATGCACGGTTTGAGGCGATATCAGCCCACTGGCAATGGTCAATGTGGCAGGCACCAAGAGCTTTCTTTAGGCAGTCCTTGTACCTCTTCTTTGGTGCACCTCTGTCTCGGTGGCCAGTGGAGAGCTTGCCATATAACACGATCTTGGGAAGGTGATGGTCCTCCATTCTGGAGATGTGACCTACCCAGCGCAGTTTGATCTTCAGCAGCGTGGATTCGATGCTGTCAACCTCTGCCATCTCGAGTACTTCGATGTTGGAGATGAAGTCGCTCCAATGAATGTTGAGGATGGAGCGGAGACAACGCTGGTGGAAGCATTCTAGGAGCCGTAGGTGATGCCGGTAAAGGACCCATGATTCGGAGCCAAACAGGAGTGTGGGTATGACAACGGCTCTGTATACGCTAATCTTTGTGAGGTTTTTCAGTTGGTTGTTTTTCCAGACTCTTTTGTGTAGTTTTCCAAAGGCACTCTTTGCCTTGGCGAGTCTGTTGTCTATCTCGATGTCGATCCTTGCATCCGATGAAATGGTGCAGCCAAGATAGGTAAACTGGTTGACCGTTTTGTGTGCCCGATGGAGATGTGGGGGTGCTGGTAGTCATGGTGGGGAGCTGGCTGATGGAGGACCTCCGTTTTCTTCAGGCTGACTTCCAGGCCAAACATTTTGGCAGTTTCCGCAAAACAGGACGTCAAGCGCTGAAGAGCTGGCTCTGAATGGGCAACTAAAGTGGCATTGTCTGCAAAGAGTAGTTCACGGACAAGTTGCTCTTGTGTCTTGGTGTGAGCTTGCAGGCGCCTCAGATTGAAGAGACTGCCATCCGTGCGGTACCAGATGTAAACAGTGTCTTCATTGTTGAGGTCTTTCATGGCTTGTTTCAGGATCATGCTGAAGAAGATTGAAAAGAGGGTTGGTGCGAGAACGCAGCCTTGCTTCACGCCATTGTTAATGGAAAAGGGTTCAGAGAGCTCATTGCTGTATCTGACCCGACCTTATTGGTTTTCGTGCAGTTAGATAACCATGTGGAGGAACTTTGGGGGGCATTCGAGGCGCTCTAGTATTTGCCAAAGCCTTTTCCTACTCACGGTGTCGAAGGCTTTGGTGAGGTCAACAAAGGTGATGTAGAGTCCTTTGTTTTGTTCTCTGCACTTTTCTTAGAGCTGTCTGAGGGCAAAGACCATGTCAGTAGTTCCTCTGTTTGCGCCAAAGCCGCAGTGATAACCACATAGCAGGTGCAAATGAATCACTGCTAAATATTGTAATTCCTGATTGGGAATGAAAGGATTAAACATAATACTCATCTACCCACAGGTACAGCATACCATTGAACAGTAAATGAATTACAACTAACAAGTATATCAAAAGAACCTAGCTTTCAGTATCAACCATAGCTCTGGATCCTTGAAAGGCCCATTGCAGCCGGTGGCCCCGACACTTCAGTAATGGTCTCGAGGCAGCAGCAAAAAAGGGGCCAAACAGGCTCCACGCATGCCATTTCAATGACCTGTCTGGTCCAATCGTGCATCATCCTCACCTGTGGGCAGATCTAACAGTTGATTGACACCCAGAGAACCAATCACACGTCAGCCTCACAGGTGGACACATCTAAGATCACTTCTGATCTCAGGGTCACTGGAGAGGTCATGTAACCCTCCACATCCCACACCACATTCTGTCCTCTACAATAACCATTTTAATTCCACAAACCACTCCCATGCTGTTATGTCTGTCCATGGTCTCGTGCACCCCTAAATTGAGGCTACCTGCACATTGTAGGAACAATATCTGATATTGTGTTTAACATTGACCTCCAGTTTGCATTAAATTGCTCCATTTCCCCATCCCTGTGTCCTCCAGATCTCCAGCCCCTTCCCTCCCCATCACCTCAACTTTTTTCTCTTCTACCATCCCATCCACATCATCTATGACCTGTTAGTTGGTGCTCCTCCCCATGCCTTTATATTTAGACGCCTGCCTGTTTTTTGCTCATACCTTGACAAGGGGATCCAGTCCAAAACCTTGGTTACCTTTTACTTCCAACAGATACTGTGCGAGTCTCCAGCACTTCTGTGAATTGCACTGCAATCATTGTGTCTCCAGACTTTCCTGTTTAATGTCCAAAGATCTTCTTCTTCTTTGGCTTGGCTTCGCGGACGAAGATTTATGGAGGGGGTAAATGTCCACATCAGGATAATGCCTCTTTAAATAGCAAAAGACCATTGAATAGTCATCAAGGATATTTTAGAATTGGGATAAATGTAGTGAACTTAAAATTATGTTTTTTGGAACTTGTTTCAGGAGGTAGTAATAAACACATTCAGATGCTTCAATTCAAATTAGATTAATCTTAAATTTTAAAATTGCTCTGTTGTAAAGGATGAAAACATTAATTTACAGCACTGGTTCTCAAACTTTGTTGGGATGCCACCCCCTTGGCCTCCAGGCCACATTCTGAGTGTGCCCCCCCCCCCCCAATACAACGGTGCTGAGTAAAGGGGGTAGTAGCAGAGCTGAGCGAGGGGGAATGGTGGCAGCGGCGCTGAGCTGGGGGGTAGTGACACCAATGCAAAATGGCAGCCAGTGAGACCAGCCTCGTTGCCATTTATTTTGCTCACTGCTGCCACTCTGAGTCTGGCCATAAAATTACTGCAGTGGCTTCTTCATTAAACTTTGCAGCCGACTGAATAGTAACAAGACTGAAGGTTCGGACCGTCCCCTTTTCCCTCACCACCCCTTTGGATCTTTCCATTGGAAGCATCCACTTTGGGAATCACTGATTGACATGAATAATACTTTGGATGTATTACGGTGTAACACAGTTTGAATTTACTTGCTCAGCGCGTTGACTGAAGCAGTAACTTTATTGGTTCTAGGTTTAGAATTATGGTGTGAATGTATTGTGAATGGTTAAAAGATCATTCCAGTTCATCAGATTGTTGAATAATTTGTGCATGAGAGACAACAAAAAGTTGTGAATAGGCCTCATGTTCAATCCTTCTGCATGTTTATTGATGAAAGATTTTTAGCAATTTATACCATATATAAAATGTATTTGGTTTTGTGATATTATCTCCTTTCTGAAGAATGCTTTAAATTTTATAGTTCTTTTCTGTCATGAATTGATTTGATATAACTTTCCTGTTGAAAGAAATGGCATCTTATTTGCAAGCTTGTGTTCTTGACTGTAAACCAACACTGAAGCCTCTAGTTTCCATCAAATCCCCCAAACTCGCATTCAGGTGGTGCCTGGGGCAGAGTTTGAAAAGCTAGATTAAGGAGCTGGGTGCAAACAAAAGCAGAAAGACACAACCTCAGCAAACATAGGAAATGGGCCATCTGTGGAATTTGCTACAGTTAGATTTTCCATTCTTTGTTCTGTTGTTGGAATGCAAAGCCCAAAATCCCTGCCATCATAAATTCTCGCAAATGCCTGTGGAAGTTTTCAGTGACAGTGGATGCAAAGATGGGCTTTATTTCAAGTGTAACAGAAATGTGGGGTTAGTTTTTGATCATTTTTATAAATTAGTGTTGCAGACTAATTTTCTCTTTTTTTTCCTGGGTTTGTGGTTATTTTTTTTGCTATCCCAGGCTTCATTGATACCTCACATTTTTGTGTTCAAGTGACTGGTCATCAGAAACTAATTCATCCATTACTGTGAAGCAGTGACCAAAGCTTTGGTTAGGAAATTAAGTAGATACTAACAGAGTGGCTCCTTTGTTTAACAAAAACACTATTGCCAAGGTGGTGGGGGGGTGGGCAGTTCATTCTTGTGTGTAAAGATGCATGAAAATTGCGGCAGTTCTCTGTAGTGATTAATGGCTTTTATTGATTCCATTTACACTCTGATTGCTGGTTGATGGAGTCTCCTATTTTTTATTTAGTTTAGATATACAGCACAGTAACAGGCCCTTCTGGCCCATGAGCCCATGCTACCTAAATACCCCAATTAACCTACAACCCCTTTGCGTTTTGAAAGGTGGCAAGAAATTGGTGCACCCGAGGAAGGCCAAGTGGACACTGGGAGAAAGCAGAAGCTTCTTACAGACAGTACCGGATTCGAACCTGGGTTGATGGCGCAGTAAAAAGCATTGTATTAACCAGCAGGCTGACATAGTGGTGAATTTAAAAAAAAAAAAAAAAGTTTTACCAACTAGTAAAATTACATCTCAAATTATGTGCACAATTTGTTGATTATCACCCAGAAGGACAGTTTTTCCACGATACTTGGGTTGGTCACTACCCAGGAAATCGTACCTCAAGAGGAATTGGACATACCTGTGTAAGCATTAACCTGAGTTTAACTGTCTGCGTGGTAAAACCATCTATATTCTAAGCCTTGCATTGAAAAAAGGGTAACATCGACTCAAGGTGCAACAGCCAACCTCATACAAAGAGGTACTTTGTATTGTGACACTTGTTAAGGCCAAACTGGTTAATAATTTTTTTTAGTGGCTTAGTTAGGTTGATGATGTCAGCAACTGCTGTCAAATAATTAGCCTTTCAAGTTAACAGCCTATTATCGGAACTAGTAATGTTGAGAAAAGGTATGTTTAAGGGAAAGAGGTGGAGAACAAAGTGAATATTTGTGATGGAGCGGAAACCAATGGAATTGAGATGTCTGAGAATGCAATCACAAAGAAGGCCCACCAGTGGCTATACTTTGAGGTGTCTGAGGCAGTTTGATATGTCACCGGAGACTCGCGTAAACTTCTACAGGTGTACCGTGGAGAGCATTCTGGCTGTTTGCATTGCTGCCTGGTATGGAGGCGCGAACTCTCAGGACAAGAATAAACTCCAGAGGGTTGTTAACTCGGCCTATGACATCACAGGCACCAGACTTCACTCCATCGAGGACATCTACATGAGGCGGTGTCTTTATATTTAAAAAAAAAGCAGTCTCTATCCTCAAAGACCTCCACCACCCAGGCCATGTCCTCTTACTATCGGGGGGAAAAGATCAAGTTTTTGAGCCCAAAGTCGAGCACTCAGCGGCACAAGGTCAGCTTCTTCCCTGCTACCATCAGAATGATCAATGAACACATTTTTTTTTTTTTTTTTTTTAATTTTTTTATTTTTCACACCATAAATCACATTAGCCATGATATACACTATTTCTTTTCACACATATACAGTGACTTTTTCTCCCCCCCCCCCCTTTCCTCCCAAACCACCCCCCCACCCCCCCCTCTCATCCATTTTAGGTATACAATCTAGGTTGCATTAATCCAGTCAGACAATGTTGTCATTCAACAAAATTACACCAGAAATTCTACTGAGTCCATTCTTTTCTTTCCTTCTCCTTCCATCAACTTAGGTAATGTTTGTCCCCGGTAGGTTTTCGCTATTGTATTTAATGTAAGGCTCCTATACTTGTTCGAATATTTCAATATTATTTCTTAACCAATATGTTATTTTTTTCTAATGGAATACATTTATTCATTTAAATTTGGTAGTTTCTTCCTTTTAATTTGGTTATGTATTCCATTAATATTTAAAGACATATAGTTCAGCGTAGCCCTTTTATATTTTGTTTATCTTCTCTTTCCGTTTTTCCATCATTACCTTTCCTCCTTTTCCATTTCTGTTTTCTTATTTTCAACTCTTCATAAGACAACATTCCTACAACATCTAACATTTTCCTTATTCTCCTATTTCTATCTTATTTATCCCCAATCTCCCCTTCACCTCCTGAGTTGTCCTTTATCCCTTGTCGGACAACCACATCTCCCCTCTCCATTTGGATTTGCGAATCCACTCGCAAGCGTCAACTGATTGTGCAGTGACCGCTATTTCCCCCCACCCCGCCTCCCCCAGAAAAGATTTCACTTTTCATATGTCACAAAGGTCCCTCTTTTAATTCCCTCCTTATTCTCTCTATTCCATTACCTTCCTTTATTAATTCTTGTCTATACTATCTATATTTTCCTCTAAGTACAGATACATTCATGTATGCTCATTGTCTCTATTCACTCTTATACCTCTTTACCTGCATACATATCAATCGTGATCATTTTTACTCTCATTACCCGTCTTCATCCCTCAGTCTATTTTTGTCTTTACCCACATACATATCAGTCGTGATCATTTTAACTCTCATTACCCGTCTTCCTCCCTCAGTCTATTTTTGTAATTGTTCTGCAAATTTTCGTGCTTCTTCTGGATCCGAGAATAGTCTGTTTTGCTGTCCTGGAATAAATATTTTCAATACCGCTGGATGCTTTAGTATAAATTTATACCCTTTCTTCCATAAAATCGCCTTTGCTGTATTGAACTCTTTTCTCTTCTTTAGGAGTTCAAAACTTATATCTGGATAAATGAAGATTTTTTGCCCTTTATACTCCAGTGGTTTGTTGCCCTCTCTTACTTTTTCCATTGTCTTCTCCAGTACCTTTTCTCTTGTAGTATATCTTAGGAATTTTACTACAATAGATCTTGGTTTTTGTTGTGGTTGTGGTTTAGAGGCCAATACTCTATGTGCCCTTTCTATTTCCATTTCATGCTGTAGTTCTGGACATCCTAGGGTCTTAGGGATCCACTCTTTTATAAACTCCCTCATATTCTTGCCTTCTTCATCTTCCTTAAGGCCCACTATCTTTATGTTATTTCTTCTGTTATGGTTTTCCATTGTATCTATTTTTTGAGCTAGTAGTTCTTGTGTCTCTTTAGTTTTTTTATTAGATTTCTCCAATTTCTTTTTTAAGTCTTCTACCTCCATTTCTGCTGCTACTGCCCGCTCTTCCATCTTGTCCATTTTTTTTCCCATTTCTGTTAAGGTCATCTCCATTTTAATTATTTTCTCCTCTGTGTTGTTTATTCTTTTTCTTAAATCCTTAAATTCCTGTGTTTGCCATTCTTTAAATGATTCCATGTATCCTCTAATAAGAGCAAGTATATCCTTTACCTTGCCTCTCTTTTCTTCTTCTATTTCACCATACTCTTCCTCTTCTTCTTCCTCTGGGTTGACCATCTGTTGTTTCTTTGGTGCCCTTTCCTCCTCTTCTATCTTGTTTCTATTGTCTTCTGTGGTCTCTTCTTGCTGCAGGTGTTCTGCAGCTGTCGTTGCCGGCTGTGGAGATCGACTCCCCAGCTGGTCCCCCCTCCCGTCGGTGTGTTTTTTTTCATTCGCATCGCGCATGCGCGAAACTTCGCGCATGCGCGGTTGCGCACTTTTGTTCGGCTCTGCGAGCCATTTTTGTAGTCCATTATTTACCGACCTGAGGGAGCGGGTTTCTCTCTCCGCAGCGGGCCTCTTCGGACAGGTAAGGCCTTCACCTTTTTCCTCCTTTGTCTTCTCTTCCTCTCTTCTTACCGTTGCTTTCGACTTTTCTTTTTTTGTCGCCATCTTCTTTCCACCTTTATACTCACTTTTCTGTAACTTTTATTTCTGTGCCTTTGTGTTTTCTCTTGTTTTTCCCGACTTTTCTGGAGAGGGCTGGAGTTCACCGTCCGGCCACTACTCCATCACGTGACTCCCATCATCAATGAACACATTGATGAAAGAAAGATAGAGGGTAAGGGGTACGGTAGTGAGGTTTTAATACCATTTTTAAAGAAGGAATATATGGGTTCGCACAACATCAAGGGCCTGTACTGTGCTGTATTGTTCGATGATTTCTATTCTATAAAAAAAAACAGCCTCACTCTTTGTGTACTACTATTTTTAGGTTTTTTTTATATTATTGTTATAAGATGGTTCACAATATGAATGTTTGCTCTACGACGCTGCTGCAAAACACACACAATTTCATGACTTGTTCATGAGAATAAATACTGATTCTGAGAAAAATTGGTGTTTTGGTTGAAGGGAAAAGATGGGGAAAATGCTGGGACTGAGTTATTGAATATGACAGTTGCTGTAAATCAGAAATTTTTAAAAAAAGTGAAGACATTCCAGTGGCCTTTGTGGAGAGATGAACCAAATCACTCGGTGTTTTCATGCTGGGCCTCCGCTTCGAGGCCGACTGCAGAGGCAGATAAAAATGTTGAGCCCTAGTGCTGCTTAAATGCAGAGTGGCACCTCAGTGCATCATCCGGAGACGCTGTAGGGCGGAGCGACTGTTGCCGTGATGCTGCCCATCATAAATATGCGGCAGAGCAATGGCTGTCTTCCCTACCCATGATCCTCCACACAGCTGGAACTGCTCTGCATTTCCCAGAAGGGTTCCAGCTCTATGGGGGAGTGGGGGAGATTATGGGTCGGGAAGGTGGCCATTGCTCTGACATGCTTTGAGCTGCTGGCGCTGATGAGCGGCCCCGAGGTGGCTGTGTCGCAGCCCACACCAGCTGCCCCGCCCTGATCGCCCCTGCCTTGAGGGGGTCATGGAGGGAGAGGGGTGAGTGAGTGGGAGAGAGAGGGGAGATGGATCATGGGCTGACGGCGTCACCGTGATCAACTCGTCCCTAGCCAGCTGCTTGCAGCAGCACTACATACATGCTGGGTGGCGGAGCACTCTGCAGTGCCGCTGACCCTTCCCCCGAGAGAGATTGCAGTCGCCACCTCGGAGTCGGTCAGGCGCGTTCATGGAGAATCTCCGCCTTCACACTCAGGCTTTTTGACTGTACGAAAGGGCCGATTGTTACAGTCCTAGAAATGCTAATCATCAGAAGTTGTTGAACTGCGTGAACAGGCGAATAACTATTCTACGAGTTTGCATTGAACATTGTTAGAACTGCTGCAGGAGGGTAAATGGGAATACAATGGATAATTAATGTGGCAGCAGCTGGAAGCATAGTCAACCTCTTGGTTTGAATGGAACTGTTTTGCAAAGTGGTCACCAAATGTTTTTATTTCCAAAGTAGAGGAGACCACAATGTGAGCACCAAGTATGGTACATCAAATCAGAACATGTACAACTGTGTTGCTGTTTTATCTGAAAGGAGTATTTGGGTCCCCAGAAGGTGGGAAGGCAAGTGGTAAAGTAGCAGTTGTTGCTTTTCCTGTGGATCCATGGGAAGATGCTGTGAGAAGGGCAGGCATGGGAGGAGATGAAAGAATAGATCAGCAAACTGGAGAGGGAACAATCCTTGGGAATGCTGGAAGGGGTGGGAAAGATGTGGCGTGCTGAAGTGTCCTTGAAGGCATTCGCAATTGTGGAGTGTCGTAAATTGAGGGTGGCTGTTGAGGACTGGGCAGCTCCACCCCTTGAAAGGGAATTTGTTTGTGAAGCATTGCTGTGATTGTTCCCTGAGCTTTGACACCAGCTGTGGTTGCCTCTTTAATATTGCATGGTTCTGCCCTGACATGGCCCATCTGCTGCTGACAACCTTGCTCAGCATCTTTGTTATTTGACCATTCCAACGTGCTTTTGGCAGTTCTCACTCAGTTACCGGTAATTCAGTGAACTGAAACCAACTTGTTCCTTTCTCCCATCTGACACTGTCAGCCTTTATAATTGAGCGTACTGAGCTTTGTCAATGCTTCATAAGCAATGCTTCTCTTGTAGAATTCTGAATCCATGGTTTTGGCCATTTTGGTCTGTAACATCCTCTGCCAAATTTCTAAGCTCCCCTAATTCTGGTTTCTTGATCTGGGTTGGATTGCTCCACCTTTATTGGCTGTGTCTTCTGATGGGCTCCGCTGTTCATTTTTTGCTTCCACCTCTGCTTTTGCACTTAATTTCCTCTGAGCCATTGCTCAAAACCATCCAATTAACCACATTATGGGCATCTGCCTGATATCTCCTTGGTTTCTTTGATAAATTTCCTCTGAAGTGACTTGTAGGTTTTGCCTTGTGTTTAAATGTGCCGTATCGATGGAAATTGTCTCAATGCTGTCGAGAGGGACTCTCTGCAAAATGGCTTGCATTTACCTAAATGGCAAAAGCACAAAGTTTTGCACTTTTGTGCTTTAATCAAGCGTGCATGAAATCTTGAGGATATTAAAGGCATATTGTTTCTGAAGTTGTTGGCATTAGCCGCAGTTGTACTAGGAATAGCTGCATTCGTACATATGTTGTGAATGGGACAAGTGAATTGTCTTTTGAAATACCATTAGTCCACGCTGCTGAAGATCCAGCTGCGCTGGATGGGTCACGTCTCCAGAATGGAGGACCATCGCCTTCCCAAGATCGTATTATATGGCGAGCTCTCCACTGGCCACCGTGACAGAGGTGCACCAAAGAAAAGGTACAAGGACTGCCTAAAGAAATCTCTTGGTGCCTGCCACATTGACCACCGCCAGTGGGCTGATAACGCCTCAAACCGTGCATCTTGGCGCCTCACAGTTTGGCGGGCAGCATCCTCCTTTGAAGAAGACCGCAGAGCCCACCTCACTGACAAAAGACAAAGGAGGAAAAACCCAACACCCAACCCCAACCAACCAATTTTCCCCTGCAACCGCTGCAACCGTGTCTGCCTGTCCTGCATCGGACTTGTCAGCCACAATCGAGCCTGCAGCTGACGTGGACTTTTTACCCCCTCCATAAATCTTCGTCCGTGAAGCCAAGCCAAAGAAAGAAAAGAGAAACTGTTCAGATATTCAGATTCGAGTCTTCATTTTAAGTCTTGTAATGCAAGTTGTTGATTGAACACTGCGCTTACTTAGGTTGTTGGCCAGTCAATTGTTGGGCAGTTTGTGTTCATTGAAGTACTTTTGAAGGGGTTGCTTGATTGGTACGTGATACAGTGCTTGTTTGCTTTTTGCAGGCTAATTAGGTAAATGCCAGAAAGATTGGTGGGGCAGGGGAGGGAGGGTGGGGTGGAGTGTATTGTTTTACTTTCTGGTTGATAATGAGCAGAAGATCTCTGCAAAAAATTATATTAAAGTAGTGGAAACCTAATGTCCAAAACTGCATGAGGGGAATGGGAGATGGGTTAGGGTTTATAGATGAACAGTCCAAACCCCCAAGTATCCGGCACCTATGGGGATTGCTAGATGCTGGATAAGTGTATTTTCCCATTGATTGAGACATACTCTTACAATGCCCAACTAATACATCTGCATTAAGAGTAAACCATTTAAAAGACAAAAATACTGCTCTGTACTTGCACTAAACAAACTTCACTTGCATGAATATATGAACCTTGAAGCATTTAACTTTATTTTCAGTCACATTGTTTGAAAGCATTTAAACCATCACTGCAGATACCCCCATCTCCACGGAGCTGCTGAAAGACGAACAATATCATTATAGATAATTAATCCCCTTTCCCCAAGTTTATAAAGTCACTGACTGAAGTGACTTCTTGTAAGCAAGGACGAGAAGACACTTTGAGAGAGTCACACCAACAGAAAGCGGCATCAACCAGCTATTCCTCCTGGGCGATGCCATTGCTGTTTCAAACAATTTTATTCAAACAGCTGCTACGATCAAAGCACGACCAAGGCACTCCACTGGCTGAATATTTTCTCCTATATTCACCAAAGGTTGATGTGTTACTTCAGACAACATCTACAATTTTAAACTTTAGTATTTGCTTGCTTATTATTTTATTAATTTTATTTTTGCTGATTGCTTGAGGCTGCCGGTTATTTGAATTCCAGATACAAGCGATTTTACTGGACATTTTTGTTTCTCAACTCACTCATAGCTTTACATGGAATTATTGTAGACAACGCTTCCAGCCTTGCAGTGATTTGACATATTTAACTAATAATGCAGAGATGGGAAGCTGTTTAATTTTGTGCTCCCTTCAATAAATCTATTTTTAGTAATACAGTGCATTATGATTTCTAAGAAAGTGATTCTTGCTCCCAATAGACATTTTTCATTATCAACCATTGTTTCTATACATTAGAATCTTAAGATCATGAGAACATGCTGACTGATCACAGCTGCTGTGAATTTTTCTGTAATTTCATTTGGTTTGGGATGTTGCCAGGGCATTCTTTTCAAATTATGGCCTCTTATGGCTTGGTTTTGCCTTATAAAAATTGTATCAATAGTCTTTGTCAGGTTTGGTTTGACTTTTATGATCATTTTGTGTCAAAGTTTTAGAGCACAGTAGAAATAAACCATTTCTCTGTTTGAAGTATGTTTTGTGATTGATATGATGAGCCTTGTGTTGGTTTTAAATTGTAACCTAATGATTAAGGTACAGAATCCAATGTAAATAATTGGAGATCATAATGCTGTGCATGGCTTTGAAAGACTTATCACAGAATTTCATGGCTATAAAAATTCTAAATTCCTCAAATCTAACTTGATCTCATCTTCGGTGAATATGCGGTTAGTTTTAAAAGTTTTTATGTCGTTTTTTTTTTACACTTGATTTCTATGTAGAAATTACCCTAATATTTATGGAGTTAACACACTGTCAAATTTATGGGTGTGGAAAGAGCTTGTACATTTTAATTACTTTTCTCTTTAAACTGTTTCATGCAGTTTGATCCTTTTTGTTTTGAGCAATTACTTCCCCTGTTGCATAAATGATTTGGGATAGGAGAAATAAAATAATCCTACCTCCCAGAGGAGCAGCCAAATGTACATCGTGACTGATCCCCATCACCCTGGTCACGCTCTCTTCTCAATGTTACCTTCAGGCACATGGTAACAGAAGCCTGATGTCCAACATCTCGAGGGTTACAATCAGTTTTTTTTCCCTCCAGCAGGTTCTTGATACTCCTGTATTACGATCTCCATAACGCTATTCCCGGACAAAAAGTATGTCGGCACTAATGAAGCAGCACATTTGTTTTTATACGAATGTGGTTTAACATTTCTGTGTAACTGCAACCAACAAGAATTTCACTGCATCTCCACATTGTACTTGGGTACATCACAATAAACTCATCATCGCCATCAAAATGGATCAGTTTATTTGGACCTGTGGTGTATCTGACAACCCCCAACATCTGTCTGCCCAGAGGAGACCAATGCAAGGTGTAGACCAATGATGCCTTCCTGAGAAGAGATGCCTTTGAAAGTGTACAGATAAAATTAGGTTCAATAATTAATAACAATATTTTGCAACCTCTGCTTCCTCCCACGTGGATTAAATTAGATGTTGTTATTGTGAGTCTTTCTCCTCTTTTAGAATAAACATTAAGTGCAGTGAAAGGACTGGAGATTCTGGAAATTTGAAAAGAAAGCTGGAAAGACTCAGCAGTCACGCAGCATGTGGGAATGGCCCTTCCGCAGAACCTCTCAAATGAGGAAGTAAGTTCGTTTTTAAGTTGCAGAGGCTGGGAGAAAGATGTCTGCCAAATGATATCGTTCAAGTGATGATGAAATGTTTATGAAGCTGTCGGTTTGATTGATTGATGAGAGTTGGAGTGAGCAAGCTAAGGCAAATGAAGGGAAGTGTAAAAGCTGTTTAAAGCAAGGGAACTGAAGCCAAGAGAGCTGTTGCAGAGAACTGAAGCCAAAAGGAGATTGTTGGAAATGCCCTGTAGATCAGGCAGAGTCAATGGGGAGAGAGAAAAAAAGAGTTGGGATGATAGATACTCTTAATGGAAAATGTAGCCATTTTCAGGTCAAGCAAATTATTCACAAATGTTGAATATTGAATCTTGAAGGCTGCAGCACACCAAGACAAAATGACGTGCTGTTTCTGAAGCTTGTATTAAAGGAAGCTATAGACAGATTAGTCAGAGTGGGGTGCTGCAGAATAATGCTGCAGTTGTCTCTCCTGTCAGTGCTTTGCAAAGGTCAGGATCATTTTGTGGCACAGAATTTAAGTTGATATATCCCAAAACCCAAACTTCAAAATATCCAGTTCTGAATGTTATCCCATTATCTACTTCCGAAAGTACAAGGACCAGCTGATCAATGTGACAATGAGGACTTCTCCTGTGCATTCCACATTTACTATTGTTAAAGTTTCTATATTTAAAATGCATTTCCAGTGGTATATTTTCAATTTATGCTCTGTACAGTATGCTGTTTCAAGTTGACATTTGGAATACTATTTTCAAATGCATGCTCAATTTTCTGAAGATAATGATACATCAATAAACAAACTCTTGTTAGCAGGATTTTTTTTCACTATTATGACAATAGGATTAATGTTTTCTGCTTCCTTACTACATTAATCTACATTTAACCTTCTGTGAAATAGGAGTGGATTCGAGGAAAAAGGAATTATTTTCTTCCCCTGTTTCAGTTGTCTATCTGTTGGCAGCAGGGATATTGCTGCTTTTGATAAATCTTATTCAGTTTTGCAAACTGTGGCAGTCTTGGAGGCACATTACATTAAATGAAATAGTATTTTATTTTTTCTTAAATCAATTGAATATGGAATGAACTGCATGGCAATGTCTTAAATGAAGCTTTTTTTTTTTTGCTGCCTGGGAAGTAAATTTTCCCATACTTCTGCAAGTGGAGATATTTAAATCGACTGCCAAAAGACCTCTGGTCCATCCAGTCCATTCCACATTACTGTTCTGTCTTCGTGTGTATGTGTGTACACACACACACACACACACACACACACACACACACACACACACACACACACACACACACACACACACACACACACACACACACACACACACACACACACACACACACACACATATATATACATATATATATATACATATATATATATATAGAGAGAGAGAGATAACAATTGATCTGGGTGTCTGAAAAAAGGACTAGTTTGTTCCCCAAGAATAATCTGTTATGCCCATATCACCTAAAATTCCTGTAATTAATCACAGATGTGACATAGGAAACAAAAATATACCCATTAAGAGGTACAGAATCTGAAAGGATACCTTCGACTTCAGGGCATTGAAGAGAAGTTGGGAGAGCACTTTGGTGCCGATTCATGTTCACCCCATATCAACGTCACAGAGTTGTAAGGATAGCAGAGGAACACTGCCTCTGCACTGACATCATTGTAAGGGATCCATCTTTCTGGCAGTTTGATTTGGTGAGGATGTGGATCAGTTGATTGCATTGTCTGGGACATAACCTGCTCGACCATGTTCTCTCTGACTGAAAAGCCAGTCCCTGAATTTCTGTTGAAGACGGTGAAGACCATCCTAGCTACATAAAAATGCAACAAGAATCATCAACAGTAAAACATGAAAGTCTGAAGACACCGTGGTTGAAGTAAAAACACAGTGCTGGAGTATGATGAAAGGCTCAAGCCTGCTACGTCAGTTATAACCATAACCATATAACCACTGCTGACGTGGACTTTTACCCCCTCCATAAATCTTCGTCCGCGAAGCCAAGCCAAAGAAGAAGAAGAACCACTTACAGCACAGAACAGGCCAGTTCGGCCCTACTAGTCTATGCCGTAACAAATTCCCACCCTCCTAGTCCCACTGACCAGCATCCTATGTATCTTTTTTACATAAAGTACACTGTTTGACCTGCTGAGTTTCTCCAGCATTGTGTTATTAATTTTGAATTATCAACTAATATGCACGGTCAAAAAAAAGTCAACATGAAGCCTCTTGATTCCAATACCTTGATTCCAACTTTCTCAAATTTGACTGCACCATCCCTCTACATCAGTCTGAGCGCTGATGTAGAGGGAGGTACAGTGTTTATTATTGGAGGCGCACATCATGAGCATTGAAGATGGTTGTCAAACAGGGCGGTACCCTCACCTTCAGCCTTTCTCAACATGGGGCCATTACCTGTCTCCAATCAAGGCTACAAGTTGAATGGAGGTAATTTGTGGGTCAAATGAGCAACTGCTCACTTACCTTCACTGCAGAACACTGCTCTAACCTCTGTCAATGAGTGGCAACATGCAGATGATGCCTACACATGAATGACTTTGGTAACTGAGCTATAAGTCTTGGCTCATTTACGAGAACATCTTAGAGTTTGGGCAATGCACTCGGCCCCCACAAACCTAAATTACCGTTACCAATAATGGCCCACAATGAGACTGGACAATCTGGAACAAATCCCAGATAAGGAGCAATTGCTCATTCAAAGTAGATGTGGTGATGAATTTTACTCCCCTTTGGGCCATCTGAGGCCGTTGAGCATACGTCAGAAATTCGGAGCTTGCTCAAACCTCGTGGTCTGCTCGACAGCATTGATTCATCCCCTCTCATGTGCTGGTGAGAACCGGGCATCGCAAAGTACTGGAGTCCTACCACTAATACGGCCAGGGAGGTTTAAGTACAGCATGGAAATCGACCATCAATCACCCATTTTGCTCTGATCCCCTCTTTTATTCTCATCAACTCCTTGCAGATCTGTCTCTGCAAACTTTTCCAAGTCTACAGGCGGTAAACACTTGTCAGCTTGATAGATTCATTATGCTTATTCATTTTTAAATTAATTCAAGTCCTCTCAATTTTCCCATTTTTCAATAACAATTCAAAATCTTATTTCCGTAAAATAGGTTAACGTTCACATTTTCATTTTTTGTTATCTGACACTCGTTCACAAAGTTCATAATGTAAACTCATTAATCTCCATTGATGGTGTTTTTTTAAAAAAAAATTATTTTTCACACTATGAACCATATTGACCAAAATACACAAACAGTTCCCTCTTGAATATACACAGTGTCATTTTCTCCCTTTTTTCCCCCTCCCCTCCCTCCTTCCCACCCCCCTCCCCACCCACTAAACATTCAACATATATGATACATTAAACCCATTAAACAATGTCATCACACAATGAAAATAAACAAGAAAATTGTGTCATCTACTTTTACATACTGGGTCAGTTCATTTCGTCTTCTTTCTCATTCTGTCATTTTAGGTGGTGGAGATCCGCGGTAGGACTCTGTTGTGTTTCTTGTACGGTTCCCAAATTTGTTCAAATACTGTGGTGTTATTTCTTAAATTACATGTTATTTTTTCCAATGGAATACATTTATTCATTTCCATGTACCATTGCTGTATTCTCAGGCTATCTTCTGATTTCCAGGTTAACATTATACATTTTTTTGCTCCAGCTAAGGCTATCATAATAAATCTTTTTTGTGCTTCATCCAAATCGAGGCCAAGTTCTTTACTTCTTGTATTACTTAGAAGAAAGATCTCTGGATTTTTTGGTATGTTATTTTTTGTGATTTTATTTAATACCTGATTTAGACCTTCCCAAAACTTTTCCACTTTCTCACATGCCCAAATTGCATGTACTGTTGTTCCCGTTTCCTTCTTACAACAAAAGCATCTATCTGATACTGTTGGGTCCCCTTGATCTCCATTGATGGTGTTGATGCACTGAGTGGATGAACTGCTTTATTTCAGAACTATATATAAATATATATATATAAATATATATATAACATTGACTGCAACTAACGACGCTTCTAGCAGAGTGAGAAATTCAACACTGCATCTTCATTTTGTCAATGGTTCATGGTTTGGCTTTCTGGTTCCCTTTTTGTGTTTGGTGTTAATAGATTTTCTACTCCCCGCCCCCCCCCCCCCCCCCCCCCCCAGGAATTGCATCCTTTGGACAAACTTTAAGCGAGAGGCTGCCTGAGTTCCAGATGCTGCCACTTCTGTGATTATGTCACAGGTCTGGAATGAATCTGTAACTACATTCAAAGGAAAATTTTGGCAAGCGCTGTGAGCACTGCTTCGTTGGAAAACCAGTCAATTTCCTGTGTCATGCTTTTGTGGTAAATCGATAAATGTACATGTTAATGAAATGTTATGTGAAATTTAGCACCATGAACTGATGTGTGATAAATGTTGATATTTTTTGGTGAAGCGATCCATTGCAGAGATCAAGTTGGAGGTTGTGTGCCTTTTTTTTATAAAAAAAAACTTGTATTAATGTCATAGGTCCCAGGAAAATAACTGTGATTACAATGTGTACATTGGATGAGGTTTTTTTCCCTCAAAGCACTTGTAAATTTTTTTTTGTTCTGTGAATTTAACATCTGCTTGACTAATTTGTTTATTTAATAAAATATCTTTAGTAATTGACAGGAACAGCATAATTGGACACAACCATTTGGATTTTGTTTACATTCACTGACCTCCTGTGGTGTTGCAGTGAGTCTGACAGGACCATCTTAAAATAAATGTCAGTAACATGTAATACTTTGAGTAGACAGAGATTTGGCACCCCATCTTCATTCCACCTTTGGTTGGCTTTCTGATTCACTCACCACTGCGCCCTCCCACCCCCCATATGAACAGATTTTCTACTTTTTTAAAAGATCATCAGGATATAAAAGACTTAAAGCTTCCAGCCCACAGCCAGGTTAGATGGAAGAGCGAAGGTAGGGTTGGATGAAACCATCTCACACATTCTCTTCTCAGCCCCATCCACCTGGGTCGCATTGCTGTGTGTCTTTCTTTCTCCCCTTCTGTCCCTGGAAATCTGTCCATAGATGACCTTGATGAGGGACTTTCAACCGGAAACCTTGACTGTTCCAATCTCCCCCACAAATGCTACACAACTCGCTGAGATGCCCTCAATGGCATCGCGAAGATAGCCCTTAGGAGTTTGCGGAGATTTGGAACGACACCAGAAAACCCTGGCAAATTTCTGCAGAGGTGTGGTGGAAAGTGTGCTGACTGGCAGCAACACGGTCTGGTATGGGGACACCAATACCCCGAGCGTGAAGCCATCCAAAAGGTAGTGGACAGAGTCCAGGACATTCACAGGCAAAACCCTCCCCACTATTGAGTACATCTATGGAAAGCACTGTTGTCGGAGAGCAGCAGCAATCATCAAAGACCTTCACCACCAAGTGCTTGCTCTGTTCTCACTGCTGCCATCAGGAAAAAGATATAGGTGCCACCATACTCGCACCACCAGGTTGAGGAACAGCTGCGACCCCTCCACCATTGGGCTCAACTCAATCAGCGACTCATTTAAGGACTCTTGTGCACTTTATTGAATTTTTTCATTTTAGTTCTCTTTGTATTCCATAGTTTGTTTACATTTGTTATCTGTTTACAGATCTTTTATTTATTTACACTGTATTTGGTTAGTGGTATTTCTGCTGTGCCTGCAGGATAAAGGAATCTCAGGGTTGTGTGTGATGTCATGTATGTATTCTGATAATAAATCTGAAAATCTGAGTTCCTCCAGCAGATTGTCTCCTTCCTGATTCCTGCATCTGCAGTCCCTTGTGTCTCAGACATTTCCCGAGGTTGTGAAATGAGAGAGATATTTACGAGTTGAAAATGAGTCTTTAAAAATATTGATAAAAGTTGTTGGTTTTTCACAAGAGGAAATGGGTTCTCTTGGGGTCGAAAACTTTGAAGGGTTTGCGTCAGATGCAGATGGAATTGAAAATGTTTGTACCTGGGAGACACTCGTGCATTTGATTTGTGTTAATGCATCACTTTCAGGGATTTTATGGTCAAATAAAATTCCATGTGTGGGAATGAAATGGGAACTTGAGTAGTTTATGTCGAGGATGGAAAATTGCAAAAGTGATTTATGGTGGGAAATTTCCAAGGGATATACACTCATTAGTGAAGCAGTAAAAGGATGTCAGAAGTGGCCATTGTGCTTACTGTTCTGGAGGAGAGCATTGACAAATCTAATTGTTGTGCACTAAATAGCTTTAACCTCTTCAGAAGAAAGTAATAAATTTTGCATGAATTTGGATCAAGAAGGAAGTGGTCCAAAGATGCTGATCTCTCATAAAGTTGGGCGCACAATTTGATTGAGTGCACGCTAACGGAAACAGATGCCCGTTCTCGCGCTCTATTGTGTGTGTCCGCTCTTCTGCACACGTATTCCATCTTGTGGGCATTTTTATTTAAAAGGTTAAGATGGAAAATTTTAATCTCTTGAGCTGCATTATTGTATGGCAACATTAAGAAATTAATATTAAATCTTTAGTTGTTTGGAATTTCTTTTTACTTGAGTGATATTCTGGGATAAATTGTCCTCAAGGTTTCTGGATTAGCTTCTTTGTCAGGGTGAAATGCTGACTTGTACTCTCGAGATTATTCTTACGATGACGCTGAAGCGTCATTTTTTTGTCAAAGTAGCTCCCCTTCAGTTTCCCCCAACCCTCCCACGCTCCAAAATGACTGCATATTAAAATTGCATGGGTTTCAACCATCTTAAAACATGGATCTCAACCAACCATATCAAGTTCCAAGAATGGTGTGTACATCACATTTGGTGCCCCTCGTCAAGGGCGAGGGAACAGCAAGGATGCCAGAGGCACGAGGGACTGCAGATCCTGGAATTGAGAGCAGTCCAGCTGGTCAAGCAGCAGCAGCTATGAAGAACGTGGGGGGAGCAGGGGAGAATATTTCTTGGCATTTCAAGTTGGAAGACCTCAAGAATGTCACTGGACAGATTGTTCAGACAAAGACAGCAGGGGATAAAAAGGAAGAGATGTACACATTTCATGACTGACTATGGTGCATGGAATTGAGTAAAGAAAAGACGAAAGGATCCCATCCAACCCTCCCTCATCCCAACTCCCTTATTTGATTGAAAGTGGTTGAAACCCATGGATTGAAAACCTCCAGCATGGCCATTGGTTAAAGGTAGAATTTGCATTTCTCATGGAGAAGCATGGGAAATTTATTGCTTAAAAAGTATTTGACCTTTTTGATTTAAAGGAACAAGAATGGTAGCGGCTGCTTGATGCCTTAATTTTTCTATGCTGTCCCTTCTCTGAAATAACTAGTGCTGTATCGCTGAAAAAATGGCCAGACATATGATTATTGAAATTTATAGGCCTGTTAACTTGACATCTGCATTGAGAGATGTATGTTTGAGTCTCTTATAAAGGAAGTAGTTGAAGAGCACTTAACAAGTAATAAATTCAAGCTGATGTGGTTTCGGAAGGGAAGGTCTTGTCCAACAAATTTATTGGTATTCTGGGAAGTGGTCTGGAACATTAAAGCAGACAATTAAGTAAGATGCAAATTTTTCCTTGTGTGAATTGTAGATTCTCTTACTTAGCTTTAAAATTAAAGGCTCTATCATTTTATCATCAACTAAAAGGACTCTTTTTTTAAAAAGAAAATAAATTGCAAAATTTCTTTGCAAATGTCAAATACCTTTTTAAGTAAATTTGAGGCGCATGAAATACAACAGGTGCTCAAAGTAGACAGAGAAAAATAGTGAAATGGATGATAAATGGTTTGAATCATGTGACAATTTTTCAACCATCTTGTTTTGTTGTTATGTGAAGTAATTGCGTCTCCCAAAATTGAGACCAATATGAGGAATGATCCAGAAGTTATGCCAGAGTCTGCATTGCAAAATAATGGTGTGCATCTAATGCTCATTAGTTTTTGACTGTTTAATATTAAACTAAGTACAGCTGCTGGTGGGACACAGTTTGAACCAAGGAAACTTAACTGAATCTTTAATTCCCGACTTTGATTTCTGTTTCCTTCACCTTCAGTGGATAAGGTTATTTTCCCTTGTAATTAAATGGGTGAACAGGGAAAGTTCATGGTAGGAAAACAACAATTGTGGCTTTCCCCAAATGCATTCTGTTGTCGGTAATATGATGGAATACATTTTTTTTTTACACTATCGACCAAACAACTGTGAATATTTTTTTCTTTTTATTTTATATGTATTTTGCAGTAAGTTGTTACATCCGTACATTGTTTGTGTGTATGTGGCAGTAAGCATTCATTCATTCATACTATGGAATTCTTGTGCTAGACCTGGAAAATTTGTTTGCCACATTCCTTCTCTAGGAGAGGCCAGCAGTGGAAGAAATGGTTTTGGGGTGAAGGAGTTGTTGGTAGACTTGTTGGATTCATAAGGAGGGGGAAATGCCATGGCAAGGGGCAGAGTTTTCTTTGGAGCTTTAAAATGTTTTCAGTGAACCCAGCTGGCTTGTCTCTGTTTAACTGCCAAGATCTTGAAGCCAGAAAACCTGACCAAATTAGACATGGTTATCTTGTCATTGGAAGCGTGCAAACTCTTCCGAAGGTTTCCAAGTTATGTGTACATGTGGATCTATTGCCATTCCTTCTGATTGGTTGCAGAGGTTCATGGCAAAGGAAATAACCTGCGGAAGATGAATAACGTTATAACTCACTTGGAGTGGAGGATTAAAATCTACACTTGTTCCTCCATTAAAAAGACCTGGATAATTCCGATTAGAACATAAGAAACCTACAGCACACTACAGGCCCTTCAGCCCACAATGCTGTGATGACCTAATAATCAACTCTTAACTGCTTAGCATTTCCTGACTGCATAACCCTTCATTTTTTCTTCGTTCCATGCACCTATGCAATAGTCTTTTAAAACATCCTATTGTATCTGCCTCTACCACAGTGGCTGCCATTGCATTCCATGCACATACCACTCTCAGTGAAGAACTTGTCTCTTGCATTCCCCTGTATATTTGATCCCAAGCACCTAAAAATGATGGCCCTTCTTGTTAACCAGTTCAGCCCTGGGGGAAAAAGCCTCTGGCCCTCCACACAATCAATGGCTCTTATTATCTTATACACCTCTATCAGGTCACCCCTTAGCCGCCATCACTAAGGAGAAAAGACCAAGTTCACTCAGTCTTCCCTCATAAGGCATGCTCTCCAATCCTGGCAGCATCTTTGTAAATCTCCTCAGGACACTCTCTTCAGCATCCATATCCTTCCTGTAGTGAGGTGACCAGAAAAGAACACAATATTCCAAGTGGGAGGGGCTAGCTAAGTTCTTGCAAGGCTCCCACATTACCTCATGGCTCTTGAACTCAAGCCTGCAGTTGATGAAGACCAACACAGCAGGCACCTTTTTAACAACACTATTAATCTGGGTTTCAGCTTTGAGTGTCCTCGGACACAGTCCCCCATATCTCTCAGTTCTTCCACACTCCTCAGAGTTCTAAGTATTCAGATTTGACCTACTGAAATGAAGCACTGTTTTAGGCGAAGCACCATCTGCCACTTCCTAGCCAAGCTCTGCATCCCATCAATGTCCCTTTGCAACTGCTCGCTATCCTCCTGACAACCTGACTTGTTAGTTTGCTTCTTAATAATTTTAGGGAAGATGTATTGCAGCAAAGCCTGATCTCTAGCTATCTGTCTTCCCTCTGTCCACTGAATCAAGGCCTTTCCTGTGAAGCCCATGTGCTGTACCACAGTTAAAACATACCTCAGTTAGAAGTTGGAATTTGTCATGTCAGAGTGTCATACCACAGATGATTCAAGTAGCATCCAATCACTGAGAACATGAGGTCTGGTCATTTCAATGCCACCCTGGGCAAGGCTCCTTGGCCAAGAGATGGCCTGTTTAAAGAACAAGGTGAAACCACTAGTTGAGAGGCAGACTGCATGATTAATGCAGACTTTATGGAGTGAGTTTTATTGTCAAGAATGAGCTGGTCTAGTGTTTCAGTCGTACCCCCTGCCGAATTTCCAAAATCCTTGCAATTCCTTCACTCACACAAACGTGGTAAAAACCATAACCCTGGAAGCTGGGTCTGAAGGAAAGGGGGACTTCAATCTTTAAAAAGTCCTCCCATCCCAGTAAGACAAGCTGATCCTCCTGGATATCTTGAACACGAAGATGGGAAGAAGTGCGATCCTCTGTCAAGGCATGATCAGTGAGCATGGAGTGGGAAAGACTGATTCCAGTGGGATCCTCCTCTGAACGTAATGCTTAGCACATGGGTTTGTCATAGTTGGCATCCTGTTCCTTCAGAGAGACAAGTGCCCCTGGTCCAAGCATCTATTAAAAGCCCCAGTGAGGGACCACAAGCTGTTTGCATTCACCTGTAGCATGTCAGGTGTAGTCTGACTTCTGGCTAATCCACTCTGTTATCACCAACAACCTGGATCCAGCAGGAATGATGCTCTCAAAAGATTGATATTGAAACTTTCCAGCTCTTCAAGTCTGCTTTTGACCCGGCAGCTGCTGTACAATGTGGTGATACCTAGATTACAAGGGTCTTTAGCTTATTGGCTGCCCTCTTTAAGTCTGTCCAAGTTGGTACCAACAAAGAGTCTCTTGGTTTGATGAGAATGGTGGGGAGATTCAAGTAGAGTCCGATTTATTGTCATCTGATTGCACAAGTGCAACCTGATAAAATGGTGTTCTCCAGTCTTCAGTACAAAACATGTAGACACACATCCAGAGAGCTCGCATACAGACAAATAGTACATACGCAGGACAAGTATTCTCACTCACTCATGGTAATAAAACAAAGCTAATAAAACTTAGTCTTGGAAGCTCTACCTTGATTCAAAGTAAAAGAAACCTTCTCTGAAGGCACATGAAGGCAGAAATCTAGTAGAAAATTCGGGTCATACAAATGCTGGGTGGGAAGAGTGCAGAAGGCTCAGCAATTTGATGTGCTGTAAACCCCATTTCTGCTCTAAATACCCAGTCACACCTCATTAAGAGCAAAGGTGGGGCCATTGGGTCCAAAGGTGCAATCATCGCCCTCGGGAAAGGCACTATAAGGACCTTCTCGGCCATGTCTCTTTCCATGATGTGAGGATTCAACTCCATCCATGGTCTTGGATAACAGCTTCTCCTTCAGTGTCAGAAAACCAGAGGAGCTGGTCATTAATTTCAGGAAACTGCACCTTCCAGTATATTAGCAGTGGTGTTGAGGAGGAGAACTTCAAGCCCTGAGGAGAACATTCTGCCTGTCCTGGTCCAACTGTATTGATGTCACAGTCAAGAAGCTATATCCGAGACTAATTTCTCAAAAGCTTAAGGAAATTTGGCATGTTCTTGAGGTATCTCACCAATCTTCACAGATGCACCAAAGAAAGTATCCTGTCAGGATGCATCACTGCTTGCCGCAGGAATAGCTCTGCCCAAGAAACTGCAGTGGTAAATGCAACCAAGGCTACCACAAAACCCAACCATTCCTCCATTGTCTCTGTCTCTACCTCACACTGCCTTTGAAGAGCTGCTAACTAGTTTTAAGAGCCCATCCTCTCCCATTCGTATTCATTTTTTCTCCTCTCTTTGCCCCCCCCCCCCCCTCTATTAAGCAGTGCTTGAAGATTCCAAACTCCAGATTTGAGGACAAGATCTTTTCTGCTATGTCAGGCTATTGAATGAATCTCCCTCTAGCCTCTTTCACACTTGCAAGTGGTCCCAGGAATTAACGGCCAATCAGCCTAAAAAGGGTCTAGTGCGGAATGAAAATAGTCTCAACACCGGTGTGAAATAACATAATCTCACACCGGGAATAGACTACCTCGACCCCTAGAGCAATCCTCGGCATCTGCAGACACCCGTGTTGCAATCAGGCAAGTGGAGAACAGGACAGAAATAACCCAAGTTTTGGCATGAGTGCAGGAATGTGAAGGAAGAAAAGATTAAAATGAAGGTATAAATTTTGCCATGGGAAAGTCACAGCAGTAGAAAGAGAGGAGGAAATAAATAGCAATAACGGATAATTTTTAAACCGCGTGGGAAAGTTGATAGCGCTATAGCACGTAATTTATGAAGGCCATGGGGCAAAATTGATGGTGACCTGACTCCCCAGAATGCCATGTGGCAGAGAAACCCCTCCATGAAGGCTTTGTACATGGAGATGCGGCCATGCATACAACCCTTTCTTTGCCGCACGGCATTCTGGAAGGGCAGGTCCACCATTGTTTCTTCCC
Organism: Narcine bancroftii; assembly: GCF_036971445.1. Lineage (NCBI taxonomy): Eukaryota > Metazoa > Chordata > Chondrichthyes > Torpediniformes > Narcinidae > Narcine > Narcine bancroftii. Next base: position 140,219,759 of record NC_091474.1, on the reverse strand, counting down.
ACGCTGTATAAAAAGTGCTAGCAGATTTCCCACACTATAAATAATACGTGATAACACGACCAAATTTCCCGTGCTGCATAAATTGTATGTGATAGCGCTACCAACTTTCCACGCTTTTTAAAAATTGTCCGCTATTGCTATTAATTGCCGGCACTTTCCCACAGTCCCTTGTAAATGTTTTTATAGGTCGGCACAGCAACAAGGGCTGAAGAGCTCATATTGTGCTGTACATAAAGCATGATTAATTTTGTTCAAATATAAGATCATAAAACATTGATCAGGATTTAGGCAGGTCCACCATCGCTCGATGCTCCATGACATCACCGGTAGAAGGTAGAACAGTCCTAACCCTGGGGATGGCTCCTTGCAAGTGTGAATGCGTGCAGTGTCCTATTTAAGAGTGGTCAAGTGTGAACAGCAAAAACACCCTTCCTTTCCTAGTACGCTAAATGGCTGATTTAGTGGAATGCAAGTGTAAAAGGAGCTTCTGGAAGAAATTGGTGCTCTTGCACTGTTCTTTACAATTGTACTTTTCCCCATATTCTACCCTTGATTCCTGTAACTCTGCTCTCCACAGTGTTGTCCTTTATATTTGTTCATCTGTTACTGTTGTACTGCTAGCTGTGATAGTTGGATTGCCTGGGTAGCAAGTAAAACAAAGCTGTATTTTAGTACACAGCCCAATGAAATAATTTGTTCTACAGCTGCCTGTTTGGCCCAGCTGTGACGTTGGGGACCTCTTTTTTAGATCATGAAGTTGCTGCCCTGTACTGTCTCCCCATTACAAAGCAACCCTGCTTCTTTGTCTGATTGGAATTCCGCATCTTCACGGAATTGTCAGCATAGATCAGCCATGATCATATTAAATGATGGGTCAGGCTTGCTCCTGCTCTTATTTTCTTGCATTCCTTTTTCTGTCATCTTCCACAGCTCTCACACACCAGCCTCTCAGCTTATGAGCCCAATGACAATTCAGGCAACCCTTGCATTACCGCCATCCAATTAACTAAAATTCATCTTTGCAGAATTCACCTATCAGTAGAAATGTGATTTATTTTTCAATTTTTGTTTCTTGGTGCTTACACAGACGATAAGGATGTGTAAATGCAGTGTGGACTGTTTTATAGCAACCACCAGTGCCCCCACTCCCCTCCATCCCTCTCATGGTTTTGTTTGTATTCAGCTGCCTACACATTTCGCAAGCCTCTGACTTCACCCTCAATCTGGGTTCTGTTTCCTTCCAGGCTTTCACTTCCCAAGGCCTTCAAGGTGTGATATTCTGACCAAATGTGAATAAAGGGATTTCCTGCTCTGTAATTTTGTTGTGTGAATCTCCCTAGAGGCTAGCGAGTGCTTTGCCAGTTTCCACTGATACAGTTTCAGGCATTTGAGCTGAGGTGTATCCTTGATTAAAGTTGGACCCCAAAATGATACATCTTATTGATGAAAAATATATTTTGCTCTAAAATTGCCTTTTGTTGATCCGTGATATCCTTGAATTTAATGCAGGATATTTTGAAAAACGTACACAAATTGATAAAAGTTCTGGAAACAAATTATTTGGAAACTGACTTGGGAAATAATCGAAGGTTGTGGTTCACGCAATCATATTACAGCATCACTGACCTAGGTCCAGCTTTTTTTGAGGTGTGTGGCACTGAGAATGGACTCTGGGAAAGCAAGCAGATTTATGTAGGAACTGCATTGGCGTTTTTATGGAAGACGATGATTAACTGATAAATAAGCATTCTGTAAAAATTGATTGGTCTTTAACTGCTACTGCACTGTGTGATTGGCATCAAGTCAAATTAAAAGGAAATCCAATTCATTTCTTTTCTAATTCACTTACCTGATGCTCCCTTTTGAAATTAATTGTTGCAGTGCCAGGCTTAAGCTGAATGGGTTCTCTATTGCAAAATAGCTGGATAATTTCAGCATTATTAATGGAAGTCAGCATTTTCATCCAGTGTTGACCTGCTGCTTCATCAGGTTTATTGATTAGCCCCAAGGTTTTAAAACAAACCCTCTTGAGCAAAGCAAAAATTCAAAGCCTGTTTCAGCTGTGGTATCTGTTGCCTTGTAGTGGCTGAGCTATTTGAAGTTTGCTCCAAGATGCATTCAAATGAATTTTAAAAAAAATCCCTGTTTCCTGAAAATAGGATCTGACTATGAGGTTTTGTTTTTAAATTTTTTATTTTTCACACCATAAATCACGTTAGCCATGATATACACTTTTTCTTTTTCACACATATACAGTGACTTTTTCTCCCCCCCCCCCCCCTCCCTCCTCCCATGCCATCCCCCCACCCCCCCCTCTCATCCATTTTAGGTATACAATCTAGGTTGCATTAAGCCAGTCAGACAATGTTGTCATTCAACAAAAATACACCAGAAATTCTACTGAGTCCATTCTTTTCTTTTCTTCTCCTTCCATCAACTTAGGTAATGTTTGTTCCCGGTAGGTTTTCACTATTGTATTTAATGTAAGGCTCCCATACTTGTTCGAATATTTAAATATTATTTCTTAAACTATATGTTATTTTTTCTAATGGAATACATTTATTCATTTCTATATACCATTGTTGTATTTTCAAATTATCTTCCAATTTCCAGGTTGACATAATACATTTTTTTGCTACGGCTAGGGCTATCTTAACAAATCTTTTTTGTGCATCTTCCAAGTCAATTCCAAATTCTTTATTTTTTATGTAACTTAGGAGAAAGATCTCTGGATTCTTTGGTATATTGTTTTCTGTTATTTTATTTAATATCTGATTGAGATCATCCCAAAATTTTTCTACTCTCTCACATGTCCAGATTGCATGAATTGTTGTTCCCCTTTCTTTTTTACATCGAAAACATCTATCAGATACTGTTGGGTCCCATTTATTTAACTTTTGCGGTGTAATGTATAGTCTGTATAACCAATTATATTGTATCATACGTAGCCTCGTATTTATTGTATTTCTCATCGTTCCAGAACATAATTTCTCCCATGTTTCCTTTTTAATCTTTATATTTAAATCTTGTTCCCATTTTTGTTTAGTTTTACCATTTGTTTCCTCATTCTCCTTTTCTTGCAGTTTAATATACATATTTGTTATAAATCTTTTGATTAACATTGTATCTGTAATCACATATTCAAGGTTACTTCCCTCTGGTAAACTCAAATTGCTTCCTAATTTATCTTTCAAGTAGGATCTCAGTTGGTAATATGCCAGCGCTGTATCTCCAGTTATAATGTACTTATCTCTCATTTGTTCAAAGGATAAGAATCTACTTCCTGAAAAACAATTTTCTATTCTTTTAATCCCTTTTTTTCCCCATTTTCTAAAGGAAAGGTTGTCTATTGTAAAAGTGAGTAGCTTATTTTGCGTCAATATTAGTTTTGGTAATTGATAATTTGTTTTATTTCTTTCTACATGAATCTTCTTCCATATATTGAGGAGATGATGTAATACTGGAAAAGTTCTATGTTGTACCAATTTTTCGTCCCATTTATATAATATGTGTTCAGGTATCTTTTCCCCTATTTTATCTAATTCTAATCTCGTCCAGTCTGGTTTTTCCCTTGCTTGGTAAAAATCTGATAGGTACCTTAATTGTGCGGCTCTATAATAATTTTTGAAGTTTGGCAATTGTAAGCCTCCTTGTTTATACCATTCTGTTAATTTATCTAGTGCTATCCTCAGTTTCCCCCCTCTCCATAAAAATTTCCTTATTATTTTCTTTAACTCTTTGAAGAATTTTTCTGTCAATTGTATTGGCAATGCCTGAAATAAGTATAGTATCCTTGGAAAAATGTTCATTTTAATACAGTTTATCCTTCCTATCAGTGTTAGTGGTAGCTCTTTCCAATGCTCTAAATCGTCCTGTAATTTTTTCATTAGTGGATTGTAATTGAGTTTATATAATTGGCCTAGATTTTTGTTTATTTGTACACCTAGGTATCTTATTGCCTGCATTTGCCATCTGAATGGGGATTCCTTCTTAATTTTGAGAAATCCGCGTTATTCATAGGCATTGCTTCACTTTTATTTACGTTTATCTTGTATCCCGACACTTCTCCATATTCCTTCAATTTCTTATATAGTTCTTTTATTGATAGTTCTGGTTCTGTTAAGTACACTATCACATCATCCGCAAATAGACTGATTTTATATTCCCTGTCTTTTATTTTTATTCCTTTTATATTATTATCTATTCTTATCGATTCTGCTAGTGGTTCTATAGCTAGCGCAAACAATAATGGTGATAGTGGGCATCCCTGCCGCGTTGACCTGCTTAAGTTAAATTGCTTTGATACATGTCCATTTACTGTCACTTTCGCTAACGGTCCCTTATATAATGCTTTAATCCAATTAATATACTTCTCTGGTAAACTGAATTTTTGCAATACTTTGAACAAATAATTCCATTCTACTCTGTCGAAGGCCTTCTCTGCGTCTAAAGCAACTGCTACTGCAGGTGCTTTATTTCCTTCTACTGCATGAATTAAGTTAATAAATTTACAAATATTGTCTGTTGTGCGTCTTTTTTTAATAAATGCAGTTTGGTCTAAATTTACCATTTTCGGTACCTGTTCTGCTAATCTGTTTGCTAATAGTTTAGCTATTATCTTATAATCTGTGTTTAGCAAAGATATTGGTCTATATGACGCTGGTGAGAGTGGATCTTTCCCTTGTTTTAGTACCACTGTAATTATTGCTGTTTTACATGAATCTGGTAAGTTTTGTGTCTCATCAATCTGGTTGATTACATCCAGGAGGGGCGGTATTAATAGGTCTTTAAATGTTTTGTAGAATTCTATTGGGAGTCCATCCTCTCCTGGTGTTTTATTATTTGGTAATTTTTTTATTATCTCTTGTATTTCTACTGTTCCAAATGGTTCTGTTAATTTATTTTGTTCCTCTATTTGTAGTTTTGGTAGTTCAATTTTAGTCAAAAATTCATCTATTTTCCCTTCTTTCCCTTCGTTTTCAGTTCGGTATAATTGTTCATAGAATTCTCTGAAGTTTTCCTTAATTTCTTTTGGATTATATGTAATTTGTTTGTCTTTTTTCCTTGTTGCCAATACCATTTTCTTAGTTTGCTCTGTCTTAAGCTGCCATGCTAAGATTTTGTGTGTTTTTTCACCTAGTTCATAATATTTCTGTTTTGTCTTCATTATATTCTTCTCTACCTTATATGTTTGTAATGTTTCATGTTTTATTTTTTTATCCGCCAATTCTCTTCTTTTGGTTGTATCTTCCTTTATTGCTAATTTTTTTTCTATGTTTACTATTTCCCTTTCCAACTGCTCTGTTTCCTGATTATAATCCTTCTTCATCTTGGTTACATAACTTATTATTTGCCCTCTAATGAATGCTTTCATTGCGTCCCATAGTATAAACTTATCTTCCACTGATTCCGTATTTACTTCAAAATACATTTTTAATTGTTTTTCAATAAATTCTCTAAAATCCTGTCATTTAAGTAGCATGGGGTTTAATCTCCATCTATACATTCTTGGAGGGATGTCCTCTAGCTTTACTGTCAGTATTAAGGGTGAATGGTCCGATAGCATTCTCGCTTTATATTCTGTTTTTCTTACTCTATCCTGCATACTAGCTGATAACAAAAATAGGTCTATTCTTGAGTATGTTTTATGTCTAGTCGAGTAGTATGAGTATTCCTTTTCTTTTGGGTTTTGTTTCCTCCATATGTCCACAAGTTTCATTTCTTGCATTGATTTAATTATAAATTTGGTTACTTTGTTCTTCCTATTAATTTTTTTCCCCGTTTTATCCATATTTGGATCCAAATTCAGATTGAAATCCCCTCCTATTAGTATGTTCCCTTGCGTATTAGCTACCTTCAAAAAGATATCTTGCATAAACTTTTGATCTTCTTTGTTAGGTGAATATATATTAAGTAGATTCCAAAGCTCCGAATATATCTGACATTTTATCATAACATATCTCCCTGCTGGATCTATTATTTCCTCTTCTATTTTAAATGGCACATTTTTGCTAATTAATATAGCCACTCCTCTTGCTTTTGAATTATACGATGCTGCTGTTACATGTCCTACCCAATCTCTCTTTAATTTCTTGTGCTCCAATTCAGTTAAGTGTGTTTCTTGGACAAATGCTATATCTATTTTTTCCTTTTTCAGTAAATTTAGTAGTTTCTTCCTTTTAATTTGGTTATGTATTCCATTAATATTTAAAGTCATTTAGTTCAGCGTAGCCATTTTATATTTTGTTTATCTTCTCTTTCCGTTTTTCCATCATTACCTTTCCTCCTTTTCCATTTCTGTTTTCTTATTTTCCACTCTTTACAAGACAACATTCCTACAACTTCCAACATTTTCCTTATTCTCCTATTTATATCTTCTTTATCCCCAATCTCCCCTTCCCCTCCTGAGTTGTCCTTTATCCCTTGTCGGACAACCACATCTCCCCTCTCCATTTGGATTTGCGAATCCACTCGCAAGCGTCAACTGATTTTGCAGTGACCGCTCTTTTCCCCCACCCAGCACCCCCCCAGAAAAGATTTCACTTTCCATATGTCACAAAGGTCACTCTTTTAATTCCCTCCTTATTCTCTCTATTCCATTACCTACCCTTATTAATTCTTGTCTATACTATCTATATTTTCCTCTAATTACAGATACTTTCACGTATGCACATTGTCTCTATTCACTCTTATACCTCTTTACCCGCATACATATCAATCGTGGTCATTTTTACCCTCATTACCCGTCTTCATCCCTCAGTCTATTTTTGTCTTTACCCACATACATATCAATCGTGATCATTTTTACTCTCATTACCCGTCTTCATCCCTCAGTCTATTTTTGTAATTGTTCTGCAAATTTTCGTGCTTCTTCTGGATCCGAGAATAGTCTGTTTTGTTGTCCTGGAATAAATATTTTCAATACCGCAGGATGCTTCAGTATAAATTTATACCCTTTCTTCCATAAAATCGCCTTTGCTGTATTGAACTCTTTTCTCTTCTTTAGGAGTTCAAAACTTATATCTGGATAAATGAAGATTTTTTGCCCTTTATACTCCAGTGGTTTGTTGCCCTCTCTTACTTTTTCCATTGTCTTCTCCAGTACCTTTTCTCTTGTAGTATATCTTAGGAATTTTACTACAATAGATCTTGGTTTTTGTTGTGGTTGTGGTTTAGAGGCCAATGCTCTATGTGCCCTTTCTATTTCCATTTCTTGCTGTAGTTCTGGACATCCTAGGGTCTTAGGGATCCACTCTTTTATAAACTCCCTCATATTCTTGCCTTCTTCATCTTCCTTAAGGCCCACTATCTTTATGTTATTTCTTCTGTTATAATTTTCCATTATATCTATTTTTTGAGCTAGTAGTTCTTGTGTCTCTTTAGTTTTTTTATTAGATTCCTCCAATTTCTTTTTTAAGTCCTCTACCTCCATTTCTGCTGCTACTGCCCGCTCTTCCATCTTGTCCATTTTTTTCCCCATTTCTGTTGTCATATCTATTTTATTCACTTTCTCTTCTGTGTTGTTTATTCTTCTTCTTAAATCATTGAATTCCTGTGTTTGCCATTCTTTAAATGACTCCATGTATCCTCTAACAAGAGAAAGTATATCCTTTACCTTGCCTTTCCCTTCATCTATTTCACTGTATTCTTCCTCTTCTTCTGGGTTGGCCATCTGTTGTTTCTTTGTTGCCCTTTCCTTCTCTTCTTTCTTGTTTCCATTGTCTTCTGTGGTCTCTTCTTGCTGCAGGTGTTCTGCAGCTGTCATTGCCGGCTGTGGAGATCGACTCCCCAGCTGGTCCCCCCTCCCGTCGGTGTGTTTTTTTTCATGCGCATCGCGCATGCGCGACTCCTCGCGCATGCGCGGTTGCGCACTTTTACTCGGCTCTGCGAGCCATTGTTGTAGTTCTTTTTCTACCGACCTGAGGTAGCGGGCTCCTCTCTCCACAGCGGGCCTCTTCGGACAGGTAAGGCCTTCACCTTTTTCCTCCGTTGTCTTCTCTTCCTCTCTTCTTACCGTTGATTTTGATTTTTCTTCTTTTGTCTCCATCTTCTTTCCACCTTTATACTCACTTTTCTTTAACTTTTATTTCTGTGCCTTTGTATTTTCTCTTGTTTTTCCTGACTTTTCTGGAGAGGGCTGGAGTTCTCCGTCCAGCCACTACTCCATCACGTGACTCCTCCCCTGACTATGAGGTTCTTGATAGATTTTTGTACCGATTAAAATTTACATGATTTGTTTCCGTTCACATGACAGTTTTTCATTGCAGATTATACAGATTTTCATTTTGGCTCTGTGCTTTCCTGATTTTAGCAGAAGGATGCAGTTTTAAAAGTTGAATTAATAGCTTGACTTAGTTCATAACACTTGGACATAGAGGAGTGTAAGAGATTGTAGGACATTGGGCCTGGAATTGGATGGCATGGTTTGCATAGCAGTTAGTGATCGGGACCAGGGTTTAATTCCAGTGCTCTCTGTAAGGAGTTTGTACGTTGTCCTTGCGTCTCCTTTTTCCCTGGGGGCTCTGGTTTCCTCCCACCACTTGAAATGTACCGGGGGTGTAGATTAATTGGGTGGCACAGACTCGTGGGCCAAAATAGCCTGTTACCGTGGTGTATATCTAAATTTTCCTGGGGGAAGCACACTCTCTGCTCGATCCCTGTCTGTCTGGGTCAGACGTTCCAGTAGCAACATGACTGATGGAGATTATTGATGAGGCAGTACAAGATCTTTGGCAGGACAAGATGATCTGTGCCCACAGTGCTTTAATTACCTTGCCTGTTAAGTACCCACTTCCCCATCAACCCTCAAAGATGTTAATGTTTGAAAGCCTAGATATTCAAATATTGAAAACATTCAAACCAATTGAAAATCAATGGAACACAGGTACTAAATTTTAAATAATTGAAGTGATTTCCTCAGCAGTGAGGGGGAAAAAAAATGATTTAATTTGTACTGAATTATTTTTCAGAAACCTATCTCTGGCAATTACCCTCATTAGTCCTTGTTGAAGGGAAAGATCACTGAACCCACACAAGTCCAAACAGCTGTCAACAAACTGCTGTAGCTGGGCATTTGGCCAGTTAACTCCAATGTTTTAGCACAGTTGGAAAGCCATCAACAAGAACTGCTCAAAGTTTAGGACTTGTGCTTTTATTCATGCTTGCACCAAACTCCAAGATTTCTAAAAAAGAACAATCACTGTTTGTTGGGAAAATTGGAGCCATGGTTCAAAAGAAAGCAGAGCTGGTTCTTAAGCTTTCTTTTTCAGCCAATAATATTGGGGGAAAAAAAACCAAATGAGTAAAATGCTTTTTGGGAATGTCATGTTAGGCTAGTGTGATTGTCTCCCCTTCACCAAGTTAATTGGCCGTAAAAAAATAAATAAATAAAATGATCTCTCCACTGGGAACTGGACAGGGCACTTATCCAAACTCATGTAATTTTGGTGAACATGTAATAAGTGATAAAACTCATTTAAAATCTGAGCTCATTTAAACTGAGAAGCAATAATAAATATTTGTATATTGGGTCTGCACATCAACTACCGCATTTGATGGCATTTAAGATCCACTTTTTTTTCTCTCAAAAATATCCTCTGAGTCTTGTATGCAAAGTTGGAATTAGGCCCCCGCCAGCAGCGCAAGATGGTGCTTTCCGGAGCCACCGCTCACTGTGACCACTGAGAAGGCCGTCCAAGGCGCCGCCGGTCAGCAGCGCAAGATGGTGCTTTCCGGAGCTGCTGCTCACTGTGACCACTGAGAAGGCCGTCCACGGCACCCCCGGCCAGCAGTGCAAGAAGTGCAGAAGGAACTAGTTCGCCAATTTACCCATAAATGCACTAAAAATAATTTCTTAATATTCCCTGTTGAAATAAGGAAGGGGGGAGGGGGATGGAGATTCGTATTCCTGTGGTTTTTGTATGCTGTCAAATACAGTAATTATTTTAATATACACAATAACCATTCATGAAGATCGTCTGTCTTAACTCGGCACGTGAGTATAGATTTCCATCTTCAGTTTCAAAGATTGCTTTTGAGGGCAAAATTCTCAGGCAGAAAACACTCAGGAGTGTTCTTAACTGTAGAGATAATGCACAGCCAATGTCAGTACAACAAGGCTCGCCAGAGGGGAGACAGGCAGCTTGGCAGACATTCACCACAGTAACTAGCGCGGGAGATGAACAGTGTAGTGTTAAATTTTGGTGGGCCACTACCCACACTTACCATCCCCCGCACTAGTTACAGAAGTGAATGTCTGCCAAGCTGCCAGTCTCCCCCACTCTGGCGAGCCTTGCTGTACTCACATTGGCTGTGCATTATCTCTACTGTTAAGGGCACTCCCCTTAGATATAACTGAATATGCATCTATTGTCTTTCATTATTGTACCATGAGTTTCTGCTAATAGAAGCCATGATTATTGTTTGACCACATTGTCTTTGTCTACTTCATCAACTGGCACTTCTGGCTGTGTCTTCTGGCCAATTATTAACCCTGGAGCAGCGTAGAAACAGATTACACTGGACAAGATGTTTTCAAAAAGTTTGCTTCCTGAAAAAAAACAATTGAGGATTTTGATAGACATCTTCAAGCTGAACACAAAGATTTGCTTTATCGTACAGGAAGTTGGAGCAACATTAAATTACCTTTTATTGTATGTTTAATCGCATAGTCAAGCTGACATAAAAATGTTTTGTTACTGATTTTTGTTTGTACTCAGTATCTGATGCTTCTTGTGTCAGTGTCCAACAATAGTTGGCCAGCAATGATGGATTCCAGTTGCCCTGATGCCGCTTTTCCATGGTCGGTATGTTCTTTCACCACGTTTGTCACTGACTGCACCAAGATCAGCAAGGAAGAAATCCAAGTGCAAAGGAGGAAGATGAAATTTTAATGCTGTGTTGGACTTCATGGTTTTGTTGGCTTGAAGCATGTTGTCAGTCAGCTGGATGTGGTCCCGCTGATGGACCACATGCAGAGCATCTGTATATGTGAGCTACTGTTATAGCCTGTCTGCATTTATCTTGCCAAAGCATGCCCAGGCCTAAGACAATATTCGCATAGCGCTTGCCCTGAGTGGACTGACTGAAACAGCTTGCTTTGTTGGCTAAAATACGAGTAGACTTGAAGTATGTCAGAAAATCAGAAAAATGTTTTTAAAAAGTGAGATAGGAAAATTTTAAGGTGGTTTTCCTGATTAACAGCCCTAAGTACACCCGAAAGTGTTCAGGGTGCAAAATCTTCGTTGTCCAGTGTTATCTGGTAGCTATCATGTTGGTGTTGGTGGAAACTCGCGTATGAACGTTGGATGCTGTGTTTCCAACATTGCACCCATGAATAAATTTCAGGAGTATTTAATTGGCACTTTGACTTATCCTTGATTTTAGCAGAATTCTGCTTTCTTGATTTTAGCAATTCATTAACTATTCTTCAATTTTGAGGTTGTGAAATGTATTTTTTTAATGCCTTTTTGTGACACTTTTAACAACTGCTGAATTATCAGAGAAATATATGCTTGTGCAACTAATGAACCATTGCTTTCAAGTAATATTTTCTATTACAGTTTACAACAGTGGAAATATGTATTGTAAGCCTGGTGATTTTAATTGATGATCCCCCCCACCCCCACCCCGGTACAGAAGGAGCATGTTATGATCTGGAATGAATTGAAAAGGCAAAGAGAATTGGATTTATTTGTTGACAGTCCAGGCAAAAGTGAGGGAGTTGGTATACTTGGACACCTGTTGATTAGAATGGTGATGAATCAAATGGAATCCTTGTTCAAATATTACTTCTTTATTAACTTCTGTACAAGGAAGCACAACTCTCGCTTATCATTTCAAATTCCATCATGGTGTCTGAGGAATATTTTTTAATAAAACACACACTGTTTCAAAGAATGTATAATTGTGCAGCTGGTAGAGTCACTGCCTCACACATGTAGTACTGATCTTGGGTGTACTCTGTGTGGAGTTTGCACTTTCACCCTCTGACAAGGTATTGGATCGGCAAACTAAGCACATTTGGATAGTTATGGCCAGTAGCACTGTTTTCCCTTACGAAGAAACAAACTCTTTTAACTCGATGGTGCTGCTGAGCTCATCATCTGCCATGTCTGCTACCTACTACGTGATCCCACCAGCAGGCACATCTTCCCTTCTCCGTTTTCCACAGGGACCACTCCTTGCATAATTTGTAATGCTCCTGCGGTAGTCTGCTCGATCAGAGAGACTGGACGCAGACTGGAACATAATTTTATTGAGCACCTGTCCGCTGCAGTAGGTGGGGATCTCTCGGTGGCAACCTATTTCAATTTCTCTGCTCCATTCCCATACCGACATGTCTGTCCACAGTCACATGCACTGCCAGACTGAGACCACCCACAAACTGGAGGAATAACACCATGTATGTTTTCTGGGCACCCATGGCATTAATAATGACTTCTCTGGTTTTATTAGTCCCTCCCTCTCCTTGTCACCTGTCACCCCCTTCTCCTGCATCTCACTCCTCCCTCCCCCCTCCTCCTGCATTCACAGAGCCACAACCCTCCATGGGTCAATCTCTCCTGCCCACCTGTTGCCATTTATCTGTTGACCTGTGCTCCTCCCCGTGCTCTTTCTTCCCTTGTCCCCCAGCCTTTTTTTAATTCCGTGGCTGCTTTTTGTTCATAGCTTGTAAAAAAAGCTTGGGCCCAAAATGGTTATATCTTTACCTTCTCTGGACGCTGCAGGACTTGCTGAGTTCCACCACCATTTTTGTGTTTTCACTACAATCACAGCGTCTGCAGACTTTTATACTTCACTTCTTATGACTGAGTTGTGAGGTTGTTTTAAATATTTTAATTAAATATGTTATTTTAGTCATTGATTAAAAATTTTGTGTCAATTCAAGCATGTAAATATTACTGATGTTTGGATGGAGTCGAGAATGAATTGCTGCATTGACTTATGCATTCAGGTTTACCACTGTCCTGTCAGAGAGTTCTCCATTGTCCTTTAATCTGATTAGAATTTATGCAGCTGTGACTTTCCTTGTAATCTACTTTTCTCTTTGCAAAGTCCTATTAAAGCACAGCTCTATGGCAACAACATTTGATCACCTTTCACCTGTTTTGGCTTGCTGCTGGATTTTTTCTATATAATACCTCTTATTTCCATTTGTAAATGGAAGCACTAGGCCACTTTTTTAGTCATGTTGTACACAAAGAAAATTTGGCACTCCAAGCTGAGCCAGAGTAATGCTTTGCATTGGTTTATCGTTATGTACAGTGGCTGTTCTTGGCCTAAATACAGTACAAAGATTACTAGTACAATACTTTTTTATTGCTTTGACAATCAGTTTGGCATTTTCAGGAAATGTACATGACGGAGTGTCTTGAATCAGATTGCTCTCTTCATTCTCCTTCAGTTTTTCTTTTCTATTGAATGTACACCACATTTCCAATTCCTTTCTTCCTAAGTGAAGGGGATTAACTATGAGCTGTGAGTGGGGAGGAGGCAGGAATTCAGCGGTCAGAAAAGCTGCCAGGCGAACTTGGAAGAACCTGCGAAAAATGTTCAAGCTGCTTCAACAACTGGTACCAAACCGATTGGGTCGATCTTAACATCAGCCACTAATGAAACATGGACATTTTTCAGAAATAGTCTTGTTCAGACGAAGTTGGTTCCTTGTGTTACTGTCAAAATGTAGGGTGGTTTATGATCTCAGTTCAATTTTAACACCTTTGCCTAGTTTTGAGTTTTAAAAAAAATGTTGAAATCACTTTCCATTCAAGAAGATAATGCTGCATTGCTTACCATCACTTTAATCCTGTCTTGAAAAGGCTTGTTTTAAGTTTTTTTTAATGCATAACTGAACTTGATATTTATGTTGATGCTTAACATAAACAAAATACATTCAAAAGTATAAAAGGATTGGTTTATGATATCTTAAATCTGGAGTTAAAATGAAAACAGAATCAAATTCTAATTGATGTATTGCCACATGTACAGTGAAAAAGTTTGTTTCATGAGCATTCCATACATCTACAACACAGCGTTACAGAGTCTCTGAGATCATGTAGAATCTCTCAAAGGCAGCATTATTTTACTCTGGTGAGGTTCATTCAGAAGTCTCAACGGCAGGATAGGAAATATTCTTGGATCAAGTTGTGTGTGATCTCACTCTCAAGAATATTTTTCTCGCTGGGGAGGACAAAGGTAAAGGTTCCATTACTGAAACGTAATACTACATTTAGAAAGCAACAGTCTTTAAATTTTGTCCGCCGTAAGTCAGACAGAGAGTTTCCACTTTGTCCAGCGCCCCTCACAGAAATCAACAGTGCCTGGTGTTCCTAGGTTGTCTCCCCTCCAAGTACTGACCAGGCCTGAGCCTGCTTAGCTTCTGAGACCAGACAATCTCATGCATTTAAGAATTATTAGGCTTCATGCACCCCTCATGTAGCTGAGGTAGGAGAATACTTTTAATTTGTTGCCTGGTTTTTCCAAGGCTGTGGGAAATATAAAGTCACCTTTATTTGATGCTCATTCCATGCATTACACTGTAAAGACTAAATATAATTTCTCCAGGACCATGGAGCAGATTTACATAAATAGAAGTTAAAATATTAAAACATATACAATAAAAGTCCACAGTACACTATCCACTTATGTTCTGGGAATGCAGGAGCCTGATGGATTAGGAGGGAAAAAAAAACTTGCCCAATTTGGACATAAGGGCCTGAGAACTATGGTACCTCCTTCCAGATGGCAGAAGGGAGAACAGTTTATGTGAGGGGGGTGTTTCACTATGTTTATTTCTATCAGGGTGCATTGTGTATTGTCTGTCATGGTAGGTAGGGAGAGAGGCCCCAATGATCTTTTCCACTGACTGACTTCACTATCCTCTGCAGGGTCTTGCAGTCTGAGGTGGTACAGGCTGTGATGCAGTTGTACAGGATGTTCTCAATACATTCTCTGAGGAATGTGGTGAGGATGGAGGGTGGGAGATGATTTTTCCTCAGCCTTCACAGAAAGTCGAGGTGTTGCTGGGCTTTCTTGGCTCTGGAGCTGGTGTTAAGGGACCAAGTGAGATTCTCCACCAAGGATACTCCAGGGAGCTTCATACTCTTGACGACTTCAATGGTAGAGCTGTCAATGGTCAGCGGAAAGTGATTTTTCCACCCCCCCCACCCCCCGAGCCCTCCTGGTCGACAACCATGTCTTTTGTTTTATTGACATTCAGATACTCGTTGTTGTCAGTCCATTAGCAACTGCACTGCATCTCTGTACGCTGACTCATCATTCTTACTGAGTAGGCTCACCATGGTCGTGTTGTCAGCAAACTTGATGATGTGGTTCGAGCTGCGTTTAGCTGCATTGTCTTGAGCCATCAGAGCGAACAGTGGACTGAGCACGTAGCCCCGGGGGGGCCCCTGTACTCAGTGTGATGGTCTTGGAAGTACTATTGCCGATCCGGACTGCCTGTGGTCTCCCTGACAGGAAGTGAAGAATCCAATTGCAGATGGAGGTGTTTAGACTCAGCAGGCTTCACTTCCCTATCAGGTACTGAGATATGATTGTGTTGAATGCTGAACTAAAGTCAATAAACATGCAGGGCATGTCTTTATTTTCGAGGTGGGTGAGGGCTCGATGGAGGGTAGTGACAAAGGCATCATCTATAGAGTGGTTGGATCTATATGTGACGGGGGCAGCAGGAGCTTGTTGTGCCCAATGTTGAGCCTCTTGAAGCGCTTAACGATGGTAGATGTGAGGGCGACAGGGAAGTAGTCATTGAGGCAGGACATAGATGTCTTCTTTGGCTTGGGAACAATGGTGGTGGCTTTGAAGCACATTGGGTCTCTAGATAGGAAGGGGGTTTATGTGCATTCAGAACACTCTACATTTTATTGTGATCTTGGGCTGGGCAGTCCCCATATCATGCACTCATGTACTTTGACAGGATATTGTCAATGATGCATTTGTACAAGTTGTTGAGGGACACGGGTGACCTGCCCAATTTCTCAACCTTCTGAGGCATGGAGGAGCTGGTGCAGTTTCTTAACCATTGCATCGATAGGCCTTTTCGCTTTCCTGAAGCTAGGCAACCCTCAGAGGGCCTGGGTAAAGTTCCCAGGTAGGCTGCGCCTCTCAGGCCTTTCAAACTGCAGCCTTACTTACCCGGTAAATCGACAACTGGACATTTTAAAGTGTGGGGGGCGGGGGTTCCTCCCCCAGCGTTCACCGCGAGTGATGCGTTATGCACTCACAGGAAGTCGAATCATGCATTTGTAATGGCGAATGGGATGGATTTATGGATTTTGGCCCTGCATCTGCTTGGTTTGAATGTGATTTGCTCACTTATCCACTCATCCGGCATGAGTTGATGTCGTGTTAGCATTTTCTAAGCAGCTGCGAATGGACCTGAGAATTTTGAAACATAAATAAATATCACCTGATCATATCTGGGGTGTTTCAACATCTTCAAAGGCTTTGAAGAAGAAAGAGATTTGCATGGACAGGTGAACTGAAGAACCTGCTCCTGTGATTGTACAATCTGTTTGAGGAAATAGATTGATAGATTGGGAGAACATTGAGATGAATTCTTTAGGAGTGATGACTGGACAGTTGATCGGGGAGAATGCAGATTGTGGACACCAGCAGTGAATTTAACTTTGGTATTTACTGCATCTTCAAAAATTTAGCTTTACTGATATAAAAAGGATGGGACATGAAGCATTAACAATACGAGGCAGGAAAAGGAAACTAAAGGCTCAAATTTTTATTGGAATTGGTTGAAGGGAGCAAAAGCTGAGAACGTTGGAATCCGAAAGAAGAGTAGACCATTTAGCCCCTCAAGTTTGCCTTGTTGTTCAGCCGGTTTCGTGAGCATTCCTGCATTCACCAGGGATCGTTCTCTTTGTGACTCCTTGGTTTGCTCATCTGCTGTGCCCCCAGGTATTTGCCCCTCCCAAAGGGGGGGTGGTGTGCAATCCCTGTCCTGACATTACTTCCTCACCACCATCTGGGGACCAAACAACCTTTCCAGGTAAAGCAGAGATTTACATCCACCTCCTCCAACCTTGCCTTTCCTCTTGATCCATCCTCTGCTGCATTGGCAAGGCCAAGTGCAAACTAGGCAGCAAGACCAACTGCTGATCACCTGCACTGTCCACAATTGCCATCTAGAACTAGTCGCAAGTCACCTTAACTGGTCTTCCCATTCCCACGCAAATCTGTCTGTCCTCGACCATCTTCACTGCTCGGGTACAGCCAAATGAAAGCTAGGAGAACGTTACTCAGTTGACTACCTGTGCAGCATACAACCCAATCCCTAATTTAAGTTAGCTGGAACCCCCGAACATTCTCTCTCCAACTGATCCACCCACCCCCTTTTCTCTCACTCTTCTTTCCAATCACCTCCAGCCTCCTAAACCCAGATTTTTTCTTCTATCCAAACTGATTCTATTTGCCCACTCAGACTGTCAACTCACTTAGCCCCTTATCACCTTACCCTGCTGTTCCCATCTGTCCCTAATCTGCTTCCTCTCATTGCCTTCCTTTCTCAGAGTCTACAATCTGCAGTTCTTTGTCGTGTCACCTCTCAGCCTCTGTTGCTATTTCCTGACCGTTCCTCCCTGAATCCATTTGCCAATCAGCCCCTCCACCTGTAGGGAATTGTGATGCCTATGTGATGCACGCACACAGGCACTGATGCTGCAAAATTGGTGGGTGAACTCTGAGAGTACCCTCCCCCCCCACCCCCCCCCCCCCCCACACACACACACACACACACACACACACACACACACACACACACACACACACACACACACACATTTTTCCTTTTCACATGGCACAATTCTTGGGGAGGTAACTGGGAAAATTGTCCAGTTAACCCATTTGAAAAGGCCTAGATGTGTGTGGCCAGGAAAAACCACTGGAGATATTTATTCATAGCAACTTAAAGCTGTTTGCTGTATCACCTTAGCACTGTGGCTGAACCCAGTGGATTGAGCTCCATTCTTTTCTGGAAGTCTATGATCCGCCCTTTAATCTTGCAGTTATTGAGGGAGCAGTTGTTGACTTGATAGGATGCCACTAGTTCCTTCTGTGTTCTGTGTCATTGTTACAGATCCTACCTATGATGCTAGTGTCATCCCCAAACTTGTAGGTGGAGTTGGAATAGTGTGTGGCCACACAGTCTTAGGTGTAGAGGCTGAGTATATATAGTAGTCATACAGGGAACGAGTGCTGAGGATGATTATGGAGGAAGACTGTGGCAAATCCTCAGTGATTTCAGGCTGCAGGAGAGGATCTAATTGCAGATGAGAGTATTGAGCTCAAATTCACGGAATTTAGGATGAGTTAGTTTGGCACTGTTGTCCTGAAGCCAGATGATTGAGGGTTGAGAGTAGATGTCTTCTGTGGACCTGTTTCAATGGTATGCGAATTGGAGTGGGTTGAGGTTAGATGAGCAGCTGGAGTTACATGAGCCTTGGTCATCATTTAGCTCTGTTATTAACTTCTCCTCTGCACTGGTATGAAAGTGACCTTTGGTGAAACAGGTGGGTAATTCTGCCCTATCACAGGGAGACATTGAAGAAATGTGAATACATCTGCCAGCTCGTCTGTGCGGGCTCGAAGGTCATGTCAAAGGTCTTCATCTGGCTTTCCCTGGGCCGGAATAGCAAAAATTAGAGGGGATATGTACATTGTGAAGGGAGGGATGATTTGGGGAGACATCAGGGGTAATTTTTTTTAATGCAGAGAGTTGTTGGTGCCTGCAATGCCCTGCCAGGTAGTGGAGGCTGAAACATTAGGGGCATTTAAGACACTCTTAGGTACAAGGATGAAAGGAAAATAGAGAGTTATGGGGTAGGGTAGGTTCAGTCCTTTTTTTATAAAAGGACGGAATAAATGAGTTGGCACAACATCGAGGGTGAAGAGCCTGTACTGTGATGTAGTATTCACTCTCCAGATGGCTGGACTGACACTCTTGTAATGTTGGTGAATCAATTGAACCCTATAAACCATCTTAAAAGATGGACATGGGTGGATTATCACACAAAATTCTATACTCTGCTTTTCTCTCATCATTGGCACAAGGTATCTTTGATATGGTTTAAATGCAGTGTGGAAGCTCACAGAGGAAATTGTAAAGTTGTTGACCAAAAGGTCATGGCTTGTTCAAGAGCATTTAATGCTTTCGTATAAAGCTATCATCTGAGGATGGCACATTCTAATAGCATTATAAACAATGCATTCCTTTTGTGGAAGGAAATAATGTCATTAAATGTACCAGAAGCTTTTGTGGTTTGGAGAAAACATAACGGAGGCAATAGATTTTCTCTTGTGTCGCAGATACTTTATGTTGACCATCTTTTAAAGACATCTTAAACGTTTTGGAATTGCTGTGGTCTAGTGCAGGAGTGGCCAAACCGTGGCTCGTGAACCACATGCGGCTCTAAATGTTACCCTAAAAATTAGTCCACCAAATTTGACTATTACACTAGTATATAAAGTGTGCACTTTTGATGATTGAAACTAATACAAATTAGCAGTTGTGTTTGGAAAGTATCAGGTTTGGTGTGTTGAGATGAGTCTGGACACAAGTATTACAGGTAACTTTATTGAACACACAGGAGACTGAGGAAGATGTCAAACGATACTTAATTACTCTACAGGTAGTCCCTTATTTATGACCATATTGGGGACTGAAGGATTGATTGTAACTTGGGGAGCGGGGACCTCAGGCTGCAGAATGGGAAAGAGGAGAGGGGACCACTGTATACAGTAATTTTAATACAAAATTTGTACTTGTACAGTAGTTTTAATAAAGATTTAGAAAAATGTTTGGTCTTGTGTGTGGGTGGATGCAACTCATGTAGGTCAGAAATCAAGGACTATCTGTACTACTAAATAACGAGGTATATAGACATTCACGTTGGACCAATGTTGAACTCCAACATCAGAGACTGCCTATCTTCTACATGTGAGACAAAAACAGTGCAAGCAGGCACATCAGGAACAAGCGACTCTGATACTGGTAGCTGCTTGCCTACCACACTCTCCCGTACATGTACGCACTTCACAGGGACCTTCAGACACACTCCTGATTCCCTGTACCAATGGGGTGCAGCTCTCTGTAAGCACTGATCTATTGCAGTACTATCGGTCAACTCAGTGTAGTGCACACCTTATTGACAACTCCTCCAGTGATGTCCACAGCAGCAACTTGGCGTGGACTGAAGTCTCGGGCTTGGACCTCAAGGCAGAGAGAAAAAATGTGGTATGCATTGATATTTAATACCGTTCTGAGCTGGGTGCCTTACCAGTGATGACATTGATTCATTTAAATGAGACAATGGTAAGGTGTACACTATTGGATGGCAGAGTCTAAACTTGATTGGCAGGTTATGTTACTTCCGAACAAGTTTCAGGCAGAGGTCTTGTGACCCTCCACAATTCACATATAATAGTAGTTTAAAAACTACACAGATGAATAAATATTATTGCATAGATGAATTTAATATTGATATATTTTTGTAACAATATGTGCATGGGGGAGTTTGTAATTTCTTGTGGCTCTCAAACATCTGAAGTTTATCATATGTCAAGCTACTCCCTGGGTAAGTGCTCCTGCCGAAGGGCTTTCTATTGACGTTGCTCCTTTGCAGCGTTGGGGGAGATGACGACGGAGAAGAACCGCACATGGCGCAAGAAACTGGGGCCTTCTGAAATATCGTCGGAGGAAGGAGGAGTCAGGCTGTCAACAGACTAGCAGCGAAGAAGAGGAAGATGAAGAGGACGTCCAGTTAATGGAAATGGAGCTATTAAAAGAAACTAAAGCTCTTAAAGAAAGTAAAGTAAAAGATATAACCACTATGGAACTATTAATTATTTCATGAAATGAATAGAGAAGTGAAAGGGGAAATAAACAGAGTTGTGGATGTTGTTAATAATTTGAAAAACAAAATTGATAAAATGGATGGGAAAATGAAGAAAGAACAGGGGGAAAACCAATGTATGGATGACAGAGTTATGAGAGTGAAAGATTCCACCAACTCCTAAGTTTTGGAAAATCAGAAGCTGCAGCAAAAGGTGATGTATTGGAAAATTAGAAGGAATAATATTAAAATGGTGGGTCTTAAGGATTAGAGGAACAAGATCCAAATGCTTCTAGCAAAATGAAATCCTGATCTATTGGATGAAGTACATTTTGAGCAACCTATCAAGATTGAAAGAGCACACAGAGCTCTCAGACCAAAACCACTTCTGAATCAGAATCCATGTTCTGTGTTAATTAAGTTTCTTTGGTATCAAGATAGAGAGGATTTTGACATTTGCAGCAGAAGGGGCAAGAGCAAGGAAAGGTCCATGAGTACACAACGGGTAGAGTTCCTTTCTACCTCGACATAAGTTCTGATTTACTAAAAGGAAGAGAATTTAATCCAGTTAAGATTTTTTTGGGGAAAAGGAATATAGATTTGTGCTGCAACATCTGGAAACTTTGAAGATTTTCTTGCCTGGAGGTGAACACAAGTTTTTTTGAGCTTTGAGCAAGCAGAATACTGTGCAAAATCTCTCAATAATCCAGAGGGAATGAAGAATTAGAAGTACAACAGTTATGGACATGATTGAAGGGACTAATATTATCTGATGGTATATAATAAGTGGCTAGTTTAAAACACCATCTACTTATTTTTTTGTTTGTTAATCTTTGAAAATTATTGAATCCCTTCTTTGAATTTTTTTATGTTTTCCTTTCTTTTGAGATTAACATACTGGAGGGTGGGGTAGGAGATGTGTTTCTAACTCTTACTGTATTATGTGGGTAAATGTGACCCTGGTCATAACTGGTAAAATGGAGGGTATTTAACCAAAACATATTGGGGTGGGGATGGGGTATTCTATTGTTTATATATAGTCATAAAAGTAGTAATTTTAATGGTTTAAAGGTTAGCTTTATTTTATTTCTTTATCTGGATTGCCAGAGGGGGTATGCACCTATACATTGGATATTGAATGAGAGTTGAGGGAGGAGAGACTGCAGGGAGAGGTGGAGGAAGATAAACAAGATGAATAAAATAATGGAATTTTTAAATTTTAATGTTAATGGCTTAAACAGGAAGGTGAAAAGAAAGAGGGTATTAACACATTAAGAAAATGGGAATAGATTTGGCTTTTCTACAGGAAACACGTTTAGTTGAGAAGGAACATTTGAAGTTGAAAAAAGATAGGGTTGGGCATGTGGCAACTTCATTGTTTAATTCTAAGGGAAGAGATGTGGCAATCTTGGTGGGGAAGAATCTTTCATTAAAAATACAAAATGTAGTAATAGATCCAGCAGGGAGATACGTGACGATACATTGTCAAATATATTCGTAATTGTGGACTCTTCTAAATCTCTGCACCAAATGTCGATGATGAAAAATTTATACAAGAAACTTTGTTGAATTTAGCAGAGGTGCCTGAGAATATTTTGATAGGAGGGAACCTCGATTTTTGTCTAGATTCAGTTCTAGACAGAACTGCTAGAGGAGTATCAAGAGCTAAAGCAGCAAAAGCTACATTGGAATTGATGAGAGATTTGAACTTGGTAGATGCGTGGAGAATAATTCATCCTAGAGAAAGATTATTTTGAATGTTTTATTTATTAATCATAATGCAAATATTGAAACATACAATTAATGAATAGAACTTAACAATAAAAAAATACATACATGATATTTAAATAAACTAAACCCCCACAATCTCCCTCCCTAACCTACCCCAAAGAAAAAAGAAAAAGAAAGAAAGAAGAGGAGATCAACCATAGCAACAAAGTTCGTCAATTAATTACCATAGATTAGAGAAACACCACTACTGTGCAGGCGGGGGATGGGGGGGGGAGAGATTCAAAAACTCTTAATCCATATAATCCAAATATGGGTTCCAAGTTTTACGATTAAAAAAATATAATTATCATGCAAATTATGTCATCTCTCCAATGGAATACAAGACCTCAACTCCATATGCCATCTCTGGATACTCAAATCAGTCTCATTTTTCCAAGTAATTGCCAAACATTTTCGAGCTACAGCTAATGCCAATCTTAAAAATGCAATTTGAAATTTATTTAATCTTGATTCTAAACTTAAACTCTTAATATTACCTAACAAAAATACTAAAGGATCTAATGAAAGTTTCACTTTTAAAATAACTTCTAAAAGGTCCTTAAGTCTACTCCAAAAAGGTTTTACTGTTTCACATAACTAAGTAGAATGTAAATCAAGAACCTATGTCCTTATGACACCTAATACATAAATCTGAAGAAATAAAATTATCTCTCCTTAATTTTTCTGGAGTTAAATATAATTGATGAATAAAATTATAATGAATTAATTGATACCTTACATTTACAATTTTAGTCATACTAATCTCTTCATAAATGCATCCAAAATTCCTGAATCTAAATCTTTCTCCCATTCCAATCTAGCTTTATGTAAATCTAACTCGAGCATTTTATTCTGTAATAAAGCAGACATCTCAGTTATAAATCCTTTCTTACCACCATCAGTAAGTAAAATTTCAAACTTAGATCGTCTAGGTAACCATAAAGTATGCCCAAAATTATCCAACAATAAAGCTTTAATTTGACAATAAGAAAAAAGAGTATTTGAAGATGTATCATATTTCTCTTCCATTCTTTGAAAAGAAATAAAATATCCTGTTTCATAACAATCTTGCACAAATTTAATACCCTTTTAATCTCATAACTTCAAAAGCTGATTATTAAGAGTAAAGGGGAAAAGCTTATTTTTATGCAAAGGAGTTTTCCCTGAAATCTTATCTTGAGTACCTATAACTTCATTTTTTTAGTACCATAAATTCATGAAATATTTCAAAACAAGTAAATTATAACTACTCAATAAATCAGGGTTCTTTCTATAAATCAACTGATCCATCCTTTTCTCGCCAATTTGAGATAATTCATATTAGCCCATATCAAAGGTTTATCCATTCAAACATCCTATTAATAAATTTGAACTGCATCACATCATAATAATTTTGAAAATTAGGGAGTGAGAAAGATTTTTTTATTGAAATAGACTTGACTCTAATTCCAGAATTGATTTATTTTTAATCTCGGCATAGCTACAGGGTTGGATATTAGATGCAGAATAAAAGCGAGAATTTTATCTGATCATTCACCTTTATTAATGATGATTACAATATCAGACGAAGAGAAATCAGTTTATAGATGGAGATTAAATTCATCATTATTAAAAAGATCAGATTTCAAAGATTATATTAGAAAACAAATACAACATTTTTGACACAAATTTTAACTCTGAATGACAAATTTGTAATATGGGAATGCTTTGAAAGCATATCTAAGAGGTCAAATTATAAGTTTTACTTCAAACATTTAAATTTACATAAAAGAGGTAGAGCGATTAGATCAAGAAATAGTCTTGAAAAAAGATTTTTAAAAAGTTGTGAGGATAAACATAGACAATAAAATCAATATAATGATGCAAACTTCTAGAACAGAAAAGGTGATCACGAACTAAAGAGGTACTATGAGTTAGGTGAATGATCATAAAGTAATTGACAGCAGAACAGGTATCAAGAAGGATTGATGCAATTAAAAATGATTTAAATGTCATTAGTTACAAATCTCAAGAAATAAGTGAATCATTTAAGCAATTTTAGTCTAAGTTGTATAGTTCTCATCAGAGATGAGAATAAAATAGATAGACACCTATCTCAGATACATTTACCTAGACTGAACATGGTAGAACAAACAGAATTAAGTGCCAGTTTTATACAATTAGAAGTGAAAGAAGCATTATGGAAGTGCTTGATCAAGCATCAAGAATGCACACACTTCCAGAATAATTTTCAACAGCAATAATTAGTGATAGCCAAAAGATAGAGGTCCCTTGAATTTTTCATCATATAGACCTATCTCATTGTTGAATACAGATATAAGATACTCGCTAAAATACTGGCAAATAGGATGAATAAATTATTACCTAAATTCATTAATATGGACCAAATAGGCTTTCTTAAAAAGAGACGGTCAGTATTATACATTTAGCACAAAAAAAGGTCCAAACTGTTACTATGGCCTTGAATGCAGAGAAAGCTTTTGATAGATTGAAAAGGGATTTTTTTTTGTTTCAAGTTCAAGATCAACTTGGATTTGGACAAACTTTTATAAATTGGATTAAGGCATTATATAATGACCCTAAATCTAAAGTAGTAACCAATGGTCAGATATCTATTTCATTTCAGTTAATGAGATCAAGTAGACAAGGATGTACCCTTTATCTCCAGCTTTGTTTACATTAGCTATGGAGCTATTAGCAGAGGTAATTAGAAGTGATTGGGAAATAAAAGGATTTAAGGTTGGACAGGAAGAGTACAAATTAGTTTGTTTGCAGATGATGTTTTAATATATCTGACAACCAGAGACCTCTAAGGAAATTACAAATGAATTTAGAAGAATATGGTAAGATTTCTGGTTATATTGAGATAAAAGTGAAATTATGCCTTTAACAGAAGGAAATTATACTCTTTCAAGAGTGATACTCAATTTAAAAGGTCAAAAGATGGGATTAATTATTTAGGGGTTCCTGTAGATAATAATTTTTAAAACTTATATAAATTGAACTATTTGTCATTACTCAAAAAAGTTTTAAAAATTGATGACTTTGCCTCTAACATTAATAGGAATTGTATAAAGATGAATATTTCCAAGAATTCAATATCTTTTTCAAACTTTACCTATATTATTACCACAAAAGTTTTTTTTTTCCAAGAATTAAATAAACATATAAGGACATTTTTTGGGAAAGGTATAATGTCAAGAATCTCTATAAATAAAAAAAAAATTAACATGGAAATATGAACAGGGAGGTTTATAACTCCCCAACTTTAAGAATTATTATCAAGCAGGTCAAATGAGATTCCTTGCATTTTTTGTTTGAAGAAGTAGAAAAGCCAGCATGGGTTAAAATAAAAGTAGATAAAATGGGAGAGAGGTTAGCAGAGGAATTTATATATAAATGGGATTAAAAATTATTAATGGGGCTAAAGAGACACCATTGTTGAAACTTTTGATTACTATTTGGAATAAGATAAATGACAAAATTGGTACAAAAGGAAGTATATCACCTAAATTGTCTTTGGTACAAAATCAACTTCAAAAGATAACTTATTTTTAATTACTTGGTCCAATAAGAGTATTGAAATGTTAGACTGTTATGGACAAGACCATTTGATAACATTTGAACAATTGAGGAACAAATATGGAATACCTAATGATACTTTATTTTGTTATTTCCAAGTGAGAGCATTCTTAAGGGAAAAACTCATTCCAGGGATGTCGTTATCTATTTGTCGCGAGGTTGGAATTCTTATTAGGAGAAGAAACACCAAGAAATTTACATTAGCAATATCTCTTTACTGGAAAAAAAGAAGAGCTGCATATACCTAGACCAAAATGGGAGTTAGACTTGAATATTGCATTTGAACAAAGATGGTCTGATTTCTGTCAAGATAGTATGACAAATAATATTAATGCAAGATAGATTAAATGTAATTTCTTACATGAACTATATTTAACACCATAAAAATTGAATAGAGTAAAATCAGATTTATCAGATCAATGTTTTGGGTCTAGTGTACTTTCTTACATTTGGCTTGGTCATATTCTAATATAAGGTAAAACCCTTTTGGGCAGACTTGGAGAAACTTTTAGAACAAGTTACAGATAGAGCAGAAGGAACAAGACCTAAACTGAAATTATCGATTTATCAAATGAAAATTTTTAAGCTAGCTTTGTCAGTAGAAAGGAAATGCATTGAAGTGACTTGGAAATTGAATCCCCATATTGGAATGAGAAGATGGAATACAGAAATACAAAGTTGTATCCCTTTAGTGAAAATTACATGTGATTTGAGAAATAAATATATATTTTTGCAAATTTGGGGCATTTGGTACAAATATGTAGAAATGTTCTTTTAACCTCTTGAGTCCTGAGTTAACCTTCTTCCTTAACGTAAAATGACTACATAAGATCCGTTTAATTCCATTGTGACGGAATGCAATACTCCAAGGTACCAGACCATTTCTTCTTTCTTTTTATTACTTTTTCTTCCTTTTACTATATATAACCTTTTGCATTTATATTCTTTTATAATGGTGGGGGTGGGGAATGGGATCAGAAGGGGAGAGGATAGAACAATTCTGCCACAAACAAAATTCAATTTAAACACTCATTGTATTATATAATGATTTGCTCATTACATGTATGTAAAAATTTATTGGGGAGGGGAATTGTTCATCGTATGCGACTCTTGCGGAAAGCAAGTTTGGCCACCCCTGGTTTAATGGCATGATGTGGGGTGCTTGTTGCCTCTGACCTTGAAGAAGGGCTTAATCCTGAATCATTGGTTATACATCTTTACCTCCTGTGGATGCTGTGAGACCTCCTGTGATTCTCCAGCACTTTTATTTTTTAGCCAGAAACAATATGCATTGCCCTAACGAACACTTTTCCATGCAATGTTATTTCTCTTGCTCTTTCACTTGCACCCCACCACACAGAACATGTTTATGTCTGAAACCTCACAATCTAGGCTCTATTCCTCTCTTTTTGAAGTAGTTCCTGGGTGTTCTTCATGAAGGGCTCAGGCCCTAATCATTGGTTATATATCTTTGCTTCCTGTGGTCGCTACTGAAACTGCTGAGTTTCTCCAGCACTTTTGCCTATCAACTCAATTGCATCATTTGCAGTATTTATTGTTTAATTTTGTTTTAAGCAGGTGATCTCATACCCTAATCTAAACAGTATCTGACCCAAAATTTAAGTTTACACACTTGATTGTCACACCAGGAGTGACACGTGTAAGACTTTATCTCATTTTCCACATGTAAGATGGTATAAAACTCCTTTATGGCATGCAATTCAGTCCATTTGACTTTTAACTAATTATCTAACACAGTGGTTCCCAACTTTTTTTATGCCCCGCACCCCTAAAATTTTTTAATATGTTCTCGCACCCCTTAAAATAACAATTTATTTAAGAATAAAGGTGAAGTTGACCAAAACAAATTTGTATAATCAATTTTTAATATATCTATATACAAAAATGAAACCTATGGAAAAGAAAAAAATTACAACAAATTAAAAGTTGCATAAACCCTACAAAAAAAATTAAATTTTCACCCATACATGAAATTTCTTTAAAAAAAAATTGAAGAACAAATGTTCAAGCCAATTTAAATTTAATGACTCTTTTGTTCCAGTTTATCACTTGAGTTTTTCAAAACGTGGCACTTTGTTGCTGATAGCAACCCGCCCGTCTGCCTGTGCACCCAAGCGATTTTGTCTTGATTGACAAAAGGGCACTAAATCCAGACTTGCATAAGTATGTCGTCGCGAATGTCATGAGCACAGTTAGTGCTTTTTCACAAAGTCCTGAAAACCTGTCCATTGCCGAACACCAATATTGTTTGAAAGTTTTGCTTTCAAATTGCATTTCAAGAACATGATTTGTACGCAGTTCATTCATCATCCGACATATTATCCAAATTGAAGGAGTATGGATTTATTAAAAAAAACCAAAATGTTATCTTGCACCCCCGGAATGCTATCTCACACCCCTGGTTGGGAAACCCTGATCTAACAAGTGCAAGATCTCTAAGCAGCAGATATTCAGAAAAATTAATGCTCACCTTAAGGTAGAGGCAATATTTGATCTTTTTCATCCAGCTGTACAAACTTGTGTCACAAGCTTGTGCCTGACAATCTCAATTAATTGGTTGTGCTCAGTGCACTGTTTTGGAATGCCTTCAGTGGATGCAGAGAACAAAATGAACACATTTACTGACTGGGTATACATTTGGTCAAATTTTTTTTATGGGCCTCAAGTTGCACAATCAATCATTGCTGCGTACCATCTCATGATGGGTGTTTTTGTAACCCTGATTTCCAGGAATGATTCGGGTTATTCAGATGTTGAGATCGTCAAACTGTTCCTTGCCATGTGTTTTCCAAATCTTCTTGGACACATTGACCCTCATTCTTTGACTATCTTTTCACTATGTGACAACAGCAAAATATCAATAAGCACGAATGAGCCATTTCCTCTTAAAAATAGAATATAAAAAGCATCATTGCATTAAAGCCAAAATAATCTTGTGCCTGGATTAGCCTATTAGTTTAACCACAATACAAATCTTCAAGTCTTTTATAAGTGAAATGATATCAAAATATTTGGGAATATGAGCTTCAACCAAAGCCTAACAGTTTATGCATGACTAGATATTCTTGCAGATGATTAAAACTGTATGCTATACTGCATGTGTATTCTAACCAGGGATTTGAATGGGTTTAACAGAATTTCCCTTTTGTATTCAAGCTCTATATTTACAAAGCCTAGCATTCCAAAATGGGTGAATGAAAGGTGTTGAAATCCACCTGTTGCAGATTTGCCTAGTCATGCACAACTTGACCAATCAGTACTCCTGGGACAACAGTGTTCATAGATACAAAAGTCTTTATTGCCGTCTCTATTTTTTCAATACAAATTAGAGGTGGCCCAGTTGACGTAGCAGTTCGTGCAACACCTTTTCAGCGCCAGTAATCGGGACCGGGTTTTGAATCCCCGCTGTCTATAAGGAGTTTGTATGTTCTCCCTGTTTTTCCCCTGGTGCCTCGGTTTCTAAACTTACTGGGTGTGTAGGTTAATTCGGTGTAAATTGGCCAGCATGGGCTGAAATAGCCTGTTACTGCACTGTATATCTAAATTTAATTTAAAATTTAATATAGCGAATGGTTGAAGTCTCAGCAGAAATGCAAGAGAAACTCCATTAGCCGTAGCTTCTAGTTTGCCTCCATACCTGTCAATCCTACTTTGTTGTAGACTTAACTTTTGATTGGGTTTGTAACTTGCCGGCATTTTCACGGGCTTTGTTTTTAGTTGGTGTAGATCCTCTGTAATTATGAGAAGTTGATTAAACATACAATGAAATGCTGCAGGTATTTCATTTTTAAAATTTTGTTGGGTTTGTGACCTATTGCAGGTACACAATCCTTTACCTGGACATCTAAAATCCGGAAAGCTCCAAAATCTGGCAAGTGCGGAGAGAGATGGCTGCGGGAGTCGGGCGGGTGAGAGGGAGAGGCAGGCTGCACGAGTCGGGTGGGCGAGAGGGAGAGGCAGGCTGTGCGAGTCGGGCCTGCGAAGGGGGGGGAGACTGCAGTGTGACTGGAAAGGGTTGGGGGTGGTGACGGCAGCACAATTCTGTGGGGGGGGGGGTGGGGACTTAAATCTGATTTTTCAAAATCCGGAAAAATCTGAAATTCGGAGCACACTGTCCCCCAAGGGTTCCGGATAAAGGATTGTGTACCTGTATTTACAAATCCAAATTGACTCTTACTTAGAAGTTGAAATTTCTCCTAAGTTCCCATTTATTGCATCCTTGTTCAGAAAAAATCCCCATGTGGACATTGGATCAACTTTTTGGTCTCTTACCTTTCTCAAATATCAGAATTTCAGTTGCAGCTTCAATTTCCAGACGACGCACATTTTGAGGTGTCACAGTGGTCTAACTGGTAGGAGCAGCTGTCTCACTCCTTCATTAATCTGGGTTCACTTATCACTTCCAATACTTTCGTTTATGGTGATCCATGTTCTCCCTTGATCAAGTGGGTTTCAAAAAACATGGAATGTTTCCCTTTGAGTGCTCTGGTTTCCTCTCACAGGCACAAGCCCAAGAATGTGTGATTTTTAACTGGCTACTGTGAACTCCTACTGAGTGACCAAGAATTGGAGGAGGAGGAAGTGGTTTGGGAATGGTGGGGTGGGGAGTGAAGAGAATAAACAAATTGGTGCAAACTGGTGTTTGATGTTTGGCACGGATCCTGAGTTGGGGGGCCTGTTCTGTGCTTATGACATTGGGACTATAGAAAAGGCTTCTCTGCAATTCAAAGATAGAAACATCTGTTGATCATTTGAGAGGCATTGAGACAGGTACTTGAATGAGCAGGATGTAGAGGGATGTGCTGTTAATGCAGGCAAGTTGGTATTAGCATAGATAAGCAAGATAGTTTGCATTAATGCATTGGGCTGAGTTCTGCAAAGGCTAGAATGGAATAAATGGTAACGAGTCATAAATTTGTACGGTGTGGGAACATGACCTTCAATCCACTGTGTCCAGCAGAACATCTTTTACCCAACTTGCATCTCCTACTAATTGTCCCATTTTCCCTCCTCCCATATGAAGTTCCCATAGTCATGGGGAGGATGTGCAAAGTCCAGGCAGATGTCAAACCAAGGTCAGGGTCAAACCTGAGTCTCTGATGCTGTGAGGCAACAGTACCAACCACTGCACTGTTATTGAATGTCATTTAAACTGCAGCTGGTGGCTTATATTTAGGAAAGTACACAGCCAATATTTGCTTGTTATCTCTTCAAGTAAGATTTCAGAGAACCTTTAAAACATGCACAAACTTTGTCAAACAATTTACTTTTATAATTTTTCTTGTTCCAATGAAAACCAATGCAGAAACAGCCCTCTTGTCAATAGGCCTTTTCAAACTGCCATGTAAAATGGGGTTAACTGGGTAATTTTCCTGGTTAGCGCCCCAGTTACGCAGCAGTTAGAAAGGGTCTGACCTGTTGGATTCCAACCGGGTCCCTGACCCACCTCGCAGGTAGTCAGTGAACCCAGTTAAACTAGCCTAGGTCACGTCCACAGGCTATTTGAAACTGAAAACGGCCCACCCACTTATTCTGGTGATATTACCGCTTTCGTGGGTGTGTTAATGGGCAGGCACCATCCGAACATCCGGTGGTACTTCTGGTGAGTACGTGATGTATCATTGCAGGGGCGGGATCCCCCTTAAATCGCAGATTCCCCTGCAATTTAAAAGGTGTTTCCAGCATATTTGCCCTGGTAATCGCACCCGGGTCCCAGCAGGGTTGCAGTTTAAAAGAGGCTACTGTTGACCTTGAAGTACCCATCCATACAAAACCATTTGCCAATACTTAATTCAATGATGTGGCTATTCAAAATACTACTTAAATATTGGGAGAGTCTTTGCCTTCACTTTCTTTTCAGACAGTGCATTCTAAAGACCAGCTATTCCCCTTGGTGAAGCAATCCTTCCTTGCATCCCCTTTTTAAACCTCGTACCCCTTTACCTTAAATTAATGCATTTGTTCTTTGGCACCTCTTATTGGAGTAAACTTTTCACTCAGTCCTTTATAATTGTAAATACCGCCAGAAAAAAATGCTCTACTTTCTCTGTCCATTTCAGGGAACATTTGACTGATTCTCTTCTGCTCCAAGGAAAGCACCTTTTTCCTGGAATGTGATGACCAGCACTCCACACACTATTCCAGTTGTGGCCCAACTAATATTTATTTCAGTGTGTCCCATAACTTTCCCCAAATAATGAAGATTAGCATCTTGCAGCTGCCTTTATCACCCTATCTGCTGTGCATCTACTTTCGTGGATGTTTGGATGTACTCCAAGATTCTCCTGTTCTTCAATTCCATGTTTTATCCAATTGTTATATCACAGACCAGCAGCAATGGAAATTTGCCAAGGCAGTGTTATTTTTTAAATATTTTTATTATTCATTACCCACACTATAACCCCATATCTAACTTATCTAAACTGAATCCCCAACTATTTGCGAATAGACTTGTGTAAGTGTGTGATACTCAAAACCATTACAGTTTAGGCACAATTCTGGAAAGTCATTCCAAAGCCAGTCTTAGAAATCCAGTGTTGCCATAAAGATGTTTAAACGGGGGCAATGAAGTGGGAGAGACTGAGTGACCAGTCTGTTGAAAACTCATGGATTCAAGTCACGTTGCTTCCAGAGCTAATGTCCTTTCAGATGAGTGGTTGTCCCAACTCCCCTTTTCCTTTTGTAGGGGAAACGAAATGAGTGACTTTCACAATACTTCCAGAATCCAAAGGCAATTTAGTGTGACCATCAGAATGGTCACTATCTAAATACAGTATTTCCCATGCCTCCAATACCCAAATACAGGTCAAAATGACCCTTCCTTTGTTCATGGTGAGATTTAATAATTCCCCTTCAAAATGACCCTTTGGTCATAGTGGGGGTCAAAACTTCTGACAGGGAGAAACAAACAAATTATTCATTACTGCACAGTGCTCCTTCAGACAGCTGCTGCTCGAAGATGCCGTTCCTTGAAAAATGGCCCGATCACCATGTGTGTTCTTCCTTTAAATGTTTCACTAGGCACTTTCAGGTGCCTAATTGCCCCGCATGTAAAGCCGCATGTTTAGGCAATATGCGGCTGTTTTGAGGCCACCTGAATGTGCAGGAGGCGCTCTTGAGGCGAGCTACGTAACCCTCCTCTGAGAGGGATAATCAGCTCAGCTCAGTGGCTTCCCCAGGCACCTGAATGCAGCTGGCTGAAAGCGGATGTTAAAGGGTCAGGCTGCTGATCACAGCTGACACTGGGCAGGAGCCGGAGTGTGCTCAGAGCCGCATCCTGTGCAGCTGTGTCCTTCAGGTGGCCAGCGTTGCACTTTAAATGCTGCCACCTGAACGGCAATTTAAAGGGCCGCTTCTGCTTCTTCACGCGCATTCTTAACATAGAATGCACCTGAAAAAGCCTACTCTCATGTCTCTCCACACCTATGCCTGGATAAAAAGCAACAAATGTTCCTTTGCTTCCTCCAGAGGATAAACCTTGGGTACCTGATGCTGCCAACTCAGTTCTTCATAGATGTGAATTGTTGCAGCTTATACCAGCCCTCAATTTGTTAACCCTTACAATGACAGTCACACGAAAATGAAATACCTCGGAATACAATTCCTATTTCACCTCCCCAGATGCATCATTTTTGGCTTATTGTAACCCACATTGTCACCTACCTCTATTATCATCAGCCTGATCTTGTGATCAGCAAGCTTGGATACACTAAACTTGTTCCCCTTTTCTCAATCAATGATGTATGTTGGGAACTCTTGAGACCTCAGTACATACTGAGCACCCCACTAGTCACATCTTGACATTGACTGGTTTAAACCTACGATTTTCCATGTGTCCTCAGTTGACACCAGTATGTAGCCTCCAAACCTGTGTGGTCTAATTTTCCCAAATGATCTCTTGTGTGTCTTCTCATCAAACGCCATTTGCAATTCAAAACCAGTTTATCCGTGGACTTCCATAAATCTGTTCTATTAATTACAATTTTAGAATGAATTCAAACAGATTTGTCAAACATAATTTTTCCATGTTGGACCAATCTATTGGTATTATTGTTTAAGTCCTTTGTTACCATTTCCTTAACTACTGATGACAGGCTCACTGGCCTGTATTTTCCAGTTTTCCTTGTTGTCCTTTTTAAAATAAAGACACTGGGTTATTATCACGCGCACATGTACAATATACATGTGCACTGAAATTACAGCTAGAGCCAAAAAATTCTCCAATTGTGGACATTAGTTACCTTAAGGAAAGATAACACTAGGCAAAGGTTATTTCCCCAAAAGATTTGCTTCCTGAAAATGGGGATTATGATGGACAACTTCGAGATGAATGCAAAGATAATCTCAGATTTACTGTATCAAGTAGGAGGTTGGAAAAATAGTAAATTTTATTGAATTTAGCATGTTTAATCATATAATGTTGCTGATACATTGACCTCAAAATATTTTGTCGGTGATTTTCGTTTGTACTCATCATCTGGTGCCGCTTGTGTCAGTGTCCAACAATAGTCGGCCATCATGGATGGATTCCAGTGGCGCTGATACCACTGATATTAATGGTCACAATGTCTTTGTGAAATCTTTCACCGTGTTCATCACTGCACCAAGATAAGCAGGGGAAAAAGTCCAAGTGCATATTGAATCTTGAAGTCAATAAATGCTATTGCTAAGCACACTCGCTATGCTATCGCTTACAAAACATGTATCTTCAATGCCATGCACAGGATCTGTATGTGTGAGCTGCCTTGAAAGCTTGTCTGCATCTATCCTGACTAAGCATGCCCAGGCTTAAGACAACATTTGCACTGACCGCATGTTCAGGCATGCTTGGACTGACCAAATTGCTTGCTTAGTGGCCAATATATGAGCAGACAAAATATAACAAAAAAAAACACTAAAGTATGTCCTATCTAAAAGACAGTTCATTATAGGAAAAACTTGAGATGATTTTCCTCATTAGCAGCTTAAAATTCATCCAAAGGTGTACAGAAAGCAAAATATTTGTTGTCCAATGTAATAAATATTGAAAGATAATGACAGTTACAGTAGTGGAAGGAAAAAAAACGATGCATCAGTCATACAGACAGGTTTTTTTGTGATACTGGAGTAGTTCATGGCTATGGAAGTAAGGGTATGTTCAAGGACATTGAATAAAAGCCGCTATTGAACCCAAAGGTGCTGGACTTCTTCCTGAAAGTAATAGTGAGAAGTGTTTGTGACTGGTGTGGTGGCAATTTTTCATGATATCAGCTGCATTCTTGATGCAGTACCTCCGGTCTTTGTCTTCATCGGAGGCTTCTGCAGTTTCTGTGCACACGAATAACCATATAGGGCAGTGATGCAGCCTGTCCATATACTTTGCACTGTTCACCGTTAGAAGGTTCATAGGAATAAATTGGGATTACTTTTGCTGCCTGACCATTTGGTGAAACAAGTCTAGAATCTGGAGTTTTGGAAGGTGACAATTTCATCTGCTATTGACATAGTTACTTCTGTTAAGGCCATTGGATGTAGACCATCATTTCCAAAAGGACCTGTGTTCTTTCTATTTCTCTGCTCTGCACAGCGAGTCCCATTGCTATCTCTAATTTTGATACTCTGGTTAATCTTTCTGTATTTTAAAATGAATATAATTCACTATTATCTCCCCTCACTGTCTGAAATTTCCTCAGTCCTGCAACAGAATATTATTGGCATGTTCCAGTTGTGGCTATTGAGCTTCACTAAGTTTAATTGCTCCACCATTCACAGCCCTGCTCTAAACTATAAACTCTGTTCATCCTTTGTAATTAATTTCTTCCTTGGTTATCTATCTGCCTCTTATGACTTTGCTCATGCTCCAATGAGATCTCTTGGAACTAGCTTTTAAGTATGGAACCTCTGTCAGGTTCCCCTCAATCTCCTATGCTTCTCCAAGTGTGTCCAGTGTTGTTTGATATTCCTATATTCTTTATCTACCAGATAAACGTACAGCTAAAAATGGTATGAAATGTGGCATCTTTTTGCAAACTGTTCCCAGCAGAGCCTCTCCATGAACAAAATCTAACTTTCTCTTGCAAAGCCAGGCATTACCAAAGAAAAATGATGAGGAAATATTAAAATCAGAAGTGTAAACCCTTCTGTTCACTTTTTTTAATCAAGGAAAATATTAGCAAAAGTTAAACCAAGTCAATGATACAGCAGAGACAGGAAACATTGTATGAAATAAGGAAATAGCAGAGATAGAGCAAAGTATATGTCTGCCTGCTGAGGATGTAGAATGTGAAAATTATGGGGGAGGTGAGGAGCAATGCTGAATGTGGTGATGTACAAAATGCTTGCATGGTTTGACAGGGTAGATATTGCGACTGGCAGAGGTGCCTATAATTAGGTTTAACAGTTTTAAAATAAGTTGGTGCACGAGAGAAGAAATTTCTTCCCCAGAAGGGAACAAATTTTAGAAATATCTTGGTATAGTTCTGTGAAAAGATGGTGAAGAAAGCATTTGGGATGCTTGTCTTCATTGGACAGGATATTGAGAATTATTGTTTAAGTAATTGTGTTCAACTGTTCAAGATGTTGGTGAGTCTACACTTGAAGTATTGCGTGCCATTTTGGTGACCCACCTATTGTCATTAGGCTGGAAACATGTTATTAGACTGGAAAGAGCTCTTCTGGGAGGATGTATGGAATGAGCTGTCAGGGTCGACGTTGGAAGCAGGTACAATGACCGCATTTAATAGATATTTCGAAGGGTAATTAGGATTCTGGCTAACAACAGGAGATGAGACTTGCTCTGATGGACAACTTTCTTGGTATGGATGACTTGGACCTTTTTCTGTGTTGTGTACCTCGATGATTCCATAGAAGTTCGGCCACGTTGTGTTGAAGTGCAGTGATTTGATAGATTTTTGGGTATTGAAGGAATCGAGGAGTTTGGGATCAGTGTAGGAAAGTGCTGCTAAGGTTAAAGATCAGCCAAAATAGGAGTGAACAGTGGAATGCATGAGTGTTCAAATGGCCTACTTTCATTTCCTTTTATTATACGGATATTTGTCCCACATTCAAACCACTCGGAAAGACATTTTCACCTTTTTGGATTCCAAACCGATTCTAGATTTCCAAGTTTGTCATATCCGCTAATAGATTCCAAATCTTCAATTGGGCCATCTCTCAAGAGGCTGGTTCAGTTTTAAGTTCTGGATGCATCTTCTGTCACACTTTTGATTGTAATTTCAACAGAATGCGCACACCTTTGTTTTGTCACCTCCTCTCCAGTGTTCTACCTGCACCCCTGCCCACATCCCCTCCATCTCTGGACTTGGGCAGTGGCTTAGGCTGTTATAACGTTTCTTGGAATTTCCCATCTGTTCTTTGACTCCTTTCCCAATCTTTAACAGCGAACACTAATTCTTTATTTGGATACCTTCTCCAACAATTCCAGTTGATTCATTGTGTCCAATTTTTCCTTCATTGAGAACTTTAACTGAGTTAAACAGCTTGAGCAGTGAAGCTGCGATCAAAGGAAAGGTGCTTTTTAATAGAGTGCCAGTGTATTTTATTGCTTCTCTTTTTTATTGCTTCTCTTTTTTTACTGTGTGCATCTTGTTGGCAGGTTATAGTGGAGCATTGGAGAATGGAACTTGTGACCTGCTAACATTTGGGGAGGGGGTGGAGGTGGGAATGGAAAAATGTCATCAAGAACCAATACTAAGAGTCACAAAATGTTGACTATTGCTCAGTTCACAGCAGCTCCATGCTCTGTTGTGCTCTTCTAGCATTTTAGACTTTAAATTAATGTTTGTAATTAATGTTTCCAACATCTGCAATTTTCTTTTCAGATAGTTAAGACCTTCCAATCTGACCCAAATTACCCCTGCACATCACCTGCTCTGTTCGGAAGTTGACGAGGAATGACCCATGTGAATTTTTAAAAAGTAACAGGACATTTTAAATGTAGCTTGGCTGGAAGACAAAGTGGAATGTGCACAGCACACATACAGCTTATAAGGTTCATTTATTGCCATATACACAAATGCACAAAATTTGTTGCTTTTATTTGCTCAAAAAGGCACACAAAGAAGCAGCACTAGTCTGGCAACCCTCCCAGGAAGAGAAAGAGAAGCCAAGGAGTCCGGCAGAGTTTTTGATTGTCCATGGCTCCCACCATCTCCTGCGATGCCATCGCCTCCTGTGCTCTAGTAACCTCCATTGCCATAGGGCCTCTCGTCAATTCCAGCAGTGAACCAGAGCTCCAGGCATTCAAGTTGCCTTCCTTGGCCCCTGGTTCTGACCTCTGATACCATTAGGAAGCTGTCAACACCTGGAGGCACTTCATGAATCCTGTACTCGCCCTCATGAATGCCAGTCCCAGGACCTGGTTCCCACGAGTTGGGCTTTGTGCGAACACTTGATATCTAGAACTTAGCCTGCGGAAGAAATTAAAACCATTCATTTCTGTTCCAACTGCTTTCATTTAAATGCTCTTGAGCAATCAAATAGGCAGGGATCCTCAGACTTCATAACTGTTGCCACTACTCAATGACACATAAATAAATGTGGATGATGCACTGAGAAGTAGGAACTGGCTGTTGGTGTACTCTTTCTACATTAATGCTGAGAGAAAGAATGTTCGCTGAACAAATCAGCTGTATTTCAAGAGCTGAACATTTGAATGAGGTGCAGCTATATGTCCAAAAACCCCATAAAATTGACAGGAGTATTGGAATACTTTGCATTGTGTTCATCAGTGCTGACAGGGCATCAGTCATGCTGACATAAGGTTTTGAGCCAAAACAGACTTCTGTTCTGACTTTGGAAACAGCTTGGTCTTGTTTAATATTATGTGAGGAATAACATTTGGAGTTGAATTGTGGGTGGTTCCAATTTTTTTTTGGGTCAAGAGGCAAAACTTGCTCTTGCTAATTTAATTATTTTAAAAAATGAATTTAGTTTTAATTTAGAGATACAGCTCTGAAAGAGCCCCAGCTGGCCCAACAAATAACCTACAAATCCCGGACACTTTTGGAGGGTGGGAGGAAACTGCATCACCTGAATGAAACTTGGGCAGACGTGGGGAGGACGTGCAAACTCCTTACTGGCAGCACTGGATTCGAACCCGGGATGCTGACGCTGCAATATTGGTCAGCTAAT
Organism: Narcine bancroftii; assembly: GCF_036971445.1. Taxonomy (NCBI): domain Eukaryota; kingdom Metazoa; phylum Chordata; class Chondrichthyes; order Torpediniformes; family Narcinidae; genus Narcine; species Narcine bancroftii. The sequence goes on along the minus strand of NC_091474.1, from coordinate 140,180,391 downwards.
AGTGTTCTGTGCAATTAACTTGCAGACCGTGTTTGTAAGAAAACTGCAGAGCTGTGCCCCAGCAAGGAGCAAGGAGTGGTGGGCAGCCTGCAGCTTATAATTTAAAATGTTGGGGATTAGTGGGCTGGCCCTATTTCTTTCCTTCTCTCCCTTTCCCACTGCTGTACAAAGGAAATAATAGGCAGAAAGCTTTGGTTATGGACTGCATGGATCAGCACTGCCTGGGGCCTTGGCTGAATGAATAATCGCATTAGAGAATGGAGCTGGAGGAGGTTAGGGTAGGTACTCAATGATGTCTACTGTCCTGACAGGAGGTGGGAGAATTGGGAAGGACATTGCTCAGAAATTTCTGACGGGGTTTGTGCCTACAGTAACTGAAGTAAGTGTGATGCTGGACTGAATCACCTGCCGCGATGGTACCTGCGGACTAATGTGCACAAGGAGAAAGTTTGCATTGGCAAGGGCAAAAGAAAGAACAGAACAGCACTGCAAATTAGTAGCTTCAGCAGGTTGGCATGGAATTTGAGAGGCAAGAAGTTGTTTATACCTTTTTGATGTCCATTCTTCAAAACTATTGAACAGCAGACTTTATTGCACTCTTGCATTTCACATATGATGCATTGAACAGGGTTTCACGTTCGGTTTTACTGACAGGAGCAAAGCTCGTAGTTCTGATGCACGCTGAGTTGTGCTATTATTGTGTGTGTTTTGTTTTAGGCCACGGTTCTAAGAATTCCAGCATGTGCTGTATGTGTTGTAGATGGAATTCTATTTATTGGGAGCAAAGTTCAACCTTCATCAAGATATCCAGAGGCCAAATGTTTGTCATTGATATACTGACTTACTGGATTGCTTTCCATCATTTTAATAAGCTAATTAAAATATATTTGAAAAGTTGTATCTATTCTGCAGACATTCTAACAAACTAGCCATTGAACCAAATGATGGCTTAACTGATTTGGCTATACCTGGTTCAAAGAAATTTAGTTTTTTTTAGATTAAAAAGTATTTCCAGGATGCCAATGTACTGTTCAAGATATTAAGTCTCCAATAATCAAGGATCCATTTGGCCTTTACTGTGAGAAGCCTTGCAGGAGGGCTCGAGTTTAGAAATGGGGATGTATTGTGAAAGTGTGCAGGTGAGGTCATGCCTGTTCTAGCATTCACCATTTTGGTCATCGTATTTCCAGAAGGATAAAGTACAGCCTAACTCTGATTATCCCAAATCGGATTCTCTGAAATCCTCATTTATCCAAGAAATTTTTTTGGAGTCAAACTGATCTCATAGGTTGGGGGAAAAAAAATTAACTCCTCATGAAATTAGAATTCGGGGAACTCCTCTCTCTCTCTCTCTCTCTCTCTCTCTCTCTCTCTCTCTCTCTCTCTCTCTCTCTCTCTCTCTCTCTCTCTCTCTCTTTCTCTTACCTTCCTGCATTGACTTTTCTCCCTGACTCCACCTATGAAACTGCGTGCCACCATCTCCCAGCCACACGTGGTTGGAAGAATCCCTTGTCCCGGCGTCATCAAGGTGAGTGGCTTCCCGGCAGCAGCGGGGACGCCAGGCTCCCAGTAGCGGCGGGAACTTGGTGGGGAGATGTTGGCGGCAGCTAGCATTTTTTTTTGGTGAGAATTAAATGTTATTTTAATGCTTAAAAAGCCTTCGCTTGTTTGTTGTTGTTTAAACATTGTTACAAGTGATTTGCTGTTGCTACTGAGATGTTTTTAAAAAACGACCAATTCTCTGAAAAATCTGTTTATCTGACATGGGGCCAGTCCTGACCATTTCAGATAATTGGAGTTTTGCTGTATTGTCCTTGGAGGCAGTCCAAAAGAGATCCACTTCGTTAATTTCTGGAATAAGATGACAGTATTGTTTTATCACTGGGTGTCAACAAAATTAGATATTTATTTGTAGGCATTCAGAAGATTGAAGGGTGATCTTATTGAAAAATGCAAGATCGTCATGGGGCACGGCAGGACTGATGCTGAAATGCTCCTACTCATCTTCAACAAGCTGATATACTTCGAAGCTCATGCGGCAGTTACTTCAATCAAAGGTGATTGGGAAGTAGTAGAGCCGAGAAGAAGAACAAGCTGGTTCATTTTGTGGACAATGAAGAATAGGAGTAATTCTCTAATCTTAGCAGGATATGTGCGGCTGTTTAGATTCTTGCTGCTTCCCATTCTCCTTTTGACTCCTGGATGACTAACCTGACTGTTTTCCCATGAGAATCTAGCTGTGGATTCAGGTTATTGACATTGGGATTGGGATTGGGTTAGATTAGTCCTGGTTGTATATTGTTCAGCCTGGAGTTTGTTAGTCTAGGTTCATGTGCTCTGGATGCTCTGAGTAAGAATCTTGAGGGTATAATTAAGCACCTGATGTTAGATAGCTGCGCGCACATAGATTAACTTGACATCTGTGGTTGTGAAATATTTGTTAACTTTTATTGGATTCTGTCTGCTCTGTCGAAGTGGGAGGGGTGGAAAAGAACGGACTCCAAGATTTTTTTAAAATTAATTTATATTGATTTTTATCAACAAACTGTACCAAAATTACCATCAATGAAGAATAAGGACAAAAAAAGAGAAGGAAAAGAGAAGGAAGGAGCTGTCGAGATCTGGAGACCAGTTCAACAATAAAAGGGGGTCCAATTATTTTTGTCTCGATCTTGATAAAAAAAAATGAAGGGAAGAAAAATAAATAGAATAAATATCTTATTAAGATTTTAACCCTACACTTTGTAGGTAAGGTGCCCATACTTGCAAAAAACGTGTTGTACTTATTCCTCAAATTGTAAGTGGTTTTCTCCGGGAACACAACTATGTATTTCAGTATTCCAATGGGCTATTTCCAAAAGAAAATCAGACTTCCAGGTAACCACAATACATTTCCTGGCCACTGCCAATGCAATTTAAAGAAACTCTAATTGGTACTTAGCCTCATTTTAGGTCTTGTGTCCACAATATTTCCTAAGAGAAACCATTCTGGATTTGGGGGCCATTGTTTCCCAATAATTTGATTTATTAAAACTCTTAAATTGTCCCAAAGGGGTTTCAATTTCAAAAATGTAAGAAAGTACCTGTTTCTTCCCAACATCTAAAACATCCATCGGAAAAATTAGATTTTAATTTGTAATTTTGGCAGTGTAAGATATAGCTGATGCAAAAAAATTATATTGCACCAGCCGATATCTTGCATTAATTGTATTGGTCATCCAATTATGACATTAATTCGACCAGGTCAAATCATCAATATTAGTATTCAAGTCTGATCCCAGCTTTGCTTTGATCTATACAACTCCAGTTTAGGAGTACCCGATTGAAGTAGAGTACATAACTGATGTGAATTTCTTTGTGTTCCCCTTTCGAATTATTTCTGCACTCTGGTAACATCCAAATTGGTCCTAATTCTTCTCTGAGAAAAGCTCTTAATTGAAAGAAACAGAAGGTCGTTTATTATAAACAGTGTATTTATTTTTTAAATTATTCGGATGACATTCATTCATTGCCCTTGTGCATAACAATCATCTACATATCTGATTCCTTTATGGAACCAGTTATGTTGAATTAAATTGTCCATAGTTAAAGGAATGAATCTGTTCTGAAACCAGGGCATTTTTAGGGTAATTGTGCCAATGAAATGATTCACTTATACCAAACTCTGTTTTATTGTTGGTGCTTCTTTTCCAGCATAAATAACAGACTCCAAGATTGATTTCAGTTGCTGAAATATGAAATTGGGTCCACCAATATACCAAAAGTATAGAGTCAGTTCTACAGTAAGGAAACAGGCTTTTCTGTCCAACATCCATCCTGACAAAGCAAGTCTCTTATGTCCTGTGTTTAAACCATATTCCTTTTCCAGAATTCTGGAATTCATACCAGTCGACACCATCGTTTCAAGTCAGTCTCGTACATTGCATGGATGATTGTAAATTGCATTCAGTGCTGTTTTGACCTGTTGCTGATCAGCATCTATCTACTTGCCTCTTTCTTTCAGTATCTTGCTTGTCTTTTCTCATTTCACTCTGCTCTCCCATTTTGCCTTTTTGAAGAAGGGGCCTCTTTCCTCCAGTGGCTCTAGTTACAGATTATTTACTTGCATTCAGTTACTGGGGCTGGAGGGCTTGTCTGATACGGAGAGGCTGGTTAGGCTTGGGGCTGTTTTCCTTGGAGTAAAGGAGGCTGAGGGATGATCTTGGAGGTTTATAAAATCAGGTATTGCTTATTTATTACAATTAGCACCCTAGAGCATTAAAACCAAGATAGTGTTCCCCTGACCCAGTGCAAAAGCTGCCTAACGATACAATGCAACATACAATCAATTTTCAGAAACCAGACAATGGTACAGGAGACCGGTTACAACTCAATATTATATCATGGGGAGTGTAGATTGAGTAGATAATAGCAGTCAGTATTTTATTTGTGATACTATAACTCATAGAGTAAGAAGTTTCTTCTGCAAACAGTTCTTTTTTTAAATTTTTTAATTTTTCACACTATAAACCATATAGATCAAGATACATACATTTTCCTTCTTAAATATATACAGTGTCATTTTTTCCCCCCTTCCCTCCTCCCCTCCCTCCCTCCCTACCTCCCCTCCCATTTATTTAAAGTTCAGAAAATAAGATACATTAAACCTGCCAAACAATGTTGTCACTCAATAAAAATAAACAAGAAATTCCACTGAGTCAGTTCTTTTCATTCTCTTCTCCTTCTGTCATTTTAGGTGGTAGATGTCCATGGTAGCTTTTCTCTATTATGTTTCATGTATGGCTCCCATATTTGTTCAAATATTGTAATGTTATTTCTTAAATTATATGTTATTTTTTCTAATGGAATACATTTATTCATTTGTTGTATTCTCAAGTTAACATAAACATAACATAACATAACAATTACAGCACGGAAACAGGCCATTAGGCCCTTCTAGTCCACACCGAACCAAACACCCCTTTCTAGTCCCACCTCCCTGCACAATGCCCATAACCCTCCATCTTCTTCTCATCCATATACCTGTCCAACCTTTTCTTAAATTTTCTCTAATTTCCAGGCTGACAGCTAGGGCTATCATAACAAATCTTTTTTGTGCACCATCCAAATTGAGTCCAAATTCTTTGTTTTTTTTGTTACTTAGGAGGAAGATCTCTGGGTTTTTTGGTATATTGCTTTTTGTGATTTTATTTAATATCTGGTTTAGATCTTCCCAACTTCTGCAAACAGTTCAACAGGTTTTTTCTAGCAGCCATACAGGTGTGTAAAGAGCACAATTCACAGAGTATAGAGTTACAATGGAAAGAAAGGATGGCATGATAGCATTGTTGCAGCCACATTCAGGAGTCTGATAGCTGCAGTCTTTCTTCGCAGGGTAGGGGAGTCAAAAACTCCTTTTCCATGGTATATTGTCCCAGGAATTGATGAGAAATTAACTGGGACAGGGTCCAGTGGAGAAATAAAACAACAAGTACACCGGTGTCAAATGACGCAATTTTACTCTGGGGATTGATGGCCTCTGCCCCTACTCATAACCCCAGGGTTGCCTGACACCGGTAGAAAAAACACCTGTTTCTAGTTGAAGGTAGAACACTCTGATCCCCGGGCCAGTTAAAAGTGGCCCAGAGGAAACCGCACAAACGGCTTCCTCTCCCAGGGTACTGCATGGCCAATTAATTGGGATGCCAGCGGAAATAGGGTTAAAAACTAGTGGGCACAGGTTTAAAGTGAGAGGGGAAGGATTGAAAGGAGACTGGAAAAGTAGAAGGTAGAGGAGGTATTGAAGGTAAAGTACATTTTAGAGACATTTGGACAAGGCCATGGATAGGAAAGGACCAGTTAATAGGAATAGGTAACAGAGGAAATTATTAACATAATGTAATTTGCCCTGTGAGCTGACATCAGCCTCAATTTGGCTAAATTAGCCATTCTCAACCCTTTTTGGCTATGGATCCCTGAGGACTGCTCAAAGTTGATGGCCTCACTTCCCTGTGAAGTAGTCAAGTTTGGTTAGTTTCTTCTGTACTTCCCTCCTACCGACTACATCAAAAATATAAATAATCTTTTATAATTTCAGTCAGTGATTCCCCCATAAATATGGTGTGCTTCCCCTCCCTGGGGGCGTAGAGAGGTGCATATGACCCTGTTGAGAATAACTTGGCCAAATGATTGTCTTTTATGTCATATGGAAGTATAAATAGGTACAAATGAATCAGTACATTGATGTTTAAAGCTGAGAATAGAAACTGGGGATGACTGTTGATATGTTGTGGATTACAGGAGGATTTGCTCGAATGTTTTGGATCACTAGGATCAGGGATGCAAAGAAATCAATAGGATTTCTAGCACAGTTTATATTGACTGGGTTTTTGTGTTTCTGAAGTTCTACTTGTGAAGGAATGAAATGTAATTTTATTATAAATATTGGTCTGTGTCCATTATAATTCAATGGAATAAGGTTTGATTTGGAGCGAGCTGTATGAGGAGGATGTTTTTGACAGACCAGTGTGTCAGAGCCTCTACTTCCTCAGGAGTTTGAGGAGGTTCGGTATGTAATCGCAAGCTTCTACAGATGTGTAGTGGAATGTGTGTTGACCGGCGATATCAAGGCCTGGTACGGGAGACACCAATACCCCTGAGTGGAAAGCCCGACAGAAGGTAGTGGACACAACCCAGTACATCACATGCAAAACTCTCCCCACCATCGAGAATGTCTTCAGGGAACACTGCCATAGGAGACCAGCAGCAATCATCAAGGATCCACACTACCCTGGACATGCTCTGTTCTCGCTGCTGCCATCAGGAAGGAACTGCAGTTGCCGCAGGACTCGTAACTCCAGGATCAGGAACAGTTGCTACCCCTGAACTATTAGATACTGAAACCACAGACTTACTCAGAGACTCACCTGATGTTGAGTCTTAGTTTGCTCGTTATTTATTATTAATATTTATATTTCTATATTTTCAACGTCTGTTTACATTTCTTTTACCTGTTTTATATTTCTTTCCTTGCACACAGTTCTTTCTTCTTGAGTACTGGCCCACAGGGAAAAGAATCAGGTTTATATGTGAAGTCATGTACTCTGACAATAAATTTGAACTTTTATCTGTCAGCTTGCATTAACGTGGTTGTTCAGTGCATTTGAAGCTTATTTTTGTGATACTTGAAGAAAGGTTACGCTGATTAGATTGGATTTATACCAGGCCCCTTGGAGCTAGTTTTCCCCAGGTTCTGTCTACAGTAACACTGAAGTGTTTTATTCGATTGCTTCTTAAACGTGTTATTGGCATTCGTGCTTGGGCGAAGAAACTCTGGGTCTTTTAGTAAACAGCAGCATGATGCACTTCTCCAGGATTTGATAGAAAGCAGGAGCAATATTTGTCTAAACAACAGCTGAGAGCCGGTGCACAACTGGAAAATGCTGAACAAGAGAGTGTTACAGCCACTCAAGGTTTGAGTAAATCGAGGTCTTGCGGCTGCCAACCTCGATTCTTTGCTCTTCAAATGTGTAAAACATAAAAATATCACCAAAGAGCTTGAGGGAAGGTTTGGCTTCAACCTAGTTATTATGGTGTCGTTCCAGAAATAGAAAAGTCAGAAGGAGTAAAAAAAAAGTTGCAGAGAAAGGGGGTCTTTATGAGAGTAGAAACTGGGGATGACAGGAGGATTTGCTGGAATGTTTTGAATCACTGGGATCAGGGATGCTATGGAATAGCTATCAGATCAACAGAGTTCGGTTGGAGATGGCTACCTTATAATGTTCAATTCACCAACTACCAATATCTGAATGTGGTTATTGAAGGATTATCTTGCTCTTTTTCAAAGTTAAACATTTTTATATATGACTAGAATGAAGAAATAGCTAGATTATTGTGTATAGTCATTTTAACTCTCTAATATTGCTTATGGGTTTATACAATATTCTGTATAAGAGCTCGGGTTGCCAATGGTTTGGACTAGACTCTGGGCAGCTGCGCAAGTGCTGGTGTGGACCTGCGGGGAGTGCGGGAGCGGAGATGCAGCGCTCCCGTGGGGTCCAGCTGCCCAGTCGACTGAGGAAGATAAAATCTTCCAGTAATGCCACCCTGTTCATCTTAACAGCTATGGCAATGGAAGAAGTGCTGCAGTCTGGTGCAGCCGCAGCTTGTTTTGTTCATAACGGTTGGTGGAAAGTTAGGCCACTGTTTCGACCATTCTATCTATGTCGGAATTTCGAGCAGAGATTGGATAATTACTGGTATTTGTCATGTCTTAATTTTGCAATGAATATCTTCCTAAAACCAATATATTGATGAGCTATTCATGTTTCCACAAGAAATAACTTGCTGAATTTTTGCCAACTGGGTCATCAGTACTGCTCCTTTCAGGTCTATCTTGAAAAAGGTCTATCATAAGGGCAAAATACCAACTCAGAAAGCATCAGTAATGATACTGAATTGATTGTCGTGCACACAAGGACAATATCTATGCACATCAAAATTCTTACTTGCTGCAGCCAAACAGGTTTAAAAAAAACTCCAGTAGTACAGAAAAAGATGGCAAATATAAAAGATATAGACGATAAATATTCAGTTAACAGTGATGCAAGGAAAAAAAAGTGTTGTTTCAATAGAGCAGACAGGTCATTTTATGGTGTCAGAGTAGTTTATGAATTAGGTAGTAAAGGGAGGTTCAAGAGCCTGATAGGTATTGGGGATAAAACTGTTCTTGAACCAAGAGGTGCTGGACTTCAGGCTACTGCACCTTCTTCGTCAAGGTGGCAGTGAGAAAAGTTTGTGACCAGGCTGATGTGGGTTCTTTATGCTGAAAAGTCAAGTAAACATTTACTGTAATAAGTTCTTTCAAACACAAAAGTTCACTTAATATCTTCAGCACCTCATGGTCATCAGGATGAATGAAATCTCTTCATCTGTGCTGGTCATGGTCTGCAAGCTTTCGTATTCCCATAATCGTCCTTCTGTACCATCCAATGTGCTCGAAATTCCACATTTCTTGAATGATCTGACAGTGTCAGTTTTCATTTCCTTCCATGAACCCACGATCCATTCACAGATCTGACACAGTGATAGAGTCCGCATAAGGCCTCCTTTTGGGTGTGTTTTTTCTCCTTTACGCATCTGATTACACCACTCCATTCTCGTCATGTTCTTAAATGGCGATTTGTTACTTGCATCCATTGGTCGCAAACCAGTTTGCCGGGAACTGAGTGTTTTCTAATCATATCGGAGGTGTAGGTTAATGGGGTGTAATTTGGGCAGCATGGACTTGTAGGACCGAATTGGTCTGTTACAGTGCTGTATATTTCAATTTAAAATTTTAATTGGAGTTCATCGCCAATATTCTTCACTAGATGTGCCCTCAACTGATCCCAGACGAGCAAACTCTTTTTCTTGAATAGGCCACCAAATTGCACCTTCCAAATTTCCTTCATCCATTTTCTACACCCACCTTCATCTATCCAGCCTCGCAGATGTACATGGATGAAAATTCCTTTTGGCAATTTCTCCTCTGGCAGAGCTTTTCTCTTTAAAAATAACCATGGACTTTAATTTAATGCCATTGACCATACAACAAAGAACTGAAGTAAGTTTTTCACTCTCGTGGCCGCTGGTTTTCACCAATACTGTTTTTTTCCCTCATTTTTGATTCACTGTGATTCTTTGACATGTCAAGTCGTTACCTTTATTTATCGTTCATACCTTGCTCGCAGGGTAAAGACGAGATAGCATTTCTTCAGGACCACAGAGCATATTTACATGAATATAAGTTAGAATAGAAATTAAATACATGAAAATATTAGGAGCTATAGAGTAAAAGTCCACAGTACACTATTCACATATATTCTCGGAGTCCAGGAATCTGATGGCTTTGGGGGGAGGAGGAAACTTGCTCTTTCAGGCCTGAGTGTTACAGTACCTCCTACCAGATAGCAAAAAAGAGAACAGTTTACGTGATAGGTGTGTTTATTGCCTTTTTCCTACATCGACTGTTGTAAATGTCCTTTGAAGATCCTGTGATCTTTTCTGCTTACTTCACTATCCTCTGCAGGCTCTTGCAGCCCAAGGAGGTGCAGCTTCCGAACCAGGTGGTGATGCAGATGCATAGGATGCTCTCAGTGTATTCTCTGAAGAATGAGTTGAGGATGGAGGATGGGAGATTAACTTCTTCAGCCTTCGCAGGAAGTAGAGGCACTGCTGTGCTTTCTTGGCTATGGAGCTGGTGTTGAGGGACCAAATGAGATTCTCCACCAAGTGCACTCCAAGGAACTTGATATTCTTGACGACCTCAACAGTCAAGGAACTTGATATTCTTGACGACCTCAACAGTCAAGGAACTTGATATTCTTAACGACCTCAACAGTCAAGCCGTCAATGTTCAGTGGAGCGTGGTCCCTGCTGGGCTCTCTTAAAGTCGACAACCATCTCGTTTTATTAATGTTCAGATACAGATTGTTGGCTCTGCACCAGTCGTTAGCGACTGCACCTCATCTCTACATGCTGACTCCTAAATTTTACTAATAAGGGCTACCACGGTCATATTGCCAGCAAACTTGATGTGGTTAAAGCTGTGTCATATCGAGTGTAATTGGTGTTTCATCCATGTTCGCAATACATGGTAACTTGTCACCTTCCTTCTTCCAATGTCTAATTACAGCTGGTGAAACAGTAAATTTTATTATCCAGATCACCAGATAGCTTTTGTGAAATCTTAGTTCTCTGCCAAAGTACAAAGTCATACCACCTCATGAACCTTGTACACCTTTTTTTTCTACTCGCATACCACTTTAATCCCAATGCCATCGATCCTCTGTGATTAGTAAGGGATTGCTTAAGGTGGTATGTCGGAGGGAAGGGAGGGTTGAAAATCACTGCTCCAGACCCAATTGTTACTGAAATATTTTGCTTGAGAAAAATTGTCATTGGCTCATTTCTTTTGGAGTTATGAAACCGTGCACATATGAGTCAATTAGGTACAATTAAAACAGTGGTTTTCAAATCTTTTTTCCTTCCACCACCTTAAACAATCCCTTACTACTTACTAATCACCTATGGCATTCTTCTTTCTTTGGCTTGGCTTCGCAGACGAAGATTTATGGAAAGGTAAATGTCCACGTCAGCTGCAGGCTCGTTTGTGGCTGACAAGTCCGATGCGGGACAGGCAGACACGGATGCAGCGGTTGCAGGAGAAAATTGGTTGGTTGGAGTTGGGTGTTGGGTTTTTCCTCCTTTTTCTTTTGTCAGTGAGGTGGGCTCTGCGGTCTTCTTCAAAAGAGGTTGCTGCCCACCGAACTGTGAGGCGCCAAGATGCATGGTTTGAGGCGATAGCAGCCCACTGGCTTCTTGGGAAGGCGATGGTCCTCCATTCTGGAGATGTGACCTACCCAGCGCAGTTGGATCTTTAGCAGCGTGGATTCGATGCTGTCGGCCTCTGCCATCTCGAGTACTTCGATGTTAGGGATGAAGTCGCTCCAATGAATGTTGAGGATGGAGCGGAGACAACGCTGGTGGAAGCGTTCTAGGAGCCGTAGGTGATGCCGGTAGAGGACCCATGATTTGGAGCCGAATAGGAGTGTGGGTATGACAACGACTCTGTATACGCTAATCTTTGTGAGGTTTTTTAGTTGGTTGTTTTTCCAGACTCTTTTGTGTAGTCTTCCAAAGGCGCTATTTGCCTAGGCGAGTCTGTTGTCTATCTCGTTGTCGATCCTTGCATCCGATGAAATGGTGCAGCTGAGATAGGTAAACTGGTTGACCGTTTTGAGTTTTGTGTGCCCGATGGAGATGTGGGGGGGCTGGTAGGCATGGTGGGGAGCTGGCTGATGGAGGACCTCAGTTTTCTTCAGGCTGACTTCCAGGCCAAACATTTTACTTAAAGTGGTATGTGAGTGGAAAGAAAAAGGTTGAGAACCACTGTTGTACACCGTGCAGCATTTCCTGTAAAATCCAAAACTCTTTCATGCAGCACGGGAAATGCATCTTTCACCTTGCCAATTTTCAATCACCCACTCATCAGCAACGTTTTCCATTTGTGGCCACTTGCTAGATTTAACTCTGTCACTACACTTTCCTGTCGGCATAGTCTGAAATTTGTTTCTCCAGTCCCTCTCAAGTTTCTCTGATACACAAATTGCTCTTGTTGTTTCAGTTATTTGTCTTCTCAGCAATTTTAAGAGCCTGTTGTTTAAATGCTGCTGTCTATTCGGTGTACTTTCTGGTGGGCATTTTGAAAAAATAGAGGCAAAGTTTTGAAACGATGAGTTTGAGAGGTTGCGGTCCTTCCTCACGCTGACAGATTTTTATTTATTCATGTCAAATTTTTACATGCGATAGCTGGAAAACACGTGATTTCTGGGTCAGAAAAGGGGGAGGAGCAGTCAACTATTACACGGGTCATACAAAAACACTCAATATTTGGTCCCAAAAAGGGAGGGGTCGACGATTACGTGGTATCTGTGATCACATGAGTATTTACAGTAGATAAGGTACATTTTGCTTTCATTGAGTTTTAGGAAGGATGAGAAATGTGGCTGATGGACAAAAGTGATAAGCCGGCTGTTATTTTTGTCCCACTCTGGGCTGGAGGAAGGTAGGGAGCAGTTTGTACCAGAAATCAATGCCAGTCTTGGTACGTGTGGATGAAGATGTTGTTCGACCAACTGAGTTCCCCCAGCAGTTTGTTGTTTTTGCTGCGGGTTCCATCATCTGCAATCTCTTGTTTGACCATGTATGAATGGCAGGGACTTGGCTGTACAGGGTATAATTCCAAACACTGTAGCTGGCATGTTGGTAGAACAGCTGTGAGGCTCTGACAACCTCTTGCACCATTACTTTCCACACTCCTTGATGGCAGGCACTCATGCCGCTTCAAGCCTCCAGTCGACTTACTCTTCCCTGATCATGGGGGCTTTCGGTGGGGAGTTGGCATTTTTCTTCCTCTGATCACATGGTGTTCTGGCTTCCCAAAGGTATGTTGATTTGGAGGTTGATTGCTCACTGCAAGTAGCTCGGTGTCAGGAGAATCTAGGGTGGTGGGGGGGGGGCGCGGTGAAATTGATGAACATGTGAGATAAAATTGGTTACAGAGAAACGGGACACAAGTTTGCTTTGGGAGCCAGCATAAACTCGATGAGCTGATTGACCAGCACCAGAAGAAGAAAACGAGAAAGAAATGGAAATTTGAGGACAACTTTTATAGGTTGAGTCATGTTTTTGATGTCTGTCTGAAAGAGTGGTGGGAGTGGACTTAATCACAGCTTTCAGAAACACTGTGGGGAAGAAAAAAATCTGCTCAGAAAGTAATTGATTAGATCGTTCACGTGAAATGCTGGCATGGCCGCCATAGCTGAATTGCCTCCACGTATTAGAGTTTTTATGGAAGCTATCTATCTAATCGGTCAAGGAGAGGGAGGGCTGATGACGAAGGGCTATTGTCATCTGTTACACCATTACAAGGTGACAGAAATGCATTTGTTCATGGTGCTGGATATTTTAACTCCTGTCATTCTGTTTGTAAAGATTTCCATTCTCTATTCAAATTGATGGTTGAATTCGCCTTTCTTTTGATGCTGAGAAAATAAAATAAAAAAAAAATCAAGGGTCAGTTTATTTCAAATAGATCAGTGTTTGGTAAATCAATGGATTGAAAGTGCCTGATAGTGTATTAAGTTTGCTCGCTAGTAGATCTCGCTTACTTTCCATCTGTCCTTCACCTGTTGTCATTCTCTCAGCCCGGTCCAATAATCATTAACACTCTTTCTCCCCCACACTGGACCTTCCGACACCCTGATTGTGGATCCTTACCCCAACCGTCTGCCATCCGAGCTCCCACCCTGACTTCAAACCCTCTCCTTGGCTGCCTGCACACTGGAGCTCCTGAAGCCTCAAGCATAGACTCCCACCTTCACCCATCTGCTCTCTAGATGCCCTGAATGTGGACTTTTACCACCTAGTCCTGGCCATCCGAGCTCCCAAAACCTTGAACAATGCTGATACTTATTGCAGTCAGAGATATTACCCAGGCAAAAGTTAACCCCCCCCCCCCACCAATATCTGACCAAAAAAATTGTCCAAAAACTCTGATTACATGAGTTTATTCAGTAGTAACCAAAGGGGTTATTACCTCTTAGCCCAGCCTGTCCCTACCCCTCTCCCTCTCCCCTCCCTTTTTTTATGGCTTGCTGTCTTCCCTACCCACCTTGGTCTCAAAAGGGTAACAACACAAAAGCGGTTGGCTGTCCATTCATTCTGTGGTGGCTGCCTGATCCATTTAATTCCTCCAGCTTCTCATTGCTTCTTTTGTATCTGACGTGCTGAAATACAGTTTGTCTGCTGTTTGGTGTCTGTCGCCTGCTAATATACCAGGTAACAGTGCAGTAAGCAGTAGATTGGAGAACAAACATCTAATCTGTGAAAGAAATTTGGAATTGAGATATCAGTGCAGCTCTTCATATTCTGGCAAACGTGTTTTGTCTTGGTAACAGAATTTTTTCAATTCTACTGTCTGCAATGAAAACTTTAAAAATTAATATTCTCTTAAAATGCCATTGTTTGTTTGCAGATGGAATGCTGTGAACTGTTTTTCTCTTGTTTACCAACAGTCAGTTGGTATTAAATAAATTATATGTGACCAGTTGTCCTCCAGAACAGGAAACATGTTTTTTGGCAAACTATTTTCAGCAAATTCTGATCAAAATCGTATGGTGATCAGCATTTAAAAAAAAATTCATGTGATGCATTTTGTTCTTTATGATGACCACAGTCTCTGTGGTTTTTGGCATTCGTGTGTAGAGTCCTGTGAATCATTCAACCATCTAAATGCTTCTCATGCTGCATGTCTTGTTCCCTCGCCAATTTCGCCATTTTCCCACAGCCTCAGTTATTGATGGATTACATTTCCCTTCATTAATCATGAACTGCGTCAATTCATCAGTAGTCTGGAGTCTTATTTGGGATTGCCCAGACATTTTAGATACTGACGTGACCAGCTAATGCGACCAAGGTATCTTGTCACCGAACAGCTGGTTGCTATTACGTGCTTACATGGTCCTTTGATTGGTTTACTTTGACAGGGAATGCATGGTGACAGTGCTCATTTGCCTTTGAATTTAAATAAACAAAGCACTGAACCATGAAAGAATTTTTTGGCGATAATTCTTTTTAAAAAAAAACGGTTTGAACTGTGTGAATTGAGATTTCCTTGTTCAAATACCTTCAGTTAGAAATGGCAAAACCCCGACACAATGCCCAGAATTACTTGATTGAGATTTGGTTTTGAATTAAATGTCCTGTGGTTTCCTTTTCATTGTTAGACGTGTGTCACTGGTGAAGGACAAATGCAGCTTTACAGCTCCTCAAAATTGGATTATGAGAAGAAAACAAAGCAGAAAGGAATGCGTCCTAGTTTGTTGGAAGTTCTTGCTTGAAATGTATTGTTTCATCAAGCTGGATAACCTCTTGATGCCAGAATCCTCTGATTATCATTGATCCTCTTTTTTTCCATTTGTGTTTCTCATCAGGGATTTGCGATTCAATAAAATCAAAGATATTCCAGTTGGAGCCTTCAAGCGTTTGAAGCACCTCAACACACTGTGAGTGTCTTTTTCTTTCATTTTCTTTGCAGCTTTTCCTTTCCTCATCCCTGGCATTGTCGAAAAAGGTGGCGGCGGAATTTCAGCGTGATTTTTGGGTTGCCGGCTGGCGGCCACAGAGTTCGACATAATTTTTAAAATGAAATGAAATCAACCTGGTGTCAAACGTAAATGATATTGTTTCTTTTCAATATTTTTATTGGTTTTATCAAATAAATTTTACATAGGGTACATGCTAATAATGTAAATTATTAACAAATCATATATAGCAATACAAATATTATTGAAACCTATGTTACATTAAAAAAGAAATAAAATGCTATTTTGAAGTGCAATATGGCTGTGTTAAATTCAGGAATCTTGGCTTAGTTAATTATAACTCTGCTATGCTAACATTATAATGTTGACCAATGTCTTTCCATTGTTATAAATTGACAAAAATTTATGAAAAGCAGCTTTCAGTTTTTCATACAAAGACAGAAAAAACAGAAAGCATTTAAAAAGGTTGGGAAGTTTCATAGTGTTTCAATGCCTGTATATTTTATGATACTCATTAAGTTTATTGATGCTTTATTATCAATGGGACAGTTTGTTTCAGTGTAATTGAAATTCGGCATGTTTTATAGACCTAACCCTACCAGTTTGTATGAGTCAAAATTTCACAGAAATTAAACTGCTTGATTCATTATCATGTTGACTGGAACTCTCAGGTAATATCCGTTGTTGAAGCTGGAGATTTTGTATGTTTTCTTTGTGTTGCTGCAGTTATTTTTTTTCAAAATATGAAAACTTGTAAAAGATCGTTGCACTTTATATTATCTGCAAATGACCACAGATTTTATTTTATTTTTGTCTGTGCTAAATTATTTTAATGTACATTGATGTATAAGAAAATGTGTTAACCATTTTGTGTAGGACAAATTCCCCCAAACTTCATTGATCAATTGTGTTAGGTTTTGCGGTCAAAGTTGACAAAGGGTCATTGGTCAAGAGCTGAGAATGTCCTCCAGTTCAAATGTGAGCACCTGAGACCATAACATGAGAGCATACCTTTAGAACAAGGTTGGAAGGTTCGCTTGTTATTTCATTCAAAATTTGTGTGGCCGTCACTTTGCATTGCTTGTTTTGAGAAATATTTATCTTTGTGTCAGGAATTTGAGCGCAGTTTCTACCAGCCTCAACCTGCTTCTGTTCAGTTTTTGGCCTTTACCCAACAACCCTTTGGTGTCGATTCATATTGTAGTTTCAGGAGCTGGAGTTGGCTGCTTATCACCTGAAAATGTTCTGCTGATCTTAAAGTTGACAGTGAATCATTGATCTAATGACAGAAACCTGGTATTTCCCCTTATATTTTAACATTATTTACAAAAAATGTTTTAATCTTAGATTTGAACTTGGGAATAGAGCTGCCATTGGAAAGCTAGGCAAGGAGTTCCAAACTTTTGTCAGTCTCTGTATATTTTTCAAACTTCCTTTCTGAAATACCTATCTTTAATTTTCAGGCTACATCCTACTTCAGGACAGAGACTCAGCTGGTAATTTGTATGTTTTCCCTGTATTTGCACAGGCTTCCTCCAGATTCTCTCCAAGATCCTGAAGACGTACTAGTTGGGTGGGCTAATTGGCCCTTGGGTGGTAAGAGAATTGAGTAGAAGGGTTGGCGAAAGAGATGTCATACATTAAAATGATAATTGAGGAATGAGATTTCCCTGAGAAACAGTATTGACTTGATATGCCGAGTAGCCTCTATCATATATCAGATTGCTAGCACAGCGTCACAGTGGAGAGGGTTGGGGTTGTGTAAGGTTCCTAGCTTCACACAGCAACAGCAGGGAGGGCAAGAGATCACACCATTTCCCAGCACAACAGCACTGTTGGTCACATCTTTTAATAGTACAGCCATTCTCCGACATGCGTCCAAGTTTAGTTCTGACCAACCGGTTGGATCTCAAAATGGATGCAAGTAGGATGTAATGTTAGCTTGGCATGTTGTCCCTACGCTATCAGTCCCCAGGCTGATCCCACTGCTTGCATTCTCCTGACAGCCCGCTGTACCTGTACAGCATACTTTTATCCTGAGAAATGAGAGAGATGCTGCAATGTACACAATGCCAGGACATCGTCTGACAGTCACTATTATACACACGCATCCGTGAGCACTGGTATGACCAAGTGTGATTTTTAAATTTCCATATTTAAAAAATTTACACGGTATTTTTTCGGTTGTAGGTACGGATGGTCATAAGTTGCATAGATTGTAAGTAGGGGAGAATTCTGAATTCTACAAGCAGTCTCCTATCTGTGAAAGCATCCTACATGCAAAATGAAGGTACAGGCAGACCCCGGGTTAAAAATGAGTTCGGTTACATAGGTCTGCCTTTAATTCGGATATGTATGCAAGTCACAACAGGCACATATGGTCCTTATTTAGTGTCAGTTAATCAAATGTTTATCTTGGTATATATTTTACATTTCTATGCATATAAAACCCTTTCCAATACATTAAAACATCTTAAACATAATAATAATGCATGCAGTGCACAATAATAAAAGTAACTATGTATGGTCATAAGATCATGATTAAAACTTAATACTCACAAGAGAAAGATGGAGAGATGGCTACTCTCTCTCGATGCTGGGCGATGGCAGTGCCCCTGACCTTGAGGCCCTCCTGCATCTTTGATCCTTCTTATCCACCCGTGCCCTCTCCATTCCCGCCAGCTGCGTGTGCAACCTTTCCACCCACGTGCACCCCTACCACACAAGTGCCTCCCCTCCCGCGCGCCTTCCACCCCCCCCAACCATACACACTCCCTCTCCCCCCCTCACATTGCAGGGTCTGTGTTTTTCTCAATACCATTATAAATAATTTTTTTTTTTTGTTTTTGCGTTGTTCCTTAATTGGTGAAACGTGCATATTTTGGCAAGTAGAGTTGTTGTCCGTTAAGGGACAGTTGGTTTTATTTGTAGCAATTTGTTTTTTTAAACCAAAACCTCTCATTATTTTTATTTTATCCATTAGCAGAGTCTGTCCCAAATCAATAAAGTCCATCTTACTAAAAATCTAGAATCAAAGCTCTTTTGCATTTCTCCCTTTGTTGGTTTAAACTGAATTACATTACAATTTCTGTTTGAAAAGTATTGACAGATGGTTGGATTGTTAATAAAATTTGTACCATTACTCATTACAAAACTTTCATATGCTGGTTTGAATCCACGATCTGTAGTACGTGAACCGTCGGCTATTGAGAACAGCTTTGCCTCTTTACATTGAAGCATGCATCATTTTGTGCACTTATTTGTTTTAAAGATGATCTGCTGTCAAGGAGAACCAAGATGGAGAATCTTGTGTAGCTGAAATCCCTCAATATTGCTCTTGTCAATATTTTCTACACTCTCTTCAATCTTGAAGTCCTTTCTTCTCTCACGTTCCTGCACACTCATGCAAGACCTTAGGTCATTTCAATCTCACTATGCAATGACCCATTTCACACTTGCCTGATTGCAATGCCGATGTCTGCAGATGTGGGGGATTGTACTAGGGGTCGAGGCCGTCTATCCCTGGCGTGAGATGACATCATCTCACGCCAGCGTTGAGCTGATTTTGCTTTCACACTTGGCACTTTAAAGGCCAATTGGTGGTTAATTCCTGGGATCACTTGCAAGTGTGAAAGGAGCTCAGTGAAATATTAACTCTCAAAAATGGTAAGATAATTTTAAGTATTTCTACTTTTAATGAGATGCCCTGAACTCCATAACCTTGAGAAATTGACAGGAGAAAGCAAGCAAGAAAGGTTGGATTCTTAAGATGAATATTTCCCTGTAATTGTGCCTCAGAAGGAGCCGAAGCTTTTTGATCTGGTTTGGAAGTCTCAACAGTTAATCACTCTCAGAGCGAAGGGGTGTTGGTTGGTGGAGGGTGGATTGCAGACAGAGGTATGGATTGGCAGAGAATGTATTACAAGGGTGTTATTTGGCAGAGAGAGGATTGCAGGTATTGTTGATTGGTGGAGAGGTGAATGGATGGTTGATTGAATGGAATTTAATTTGTGGAAGGTATATTACAGGAGAGTTGATGGACGGAGAGCGGTTTGCAGGCAGGGGAGTGATTGGCAGAGAGCGGTTTGCAGGCAGGGGAGATGATTTGCAGGCGGGGGAGGTGATTGCCGGAGAGCGGTTTGCAGGCAAGTGCTCTCCTCTCCCACCTTCGTATGTCCAGTAACCTTTCAACTTTTGTCCATTTTTACCCAGTCACCTCTTTTTGCCATCCCCCCCTTTCCATCTTGGTCTTAATAAAGGGACCTGCTTTGAAACCTTGGTGGTCCATTTTTCAATCTGGTTGATGCCTGACCAGCTGAGTCCCTCCTGCTTCTCGCTGTTTGCGCAAGGTTCGAGCATCATCAGTTCTTGTATATCTTGAAATTTTCAATTTATCTTTAAAAGGAAAGTGTTGCGAGTGTTACGTGAAACAAAATAGCTGGCTCTCATGAGCTTTCTTTGTTCTTTGTATTTATTGTCTGCTGGTGTGGTTCTAAACTGAACAGTACTGTGTCTTATTCAAGTAATAATGCAATCAGTTTTTAAGTACATGTTTACCATAGGAATCAGTTATGGTGCAGAAGATGAACTGATCCATGATTTAAAAGAATAAATATGCACTTTTTTTTAGTTCATAATACCTTTTTGTCCGTTTTTTTCTAGACTGTTAAACAACAACCAAATAAGGAGAATTCCCAGGGGTGCATTTGAAGACTTGGAGAATTTAAAATATCTGTGAGTAAACCACTTTAGTATTTAAGCTTTGTAAATACTATGCTGCTGTGCAATTTTGGGCAAGATTGTGGTCAGTTCTGGATGAATCACTTCTGCCTGAAGGTGAAGAATCAGACATGATCGGAGATGTTTGCGCAGAAATGTTTACAGTCCGGTTGGAAACCAGGAGCTATGTGTGGTCAGAATGAATATGTGCTTTATTGTCAGAGGCCAAGCTGGATTGAATATCTTCTTGCACATTCTGTTCTCTTCCGTGGGGGCTGCCTTAACTACTGTCCATTTTGAAAAGCATTTGTTTATGTGAAAACTCCAATCGACCCAGCACCTTTTATCATCGTAACCAACGAATCAGCAAAACACTTACTAAACAAATTCACAGCTGTTTTATAGGGCTTAAGTGCATTTATGATTGTACATCTCCACAATTTGGTGATGATTAGGTTACTCGTGCCCTTGCGCTATTTTGGGGGAATGTGTTGAATACTGTCTGGTTGGCAAGATATTTTTGTTAATTAGAAGCAAGAAAATGTGCTTTGAACTTGCAAACTAATTTTGCCATGCTACGTGAGTATTAGTACAGTAAAACCCTAGTTATCTAGAATTAAGCAACTGGGGAAAAAAAGCAGAAAATAAAAAGGTTTTTTTAAAAACAAAAAAAAGAAAGTCTAAAATTGGTGTGCCTCACCGTTAGTTGGCCAATCATGCATCACAGTCTTAAGCAACCGGAAAATTTACTTATGCGGCAGCTACCAATCCCCATAAGTGTCAGATACCAGGGGTTTTACTGTACTCAGTTCTATGCTTTTAAAGGAACATAAAAAAAATGAATGTCCTTCTTCTGTAATCCTGGTGAATTTGCCCACTATGATAAAAGGGAAAGAGCTGAAGGCAAAATTAACAAAGAACAACACAAGTCCTTCAGCCCCTAATCTCATGCTGATCTACGTAAATCTACCCCATGATCGTTCTAACTTTTCTCTCCCTAACAGTCTATAATCCCCTATTTTTCTTATATCCATGTGCATATCTAAGAATCTTTTAAATGTCCCTATTGTATCAGCCTTAATCTCTGAAAGATTTTCAGAGTAAATAGGTTAAAACCATTAGAGCAGAAATTAATTAAAGATATAGTAATAAAGAATCTATAATAAAAAGAGAGTAAAATAAAATCATGATTTAAGTATGAGAAGTTTGCTGCAGTTTCTCTTTCTTTGTCCTTGATTCATGATCTGAGATTTCTATCGATATATTCTTGGAGGAATGATTTTATTCACCCAATCATTTTTATCACCATAAAACTTTGACTAGACTGTAGATGTGGGCAAGAAGGTGGACTATTATTAATGTGACTTTTTAATGTTCCACTACTTGTGCAGATTAAAATGTGCAAAGTACATCATTAAAGCCATGAGGTAGGATGATAAACTCTGCAACTTGTTATCAACTACTGTATCTGTATTGAAGGTGTAACTGGTGATGAATTGTGGAACCTAAGAACAAGCAGTGCTCATCTGCATTGCCTAAAACCTCATCTAACTTGGACATTATTAGCTAAAGCAAGAAAAATCCATATGTTTTCCAGCAGGAGTCAATGCAAGAATGAGATTTCTGGCTTGTCCCTTTCATTTACTGCTACTCTTTATTGACCTTCACTGTTCCACTGCATACTCAATCAAAATTAGGTCATTCCTGCCTGTTGAATCTGCTCTGCCATTCAAATCATTGGTGATGTATTTTCCTCTCACCCCCATTCTCCTAACTTTCCCTGTAACCTTCACCCTCACTAATCAAGAACCTACTCAACTCTGATTTGGCCTCCACAACTTTCTGTGGCAATGAATTGCACAGATTCACCACTCTCTGGAAACATCTCCTTGTCTCTGTTCGATATCCCTTTATACTGAAGCTGTGCCCTCTGGTCTTGGACTCTCCCAAGACTGGAAACATCTTCTCCACATCCACATCCTCTCAAAACTCCAACCCAGAGGCCCAGAGCCATCAAATGCTCACCTTGCGTTAATCCTCTCCTCCCTGGGATCATTCTAATAAACTTCCTCTGGACCCTCTCCAATGTGAGCATAAAGTATGAAACCCAAAACTGCTCACAATACTCCAAATGTGGTCTGACCAAAGCCATACAAAGCCTCAGCATTACATCGTTGCAGTTATATTCTAGACCTCTCAAAATAAATGTCAACATTGCATTTGCTTTCCTGACCGCCGACTCAACCTGCAAATTAAATGTTTTATTTTTTTTAAATTAGACATATAGCACAGTAGCAGACCCTTTGGGCCCACAAGCCCAAACTGCACAAATATATGCCTCCATTTTCTGAATACTATCCCTATTTAGTTTTACTTAATTCTTTCAACCAAATTCATGACCATACACTTACGATGTATTCCATCTGCCACTTCTTTGCCCATTCTCCCAGTTTAAATCCCTCTTCTTCCTCAATAGAACCTCCCTCCACCTGCCTTCATATCAACTACACATTAGGCTGTAAGGCTATCAATTCCATCACCCAAATCATTTGCATATAACATTTTAAAACAAGTAGCAGATCCAGAACTGACCCCTGCAGAACACCATTGTTCACCAACAGCCAGCCAGAAAAGGCCCCTTTTATTCCCACTCTGCCTTCAACCTGTCAGCCAATCTTCTATCCATGCTGGAAACTTAACAGTAATATCACGGGCTCCAATCTTGTTAGTAGCTTCATATGTGTCACCTTGCCAAAGCCCTCTGAAAATCCACTGGCTCTTGTCCTGCTTGTTACTTCCTCAAAGAGCAAATTTGTCAGACAAGATCTCCCTTGAAGGAAACCATGCTGACTTAGGCTGATGTTATCTTGCGCTTTCAAGTACCCCCAAAACCCCATTCTTAGTAATGGATGACACAATCTTGTCATCTGCTGAAGTTAGGCTAACCAGCCTATAATTTCCTGCCCTTTAGTGTCTCTCACTTCTTGTAGAGTGGAGTCACATTTTAAATTTTCTAGTCTTCCAGAACTATTCCTAATTCCACCATTTCTTGTGATACTTTCATGGGATTTTTGTTTTAACTGCTATTGCATTTACATTTGCTTGCTCAACTCTGGAGTCAAGCCAGGTTTTTTTTCCCCCAAAGAAGTGTACGAATTTGGACTTGGCGGTAGGTTTGTAGAGTTTTGCGTACTCCTTCAGGCCCTTGATTGTTCATTGTATCCACTATTTCATTTGAGTGAGTTACATTTTAACTTTCCAAACTTTTGAACTGAAAGGTTAATAAAGATGAGCACCATTGGCATTAAATTGTAACATTTCTTCAGTTTCCTTAATTTTCACCTGGGAGATGTTAATTTTATATATATATATATATATATATATATATATATATGGTAACATTTGGTGGCTAATGTATGCAAGCTGTTAAACGTAATGAACAAGTTCCGTTTTTGAGATTTTTGTAAGTTGACTTTGTGCCTTTCCGAAAATACACAAACTTCATTTTATGATAAGGATGCCTCCTCAGTACTGCAACGAATGACATTTCATGAGATAGAGTCGCTGCTAAATTTGGAGAGCAAGAGAGAGGAAACATTCTGCCAGGTGTAGGAATGGGCATGCATGCTTTGAATTTAATAACACTGTGGGAATTCGTACAGATGTCCATAAGTTGTGCGTTCATGGCCCATGTAAAGTGATTTCATATTTATTGCGTTAATTAATGGAGCGCCGACTATTTTATACAACACAGTAGATTTTAAAAATAAGCCAATTTGTTGCTTCATCTTAAATCCTGCTTGTTGCAGTGCAGGGTTCAGGAACCTGAAAGTGCAAAGTTCTCTTGTTTAGTGTAATAATAACAATACTTCATTTTGATCAATCTTTGACTTTCTGGTTTCACTGCATTAACTTACTATTCTTTCCTGTTTAATTCCGAATCTGAATTAAGTGAAACGTTTGTTATCCTTATCTCATTATTAACATGGTAATGCATTAAATTGCTGCCCAATCATTTTTGTAGATAAATGACTGTATGAGGGTCCCACATGCTTTCTTCCTAGTTTGGGTTGGATCAAGTTGCTGGAATGATTAAAATGGGAAGTGCTGAAAAGATTGTAAATGAACTATTTTATGGAGCTGCAACAAATCAGTGAGAAAACATGAAGCCTCCTGGCAAACACATGTCAAAAACACCCAGGAGTCCTTGGCACATCGAGCAGCTGTAAAGACTTAGCTTGAAACATCAGTTTTAAGAGTTAATGTTTTAATGGACTTGGGTGTACTCTTTCTGTACAAAGGTTCCATACGCTACTTCTAGGGTCATTCCCCCTGTGCAGTAAATTTCTGATTAATAATCTAAATCTTGATTTTTGAGGAACATGTGTTTTTAAAAAAAAAAAAAAATTTCAGTAGGAAATTTACGAAGTATTGTTCATATTAATTTCTCAGTTGCAACTTATAACCTGGTATTTGATGGTTTATTTTCCATGAAGTATTTTCTGTCTCAAAGTTCAGATTAATTGTCAGAGAACATACTAAACATCACATACAACCCTGAGATTCTTTTTCCTGCAGGCCAGACAGAACTTTTACTTGTTAGTAACCCACATTTAGTAACTTATTGGTACCGTTACACGCATCAGTCATGCATTTTGATGACATTCCAGCAATCTTCATTTCAACGTGGTCTTGTTAGACTCCTTTCTACCTTTAACACCATGATGTAGTTTGTCCCTGAAGCCCACTGTTTGGCTGGTCCAAATTCCATCGGAAAGGGTGAAAGATAAAGAAAAAGTTACCCTTGACAAAAACTCCAGCTGTGAACAGTTAAAGATGTCAGGTTACCTCAGTCTGATGTTCAAGTCACCAGATAGAATTAATTAGTAGAAGACATTAATGTTCTGACACTAACTCAAATTTTCCGGAATCAGTTTGTTTCTCACTGCCAATTCCCTGTCATGTTGATGACAAGCGTGAGTTATCAGCTGTTCACTTTGGATACTTTGCCGTGACTTCAATGAATTTGAGAATATTTCTCTGCACTAAGGAAAGATGGGAGAAGTTGGGTTACTTTGCTCAAGCAAAGCAAGTTGAGGGGAGACTTGATATGAAAATCGTGTACAGATAGAATTAATAAAATTAACTCCAAGGAAACAGCTGGTCATCAGAAATCAGTGATTGTGGTCATTGTAAAAATGTGTTATAGCAGTAAGTTGATAATAAATTGTAATCTGAAAATATAATGCGCAAGCCTAACAGCAGTTGTAAAATACTTAAAACTGTGTTGGATGAGCACTTGAAGTACTCTCCCACACTCCATCCTCAATGCATTCTATAGGGGTTGTATCAGGAGGATCTTGTGCTACTGCATCACTGCCTTGTTTGGAAGCTGTACCTCCTTAGACTGCAAGACCCTGAGAGGATGGTGAACTCAGCAGAAAAGATCATTGGGGGCTCTCTTCCTACCATGAACGACATCTACAACACTCACTGCAGATGAAAGGCAATAAACATTGTAAAAGACTCCACACACCCCTCATGTAAACTGTTCTCCCTCCTGCCTTCGGGTAGGAGATACCTTAGCAATCGGCCGGGACATTACGTCCAGATTGGGGAACAACTCCCACCCCCCCTCCCCCCCACCAAGCCATCAAACTCATGAATTTCCAGAACAGATGTGGATAGGGTACCACAGACTTTTACAGTATATGTCTTAATATTTTAATGTGTTTAACTTCTGTTTTAACTTTTATGCTCCATGATCCTGGAAAAACATTATCTTGTCTTTACTGTGCGATCATGGTATGAACGATAAATAAAGGTGACTGGGCTTGAAGGAGAACATTAACTGGGTTAAAAGTTGTAATTTGGAGGCCAAACACAATTAACCAAATGACCTGTCGTGCTGAATGAAGATTGTGTACTTCAAGACAATGTAGAGATACTAGAAATCGCTCTACATATGCAGCAAGGCCCCATTTTCAGTGAAAAGGATAAAAATGGTTCAGCTGCCCTCAAGCCCACAAGCTAAAAAGAAAATCCTCTTGTCCTCTTTGTCTCAACCTATCCCAGTCGCAAATAACTGATCTATCTGATCAGCGTTGATTATTAGAGTACACTGAGTTGTGATTGGTGTGATATCTGAAATCATTCTACGTTGAGATTGCTTTATTTGGGATTTGAGCTCAGGTGAAGTCTATGATGTTTGGTCAATTAAATGGGGATATAACTAAGTTAAATGATTTTCACTGAGCAGATGAAAAAAGTTATCAATGTTTCAGCTCTTTTTGATGTTGCCCACAGCCTTGATGTATTATTATACGGATTAGTATACACTGGACAATGAAGGTTTTGCTTCCTGAATAGTTTTGGGTGTATTTTATGTATTTTGAGCTGATGAACATAAAAATCACAAAATTTTCCTATCGCCTATTCTCTTTCAGATACAATCTGTTTTTGCGATTTTTCCCATCATATTTTCAGTCTACAGGTACACAATCTTTTATCAGAACATCTAAAATCCGGAAAGCTCCAAAATCTGGCAAGTGGGGAGAGAGACAGCAGTGTGGGGGGTGGGAAGAGACCAGCAGCGTGATTCGGTGGGGGGAGGGGAGAGACTGGCAGCGCGATTCGGGGGTGGCGAGAGACCGTCAGCGCGATTCGGGGAGGGGGCGAGAGACCGTCAGCACGATTCGGGGGGGGGCGAGAGAACGTCAGCGCGATTCGGGGGGGGGGAGAGTCCAGCAGCGCGAGTTGGGCGGGCGAGGGGGGGAGACGGCAGCGCGACCAGAAAGTGGGTGGAGGTGGATAAGGCAGCACAATTTGGGTGGGCTTAAATCAGGCTTTCCGAAATCCAGAAAACTCCGAAATTCGGAACACACTGTCCCCCAAGGGTTCCAGATAAAGGATTGTGTACCTGTACCAATATTTTGCTTACAGAGCAAGTTCTTTCGGACAATTCAAGCATGCCTGGGCATAGACTCAGTGCAGGCGCTATGCAAATGTTGTCTTAGGCCTGGGTGCTTGGAAGGCATTTAAAGATGTTGTTAAGCATTTTCTTGGCAATTACAGAGCACCAAACTGCATCCAGCTGATTGACAACATACTTCAAACATACAAAACCACGAAATGCAGCATGTGATTGAAAATGTCAATGTCATTTTCTGCATTTACACTTGGACGACTTCCCTGCTAACCTTGGTGCAGTCAGTGATGAACATGGTGAAAGTCTTCACCAGGACATTGCGCATGGACAAGTGATATCAAAGCAACCGAAATCCATCAATGTAAGACAAGTATTGTTGGACACTGACACAAGAGGCATCAAATGCTGAGTACAAATGAAAATGGCAAAACATTTTTGGGTCAGTTGAACCAATGCAATGTAACAGCATCATTATGTAATTAAACATGCTAAATTCAATTAAAATTAAGTTAATGTTTCTCCAACTTTAGAATTTATTGTCATGAACAAGTCATGAAATTCAGTGTTTTGTGGCAGCGTCACAGAGCAAACATACATATTATAATCATCTTATGGAATTACTATATTAAAAAAAACAAAATAGTGCCTTTGGTTCATTGATTAGTCAGGAATCTGATGGCAGCGGAGAAGAAGCTGTTGTGCCACTGTGTGCTTGTCTTTTGGCTCCTTTACCTTTTCCCTGATGGTAGCAGAGTGAATAGGGCTTGGCCTGGATGGTGGGGGATTTTGAGGATAGAGGCTACTTTTTTAAGACACCTGCCTTGTAGCTGTGCTCGATAGAGTGGAGTTTGGTGCTTTTGTTGTCGCAGGCTGAGTTAACAACCCTCTGGGGTTTATTCTTGCCCTGAGAATTAGTGCCTCCGTACTAGGCAGTGGTGCAACCAGCCAGAATGGTCTCCACGGTACTCCTTTAGAAGTTGACTCAGATGCCTTGTAAAATATAGCAGCTTACAAGCCTGCTTTGTGATTGCATCAACATGGAGGCTCCAGGTCAGTTCCTCGGAGTTGTAGAAACCCGGGAATTTGAAGTTCCTGACCCTCTCCACCACTGAGCCCTCGATGAGGACTGGGTCATGTTCCCCTGATTTCCTCCTGAAATCCAGAATCATCTCCTTGGTTTTCTTGGCGTTGAGCACAAGATTGTTGTCGTTACACCATTCAAACAACCTGATCTATCTCTCTCTGCTCTACATTTCCTCATTGCTGTTTGTGATTCTGCCATCAACTGAGGTGTCATCAGCAAATTTGTAGATGGCATTGGAATTGTGGCTGGCCACACAGTCTTGGTGTATGACGAGTAGAGCAGTGGGCTAAGCACACATCCTTGGGGCACACTTGTGTTGATAATCACTGAGGAGGAGACGTTGTTTCCAATTCGTACTGACTATGGTCTTTCAACGAGGAAGTCAAGGATCCAGTTGCAGATTGGGGTACAGAGGCCTAGAGTTTGTAGCTTCTTGACCAGCAATGAAGGAATAATGGTATTGAAGGCTGAGCTGTAGTCAGAGAAGAGCAGCCGTACGTATGAATTGCTGTTTTCGAGGTGATCCAGAGCTGATTGGAGAGCCAGCGATATTGTATCTGCTCTGGAGCAATTGTGATGATAAGCAAATTGCAGTGTATCCAGATATTTGTGTGTTAATTTTGGCCATGACCAGCCTTCCCAAGCATTTCATCACAGTTGAAGTTAGTGTTACTGGGTGGTAGTTGTTGAGGCAGCCCACGCTATTCTTCTTGGGTACCGGGATGATTGATGCCGTTTTGAATCTTTTACCACCACACTGAGAGGTTGAAAATGTCCATGAACACTTCAGCTTGTTGGTTGGTGTAAATTTTCAGTACCTTGCTCGGAATGTTGTCAGGTCCTGATGCCTTGCGAGAGCTCACCCTCTAGAATGATGTTCTGATGTTGGCCTTGGAGACAGATATCACAGGGTCCTCAGCTTTTTCAAGGATTCTAGTTGACATTGTTTGGTTCTCCTTCTCAAAGCACTTCCGATTCCGAAACATGCAAAATAGAATAAAAGTTAATTTAATGTTTCTCCAACTTCCTATATGATACAGCAAATCTGAAATCATCTTTGTGTTCACCTTGAAGTTGTCTATCATAATCTCCAATTTTTTTTTAATGAAGCAAACTTTTTGCAAAAATTCCTTGTCCTGTGCAATTGTTGTCTTTACTATTTCCTTATTTCTCAGATTTGTTGGAGCAAAGTTGTGAGAATGCCAGCAAAGGGTGAATGGCGGATGTTCTCATTTCCATTTGGATGATTCATGGGCATTGTTCAGAGCAGCAAGTCTTATTAGGACAAAAATGGTATTTTGTAGCTTGATGAAAATTGAGCATTAATTTTGAATTTTAGGGCATAGTTCCAGGCTTCAGTGCACTCAGACATGAAGCTGTACGTGAGGAAAGGAAATGCCAGCTAGGCATAGGGCACAGCTTTCCACTGAGGCCACAGGAATCCAAGAATTTTTCTCAAATTTTCATATAGCCATTCTTTCTCTGAGTTAGTAAGCAAATATTCGTGTACTATTCTTGTGTATAACTCTTTCCCATTTTGTACTCTCTTGCACAGTTTCTCGCATGTTCTTTCAAAATTCAACATTCCATTTATTGCCATATAATTAATAAAAATACAACATGCATGATATATTTCAACTTTTGTCTGCCGTAAGACAAACAAGGTTTCCATGAGAATAGCTCGGCATCCCTTACAGTCAGAGAAAGAGAGTCCTTTCCGAGACCCTGAGTGTCCATGGATTCTCTTCCAGTGCTCCTGCAGCATCTGCATCCTCCCAGACTCCTATTCAATCCATTGGCAACCAGAGCTCCAGATCTAATCCTCTGATACAATCAGGAAGTTATTGGTGCCCAAGTCCCTATGGGGACCCTTCTTGCCCTCATCACCCTCTCAAATCCTGGCTCCATGAGCCAGTTGCCAGCAGCCCACAGCCTGGGAGGGTCCTTCAGCCACAAGTCGCCAGCAATTCTCAGCTTGTGTGGGTCCTTCAGACTACTCAGTGGTCTGTGGCTATGGTCACCTTCCCTTTAGTGTTCTCTCTCATGCTTCTTCTCAGTGACGGGAGATACTGTCCCCATTTCTGGTACCCTGCGCCAGTCTGCTGCTCCCCCAGCGTCTGTAACCTTTTGTGGTATGCTGCCCAGCACAGCTGCTGCTCTCTCAGCCACAGACTTCCTTGGTTGCAGGATTTTAAAAGAAAAACACACTATTGGCTCCTTTAACAGACTGTTTAAAGCCTGCATGAAGCCATCAGAATCAGAACCAGACAGTAGGCCCTTGTGGAGCCATGCTAGGTCTCCACTACCTGCTCTCCCATGTCTGCACCAGCGGCAGTGCTGCCAGTACAGCAGTTCTGGCACTGCCTTTTATTTTGCACTCTCTCACTCTCTTTCTTGTACTTGCTCTACTCTTTTGGGAGCATTGATTGCCTAGGGATTTTATAGTGCATCCAATAGGGTAGATAGGGTGGTAAAAAAGCCAAAAGCCATAGTTGCAGTCACTGTTTCCTCTAAGCTGTCCGCGTATGCAACCAGTGCACAAAGAAAATTAATGTGCAAACAAAATGAACAACAAACTGAACAAAGTAGTTCAAGGTACAGGTACTCCTGACATACAACCATAATTGAGACTGAAGGATCGGACGTATCTCGAAATGGATGCATGTCGGAATTTTGCCTGCATGCGTGGAATACCAAAGTCTTAAAGCAATCTTTTTAATCAAATCTTTTTTCTTTTTAAAATATTTTTGAGTTTAACATAACAATCCATATACAAGATATTAATGAAGAAGGCAAAATAATAACCTATACGTAACAAAATTCAATGCACAATACGACAATTTTTAAATTCCATCCCATATAAATCAGTTAAATACTGTTTTATGCTGCGATGTAAAACAGGGCTGCCTACTCGCTCCAGTTCTGTTTGGCATTTTCTTCTCTGCTCTTCTGCGCCATGCCTTTCCAGAGATTTCAGGCATAGCCCTGCACACAAGGAACTCCGGAAAACTTTTTAATCTGTCACAGCTCCAGGCCAAGACCAAAATCAGAAGAGTTATGATTCAAGAACTGCTCTATGCAGATGATACTGCCTTCGTGGCTCACTGCCAGCCAGAGCTGCAAGCGTTGTGCGACACATTTCCATCTGCCTGCACTGAATTTGGTTTGAAAATCAGCCTGGGCAAGATGGTCGTCTTTAGCCAACAAACCCACGACACTCCATCAATTGCCATCAATGAGTCAGTGCTCGTCAACGTAGAGAAATTCTGTTGCTTGGGGTCCACCTTGACAACAATGAACTCACTTGACGCAGAACTGGACACACGCCTGGAAAAACTATCCACTACCTTCGGACGCCTCCGTGCCCACGTGTGGGATAACTGACACCACTCCACCAAGTTGAAGATCCGAATCTATGAGGCCTGCATGCTGAAGTACTCTTCTCTACGGCTGAGTCCTGGGTCACATACAGAAAGCAAGAACACCGTCTTCACGCATTCTATTTCCACTGCCTCAGATCCATCCTAGGCTTCTTGTGGCACGACAGAGTCACAAACGTCCAAGTCCTGGAGAAAACTGGAAGTACCGACCTCTACTCAATCATCTGCGCTTGCCGCCTGTCTGTATGGAGGATGGCCGATTGCCCAAGGATGTCCTCAACGGTGGGCTACCAGATGCTCCCTGCCCTGTTGGCCACCCACGTCTTTGCTACAAAGACTTAATCAAGCGCGATCTCCAGTCATTCCATGTCAGCCATACTGACTGGGAGGGCCTTGAAAAAAATCACACTGCATGGCGTTCTGTGATTCACAGTGGCACAAACAACTATAAAAAGTTCTGTGAGGGCAAAAGAGCTACAAGGCACCGTGTTCATCTTCGCTCGTAAAGGGATGGGCCATAATGACATATAAATCAGTTAAATACTGTTATAGCAAATCGCATTATACTTTAATAAAATCTAACCAAAAGGA
The DNA here is from genome assembly GCF_036971445.1 of Narcine bancroftii. Lineage (NCBI taxonomy): Eukaryota > Metazoa > Chordata > Chondrichthyes > Torpediniformes > Narcinidae > Narcine > Narcine bancroftii. The sequence goes on along the minus strand of NC_091474.1, from coordinate 140,148,063 downwards.
TATTATCCAGGATAATTATAATTAAACCCCATAAATCCATTTATCTATAAAAAACCCTAAAACAAATACTAACCTAACCCTTCCAAGTCAAGGTTACAAGAGAAATGCAAATCTGAATCAAGTCGCGACCTCCAGAAGACCAAAAGAGCATCCAAGTGACCTGAAACTGCCAATTGTGATAGTACTCGATTAAAGGGCCACGTCATTTTTCAAACTGAACCTTTTTATCTTTAATATTATAACTCATTTTCTCTTAGATTTGATATGCCATTACATCATGTAAGCCACTGTGCATGAATCAGTGAGTTTGTCTTTCCATTTCATTAAAACTGCTCATCTGGCTATCAACATGTAAAGGGGAGAAAATGACACTGTATATATTCAAGAGAAAAATGTCTGTATGTATTTTGGTCAGTATGGTTTATTGTGTGAAAAAAATTAAAAAAAACATGCTAAAATCTAAAACTTTCTCCTGAGATGGCAATAAAAGTTTATCCGTTTCATGTGGCAAGACCAAACGCAGCAATTAAAGGGCAAAGATCTAATTTAATCTTAAAAGTTGTTGATAAAGAATGAAAAATATTCTGCCAATATCTTCCTAACTTAGGACATTCCCAAAACATATGAACAAGTGAGGCTTCAAAAATGTTATACTTTTTACAAAATTGATCAACATCCGCCGAAAAATGAGATAATTTGAGTTTAAACATGTATTCTTTAATAAACAGTGCCTTGCACAAAATGAAGATTCATTGATTAAACTAAGAGTGGAATACCACTCCCCACCTGAAAAAGTTGTCATGTCATTTTTAATTTTAGCCATTTGAGCTAATCTTAATACGATAAATATGTGATATCAATCCACTATGAAGAAATTGTAGATCAAAAAATATGTATATTCAAATCTGAAATTTGAGGAAAAGTGTTCATTTTAGACTGAACAAATTCCTTATATGGAAATATCTTTAAAAAAAGTATATGAGAGATCTTAAATTTAGTTGACAATTGTTCAAAAGAAGCAGTTATTTTGAATAAATAAATCTTTAAAATATTTAATGCCAAATCTTTACCATTCCTTAAAGCCTTCCTTTCATACAGGAGGCGGGAATGAATGGTTATCCATAATATAATTTTATCTCTCACTTCAAGCTTAAAAGCTCCAAACTCAGCCATCTGTTGAGAATGTATTTTCACCAGAGTATTAAACCTAGTACCAAGTTCAGTCATAATCTTGGATAATCCCTGCATTGTATAAGATAATTTAGATTCAAGATTCACAAAAATCTTTTCAATTGGAAGAGATTTTGGCTCAACAGATTCTTGCTTCTTCTGCATAACCAAAGGATCTTCTGTTCCTTCCTTCATTCTGGTTGCCTTCCTTGTAGTATGACTGCGTGTGGAAACCCCAGCCACAGCCTCTCCAGCAATGACTGGAGGATGCTGGCCGGGGTTTTCCCCAGTCCATAATGTATTAAGTTCTCCCAGTACATCAAGTTGTATAGGTTCTTGTATCTCAAGAGATGCAGTTTGCAGCGCCACCTCTACAGCAAATGCCTTTGAGTAACTCTTTGTTCTAAAGGCTGTTTGGCGCCCTCTTTAGGGGGCTCTACTGATGTAACATAGAGCTCTACATCCGAACACTGTACCTCTCTCCTGGGATCCATTTCACACTGAGTCCCGGTGTCTTTCCTGTAGGTAGGCTCCAAAATTTGAACTTTTGGAAAATGTAGTTTTTTGATGATCTGTTGTCATTTTTTTTTTGCTCTTTTCCACCAATTGTACCATCATAAGTTAAATTAACAGCACTGAAATTATCTAAACTTTTAAAGAATTTTAACGGGCATTTCTAGACAAAACAATAAGATAGAGTCAGGAGAGGACTGGAAGGCACGTCTGATCCTTACGCCATCTTGCCACGCCCCCCAATCCAGGGAGGCTTGAACTGTTTGTAAAAATAATGTTGTTAAATTATTAGGTAATGTGCAAATCATAAAGGGACACTCGATCCCTTCACAACAGCTGAAAGCTAAAAAGCAAGTTGAGAGGTGACATTCCTGAATTAATAATTTATAATTGGTAATGGGAAAGAAAAATTGGTTAAGGAAAAGATGATCATATTACATAAAAGCCCCTGTCATTCAGAATTCAAGCAATCGGCAAAAAAAATGGCGGAAAATTATTAGTTTAAAAAAAAAACCAGATGGTTAACACTGGTACGCTTGCTGTTCGCCAATCCATGCAACACGCAATCTCAGGCAACCATAAAATTCACTTATCTGGTATCTACCAACCCCCATCGGTGTGGTTTGCTTTGGAGTTTTCAAACAAATGCTTTCGAATTGTGAATGATCAAAGTCCTTCATTAAAGAAGACAGAAGTGCTAGAGAGATGCCAGAACTTGTGTTCCCTTCATGAGACCCCAGTATCTGCAGACTTTCTTGTTTACCTCCATGAGGCCAGAAGAAGCTCAGGAACTGCATAAAAATATATAAATGTGAGGATGCTTGTGGAATTTTCCTTATCAACTGGTATCAGTTGGTATCAACTGGATATTCAGAGTTGAAGTTATCAGATTTGATTCATTGAATTTGAGCATAGTTATTTCTCACTGTGTAAGGCAGATTGGCACTGGGGATGAGTTGTTAGGAAGACTAATCTAATCAAATTCGTGAATTGATAAACCAAATCTTAGAAAGAAGATGGAGAATTATGCTCCTCTCCCCAAGATAAATCAAGAGTAAAGAGGCCTGATGTTGGTCCAGACTGAACTGGATTCAGCTGATGCCTGCAGCCTCTTCCTGACTGGCTGTGGTAGGGAACGTGAGCTGAATTCTCACCTGGGAAGCCTCGGCAACAACAAAAGTATTCCCAAATACTCTGAAAGATCAATGCTGGCAAAACTCTCGGGTAATGGGCCTGCATGTTTTCAAAAGTGGGAGAATTTTAAATGGATTTTTATTGTCATTTTGATTGCAGATAATTAGTAAATGATTTTTTAATTAAAAAATTACACACACACACATATATATTTACACTCCTGATTTTTCAGGTTGATATATAGAGGCATTTTTCTATTGTGTTTTACCATTTGAAATTTGGTTACGCAAATGTAATGAGCCCAGTGCTTCTGGCATTTCGTAAAAAGCAGTGTACTGTTCATTGGAATCCATACGTTTCACAGACGACTGTCCAAATTCTCCTTACGAGTACTTTACAGTAGATGATATCATTTATAAGTATAACCGTAAATGCTAAGCACTGTGTCTGCAGTCCTATTATGCGATTCGCACTTGCAGATTATTATGCTGTTTGTACATTGCACACGCCTCTTGTGAAATTCAAGTTATATCTACAAATAACATAAATTATGGTCAACAATCAAGAGATAACAAATTATATAAATCAAAGTCAGAAATTCCGGATATTTGTTTCAATGAGGTGTAAAGGTTGAAACCTTTAGCCACTCCATCTAGCTATGTATGAAGGTGAGATCCTTCTGGGTAGACCTGGGGGCCACCTTAAAAAATAAAAGCAAAAGTTGAGTTTCCACAAGACCCAGATTTGATCTTTCTGGGAGATATTATTGAAGAACAGTTTACATTATTCAATCTCCAAATCCAATTTGTGAAGATCGCTTTGTCGGTCGCCAGGAAGTGTACAGCGGTGGCATAGAAGTCCAACTCTCAACATAATATTTAACAACGGAGTATGGAAATGCAGAGTTGAGTTCCCGTGGAGAAGATTACTTAAAACTTGAGAAAGAAGTACCTGAGGCACATCAGTGCACAGATATGATCTATACCCCCCCCACCCTTAAGAAATATGTTAATATAGAAACTACCCTGACAGATAAATAGAGACTGAATTCACGTTGTGTTACGTACAGACGATGTGTGTTTTAATTAGTTTTTAGTTTTAATTTTTTTCCCTTTGCCTTTTATGGTTTATTTATTATCTGGGGAAGGGGTGAAAAAAAACTTCATAAATAAATAAATAAATAAATAAACATTACATATCTACATATATACTCATATATATACACACACACACACACACACACACACACACATTATATATATATATATATATAAAATATATCTCTCTCTCTCGCCCTCCCTCCTGCGACCCTCCCTCTGTCCCCCCTCCCTCCCTCCATCCCCCTCCTTCTCTCTATAGAGAGATACACCCACACACCTACACACACACACCCACACACTTATATGGATATTGTGTGAAAAGTAAAAGTCTTGTATTATTTGTATATATTTGCTTGTCTTTTAAAATAAAATATTTAAAAAAAACAATCAAGAGATAACAAATGACTGTCACTTGAGATCTGTAGATATTAGCTGATGCCATTTGGGAAGGGTGTAATAGTGCCAAGAAGTTGATTCCGAGACAATAGGACTAAACATAATCTAAAGAGGAGCTGGCCATTGTGGATTGCTTCCAAAATTCTGATCATTAAAAGTCAATTCACTAAATTCAGGAGATGGTCATGTCAAGGCATTGCATTCGATGCAACACTTTTGAGGTGGCATCTGGGAATGACTTCCGAAGCACAAGTTTTTGTACACTGGATATTGATTTCAATTTGATCTTGGGGGGGAAAAAAAATGTTCTGATGGGTACTTCACAATTATTCCATAACTCAGAGTAGGAGAGCAGTGAGGTTAATCACTTTGCAATTTAAAGATCAACTGCTCTCCTATTCTCAGTATTGGTACAGAAACACTTTGGTGTTCTAATTCTGTACAATTCATGCTGCTCTTAAAACGCCTTTAAGGCATGGTTCAATCTACAACATGATTTGGTTTGCTTCAGATTTACTGGCAAATTTCTCTTGCCAGTAGATTTACACTCTTCTAGCTGGTTAATATTTCAGTCATTCCCAAGCAGAGTAAATTCCCAGTCTGTATTCTGTGTCCTCAATCACAGGCTTTTTCATCTTTGCTAGTCACCATTTTTTTTCTGTTACAGATTCTTTGTCAATCTAGTCTCTTTCAAGAAATGTGTGAATGAATGTAGTCATATCCTGGTCTGTTCTATTATCACTGTGTTCTCCTGTTTAATCCACTTCAGCAAGTAGCTCTCCCCCTCCTGCTTCTGTTACTGATACTTTTTCTTTCTTTGTCTGTTGCCTCCCAAACCTACTGATTTTTCACTCTTTGTCATTACTTTGTCAAGGTAAAAGAATTCCAGAACTTTCTATTTCCTTACACATAGCTTTTTGGGCCTTTGATTTCAGTGATTTCTCCAGGCACTAACCTCAGGCCCACTCTGGTACTACTCAGGTTTGCAGAGGATTGAACAAAATTGAAAGGTAAGCAGCCTCCCCTTGAAATTCAAGCCTACCAGAATAATGGCATGCTTAGGACTATTATCTGCATCCTTACTAGTTATCTGACACCTTTCTTATTACTGGGCTGCTGGAAGTGTGCAGAGTACTCCCATATGTGGTATCAGCAAAATTTTGTACAGTTGTATCATCACCTCCCTGCTCCTACGTGGTTTTCTTGCTCTCATGCTCAATGGCCTAACCAATGAAAGCAATCATGGCATTTGCTGGCTTCACCACCCTGTTTTTTTTTTCTTTGAACCACCCTGTTTTCTTATGGATTTTACACACAAGTAACCTAAATTTCCCATAATAAATTAGCACACTTCCCTCCGGATTTGTCATTCACACAGGCAGGGCTTTTACATTGAGTTGCGTTGATAACAGAGGCTGGATGTTTGAGGTGGGGTTAGGTTGAATGAAAGTTACCTCCAAATATTACTGAGTCTTTAAAAATATTTTGCAAATATTTTCTGTTTTCTAAGGGTGACTCTTTTCTACCCCCCCCCCCAGCCCCCCCAGTCCTTCTCCCCTGTCGTCCTTGCCACCGTGGGCACCCTCTCTTACCTTTGGTGGAAGGGTGATGCTTGGCTCCGAGCACCTGGTGGCAGAGAAGCAGGTGGAAGCTGACTCGATCAATGGCAGAGCGGTTCCAGCTATGTGGAGGATTATGGGTAACCAAGACAGTCATTGCTCCCGCATTGAGCTGTTGCCACAGCCGGTACGGCACTGCAGCGAACTCTGGGCTCGGCAGCATTACACCCCTGCTGCTGTGTCGGAGGTTGGATGTGGGGAGGGACAAACGGCTGAGAGTGGGGGGGGGCTGGTGGGAGTAGGTGTGGGGCCTGGGAGCGAGGTGGTTGGGCGTATTGTTGTGGACAACCTGCAGTTAAGTTTGGACTGCAGGCTGGCTGCAAAAATGTCTAGGGCTCCTGCAGGAAAAATGCTGGGATAGAAATGAGCTTCTTTCCATCCCGACCTTTTTACACAGCTTGTGTTGCAGGAAATTTGCAAATTTCCCACTTCTCAATGGCAGCGTCAAGTCAAATCTGCGTCATCGTTTTCTTGGAACTGTGTACCTGTATCTCCAAATCTTTGTTCTACAGCACTCCCCAGAGCTCCACCATTCACTGTGCAAAGCCTGGCCTGATTTAACACACCAAAAGTGCAACACCTCACAATTGTCTGAGTTAAATTCCATCTGCTAACCCACTTTTCCAGTTCATGTAGATTTGTCTTGATGAAAGATAACAACCCAATATGTTGGCCATTCTTTTTCTCCCTCTGATGCTGCTTGACCTCCAGCAGATTGTAATTTGTTCCAGATTCCAATATCTGAGTCCCTTTTGCATCTTTGTTCCCTTGAACATGATATGACACTTGTTGTTTTCACAGTGTAGGCGAGCGGTGACCCTGCTTTGTCCCGGTGATATTCTGAGGAATTCGGGATCTCTCAGACCTTTCACACTGTGGTCCAAATTCCTGGAAATTTGTCCTCAGCAATTTGGGGGGTGGGGGGAAGGGTGAGAGGTGGGCTCCCCCAACTGATGACGCATTATGCGCTCACAGGAGTAAGAGTAATTTCACCCCCATCCGTCCGTCTATCAGTTGGTCACCCGCTTGCTTCTTAGCTCCACCACCCTCCCCCCCCACTTGCCACCGGCCTGCGCCCCCACACCCCTCCTCCATGTTTCGGCGCGTAGCGACAGTGGCACAATGCTGGATGAATGGCCGACTTTGTTTCCATAATTCAATGGTTCTCAACCTTTTTCTTTCCACTCACATACCACTTTAAGTATTCCCTATGCTATAAGTGCTCTGTGATTAGTCAGGGTTTGCTTAAGGTGGGATGTGTGTGGAAAGAAAGTTTGAAAACCACTGTTTTAATGGTACCTAATTGACTCATTATGTGCATGGTTTCATAACTCCAAAGGAAATGGGCCAGTAACAATTTTTCTCAAGCAAAATATTTCAGTCACAATTGGGTCTAAAGCAGTGATTTTCAACCTTCCCATTCACATACCACCTTAAGTGATCCCTTCCTAATCACAGAGCACTGATAGCATGGGATCACTTAGTGTTATCAGAGTGGAATAATCCCTCGCGTACCTGGAACTGCTCTGGGAAATCAAGCCACATGAGGGATGATCGTTAATGAGGACGACCATTCATCTCGCATTGTGCTGCCGTCGCAACATGTTGAAGCAGCCTGCTGTTTCAGGAAATTTTAATTGACTATTGGATGCAGCACGCAAGCGCTGATGTCACGAGGCTTCCCCTGCTTGGCCATTTGCCTTTTCACGCCACAGGGTGAGGGTGGTCTGGGAAAATTTGCCAGGGCCGCAGCCCCACCTGCAAGGAAACCTGCCTGTTTAAAATTCGTGGGCCAACCTTTTCACCCTTCAGATTCACGGAAGTGTTCCTGGTTCCTTCTTTTACATTTTACACTGCGGTGTGAAAAGGCCTACTGATAAAATGATGTACTTGGAACCCAACTTGGGGCTGAAGGAAAGTGATATGTGATGTGATGCTCTCTCAGTGGGAGCAAGCAGTGGTGCTTGTTTGTTCTGTGTCCTCAGACCCTTGAGTTGAGCACATTTGATTGACAAAGCTTATTTCACTCATCTGTGACCCTGTACTGGAAGACTTGTGCAGCTAACCAAAGAGCAGCTAAATCTCTTAAATTAAAATGTCTCTCTTTAAAAGAGAAGGTAAAGGGCTATTGAACTTTGGAAAGCCAGTTATTTTGCTGCTTTAGAGAATGGCCCAGCAAGTTATAGGGTCTCACCACAGCTGGAGGATCAGAATCTACAGATGGCACGGTGTCTGTTGTAGAGGTTAGGTCAGTGCTATCACAGCTCTGGGCAACCCTGGTTCATATCCACTGCTGTCTGTAAGGAGTTTGTACAATCTCCCTTTCCCCCAGATACTCTAGTTTCCTCCTATCCTTCAAAATGTACGGGGTTGGTTGGTTAATTGGGTGGCATGGATTTCATGAGCTGGGCCCCCTACTGTGCAGCATGTTAAATTTTAAAAATCAGGCAGTCAGAAGCTGCCTCCACCATTCCCGCTCAATCCCTGATGTGGTGGCCACTAGCATGAAAATTCTACATCAACCAGCCAACTCCCGGATTTCCAGGGTGACACCCCAAACTAAATTTGATGTTTTGTTTCCTTTAATGAATACTTAAAATAGGAAAAAGTCAACTCAGAGGAAGTTGCGCAGGGTGGAAATCGAAGAGGCAGGAGAGGGAGTACAGACGGGCGAAGAAAAGGGAAGGTCGAGGCATTGGAGAAGATGATGCCAGTGGGAAGGGAAGGTGTGAGAGAAGCAACATCGGCAAATTGTAGAAAGGAAGACACTGAATCAATCCCAGGGTATCTGACTTTTTAATCCCTGCTCTATCGAAAGGTATTAGTAATCTCAATCATTCACTTTCATAATCACATTTTATAGTCGCCATGGAACGACCAAATCCAAACACAAAAGTTAGACTCTTTTACAAATGTGTGAGTGCACTGGCATTAACGTTATCATTATTTTTGTTCCTTTCTGTTTTGAAATTTTCATCTACTGACATTTTTCCATTTATGTGAAATGACTGGCACTTTTAACCATTTAGTCATTTTTTATGATGTGGTAGAACTAACTGCAACTAAGTTCCATTGTGGGATTTTCATTTCCCTTCCTGTGCCAGCATCAACTTTCTAGCATCTGTTTTTGAATCACATGTTTGTGCTATAAATCTGGAACACGCAGAGAGCCCTCGCTCCATCACAGACTAAGGATAATTATGCTATCGGACTGAGCAAAATGTTTTTCTTTCCAAAATACATTAATAACACACAAAATGCTAAAAATAGATGTAGACTGGAGAATGGAATGCTTTGTTGCCTTTTGATGGGTGAATAGTTGGGAAATAATGCTATTCACAAGGATTTGAGTGTTTGTGCACAGATGCCAAAGTTTAAGTAGAAGTGTGGCAAGAAGTAGGAAGGCAAAAGGCATGTTAGTCTTTCCCATGGTGAGAATGGGAAGGGGTTTATTACAATTGGCCATCAGGGCAGCTTTGGTCCAAATGGATGTGGGTTTGTTGGGCTGCTGTGATCACCTTACCCCTTGTATTCAAAGGGGTGCAATAGCGGATGATTTATCAGCCAAGAGCTTACTCTCACAGCAAATTTGGAGCATCTGGATCCTTCTGCTGAATGTTAAAGGCTTACACTTGTCAAGACTGGCATTGTAGAGATGTGGCTTTCTGCATAAAGACCTTCAGGCATCCTCTTCTGCCTGGAACTCCACTGTTTAGTTCACTCTCAATTGTCTCATTACAGGATCTTTCCAGAAACCTGCACAGAGCTGTATCTTGTCTCTTGCTTGCCACTGTAACTGAATTCACAGGGAAATGATTGTTTGCTTTGATCTGTGAGGAACAGATGGCATCTTGGGCACTGAAATTTGCCAGCATTGCTGGCTTCCTGTGCGTTCAGGTAATATGTGGCGATAGGAATGCATTGTGAGTAAGATGTCAACCCTGGGTGAATATCATCTTTCCAGAGAATTGGTATAATTCCTTCATCCTGAAGGAGTCGATGCTCTGGATGTTTTCAGATTCTGGCACCTACTCAAACAGATTGTTGCAGGGCCCAATGGTCACCCTAATCTTCCTGGGCTCTTCACACCAGGAAACTCTCCAACCACAATAGAAAATGCTATCAATCTCCTGGTGATGTGAAACTGTTGAAGATGTCAGTTGACGGCCATGCTGGAGTTGTCTTCATGTTTGCTCCACCATCTTTATAACTGGAACAGCAGAGAATTCTGGAGCCTTCGAGCCACAAGCAAGGACAAGGCTTACCAGGAAGGTCTGGGCATTGGTAACATGAGTTGCAAGGGCATTCCTCTTCAAGAAGCAAGCTTCAGAAGGGGCTTTTAAAATATAGTTCCCTATTACAAACAAAGTAATCCTTTTTGCATTGCAATGATTAAACCAATACTACACACCTATAAAGGCCTGGCAGATTCCAAATGACACACAATTTCTCCTTGCATGCAGCTTGGTCGTTCCATTGCACTGAATGTATCACATGAATGAATGCTGCAGTTACTTCCTCATGAATGGCATCTCTCGTTTGTATTTTGGACCTTTGCATGAAACATGTTTTCAGTGAGGATCTTGATTCAGCAGTTTTAAGTGGCACATTAGCCACTGTAATGTATCACATGACATTGTGAAATTTCTTGCAGCACTGGTCCATTGTGCAGGGAGCCTCACCTCCTACCAGGATTTCCTGGTCTACTGCACTCCCCTATCATGTGCCTCATTGATCAGGTCTTTCCGGTTCCTTTGACCCGGGAATGGTCTTTCTCTCGACATCTGGCTCCTTCTCCACGGCAGTCAAAATGTGTTCTTCTGTCACGACCTTTCAAACGTCTTTAAGGCTTCATTATTTGGTGACAACAGAGCAAAGTGCTGGAGATGTGCAAAATTGGGGTGAAGCATCGTGGGCAATCACTTATTTTTGGGTGTAAGTCACCAAGTGTTATCTCAAACTAGATGGACCAATTTTACATCAATTTTTGAGGTGCTGGGGGGGGGATGGTGAGGAATAAGATTCAAGGAACCAGCTTGGTTGTTCGTGCTCAATCCAACCTTGTTTTTCTTCTGCAAAGTAGAATGCCATCCAATTACTTGGTATTTTAACCCTCTAGAACAGGGTTAAAATCATTTGATAAAGGAACTGAGAAACGGAGAAATGTGTTCATGCATAACCCTCGTGAATCTTCCGTTTTCTGCTAGGAACCTTGGCTTCATCTTCAATATATGTAATGTTTTTGGCACTTGGTGAATTAGATGTTATGGAAGTAGAGAGGGGGCATTGAGTCATTGCAAAAGATTCTCCTTGATCTTATTGAATGGCGGTAAAACTCAAGAACCATGCGGGTCGTCCCTGCCCCACTTTTTTTTATTGCATTTTTTTCCCCACAGTTTCTCACTGACTTGTATATTTCCTGCATTTTATATAGCTTTTTCATAATTTGGCCTTGCCTCTTTATCGACTTGGTTGATTACCATATCATATTGGAAGTTATGTCTTAAGTTCTGATTTTAATTTATTTTGAAGCTAATTGTTTTGTATAAATTTTAATGACTATTAAAATATCTTTGGATACCTAGGAACGGACAGCATCTGCTTAGATGGCCAGAATGCCTGTTTGGTGCTTTAGGTGGCTAGTCACTAATACTACTGATTATTTCTTCTTTCAGCTATTTGTACAAGAATGAAATCCAATCACTTGACAGGCAAGCATTTCAGGGACTTGTCTCTCTAGAACAACTGTAAGTGCATTTGCTATTCGTGTTCCATTGTTTATTGTATTTGTAGTCTCTGATGCTTGGCTTTTTCTCACTTTACTGGTAAAGTTTCTTTGGCTAGTTGTCTGGTCAGTGCTTCTGTGCTTTGCATGTCACAAATGCACAATTCAGAACTGGAAGAAAGAGGGAAATGTGTCTGGAGCTGGATTGGGGTGATTAGTTCTAAGAGCAAGTCCAGCAGTTCTGCCTGATGCATTGTTTTGAAACCCTGGCTGATCAGAAAGCATTATCATGCACTGTTTAAATGCTGAGCACTTGTCAAAAATGAGATTTTTCAGTTGGAACCATATTTTGCATTAATTAATAAACCAACTGTATATCTTTTCCAACAGCAAACTGAACATAATAATTTCAACCAATTGCTCTATAGATTTTTGCATATACTATTTCCATACAACTTTTCCTTTTTAAATATTTGTTATTGAGTTTAACATATAAAACTTGCATACAAAATTTTAAGGAAAACCCATAACAAATCATCTCATACAGATACAGGTACAAAAAAAAGAAAAATAGATGGAACTACATTCCTTGATCCACCAGTAATTGAATTAATCTATGATAACCCTGTTAAACCCATATTTGCCAAGTTAAGCCCAATAAAAATGATTTAAAAAAAAAACAAACAACTTTTACTGGATGCTCATGCATTCATTTATTGTTTAATATACTTGATCACTGAAATTTTGCTGATTCAAATAATGAAAAAATATTGACTGAGAAATTGAGCTCCTCGAGTAACTAATATATTGTACAGTTATTCTGTTTCTCTCCCCATAATTTCAAACAAAAGCTTGTGATTCATGCATGAGGTCTGTTTTCAATGAACCATTGTCTATGTTGCTTTCGAACAATTAAGATATTTGTACCTAAATTAATTTTGTTCTTCAATTTGCTTCATTAAAAATGCTCCATTTTTAAATGCACAGTTTAGCCTGAAGCTCTTAAATATTTCAAGAACAACAGCTACATTAATAGCTTTAAGTTACTGGTATTTAGTTTGAGGACTTGCTAAACACATCTGTTCTAAATGCTGTTGCCACACCTCTTCTGAGCAAGGTCTGTAACTTAGAGTCACTAAATGAAGATGTATAGATAAAAACACGAAATAATTTTGCCAGGAATGCTACATTTTTCTCAGGTGAGCTTCAATATACTTTCACTGAATTTATATTGTGGATCTTCTCTTCGGGCAAGAATGCTGAAAGTTAGCAGGATTATATTGTTGAAAGTTTCAAGGTGCTTTTTTTGTCCAAACTGACTTTCATGTTTATGACTTGAACAATAGGACTAAGTAGACAATTCCTTTTTTTGTGACAGTATGAGGACTGGATCCACAATAGATTTTATTTAAACTATCAGCTATAGATTAAAAAAGTTAATTTTATTGTTTGCAATTGAAGGAAAATTCAGAGCTAGTGAAAATGGCTGTGGCCTAGAGATAATTTTCATCTGAACACACCACGTTTTTTTGGTGTTCGTGGTCATTAAACCATCATATCCCAGTCAGATGATCCCAAAATTTCTGGCTACTACAAGAAGAGAGTTTACTGTCTGTAATTTGTATAACTAAACCATATCCATGATGTTGTTGTGCCCTTCGCATGTGGGGGGGATGGCACAAGAGCACAATCCCATTCCTGTCCTAATGAAGATCCATTTCAAAGTGCCTTCTACTTTGCATTCATGGCGAATCACCACTGCTGGATGAGCAGTTATAAGCATTTCTCTGTGTGTGTGTGTGTGTGTGTGTGTGTGTGTGTGTGTGTGTGTGTGTGTGTGTGTGTGTGTGTGTGTGGCTCTGCACCAATGAACCTGCTATGTGACCTAACTTGGAAGTAGCTGGGGATCCCTGCTCTTGAGCTTGTGTAGTTGCTCAGTGTTGTTGTTGTTGGCAAAGCAAAAGCTTCCAGAAATTTAAACAGAATGCCGAAGCCTTCAAGAAACATGAAGATAAACATGACATCAGCCTGTATGCCATGAGAACTATGGCTCTTTCAGTTACAGACTCCAACATAAGTCCTGAAAGCCTGTGCATCATCGGAATAAACTGCATTCAGGCCTTCACTGCTAGTTTTCAAGGGCTTGTCGGTCGGTCCTGGAGCTTCTGATGTCTTTAATCTGGCCACTGGTCAAATAGCAAAGGTGGCATGATCTCTGTTATGGAAATTCCTACATTTCTATCCCTACTGGAAGGATCAAGCAGTGAATGAACAAGGAGAGGTGACATGCAGGATTTCTGACGGGGAAGGATTCAAACTGCTGAACACATGTTCATTGAAGGAAAAGATCTCTGAATAATTGCTTATTGGGTGGGGGGAATTCTCCCTCGCATTTCCCAGGTTGTACTGGAGTTTTCACAGTTTGGGTAGAAAATGCTAAAAATATTTGGCAAGTCTGGCAGCATTTTTGAAAAGGGAAACAAAATTGAGCATTTCAGATTATTGTCCTTTTATCAAAATTAGTAAATGTTGGAGAGTAACATGTTTTAATATCCAACTAAAGGGGAGAGGTAATGGATGAGAAGTAAGGGGATGGGATAGGGAGAGAGTGGTGAAACCTTGCTCATCTGCGATGGATGAGATCAGAGCTGAGTCACTGGGTCACTCAGTACAAAAATAGACTTTTCAGCCAGACATGACCATCATGTAACCATCTCTATCAATCCAATTTACTAGCTCTTGGTTCAGAGAGTACTAGGCCTTCACTGTTCTCGTGCTTGTCTAAATACTTCTTAAATGTCTGCATACTTGCCTCTTCCACTTTTTCAGACAGTTTTCCTGATTGAAAGTACCATCTGGTTGGCAAAATAATTCCTCAGATCCCCTTTAAATTTCTTTCTGCTCACATTGAACCTAAGGCATCTGCTCTTGGATATGCTGGCAAGGGGGAAAGGTTTATTACTATCTACCCCCTCTATGCCTCTTGTAATTTTGTACCCTTCCAGCATGTCTCAAGACTGTAAGGAAAACTAATCCAGTCTCCCTTATTAACTGAAAGATTCCATTCCAGGCCCCCCCCTTTTTTTGCCAATGTTATCAATGCTTTGATTTCTTTTATTCTCTCTCTGCTCCTCCCCCCCCCCCCCCCCCCACCCCGCCAGCCCCTAGGCTGCATTCATTTCCTTTTGTCTACAGACTCTATCACTCTGCAGATGCTTGCTGCATGTTTCTGGTATTTTCGGTTTCTAAACATCGGAATTCCGGAATCAGTAGTTTGATGGTTTGGGATTACTGGAGTTTCAAGCTTCTGTGAATTGGTTGCTTGCTGAGCTGGGCTTTTTCAGTTTATATTAGCTAGGTGGGCACCAGCTATATTAGCTGGGTGGGACAAAAATGTCAGGACATTTGCACTGCTGCATTTGCCTTTAGGAGAGAGTGACTTTCATATTAATCGCAAATGCAAAAGAAGTGTTTATTGTTATGCTTTGTGTAAAGCAGCTGAATAATTTGTAAAATATTCTATTGAGCCAAACAAGGACACCAAGTCTGGATGAAATCTTAATATTTAGCAGCAGTTATTTTTCAACCTTTAATTACTTGCTGCATTTTATTAACGTTGGATTATTGTCCAATTATTCCACATGTAATGTAATGTAATCCCTAACGTCGAAGTACTCGAGATGGCAGAGGTCGACAGCATCGAGTCCACGCTGTTGAAGATCCAGCTGCGCTGGGTGGGTCACGTCTCCAGAATGGAGGACCATCGCCTTCCCAAGATCGTGTTATATGGCGAGCTCTCCACTGGCCACCGTGACAGAGGTGCACCAAGGAAGAGGTACAAGGACTGCCTAAAGAAATCTCTTGGTGCCTGCCACATTGACCACCGCCAGTGGGCTGATATCGCCTCAAACCGTGCATCTTGGCGCCTCACAGTTCGGCGGGCAGCAACCTCCTTTGAAGAAGACCGCAGAGCCCACCTCACTGACAAAAGACAAAGGAGGAAAAACCCAACACCCAACCCCAACCAACCAATTTTCCCCTGCAGCCGCTGCAATCATGTCTGCCTGTCCCGCATCGGACTTGTCAGCCACAAACGAGCCTGCAGCTGACGTGGACATTTACCCCCTCCATAAATCTTCGTCCGCGAAGCCAAGCCAATGTCAATGCAATTGGTCCAGTTCCTTGCATATCAATAAATTGTTAAAATGGTATGTGAAATGGCATGCAAATATGGACAAAATTTCAGATGTTGGAATGAATGTTTTATTTTGGCAGAAAGGGGATGAAGGCGGTACGGTTAAAATTTAGGAACCATAAGATTAAAATAACCAGCTAATGCTGTTAATTTTATTCTTGTCACGTGGAATGTGAGGATTAATGTAATATGATTTTTTTTTAAGCAAGTAATGGTGGGTGCAATGCAATTTGGCTCTCAAACGTGAAAATGGCAGCAAAACAAGCCTCAGATTTTGTTTCATAATGCACAATTGTGGATCGCGTAGCATTCACAGAAAGAAACCAACGTTTTGGGCCTGCGCCCTTCAGGCAGGCTTCCCCTGGTCACTGTGTGACATGCTGGATTCCTCTAGCACTCTTGTATCTCAAAATACAATCACAGCATCTGCAGACTTTCTGGTTTAACTCGATATACATTGTGTTCAGTTAGACTCATTGCCGTTTTCCAGAGATAAAATCAACTTTGAAAAAGGACAACTGTGAACTTGATGCTTCTGAGAAGATGTCTGGCTGTTTTGGGGTGGCATGTTTTTGCCAGATTGTTCAAATAGTGAACCAATCATTGGTAGCAGTCAGATTTTGGAGAAATTAAAACAAAAGTGAAAAACTTGATTTTTGGGCCCTGCAGGTTGCAAGCTAATCTGTGTTGCTTCGGGGGAAGAAAAGAAAAATAATCAGTGAAGCAACTTTCAAAGGGATTTATGTGTGCAAAATGTCAACAAAGAAGCATGGTTAGCACAATGCTATTACAGCCCCAGTCACCCGGCTTAGAATCCGGCACTGCCTGTAAGGAGTTTGCATGTTCTTCCCCGTGTCTGCATGGGTTTCCTCCAGGTGCTCCCATTTCCTCCCACCCTTCAATAGCTTGTGGGGTTTGTAGGTTGATTGATGTATTTGGGCTGCATGGGATTGTAGGCCAAAAGGGCCTGTTACCATGCTGTATGTCTATATTTAAAAAAAACTAAATTCCACCCAATTGTATTGCTAAAAACGGTACATTCCCAGAATAGCCACCTCCCCTGGAGAACATCAGAGAGCAACGGATGATGCTCTCTGTTTCAATACCATCTCGTGGAACAGAAGGATGAAAATGAAGCCGTCAAATGTTCTGTGCGAATGCATTCATTCCATCTTTGTTTTAATTGGGTGATTTGTCAGACTAATCCAGCTGTTCTTTTAAAAAAGCAAGTTTCATTTTTAATAAGTTAAAGTCTAGTCATTCTATCAGTTGCCTGACCCTTCACGTGCAATTTTTTCTTTTCAGACTTTGTTATTAATTGCTTGTCTCTTTCTGTTGTGGCCTAGGGAATATGCATAATTTTGAATTGGTGATGTTGGGGGAAATTGGCATTGGATAATTGAAGCCTGTGCTCCTCCAAGCTTGTACCATTACTTAATGCAAGTGTCAGATGATTTTAGTTTTGGCATCGTATTTTTGGTTCCACGTGATATCATCATGGTATCTGCTAGCTTTGTAGCTCATAACATTTTTTCTAAAATTTGGAGATGGTGCATGGTAGTAGGCCCTACCAGCCTTTGAGCCCATGTTGCCAAAAATACACATGTGTAACCAATTAACCCAACAACCCCATGTGTTTTTTATTCATTAGAGTCCACAAAACTGGTTTACTGTGAATTCCCATTTTCCCTGGAAGTACGTACTCAGTAATGTTAACCGCACCACATTGTTGCAGCTGGTCGTTCTGTTCTGCTTTCCAAGTACATTCTGTTGACTGATAAGTTGTTGACTTTGGTGCTGCTACAGGGGATGAGCTTCCAGAGTTCTCACATTTTTTTTAACCACACCCCTCCTTTGAAGCCACTTCACACTGAAGATTAAATGATCATTCCTCGCATCTGTTCGGAAATCTTAAGGGAGCTGACGAATCATTTGTGTTCTCTACTGGGGTCAATCCATGACCTTTACCATCACCCTTGCAGGACATTTTTGGCAATACCAACACCAAGGTTTGGCAGTGCAACACTGGTCACCCGTGATCAGAAAAACTCCGTGATCAATTTTACTTGCAAATTGTGTATATTTTCTGGAAGTCTCTCATCATTTGTTTACTCAGCGATGCTATGCACTACTTTCCCCCTCACATTTTGCAGACTTCAGCATTGGAACCAGTAGAGAGACTCTCCAGAAGTGAGTGCAGTTGATTTTGCATGGCACCTATTACTGGTCTTCTCACTAAACAATACTTCCTTCTGTCTCAGAGCTAAAGTCACTTCTGATTGCTCCAGGAACTTTTTTCCATCCCTTTGGCAGAAATGAAGCTGGAATCATGAACAAAAAAAAAATGTTAACCCTTCTCATTTCAACAGCCGATCACTTGAGTGGAAATTCTGACCCTTCAAATGTCTGGGGAGGGAAAAAATTCTCAACGTGTTTTTTTAAAATTGCACTTTTAAAAATAGATGAAGGGAGATCAGCAGAAAATTCAGCGTAGTTTACTCCCTGGTTGCTCCCAGCCAGTCCTGAGCTGTGTTTCTGGTCGATGTGCCTTATCCGAGTTCCAAACCTGGCAGCTCAAAGCTCAGCTGAATCTAGGATCTAGGTTACCCTCCCTCACCTTGAGCCTCTCCTTTGTTACACTCATCAGGGACTGCCTCAGTGTCACCAAATGATTGTCTGCACAATTACAAAATCACCTTTTTATGCAGGAGGATAACAGAATATTTATTGTTTTGTGTTTAATTGTTTCTTAATTAAGTATTTTATGATCACTTTTTTAAAATGTTTTTGTAGTTCTTTTTAAAACCATATACCTATTCGGCTATTGCAAGTAAGAATGTTGGTACTTGTAGATTATATAACTTTACAGCACAGTACAGGCCATTCAGCCCTCAATGTTGTGCCAACCAGTAGAAATCTACTCAACTAATTAAACCTTCCTTCCCCTGTACCCATAACTCTCTATTTTACTTGCAGTGATGTGCCCATCAGCAGCCTATTTTAAACTGCAGCAGTTGGGTAGCGCCCCTGCGACCCAGGTGCCATTACTGGGGCAAAGGTGCTAGAAGCACCTTTTGAATTGCAGGGGAATCAACCTGGCAATTTAAGGGAGATCCTAACCCTGCAATGATGCATCACACACTCTCCGGAAGTACTGCTGGATGTTCAGATGTTGGCTGCCTAGTGATGCATGCACGCAAGCACTGACATTAACGGAATAAACGGGTCGGTCATTTTCAAATCGCCAGCGGACACGACCTAGTTAAGTATAATTGGGTTCCCTGACTACCTCTGAGGTAGGTCAGGGACCCGATAGGGTCTGACCCAGTCAACCCCAATCCAATCTAACTGCTGCATAACTGGGGCGCTAACTTGGCAAATTTTACACGGCAGTCTGAAAGGACCTAGTCTTTTAAATATCCCTATCTCCACTACCATCCCTGGAAATGCATTCCAAGTACAATAATTTGCTGTGTTTAAAAACCTTGCCCTGATGTCTCCCCTAAACTTCCCTCTCTCCACTTTGTTCAGATGTCCTCTGGTTTTTGCTACCCCTGCCCTGGGGGAAAAAAAGTGCTAACATGTCGACCGTATCTATTCCTCTTATAATCTTGTATTGTCTCCTCTCATTCTTCTTTGATTGAAAGAGAAAAGCCCTAACTCTGTTAACCTTGCCTCATAAGATGTATTTTCTAATCAAGGCAACATCCTGGTAAATATATTCTGCACCCTCTCCATAATTTCCAGAACGGAACACAACATTCCAACAAGAGTGGTCTAACCATAATTATATGTTTTATATTATGTGTATGTCAATGAACTCATGATACCTTATTATTATCACTTATCACCCACTGGACTTCTCTCCAGATGGCTGCCCTGTGATCTGATACACAGGCCTTCTCTTCCCCTCTACTCGTCTACCTTGTGCTAACAGCAGGTGCCTCATTCCTCCCTCCAAACGCCCTGTGTGAACGTTTCCCATTGGGCTTTCTATTTCCAACCTTTCAGAACTTGTCATTTAAAATTTGCAAGCGACTTCAAGTTGTAAAAAGACACAAGATTTACCCTTTTTGTTTATGACTGTACAGATGAGGAATGGGAGATGGCTTTTAGCCCTTTAGCCTGTAATAACACCTTGGCTGAACTCACTGTAATATCTCAATTCCATATTCCCATTTACCAGTTGTGATAGTCTACATTGCTTTAAAGCTCTGTCTACCTGCTGCATAAACATGTTCAAAATCTATGCTTCCAGGAAGTTTTGGGAAAGGGAATTAAATAGACAGTCAACATACTGAGAGGAAACTTTTGATTCTCCACTGTTCAAAATAGACAATCCTTTATTTTTGATCTGTGCCCTCACAAGCAGAAATGTTTATTCCATGTCTCTGGTAGAACTCCACAATGCTTAGAAAAAATGATAGGCTTGCAGGAGCTTCTGTAATGGTTCTACCGTCCAGTTCAGCTACCAACAGCTATTGAACAGGCTTTAAATGGCCTTTTAAAGGAGCCAGCAATGTTTTATTAAAATCCTGTGTCCACAGGATCTAGGACCAAAATGGCATTCTTTGTGCTGGCAGTGGCCTCAAGGGGTTGCAGATTCCAGGCAAGCAAAGGACAAGTGCAGGGCACCAGAAAATGGAGATTACACACCCAATTTGAGAAGGAGAAGCAGAGGAGATGACCCTATGGGTTGGTGACCACAGTGGCAGACCGGTGAGTGGTTCTCTGGCTGCAGGACACAGGTGGAGTGCTGTTGGCGACTGGGAACTTGGAACCCACACAGACTGCGAGCTGCTGGCAAACGGCTCGAGACTGGTTGAAGCAGGATCAGTTATTGGAAGTGGGATGTGAGTGGTAGGAGGGGCTCCCGAGAGGCTTCAGGCCCTGAAGCCTTCCTGATCGTGTCGGAGGTTTGGATCTGGAGCTTAGGTTGCTGATAGTTTGGACTGAAGTCTTTGTGGCTGCAGAGGCTATGCTGGAGGTGAATCCTTGGATAGTCGGTGACTCTGGAGGGACTCTCTTCTGCTTCTCTTTCTCTGACTAATGCGTTCCTGGTCATTTCTGCATATGGTTTGTGGCGGGCTCACTACTAGGCAGGCGAACCGGCCCCGCTTGTAAGCCACACGGCGGGGCAGCTGGCCAAAATGGTGCAGTCGGGGGTGTTTCCTTCCTCACAGCACGGGGCTCAGAAGCCCGCACTGGGGGACTACGTGATGCCCGGGTGACGTCAGCACCCTCCAGCGCAATTCTCAGCCAGGTCCGAGCTGGGAGTATAAGTATCGCCCAGCGGCCAGCAATAAACCAGTCTGCTCACTGAGCTCAACCCATCTGGTTATGTGTGTTCCTTCAGGAGTAGGTGTAGCTGCCGCTACAAATGTCTTTGAACCCATCATGAGCAAGCCTGGGATCAGCGCTATAGCTGTGAACCTGCCTGATTCTAGGTTCAGGAGCCGGAGACCTGGTTCGGCCACTCAGAGGCTCAGTTTCACCTCCGCCAGATTTCGTCTGACACGACTAAATTCTGCCATGTGGTCGCTGCCCTGGACCAGGCCACAGCCAGACATGTGCTGCACCTCGTTCAGCACCCACCCGCCGAAGATAAATACGAGACCATCAAGCGAGTGCTTATCAGATCCCTCAGACTATCCAGACACCAGCATGTCGCTTGGATGCTGCACCTTGACGCCCTGGGGGATGGAGCTGATGGACGAGATGCTCACGCTCATGGGTGAGCACACTAACTGCCCACTCTTCGAGTGCATTTTCCTCGACCATGTGCCCAGGGTCATCCGGCCTCTGCAGGTCCAGGAGAGCTTCTCCAACCCGAGGAAGGCCCAAGAGCTATGGCTCGCTCGATTCCCAGAGGGCTCAGTGGTCCAGCAGGTCACGAGGCACAGGCACGACCATGCCAAGCCCTCACCTGGTGCTGCAGTAAAGCATCCGGCCCCAAGAGCATAACCAAGGCCACAGCATCCGCTCCAGGCCTCTGCTTCTACCACCAGTGCAGGGGACCCAAGGCTCTGAAGTGTCGTCAGCACTGCTCGTTCCAGGGAAATGACCAGGCCGGCTGCTGTTAATGGCTGCAGCAGCTGGCCAAGGACACAGTCTCCTCTACCTGCGGCACTCAGTCAGCGGCTGGCGGTTCTTCATTGACACTGGAGCCCAGATCAGCGTCATCCCAGCCACGGCCGTCGAGTCCAGGAACTGACCTCGTGGACATTCCCTCCGTGCAGCCAACACAACAGAAATCTGGACGTATGGAGACATTTCCAGATTGGCCAACAAAATTTCGCTTGGAGGTTCACCGTCTCATCCCTCCCAACTGCCATCCTGGGTGCAGAATTCTTCCTCGCACACGGACTTCTGGTGGACATCCAAGGTAGGCGCCTGGTGGACACCCGTACCTTCCAGGCCGTTCGCCTCGATGCCTCCCGCTTGGAGCAACCGCAGATGGCCACGATCAGCACACCCAGAGACGAGTTCCAGCACATCCTGGATGAGTTCCCGACACTTCTCAAGCAACAGTTCTCCGCTGCCTCACCGCGCCACGGGGTGTTCCACCACATCCCCACCCAGGGCCCACCGGTTCATGCCAAGGTACGCTGAATCCCGCCTGACAAGCTCCAGGTAGCGAAGGAGGAGTTTTCGCACCTGTTGGAACTGGGGATCATTTGGCGGTCCGTCAGCCCGGGGGCCTCACCACTCCACCTAGTCCTGAAAGCCTCCAGTGGCTGACGTCCCTGTGGATACTATGAATGGCTCAACGAGGCAACAGTTCCTGACTGTTACCCCATCCCTCACATCCAAGACTTTACGGCCAACCTGGACGGTGCAAGGGTTTTCTCTAAGGTTGACCTGGTGCGCGGATATCACCAGATCCCGGTGCATCCTGAGGACATACCCAAGACGGCCATCATCACCCCCTTCAGCTTGTTCGAATTACTGTGCATGCCATTTGGGCTCAAGAATGCCGCTCAGACCTTCCAGTGCCTCATGGACTCAGTGGGCAGCGACTTGGATTTCATCTTTATTTATTTGGACGACATCCTTGTCGCCAGCAAGAACCAGGCGCAACTCAAGACCCACCTATGTGCCCTTTTCTCCCAGCTGCCCGATTTCGACCTTACCATCAACCCGGCCAAGTGCCAGTTCGGGAAAGTGTCCATGCAGTTCCTGGACCATACCATCGTGGCTGAAGGAGCCACGCCCGCCACTGCGAAGGTCGCCGCTATCAGGGAGTTCCAACGCCCGGACAGTCTCAAAGGGCTGCAGGAGTTCGCGAGTATGGTCAACTTTTACAACCACTTCATCCCGGGAGCTGCACGCATCATACAGCCACTATTGGCCCTCATCGCAGCCAAATTCAAAATGCTTGCTTGGAACCCTGAAGCCTGCACCGCATTCGAGGCCACCAAGGATGCTCTCGCAAAGGCCTCCATGCTCGCCCACCTGCACACTGACCTGCATATGGCACTTTCTGTCGATAACTCTGCCACGGCCATCGGTGCCATCCTGGAGCAGCAGGTGAATGGACATGAATGGACATTGGAAGCTGCTGGCATTCTTCAGCCGCCTGCTCCGCTCGCCGGAACGCAAGTATAGTGCCTTCGACCGCGAGTTACTGGGCATGTACCTGGCAGTGCAACATTTCTGTTATTTTTTGGAGGGGAGGACTTTTACCATCTTCACCGACCACAAACCCCTCACCCAGGCGCTCGTGATGGCAAAGGATCCCTGGTCGGCCCGCCAGCAGCGTCACCTCTCCTTCGTGTCGGAGTTTAACACCGACATTCGGCACAAGGCAGGGAAGGACAATGTGGTTGCCGATGCAATCTCGTGACTGGCCATCTGCGCGCTGATGCCCGGCCTCGACTTCGACCAGCTCGCCTGGGACCAGAAGTCTGATGAGGAGACGAGAGCCTTCAAGACCGCCATCATGGGCCTGCGGTTCCGAGATCACCCGACTTCAAGCGGCGAAGGCACCATCCTGTGTGATATCTTCATGGGCACCCCACGACGGGTGGTTCCCCTGCAGTGGCGCAGGCAGGTCTTCCGTCACATCCACGACCTTTCACATCTGTCCATCAGGTCCACGGTCCGGATGGTGGCAGAACAGTTCGTATGGCATGGGGTGCGGAAGCAGATCACGGGCTGGGCTCGAACATGCACCCATTGCCAGATGTCCAAGGTGCACAGGCACACAAGGGCGCCCGTACAGGAGTTTGAGCATGTCTGGGAACTGTTCAGCCACATTCACTTGGACATTGTCGGGCCCTTACCCATTTCCCGGGGCAACCGTTACTTCCTTATGATGGTGGACCGCACCACTCGCTGGCCTGAGGCTATCCCGATATCAGACGCCTCCACCAACTCCAGCTCCCGAGCACTGTTGCATGGTTGGGTCGCCCGGTTCGGCGTCCCGGGTCACCTCACCAGCGATCGGGGAGCCCAGTTCACATCTGCACTCTGGGGACAGCTCGTCAACAGGTTGGGGATCCAGCTACACCGCACCACGGCCTACCACCCGCAGGCCAATGGACTGGTCGAACGTCAACCGCCACCTTAAGTTGGCACTCATGGCCCACCTCGCTGGTCCTGACTGGGCAGACAAACTGCCTTTAGTGCTCCTGGCCATTCGCTCCACTCCCAAGAAAGATCTGCAGGCGTCATCTGCTGAGCTAGTTTACGGTGCATCGCTGGCACTACCTGGTGAGTTCGTCAACGCACCTCACAATCCCCAGCGGTCACTGCACGAACTACTTTCTCACCTCAGAGCACGCTTGGACTCGTTCAAACCCCCACCACTGGACCATGCATGGCACGCGCCCATCTCATATTCCCGGCAAACTGATTTCCGTGGAGTACGTTTTCGTTCAGCAGGGCCCGACTGCGGCACCTCTGCAGCGACCGTATGAGGGGGCTTACAGGGTTGTACAGCGTTCCAGCTCCACGTTCACACTGGACATTGGCGGCAGGCGGGAGCTCTTTACCGTGGACAGGCTGAAGCCAGCGCACCTCGATCCCACTGAGCCCGTGGTCATAGCCCAGCCCAAGAAGCGAGGCCGCCCGGCAAAAAAGGACATTGGCGCGGGTTCTGGGGGGGGTGGGGCTGTGTGGCGGCTCACCACCAGGCAGGCGAACCAGCCCTGCTTGTAAGCCACGCAGCGGGGCAGCCAGCCAAAATGGCGCCATTGGGGATGTTCCTTTCCTCCCAGCACAGGGCTCAGATGCCCCCGCTGGGCAACCACATGACGCCCAGGTGATGTCGGCACCCTCCAGCACAGTTCTCAGCCAGGTCCGGGCTGGGAGTACAAGTACAGCGCAGCATCCTTCAATAAACTAGTCTGCTCACTGAGCTCAACCCGTCTGGTTGTGTGTGTTATTGCAGGAGCAGTGTAGCTGCCGCTACAGGCTAATCATTTTCTGCCATGTGGCAGACTAACAAGGAGGGTGGACTCAGGACCAGTGGATGTGGTGTACTTGGACTTTCAGAAAGCCTTCGATAAAGTCCCACACAGGAGGCTAGTTTGCAAAATCAAGGAGCATGGTATCGGGAATAGGTTGCTGTCATGGATTGGTTGAGAAATTGGTTGAGAAATAAGAAACAAAGGGTTGGGATAAATGGGTCATTTTCTGGATGGCAGAATGTGACGAGTGGGGTCCCGCAGGGGTCGGTGTTGGGCCCTCAGTTGTTTATTATTTATGTAAATGATTTGGAAGAGGGGATAAATAACTACATGTGCAAATTCGCAGATGACACTAAACTGGGTGGTAGTGTAAAGAGCGAGGAGGATGTCAGGAAATTGCAGGGGGACTTAGATAGATTAGGGGAGGGGGAGGAGGAATGGCAGATGAAGTTTAATGTGAGTAAATGTGACGTTGTCCATTTTGGAGGCAGAAACAAAAGAACAGAATATTATTTAAATGGAGTTAAGCTAAGGAGAGGGGTAATGCAAAGGGATCTGGGCATACTTGTTCACCAGTCATTGAAAATTAGCATGCAGGTTCAGCAAGCGGTGAAGAAGGCGAACGATATGTTGGCTTTCATAAAGAGGGGATTGGTGTATAGGAGTAGAGAAGCCCTCCTGCAGTTGTACAGGGCCCTGGTGAATCCTCACCTGGAGTATTGCGTGCAGTTCTGGTCCCCATATTTAAGAAAGGATGTACTTGCTATAGAGGGAGTGCAGCGCAGATTTACAAGGTTAGTTCCCAGGACGGCAGGATTGTCATACGCGGATAGGTTAGAAAGACTTGGATTATATGCGATGGAGTTTAGAAGGATGAGGGGAGACATGATTGAGGTATTTAGGATTATCAAAGGGGTTGACAGGGTGAAATCAGAACACATGTTCCCAATGATGGGTGAGACTAGGACGAGAGGGCATAGTTTAAGAATGCAGGGAAGGCCATTTAACATAAAAATGAGGAAAAATTTTTTTACCCAGAGAGTTGTGGGTGTGTGGAATAGAATACATTGCCACAGAGGGTAGTGGGGGCAGATTCGTTGGATAGATTTAAGAGAAAGTTGGATAAGTCTCTTGTGGGCAGGGGAGTTGAGAGTTATGGGGATGAGGCTGGGATTGGTTATTGAAAGGGAAAGATCAGCCATGATCCGATAAATGGCAGTGCTGGCTCAAAGGGCCAATTGGCCTACTCCAGCACCTATTGTCTATAAATGCAGTTTATGGTAATGTTACATCTGTTATTACGTGACAACAAAAGAATCTTGAAACATATTTGCACCCATCTGTAAATAAAGGGACTAGTGCTGTGTGTAAGATTCCAAATGTGGATAAAACTAAAAATGCTAAATATACTCTCAGGCCAGGCAGCTTGTGGGGAGAGAGGAAAACAGAATGCTTTGGGAGAATAACCTTTCAAGAGAAGCAATCTTGTGCTTTTGGGTGGTATCTCAGATAAGAAACTGCCAATCAGCTGTTTGATCATCTTGTACATTTACATGGATTAGACCTCCCCCCCCCCCCCCCCACAAAACAAAGAACAAGCACTGAGGAGCGACAAAACAGGAGGCCTTTGTCATTCAAAATCATTGATATTTATTAACATTATTTTTTTGAAAATTGTATTTATTAGTATCTTCATACATTTCAAATTAACTTGATATAACATTACAAAATAGATACTAAATTTTCAATTTTCAACCCCCCCCCCCACAACCCCCTGCAGATAGGAAAAAAGATAGAAAAAAGAAAAAGAACATGCATCGTAATAATTATAACCAATATTAATAATGCCATAATATTTCTTGATGAAAGTACCATTTTTTCAAGGGGGGGATTGGATTAGAAGGTCTGGATTAGTCTATATTCATAAATCTCATATAAGGCTCCCATATTTGACAAAATTTATCACACTCATCTCTCATATTATGTATTTTTATTCCATTAGGAGACAATATTTTATTTAATTAAACCATTCTTCTATTTAACATTATTTTCCAATTTCCACATTTTAGCTACACTCTTTCTTGCTATTGCCATTGCTAGACTCAAAAATCTCTTGTTATATTTATCTAATTCCAGCTTGATATCTTTCACATTATTGAAAATGTTTTCACATGAGAAAATCAATACCTTTTAATTCTATTAACAATGCAAATTGCATTATTACCTTTTACACACTCAGCAGCTGCTCTCCACTCATTTCACTATGAGGTGCAACTTGGCTCAAGTTCAGCTGACAGATTTCCCTGCATTAAGTGCTGAGAAATTGTATGAAATGGTTTCCACTGTTGGAGTCTGAGGAGTTGAATCTTGGACCTTTGCAAAATTCCAGGCCATGAGCCATGTGGAGGTTAGCAGCTTCAGATGTGGGAGATTAGAATCATGGTTTATAAATGCACATGGCTGGGCAGAGGATTTCCACTTTGCAACATCTGTCATAATAAGTTCTCTAAACATGGAAAAGCTGGGATGGTTCTTGGAAAAAAAATGACAACTCAAAATTCAAAAGCCTCTCAATTAAAGCTGCTATTTCAAGATGACTTCTATTGCTTCTGAGCACAACAGATTCATCCTCTTGGAATGAAATTAAACTCTCACCCTGTTGCTCAATTTTGACCAGCTCAGGAAAAAGTTATGTTGACTTTAGTGCAATTTTGAGCTTTTTGAAGTGGACAGTAAGGAGTCTGCCTTTTTGTTTTCTGTCAGTGTTTTGGTAACCACTTGCACTCACTTGGTGCCTACAGAATTTTGTGATTTACTGTGGTTGAAGTAAAAACGCTCATCCACAACTCCTCCAATTCTTGCTCATTTGCTCTGGCCCCCTCTGCCCCCAGACTCAGCAAATGTAGAATCCCCCTCATCCTCACCTACCACCCAACTAGCCTCTGCATCCAACACATCATCCACTGGAATTTCCAGCACTTACTAAGGACCCCACCAGGTACATTTTTCCCTCTCCCTGCCTCTCGACCTTCCGCAGGGACCGCTCCCAACGTGGTTCCCTCGTGCACTCATCCCTCCCCAGCCATCGCACCCCCAGCACCATCTCTTCTGCCTACAGGAGGTGTAATACTTCACTTGTAGATCCACAGAACTTATTTACTGTATCCGTTGCACCACATTAGTTTCGCCATCGGAGAGACCGGTCGCAGACTGAGATCACTTTGCTCAGCACCTCCACTCCATTCACAACCACAGTGACCGACCATTTCAATTCTGGGTCACACACCTGCGCTCACGTCTGTCCATGGCCTTGTGTGCTATCCCACCCTGACCACCCGCAGATTGGAGGAACAACAACTCGTTTTCCATCTGGGCACCCTCCAGCCACATGGCATGAAATTGACTTTACTGCTTTCCACTAAACCTATTTGCTTTTCTTCCCCCTCCCCCTTCTCTATCCACCCAATTGTTTCATTTGCACAGTCTTACCATCCCCCCTTCTTCCTGCTGTCCCCTCCCTCCTTTTCCCATCTATCATCTCCTGCCTTGCCATCCCCACCCCCACCCCCACCCTCCCACTCTTTTGTTCAGATGCTTGCTGGCATTTTCTCATACTTTGATGAAGGCTTCAAGCCCAAAAAGTCGGTTCTGTATCTCTGCCCCTTGCTACGTAAAGGACACTGTTTGACCTGCTGAGCTTCTCCAGCATTGTGTGTTTTTACTAGCTTAGATCAGTTGTCCTGCTGAGTTATTTTGTTTGCCACTGTCTTAAATGGCATCAAAGAATTGGTCACCTGTTGGGCATTTGCCACTATTGTACAAGGGTGGCAGGGTTGGCTTCCTTCATGTACAAAACAATCTCTGGAAACAACAGCCTGGGCTTTTCTTCCAATCTTTATCATACCTCCTTAAAGCAGCCATTGACTAGTACACAATAATATGGCTTTTCATAGTTTAAAGTAAACCAAAATCATCAATAATCTCTCTCTTGTACACTAGCTAAATAAAATATTTTTTTAATTGGTAATTGTGATTGTGATCCAACTGAATGTAACAAAGTTGTATCATTACTGACAGAGAACTCAAAGTTTGGCTGAATTTATATGGTGGTTGCTTTTCTGGCCACGACTAACTCTTTGGAGTTCACATTGTGAATTTGGTGAAATGTCAAAGCAGCTGCAGAATAGTTGTGGTAACAATATACAACTTTGTTACCTTCATGCATCTAGTCTTGAACATTGACATTTTATGCTGTGACTCATTCCTGAATATGAAATAGTTTAGGGATCATGTGTGAGAGCATACAGGCCCTTTGGCGCACAATGTTGTGCCAACCTATATAAATCAATTTCAGAATCAATCTAACCCTTCTATCCCTCACATTCCAAACCACCCCCTCCCCCTCAATTTTTCTTGCATGCTATTTGTTTCAATTATTTTACATGTCTTTGTTATTTCTAGTGCAATTGTCTCTAATTGTTTAATGGCTAGAAGAATACAAGGGTTGAGCAATGGTATAACAATGTGACTTGTCTGCCGACATTATTTCCTGGTGTGGTGGTTGAAAAAGCAGACTCAAGACGGGGCCAGTTTCCAATGGCTAGATGTCAATGAGCAGAGTAGCAATATAATTTTAATCAATACATTGTGTCATTTGCTGTAATTTCAAGTAGACTGTGCAAAGTATCAGTAAATTATTGGCCTTTACTTGACTTTGTCATTCATCACTGTATTAGTTTGAGTGTGAACAGGATTTGTGCTGTCACCATTGCTTTTAAAGTTTGACCAACTCCTTATTTGCCTCTTCAATTACGTGGTGCTTGGAGAAGGGACTGAAGCCATGGATGAGAGATCCTTGCTGATGCTCATTAGGGCAAACTGTTTGCCTTGAGCAACGATTTGAAGTAAAACGATTAAAAGTTTCTGATGGGAGAAATCTCAGAGAAATTTGGAGATTTATGTTGAAATTGAAGAGTGGAGAAATTCAGAGCTTGGGATTTTCAGTGGCGGTAAATTTGCTTCTCACCTGTTTTCAGTAGTTCTTCCCTGGTGCTGTTCCAGCACTCAGTGAGAAAGTAAGCACATAGCCCACTAGCTAATCCAACCAAATAATTGTTGCCTTTCCTTATTCAGAACATGCATATCTAGATTAGGGCAGGCACTGCATCAGCCAGTATTTTCAGTGCAAGAAGTCACAGGGTTCTGCTTGGGAGCAATAAAATTCCGCACGAGTCCATCATCACCAGACTGCTACCTATGTGGAAAATATTCTACACTTTGGGCTTAAGGGATAGTCCTAGAGGACATTGTGCATATCGTCTAGATGGCAAAGAGGGGTGATCTAAAATTTGTTCATTCACCAAAAAGAAAAAAAAGGCAGTTGAATTTTATGAAACTGAATACATTGTGGCTAGCTAGTGTTTTATTTCAAAGAACGACAGTATCCCGTGTGTCCCTTCTGATTGGATGGCAACTTTTCGGAAGTTGAAATGGTGCCCTGCCAGTCATTGGCCTTCGATCCTGTCTGATGAGTGGTTCCTTGTCTCCAATTCCCTCAACCATGCAGGATTTTCTTTTCTCTATTTGCAGAACTGTCAGGTCCAGGAATACAAAAAGCTTTCAGTAAAGTGTTTCTACATATTGTAACTTCCTGAAAGGTCATGGGATCAGTGCTATGGCGAATCAGAATGAAAATAAACGGAAATAATGAAAATGTATTGAATTATAAGGAGGGGATGGATCGGCTGGGACTTTGTTCCCTGGAGTGTTGCAAGGCTGAGGGGGAGGGGGACCTTGTTCAGGTCTATACAATCGAGAGAGACAAAGAAAAGTAAATAGTCATGATCTTTTTCTAAGGGTAGTGGAATCAAAACTGGAAGGAAAAGGTTGGAGGGGTAAAAATTTAAAAGGCATCTGAGGATCAGAATGTTTTTATTTAATTTTAGAGATGTAGCACAGTAACAGACCCTTCCATCCCACAAGCCATCACCACCAAAATACACCTTTGTGACCAATTGACCAACTAACCTTTGAAATAAGAGAGCAAACCAGAGCCCCCAGAGGAAGCCAAAGCAGACACTGGGAGAACATGCATATTCAGCACAGACAGCACCATTTGAACCCCCGTCTCTGGCAATGTAATAGTGTTGTGTTAATTATTACAGTGATTGTATGAATTGTGTTGTGTCCCCGATTTTTATCACTCGCAACTTGGTTTCAGTCGGGTCCAAATTTGAATGTGGCTATCAATGCAAAAAACAGTTTTTCCACTGTATCTCAGTACACTTTATAATAAACAAGTCGATTTAATATAAAGGTATAAATATAAACTCAAAGAAAATTGAGCAGTAGAAATTGTAGTGATTGTAGAATTTCATAACATAACATAACAATTACAGCACGGAAACAGGCCATTAGGCCCTTCTAGTCCGCACCGAACCAAACACCCCTTTCTAGTCCCATCTCCCTGCACAATGCCCATAACCCTCCATCTTCTTCTCATCCATATACCTGTCCAACCTTTTCTTAAATAATACAATTGAGTCCGCCGCCACTATTTCTCCCGGAAGATCATTCCACACAGCTACCACTCTCTGAGTAAAGAAGTTCCCCCTCATGTTACCTCTAAACCTCTGCCCCTTAATTCTTAACTCATGTCCTCTTGTTTTAATCTTTCCTCCTCTTAGTTTTCCTGACAGAAAACTGCCTTTTAATAAGAAAGCCAAAAAAAAACCCTGCAGATGCTGAAAATTTGAGTGAAAGCAGACAAAGCAGTAAATACTTAGGTGATCAAGCAGTATCTGTGGTAGGAGAAACCTATATACTACCGGTTATGATGAAATGGCATCGTTCTGAAATGATACTTCTGTTTCACTGAGTGTCATTCTGTGAATGTAAAGCCTTAATTTGCCCTAGGTTAGAGCTTGTTCGAAGATTGTGAATTCCTCACCAAAATAAGGTATTTTCTAGATATCATAAGTACTGATATTGGGGTGTCTACTTTTGGGGGAAAAAGAACATTTTCCAGTGATCCAACACAGTTCTTTTGTCAAAGAACCAGTCATTTCAGAATCAGAAATCATGTCACGAAATTCATTGTTCTGCAGCGGCATCACAGTATAAATATTTATATAAACCACCATCCAAAATAAATAAAAATCGTGCAAGAAAAAGTCAGTGTTTTTGGTTCATTGTTCATTCAGGAATCTGATGGCAGCGGGGAAGAAGTTGTCCTTGTGCTGCTAAGTGCTCATCTTCAGGTTCTTGTACCATTTTCCCAATGGTATCAGAGTGAAGAGGGCATGGCCTGAGTGGTAGGGGTCCTTGAGGATAGAGGTTGCTTTCTTAAGACACCGCCTTCTTGTAGATGCCCTCAATGGAGTGAAGACTGGTGCTTGTGATGTTGCAGGCCAAGTTAACAACCCTCTGGAATTTTTTTTCTTGTCTTGACTCTTGACACCTCCATTCCAGACAGCGATGCAACCAGCCAGAATGTCCTCCACAGTTCACCTGTAGAGGTTTCCGAAAATCTTTGGTGACATACTGAACCTCACTGTTGAGCCTTCTTCATGATTGCCTCAACAGGGAGGCTCCAAGATAGATCCTCAGAGATGTTGGCACTCAGGAATTTGCTCTCCACTGCTGAGCCCTTGGAGGACTGACTGGTTCATGTTCTCCTGACTTTCTCCTGAAGTCCACAAACATCTTCTTGGCTTTGCTAATGTTGTAAGGTTGTTGGCATGACACCTCTCAGTGAGTGATCTGTCTCCATCCTGTACACTTCCTCATTGCCATTTGAGATTCTGTTGACAACCATGGTGTTATCAGGAGATTTATAGATAGCATTGGAATTGTGCTGAGCCATACAGTCATGAGTGTATAGTAAGTAGAGCAATGCGCTAAGCGCGCATCCTTGAAGTGTGCCTGTATTGATAATCAGTGAGGAGGAGATGTTGTTTCCAATTTGTACTGACTGCACTTCCGATGAGGAAGTCAAGGATTCAGCTGCGGGGGGAGGGGGGTGGTGGGGTTGGGTGTGCAGAGGCCCAGAGTTTGGATATTGCTGACCAGCACTGAGGGAATAATGGTGTAGAAAGCTGAGCCATAGTGGATGAAGAGCCGCTGTATGGATGAGATGCTGTTTTCTAGATATTCCAGGGCTGAGTGGAGAACCACTCATGTTACTTCTGCTGTGGAGTGACTGTGGTGATGGGCGAATGGCAGTGGGACCAGAAGTCTGATTATTTTTTTAAATGGTCAGCTTTGGCAAGCCATGATATTTACGTTATCTTCAGCATGCAGTGAGGTAAGTTTTCATTATCACCAAGACATTGTGCTATTCTTTGCAAGTGTTCAGTGGCTCATAGTGGAGTGGCAAGCATATATTTTTGTGGACTCATGCATTGATTCCCCTATTGAAATCATTATTCATATTATATAATGTGTATAAGGCTTATTATTGATGATAGCGATCTGAATGTCAGCATTGGTAATGTATTTTCCATTGTTGTTCATGAAAATAATGTACTACAGCCTGGTATGGGGGAACCAATATGTTTGAGCAGAAAGCCCAACAACATGTAGTGGACGCAACCCAGTACATCACTCCCTACCATTGAGAAATCTGTATAGAGTGCTGCCATCAGAGAGCAGCAGCAAGCATCAAGAAGTCACACCTCTGTTCTCACTGCTGCCATTAGGAGAAGCATAGGTGGCACAACTTGCACCACCAGGTTCAGGAACGGTTGCTACCCCTCCACCATCAGACTCCTCAACAACTGACTCAATCAGAGACTTATTTAAGAACACTAAATATTGCTGAATATTTTTTTTCCCCGTGTCTGCACAGTCAGTTTGTTTACATTTCTTTCTTTACATTTCTCTCTTTTGTATGTGTAACTCGTTTCTTGACAGTTTGCAGTAATTAGAAATTCTGCTTGGTCCACAGGATTAAAAAAAATTCAGGGTTGTATGTGATGTTATGAATATACTCTGACAATAAATTTGAACTGTAGGTGCCTAATTATATAAAAGGAATCTGAATAAAGCCTGGTGAAGCTCAAAATTTAACTCGAGAACTAGGCTTCTAATTTGAAACTAGCAAAGTACTCGTTTAATTTTTGTGTGGTCACATGAATCTTTTTGTGGATGTCTCCAAAAAGCAATTCAACAAAACTGTGATGCATTCGATAAATGATTAATGGATCAGGCACAAATTGTACGTGCTGCTGGAGTTGTGTGTATGTCACACAAGTTGCAAAAAGAACTGTGTTTGTCAACATTGACTGTCTCTACCACAAATGGTTATTTTCTATGATAGATGATGAGACCTGGTAACATTGCAATCACACAGATAATCCAATAAACTTTGATAACTTGGCATGCTTGGGACTGGCAGATTTTCCAGTCAATTAGATGTTATTCCCTCTTAATACTCCCAATACAATTTTAATGTGTTTTTTAGATAGTTGCACAGTATTATGCAATATTTTAAAGTGAACCTAATGTTTGAAGAGAATTTTTGGTGAAACAGGGTGCAGGTGAGTTAAATGGGGACACAGGAATGACAAAGAAATACATTGGAGAGTGCAAGGTAAGGACTGAGGCCTAATCAAATGGAAGGGAGTGTAGGACTGGGTCCCTGGCAAATTTAATGGAGCACAGCATAGTTTACCTAGAGAGCCAGATGCTGAACTATTGGATTTTCAATCACCTGGACAGTAATTTCACACCTGGACAAGAATGTGATCTATTTTGGCTTCAGTAAGATGACACCGCCGACAGTTAAATTTCTCTGGTAACTGCAATATTGACTCCTGTGACATTTGGCTGTAAAGTCATGAGTGACGAGGGTTGCTGGATTGACCATGTGCAGCTGTTTCCGAACATTCAGTGAAGTGACTACCTGAATCGTCCAAACATTCATTTCTATTGAAACGATGTATGAGCAATTCTAAATGGAAAATCTTGAATTTTTTTGTTGGGTGCGTGGAATTCATTGCTGGGAATGGTGGTGGAGACTGGTACTACTAGGACAGTTAAATGGCCCATTGATAGCACAGGAATGTATGAAAATAGAGTGTTATGGATGTGTAATTGGGAAAGTTTAAATTATTGTGGAGTGGGTTTATGCAGGTCACCACAACATTATGGGCCAAAGGGCCTGGTTTGTGCTGTAATGTTTTATGTTCTAATTCTGTATCTGTAATATGGTCTCTGGAGAGAAAAAAATTGGTTGTTTTGTTTTAGTTGTTTCACTAAAATTGTGATTTTCTTACCCTATTCAAAAGAACTGACTTAACAATGATTGCTTTTCTCTCTCATTCTGGGGTAGAATTGATTTTTCATAACTTGCTGTGAAAGGGCTGGGAACACTCCTGGCTTTCCATATTGAACAAAAATAAGTAACAAATAAAGAATGCAAAAGTATTTTGTCATTTGAAAGTCACAAATATAAATTAGAAATTCTCTTTATCTTTTAACAGGTATCTCCACTTCAATCAAATAGAATCTTTCGAACCAGAATCCTTCAGTGACCTTCCAAAGCTTGAAAGGCTGTGAGTGCTTCACTTTCTGAATGGATTTAGTTCGTAAACATTTGAAAAGCTTTGTTAAGGGGCTCGATGGACTTGCTCTAAAAATTAGGCTGATACTGGCATCGTAGAAGTTACAGACCCTTGAAATGTTTTGTTGATTTGAGAACGTGAGGAGCAACTGCAGCAGTTGCAATACTGGCCCTCTCCCAGTTTGCTCACGTTCACTTCCACCTGAAAATGAGGCCCTCTCAAGCTTCACCCTTTACCTGCACCAGGCAGAGAGATAGTTGTATCAGCAAACTAGTTTAGTCCTTGAAATGAATGTCAAACATCCAAGAACTAACCTTGAAGTATTAAGATACTGCATTACTCTATTTTATCGTCAACTATTTGTAAGAGTGCTGAAAGTTCATTTTGTGTCCAGGCGCTTCGACTGTTTAACACGTCCATGTGACTTTCATATGCACTTGGTTTACAACCTGATTAGTTACATTGTCAGTAAGATGTATCAGTCTTGTGGCACTGATTCATATTTGGGGATTACTTTGCGCGTTTGAAGAATAAGCAGTACCTATCATTAACGATTACGTCACACAGCGAAAGATTTGCAGTGGAAACTGGGCTGTGCAAAAGTTAGAGGGGAACCTTTTTTCACTTGGTAGCATGGAAAACTGCTCTATAAAACTTTAGAGATGGATGAGATGTGACTTCAATGTTTCAAGCCATCAAAGACTGCGTTCTTTTTCCTGATTAATTGGCTGGTGTTGATGCCCTGTCTGCCATGGGCTCAGGCTTAGAACCATAGAACATGACACCACAGAAAACAGGCTGTTCAGTTCTTCTATCTGTGCTGAAGATAAAATAGCGCTAGTCCCACTGATTTGCACCCATTCCATAACCCGCCAGACCTCTCCCGTCCATGTAGCTATTCAATTTATTTTTAAAATTTGAGTGAACCTGTATTTACCAATTGCACTGCCCAACCAATCAATTAAACCAATATTTAGTATGTTGCAATGTCAGTTTATGCTATAAAATGGATTGTGACAATGAACATGCAATTTATAGTATTGTTTTCTGATCTCCTTGGAAGGTGTTCATGGTACCTATTCTGCTCCTAATGAAGTGTTCAAATTATGTGCATCAGTTTTCCAAGCTATTTCCGGGCAATGAAGTCATAGGCAAGAGTGTGGCATCCAGCTGGTTTTCAGAAGTTAACCCATTAATGTACCTGATTTTTGTCAAGTGAAGGCAGACACGAGCGAGGAAATTCACCATCACACTCAATGTCCCATAAAACGCCTTTTGACAGAAAGGGCATTTGAAGATCAAATTCTCAAACCTGGCAAAGAAAAAATCTCGGACTATTGAGCAACGGTGATCCTCTGTTTCTAAGAATTGGACTACCTCTACCAGGCGCCCCAAGCTCCTGCAGAAATGGTCCAAACCTACCAAGGGCAAGAGCAAACATGTCCATATCCTCTCGCAGGCTAACAGCCCCACTTAATTGATTCCATTGAGCAGACAATGTTGCTTGTATGCTCGACAGCAGCCTCCCAAAATAGAACCAGGCTCCATCATGGGAAAAGATCATAAGGTCAATGTAATAAAAAGTCCAAGGATGTTAAAGCCTCTTTGGGATAAAATGCACTGACCACTGGTCATTCCCTAGATTATGACAACCCAGTTGTAGATGGAACATTTGGCATGACACCAAGAACCTCCAGTCCATATGTTGGGAGTACAGAAAGCTCCATCGTAAACAGTGAATGGAGTGCGTGACCTTCCAAACTACCCACCTGGCGCTCATCTCAAGCCACGTCTATGTCAGTGTTTGCTGATCCCACAGTCACTCTACAACCAGAATGGATGCAAGTTGTCTCGATCCATAGGGACCACCTCAGAAAAAAGGGCCCTTTAATCAACAATGCACATTGTAATTTTCATTGTACAGAGGAACTGAACAAGCCTTCAGAGTGGATCTTGCTGAGAATGTGCATTGAATACAGTACTTCTGAAGACTTCGATCAAAGGTGATAATTGTGGGCAATTTATTTGTCCCCACGAGGAATGTTTTTTAATGTCAAAATATCATTTATTTTGGCAGTAAAATCGTTTACCAGCAGCTGTTTAATTTGCTTTTTATTTGGATTTTTAAAAAATCATTAACAATTATGGGGCTGGCAAGGGTGAAAACGTAATCTGATTAATTGAAGCACATGTTCCTCAAGAGTTGCATTGGAATTTTTTTTCCTTCCTTACAGGTTTTTGCACAACAATAAATTATCGCAAATATTGCCAGGAACATTCAATCACTTGGAGTCCATGAAAAGGCTGTGAGTAAGAAGCTCTCTTTATGGGGATATAGGAAAGAGGAGTGCGGTCTGTAATGACCCCAGTATGAGCAGCTTTTCCACTCAATTCTTGCTAATAAACAAAAAGTGTAGTGATGGTTTTATTTTTTTATTAAAAGGGGAACTTGAATGTTGAAAGTATTAAGTTAATAGGTTGCATATTGCAAAAAATCTAAAGAACCTGGGGCAGAATTGCCTTTGCTTGAACCTGTGTCAGCTGCTTCGAATTACATTAAGTGCACAACAGAAGGAAAATTTGCTGATGAATATTATATTTGCGTGAAGAGGTTGTTGCTATTTGTTAAAACTTAAATGAAAACAACAAAAGGCATGTTCTTATTACCAGCCCGCAAACCTCCCTCTTCCAGTATCTCGCTGCGTCCAGGTGATTCAGTGCGCTTGGAACAGGAAATCTTTGCCCTTGCAACAGTAAGGAAATGCAGTGAGTTTTCAGGTGAAGTCAAGTTGGGCGCTTATGAAATCATTTTAATGATTTGTTTGAAATGGTCTTGACTTCAAAAGAGCAAAATAAATTTAAAGACAAATCTTTTTCAGGTCCTCAATGTGTTCTCTTACTGATTTCCCACAAATTTCAAATACAGTAAAACCTCGTTCGAACGCGGTAGTTGGGGGTCCAAGATTTCATACCGCGTTACAGCCGAGTCGCGGAACAGATGAATATACATCATGATTCAGGAGGCAGGAAAACCGAATACTGTGACTCAAACCCTATAATAAGACCTTTAAACTCCATATGAACATACGCATCTTGTAAATTAGTCATAAGAGACCATGTTTGAGTTTGTTGCTGTTCGCCACTGTTAGTCTGGCTCCTAAAATCAGTGTTTGGGGTCCACAGACACCCGTGCTAAGCGATTCCGTGGATTAACGAATCGCGTTCTAACGAGGTTTCACTGTACTAATATTCTTGATCTATTTTATAACTTTGGTTTTATTTTCATAGAGGATTCATATATATTGTAGCGAACAAAGACACAATAGTCAGTGTGAGTCAGTTTAACTGATTTTACTGGAACTCCTGTGTGAGCTTCTAACCACAGCCCACCCCCCCCCCCCCACCCTCCCCCATGATACTCTGCTTCCCCTGGGACCACTGTGTTGTCAGTCTGGAGGGCTGGCAACGCTCTGTCTTGGGGCTCTCAGCCCCATGCCTGCACCTCTGTGACCTGGTTCGCTTGTGGATCGGCACAGCCCACGACATGACCTCCCCCCCCACCCCCAGAACTGTATGAAGCTCTTTGGTTTAGGTGGGCGACCTCTCTGCCATGGGCACACTACTGGCACTAGCTGCTCCAGGTTGATGTCTGCCAGCTTGAGGTGGTCAATGGTGAATGCTTCTTCCCTGCCTCCAATGTCTAGTACACGTCATTCCATTGTGTCAGGGCATTTTGTAAGGGCCATTATACGGCCGCTAAATTAGAGTTCCATACGTCCCCCTGCGCCAGGTGCCAACTTTCTCCCAAAGTTACATCCGGAGAGGTGTGGGCAGTTCTTCTGTCCTTGGGCCGGTGGTACGAATTCACCCAGGACTCCATACACGAGTTCGGCAAAGGACTCCCAGTAGTACCCATGGCAATTTGTCAGTCCAATTGGGGCCATTAAGTCGAGCCATCAGGGCAGTCTTCAGTTACTGATGAAACCTATCGATGAGGCTATTGGACTGCAGGTGGTTGGCTATGGTGTGATGTTATTGGGTGCCAAGGAGCTAGGATAGCGCTGACCATAGTGTCAAGGTGAACTGAGCCTTCCTGTCTGAAGTTATGTTCGTTCACAGCTCAAAACGGGCTATCCAATTAGTGATGAAGGCCCTGGCACAGGACTTGTGGATGTGTCCAAGAGTGGTAATGCCTCTGGCCATCTGGTAAACTTGTTAACCATGGTGAACAGATACGTGGTTCCACTGCAGATCAGCAGGGGACCAATGATGTCGACGTGCAAGTGGTCGAAACACCTGTCCATCAGGAAACCACTGGAGCGGGGCTTTGACATGCCTCTGAAGTCTAGCAGTGTACGCAAGTTCTGGTCCAGTGGCCGAGCTGTTTACGCAGTCTTTGCCACATGAACTTGTCAGCGACCAGCTGCGTCGTAGCATGAATGGATGGGTACAGTAAGCCATGAAAGACGTCGAACACATGACGCTTCCAAATCATCGATACGATGGGTCTTACCTGTCCGGTGGCTATGCCGTAGAGAAGCATAGCTCCGGAAGGTCCCAACCTCACGTCCTCCAGTTTGAACCCTGAAATGGTGGTATGGAAGGGGGGTATCTTGGCATCCTGTAGCTGCGCTGCTATAGTCGATTCTAGGAACCAAAGAGCTGATCCATTGGATGTACAGGAGAGTGCATCTGCCACAAGATTGCCCTTGCCTGCAATGTACCTGATAGTAGTGGTGTATTCTGAGATGTAGGAGAGATGCCTTTGTTGTCTTGTAGGCCATGGATGTGACCTCTTAGCAAAGGCAAATGTCAAAAGCTTGTGGTCCATGAAATCCCTCCCTTCCAGGAAGTACCGGAAATGGCGGATGGCAAGGTAAAGGGCCAAGAGTTCTCGGCAGAACGCACTGTATTTCTGCTCCAGTGGCCTCAACTGCCAACAGATAAAGGCAAATTGCTTCCAGCTGTTCCAGGACGCCTCTTACGGTCGGGTTTGACACACCGATCATGAAGACCATGGGCACGTTAACTCATGGATGCACGATCATGGTGGCATTGGCCAACACATCTTTTGCTTTGTCAAAAGCTGCAGTCGTCACCTCGTTGCACTCCAGGTCCTTGGGCTGACTGGAAAATAGTTTGAAGAGCAGCTGCATGATTTTGGCTGCCTTTGGTAGAAAACGATGGTAGAAATTTTTCATGTCTACAAATTCTTGCAGCCCTTTAATTGTGGAAGGCTGGGCAAACCTGTGTATAGCTTCCACCTTGGAAGGAAGCGGCACGGCCCCATGCTGGTCAATGCACTGCCCGAGGAAATCGATGGTTGTAAGCCCGAACTGGCATTTGGCAGGATTGACAGCCAGCTAAAGCGCTGGCATAGCTGGCACAGGTGTGTGCTGCTGATGGGAGCGGCTCACAATATTATCCAGATAGATGAACACGAAGCCTACCAAGTCCATTAGCCTCTGGAAGTTTGCGCTGCATTTTTTAACCCAAAAGGTATACGCAAGACCTTGAACAGCCCAAAAGGAGTGATGAGCACCATTTTTTTGGGACATCATCAGGGTGCACCAGGATCTAATGGTATCCCCTAACCAGATCAATTTTTGAAAAGATTTACGGGCCGTGAAGATTGGAGGTGAAATCCTGGATATGGGGAACCAGGTATCTGTCCGCCGTTGTGACGTTGTTGTGTCGGTGATACTCACCACAAGGCCACCAGATGCCTAAGGTACCATGTGCAGTGGGGATGCCTATGGACTATCAGAGTGCCGTACTATCCCCATTTCCTCCATCTTGCGGAATTCCTCCACGGCAAACTGCAGCTTGTCAGGAGGTAACCTGCAGGCCTGGGCATGTACAGGTGGTCCCTCTGGGGATATGGTGCTGGACTCCATGCTTCGGCATGGCTGAGGAGAATTGGGGATGACTATCCTCATAAACGACGCTAATATCTTGACATAAGTGTTGTGAGAGAAAGTCACTGAGTCAAGATGAGGTGTCAGTAGAGTAACTGGTGTAGGGTGAGGGACTGGAAGGACTTGGAGTTCATTAAGCGACCCCCTTTCAGGTCCATGAGGAGGCGTTGGGCTTGTAGGAAGTCTGTGCCCAGAAGGGGTTGCCATATGTCTGCCAGTGTGTAGGTCCATTTCAAATGGCAAGGGCCGAATTCCAGAGGGATGGTCTGCACTCCGTATGTTCAGAGTGGTAAGGCCAGCTCTTTCTGGCATGTGTCCCGGCTCGTGGGAGGCAATACGCTGATCTTTGCTCATCTGTCGACCAGGAGATGCCGACTGGAATGCTAGTTCCAAAAGTAGAGGAGGCTTTTTCTGTGGCCGACCATCGTAGCCATCAATGATGGGTGGCCAAGGCATTTCACCCGAGCAAGGTGGTCAGAAGCAGCGGAACCCCAGTGCTGATGGTAGTAGCACCTCTGTTCCTCTCTGAGCTGTCCCCAGCTATGTTAGGCTTTCTTTACAGGACTACACCTACACCCTGGCGTGATGCAGCAACCTGGTCAATGTCTGTTCCGTCATATTGATTTGTCTGTGACAAAGTCAATGGTAGGTCCATGTTGCTTTGCCTGCCATAGAGCGTCAGCTCGGGCTGCCAACCTCTAAGGGTCACCAAAGTCGTCGTCGGTCAGGGGCAGGTGAATGTCTTCCGGCATCTGTTCGAGGAATATTTGCTCGAAAAGCAGCCAAGGTCTGTGACCATCCATTGACGCCAGCTCGTCGCTCATGGGGACGGATGGTGTGTGGTCGCCTAAGCCATCCGTATGTAGCAGCCTTACTGCTCCCTCACAGCGGGAGAATCCAAAAGTGCATATGAGGAGCGTTTTGAGAACCTCATACCTGTCTTCAGTGGGGAGCTGCTGCAGGAAATCGACAATCCTGCCAGCGTTGTCCTGGTCGAGAGAACTGACCAAGTATTAGTCATTCACGGCGTTAGTGGTGATTTGCCTAACATGAAACTGAGCTTCAGCCTGCTGGAACCAGACAACAGGCTGAGAGGTCCAGAACGTTGGCAGCTTCAAGGAGACTGCGTTAGCGTCATTCAGCATGAGGTCTAAGTTTGCCGATTTAGACCGTCGGGGTCACCAAATGTAGTGAACAATGACACGGTAGTCAATGCAAGTTGGTTCAATTGATTTTACTGGAACCCCCGTATGAGCTTATAAGCACAACCCCCATGATACTTTGCTGCCTCCAGGACTATTGTGATGTCAGCCTGGAGGGCTGGCAACGCTCCCAGTGTCTCGGGGCTCTCAGCCCTGCACGAGCCTGCACCTCCGTGACCCGGTTCACTTGTGGATCGGCACAGCCTGCTGCGGTATTTAAAATAATTTATTGGAATTAAAATCAGTCTCCTTGGCTGGGATCAAGCACGATCGGAAACAAGATCTGAATATAACATTTTCAGATGAATATTGGTATCTACTCTCAGTTTGATTAATGATTAATGATTCTTCATTTTGACAAAGGTATTGTTTATTACAATTTCAGGTGGTACACAGAATTTTTTTTATGTCCAAACCTGTCTCGTTTTTATGCAGCTATCCAGAGGGATGGTCCGCACTCCGTATGTTTGGAGTGGTAAGGCCAGTTCTTTCTGGCACAAGTGCCCCGGCTCGTGGGAGGCAATACTATGTGAAAAATATAAAACTTTTGAAGTTTCCCTGATCCATATGTTTTGGGAATGCCCAAGTTTAGAGAGATTCTGGAAAGCCCTTTTCCAAATGTTATCAACGATTCTTAAGATTAATTTAGAACCTTGTTCATTAAATGCTCTGTTTGTATTTTCTCGTGACCCAGATAAACCTTTGTCTGTATCTCAGGAAAAAGTTTTAGCTTTTACCACATGGATTGCCAGATGAGCAATCTTACTGAAATGGAAAGATGAATCATCCTCTACCAACACACAATTTTTGCATGATACAATGTCCTACTGAAGTTTGGAAAAAATTAGGTTTAGTAGTAAAGATGGAGAATTTCAATTTATAAAATTTGGGGCCTATTCTTAGAATTTTGTTATAATTGGAAGAATTAAGCATAATCATGTGCCCTGGAGATTCACTGTCCAATCTCTGGGGGGGGGGGGGGGGGGTGCGTGTCAACATTGGATCCACATTTTTATTTATTATATAAGGTACCCTTGATTAGAGGCAGTGGGTAGATTAGATGTCATTTTTAGGTTTTTTTTTTATTGGGCTTAACTCCACAAACGGGTTTAACATGGAATTACAGATCAATTTAGATGACTATTTCTTGTGTTTATTAAAGAATTCTCAGCTTAGTTTTTTTTTGTGCGCTTACATGTATACAAATGATTTGTTATGTGC
The DNA here is from genome assembly GCF_036971445.1 of Narcine bancroftii. Lineage (NCBI taxonomy): Eukaryota > Metazoa > Chordata > Chondrichthyes > Torpediniformes > Narcinidae > Narcine > Narcine bancroftii. The sequence continues at coordinate 140,103,892 of NC_091474.1, read as the reverse complement.
TCTCTTTTCTAAAACTGTATGCAAGCTTGCATGTTAAAGTCAATAAAAATATTTTAAAAAGAGATTGAGGACTTCAAACAAGTCTGCTGATGGAGTGAAATGTGTATGCTTTCGTTTTGCTTGAGCGCTGATTTTAAACCCTTTGTGCCGAATTATTCAAACAGTACATAAAACTTACCAAAGGTGCACATTAAAGTAGCGTATTCACATTGAAGGTATTTCTTTTTAATAGGAGGTTGGACTCAAATAGTCTGAATTGCAACTGTGATCTAATGTGGTTGGCTGAGATGCTGCAGGACTATGCTGAGTCAGGTAACACACAAGCAGCAGCTACCTGTGAGTATCCCAGAAGGCTGCAGGGAAGATCCGTTGCCACAGTTACACCAGAGGAATTTAACTGTGGTGAGTTTCAGCTTGGTCAAGCCAAGATAGATCACATTGCTGTCCAGGTATTAAATTACTGGCCCCCAGATTGATTTATCTTTTTAATGTCTATTTCATTTATGTCTTGCAGTTTGTTAGAGAGGCCTCTGCTAAACTGATGAAAAATCATAATTATATATGGTTGTCGCTTTGTACTAATGCTCTTTAATTGCTTGAGCCAGTTCTATAGCCTCATTTATTGCTTTCTTTACTGCAGAACAACTTTCTAAGTTATTATTCAGGTAGAATCAAGGGACAAAAGATTAGAATCGTAGAGAATTTACAACATAGAAGATGGTCATTGGGTGTTGAATGGCTGTTGACTATTGGAAGGGTGCCCAAAAGGCTGGGTTTGAGAAACTTGAAAGTGGATGATTTGGAGGAAAAACTCCAAGCAAGATGTGGGAATTCAACGTGCTAAGAATAAAGAGGCATTTGTGTTCGGAAGTTGTAGTTCTGAGATGTGATAGTGAGAGTCGGAGCTTATCTTGGGCTTTGGAGACTTAAGCTGACGCAAGGCAGGCAAGATGGTGATAATGAATTAACATTTTCCTGTGGACCAGAATTGGTTGATGAAGGTACAGGGGGTGGGGCGGGGAGAGGCAGAATTGGTTGATGAAGGTGTGGGTGATGGGGGAGGGGAGGGAGGAGAGACAGAATTGGTTGATGAAGGTGTGGGTGATGGGGGAGGGGAGGGAGGAGAGACAGAATTGGTTGATGAAGGTGTGGGTGATGGGGGAGGGGAGGGAGGAGAGGCAGAATTGGTTGATGAAGGTGTGGGTGATGGGGGAGGGGAGGGAGGAGAGACAGAATTGGTTGATGAAGGTGTGGGTGATGGGGGAGGGGAGGGAGGAGAGGCAGAATTGGTTGATGAAGGTGTGGGTGATGGGGGAGGGGAGGGAGGAGAGGCAGAATTGGTTGATGAAGGTGTGGGTGATGGGGGAGGGGAGGGAGGAGAGACAGAATTGGTTGATGAAGGTGTACACTAAAAGTTTATGCAAAGTAATGGGCATTCAAGGGGAGTATTGAGGTGAGGGTGAAAGCATCAAAATGGACCACATCTGAAATTCACATAACCTTTCTCTGCAAACATTATAAAATAATGCTGGCCTAGAGACAAAACACATATGGAAAAAAATGTAGAAGACAAAAAAAAGCCTTTCTCAACCAACAAGAGCGTATGGGGCCACGCATTGCCAGTGACTACAGTACATAATCATCCCTTTACAGGGAGAATCAATGAGTGTTCCCATCACTGAATCCAAGTAAAATCACAAAGTGGTATGCTTGAGTGGATGGTCTTTGTGAGCTTGCTGCTTGTGAGTTACTGAGCCACTTTCCACCTGCTTGTCTGAACTATTGAGAATGTGCTGAGATATAATGCAAATTCTGTTGGATTTCTTTTGAATTCATCTCCTTGGTGAAGTACCAACCTCTGATTAGAAGTCTGCTTGACCCTAAAATTAAAGCCCAATCAAAACCCAACCTATCTTGAGCCTGAATGCTTATTTCTTCCCCATTTTCAAAAATCGCATGGGAAAAAATGTTATGACCTGACAATTGCCATCCATAAAACCCACTCAAATGTGTAACTAATCTGTTTGAAGATGAAGCGTCAAAGATTGATCAGGAGCAGAGGGCACATGAAGGGTTACTGAACAAAGCTTCCTGGCCTGTCATGAGAAAAGTTATCATACCATTGCACAACCTGACTGAATCTAAACCGTTCTCGGTTAAAGTTATAGCACCTGTCTAAATTTTGTTAGCTTAGCTCCTAACAGAGATGAGTTTATTGTGTTGTCATCTTGATCAGAATTTCATCGCTAAGGATTGGATTTTTAAAACATAAAAATGTTATTTTAATTTTACCTTCTGATTGTTAACATTTTGTGGTGATCAGCATTCATATGGACAGCACAGACACGTAGGCCGAAGTGGCTTGTTACTATGCTCTGTCTAATTTTTTTAAATTAAACTTTGATTTTGTTTTTGTTTGTGTTGGGACATGTCAGTTGTCAATTCTGGTACATTAGACAGTGAGCCACATTTTGAAAAGTTTTTCATATGTTTTGATATTTTCTTCACTGATGAAATTGGAGACTATTTTAAAAATTAGTTCTCAATCTACATAGAGAAACCACGAATTACAACACAGCCTCAGGATGCAGATGTAACATCTGGGAATACTGTTTACTTTACCTGCCGAGCTGAAGGAAATCCGAAACCTGAAATAATTTGGCTTCGAAACAAGTAAGTTGATGTCTACTGATGACTTCAGCTATTTTTCTTTGTTTAAATGGTTATTGCAAAAGTTAAAATCTGAAGTGATATCTTGGGCGCAGTTGTATATATGCATTTCTGTGGAAGTCCTAAGAGTTTACCTGCCCACAAAATGTCTGAACGTTTTAGTCCTTGTTTTAACCCAAGCAGGCCACTATCACTTAACTGCACAAATGCTGGAGATACTCAACAGGTCAAACAGAGTATCTTTTAAAATAGCAAAAGCCCCTTTTTACATTGGAAAACTACTAAATTGATGGGTGAATGAACCATTTAGGAAAAACCGGTCGCACCAAGGAAAAATGGTTCTGTGCACCCTTTCCCACTGCCTACTCAGAGCAAGGAACCGCCTATCCTCCAGCGGTGACCACCCGAGTGATGTATTACGTACTTGCAGGAAGTGAGATCTCTTCCCCCCCCACCGGCTCAGCAATGGCAGGTATCAATGCAGTTTGTATGATTGTCTTGAGAAGGTGTGCTTCTCTCACCACACAGGCAGGTCTTATCAACATTGTTATCAACAATGCAACACTGTCGGAGCCTGATCAAGACCATTTATCTGCTCTCAGGTGGGAAAAATCTCATGGAGAAATTGAGGAGAGGCAGGGAGGAGTTTGAGGAGCTGCAGATGAAAATGTTTGGTTATTATAAGGCATTTTGAATGGCTATATAATAGTAGAAGAATGTGGATGGGAGAGAGAGACCACAGGGGCGCATGTTCTGCTCTAATATCCTCGAAAATTTTGATGCTGAACAGTGGTGGAATCATTTTAGAATGTCTCATAGTATTTTTGAATTTGCAATCTAGCTCCTCAAGCCAGGTCTGAGGTGCAGGATCTCGGCTCAGAATTGCCATCGCTTGGTGGTGGTATGCCACCCCTTATGAGTATCGATCCATCAGTTGTATCTTTGGTGCAGGTGTCTCCACTGTGTGCACGATGGTGCGCCAAGTTACTGTCGTGTTGTGGGACACCCTCATGAAATGTTTTATTGACCTGCCGAGTGGAGCTCACCTTCAGGAGACAATGGATATGTTCGCAGTAATGGTCTATCCAATGTATGCTGGTGCCATCAATGGCACACATATTCCCATCATTGCCCCATATGATGATACAGCAGCAGCGTACTACAATCAAAAAGGGTGGCATTCCATTGTTCGTCAAGCTGTTGTTAACCACAACTGCCGGTAAGGATCATGCCTGAGTTACTTTTTTTGTCTTCGCCTATCAGTGTGTTTTCCATATGTCAAGCAAAGCATTATGCTTTTGTGGTTCCAGCTTCACAGATGTGTATGTGACTTGGCCTTGTCGCACCCATGATGCTCAGGTTCTAGCCAACTCGCCCCTTTACAGAAAGGATGAGGATGCAGGTGGGTATCTCTTCACATGGGAAGTAAATTAATATGTCCCACTCCACAGTGATGCTTGCAACATGTACATGAGAAGGTCTCAAGTGTGTGAAAAGGCCTGAAATGGTTTCTATATGTGTATATATGTACAGGCTCAAGGATGGGATGACTAAGGGTCAGGTGCAACCCTTGCATGGTTCAACGGTCACAGGAGGATCTGGGTGCACTGGCTGGTTGTATGAGAAACCTATACATCTGCATTGCTCTGCCCACAGGTATCCAAGAACGTTAACAGAGTGAAAACCCTTGCACATTTGATCGGGGACCCCGTCTACCACTCAGGAGTTGGCTGATGAAGGGGTTCATTGCAACACCATGCACTCAATCAACGGAAGCAAAAATTCAACTACAAACTGAGCTCCACACAGATGGTTGTGGAGAGTGCTTTTGGACGTTTCAAAGGCCACTGGAGGTGCCTGGCCAAATGACATGATATTGTCTAATATTGTTATTGCCTGTGGTGTCCTGCATAATATATGTGAGATTAACAAGGAGCATTTTTTTGGAAGAGTGGATGACTGAGGTAGCGATCTCCCTCCACCAGAGAGAGTTCCTTATCGGGGTGCAACAGCGCGGGGTCACCAGGCTATGCATGAGGCTATTATGCTCGTTTTGTGAATGCATCAAGCAAACAACTTGGGCTTTTAAGTGAAATTTAAAGTAAATATATATTGCACATTCCACAAAGTAGTGCATCATAAATATTTTTATCATTGCAGGAAAATAAATTTGCAGTAATGAATAAAGATTTAAAACACATAACTATTAACAATTTGAAGAACTATGTACAATTATGATAAAATAAAGGAATTTCAAAGATAAACTATTCATCATCTTCCAAAACTATTACAGTTATAATAAAATAAAAGAATCCATTCAAAAAAACTATTCATCATCTTCTAATAAGTGAAGAAATGAGGAGGTAAAAGTGGGATTGAAAGAGTCATCTCCCTCAGACTCCCTGGTATAGAGTGGTCTGGTGCTGTGGAGATAGGATGGCAAATGTGGTGGTCTATTAGGCCAGGTGGAGGGAGGTTGGCTGAGGCTGGAGGGAGGAGGGCTGAGGCTGGAGGTGTGCAGGAACACCAAGCGTGGAGATGAGTTCCCTCACAAGGCCTGTCTGAGTTTGCATCTCCTGATGGATGTCCCCCATCATCTGAGCAAAACCGTGGTGTTTTTCTGGCTCTCCTGCTGGTCAGTCTCCTGTTCCTGCCTCTCCACTTCGTGGTGGTTTCCCACCATCCTCTCCTTCCTGCTGCGCCTACCTTTCCTGACGCAGATGATCATGCTCCTGGTCTTCCTGAATCCCCAGATCTTGGTGGTGACCTCCATCCAGGTGGGCTTCCTCCTCTTCTCTCGCGAGCAATAGAACACATGGGAGATTAGAAAGGGCAAGAACTCACAAAACACACGAGAAAATTTGGCATAATGTGGAAGCAGTTCTTATCTGACTGTGGCACAGCAGCAGATGAGATCCTGGGGCCAGATGAGGTACTAGGGACGTTGGTCTTCTCCTCTTCCAGTCCCAAACTGGACAAAGGCACCGATGAGTCTCTGGGAGTCCTCTCACTGGGCTGAATGTTTATGATCAGGGATACAAAGTTGGCTGACCAGCTGGTGCCCCAGATCTGGTAGGAGAGTTTATAATATGACCAGTCCCTCCCACACCTACCATTCAGATCAGCAACATGAAGAAACTTCCTCTGAAGAGTCTTCAGTTTGTTAATCACCTGGGGTTGGTCCCTGGCAAACCCCATGTCTCTGAGCCTGGAGGCGATCCCTTCATATCACGGGCCACCTTTAACTTTGCCCATTGCACGATGAGAGGCTGCCTCCTCAGTCCTGAGTGAGAGGAACTCCCGCATCTCCCAATCTCCCGAGTTTGAGGCCATTTTAATTATTATTTTACTCACTAATTTCACCACTATCACCAGAGATGGCTTCCACTGCCTCTTGGCTACTTACCACATGGTCTTATGCGTGCAAAAACGTCATCAAGGCATCATTAATTGGACCCGGCATACCTGGTGTCTTGTTCAATTTGGACAACTTAGTAATGATACTTTGTCCCTAGGCAGTTCACTCCCAGGGCAATTTTCCCCCACCAATCACTGGTTCGTGAGCGTTCACACTAGCAGGTGAACTGGTTAATTTAGTGTGAAATCTCAGACTTTGATGAAAGGCTTAAGACCTAAATGTTGGTTATGTATCTTTAGCTATGTCAAGTATGCTGTTTGACCTGCTGAGTATCTCCAGCATTATGTTTTAGATTCAATCACTGTGTCTGCAGACTTTCACATATTCCTTCACTATGAGTTAACTAACATTTTGCAATGACTGTTAAAACATGAATGTGAGCAACTACCATGTACAAACTGGAAAATTCTTCAGAGTGATCCTTTAAGATATTTTTGACCATGGCATGATAACTAAATAATCTTTACTTCATGTGTGGTAAAGGATAAGAATAATCTCTTCACATGGAGAAGTAGAGGCAGTTGATCCATCTTTATATAGCCCTTTTTTGAGTTGGAATAGTTGTTTGTGTGCAGGAAAATGAATTTTTACCCTAATGCGGTATTGTGTCCAAGAATTAAATGAGGAGACTGGAATTTACTGGGTTCAGGGGGTTTTGGGAGTCCTTCCATTCTCCCTGCCATATATTGTGACACTACAGTCCATACGTTGCCAAGTTATTAATAGAACCTGCTCAGTTTCTTAATAAGAACTGATCTGAATACTTTTATCAATGGTAATAGATGCACAGAAAAAACACTGGCATCCGGCACCCATGGGGATTGGTAGATGCTGGATGAGTGTATTACCTCGTTGCTTGAGACTAACTCTTACACCTACATTAAGAATAAACAGTTTAAAAGACAAAAATACTATACTGTACTTACATGAATAAACTTCACTCAGATGGATAAATAACCCTTAAAGTATTTTACCTCATTTTCAGTCATGTTCTTTGAAAGATTTAATCATCACTGGGTCTGATTCCACGAAGGCACCTGAAAGATGAACTATAACATATATAACTATAACTATAAAATTATTAATAATTAACTCCACACCACACCCCAAGCAGGTCAAAGGAGACACTTTACGAGAGTCACCCCAACGACGAGTGGCATCAACCAGCTCTTCATCCTGGGTGATGCCATTGTTCTTTCACACAACTTAATTAAATCAGCTGCTACGAGCCAAGCATGTTCGACCAAGGCTCTCTGCTGGCTGAATATTTGCTCCCCTCTTCACCAAAGGTTCATGTGTTAGTTCAGAGAACATTTGCAATTTTAAATTTATGCATTTTACCTATTATTTTATTTTTATTTATTTTGATTTTTTTTTTTTTTTATTTTCCTCAGGTGTTTTTTTTTGCCAGTTGCTTGAGGCTGATGGTTGCTTGAATTCCAGATTCCAGGAGTTTCACTATATTAATGTGATGGCATTGGAGGTAGCAGCAGATTAGCTTCTCATTCTACTACAGGCTTGTAACCTAAATCAAAAGTTCAGCGTAGCACAAGAGGAAATTCCATATTGCTTCAGGCATTGAGCACCATCTGCTTGATCCTGTGCGTACGGTGGTTTGCAATGTGCAAATTGTTTCGTCCACATCCTCAGCAAAAGGTGGACTTCTGTTCATTAGTTTATGTACAAATTGATTTCAGCCTTTATCTGTACATTATTAACTGTGATTGTAATTTGAGGCACCATGAGAATATTACAATGTTTAAGAAAGGCATAATTTTGGCTTCTGTTGATTTAAGAACACGAGTATATCATGTCATCTTCGACTGCCTTGTGGCAAAGAAAAGACTAACCCTGCAAATCAAGTCATTTTGTATCTGATACTTTCTGGGATGGTAAAAATTTATAGATAGATTAAAAAGCTGTGTGCATGTATATCTATATTCATATACAGTACAACTGATTATCCGAAATGGTGGGGACCAGGTCTAAGTCAGATAAACATTTTTTTTCCAGAGAACAGGTCATTTTAAAAAAAATCAGCCCACTTGTAACAGTGTTTAAACAACAACAAGCAACAAGGGAAGGTTTTTTTAAGCATTAAAATAATGTTTTAATTCTCACCAAAAAAAAATGCTGGCCTCACCGATCACTAAGACGAACCAAGCCACCAATCACCGAGTCTACCCAGCCACTGCTGCCAATCCCTGACTTGAACCCACAGGGAGGTTTTCCAGGCCAGAGGAACACTCACTGGTGAATTGGCAGGCTCCTGTCTCCCGGTCACTGGAGCTTCTGACGCTGGAATCCCGACTCCAAATCCTCCCCTAGGTCTATCGCACACCAAGGAAGTAGGCTGAGGGGTGGATTTAGAGTTTGCGATGGCGTCTTGTGTGTGCCGAGGAAAGGGGGGGTGCACTGAGCCCGAAGTCCCACTCCTGCCCGGGAGACCACTCTCCTTGATGATGGCAGGACAAGGGATTCTTCCGTCCACTTGTGTCTGGGAGACAGTGGCACACAGTTTGAGAGGGAGATTTGGAGAGAAAGATCAATAGGGGGAGGTAAAGAAAAAATGGAAAGAGAGGGGAGGAAGTTACCTGAAGCGAGGACAATCATCATTCTAATTTCTTTTCAAGTGATTTTATTTTCAATCTGTGAGGTCAGTTCAGCTCTGAAAAAATTTCTCAGATAAATGAGAATTTTGGAGAATCCGAGTTCAGATAATTGGAGTTATACTGTATATAATCTGAAAATCTGGGGAATGGGTCGCTCGAGATTTTTGAATTTTTCTGGATCCTTGGGCAGTATTTTTAAAATTCGAATCTATAATAATAACAATGAGTTGATAAATGTTGATCATCTATTCATTCATAAATAAAGCAAGCTTCAATTATCTAAACAAGCAGTTTTAAAGAAAAATTTAAAAAAACACCGTTCATCTGTGGGGCTTACCCATTGCTTGCACACAAACAAAAGCCCGCTAAATTTTAAGAGGAGGAAAGATTAAAACAAGAGGACATGAGTTAAGAATTAAGGGGCAGAGGTTTAGAGGTAACATGAGGGGGAACTTCTTTACTCAGAGAGTGGTAGCTGTGTGGAATGATCTTCCGGGAGAAATAGTGGCGGCGGACTCAATTGTATTATTTAAGAAAAGGTTGGACAGGTATATGGATGAGAAGAAGATGGAGGGTTATGGGCATTGTGCAGGGAGGTGGGACTAGAAAGGGGTGTTTGGTTCGGTGCGGACTAGAAGGGCCTAATGGCCTGTTTCCGTGCTGTAATTGTTATGTTATGTTAAATTTTAAAAATTTGAGAGTATTTGAGAAGTCTGGATTTTCAGGTGAACTGGCTTTTTGGACTTTTAATGTACACATTGACTTTACGTATGTCACAGGTATTTAAATCCAGCTTTTTTTGTTATCATTACCAAAATTTGATATTTTATGCTTGAAATGTTATTAACATGCTAATCTGATCTTTGAGTTATCAGCTGATGAAAGTGCTCATCTGTTCCTGTAATGGCAAGACATTGGTGAGGCAAAATTTGGAATATTGTGCAGTTTTGGTCACCTAACTACAGGAGAGATATCAATAAGATAAAAATTAGTGCAGAGAAGACTTACTGAGATGTTACCTGGACTTCAGGAACAGAGTGACAGGGAAAGGTTAAACTAGGACTTTATTCCCTGGAGCAAAGAAGAGTGAAGGGAGATTTGATAAGATTATGAAGGAGATAGAGTAAATGTAGCTAGGCTTTTTCCACTGAGAGTAGGTGAGATAAAAACCAGAAGACATGGATTAAGGGTGAAAGGGAAATGTTTAGGGGAACTTCTTCACACAGAAAGTGGTGGGAGAGTGGAACACGCTGCCAGCTGAAGTGGTGAATGTGAGCTCAATTTTAACATTTAAGAAGAATTTGGACAGGTACGTGGATAGGAGTGGTATGCAGGGCTATGGACTGAGTGCAGATCAGTGGGATTAGGCAAAAAAAATAGTTTGGCAGAGACTAGATGGGCCAAAGGGGCTTTTTTCTGTCCTGTAATGTTCTATAGTTCATAAACTTGTATATGGCAGATTATTTAAATAGCATGTACATTGGCCAATATACCTGGAGCAAATGTAAATAGAAATGTGATTTGAAATCAATATTTGGAGTTGATTTTTGTATAATAAAAATTCTTTCAATTCCCATTATTTTCAATGTCTACGATGACAAGTGCTAAACTATGGGTGCTTTTGCTCCTTTACAGCAATGCATTAGATATGAAGTACAACCCCCGCTTAAACCTATTGGACGATGGCACTTTAATGATTCAAAATACGCAAGAGGATGACCAAGGTGTCTACCAGTGCATGGCCAAAAACGTGGCAGGGGAAGTAAAGACCCCTGAAGTCATTCTTCGGTATTTTGAAATACCAGGTAAATTTTCTTGCTTCAGACCTTTTTGATGGAGAGGACAAGAAGAAAAAATAAATTTCTATTAGTCCCAATTGCCTCTTATTCCACTGTTGCCTCTTGTCTCATAGAGCCATAGAGTTTTCTGGCACTGAAACAGGCCCTTCACAACTTGTGTCTGCTAAGTTGTCTGACTAAGCTGGTCCCATTTGCCTATGCTTGGCCCATACCTCTCCTTTTCTATGCATGCGTCTGTAGAAGTGTCTTTTAAACTTTACAATTGTACCCACCTCTACCATTTCCTCGTTCTGGATACCCCCAGCACCTTCAGATGTCCATCTGGTTCTTTTTAAATTACTCCCATGCCGTCTAATTTTACATTTCCCCATCCTGCATTTAACTATGTACTTCATCTATGACCTTCATGATTTTCTATACCTCTCTATGGTAGACCCCTCGGCCTCTTATGCTCCAAGAAAACGTCCCAGCCTATCCAGTCACTCCTTATAACTCAAGCCCACCTATTGTTCTTGATATCTCCTTCAGCTGGGTGACTAAATGTCAACCCCCTCCCCCGAATTTCCCATCAGCCAGCTGCATTGGACAAACAGCATCTCTTTGGGATATGGGAGATAGTCTATGCAGACATAGGAAAAAATTTGCAAGCTCCCAGCGCAACTCACCAGAAGTTAGAATCAAGCCACGTTCTCTGGAGCTGCGAGATAGCTGCACTACCTGCAACATCACAGCACCTGTAATAAAGAATAAGATGGCTTGCATTTAAAATAGTTTCACCACTGCTCCAAATGGTGTTTAATCCATTGGATGTTAAATTATTCCAATAATATTGTTGCACGCAAAATACTGCAAATGCAGGAAATCTGAAATTATGAACTAAAAAATCCTGCAAATGACAGTCAAAATTTGTGAAGAGAGAAATAGATTTATGGTTTCATGCAGATTACCTTTCATCAGAAGAGAGCAAAGAAAATGTATGTTGCAGCACAAATTGGGGTGGGGTGTGGAGGATGGGTGAACAGATGATAAAGGGGAATGCGATAGGTTGGAGGTCAAGAATGAGTGGTAGTCATACCAGCACAATTTAAGAGTTAGATTTGCCTAATTATTCATTTAAATTTGCCCTTGGGTGAAGGCACTGTTTTGCAGGAAGCATTTGAAACTAGCAATTATTTGGATGTCAAATTCTCAAGCTCCACCAGTATTTATCAAGTTTGCATGTACCAGAATTCAAATCTAATGCCTTTGCAAACTTAAAAATCATTTTTCTGTTCCCACTGCTGTGGAAAAAGAGTGAGGTTAAGCTCTGAAAGGGCATATAGTTTATGAAGTGAACAAATATGAAGTTTGTTTGATCCCCATTCTGCATGAATTTGACTTCCGTTTCTTAAATAGCTCGGCCTGCTTTTGTAATTCAGCCACAAAACACCGAGGTCTTGGTCGGTGAGAGTGTCACATTGGAGTGCAGTGCAACTGGAAACCCCCAGCCACGGATCACCTGGATGAGAAGTGATGGGTCTCCTTTGCCCAGTGATCCCCGCTATACTATAACTTCCTCAGGAGGACTCTACATACAGAATGTAGAGCAGACAGATGGCGGCCAATATACCTGTCTTGCCAACAATAATCAAGACTCCATTCAAGCAAATGCATTCATAATTATTAAAGGTATTTAATGCAAATTTCATCCAACTATTCACAGAGTGCGTGCTTGTCGGAAGTGGGGTATAAAGAAATCCATTTAATCCCTGGTTCATTGTATAAAAGTTGAAAGGATTTGGTTTGCGGTAATTAATTAGCAAATTATTTACAACTTTAAAGCTGGTCACAAAGCTTAAAGATCCATGTCTAAAGTATTCACCATCGTTCCACCTTTGATCGTTCACCTCACTTTCCCATTAATACGGGCATGCTATTCATCTGAAATATTGGTCATGAGTCCACACTTCACCCAATCCCTGGATGAAGAAGTTTGTTCTGAATTTCGGACTGTAATTTATAATTTTTTTAAATTATAAATTTAACATCTATTGTTCTGGAATTGGCCACAAGTGGAAGCATATTGTTGGCATCTGTCAAACCCTTTTGTCTTTATGACTTCTTTTTAATCAATTCAGCACTCACTTTCCCTTTCCAGTGGAATGATTGTTGGCCCATAAAAATCTTTCTTACTGAATTTAGCCTTTAAGTTCTAGTGCATCATTCTCGAGTATCTCTTTGAGTCTTTTTCCATAGCAGCAGGCTGTTAACCTCAGAGCCCATGCCAACAATCAAGCACTCACCCATCCTATTTTGCCCTCCCCAAATTCTCATCACCCCTTCCCCACAATTAAAAAGCCCTGCGCTGTATCTACATATTTATGTGGTCAGCTCATCTACCAACCAACATGTTTTTGGGATGTTGGAAAGTGGAGCATTCAGAGGAAGGCAATACAGTCACAAGGAGATAATGCAATCTCCACGCAGAAAGTGTCAAGGTCAGGAATGAAGCAGGGTTGCTAGAGTTGTGAAACTGTGGTTCTACGAGGTTCACTGCCTTGCTCTGATGATGTCAAGTCCCAATATTTCAGGTGTGTGTTTCACAAATGGTCACCTCTATCTTGTCCAGCTCTGTCCCTGCAAAAATGGCATGAAGGTCTGTGTTTGCTTTACTGGCATTTAAGTTGTTATTTAAGTTTGCAGTTCACTAATTTATGGAGCCATTTTTTTCTCCCCACTCCCCTCCCCCCCCCCACCAACCCTGTCTTTTTAAAAAAATCTGTAGCTCCACCTCAGTTTACACTTCTGCCTGAAGATCAAGTAGCTGTGGAGGGAGAAGCTGTGGAGTTTCACTGTGAAGCAGAGGGTAATCCATCACCAACCATAGCATGGACTAAAGGAGGTATAATTACGTGTAGTAGTATTCAATCATGAATTCAAGCTAAATAACTAAGCGCCTGACTGAAAATGCAAAAACAAAAATTAATTTAACGAATTTTAGCTGAATGTACTTACTTTCTTTTATTTGCTCCATGGAATAATTTTATTTTCTAAATTTTATGGAATATGCTTAATTTCATTCATTGTAAAATTACGAATTGTATTTTGCCAACTTCGGGATTTATTTTTCTTGGTTATTATCGTGGCTAATAATTTAGCTGAGTAGTGAGAGCTTATTGTTGATTTTTATTTCCCTTTCATGTCCAGCCAGTTTTCATTGTTGTTCTCCGAGCCCACACGTTAAAGTTACTTGCTGCTTTGTTTTCAGTTTCACTTCATCCAGTAGGTAGAGTTGAGGGAAAATGATTTTGGTGGGTGCCTGTTGCCTAGCCATGAATAGTGACCCAAACGGAAACACTGATCCTCGTTCCTCTCACTCTCTTTGCCTCTGTATATGTGTCGAGGGGACTGACATCTTGAGATCTAATTGCTTTTGGTTTCCAAACAAAAATTCATGAACGGATATGAAGGTAAATGTCTTGGAGCTTACACGAGGGATGCAGACTTCACAGAAAAATTCATGTTTTTTTATATAAATCTGTGCACTGATTTTCGAATCTGATTACTTATTGAAGTTCATGGAAATCTGCTTTTGTTTACAGGTAGTCCCCTTCAAGCAGACAGACGGCTTGTTATCTTATCCACAGGATCACTGAGAATTTCCAGAGTGGCCCTCCATGATGAGGGCCAATATGAATGCCAGGCTGATAATGTCGTTGGGTCCCGTCAAGTTGCTGTTCAGCTAACTGTACAGCACCGAGGTACTCTACAGATCTGCTGCCACAGAATAACGAAAATGTCTGGCTAATTAAGTGCAAAGAAACCTGTTAGTAGAATAGATACTTGTCAAATTTCAGTGAAGGAAATACTATTGTTAATTGTCAAGCTAGGTTGTCGACTGTGAACATTACCTGTCCAAACGCTAGAGGAAGCAGTACTAACAAGTAAATGAAATCAGAAACCTTTGTTCTTTGTGTAACTAAGCTGGGATATTGAGTACAAAAATTGGGGCTTCATAATAGCTCAGTGGTTAGAGTGATGGCCTTGTAAACCGGGGGTCGCAAGTTTGTTCCTCATTGGAGCCTCGTTTCTGTGAGGAACACTGGACAAAGTGGCAACTGTCTTCCTTATGGTATAAAAAGTATGTATGTTATATTCTAAATGTAGTATTACGTGACAATAATGGAACCTTTTACATCTGGAGGAAGGATATCAATACTTTGGAAAGGGTGCAGAGGAGATTCACCAGATGTTGCTGTAACTAGAGGGCTTAAGTTACAGAGAGAGGTCTGAAAGCTGGGTCTTTAATTCTCAGAGCATAGGAGTGTAAAGGGTGGCCCTAAAAATATATAAAATGAAAAGGGCAAGGATAAAATGAACACTCAGTCATTTTCCCAGGGTAGATTATTGTTGATCTACGTGAGAGGGGAGCAAATAAGAGGGACCTGCAGGGCATCCTTTTCACTCAGATGGTGGTCTGCAACTGGCACGAGCTGCCAGAGGAAGTGATAGAAATTAATGCAATTCCAATGTTCAAAGGGCATCTGGACAAATGTATGGATAGGTAGAATTTGGAAGGATATGAATCAAATGCAGGTAAATGCATGGATGAGTTGCACCAAAGGGCCTGTACCATGCTCTGTGGTTTTAAAAAAAAACACAATTGTTGACAGCCACAATGTTTTGTGTGCCTTACCAACCTTGCCTGCCTGTGGTATCTTTGGAAGCTGAAGAAGAATTAGATGTAAATCAGTTGTAGAAGAATAAACTTTGCTGGGCAGAGTTGACTGATGATTTAGGAAGGAAAAAAAGATTACCAGTCTGCATGTATAACCACTGTTCTCTTTCCCTGACTGTTTCTAGTATCGCTGGTCTTCACAAACAGGCCTGCTGACCTGACAGTTGCAGCTGGAACAGATGCGCAGATTCCCTGCAGCTCTCGGGGGGACCCTGAACCAACCATAACATGGAGTAAGGTGGGTGGCGATAGCTTTGGAACCAGATTTGTTGGTCAGCTAAGAGCATTCCATATTAAAGACTTCCCTGACAAAAAAAAAGTCTCGAATTTAAATAAAACCAAAACTGTGGGAAGCCAACATGTTTATGGATTGGGTTTCATTGGACAGTAGAAAGTTGATATGTGACAATGTAAAGCTTTTATTTCTCACTGTAATGCACAATTCATTGATAAATAGCTTGATGTAGGTATTGTACAAGAAAGGGAAAGAGAGTGAAGTACTGGATCAAATGAAATTCTGCATTTACTATGAATAGAGGCAGAAGTATTTTACTTTTAATTTAAAAAAATAAAAGCAGTAATGTTGGCGTAGCAATTAGCCCCAGCAATCGGAACCAGGGTTTGAATCCCACGCTGTCTGTAAGGAGTTTGTTCGTTCTCCCCATGTCTGTGTGGGTTTTCCCCGGGGCTCCAGTTTCCTCCCACCGCTCAAAATGTAACGAGGATGTAAGTCAACTGGGTGTAAATTGGGTGCCACAGACTCATGGGCCAAAATGGCCTGTTATTGTGATGTATGTCTACATTTAAATTGAATCTGTGTGATCTGCCCTCAGCCATTGAGCGGTGCTCCTGAATCAGCAGGTTGCAAAACTTTTCATGCAATCTGAGAGGTATTGTGTTGTCCTCGGTACCATCTTTCAGATGATGTGTTCAATGTCGATTAGTTAGTAAACTGACATGATTCGTTCCATGGGATTAAAGAGTGTTACAGGGGTTAGAAATAAAACAGGAAGTGCTGGAAATAACAGGTCAGTCAGCATTTTGGGGAGAGAGGAAAACAGTTAACATATCAGGTAACAAGGTGACCCCTTCTGATGGAAACTATATAAATTCAAGTTGTCCTTACCTTATTCTCAGAACATTGCTCCACTGATATGTAGTTGTAGATTCTGAACAATGAAGTTATGTTACTTGAGCATGATTCTGAACAGGTCGGAGCCATCTGATTTCTGCAGATTGTTATCATGACTGATGTGTAGGTAATGTGTCAAATGTGTCTGCAACCTTGGAGATGAAACCTTTTTTGTAATTGTTGCAGAGTGGAGAATGAAGTATCATTCAGTTATCTTCGGAGACTAATGAAAGATCTTTTTGAGACTGATCTCTGGTTTTAGGCTCATCAGCCAGGGGAAACAACCTTGCATCTACTCTAAAAGATCCAGAAGAACTGAAGTTAAGTTGAACAAGAAAGTCTGCAGGCTCTGCGATCGTAGTTCAAAAGTGCTGGGGGTAACATGACAGGTCACGCAGCATCTGCAGAAGTAAAGGGTAACCACAATTCGGGCCTGAGCCCTTCATCAAGGTGTGAGCAAAAAGTAGGTATCCACCTGAATAAAAAGGTAGGGGAGGAGAGGAGAGGAGGGAGGGGCAGGGGGAGGAGTGCAGGCCACCAGGAGTGGATGTGGTTGGGAGGGGAGAAGATAAAGCTGAGAAATGATAGAGGGAGAGGGTAGCTCTCTGAATGGAAAGAGAAAAGGGTGGGGACAATGTTTTTTTTTATTGAGATTATCTTTTCCTAATAAAATTTAACAAATTTAGACCCAGTCTGCCTAATTGACATTGACTTCAACCCCACACCCCTGACTTCTATCATGGAATCAATCTGCTGATCCTTAATTGCATTCCTGCTGTTGGAAGTATTTTCTCCCTTGGGTAAAGTGACCAGACTGTAAATGTCATTCTAACAATGGCTTACCAGGGCAGTAAATTAGTGTAGTAAGGGCGTTTGTTTTCCTCATTGTTTCCTGTGCCTGCACATTAATTTTAACTGATAAGTGTTCATGGACACTGGGGTCACTGGCAACAAGAGCATTTTCAAAGAAATATTCTCTTTCTAATTTACCACCAAACTGAATGAACACCTAATTTTCCACGATACATTCCATCTGCAATGTCATAGCCCATTAAATATGCCTGTCTTTATCACCCCTAAATCCCCTCCCCAAATTCCGGAGAACCTACACTTGCACCAGCTCGTGTGGTTACATTTGATCCTGTCTTTCATGCTGGAGATCAGTGGAGCCCCAGCCCATTCCTGAATTGGCAGACTGTCCCCAAACTTAGTCCAGAAAGAAAACCCTGCTTAGTCCTACTGTTTTCTGACCTGTATTTATCCCCAATCCTTGCCAGCATACTGCTTTAATTTTGCTTAATAGCTTTTTGTGAGGCATTTGTTGAAGCTTCTGAAAGTCCTCACACACATCTCCCCCTCATTGTTCTGTTGGTTATGACCTAAAATAAAACTTAACACATTTAACCAACATAATTTCTTCATTCTGATTCGGTACAGATTTTATTCTCTAGAAGCCTTGTGCTAATTCTTGTCTTACTCTAATGTCAGACTACAACCTAAAGCATCCTGCTTTCTCTCTCCCTCCTTGAGTAGTGGGGTTATGTGTGATACCTGATAATTTGGGGGAGCTATTCTGAAAATTATAGAATCTGGGAAGATAGCAAGCAGTTTATCCACTATTCAAACCATAGGATGCCTATCGACAGGACATGTGGACAGACAAATTAGGAGCAAGAGAGGCCACTTAACCCCCTGAGCCTGCTTTGCCATTTAGATGCAAGGACAGATAGGAGCAGGGCGAGGACTCCGGGAACCTTGGTCTGTTAGCTGATCTATGTTGGCCCTTTCAGTGGCTGTTCCCCATATCCCTCATCTGCTTGAATCTTACAAATATTCAAATGACCTATGCCTTAAATAGTGAACACTACTGCACAGTAAAGGCCCTTCAGCCCTCCATGTTGTGCTGATCCATATATTGCTTCCTGCCTCATTACACTCTGTTTTGCTTTCATCCATGTGCCTTCCTAAGAGTCTCTTAAATGCCCCAAATGTTTCAGCCTTTAACACCATCCCTGGAAAGGCATTTCAGGCCCTCACAACTCTGTTTAAAAAAATTTAAAAAAACTACCTCTGATGTCTCCCCTAAATTTTCCTCCTTTCTCTTTGTACATATGTCCTCTGGTGTTTGCTATTTCTGCCCTGAGAAACAGGTGCTGGCTGTCCACCCTGAACCTGCCTCTCAGTATCTTGTAGACCTCTATCAAGTCTCCTCTCATCCTTCTTCGCTCCAAAGTGAAAAGCCCCTACTCTGCTAACCTTGCCTCATAATACTTATTTTCCAATCCAGACAATCTCCTCTGCACCCTCTCCGGAGCTTCCACATCCTTCCTATAATGAGGTGACCAGAAATGAATGCAATACTCAGTGTGGTCTCTCCAGAGATTTATAGAGTTGCAAATTAGCTCTCTTGAACTCAATCTCCCTATTAATAAAGTCCAACATTCCATAGCCCTTCTTAACTATCCGATCAACCTGTGTGGCAACCTTGAGAAATGTATGGATTCGGACCACAAGATCCTTCTGTTCATCCACACTCTTAAGTAACCGACCATTAACCCTGTACTCAGCCTTCTGGATTGACCTTCCAAAATGCATCACCTCATACTTGAGCTCCCATCTGCCACTTTTCTGCCCAACTCTGCATCCTGCCCATATCCTCTTGTGACTTTCGACAACCCTCAGCTCCATCCACAACTCCTCCAACCTTCGTACCATCTGCAAAATCACTGATCATCCTTCCACCTCTTCATGCAGGTCATTTATAAAAATCACAAGTGCAGGGATCCTAGAACAGATCCCTGCAGAACTCCACTAGTCCTGACCTCCTGGTAAAATACTTACCATCCACTATTACTCTCTGCTTTCTACATCCAAAACAATTTTTTATCCACACAGTTAAGGTTCCATGGATCCTATGCCTTGTCAATTTATTTTGTTAACTCCTCAAAAAAAACTCAAATTAAGCTCGTGAGGCATGACCTTCCTTTCATGAAGCCATGCTGACTATTCTTGAGTAGACTGTCCTTCTCCAAATGCTTGTAGATCCTACTGCTTAAGAATCCTCTCCAATAGTTCTCCCACCACTGATGTAAGATTCACTGGTTTATTATTCACATGGTTCTCCCTTTTACCTTTTTTTAAACAGGGGGACCACATTTGCCATTCTTCAATCCAATGGCACCTCCCCCTGTGGCCAAAGACGACTGAAAGATTATAGCTACTGACCAGCTATCTCTTCCCTCACTTCCCACAGCAACCTGGGGTATATAGCGTCTGGCTCCGGGGACTTAGCACTCTTAATGTTTTTAAGAAAATCCAACACTTCCTGGTCTTTAATCTCAACATGGTTCACCACACAAGCCTGTTTTCTTCCATCCTCACCCTGATCAAGATTATTTTCTTTTGTGAATACTAAAGTAAAATATTAATTTAGGACCTCAGCAACCTCGTCTGCCTCCAGGAAAATGTTGACTCCTTTATACTTTAGCAGCCCCACCTTCATTCTCGTCATCCTTCTGTTCTCCACATACTCAGAGAACGCCTTGTGTTCTCCTTAATTCTACATGCCAGATCTCATGCCCCCTTCGAGGTCTGCTAAGTTCTTTTTTAAGCTCCTTCCTGGCTACCATATACTTCTCATGAGCCTTTCCTGTTTCCTATATCTAATGTATGCTTCCTTCTTGCTCTTTACCAGCTGCCTCATCTTCTTCGTCAACCACGTTTCCCTTTTCCTACCATCTTTCCCAGTGGGACACACCTATCCTGAACCCAGCACACGTGGGTAGATCGTCCCCCCAACAATGTCCAAAGCACTGGAGTTATTGTTGAGAGAAATGGCCACAGAGGTGCTCTGCACTCTCTGCCTATTCCCCTTCCCTGGCCTAACAGTCACCCACCTACCTGCCTCCTAACCTTTGGGGTGACTGTCTCGCTTAAGCTCTTGTCTATCACTGCCCCTCTCGAATGATCCAAGTTCGTCCAGCTTCAGTTCCCTAACTCATTCTTCAAGGAGCTGCAGCTGGATGCACCTCTTGCAGGTGTGATCATCAGGAATAATTGCGCTGTCCCAGATTTCTCACATCTTACATTCGGAGCATTCCCCTGCCCTAGCTGCTGTCTCCTTTCTTTGTTCAAATGCAAAGATCTTACAGGACCTTACTTGAAAGAAGCTCATCCAGCCTCTGCCTGCCACTCCTAAGCTGAGCTCTCACACACTGGCCACTCCACTTGAGCTTCCCTTCTCTTTATTTGTCACTGGCTCTTATCTGTAGTACTCACTCCCACCACTCACCACCCTCAAATTGTCCTCCACTCTCTTTGATCTCTGAGGCAGAGATGTGTAACGTTGTAAGAGAAGAAACTACTAGGCACCTTTTTTTGTTAAATGATCATTTCTTTATTTGTAACTCTGACTCCTTGTTTGCAATGGACCCACCAGCAAGACACCTCTGTCTACCCTGTCAAACCCCCTTAGGAAATAATATCACCCTTCATTCCTCTAAATTCCAAGGAGTCCAGACTAAAACACTCTTAGCCTATATTTACAGGACCTCTCATCCCTCATCTCTGGAATTATCTTGGCAAATCTCCTTTGGACTGCCTCCAGTGCTTCTGTATAATTTTAAGGTAACAAGGTCAAAGCCTTTTTCTGGTATTCCAGGTGTGGCTTCATTGACACCTGTAACATACACTTCCTAGTTTTAAACTTCCAATCCCATGGCAGGTTAGCCCATTTACCTAAAACACAGAAACAGGCCCTTCTGCTCAACTTGTTGATGCCAATCATGTTAGCTTTCTGAACTGTTTGCCTGTATTTGTCCCATAGCCCTTCAAACCAATCCTATGTTTGTACCTGTCTGAATGTGAATGTGTTGTAAGTATAAATGTACTTCCTTTGCACCCATCCACCCACCACCCTCTGTGTGGAAAAAGTTGCCTCTCGGGTCCCCTTTAAGTTTCTTTCACCTCTTTGGTTTGATTCCTTTACCCTCGGGAAAAGTCTATGACCTTCACCTTTAATGGCTGATCAGTGACTGCAAGTTCATACTTAATTGGTTAATAACCTGTCTTTCACCATTTAATTAATATCCTTTTTATTTTTTTCCTGGCAAATTAAACAATTTCACAATCATAACATTTGCCAACAGCAAACATTTTAATTTCCTGACTGTCATCTTCATAACTTACTCTCCTACCCACCTTTGTCATTGGCAAACTTAACTGTGCCTTTGTCCAAGTCATTTAAATAAATTGATGCTCGTGGCACATCTCGTTAGGTTTTGCCAACAAGAGAAAGACCCATCCAGTGGGCCAGCCATTCTTCTGTCCATATCAATGTGATGCTTCTCATTTTTCAAGTTAAACTTTGATGCAGCACTTTATCAAATGTCTTTTTTAAATCTTAGTATACCCCCTGGTTTCCTCTATTCTCAGCATATCTTCTTACATGAACTACAATAAATTGGACCAACTTGCCTTGCTCAAAATTCGGGCTGATTTTGCTTGTTTCTTGAAATTTCTCGATAAAGGGCACTTTTTTTGCACAGAAAGTTCGTAAGTATACAAAAAAAAATTAGCCTACTTACCTCCGGTGTGTCCTGATGTGGTCGTTTATACAGGGGCACTTTTACACAGCCTTCCTGTGTTGCGGAGTTGGTCAGAGGGTGAAAGTCGTATTTATTAAGCCTGTTTCTTACGGAGTGCTGTGGTGAATTTGCACTGCAGCAGCTCCGTAAAAATGTGTAGAGGTACGACTGGAAAAATTACGGGATGGAATTGGGATAAAAAATTCTGTCCTGACATTTTTACACTGCTACCAGATGCAGTCCTGTCATTTTCTGCTGTTCAGTGGCTGTGTAAAAGTGCCTAAAGACTATCATGGATTACCTTTTAACAGTTTCCCCATCACAGATATTATCTAATTTCCTGCAACTAGTTCCCTCTCTTTTTGAATAAAGGCATATAATCTTCGAATCTTTTGGCTTTCAAGTCCTTTATTTTCCCCCAATGCTAATTTCTTTCTTAATTCACTACATTTGTTCTCTTTCCCAGGTTTTCTGCAATAAAAGCATAGAAAGTACATTTAATTTTTCCCATTTCTTTATTCCCCAAGTATGGCATATCCTATCTCAGCCTGTAAATAATTTACATAGACTTCCTGTATGAAGTTTTATTGAAGCTTTTGCAATCTGCTTTTGTTTCTTTTGCAGCTACTCTTGTATTTTGCTTTGTGGGTTTTTAATGAATTAATAAGTTTTGGAGTCATCTGGATGCCTCTGACCTTTCCCATATCAATGATAAATCATGCTTTTTTCCTGCACTGCGCCTGTCCCAGATACCCATGTCCAACTGGTATGTTTTCTATTCAGTCAACCACGGTTCAAGCATAAATCTGTCTCAACAATTTTGTGCTGCAAGATTTCCATCAGTCCTTGGGAGATCTAGTGGCAACATTTTTGGCTTCCATTGGGAACTTTGTTCAGCACAG
Organism: Narcine bancroftii; assembly: GCF_036971445.1. NCBI lineage: Eukaryota > Metazoa > Chordata > Chondrichthyes > Torpediniformes > Narcinidae > Narcine > Narcine bancroftii. The sequence goes on along the minus strand of NC_091474.1, from coordinate 140,081,057 downwards.
AATGAAATGGACTTGGCTTCTGAATGTAGTTAATGCATTTTGGGAAAGAAGCACTCATCTATGTCCCTGGAAGTACTGACACTTTATTGCCCAGCACCATTTTATTGCATAAGAAGTAGTTCTCAGCTAATAAGTGGCAGAGGATTCAACTGGTGATTGTTGGTACATGGTCCAGTTGGCAGCACATGAGTTAGTTTGTCCCCTGCAAATTTGTACTGGCATTTCAATTTCTTGGCTATATCTCTCAATAATGTAAATGAGGGGGACAGCGAAGTCTGGACCCTGAGAATATGTGCATAAGATGCAAGGGGAGAAATTTAAAGGTAATCTGAGGGATATTTTTCATGCTCTCAGAAGATCAGGAATATCTGAATGATCTTCCAGAGGAGGCAAGCACATGTATGATTAAAGGACATTTGGACAAGGACTTGGGTAGGAAAGGTGTAGGGGGATATGGGTCCATGCATGCAAATGGAATTAGCATAGATAGGCATTACAACCAGTATGGCTAAAGTTGTCTGAAAGGACAGTTTGATGGCACAAAGTTGAATGGAAAGGTTAGTTTATGGGGGAAGATTGTATCAACGGATGAAATAAATCTAAAAGTGCTGTAAATGCACACCAAGTCAGGCACTGGTGTGGAGAGAGAGAAATGCTTTGTTTCAGGGTGACTCAGAAGATTAAATGGAGAAAAATTAACAGCTGATTTTTCTTTTGCCAGGAAGGGGATTGAAAACGTATTGAGCAATGGCAGGTAAAATGATCAATAATTCACATCCTGCATTAGGCCATTCGGATGAAGACCGTGCTGGTAAATGGTCTTCAGACTGAGATATTTACTCTGTTTCTCTTCCCACAGAAGTAGCCTGACTTGCTGAGTATTTCCAGTAATTTCTTTGTTGTTTTGTTTTTTTTGATTTCCAGCATCTGTGGGGTTGGTTGACTGGGCTACCCTGATTCCCACATTGGATGTTCAGGTCATTTGAAACCTGCTGGGCCTGTCAGTACAATAAGACATTCAATGGCATTTCTTAATCCCTGTTATCATTTCTCTTCTTTTGTGACAATAGCCACCAAGGTTCCATGTATTGTAATATCCACAAAGTTCTTGTAATCTCTCGTTCCCCTTCCTGTCCAAGGCCGCCTTCTGCTTCCTGAAATTTACTTGGATTAGTTTTATTTTTCCACTGCTTGTGTTCTCTTAGTGGAGTTTTGGCTCATGCTGAATTTATTATGGTGCTCATTACCACGGATGATTTGATGATTTCACCCCCCCCCCCCCCACTCTCCAAATTTCAGGCCTCCAGTTACCGGCACCTGCTCAAATAATTGACTGGTTGATGGACTTTGCTGGTGGTAGTGGTAGAGTCTAAAATCCATTCATAAACATCCTTCCAGTGCAGACATCTGGCTTTCAGCAACACAAAGCAAATGGTATCCCCAAAGCAACACTGATGTAAAAGGGGAAATACAATGGTTTTTACTGCACCATTAGATGATTTTTCCACCGCTGTCATCCCGCAGTTCTTTCCGTTCTGCTGCTCACTGTACAATCTCAGCATTGTTCTTTCAATGAAGCATCTTCAGGTCTTTACTTCTGGTGTTTAGCTGATAGAGCAGTGGTTCTTAACCTTTTTCTTTCCTCTCACATCCCACTTTAAGTATGCTATAGGTGCTCTGTGGTTAGTAAGGGATTGCTTAAGGTGGGATGTGGGTGGAAAGAAAAAGGTTGAAAGCCACTGTTATAATTGTTTCTAATTGACTCGTTATGTGCACAGTTTCATAACTCCAAAGGAAATGGGCCAATGACAATTTTTCTCAAGCCAAATATTTCAGTAACAATTGGGTCTAGAGCAGTGATTCTCAACCCTCCCTTCCCACTCACATCCCACCTTAAGCAATCCCTTACTAATCACAGAGCACCGATGGCATAGGGATTACTTAAAGTGGAATGTGAGTGGAAAGGAAAAGGTTGAGAACCACTGTGATATAGCGGTTTCCCTGGCAGTATTGTTCCAAGGCAAGTTTGATACAAATCCATAATACAGTAAAAAATATTCTGATGATCTGCTTGCTTGCCAGCTGTTTTTAAAACCTGCCCTTTAATTCACTGTGGCCCTAATTCCTGTGTTTTTTTTTTAAATTTACTGGGTTCACTGGGATGTAACACAAAAAGTGGTGCATTTAAATTCTGTTCAAAAAATTACTAATGGCAATAATGACCTGTAATCCCTCAAAAAATGTCAGTGCGTTAGCACCAAATTCTGACACTTGTCTTGTGGATTTTCACCCTATATTGTCTTTGCCCTTCTCTTTGACTCTCTGGTTTAGTCAACGGTACACTCACACACCAGCATTAACTGTTGCTAGCAGCTAGATTTCAAGAGCATTGTCAGTCCACAAGAGTTCTTTTCTTTGCTCTCCTGACATGAGACTGTAAAATGGATCAGCATCTTTTTCTTCTGAATAGACAATGAAGATTGTAGGATGGTCTCTATCAAAAAATGTTCTGAGAAAATTTGAAAAACTCTAAACAGAAAATGCAATCGAAATTTGACAGGTCAGACAGCATCTGTGGAAAGAGAAATGGAATTCAAAGTCCCCAATTGAAAACATCAGCTGTTTCCCCAGCTACAGAATATGCTGTCTGACTTGATTATTTATATGTCAGCAATTTTTACTCTTATTTGACCACCTTGTTCAGATTTGCAGTATTTTCTAACACAAGTAAGAGCTGCAGAAAAATGTTTCAGTATCCTGCTTGATGTCCTGATTATTGACAAGAGCAGTGCTGCCAGATTTTTGTGCCCGGTAAAATACACCATTCATTAATTTGTTCACCAATGATTATTAAAGTTATTTAGGATTTATAGCCCATGGATCTGTTTGTTTAATATTGCTAATTAAGTTTAGAGGCTTGCAAAATTTACAGGAATCTAAACTTCAATGCTTTAAGATGTGTCGTGTATTTTAAACTTAGAAGTGAGATAGAATGGGTGGAATTCATTTGGTTTTGTAAGTGTTCTCAGGTATTATTGCATTTGTCGACTTTTATAGACATAAGGCTAAAATTGGTGTTGGTATAATTTATGTGTATTTAGCAAGCTTTGGCTTGTACATAATGGAAACCTAAAATTGCTTCAATTTGCTAGTGAAATGCACTTTCGACAGGGCTTGACGGGCTTCAAAGGATTTTAAAATGTCACTGGAAAGACTGCAGGTCCTGTAAAAGTTGTTCTACTCTAAAATAGTGACACTGCGTTCTCAATGTAGGATGGAATTCAGATAACAGAAAGTGGAAAATTTCACATTGGCTCAGAGGGATTTCTTTTGATTCGTGATGTTGGATCAGCGGATGGAGGGCAGTATGAATGTGTTGCCAGGAACAGGCTTGATCACTCTGTCGCTAGCATGGTGTTGACTGTGGTTGGTAAGTCTATGCAATCAGATTTGTTTTAATTTTTCATCACGAATATAAGTTCTTTATTTTGGGGACTTTACCTTTTTAAGATGAGTCGATTCTGGTTTTAATTTTTAAATTGACTGTAAACTCGAGATTGGCGAATTTAGTGGTTCGGTGTTTCTGCTTTGCTGTGCTGATTTTCCTGCAGTCGTTTGCTGGAAAATGCCTGAGTCAGCACAAAAATGGCAAGAAGTTTGTAGACAAAATTTTGGGCAAGCTTCCAGAAGTCAGTGCTGCATATTGACCCATGATATGTGTGCTGAAATTGACCCAGCCCATAAAACTGCTCCACCAGCTGACTACAGTGGCATGGTTAGTGTAAAGGTTAGCGCAGCTGCCATTACAGTGCCAGCGACCCGGGTTCTAATCTGGCACTGTCTAACGAGTTTGTGCGTTCTCCTGATTACCTACATGGGTTTCCCCCGAGATACTCCAAATCCTCTAACCCTCTAAAATTCATGGGATTGTAAGTTCATTGGGTGTAATTGAACGACATGGGTCTCAGTGGCCAGAATAGGCTTCTACCATGTCGTAAATAAAAAATTTTAAATCATATAAAATTCATTGCTTCAGTCACTTGTTAAGATGGCTGTTAAATGTTAAAACCTTTTGTGCACAAGAATGTGAATTGGTGCATTTACTGAAATGCTGGAGAAAATATTCTCGCCTCATTTTTAAAGTCAGACATTAAGGAACTTCATTCAATCAAAGAAAAACAAGAATAAATTGCTCAGTGGCATTGATTATGGCATATTTTTGCTTTGTCATTGCACTGCTACTGAGTGTAACATTGAGCCCTAAAATCCACGCAGGAAATGGGTATGGTTTTGAATGTATTTTGAGATTGAATTGCTGACTATATTCACATGGTGAAATGCTAATTCACTTTGGGTTTCAATAATGCAGGAAACATCTCATTCCTGTGATTGTTCAGCCTCTTTTTGGCTTTTGTAGCTATCGTCAGTTAATGACATGAGCTGGAGATGGAGTTTAATCCAAGCAAGTGCTGCATTTTGAAATATCACATGTGAGAGGAATGTACACAGTTAATGACAGAACTCTCAAAGCATTGATCTGCAGAGAGACCTGGACTTCTAAACCCATAGCTCTTTGAAAGTGACCACACATGTAGATAGGGCAGTCAAGAAGACATTGAGTATATGACTAAGGAGTCATGTTGCAGTTGTATAAAATTTGTACAGTTGAGGCCACCCCATTACAGGAAGAATGCGGAGGCTTTGGAAAGGGTAAAGAATGCTGCCTTGATTAGAGGGTACGAATTATGGGAAGAGGCTGGACTGCTCTTGGGTTGTTTACTCTGGTGTGTGGAAGGCTGAGGTGAGAGTTGATAGAGATTTATAAGTTTGAGAGGCATTGATATGGTTGACAGTGGAAACCATTTCCTAACGTGAAAATATCACATCCAAGAGGATGCATTTAGAGTGAGGGGAGATTTTAAAGACAATGTGGGGCATATTTTTTTGAGAGAGAGAGGGTGGTGGATTCCCAGAAGGAGCTGCCCGGAATAGTGGTGGAAGCAGATATGAGTACCATTTATGAGATAAGTGAATATTCAAGGAATACGCAGATTTGTATTGTGTGCAAGGAGCAGGGTTTTAGTTTAATTTGGACATCATGTTTTGTAGGTTGAAGAAATGGTCCCAAAGCTCTACTGTTTCTTTATGTACAATGCTAAAAATGTCCGGAATGAATCTGAAAGGACAGATGTATATATGAATATAGGCCTCCAAATAGTAGTGTAGAGGTGAGGGAAGGGATTAAAAGAGAAATTAGAAAAGCGTGCAATAAGGGAACAGCTGTCATCATGGGAGACTTTAATTTGCATATAGATTGGACTAGCCAAATTAGTAAAAATACTGAGGAGGAGGAATTCCTTGAATGTTTACGGGACGGTTATCTAGACCAATATGTCGAGGAACCAACTCGGGAGCAGGCCATTTTAGATTGGGTATTATGCAATGATAAGGGGCTAATCAACAATCTTGTTGTACGAGGCCCTTTGGGTAGGAGCGATCACAATATGATCGAATTCTCACTCGACATGGAGAATGATGAAATTAAAACCGAGACTAAGGTCCTGAATTTAAATAAAGGGAATTATGATGGTATGAGACGGGAGTTGAGTAAGATTGATTGGGTGGTATTTATGGGGGAGTTGACTGTGGATAGACAATTGAAAGCATTCACAGATCTAATGGAGAAATTGCAAAAATCGTTTATACCGGTTTGGCATAAAAATAAACCAAAAAAAGGTGACTCAACTGTGGATAACAAGGGAAATTAGAGACAGCATTAGGTCCAAAGAGAGAGCATATCAATTGGCCAAAAAAAGTACCACAACCGAAGACTGGGAGCAGTTCAAGATGCACCAAAGGAGGACAAAGGGATTAATCAAGAGAGCAAAAATAAATTACGAAAATAAGCTTGCGGCAAATATAAAAACCGACTGCAAAAGCTTTTATAAATATGTCAAGAGGAAAAGATTGGTGAAATCCAGAGTAGGTCCTTTGCAGTCGGAATCAGGGGAATATATAATGGGGAATAAGGAAATGGAAGACCAATTAAATTCTTACTTTAGTTCTGTTTTTACAAGAGAGGATACAAATAACCTCCCAAGGATGTTGGGAAACATAGAGACTAATTCAAGGGAGGAACTGAAAGAAATCAGTATCTCTAAGGACATGGTCTTGGGGAAATTGATGGGATTGAAGGCAGATAAATCCCAAGGGCCTGATAATCTACATCCTAAGGTACTTAAGGAAGTGGCCATTCAGATAGCAGATGCTTTAAGAATTATTTTCCAGAACTCGATAGATTCAGGATCAGTACCCATGGATTGGAGGTTAGCTAATGTTATCCCACTATTTAAAAAGGTGGGTAGAGAAAAAGCGGGGAATTATAGGCCGGTGAGCCTTACATCCGTAGTGGGCAAAATGATAGAATCCATTATTAAGGATGTAATAGTGGAGTATATGACTAGCAGAGAAGGGATCGGACGGAGTCAACATGGATTTACAAAAGGTAAATCGTGCTTGACATATCTATTGGAATTCTTTGAGATGGTGACAGGTAAAATAGATGGGGAGAGCCAGTGGATGTGGTGTACCTGGACTTCCAAAAGGCCTTCGATAAGGTCCCGCATAAACTACTGGCTTACAAAATCAAGGCTCATGGGATTGGGGCAAAGTATTGATATGGATTGAGAACTGGCTGGCAGGTAGAAGACAGAGAGTTGGGATAAATGGCTCATTTTCTGAGTGGCAGGCGGTGACCTGTGGGGTGCCACAGGGATCTGTACTGGGACCCCAGCTGTTCACAATTTACATTAATGATCTGGATGAAGGGATTGGATGTAATATCTCCAAATTTGCAGATGACACTAAGCTAGGAGGGGTTGTGTGCACGGAAGAGGGGGTCAGGAAGCTCCAGTGTGATTTGGAGAAGTTGAGGGACTGGGCAGATACATGGCAAATGCACTACAATGTGGATAAATGTGAGGTTATCCACTTTGGTAATACAAATCGGAGGGCAGATTACTATTTGAATGGCAATAGATTAAGAGATGGGGAAGTGCAGAGAGACCTAGGGGTACTTGTACACCAGTTTCTGAAGGCGACCATGCAGGTACAGCAGGCGGTTAAAAAGGCAAATGGTATGTTGGCCTTCATATCAAGAGGGTTTGAGTATAGGAACAAGGATACCTTACTGCAGCTGTACAGGGCCTTGGTGAGACCCCACCTGGAGTATTGTGTGCAGTTTTGGTCACCTTATCAAAGGAAGGATGTTCTTGCAATGGAGGGAGTGCAGAGGCGATTCACCAGGCTGATACTTGGAATGGCAGGAATGACTTATGAGGAAAGATTGCGCAAATTGGGATTGTACTCGCTGGAGTTTAGAAGATTGAGAGGAGATCTCATAGAGACATATAAAATTCTGGCAGGACTGGACAGAATGGATGCAGATGGGATGTTTCCAATGATGGGAAAATCCAGAACCCGGGGCCATGGTTTGAGGATAATAGGCAAACCATTTAGGACTGAGATGAGGAGGAATTTCTTTACCCAGAGGGTGGTGAATCTGTGGAATTCATTGCCACAGAGGGCAGTAGAGGCAGGTTTATTAAATATATTTAAGAGGGAATTAGATATATTTCTTCAGTATAAGGGTATTAAAGGTTACGGAGAGAAGGCGGGGACGGGGTACTGAGCTTTAAGATCAGCCATGATCTCGTTGAATGGCGGAGCAGGCTCGAAGGGTCGAATGACCTACTCCTGCTCCTATCTTCTATGTTTCTATGAATGTGTTAACATGGAATCGGTAATTATATCTGCCAAGGCAAGCTGAAAGCTCGAGGTATTGGAAAATTAGCAATGTTCAAGAGTTCTAAGGAAGGTTTGCAGAAAGCCATTTAGTGAGGTTAGCAATTGTCAAGTGTTGTGCCTATTTTCAGAAATCATGTCAGCCCTAAAGATGGATCAAAATCAGTTAAAACCGTAGCCTTCAGACTCTGCCTCTGAAGTGGAATTTGATAGTACAGTGGTCTGAAAATAGACGTGATAACTTGAATGCCCTCCTTTTTCTGGAAAAAGCCATTGAATTAATTTTGTCTCCGTCCTCTTGAATGGAATCGCATATCATGCGAAGCCTGGAGTTTACAATTTGTGTGTGGGTGAAGCTCGCTGTCACCCTCTAGTTGCTCTCAAACTGGGGACTCATCCCACCAACATGCCATTGTCCTTGAATGCTTAATGAAAAAACTTCCTTCAAGACGAGCAAAACTTTTGTTGAGTCGCATAAATTACATTGCAGAGTATTTCTGAGCATTTTTTTTTTCAGAATCCTTCCTCTTAAACCTGAATTTTGGTCATAACATTGATCTCTTCATTTTATTATCAATTTATAAATTGTTTGATATTGTCTGTATAAATGAGAAGGAGAAAGAACATTGTTCAGGAGGGAAGTTTTCAATTTCATTGTCCCATTTTAACAGTCTCCCATTGTAACTGCAGGTTAATTTTCCTTTCCATTGATTTTATTATCTGACATCATCCACCAAGGTTCACAGACTGTTGAACTTTTTGCTGCTAGTTAACAGCAATTGTTTATGAAAGATTTTACTCTTGCCTTGTGTGGTTCAACTTCCCTGAATGGATAGGTGATCAATTGCCAGAGTAAATAGACGCAAAATGATTAGCAAAAACAATTAAAGACAAATGCAAGGTATTTATTTGCAATATCATCGATCATGAGGATTTTGAATGCTCTGACAGGTCAACCTTAGGTACAGATTCAACCTTCAAAGGGGAATTGGATGATACTTGAATAAGAAAGTTGAATAAGGGATTAAAACGAGGAGTGAAATAATGGAATTGCCATTTAAAAATCTGGAGTTCATTATATGCCCTCTCAGCATTGTTCTTTTCCATAATTCTCATCAGAAAGGAGAAGGGGTGAATTGACAGCCTTTTTCAATACCTACAAGGTGACTTAAAAGACTTTTACAAGGAGATTTTTAAGAATATTTCAAATTGGCTCACTTTTGTTACTTTCTATTTCTGCCAATAAGGCCAAAACCTCAGCCGAGAGCCTCCAGTATCTGCTCCAGTAAACTCTAAACAGTTAACAAACTCCATAAAACAATAGTGTGACTGGTCAATGCCATGAATTCTATTTTTGGGAATTTCCACAATTTCCACAAGTTATAAAATGCAAGAAAGATTTATATATCATTATTAAAGTTGCCTTTAGTTGAAAATGCATTATTTTGAGTTCAGGGATCACAGATTGTGCATGTTAAAGCACAATAAGTGATCACTGATGTTTCTAAATTGATTGTGTAAAAATTTCAATTGACGTTGTCAGAATCTGTGTCTGCTGCAGTCACCATTAACTAGCTTATCATCTCACTAGTCCCCGACATTGTTCGAAGTGGTGACACTTTTGTGGAGACCTCAATCAAGGAAGCTATTCACAGTGTTGACAGTGCCATCAACTCCACACGCATCAATTTATTTGGCAGGTAATGTCAAATTTTGCTCCATGAAATATTAGAGAAAATATTTGAATGCATGTCCAGAATGATGCATTATTCCTGTAGGGGTTGATTAATGTTGTCTGGAATTCAAACAACGGGAAAAATAATTGTGAGAAAATTAATAGGTTTTTAAAAAAAAAGGAAGTTTAGAATTGGTGAGCCTCTCCATTAGTTCGCCAATCATGTGCTGCCATGACTCGCACAATGCCAAGCAACCGAAAAATACACTTATCTGGCATCTACCAATCCCCATAGGTGCCGGATACCAGGGGTTTTTTTTAAACTGTATTTTGAATGGTACAGGGAAAATTTCAGGACATCAGCTTTTTTGGACCTGACTTCCATTCTTTTTCCCCAGATGTTCCCTCCCCTAATTGGTTTTCCAACAAAAAAGTGATTGGAAATCATGCCAAACATTCACAGCAGTTATTTATTCCACAAGCACAATTGCAAATTCCTAGACCTGGAATAGTAGTTAGAGGTTGTGTAATCCTGACAAGGTGCTGGCTAGCACACTTCCTTTGAAAGAAGCACTTAACCTATCTGGAATTGCAGAACACTTGCCTGTGACGAGCCAAGATGTTGGAGTGTTCCAAGATCTGGGGTCAAGCCATTTTTTTTTTAGGACTCCTGATTTTTTTTAAAGAGAGGGATTGTTTTGGGTAGCAAGTTAGTGCAAGTGAATTGTAATAATTGCCCGAGGAAGTTCACTGTGTTGTCGATCAATGTGTGAGCCTGTTTATTTGTAATTTCCACTCTGCCTCACTATTTGCTATGTTTTCATGCAAGATTTTCATGTTAACATTTAAAAAAAAAAGTGACAGCTTTGCGGTTGGAGAGATTTGTTCCTTTGTATTGAGATAAAGCAACTGGAACTTAAGTTTGCAAAAGTTGCTGCAGTCAATTCGGGGCTTCTGTAGTTTATTCAGTTTGTCCATTCTTTCTACTGGGGAAGCCAGGGTAACGGAGACCGTTAGGAAGAATGACTTTGTGAGAACCAGGTGGGAACACAGCAAAGAATGGAATGAAGTCACGATGAAATGTGTGGCAGGATTGCCCATGTACTATTTGTTTGCACCCTATTCCACATTTTTTTATTCCACTAAAAAATGCACTTCATAAAAATTGATTGCAGGCTCAATTTTTATTCACAGAAATATTGATTACTTCAACAGTTTGCTGGGTTGAGCATAATACCGATTAGCAAGTACGTTGGAAATTGAAAAACACATTATTTTCTGTGTTTACACTTGACTTGTTTTCTTACTTAACAGTGTCTCCTTTATTTTCTTATCTTTCTAACCATGTTGGACGCTATAGTTCAGGTATAGTATCAATGATATTAACCTTTTGTGTAATGTTAGCTTTCCCGTATATCAAATACTTTGTTCCAGCATATGTGGATACCATCCATCTATTAATCCTCTTTAACACCAGATTATAGCTTGTGACATCCATAAAGTACAGTATTTTATAATGTGCTGCCATGACTCGCAATATGACTCAGTGTCACAAAAGAAAATAATAATTTGCACTTGGTACCTTTTGGAGAGGCCTGGTGACCCACTACAGAAAGGTCTTCTTGATTAACATACTGTAATATCAAACTTTTAAAATTAATTTGCAATACAACTAGAGCAGACATACAAGAATAGTTCCCATGATGTACAGAGCCAGTTGCATGGATGACAGACATAGTTTCTTTTGCTTTTTAAAATAGTTTTATTGGTGTTTATATTGTACATTATAAAATATTTTATTGATATTGATATTATACATTCTAAATACTTAAAAAGTAGTTATATACACATCTATAAAGATTCAAAAATAACAATATATATAATATATTATATAATTTATATATACGTGCGCATGCGCGCGCTCACACACACACACACACAAACATTCAAAAGAAAAAGAAATTATTACAAAAAAAGCTTCTCATGATTAAGTAAATAATATCCAGTGCACAATCATATTGAAGAACCACACAAAAAAAAGAGAAAAAAAACACTTAATCAAAACCCCCTACCACTAAGCAAAATTAAAAGTCAACGTGTAAGAATCAAGTGACAACAACTTGGAAATAGACAGCACAGCAGTTTTGCCTTTCCATTTAATCAAAATTGCATGTCTGACTACCATTGAAGTAAAAGATCAAATTTGGCTTTGAGTTGGAGTCAGTAACACATCATCATCTTGAAATGAACCAAATAGAACAGTTAATGGGCAAGGTTCGAATTTAAACTTGCGAATCACCGATAATATTTGAAAGATATCTTTCCAAAATTTTTCTAAACTAAGGCAAGTTCAGAACACGTGAATCAAAGAAGCTTCACCAATTTTACATTTGTCACGTTGAGGATTTATAGCTGAATAAAAATGAAGCAATTTAACTTTAGACATATGTACCCTATGGACCACTTTAAATTGCAATAAACAGTGTTGTACACAAAAGGAGGTCATATTAATCAGATTATAAATAGAGTCCCACATCTCATCTGAGAATGAAAGGTTCAAGTCCTGTTCCCAATCGTTCTTATTGTTAACTAATGAAGCTATCCTGAAATCAAGAAAATTGTTAGAAAATAAGAGATATCAAAACTTTATGAAAAAGTTAGAAATCAAAAAAGTGTATCAAAAGTGTTTGCCTCGGGAAGTCATGGCAAGTCAAGGATCTGAGACTGAACAAAATGTCTAACTTGTAAATATCTAAAAAAATGAGTGGTAAATTAAATTTTACCACCAATTGTTCAAAGGAAGCAAAATTGTTTTGAATAAAAATATATTAAAGATGTATTTTCAAGATTGTATTTTGTTTCAAGTAAGTTGGACTGTAGTAAGCTGGTTTATATTTTTTCTTTGCCCAGTTTTAATATTGCGTAAAAACATCTCTGCGTTTTATGGGACTGTTAATGAGATTTTTTTTTAATTTTAAAATTTACCTAACAGCCGACCTCAAACTCCAAGTGAACTGCTGGCCTTGTTCCGCTATCCACGCCTGCCAGTAGTTTTTGACTTTGCCCGAGCGGGGGAAATATTTGAACGGACCCTGCAACTCATTCAGGAACATGTCAATGGTGGACTGATGGTTGATCTGAATGGAACAGGTCAGTAACACTTGAATCCCGACCTTGAACTAAAACCGATGGTTTACCTCATTTGTTGTTTGTTGAACTTCACTGGGTGGATGTCTCCTTTTCTACATTTCACATTGTACCAAGGATGAGAAAATGTAAAGTTTCCAAATTTGTGTGCAATTTGCTGCTTGAACGTTCCTGTTCCCATCTCAAAAGTTTCCTGCATCACTTCTGGAATTTTGCATTTCTCCATTTGGAGAAGCATAAATACCAAAGAACATTAGAAGCAGTAGATCATCTGTCCTGTCAAGCTTGCTCTGCCATTCAGTAAGATCATAGAGCATGGAAATGCCCTTCAGCCCAACTTGTCCAAGCCACTAAAAGTCCCATCCACATTTGCCTGGATTTTGACCCATATTCCTCTCAAGCCCATCCTATCCATATATCTATCCAATTTTAATTTTCTTCAATGTTGCAAATGTACCTGCTTCAACCACCTTCCCCCCTGGCAATCCATTCCATGCACCCACTACCCTCTGTCTAAAACTAAAGTTTCCCTTCAGGTTCCTGTTGAATTTCACCCCATCCCCCCCCCCCCACCTCCCTCAACTGCAAAATCAAGAAACACATTTACTCAGTCTTGATATTTTTGGCAGTTGGGCAAGAATACACTAAGTTTTAAGAATTCAGTAGAACTGAAAGATAAACCCAATTAATGCTGCACTTTTGAACTTGGGTCTGGTTTTGACACGGATCACGTTGGATTATTTGAATGATGTTTCTTGGCTTTGACTTGGCAATAGAATAATCTATTCTCTAGGTGCTCAATATCTTTAAAGATGGCAAAGATGATTGCTTTTCATGCTTTTATTGTAGAATTTTATCAATGTGGTTTTTGACAAGATGCACAGAGCAAATAAATAGAGAATAGAGCGAGGGGCATCATAAAATGAGATTTTCTTTTAAATAGAACTGCTGAGCAAATGGAGGAGAGCTAGATTGACCGCAGAGTATAAATGCAGAGGCAAGGTTTCCTTGGACACTCACCACAAATAAACTATTGGTCTCGTAAAATGAATTAAAAGTCGAGTAATGGGTACAAAAATACGTTCATTATTGCACATAAGTGGTAAATGTCTCAAGTCTGTGCAATGGAAACTGTACCATGTTTTCCATGGACTTGGATAGCAATAATAGATCCTGCATCTCCAGTGAGTTTGAGCATTCTTTATTGAGGCAACAGTTGGGAGAGTTGTGGTCCCAGTGATTATCTAACATCCTCTGCTACAAAGGTCTGTTGTAGATTTAGCTGAAAATGTCTAGTCAATGAATGGTCGGATGTTATTGGCTCAACTATATGAGACAGGCGAAGAGATAGAGAATTTTGAAGGAAACGCCATTTCTCCTGGAATCAAAGGCACATTAAATCTCTTATAGAGAATGATTCTGAAAAAATAATTGTAAGTTGCCCTCATTCACAAAATCTTGGGAGAGGAGATTAGTAATGGTGTTTTATTTGAATGCTGCAAGGTCTATGATCTGCAGAAGCAAAATGTTAACTCAAAGCATAATAAGCAAATACAAAAAAAGGTTTTTTTAATTAAGAGCATTTAACAAGGTGAAATTGCTTTGTTGTATTAAGTTTAAATTTAGACATGAATGCATGCAAGAATGTGGGATTTGATTGCAATCCCTGGATGCTATTTGAGGTTTATGATTCATTTTAACTAAATCTAAACAATTAGCCTAATTTACCTTTTATTTTGAGGTTTTCCTCAAATAAAAATGTATTTTCTGCCTGTGACCTCTGGTTAGAGGGCTTGAATTACTGCTGAAGCAAACATGGTTTGAATTAGAACATGCAAACTATATTTATTTGTTCACCCTCACTTGAGGGATTTTTTTCTCTAATTTGAGCACACACTCAGCATTTCACAGCAAAAAAAAAACTGGGTAATATAGCCAGACATGCTACAGATGTGTTATCATGTGATGATTTCCCTGACTCCTTTAATTTCCTTTCTTTTGTTGATGCTCGATAATTTTTTTTCCCACTTCATTCTGTTTTGTCTCTTTTGCAAACTTTGGCATGTCGTTTTCCGTGTCAAAGTGCTCACTTCACATCATCTCCTGGCTTTGTTAGATTAACTGTATTTTTGTTCCCTGCTCTCCATTGTTCAGCAGTGAGAGTCTAAAATAAACCTTGCAAATACTTAGTTAACATTTGGTTGAAAATAGCACTGAAAGGACCGGTTTGTACGTTTCTTGAAAAGGGCTGTGACGTTATTTGCATTCACTGTTTCTGGTCATTCAGATTGTATTGGTTTAATGCATAGATTGGAGTGGGTCACCATGGTCCATAGACGTATCTCCAGTAAAAGCTTTTAAGCCAGGTCTCTGCCATGACACAGAACTGCTCACTGGTATTCTTGTGAAGGCTCAAAATGAAAGTGTGGAAAGTAATGGTGAATGGGGTTGTGGGGGGGGGGGGGGGGGTTTAGTGCTGGAGTTAAATATGCATGATAGCTGGAAATGTAATGCTGAATAAAATAGGCCACAAAACCTGCAGAAATTAGCACAACAGTGATCCGTTCTTCTTAGTTTTCCATTTGGCAGGCTGCAAAAATGTTAAAGTGAGAATTTAGCGACTATGTCAATGTGAGAGCCAATCGTGTTTTTATGCAACTTTTTATTGAAAAAGTAAACACTAAAGTCGACAGAGACCGTGGTTGAAGTAAAAACACAATGCTGCAGAAATTCAGCAGGTCAAACTGTCCTTTATGTAGCAAAGATAAAGATAGGTAACTAAAGTTTCAGGCTTAATCCCCTCATCAAGGTAGAGAAAAATGTTGGCAAGCACCCGAATAAAAAGGTATGGGGGAGGCATAGAGGGAGGAGCATGGGCGCAAAGGCAGGAGGTACTGGGTTGAAAAGGGAGGGAGGGAACAACAGCAAGCAGAGGGAGGAGGGATGGGTAGGTGAACTGAGAGGGAAGTGGGTGGAGAGCTGGGGGAAAGAAGACAGGGGGAAGAGTAAAGAGAGCAGGTTAACAGAAACCAGATGGCCCGATGGGCCATTTTTGGCCTACTCCAGTTCCTACTTCCTATGTTCCTATGTAAAAATGTTCATCAGTGACAGAAATATAAGGTGTGGGAAGGATTTTACATTTAAGGCTTTGTGTGATGGGGGGAGAAAATGTAATACACTCTGGTGTTGTATACAACTGTTGTTGGGCAACTTGATCAACACATAAATTGCTGGAGGAACTCAGCAGGGCAAACTGCAACCGCAGTAGATGTTTCAAAACGCAGTCCTTCTTTTAACAACTTGTTTTTTTTTAATTTGGTGATCACTTAAAATTTGATTTCCCTTTCACTTAAATTGGGATTTTTGCAAGGACGAGAAAACGGATTGTGATTTTGATTTACTTTCTATTTTGTAGGTTTTCGCTATAATGACCTTTTGTCTCCAAGGTTCCTGAGCCTAATTGCGAATCTGTCTGGCTGCACGGCCCATCGACGAATCAATAACTGTTCCGACATTTGTTTTCATCAGAAGTACCGATCTCACGATGCAACATGCAACAATCTCCAGCATCCCATGTGGGGAGCTTCCCTTACAGCCTTTGAGCGCCTTCTGAAGCCAGTCTATGAAAACGGGTTTAATCTGCCAAGAGGAATTGATCGAGATCGATTTTACAATGGGTTTCCTCTCCCTCTACCTCGCCTCATTTCAACCTCTCTGGTTGGCACTGAAACCATTACACCCGATGACCAGTACACACACATGTTGATGCAGTGGGGTCAATTCCTTGATCATGACATAGATTTGACTGTTGCAGCACTTAGTCTTTCCAGGTTTTCTGATGGTCAGCACTGTAGCTCTGTCTGCACAAACGATCCGCCGTGCTTTCCCATCTTGATTCCTCAAAATGACCGCAGAGTGCACAGTGGAGCTCGCTGCATGTTTTTTGTGCGGTCCAGCCCTGTGTGTGGAAGTGGGATGACGTCCTTGCTCATGGACTCTGTGTATCCACGGGAACAGATCAATCAGTTGACTTCTTTTATTGATGCATCCAATGTATATGGGAGCTCGGACCAGGAAGCTGAAGAAATCCGGGATTTGGCCAGCCAACGGGGCCTGTTGAAGCAAGGGATAGCACATCGATTGGGGAAACCACTCCTGCCATTTGCAACTGGCCCACCCACTGAATGCATGAGAGATGAAAATGAAAGTCCCATTCCATGCTTCCTGGCAGGAGATCATCGTTCCAATGAACACATGGGTTTAACTAGCATGCACACAGTCTGGTTTAGAGAACACAACCGAATTGCCACCGAGCTCCTGAAGTTGAATCCTCATTGGGATGGTGAAACTATTTACCACGAAGCTCGTAAAATAGTTGGTGCCCAGATGCAACACATAACCTACAGCCACTGGCTACCCAAGATCTTTGGTGACTTTGGAATGAGAATGCTTGGGGACTACAAAGGCTATGATCCTAATGTTAATGCTGGAATAGTGAATGTGTTTGCGACTGCAGCTTTTAGATTTGGGCACACGCTCATCAACCCAATTCTCTACCGACTGGATGACACATTTCAGCCCATTCCTCAGGGCCACCTTCCTCTTCACAAAGCATTTTTCTCACCATTCCGTATTGTGAATGAAGGTGGCATTGACCCATTGCTGCGAGGCTTGTTTGCTGTTCCGGGGAAGATGCGACTCCCCACGGAGCTGGTAAATACAGAACTAACAGAGCGCCTTTTCTCCATGGCACATGCCGTGGCACTGGACCTAGCTGCTATGAACATTCAGAGGGGTCGAGACCATGGAATACCTCCTTACAATGATTACAGAGTCTACTGCAATCTCACCTCAGCTCAGGAATTTGAAGACCTAAAAAGTGAAATTAAGAATCCACAAGTTAGAGAAAAGCTAAGGAAGTAAGTGAGGTGATTATATTGGCTTAAAAGCATGGTGACAAACAGTCCTGAAATTGCTGACATGTAAATAAATACATTGGGTGAGAATTAGGACCAAGAATGGCAGAGGATTGCTGCTGCTCCACAACTCCAGCAGCTGCCATTCAATCCTGACTTGCGATGCTGTCCGTGTGATTATGTGGGTTTCCTCCAGTGACACAGGTATTCCCTCACATCTTAAGATGTGGATAGTCGAGTCTTTCTCCCCAAGAGCAAGGGAGCCCAAGATTAGGGGACACATCCTTAAATTGAGAGGAGAAAGATTTATAATGGATCTGAGGGTCATTGTTTTCATTTAGATAATTGTGTGCATGGAATAAGCTACCAGTGGAAACTAGAGAATGGAACAGTTGTGATGTTTAAAAATAATTTAGACAGGTATGTAGGTAGGGAAGATTTGGAAGGATATCGGTTAAATGGGTCTTGCTCAGATGGACACCTTGGTTTTTATGAAAAAGCTGGGCTGAAGTGCCTTTTACATGCTGTATGACTCCATGTGAGATTGGTTGGTGAAATAAGCATTGTTCCTGGAGTAGGTCGGTAGTAGAATCTAGAAGTGAACTGGGAATGTGAGAAGAATAGAAAGGAATTTGAGATTAATGTAGATATATGTTTCATGGTCATTGCAAGCCTGGTGAGCTTGACTCCATTGCTTTTTGACTGATAAAACAGTTAATGCAGATAGAGATTTGGTGCTGATCTTAATGCAGCCTGTGGGAAGTCCTATGTATAGTATGGCAGAAGGGCTGAGTGGTATGCGGGTAGACAGTATTCTTGAGCATGCCAGTGGAGAAGCATCCCCACAGTTGAGAATGCAAGAGAGAGTTCAGAATCAGAATTTATTATCATGAACATGTCACAAAATTATTTGTTTGCGGCAGCATTACAGTACAAACATTGCTATAAAGTACATTTCAGAAATAAATAAATAAATAAACAGATAGTGAGGTAGTGTCTATGGTTCATTGGCCATTCAGAAACCTGATGGCAGAGGAGAAGAAACTATCCTTGTGCTGCCAGGTGCTCGTCTTCAGGCTCCTGTACTTTTTTCCTGATGGTGGCAAAGTAAAGAGGGCATGGCCTGGATGGTGGGCATTCTTGAGAATAGAGGCTGTTTTCTTAATACTCTGCCTCTTGTGTATGTCCTCAGTTGAGTGAAGACTGGGGCTTGTGATGTTGCTGGAGTTTTTTTTCCTGTCTTGAGCACTGGCACTTCAGTACCAGACAGTGATGCAACCAGGCAAAATGCTCTCCACGTTACACCTGTAGAAATTTTCGTACATTTCTGGTGACGTACCTAATCTCCTCAAACTCATCATGAAGTATAGCCTCTAGTAAGCCTTCATCGTTATTGCATCAGCATTGATGTCCCAGGAGAGATCCTCAGAGATGTTTACACCCAGCAATTTGAAGTTTTTGACCCTCTCCACTTATGATCCATTGCTGAGGACTGATTTGTGTTCTCCTGAAGTTCACAGTCGGCTCCTAGGGTTTGCTAATGTTGTGCAAGGTGGTGGTTGTGACTCCCTCCACCCAACTGGTGGATCTATCTTCCTCCAATACGCTTCGCATGCCGTCTGTGATTCTGCCGACAGCCGTGGTGTCCTTGGCAAATTTGTAAAGGGCTTTTGAATCGTGCCTAGCCGCACAGTCAAGGGTGTAGAGTGAGGAGAACAGTGAGGTAAGCAGGCACTCTTGAGGTGTGCCTGTGTTGATCAAGGAGATGTTTCCGATTCGTACTGACTGCGGTGTTCCCACGAGGAAGTCGAGGATCCAGTTGCAGAGGGGGGTGCAGAGGCTCATGTTTTGGAGCTTGTTGACCAGCACTGAGGGAATGATGATATTGAAGGCTGAGCTATAGTCAATGAAGAGTAGCCAGGTGTGTGTTTTGCTGTTGTCTAGGTGATCCAGAGCTGAGTGGAGAACCATTTAGGCCTGGGGATATCAAGGTCTGAAACAGGAAGCTCAGAAGCTATCTGGAGAAGCCCTGGTGGATAACTCGAGCCTTTGTATCAATGCTGAGTCGCCTAAGACACCACCAGGTGACTTTCCTGTGGGAACCAATTCTAAATGTGCAGCGATTCTTTCTCTGCTGTTATGAAGATGGGTTTTCTTATCCTTTTCTTCCCTCACTCTCTATGAACTATTCTGTCCAACCACTGGTGGATTTCCATTTAAGGCCTGGGATGTTAAACTTGTTTTATTGCAGTTCATTTTCATTTTTGACTGTTGTTCTCATCCATTCTGAATGAATACTAAGTACTGGACCAATTGGAAAGAAGCCGAGCATGGTATTTTAGCATTCAAAAAGCAATGCAGAAGGTGAGTGGATGTGGAGCCAGGCAACAAATTTGTTCCTCAAGGTTTAACATCTTTACAAAGTGCAACTTTGTAAATTATTTCTTTTCTTTCTTGAGATCCAGATGTCATCGTAAAGATAGGCATTTGCTGCCTGACCCTAGTTGAACTGTCGGAGTGGCTTACAAGGCTCAGAGGAGAGTATGGAGAACAAAATTCAGGTGGTGGTCTGGATGACATCAGGCTGGGCATCAGCAGGTTTTCTTCCCTGAAAGACCTTTGTGAACCTGTCTCTTTTTTATTTACTTTTAGCAGGGTACCGTGCAGATAATTGGAAAAGTGAACAGTGTTGTAAATTATTCAGGCAAATATAGAAGTAGGGAGGTGATGCTTCAGTTGTAAAGGGCATTGGTGAGTTCATATCTGCATTACTGGTGGTCTCCTGTAAAGAATAATAATAAGGATGAGAGTAATTCAGTAAAATTTACCACATGACTACCTGAAATGGGCAGGTTGTCTTATGAGGACACATGGGCCGAATGGCCTATTCTTGCTCGGCTGTTTTATAGGCAACACATGTTCCTGCTGCAGATTAGAAAAGTAAAGAGGACAATTGAAACATTATATCCTTAGGAGACAAGACAGGGGTTTTCCTGCAGAGGATCTATCATCTTATGGGTGAATATTGAACTAGAGGCCTCTCTCTCTCTTCTCTCTCTTTTTCTCTCTCTCTTTCTCTCTCTCTCTCTCTCCTCTCTTTTTTTCTCTCTCTCTTGCTCTATATTTGGTCTGGACTTTTCCCCTCTCATTGATCCCCCTTTCTCTCTAGTCTTTAATAAAGCTTGCCTTATGCTTATACAGTGAAGGGCTCAGGCCTGAAACATCAGTAATATATCTTTACCTCCTTTTTCATATGAAATCTGTCATCTTCATGTTTAGTGTCCTGAAGGATTCCAGTCCAAAATGTTAAACATTCTTTTTCTTCCACTGATGCTGCTGCCCTACCTGCTGATCTCCTCGAGCAGATTGTTTGTTGCTCTATATTCCAGCATTTGCTGTATCTCATGTGTTCTCAGTTTAATAGTTACTTGAATTCCCATGGAAATTATTTGAATTTGTAATTTCTTCACCCTGGCCCTGAGTCCCAACCAGTTGGTTAATAGTTAAAATCTATTTTAGAATATTTTTAAAGATACACAATTTAGAATCAGTGGAAAAAATACTGAAGCTATTCAGTGGCCAAAACAAAAGCAGAAAATGTTGGAAACACTAATGTACAAGCAAGAAGCAGCTGTGGAGGAAATGGTGATATTTCCAGTGTAGAACCATTGTTAATGCTGTGTGAAATCTTTCTCTTCCTTACCTTGATTTCTCTAGTTTATATGGTACGCCACTGAACATCGACTTGTTTCCTGCATTAATGGTGGAAGACCTGATACCAGGAACCAGATTGGGACCAACCCTTCTGTGCTTGTTATCAACTCAATTTAAACGCCTTCGTGATGGTGACAGGTAAACGGCACCCCATGTAGTGGTTTTATTTATTTTTGTTTGAGAAACTCTTCCCTCATTACAAATTAACTCAGTCGTTTCCAATTCCAGCTACAAATGGAGCAATGAGTAAGAGTGGCCCTAATATGGTACAACACCATGCAGAGCAGAAGATCCTGGCTTTGACAGATTGTCTGCACTGGGCAACTGTTGTGTTACCATAAGTGACCTCAATGCCTTGATGGAGAAAGAGTAAATTATCCCTTAATAGTGTTGTAGGCCTGGCTTGAGCGCAGATGTGGGGAATGAAATGATTTTTGGTTTGATGAAAATCTTGTTGCATTGTGTTGAATGGCCTTTGTATGTTCCATAGAGCATGTGTCACTTAGTTCTGCAGCTGCCCTGACTCATGAGTGAGGTTCTTTGGGTATGGCCAGATCTCAAAAGTCTTGATGGATAACCAGTTGATAGTTTAGGTAAGAAAGAAGTGTTGGCATGGATGTAGAATTAATATCACCCACAAGCATTTATGAAGCAGTGAGGCAGGTTGATAAATAAAGGCTGAAGATGGAACAGCTACAGTATGGTGCACCCTGACAGCTGTTCTGTTATGTTAGTTTGGGGCTCCACTTCTGGTCTGAACCATGACATTGCAAAAAGAGAAAGGCTAAACTGATACCTCTTCAGCAAACGGGTTTGGCTTCATCTGTGATCTGTTAATGCTCACTTAGCCTCCCATAACACACTGCTTGAGGTACTTGAGAAATGTTATAGAAACCCAATAAGAAGCAACACCTCGAACCATGGGGGAAAAATAGAGTAACAACAATTAAAGGAGTATTTTATGTTGTGTTTCATTTGCAGTAACTACCTTTTTTTCCTATTCACCTAGATACCACTTTACAAGAAACTGTTACTTTAATTCGACATGTATGACTATTCACTTGAGGTGGAGAGAAAGATGGCCTATGTGGCTCTTCTTTGAGCTGTCTGCTGTATCTTTCTCACGAGGAAGGAAGATACAGGATCCGGAGTAGTTCTGTCCAGCTATTAATTAAGATTGCTGCAGATCTGATCATTAGCTCGGAGCTTTGTTGCTCTCTACAATATTTCAATACTCTATTCAAAATAGTTCAGAAATTCATTTCTATCAACTTTTAATAATTTTGGCTTCCAATCATCTCTGAAGAGAGAATTCCAAGGATTTCCAATACGCTGCACAATTTGCTTCTTCACTCAGAGTCATCAGCGAACTTCAATTCTCTGCACTCATTCCCTTCTTCCAGATCATTAATGTTTATTGTGAACAGTTGTGGACCCAGCACCAACACCTGCAACACTCTCTCACTACTGATTGCCTTCTGGATCCTCCACCCATGCTCATACATTACCCCCAACATCCATAGTTCAAAGGTGCTTTTATGGGGCACATATTGAATGTCATCTGGAATTGCAAGTACACAAAATCTATCCATTCCTCCTGCCTTTTGCCTGCATGATTTTTTTTTTAAACCTTGGCATTACATTTGCTGCCTTCCAATCTGCTGGGACATGTCTAGAGAATTTTGGTAAATTATCACAAATGCCTCTTTCAAACTTGTATATATGAACCATAAATTCTTTCAGTACCCAGGGATTCCATCAAGACCAAATTTTTCTCTCAACCTTAAGATCCACTAGTTTGCACAGCTCTACCATTTTGGTGATAGATTTTGCTCCTTCCTACACTGTTTCCTGTTTCTGCCAACTTGATAGTTGATTCAATTTATTCCACTCCTTAATGTGACCAGAGATCCATTCTGCACAAGGAAATCTGCAGGAACCAAAGTTGTGCTTGACCATATATTACTAAGCAGTAATATTCATATGTGTATGTGTGTCTAAATATAAATGTATGTATGTGTGTCTAAATATAAATGTATGTATGTGTGTGTGTATATATATATATATATATAAATGTATGTATATGTGTGTGTATATGTATACGAATATATATGTATGCAATACAGACACAAACTGTGTGTATGTGTAAATATAAATGTATGTGTGTGATACATACCTGCAGAGTATGTATGTGGGCATGTGTGTATATGTATATTTTATACCACCTACGGCTCCTAGAACGCTTCCACCAGCGTTGTCTCCGCTCCATCCTCAACATCCATTGGAGCACATTCATCCCTAACGTCGAAGTACTCGAGATGGCAGAGGTCGACAGCATCGAGTCCACGCTGCTGAAGATCCAGCTGCGCTGGATGGGTCACGTCTCCAGAATGGAGGACCATCGCCTTCCCAAGATCGTGTTATATGGCGAGCTCTCCAGTGGCCACCGTGACAGAGGTGCACCAAAGAAAAGGTACAAGGACTGCCTAAAGAAATCTCTTGGTGCCTGCCACATTGACCACCGCCAGTGGGCTGATAACGCCTCAAACCGTGCATCTTGGCGCCTCACAGTTTGGCGGGCAGCAACCTCCTTTGAAGAAGACCGCAGAGCCCACCTCACTGACAAAAGGCAAAGGAGGAAAAACCCAACACCCAACCCCAACCAACCAATTTTCCGCTGCAACCATGTCTGCCTGTCCCGCATCGGACTTGTCAGCCACAAACGAGCCTGCAGCTGACGTGGACTTTTTACCCCCTCCATAAATCTTCGTCCGCGAAGCCAAGCCAAAGAAGACATATATAAATATATAATATATGTGAGAATATTATTTATTTATATGTGTGTGTATAGTTACGTACACGTGCCTCCACTCGCACACACCAACTCCAATTATCCGAACTGGTCAAGACTGGCCCTACGTCAGATAAACTTTTTTTCGGAGAACTGGTCATTTTTTAAAAAACAGCCCAGTAGCCAATGCAAATTACTTGTAACAGTTTTGGAACAACAAGGGAAGTATTTTTAAGCATTAAAATAATATTTAATTCTCACTAAAGAAAAATGCTGTCCATGCCGATTACTGACATATCCTCACTGAGGCCCCTCTGCTGCCAGGAGCCTGAGGTTCCTGTTCTGGCCACTGGGAGCTGTGTGTGTGTGTGTGTGTGTGTGTGTGTGTGTGTGTGTGTGTGTGTGTGTGTGTGTGTGTGTGTGTGTGTGTGTGTGTGTGTGTGTGTGTGTGTGTGTGTGTGCGTGCGCATGAATATTACTGCTTAGTAATTCAGGGAAACAGACCAAGTGAAATTAGTATATTAAAAGCATAGAAGAAACCTCTTGTGCATGGTTCAAATTTATTGCATTTTTAAGAATATTTTGTGAAAAGTGAACTTTTACTTTGTATACAATGAATGACAATCCTATTCAACATGAAATATTAGTAATTTAATTGCCGACAAGTCAGATTAAATAAATATGCTTTTGTTACGAAGAACAAAAATAAGACGTGCACCCCAAAGGTATGTGTAATTAAATAATAAACCGAAGTGGCTTCAAAGGACATAGTTTTAAAATTGTTATATGTACTTTGTGCTTGCAGGTTCTGGTATGCAAATCCTGGAGTGTTCACACCAGCCCAGTTGACGCAGATCAAGCAGACATCCCTTGGCCGAGTGCTGTGTGACAATGGAGACAATATCACTCGGATCCAGACTGATGTATTCAGAGTGGCAGAATATCCTCACGGTTATCAGAGTTGTGCTGACATCTCAAAAATGGATTTGAGGATGTGGCAAGACTGTTGTGAAGGTTTGTAATGATATAATGGGAATGGTTTGACTGATGGAGTGAACTCTTGAGCATTTTAAAGTATTTTTCTTTGCTCTCTTGAGTTTCTAAGGATGATATCTTATTTCCTAGTTAGCAAGCCTGCTCTTCAACCAAATAGGAAATAAATATAAGCAACAATTATAAAATATATAACTGTTCAACTTAATAATGTGGAATTGTCAGCCTTCTTTGCAGTTTACTTCTGCACATGGGGCCATTTTTATTTGTTTGATGCCTTGAGGAAGAACTAGTTGTTTTTATTTGCATGTTCCGGGGTGGTTCCTCACAGTGGTTGGCAATACCACAAGCACGGTTTAAACACAGAGCAAGGGAAATAGCCATCTTAGGACCCCACTCAAAGTTTATGGGCTCCTTCCCCATGAAGCAGTCATGTTTATTTGATTTCTTCCATACTTCTACCAATGACAAAAAAAAACATTAAAATATTTTTTAAATTCTGATTTCAGTCCGTAGCCCTCCCCCTTAAATGTGCATGCCCCGCCCCCCCTGCTGAGAATGGTTGATCTGGATTATAGCTGATATTCTTTCTCAGTGCCCCTTTATTACACAAGCCTCATTATCCCCGGTTTTCTTCATATGAGTAGGGGAAAATGATCAATATGATTGAAGAAATCAAGTTCGGGAGATAATGAATACCTCCAGCCACTTCACTGAGGAAGTTTGGATGGAGGCAGGGCAATGTGTGATGTGATAGGGGATGGGTTACATACAGCATCTGTATGCTTGCTTTGGGATTGAGAATACTGCTGGGATTTGTTCACACTGAGCAAGCAACACATGAGAATATTGTTGGTTACAGGAGCTAAAAACACTTGGATG
The DNA here is from genome assembly GCF_036971445.1 of Narcine bancroftii. Classification (NCBI taxonomy): domain Eukaryota; kingdom Metazoa; phylum Chordata; class Chondrichthyes; order Torpediniformes; family Narcinidae; genus Narcine; species Narcine bancroftii. Next base: position 140,055,136 of record NC_091474.1, on the reverse strand, counting down.
TGGAATGTAAATTGACACAAGTTGAAGTGTCAGGTAGCAGGAGACTAGGCAGTCAGGAGGGTGGAGGGAAAAATAAGTGACGGTCCATTTGAGAAGATGCATCTGGTCTTGGTTAGAAGGTGTTGGCATCAAAGCCAGGTTGAGGTTGGTCATGGATGGTGTAGAAGATGAGGTCTAAGCATCTGTTTTTTCTGATGGCCCAGGGTGTACTTAAATGTGACATAAATTTCAAGTTTAATCAAGTTTTCAGTCACCTTCTCAATAACATTTGCTCGTCATCACCAGAAACTTGCTTTTAAGTAACATATGAAAGATCTTGAGTACAAAATGTTAGTTATATATCTTTGCCTCCTATGAACGCTGCGGGACCTGTAGAATTTTTCCAGCGCTTTTATGTATTTATTTACATTAAATGATGCTTTAACAAATTATGGCTCTTTCATACAAATTTTACGAGTCTTTCTTCCAAAGTTCTCAATCGTAATTTTTCTTTGAATAAGAATATAGACAAAATTTTCCAAGTTCTTGTATTTCCCAATTTCAAAATGTGTCATCTTCAAAGAAACATAAGCGACGATATTCTGAATTAGCCTCTATTTTGAAGCAGTTTGGAAGGACAATCAGGAAAATAAATAGCCAGTGAGCTAAAGAGGTGGCAATAGAGACAAAGATTGATCAAAACAGGCCTTTAGGGCTAACTTGTGAATGTGGAGAAGAGGCCAGGAGAGAGGAAAGGTAAGAATTGATTGGGGAGGGGGTGGGTTTGGCTCCGTGAGTGCAGAGGTGAAGGAGACTGATAGAAAAGGGAAGAGAGAGAAGGACAGAGCAACAGGGAGAGGTTGGAGCTGGGGTGCTAACTGAAACCAGAGAAGTCAATGTTAATGCCATCCAGTTGTAAGGGTGCCCAGATGAAATGCAAGGTGTGGTTTCTTCAATTTTTGGGTGGTCTCTGTGTGACGAACATGATGTACTCAATGCCCTGACCGATGAAGGCAAACACGCCAAGCGCCGCCATTGCTGTCCTTTCTTCCTGAAGCCACTTTCAGGGTACTATGTACCTGAATAGCAAGGTTTCTCTAATCTCCAACACAGTCCAGGACTGCTCTGCTTTAACAAAATGCAACACCTCACATTCAACTTCCATCTGTCATTCTTTGACCCACTTCCTCAGTTGATGTAGTCCTTGATGTAATCTCAGAATCCCTTCTTCACTGTCCACTTCTTTTCACCTGTAATTGAAAGTTAACCATGTTATCTGCACATGGTTTACCAATAACCCCCCCCCCCCCACTTTCCCAGTCTTTCTCTTTCCCGACCCCTTAGTCTCCTTTCCTCCAGCTTCCCTTTTCCTTCCTATTAGAGAGCTACCCTTCATAGCCCTCTACCCTCTCCTATATCACTTCTCAGCTTCTTTCTCTTCCACTCTCTCACCTGTATCCACCTGTTAGCCAGTGTAAAGGTTAAAACCTTGTTTGATCCTTTTGTTAATTTTGGGCTTATCCCTTGAAGAAAAATTGTTGTTTGTAGTGTTACCACAGATGTCATATGTTGTAATATCCGAGTGGACTGAGAGTTTGCATTTCATTCTTCGAAGAATCATGACAGAGGTGTAAGCTTTTCTTTGAATTCATCTTATTTTGTTTATTTCTTTTATATCTGTTTAAAATTGAATGTCGTTACCATTATACAGTATACTTTGTTTACTCATTGTTTTGAAAATCTCAATGCAAAGTTATGCAAAATGTTTATTCATTTTATCAACAATGAAAGCTACTTACAGCTGCAACTATGAAGTTTGATTTATTGAATTAATAAGATAGTAATTCAGAATATCGTCGCTTATGTTTCTTTGAAGATGACACATTTTGAAATTGGGAAATACTAGAACTTGGAAAATTTTGTCTATATTCTTATTCAAAGAAAAATTATGATTGAGAACTTTGGAAGAAAGACTCGTAAAATTTGTATGAAAGAGCCATAATTTGTTAAAGCATTTAAGCTTTAAAGAAGTTTAGTTGTCTGTGAGAAGATTCCAGAAGCCTCTATGACAACATGTCTGTCTGACTGCAGGCACTTTTAACCTTGGAGAGAGATATGAGCTAGTGGTTAGCAGAATCTGGCATGAAGCCCAGAATTTGTTATTGTAAACAACTGATATGCCAGCCTGTGTGAAGCTGCAGTCCTCTTAAAAGGACCACGCATGATACAAATTTGTTCAAAGTTCTGAGGAACCAGGCGAAACCAGGAGATGACAGGCTGCAGTGTGAAGAATTCAAGATGGAGAAGAAGTCACATCAGGCTAAAGACCACGAGCAAACAGCTTCTCTCAATGAACCGTTTGATTGTGAGTTGAGCCAGCATGCAGACTGACAATGCTTGGCAGGAGACTGGAGCCAGCCACCATTGAAGAAGCAACTTCAACTACCAAGCACTGCAGACCTCCTTGGCCGACTTAAAGGTTAGTGGAACTGAAGCAGATGAACATACGTTGCAAAGCCCCACTGTACCGAGCCAAATGCTGAAGATAGAGATTCAATCAACGGTATCTGAAAGTTAAGACGTGAATTTTGATTATAGTATTTCCAAGATTATGAGCCTAAGAAGATCTTCAAAGTCATCTAGAGCAATTACAGCTTTGTGTGCTTCAAGCATATCAGCTATGCATGCTGAGGCACAAGCAGACTTGGCTACTATCGAGACATAATGTGAGTGGTTGGAGAAAAGACCTGCTCTAGAAGATAAAGAAGCAGAAATGAAGAATCAGCAAAAAGCCAAGAAGCTGAAATTAAGTTTCAGCAAGAATGAAAAAGATAATTGAAGATAGAAGAAAAGAACTAGATCTAGAGGAACAACATGCTATGAATGGGGCCAAAGTAAAAGCATTAGGTCAGGCTTCTGCAAGATCTATCACTCAAAGTGAACCACCCAAAGGGCGAGCACCTAACATTCCGGTAGATCAATGGGTACTGCAGCCATAAGAAATGAGTAGACGCGAACAAGGAGCCACGGATGGCGCTGCTAGTGCTCGAATGTCAATGACCAACCCTGTGGAAAGGGCTCGCGACATTCAGTCTCTTCCGAGCACACAATTTATGAATCTTCCAGAAAGAAAAGCATTTCAAAAAGGTTCAACGATGTGAGTTGATCATACTCAACAATTGGTATCTCTTTGTGTTGCTAAAGAACCAGCGACAAGCCAAGGATCTCCACCATTGCCATCACTTACATACTAAGGATCCCCATCAATGTCATCACTTTCAACTCAAGGTCCTACACCTATGGCACCAGTTCAAGTTCCGTATGCTCCACTCACAACAAGATAACCAGTCGCAAGCTATGGTGGACAAGACCATATATTATCACTCATAGTAAAACAAAATGAAATTCCTCTTATGTTAGCGCAGCAACAAGGTTCCTGTGGTTTACCTAAGAAGGAAATTCCAGTTTTAATGGAGATCTATTACAATATCTGACGATCATGAAATCCTTTGAACATCACATTGAAAATAACACTAAAAACATAAAAGATCATCTGTATTATCTGGAACAGTATACTAGAGGACAGGTGGAATTGGTCAAAGGTTGCCAATATATGAATCCAGAACAAGGTTTTAAAAAGGAAAACTGTTTGTATTGCAAAGATAAGCAGGCTTTAGAAAAATGTTCACAGTTGGAGAAAAAGTTGAATGACGAGAAATTAATCATTTTAAAGAAGAATGGAATAAGTTTTGGTTGCTTATGCGAAGGACACATCAGCAAAACTTGTAACAAGTGGCTCATTTGTGATATATGCAGTTTAAAGCATCCCAGGTTACTGCATCACAAAGAAGTAAAGTTGAGAAAGATGTCAAACAATCTGAATCCGGAGAGGAGTCACGTGATGGAGTAGTGGCCGGACAGTGAACTCCAGCCCTCTCCAGAAAAGTCGGGAAAAACAATGGAAAACACAAAGGCACAGAAATAAAAGTTAAAGAAAAGTGAGTATAAAGGTGGAAAGAAGATGGCGACAAAAAAAGAAAAATCAAAACCAACGGTAAGAAGAGAGGAAGAGAAGACAACGGAGGAAGAAGGTGAAGGCCTTACCTGTTCGAAGAGGCCCGCTGTGGAGAGAGAAACCCACTCCCTCAGGTCGGTAGATAAGGGACTACAAAAATGGCTCGCAGAGCCGAGTAAAAGTGCGCAACCGCGCATGCGCGATGCGCATGAAAAAAAACACACCGACGGGAGGGGGGACCAGCTGGGGAGTCGATCTCCACAGCCGGCAACGACAGCTGCAGAACACCTGCAGCAAGAAGAGACCACAGAAGACAATGGAAACAAGAAAGAAGAGAAGAAAAGGGCAACAAAGAAACAACAGATGGCCAACCCAGAGGAAGAAGAAGAGGAAGAGTACAGTGAAATAGAAGAAGAAAAGAAAGGCAAGATAAAGGAGGTACTTTCTCTTATTAAAGGATTCATGGAGTCATTTAAAGAATGGCAAACACAGGAATTTAATGATTTAAGAAAAAGAATAAACAACACAGAAGAGAAAATGAATAAAATAGATATGACCTTAACAGAAATGGGGAAAAAAATGGACAAGATGGAAGAACGGGCAGTAGCAGCAGAAATGGAGGTAGAAGACTTAAAAAAGAAATTGGAGGAATCTAATAAAAAAGCGATAGAGACACAAGAACTGTTAGCTCAAAAAATAGATATAATGGAAAATTATAACAGAAGAAATAACATAAAGATAGTGGGCCTTAAGGAAGATGAAGAAGGCAAGAATATGAGGGAGTTTATAAAAGATTGGATCCCTAAGACCCTAGGATGTCCAGAACTACAGCAAGAAATGGAAATAGAAAGGGCACATAGAGCATTGGCCTCTAAACCACAACCACAACAAAAACCAAGATCTATTGTAGTAAAATTCCTAAGATATACTACAAGAGAAAAGGTACTGGAGAAGACAATGGAAAAAGTAAGAGAGGGCAACAAACCACTGGAGTATAAAGGACAAAAAATCTTCATTTATCCAGATATAAGTTTTGAACTCCTAAAGAAGAGAAAGGAGTTCAATACAGCAAAGGCGATTTTATGGAAGAAAGGGTATAAATTTATACTAAAGCACCCAGCGGTATTGAAAATATTTATTCCAGGACAACAAAACAGACTATTCTCAGACCCAGAAGAAGCACAAAAATTTGCAGAACAATTACAAAAATAGACTGAGGGATGAAGACGGGTAATGAGAGTAAACATGATCACGATTGATATGTATGTGGGTAAAGAGCTACAAGAGTGAATAGATAAAATGTGCATACGTGAAGGTATCTGTACTTAGAGGAAAATATAGATAGTATAGACAAGAATGAATAAGGGAAGGTAATGGAATAGAAAGAATAAGGAGGGAATTAAAAGAGTGACCTTTGTTACATATGAAAAGTGAAATCTTTTCTGGGGAGGGCTGGGTGGGGAGAAATAGCGGTCACTGCAAAATCAGTTGACGCTTGCGAGTGAATTCGCAAACCCAAATGGAGAGGGGAGATGTGGTTGTCCGACAAGGGATAAAGGACAACTCAGGAGGGGAAGGGGAGATTGGGGATAAAGAAGATAGAAATAGGAGAATAAGGAAAATGTTGGATGTTGTAGGAATGTTGTCTTATAAAGAGTTGAAAATAAGAAAACAGAAATGGAAAAGGAGGAAAGGTAATGATGGAAAAAAGGAAGGAGAAGATAAACAAAGTATAAAATGGCTACGCTGAACTATATGACTTTAAATATTAATGGAATACATAACCAAATTAAAAGGAAGAAACTACTAAATTTACTGAAAAATGAAAAAATAGTTATAGCATTTGTCCAAGAAACACACTTAACTGAATTGGAGCACAAGAAATTAAAGAGAGATTGGGTAGGACATGTAACAGCAGCATCATATAATTCAAAAGCAAGAGGAGTGGCTATATTAATTAGTAAAAATGTGCCATTTAAAATAGAAGAGGAAATAATAGATCCAGCAGGGAGATATGTTATGATAAAATGTCAGATATATTCGGAGTTTTGGAATCTACTTAATGTATATTCACCTAACGAAGAAGATCAAAAGTTTATGCAAGATATCTTTTTGAAGGTAGCTAATACGCAAGGGAACATACTAATAGGAGGGGATTTCAACCTGAATTTGGATCCAAATATGGATAAAACAGGGAAAAAAATTAACAGGAAGAACAAAGTAACCAAATTTATAATTAAATCAATGCAAGAAATGAAACTTTTGGATATATGGAGGAAACAAAACCCAAAAGAAAAGGAATACTCATACTACTCGGCTAGACATAAAACATACTCAAGAATAGACCTATTTTTGTTATCAGCTAGTATGCAGGATAGAGTAAGAAAAACAGAATATAAAGCGAGAATACGATCGGACCATTCACCCTTATTATTGACAGTAAAGCTAGAGGACATCCCTCCAAGAAAGTATAGATGGAGATTAAACCCCAGACAGGATTTAGAGAATTTATTGAAAAACAATTAAAAATGTATTTTGAAGTAAATACGGAATCAGTGGAAGATAAGTTTATACTATGGGACGCAATGAAAGCATTCATTAGAGGGCAAATAATAAGCTATGTAACCAAGATGAAGAAGGACTATAATCAGGAAACAGAGCAGTTGGAAAGGGAAATAGTAAACATAGAAAAAAAAATAGCAATGAAGGAAGATACAACTAAAAGAAGAGAATTGGCGGATAAAAAAATAAAATATGAAACATTACAAACATATAAGGTAGAGAAGAATATAATGAAGACAAAACAGAAATATTATGAACTAGGGGAAAAAACGCACAAAATCCTAGCATGGCAGCTTAAGACAGAACAAGCTAAGAAAATGGTATTGGCATCAAGGAAAAAAGACAAACAAATTACATATAATCCAAAAGAAATTAAGGAAAACTTTAGAGAATTCTATGAACAATTATACCAAACTGAAAACGAAGGGAAAGAAGGGAAAATAGAGGAATTTTTGACTAAAATTGAACTACCAAAACTACAAATAGAGGAACAAAATAAATTAACAGAACCATTTGGAATAGTAGAAATACAAGAGATAATAAAAAAATTACCAAATAATAAGACACCAGGAGAGGATGGATTTCCAATAGAATTCTACAAAACATTTAAAGACTTATTAATACCGCCCCTCCTGGATGTAATCAACCAGATTGATGAAACACAAAGCTTACCAGATTCATGTAAAACAGCAATAATTACAGTAATACTAAAACAAGGGAAAGATCCACTCTTACCAGCATCATATAGACCAATATCTTTGCTAAACACAGACTATAAGATAATAGCTAAACTATTAGCAAACAGATTAGCAGAACAGGTACCGAAAATGGTAAATTTAGACCAAACTGGATTTATCAAAAAAAGACGCACAACAGACAATATTTGTAAATTTATTAACTTAATTCATGCAGTAGAAGGAAATAAAGCACCTGCAGTAGCAGTTGCTTTAGACGCAGAGAAGGCCTTCGACAGAGTAGAATGGAATTATTTGTTCAAAGTATTGCAAAAATTCAGTTTTCCGGAGAAGTATATTAATTGGATTAAAGCATTATATAAGGGACCGTTAGCGAAAGTGACAGTAAATGGACATGTATCAAAGCAATTTAACTTAAGCAGGTCAACGCGGCAGGGATGCCCACATCACCTTTATTGTTTGCGCTAGCTATAGAACCACTAGCAGAATTGATAAGAATAGATAATAATATAAAAGGAATAAAAATAAAAGACAGGGAATATAAAATCAGTCTATTTGCGGATGATGTTATAGTGTACTTAACAGAACCAGAACTATCAATAAAAGAATTATATAAGAAATTGAAGGAATATGGAGAAGTGTCGGGTTACAAGATAAACGTAAATAAAAGTGAAGCAATGCCTATGAATAATGCGGATTTCTCAAAATTTAAGAAGGAATCTCCATTCAGATGGCAAATGCAGGCAATAAGATACCTAGGTGTACAAATAAACAAAAATCTAGGCCAATTATATAAACTCAATTATAATCCACTAATGAAAAAATTACAGGACGATTTAGAGCATTGGAAAGATCTACCACTAACACTGATAGGAAGGATAAACTGTATTAAAATGAACATTTTTCCAAGGATATTATACTTATTTCAGGCACTGCCAATACAACTGACAGAAAAATTCTTCAAAGAGTTAAAGAAAATAATAAGGAAATTTTTATGGAGAGGGGGGAAACCGAGGATAGCACTAGATAAATTGACAGAATGATATAAACAAGGAGGCTTACAATTGCCAAACTTTAAAAATTATTATAGAGCCGCACAATTAAGGTACCTATCAGACTTTTATCAAACAAGGGAAAAACCAGACTGGACGAGATTAGAATTAGATAAAATAGGGGAAAAGATACCTGAACACATATTATATAAATGGGACGAAAAATTGGTACAACATAGAACTTCTCCAGTATTACATCATCTCCTCAATATTTGGAAGAAGATCCATGTAGAAAGAAATAAAACAAATTATCAATTACCAAAACTAATATTGACGCAAAATAAGCTACTCCCTTTTACAATAGACAACCTTTCCTTTAGAGAATGGGAAAAAAAAGGGATTAAAAGAATAGAAAATTGTTTTTCAGGAAGTAGATTCTTATCCTTTGAACAAATGAGAGATAAGTACAATATAACTGGAGATACAGCGCTGGCATATTACCAACTGAGATCCTACTTGAAGGATAAATTAGGAAGCAATCTGAGTTTACCAGAGGGAAGTAACCTTGAATATGTGATTACAGATACAATGTTAATCAAAAGATTTATAACAAATATGTATATTAAACTGCAAGAAAAGAAGAATGAGGAAACAAATGGTAAAACTAAACAAAAATGGGAACAAGTTTTAAATATAAAGATAAAAAAGGAAACATGGGAGAAATTATGTTCTGGAACGATGAGAAATATAATAAATACGAGGCTACGTATGATACAATATAATTGGTTACACAGACTATACATTACACCGCAAAAGTTAAATAAATGGGACCCAACAGTATCTGATAGATGTTTTCGATGTAAAAAAGAAATGGGAACAACAATTCATGCAATGTGGACATGTGAGAGAGTAGAAAAATTTTGGGATGATCTCAATCAGATATTAAATAAAATAACAGAAAACAATATACCAAAGAATCCAGAGATCTTTCTCCTAAGTAACATAAAAAACAAAGAATTTGGAATTGATTTGGAGGATGCACAAAAAAGATTTGTTAAGATAGCCCTAGCCGTTGCAAAAAAATGTATTATGTCAACCTGGAAATTGGAAGATAATTTGAAAATACAACAATGGTATATAGAAATGAATAAATGTATTCCATTAGAAAAAATAACATATAGTTTAAGAAATAATATTGAAATATTCGAACAAGTATGGGAGCCTTACATTAAATACAATAGCGAAAACCTACCGGGGACAAACATTACCTAAGTTGATGGAAGGAGAAGGAAAGAAAAGAATGGACTCTGTAGAATTTCTGGTGTATTTTTGTTGAATGACAACATTGTCTAACTGAATTAATGCAACCTAGATTGTATACCTAAAATGGATGAGAGGGGGTGGGGGGTGGCTTGGGAGGAGGGGGAGGGGGAGAAAAAGTCACTGTAAATGTGTGAAAAAGAAAAAGTGTATATCATGGCTATTGTGATTTATGGTATGAAAAATAAAAAAATTTAAAAAAAAAAAAAATCTGAATCCTAGACTAAAGACACAGTCATAGAGAATGCCTCAGCTTCAGTTCAGACAAGCAGTCTTACTGGGGCCGGTGACAAAGCTCTCTCAATAGTTCCTGTGCAGGTTAAAGCTAAGCCTTCATACTGAAGACTTATGCATTTCTTGATCCAGGAAGAACTACATAATTTTGCACTGTTGAATTGATGAATAAAGTTAATCTTCATGTAAAAGATCACAAATATTGTTGAAGACAATGAATGATGAAAGGAACATTGAAACTAATATAGTTTCAGGTTTACAGATTGCTGGATTGAATAGCAATGAATTTTGTGATCTTCCAAGTGTATATACTCAGAAGACTATGCCTGTGAATAAGGAGAAATATTCCTTATCAGGATTACGTCAAACAGTGGGATCATCTAAAAGATGTTTGCTTATCCAAATTTGATGCTACGATCGAGATGTTAATTTGATTAGATGTACCAAAAGCTCTCAAACCTTTAGAAGTAATAAGGAGTCAAAATGAGGGACCTTATGCTGTGAGAACATTGCTTGGATGGACAATTAACAGACCAGTTAGGAGGAAAAATTAATAATGATCAGGAGCTGTCGAACGTAAATATCAACAGAATTTCAGTTGTCAAACTTAATAATCTATGGGAACAACAGTTTAAAATTGATTTTCCTGAATGTCTCACAGATATTCAAGAACTGTTAAGGGAGGATAAACAGTTTCTGGATTTAGTTTCAAATTCTGTGAAAGATGTTGATGGTTATGATTGAATAGCATTACCTTTGAATAAAAGAGAAATTTGTTTGCCAGATAATAAAATAATTGCAGAGCAGTGTATGCTGAATTTGAAGAGAAAATTCAAAAGAAATCCTTCCTTTCATTTTGAATATACCAATGTCATGTCAGATATGATAACCAAGGGTTATGTAGAAAAAGTATCAGAAGATATCTCGGAACATAAAGATGGTAAAAAATGGTATTTACCTCATCATGGAGTTATACATCCATGAAAGGAGAAGCTGTGTGTAGTATTTGAATGTGGAGTATCATTTCAAGGCGTTTCATTGATTTCTCAACTTTTACAAGGTCCAGATTTAACCAATAATTTAATAGACGTTCCAATAAGATTTTGTAAAGAGCCTATTGTAATTGCTGCAGATATTGAAGCGATGTTTCATCAAGTGAAAGTACCATCAGAAGATCGTGATTTTCTATGATTATTATGGTGGCCTAATGGCGATTACAGTAAAGATATGATTGAAGACAGAATGACATTTCATTTGTTTGGAGCAACTTCACCGAGTTGTGCAAATTTTGCTCTCAAGAAATGTGTGGAAGATTATGAAGAGCAATTTAGTTCTCGAGGTATGAACATCATCTGAAATAATTTCTGTTTTGATGATTCTCACTTCAGTGGTTTCAGAAAAATAAGCAATAAATCTTTATCATGAGTTAAAAGAGATCTGTAATAAAGGAGGTTTCTTCCTCACCAAATGGATTAGCAACAGTCAAGACATGTTGGCTGTTATTCCTGAGGCAGAAAGAGCAAAGGAGATTTAAAAAAAATACCTTGACTTGGATTGTGACATTCTACCTGTCGAAAGAATTCTGGGAGTGCAAGGTTGTGTTCAATCTGATGTTTTCAAATTCAAAATTGTTTTAAAAGAATGTCCTTTGGCAAGTAGAGATATTCTTTCGATCATACGCTCAATATATGATCCTTTGGGAATATTGGCACCAGTAGTATTAATAGCCAAGAAAATTCTGCAAGAATTATGCAGAAGAAAATTTGGATGGGATGAAGCAATACCAGATTTCATCGCACGGGGGGCGTGGCAAGATGGCGTAAGGAATAGACGTGCCTTCCAGTCCTCTCCTGACTCTTTGTTATTGTTTTGTCTATAAGTGCCCGTTAAAACTTTTTTAAAAGTTTATAAATAGTTAGAGGTTTTGAATGAGCTCCTAATGATACAATTGTTTTAAAAAAAGTTAAAAAAAAAAACGGCAACAGATCGTTAAGAAACTGTATTTCCCGAAGTTATCTGAGCCTACCTGTTTACAAGAAGCCAGGACTCAGCGTGGAATGGATCCAGGAGAAGAAGTGCAAGACTCGGCAATGGAGCTCCGCTCTTTACCGGTAGGGCTCTTTAAAGATGGCGCCCAGCAGCCTTTGGAACAAAGGGCTAGCCAGGCGCGTATAATTCAATCAACGCCCGCTATGAGCGCTGTCACTGAACCTTTGACAGTTGGAACAGCTGGGACGCCGCCAGCTGAAGACCCAACTTTAAAGAGACGTCCACTGATCGATGTAGCGGTGGCGCTGCGAAATGCACCACCAGTTATGAAGGCTTCAATAGATTTTGATGTAACGAAGGCTCTTGATATAATATGGGTTAAGGATAACCCTGACTATCAGTCCTCTGATACTGCTGAGGCAGGGGTTTCTACACGTAGTCATACTGCAAGAAAAGCAGTTAAACTAAGGGAAGGAATGGAAGATCCTTTGGTAATTCAGAAACAGCAGGATCCTATTGTACCTGAATCTATTCCAGTTGATATGCTAATTAAGAATCTTGAATTTAAGTTATCTTCTTCAATAAAAGAGATAGGTAAATCTTTAGTTCAAGTTAACACTAAGCTTAATACCTTGGTGGATATTAATACTCAACAGATGGTTGATTATGGAGCTTTTAAGCTTGAAACGAATGAAAGACTTGATGTTTGTGACCAAGGTATAGTCGAGGTACAAGATCAATTACAAGACGTAAATAAAACAATTGAAACTTTACAAATCCAGATTTCATCGCACAAGATTGGATGAATTGGATTGAGAATCTTGTAATTTTTGAATCAACAGATGTCTTAAAACTACAGACTTTGGAATTGCCACATTTGCTTAGTTGCACCATTTTGTTGACGCAAGTGAAGGATTTAGCGAACTGCCGGTTATTTACTATGGCGAAATAACCAAGAGCGAGTACATTGTGGATTTGTAATGGGAAAAGCCAGAGTGGATCCATTAAAGCCAGTCACCATACCTCGAATGGAATTGACTGCTTCTACTCGAGGGAGCAAAAATAGACACTATGAAGGGAATTACAGATGGAGTTAACAGAGTCTACGTTTTGGTCTGACAGTACTTAAATACATTAATAACAAAGCCATGAGGTTTCGTACCTTTGTGGTTAACAGAATTAATGAGATCAAGAAGGTTTTGCATGCTAATCAATGGAGATATGTTAAAACAGTGGATAATCCAGCTGATATGGTTTCATGAGGATCAAAAGTTCAATCATTTCTGAAAAGAGCCAACACTTGGGTGTTCAGTCGTCAATTTCTTTCGCAATCTCGAGAAGATTGGCCTCAAAATCCAGAAGAGTTAAAAGAATTTTCAATGGAGGATCCAGAAATCCAAAACATTAATGTGAATACTATTCAAATATCTAATGAGAGTGATCTGATTATTCATTTAATTTGCTACCATTCTTCATGGTTTTGTTTGAAAAGGGCAAGTAAAATGGATTTTTAGGTTAAAAAATTGTTTTTACATCGTATCAAAAAAAGAGAATCTGAAGTCTCAAGCTGTAACCCAACAGTTGATGAATTGGCAATGCTGAATTAGAGATAATTTGTTTGTGTCAGAAAAAGGCATTTGATAATGAGAAAGCAAGTCGTGTTTACAAGCTAATTCCTATTCTTGTAAATGATGTATTGAGAGTAGAAGGAAGATTGGAAAAAAGTAATAATGCCAGAAAAAGTGAAACATCCAATTATCTTAGCTAAGGAATTTCATATTTCTGAATTGATTGTTCAACATATACATGTGAAAACAGGTCATGGTGGTTGTAATCACGTGTTGTCAGAATTACTTGGTGCTTCAACCTTGATCAAAAAATTATATCAAAATGTGTTAATTGTCAGTGTGCAAATGCTAAACCTGGACAACAACAAATGGCAGATTTGCCACAAGACAGAGTTTCACCTGATGAACCCCCATTTATGTACATGGGAGTTGATTATTTTGGTCCTTTACAAGTAAAACGAGGAAGAAGTGTTGAAAAACGATACGGAGCAATTCATATTGAAGTAGTGTCATCGCTTGATACAGACTCTTTTATCAATTTTCTTTGACATTTTATCACTAGATGTGGTCAAGTAAAAGAATTAGGTTCTGATAATGTATCTCAATTTACAGGAGCTCAATTAGAGTTAGAAAAGCAATTCAAAATTTGAATCAACATCAAATTCATGATTCATTACTTCAAGAGGAAATTAGTTGGATATTTAACCCACCCATAGGATCACATCTTGGAGGTGTGTGGGAAAGAACGATAAGATCAATCAAGAATATTCTTAATTCCATTTTTGAATAATCAAATATTGAATGAGGACAATCTTCAGACAGTATTGTGTGAAATCGAAGCTATTTTAAATAGTTGTCCGATAAAGAAATTCTGTCGATTCAAATTACATCGAGGCACTTACATCAAATCCACTCTTACTTAATCTAAACAGATTTATTTTGGAAAAGATGGATTAAAGAATATCTTTTATTATTACAAGAAAGACAAAAATGATTTAAAGCTAAATGCAATTTTGTATGCAGAGACATTGTAATTATCATGGACGATTCTGCACCAATAAATTCTTGGTTGCTGGGGAGAATCATGGATACAGTTCCAGACTAAAAAGGTTTCGTTCGGCAAGTGCGGATTAAAACCAAGACTGATTGCTTAAATCGACCTATTACTAAAATCTGTTTTTTACAAGAAGGAGAAAGTTTGATTTCTAATCTTGTATTTATCATATTTACTTTTATAACTGTTATAGTAATTATTATTTAATAGTCATTAATGTCTATTAAAATAATTAGGGGCTGGAATGTAAAGGTTAAAACCTTGTGTTTTTGATTCTTTTGTTAATTTTGTTTCTATCCCTTGAAGAAAAATTGTTGTTTGTAGTATTACCATAATTACTACGATGTCATATGTCGTAATATCCAAGCGGACCGAGAGTTTGCATCTCATTCTTCGAAGAATTATGACAGGTGTAAGCTCAAGATACTTTTCTTTGAATTCATCTTATTTTGTTTATTTCTTTTGTACTTGTTTAAAGTTGAATGTCGTTACCATTATGCAGTTCACTTATTGTTAGGAAAATCACATTGCAAAGTTATGCAAAAAGTGTATTAGCTTTATCGACAATGAAAACTACTTACAGCTGCAACTATGAAGTTTGATTTATTGAATTAATAAGATAGTAATTTGGAATATCGTTGCTTACGTTTCTTTTGAAGATGACACGTTTTGAAATTGGGAAATGCTAGAAAACTTGGAAAGTGTCATGTATAGCCAGTGCTCCTCCCCCTCTCCCCACCTTTTTATTTCAGACCCTTACCAGTTTATCCAGATTCCCAACCAAGGCCCTGGGCCTGAAACATTGGTTATTCTTGACTTTCTACAGCATTTGAATATATGGCATTTTAATGCTGTTATCTACATTGTCATTCAAATTGTTAATGTAGATACCAAACAGCAGTAGATCCACCACTGATCTCTGAGATCCAATCTGGAAAGCATCCCTCCCTCCACTGCCACTCTCTGACTCCCAGCTCCAAGGCAGTTTTGTGTTCATTTTGCCATCTCATCCTGGATTGTATGTGATCAGACCTTCTGGACTAGCCTACCATAAAAAAATCATGGCATTGGTCTTGCTAATGTTCCTGTGGGAAACATTCACCACCCTGCTCTTGTTAATAATCTTGGTCACCTGGGGGGGGGAGGGGGAACTTCAAACATGTATGCTTTTAATGTAATAAAATCTCACAGAAAACTTCACATTATCAGACGATCGACACCAAACAAACCAGGGAGATGTCATATGACAGTGGAAGTCTGAACGTTGAGTGAGAGAGGCAAAGTTATTGAGCATCGAGCCTTGCCAACTGAAGGTGGTTGTTAAAAGTGAGGCAGTCAAAAGTGGGGATATGCAAGAGACAAGATTTGGAGTAGTGCACAGATCCCAGAGTATTGGAGAGCTGGAAGAAGCTACAGGAAGAGGCAAAGCAATGGAGGGATTTGACAATGGAACAATTGCTGGATGTAGAAGCTGGTGTCGGTCAACAGCGATGAGTGGAAGGGGGCTTGGCATCAGTTTAGATATTGACTTTGAGCCTCATGGGAGTTATGGAGGAGGAGGTAGAGATTGGAGCCAGAAGCCAAGAGCATGAAGCAAAACAGCTGGAAGTATTAGAACTACTGGTTGAAGATTGGTGGGAAGCATTTGAAATTGGAGAAGGATGTTTTAATCAAACATTGTAATGTACAGAAGTCAACCCCTGCAGATTCTGAAACTTCTCAATGGGTTAGAGCGCATTGGTGAATCTAAAACCAGAGTTGATCTTTCCCGGTTGATGCCGTTTCATCAGTTCTGGAACTGTGTTGCATTCTTGCTTTACTTTCCTGTTCCAATTCATGTTCTGAGTGCAGAAATCCTTCTTGGTGCGGTGCATCTGTGTCCAACATTATACATGCATCCTTCCCATGCTCGGCCAAGTGATAAAGTTTTCCAACTTAAACTGGTTTTGTCATTTATCAACTACAACTTTTTTTGGCCCCGGTTCAGTCAAAGCTGGGCTGCAGCTATGTTTTCCTAAAAGCAGTATTCACTGCAACAATTATTAAGTATCTTTGTTTCTTACAAAGGTGTGACATCTCCAAACCCCAAGCATGTAAAAATATGACAGTCAGATGATCAGTTCAATGCACAAAAGTGCTGGAGAAGCTCAGCAAGTCACACAGCATTCCTGATGTGGCAAAGATAGGCAGCCAAAGTTTTGGGCCTCAGCCCTTCTTCAAGGTTGAACTTTCAGATTAAATCTGTCAGTTTTGCCCTTTCTCAGAGCCACAAAGACATGAAAAAGCAATTTAAATGTTATCGTTTCCCATTAATTGGAGTACCTGGAAGATAGAACAGTTACTTTGAGATTCTTGTTTTAAACGATTTCAGAATGGTCCTGGAAATTGAATTTTTGTTTTATCAGCTAAAATGGTAATTATTATAATATCCAGCAGTCGATTGTTTGAAGATTTTCTGCATTCAAGAAATTTACGTGACATTTTCCTACAGTGTAGCTATGTCAGTGCTCCTATTTGGTCATCCTTCTATAATCTAGGCAGCTTCTGACAGTAAAATGAAGGCAAGATAATGCTGCCTTCTTTCATGTGAACTTGTGGGCATAATGGAATGATTTCCATTTTGGCTGCCCAGGCTGGACTTTGTCTAGACTTGTGTACTAGGAGACCATAGCTGTACTTGTTTGTATTCACTGTAACAGAAAGAGCCAATATTCTTGTCTGAAATTGCAGCTGTCTTAAATTAAAGGAGCAGCCAAAAGTGATTTTTTTTTCATCTGTGTGCTAAATTCAATTTCATTTGGCACAATGGGGTCAGATCCTCGTATTAAAGATTTTGTTTTGAGGTGGTTGGGTTTTCTGTCTGCTTTCAATGCGTCGGTCTTTGAATTGAGAATAAATGCCCCTCCAAGAATAGGAATCTGAGTCAGGTTATGATGTGAGGTAGATGGGGAAGAGATGTATTTTGAGGAAAATATTGCCATTGGTGAACTGATGGGCAAAAAGTCACCATCTTCAGCAATATTTTGTCTTCTCAGAAGAAATATCAACTAGCAAGGCATGATCACACCGTTCGGCACCAAATCCCAGAAACTCGACTTAAAAATGTAGTCACTTTTTAATTCGGCACAATGTAGTCAGTTTTTGACTAAAATGAAGGCAGGATGATGCTGCGTTCTTTCATGTGAAGTTGCTTCATTATTAGACAGTCCGAAGCTCGAGGAGCTTTTATCAAAGGTGATCAAAACCTTGGTTAAGGTTTATTTTAAAGAGCAAGAGGAAGTCAAGGGAATGAATTGCAGAGGTATGGTCATTGAAGGTATGGCCACCAATGGTATTGCAGTGGGAAAACTGCTGTTAGTTATTAAAATTTAAAACTTGAAATTGACATGAACAAAAATAAATAATTTTTCACTGTTCTGTCTGACTTCATGGAAGAATATGCGCTTGATTGAACCAAGGTGTATTCCAGGGTACTGAAAGAAGTGGCAGAAATTATAGTCGAGGCTTTGGTGATAATTGACCAAAATTCTCTGGACTCTGGGCAGGTCCTGGCAGATTGGAAAAAGACGGCAAGCGTCACGCCACTATTCAAAATAGAAGGTAGGCAAAATACTTGAATCTATTATTAAAGAAGAAATTGTGAGGCATCTGGAGCAAAATGGATATATCGGGCAGCCTGGTCCTGTATGACAAATTTACTGGAGTTCTTTGAGGATAGAGAGTAGATAGAGGAGAGCAGGTAGATGTTGTTTACCTGGATTTTCAGAAGGCTTTTGATAAGGTGAAGGACTTCCGCAGAAGCTAAGAAAGCAGTTGGGGGTGATGTATTAGCATGGATAGAGGATTGTTTAACCAATAAAAAGCAGAGAGAGTTGGGGTACAGGGTTGTTTTTCTGGTTGGCAATCAGTAGTAAGTGGTGTGCTGCAGGGGTCAGTGCTGGGTCTGCAAGTGTTTATGATATGCCTTAATGATCTGGAAGAGGGTACAGAGTTCAGTGTACCCAAGTTTGCTGATGACACTAAATTGAGTGTAAAAGCAAATTGTGCAGAGGATACATGAGTCTGCAGAGAGATATAGATAGGTTAGTGTGTGGGCAAGGGTCTGGCAGTTGAAGTTCAATGTTGATAAATGCAAGGGTATCCACTTTGGAAGGAAGAGTAGAAGAACAGATTATTATTTAAATAGCAAGTGGTTGCTGCTTGCTGCCATGCAGAAGGACTCGCAAGTGTTTGTACATGAATTGCAAAAGGTTGGTTTGCAAGTGCTACAGGTGATCAAGAAGGCAAATAGAATGTTGGCCTTCATTGAGAGAGGGATTGAATTTAGGACTAGGGAAGTTATGCTGCAACTGTACAAGGTACTGATGAGGCTACATCTGGAGTACTGCATGTAATTCGAACCTCCTTACTTGAGGAAGGATGTACTGGCTTTGAAGGCAGTGCAGAGGAGGTCCACCATGTTGATTCCAGAGATGAGGGGATTAGTCTATGAGGAGAGATTAAGACGACTGAGATTGTACTCACAGTAATTTAGCAGGAGAGGAGATCTTATAAAAATATATAAAATTATGATAGGCACCGATCAGATAGAAGCTGGCAAGTTGTTCCCATTGGTGGGGGAGACTAAAACTAGGGGACAAAGCCTCAAGATTCAGGGAAGTAGATTTAGGACGGAGATGGAGGAACTGCTTTTCCTAGAGGATGATGAGTTAATAGAAGCACTGAAGGCTAAATATATTTAAGACACGGTTGGTTGGATGGATTTTTACACCTTTGGGGAAGTAAGGGACATAGGGAAAAGGCAAGTTGGTGGAATGGCCTACTCTTGCTCCTGTTTTTTTTAAATTTTCTTGTGCTGTTACTGAGAATGGATATTTTTTTGAAAAGTTTATTTAAAATTTTTAAAAATACAAATGTAAAATACAAAAAAACCCTCTAAGTCTACCCCACTATACCCCCACACCCTACCATCCCTCCCCCCCCCCCTCAGAGCTTAACATACACAAAGAAAAGTATTTATGAACAAACACACAGAGTGTGTTAGGTTGCAATACATCAATTCAATAATCCAAACAAAAATAGAAAAATTACTTAACATCTAAATTCATATATTTCAAATATGGAGTCCACATTTTTTTCAAAAAAAGAGTAATTATTTTGCAAATTATATGTAATTTTTTCCTAAACATAAACATATACTCAACTTCACCTCATTTTTCCAAGTTACCACTCTACATTTCCTAGCCACTGCCAAACTCAATCGGATAAATGCAATCCAAGGTTTATCCAAACGCGCTGTTAATGGATTTATATATCCTAATAAACACAACCATGGATCCACATACAAATCTATTTGGAAAAAATCTCGCCAAAATTTTATAATCTTTTCCCAAAAAGGTTTAACCTTTATACAATTCCACACAGAATGAACAAAAGTACCTATCTGATCTCCACACCGAAAACACAAATCAGAATCACTAAAGCCATACCCCTTTCACTTTTCAGGAGTTAAATGTAACTGATGCAAAAAATTATAATTAACTAGACTATAATGCACATTAACTAATTTAGTAACACTATGCAAACACAAATTTGACCATTCTTCCTCAGAAATAGAAGTAAATAACTCCTGTTCCCCTTTATCCCTTATTTTGAATACACCTACCTTCTTCATTTTTACCTGTAACAACATTTCAGAAACAAACCCTTTCTTTCCTTTATCCACAAGTAATATTTCAAACTTCAATTGTGTTAGTAATATCATTTCTCAACCAAAACTTCATTAAAAAAATCACATACTTGATAATAAGCAAACAATGTATTTAATGATATCCCAAACTTCTCTCTTAGCCTATCAAATGAAAGAAATAAACCTGCCTCAAAACCTTTGAGTCCCATTCCTTCAAATAAGGATTATGCATAGAAAAAGGAGTCAACTGATTTTGATATAACGGAGTTTTAATTGAGCATACATCCTTCAAACATATAAATTGGTTCCACTTACTCCATACTTTAAACAAATGACTCAAAACAGATAACTTGTACGTTTGTAAAAGCAATAAATTCCATTTATATATAAAATGGTGTATTGATCTTTCCCGTATCTGATCATTTTCCATGTACGCCCACATGATCAATATCAAACAATCTACTAATAAATTTCAACTGCGCTGCCTGGTAATCATTTGGAAAATGCAATAACTGAAGATCTCTCAAATCATATATCCACGTCAATTTTTGCATTGATACTCGAGATAATTTACCTTTCCATAAAAAAGTACGTATCACTTTATTTAATTATTTTTTTTAAATTCCCCGGTACAGGACATGGAATTGATTGAAACAGATACAGAATACATGAATACAGAATACATATTCATTTTGATACAATTTACCCAACCAATTAATGTCAATGATATAAATCCTTCCATCGATTTAAGTCAGACTTAATCTTATTTAACAAAGGTAAATAAATTAAACCATATAAATTCTTATACTCCTTATCAATAATTATACCTAAATACTTAATCTTATCTGACCATTTAAATTTAGTAATTTGCATACAATCTGAATAGTCCTCATCAGATCAGATATAGGCAAAATCTCACTTTTATCCCAATTTACCTTATACCCCAACATTGATCCATAAAATTTTAACAAATCCTGTAAAGGTTCTAAAGAATTCTTGGGTTGAGATAAATATATCAACACATCATCTGCAAATAAATTCATTTTATACTTTCATTGCCCAACCGTAATACCCTGAATATTCATACTTTGTCTAATTGCCTGGGCTAAAGGTTCTATAACCAACACAAATAAGGCTGATGACAATGGGCAGCCCTGTCTAGTTGATCTATTCAAAGTAAATACTTGAGAAATCTGACCATTTATCACCACCCACGCAGAAGGATTCGTGTATAATGCCTTAACTCAGCCAATAAACGATGATCCAAATTTAAATCTCTCCAACACTTTAAACAAAAATTTCCACTCAACCCAATCAAAAGCCTCCTCAGCATCTAATGCTAATATTATTTGTTGATTAAGTTGCTGTCTTGGCGCATTAATTATTGTAAGTAATTTAGTAATATTATCAGCTGAATATCTATTTTTAATAAATCGTGCCTGATCTACGTGCACCAATTTTGGTAAAAAATTAGCCAATCTATTTACTAAAACTTTTGCTATAATCTTATAAATCAACATTCAATAAAGATATAGGTCTATAAGGCTTCTCTATCTTTCTTTGTTATAACTGTTATCAATGCTGTCTAAAATGATTCAGGAAACAACCCAGTATCTGTAACCTGCTTCAATACATCCATATATTCTGGAAACAACAAATCATGAAATTCTTTATAAAACTCTACTGTAAATCCATCCTCACCAGGTGATTTACCAATCGACATAGATTGTAGTGCCTCTTTAAATTCAAAATCTGTAAATGAAGCATCTAACAATTATACATCATTCTCCTCCAAAATAGATAAATTCAACTTAGACAAAAAAGTATCAATCTATTCAGTATCTACATTCCCTTCAGATGCATACAAATCTCGATAAAAAGCACAAAATTCCTCATTAATCTCCTGTGGTTTGTAGGTGATACCTGAATTTCCCTGTATTGCAGTAATTATTTTAGAAGTTTGTTCAGTTTTCAATTGCCATGCCAATACTTTATATGCTCTTTCCCCTAATTTGTAATAACACTGTTTTGATCTCAAAAGCAATCTCTCATAATTATGTTAGCTTCATATTGTAACAAAGTTTCAAATTGGATAACTGTATCTTATTATATTCCGTTGCATTTTCTTGAAACTTTTCTCTAGATCTGTAATCTCTCTCTAACTCCAAATTGCTTTTTCACTTCAGCTGTATAACTAATAATTTGACCGCGTAAATATGCTTTTAAAGCATCACACAATGTAAATTTACTTTGTACTGATCCCTCATTCATCTCCAGAAAAAGTTTAATCTGATCTCTCAAAAACTAAACAAATTCAGATCATCTAAGTAACATCCCATTAAACCTCCAACGGTAAGTTCTTTCAACCTTCTCAACAATTCCACAAAAAAATCAACAATAAAGAATGATCTGACAATATTCTACTCATATTCTGCATAATCAGCCCTTCCCTGTAAATAAGCTGAGACCAAAAAAAGATCTATTCTAGAAATGAGTCATGACGAGCAGAATAAAACGAATAATCCTTCTCAGTCGGATGAGTACGTCGCCATATTTCAACTAAATTTAACTCCATCAGTTCTATTACCCTTTTAGCCATCTTAGTTTTCTTAACAATTTTGGAGATTTATCCAACAGTGGATTCAAACAGCAATTAAAATCCCCTCCTACCATTATATTCTCATTTGATTGATTCAAATTTAAAAAAAGCATTAGTTACAAATTTTAAAATCATCTTCATTCGGTGCGTACAAATTCAATAAAGTCAAGGCTTCTGAAAACAATTTACAATTCACTTTCAAAATTCTTCCAGCATTCTCAAAAACAGATTCTAAAATAAAGGGTACCCTTTTATATACCAAAATCGCCACTCCCCTGACCTTAGAATTAAAAGAAGATGCCAAAACATGTCCAGCCCACTCTCTCTTCAATTTCAAATGTTCTTTTTCTGTCAAGTGCATCTCTTGTAGAAAAGCAATATCCACCTTAATCTTTTTGATATAATCCAGAACCCGCTTCCTCTTTATCGGATGATTCATCCCTTTAACATTAAATGTCCCAAAATTCAATTTACTCATTTTATCTTAACAAATAACTCTCAATGCAACCAACCCAATAATACACTAAAGCTCTGGTAAAAGAAAAAAAAAAACCCGCCCCCTTACCTTACTCTAAATAAAATACAAATAAACCATAAAGAGAGGGGGAAAAAAAGGAACCCCCCCCTAAAGAAAAAAAACCCCACAAAAGTAGTACCCCCCTCTACTGACAGGGTGTGGTCTAAACCACTAGTGGCAGATGACTACAGAAGTTGTAGTGACATCCACCCGCCCCGCCCCCAGCTGATATTCATATATTTCAATACATCACCTAAATAACAATATTAATTCAATCCACTCCCCCCACAATTCCACCAGATTGATCCTGAACATCAGTTGCAACAGTAGATAAATCCTCTTCTCCCTTCCAGGTCGAATGTTAATCTTGACCATTCCTCCTACTATTCCCATTCCCGTTGCCATTATGCTTCGGAGAACCATTTGCTTTTGATTGTTTCTGTAACTCAAAACTATGAGCATTATTTGGCAAAGAATTAGCAAAAGACAAAACTTCAGTGTCATCATCAAAAAACGATACAAAATTTTTTAGTGGTGGCTAAAATTCCTTCAGCTGCTCAAGTTGCAGTGTATCAACCATGGAGTGTTGCATTTCTGCTTTCACCATCAAGTAAAATTGTTATATTTTAAATCAAAAAGAATTATGCTTGTCCTTTAAAAAGAACGGATAAACTTGAAATCGGTGGGGGGGGGGGGGCGGGAGAGGCATCAAGGCACTGATCTTATTGACTAAAATATCCATTTCCTGCTTTTCATTCTAATATTCTAAAATCCAGCCAAAAATACCTTTTGGAAGTGCAATGGCTTTTTGATTGTTAAGAAATACTGGTGCAGTAAAGTTGTGCCAGTGAGGAGGAAAGTTTTGGTCCACAAGCCAGATCTCCCCTGCTCTGTAAACACCATTTAAGCTCGTTTCCAGCCACATAAACATAGAAAAGGCCTTTACTGAAATGGTTTGACTCCTTGCCTCGAACAAAGTAGTATTCATTGTGATCAAGTGTTAGCTGAAGTGATGTGAACACCTCTGTGTAATAGGGATTTGAACTCATGACCTTCCTACTCAGAAGCCTGTAAAACTGAAATGCACGTTTTTCAGAATGTTTATACTTCACTCTGCTTGTTCCGCCGCTCAATTGTGGTGGGAGAAATGCCAGTGATTTCTCCTGCTCACTGGGGCCAGCAACAGATCGGCCGAGAGTTGTTGCAGATCTGTGGAAATGCTTCCATTGAGTTTCAGAGTGTTACTAATACATAAATATTTAAATTTGAATTCCATATAAAATAGAATTAATTTATCCTCGTTTGAGACATCAGACAGGTATTTGTTTATCATTGCAGTGAAGAACCTTGCCCATTAGTTTTTATTATTTTTTTGTTCCATTCTTGAGTTCCAAAAGCCCTGCCACCCAGGGAAGTGGTTGGCAATAAATTGGCAACCTGACTGTCTAGTTCTTCAATGAAGATTAAAGGAAAAAAGTACAGTATTAGAATTCTAACGCTCTCTTAAGTCCAACAAAAAAGTGTGGGATCCCCAAGAAATGTGTCTAATCACACACAAACTATGCTGTTACTGGAAGTTTGCTGGCTGGATAGAGTTGGAACCATTCTTCCTTACAAGGCAAATGTCCAACTCAGGATGAGGTCTGGACATTGAAACTCTATGCCAAATTCTGGGTCCCAAGCTCACTGGCGACCCAGAGACTTGAGGCATTCTAATGCTCCCTCTTACTCAGAGGCACTTGTTTATTTCTCAGTGTCTCTCCCTTCACCAACCCCTAGCCCCACCAAAAGATCAGCTGTTGTTGTGAAGCAGTTGTTACTAGATAACTGCAGGTATCTAGGATGCCCTTGCGCAAATCCCTGGAAGTCAAACATCTTGTCAGTATTGGAGGAAGGGGTTGTTCATTGACTGATGAGACCTATTAGTGTAGAATATATTGTACATGAACAGTAACCCTGGAGACTTCATACTTGAGAAAATATTTGCAACTATAAAGTTCAACTATCATGTTATGATCGAAACAAAGGTCTGTAATGCATGGCTGTGCAATGGGTTAAAAGCTAAAAGGTATAATTGTTCCTTTCCAAAATGGCCTTGTTCAGAAAGTGGACTTCCTTTCTGATTGGAGGAATCTCAAGCCAATGTTCTCTTTTCACTTACAAAGACAACTTTTTTGTGTTACTTTACAAAAGTGGTGTGTGGTTGTTACACAAAGCTTTGATTATTTTGTGCTTCACTTATTCTGTGACCAATACTTGAAGTTTGTTCATTCTGTTGTCTGGTCATGATCTGGCACTTCTGGAGTAAAGCTGACAAAAGATTAAAAATAAATTTGTCTGAGTTTCCCATGGTTGCTGCGGAAACTTAATTCTGTTTCTCAAAATGGTTCTTTGGAATGGGGTTGTTTATTGAGACTGGGTTTTCAGATTTGTCATCGTTCTTCTGGTTGCCGAAAGCAGCAATACGGAGTACATCTGTGTGAGGATTGAGAGGGAAGCAAGTCCAACCTCCTTCAGTACATTCATTGCACTGTCTGATATCGAGAGTTTTATAGACTTTGCAGTATTCTGTGTGAATTAAAACTTCATATGGATCTTCAGTGTTCATTTTCCTTGCTTGAAATGAAAGTTTCAGAACAATGCAAGCAGTAGCTGTTTGTACTGGGCTTGAATGTTTGCAGGGAGCAGAAAACATGTTCAGGGGTTTGGGGGATGAAGTCAAGGAGTGCTGAGGAAACTGCAGGTCCAGTTTCTAGATTTCGACAAATTTGAAATTAGAAGCTTGTCATGATTTTTCTGTCCTTTCTTCCAAGGCGGTCTGGTGGTTCATTGTTGCTGATTTGAGGGGCTATCACTGGTGACTGAGATGAAGCAATGTGCATGCTGATGGTCGGAATAGGGAGGGGTTACTGATATTTGGGCTAGCCAGTGAAAGACTGGGCAGAGGAGGGTGGTGGGTGAAATGATTGCAGAGCAACTTGGCCGTGGCAATCAAATTGCAGGGTCTGACTCAAGATGATGGCGCCGATGATCGGCAGCAGCCACAAGGGGGTTGCAGGCTCAGGAAGTGGAGGACTGGCACAGAGCACCAAAAAGTAGGAAGACCACACCCCCCATTTGAGGAGGAAGCAGAGTACATGACTCATAGGATGGTAACCTTGGTGAGGGTCTCTGAGGCTGAAGAACAGACAGGAGGCCGGCTGATGACTCGAGGCGAGCTACCCATGTAGTCTGCAGATTGCTGTCAACAGCAGTCAAAGGATTCACACCAGACTGCAGACTGCTAGAGACTGGCTTGACTCTGGTTGAAGAGCTACCAGGTTCAGAACTGGGATGCAAAAGGATGCTGGAGGCTTGCTGATCGTGTCAGAAGTGTGCATCTAGAGCTCTGGTAGCTTATGTTTCAAACTGAAGGCAGAATGGCTGCAGGAGCACAAGAGCCAAAGCCATGGACATTCAATTACCCTGGGGGTATTGTCTTTTGCTTCCCTTTCTCTGGCTGTAAGGGGCACTGGGCAATATTTGCTGATAGTGAATCTTTGTCTGCCTTGTGGAAGGAAATTTTGTGTAATATCACATTTTCTGTTTTATTGAATCTTGGTGGGAGTTTTGGGTGACGGGAGAAATTGATTCAAGGGTCGGCTCATGAGTATGGTAGCCAAGAAAGAACAAGAAGGACTTGGGAGAGCTAGAAAGGGACATAGAAAGCCCTTAGCAAGTCAAATTAAGGAAATCCTTAAGTCATTCTATGGTTGCATGAGAACAGAAGGATGATGAGAGTGAAGGTAGGGGCGCTTAAGAAGAAAGGAGGCAATATGTGCCTTGAGGAGGAGTTTGGGAGGTCCTAAATGAATACTTTGCTTCAGTTTTTAGCAGAGTTAAGGACTTTGGTCAAGGTGAGGTCCGAGTAGAGCAAGCTTGTGTGCTGAAGCATGTTCAGTTTAAGAAAGAGGGAGCATTGGATTTTTTTTTTTAAAAAACCTCCAGGAACAAACAAGATATACCCCAGGTTGAGATGGAAAGAGATTGCTGGGGCATTGGCAAAAATCTTTGCATCCTCATTGGCCACAGGGGATCTGCTGGAGGATTGGAGAATGGCAAATGTGATCCCCTTGATTTAAAAAAAACTTAATGGGGGAATCTGGGGAATTATAGACCAATGAGTCCAACATCAGTGCTGGGCAAACTTAGAGAGGATTCTTAAGGACATGATTTACAAGCATGGTTTTGTGAGGGGAATGGCATGCTTTATGAGCCTAATTGAGTTTTTTGAGGAAGTAAGATTGATAGGATGGTAGATATCTTTCTTTGGCTTGGCTAGTAGATATGGTGTGTATGGATTTGACAAGGTGCCCCATAGGAGATTCGTTCAGAAAGCCATGAGGCATGGAACTTTGGCCGTGTGGATACAGAAATGGCTTGCCTGAAAAATAGAGAATAGTCATGAACATAAAGCATCTGCCTGGAGGTTAGTGACTAGTGGAGCCTGCAGGGAACTGTTCTGGGACCCTGCTCTTCGTGATTTTTATAATTGTCCTGGATGAAAGAGTTGAGGCATTTTGGTAGGTCAACATGGTTAACAGTAGGATACTTAATGGTGTGGATTAACAGAAGGACCTTGGGGTCCATATCCATAAATCTCTCAATGTCACTGTGCAGGTTGATAGGACAGTTAAGAAGGCCAATGGTATGCTGGATCCATTAATTGGGGAATTGAGTTCAGGAGTCATAAGGTAATGTTGGCATCTTTATAAATCTCTGGTGGAACCAAACTTAGAATATTGTGTTCAGTTCTGGTCTCCTCACTACAGGAAAGATGTGGAAGCTGTAGAGAGGATGCAAAAGCTATTTGTCAGGATGTTACCTGGATTGGAAAATATGTCTCTGAGGCAAGGTTAGCAGAGCTGGGACTTTTGTCTTTGGAGTGAAGAAGGATGAGAGGTGACTTAATAGAGGTCTACTAGATTATGAAAGGAATAGATAAGGTAGACAGTCATCCCCTTTTTCCCAGGGCGCAGGTAGCAAACACCCGAGGACATCTGTACAAAGTGAAGGGATGGGAAGCTTTTTTTGCACAGAGAGTTGTGGATGCCCAGAATGTCTTGCCAGGGGTGGTGGTGGAAGCTGGAACAATAGGCACATGGATGACAGAAAAATAGAGGGTTATGAGGTAGGGAGGACTTGGTGGTTTTTTTTTGGTTGGTATATATGGGTTGGCATAACATTGTGGGCCAAAGGGCCTGTATTGCGCTGTAAAGTTCAAAGTTCAGAAAGCATCTGTGGAAAGAGACAGTTAATGTTTTAGATCTGGGACTCTTCAACAGAAAATGAGAGGATTGAGTTAGTCTGAGTCGAGAAGAGTGATGGGTGAAACAAAGGGATTTTCCTTAATAGGGGAAATAATGGTGCAGTTAAATTGAGATGAAGTTTCTTGGTGTCTGTCATGTGTAACTAAAATTATGTGGTCTGTGCAATCTTGTATAATTTGACTATGTGCAAAAAAATAAGAATGGCAAGCTCAATTTGCAAGCTCCAATACAAACAAAAAGAAAGAGTGAGCTATCTAAAGGCAGAGAATTCCTCAATTCCAATCTATGCCCAAGTGGAAGATAAGGTATTCAGTAACAATGCTGGAAGCCATGACTGGGGAGGGAGTGAGATGGTGACTTAGTATGGCAAGCGAAGGAGGCTTACAGTCACCTCTGTAAACTGAACGCAGAAGCTCCGCAATATAGTGACCCAAGAAGTAAAACCCAAACGTCTTTAGACACCATGGTTGAAGTAAAAACAATGCTGGAGAAACTCCACGTGTCAAACAGTGTCCTTTTTAATAACAAAGATAAAAATACATAACCAATATTTTGGGCTTGAGTCTTTCATTTGTCCATACCTTGATGAATGGCTTAAGCCCGAAACATCAGTTATGTATTTTTATCTTTGCTATATAAAGACAATGTTTGATATAGTGACCCAATCTGTATTTAGTCTCTCCATTGTAGAGGAGGCCACATTGTGTCCAGCTCACTCATGTGGAAGAAGTGCAAATGAATCACTGTGTTGCTTTGGTCCCTGGGTGATAGGGAGAGAAGAGGTGAAAGGTGGTTATTTCTGGGAGCAGAAATCGACTGTACAGCCCATTAAGTCTACCCCATCATTTAATTAAGAGCTGATTCATTTCCTAACTCAGCCCCACTCCCCAGCCTTATCCCCATAACCTTTGATGCCTTGGCTAAATCAAAAACCAATCAATCTCTGACTTAAATACCCCCAATGACTTGGCCTCCATGTCGGCTGTGGCAACGAATTCCATAGATTGGCTATTGCTTGGCAATTTTGTGGAGCACATCTTCCTTACCATTTACCTGCTACGCTGCAGTATTTTCTGATTCTTGAATTTGTTGTACACATGAAAATGTAAATGACAAGTTGAACTCAGCAAAAATACCTACTCTGAAAGATTCAGAGAAGTCGTTCAATCTTCTCAGAACTTTGTGGGAGCGTTTGTATTTGGTTGGCGCCAGAGCTTTCCAGTAACAGCTGCAACCATTTCAATCGCATAAATCAAGGTAAAGCCAGGGAATTACAATCTCTTTATTGTGAGCAGCACTTCCCAAGTAAGACCCAGTGGAATCACAAACACTGAAAATATTGTTTATTAATATGTGGTCCTGCAATTTCATCCCTTCCCACAGGAGTGGATGGTCTCTCTATTTCTTCATAAATCTTGATCCTTTGGTGGGAACTTTGTAGGCCAAGGAACAATGGGGAAATGGAGTATCTGCCATTGAACCGTAAGGACGAGAGAATATTAGTCGTTGGTTGCACTCCCCTCTCCCAATAATTGCCATTTTAAGTCATAAATTAACTGAGGCTGATCAATAAGAAGAATCTTGTAAGTATAGGGTATAATTTAAGTCAAATTTGAATGTATCTGTAACTTTAAAAATGCATCATCTGTAAACAACATTTCAACGTGCTTTTTTTCCGAGCATGATGTGTCTTTATCTCTCTTGCTACCTCTCTCGCTCTGCTCTTTCTCACCCTGTCTTTTTAACTTCTATGCCTATAAAAAAGGAGAGCTAGACAGAGACAAACATCAGCATATTCAGTTAGGGTTCCCTGGAGTGCCACTGATTTACCTCAAACATTGACATAGTTTCCATTCAGTTGATCATTTTGAAATGTATCAGAAAGCTGCTTCTGTTGGAACCCAAGAAGTTGCACGTGCCAGTAAATTTTGGCCAGCATTATGAAGCTGTCCCCATTGCATGGAAGTTGCACATTGCCAAAAGCATTTTACCACACCTACATGTTCAGTCTTGTGAATTCCCTGGTGCTCAATTTACAAAGTCGTGTGAAAACCAGGCCAGCTCCCGGTTGCAGCTGAGTCCAGTTTGGTGACTGCACAAGTGCCCCATTTGATTCTGTTACACCTGTAATCATCAGTTGCTTTTGAAGGCTGAATCAAGTTTAACTCGGATTAAAAAAGGAATTTGTTAGCAAGATGAAATTTGGAAGATGTTCTGCTTTTTGAAAGAACGAAATTCAAGTGAAGCTCTTGTATGTGTGAAAAGGAGTGGTAAATGAGACAAGTTGGCACTTCAAGAGGGGAAATGGTGAAGCAAGCGGTGTTTCAATTATATACATGCTGATATGTTCCAACCATGAAAGGATAAACCATTTTAATTGGGATTAATATAGCACAGTAATTGGCCCTCAAGCCGACTTTGTACGTGACAATCATTGTACTCATCTGTACTACCCCTATTTATTTGTAGCCTCTATATCCTGGCAATTGAAGTGCTTGTCTTGATGCTTTTTCAATGTTGTGAAAGTATTTGACTCCGCCACCAACTCAGGCAGCTTTCCAGAACATAACTTCCATGGGGAAAACTCCTCCTCCTATCCTCTCCAAATCTCCTGCATCTCACCAAGGGAAAAAAGATTCTCTTTATCTACCGTATAAATCTACATAATTTTGTGTACCACAATCATACTAGGGTAATCCATTGTGAGGTTTTGCAGGAGTCTCATATCAGCAGGAAGGAAATTTTCCTTGAATCTGGTACAAGATCTCACTCTTCTGAATCTTCTTCCCGACAGTAGAAATGCGAAGAGTTTTGAGCATAGAACAGTGCAGCAAAGGAACAGGCCTTTTGATGCTTGTCTGTATTGAAAATGGTATCCAAATCAAACTATAAAATTGCTGCTTCCACTTGAAAGATATCCCTCGGAAACCCCTCAATGACTGCGATTGTACTCGTTTCCACCACTGCCCCTGGAGCCTGCTCCAGGCACACACCACTCTGCAAAAATGTTTGCTCCACATAGCTCCTTTAAACTTCCTCCCCCCTCACCTTAGACATCTGTCCTTTAATGTGTGGCATTTCTTCCCTGAGGAAAAGATTCTGATTGTCCACTCTATCCATGCCTCTTGTGATTTTGTGAACTTCTATTGACCTCCCCTCAGTGTCCTTCATTCCAGAAAATACTAACCTGTTCCAGAGTATCTCTTCCCTCTCTCTGAGCCCTTCATCCACAATGACAAGAAGGTATTTGTTTCAGATCACACCCAACTCTCTCACCCCATTGATTCCTGAGTGGACTCATTATTTCCCTGGTTGCTCCTAATGTGCAGACAAAATACCT
The DNA here is from genome assembly GCF_036971445.1 of Narcine bancroftii. Classification (NCBI taxonomy): domain Eukaryota; kingdom Metazoa; phylum Chordata; class Chondrichthyes; order Torpediniformes; family Narcinidae; genus Narcine; species Narcine bancroftii. The sequence continues at coordinate 140,023,274 of NC_091474.1, read as the reverse complement.
TGGGATTCTCCAGAATCATGTCTGCCAGTGATGGGAACATAGGAAGTAGGAGTAGGAGTAGAAGTAGGCCAAAAATGGCCCATCGAGCCTGCTCCGCCATTCAATACCATCATGGCTGATCTAATTGATGACCTACCTGCCTTCTCCCCATATCCCCTAATTCCTCTATCATGTAAAAATGTATCTATCTGAATTTTAAATATGTTTAATGAGGCAGCCTCAACCACTTCCCTGGTTAGAGAATTCCAAACATTCACTACTCTCTGGTTTCCTCATCTCTGTCCTAAATCTACTCCCCCGAATCTTGAGGCTGTGTCCTCTCGTTTTAGTTTCCCCGGCCAGCTCATCTATCCTATCCATACCCTTCATAATCCTCTATGTTTCTGTAAGATCTCCTCTCATTCTTCTGAACTCGAGCGAATACAATCCTAGACGATTTAACCTTTCATCATAAGTCAACCCCTTCATCCCAGGGATCGACCTGGTAAACCTCCTCTGGACCGTCTCCAAAGCCAGTATATCCTTCCTCAAATATGGAGACCAGAACTGGACACAGTACTCCAGGTGCGGTCTCACCAGTACCTTACACAGTTGCAAAATTACCTCCCTAGTCCTGAATTCAATTCCTCTTGCGATGAAGGCCAACATTCCATTTGCCTTCTTAATAACCTGCTGCACCTGCAACCTAACTTTTTGCGATTCATGCACAAGCACTCCCAAGTCCCTCTGCACAACAGCATGCTGTAGTTTTTCACCATTTAAATAATATTCAACTCTTATTTTTCTTGCCAAAGAACCTCACACTTACTAACATTGTACTCCATCTGCCAGACCTTTGCCCACTCATCCAGCTTAACTGTATCCCTCTGCAGACTCTCCACATCCTCATTACAATTTGCTCTTCCACTCAATTTGGTGTCATCTGCAAACTTGGCTCTGCTTTGCACTCATTATATATTTTTTAATACCTTTCTACATTCTCTGTGCTTGTCAATGTTTTCTCTTTATTAAACACAATATTCAAGGTTCCCTAATTCCCGATATTCGAATTTGATTGTTTTCTTGGAGTGTCGTTATTCCAGAAGTTGACTCTGTGCCTCCCATTGATTTTTTGATGCAGGTGAACATTTGGACTGACTTTACCAGCATGATTTACCAGTGAATGTTTTTTTTTGGTGTGGTGTTTGGCAGTTTGTTTAGGGTGAATCAGTTGCATGTCCAGGTATTATGCAGTTAAGGGAGACTTAAGACCCAAAAGTAAATGGAAACATTTCTTAGATTTCGGAAGCTGAAATCAGACAAGCCCTTGAGGACTATAAAGGAATCAAGAAAGACCTTAAACAAGAAATTAGGGAGGGCTAAAAAGGCCATGAAAGACATCGCACATGGCAAGTAAGGTTAAGGACAAGCCCCAAGGTGTTTTATTTTTAGTTTGGCACCAAAAGGTCGTGGGAGAAAAAGTAGATCCACTCAAGGTCAAAGGAGTGAATTTGCACTTGGAGCCAAAGGGTGAGGTCCTGAATGAGCACTTTGCATCAGTGTTCACTAAGAAGAAAGATGTAGATAATGGTGAGATTACACAAGGGTACGTTGATGTTGCTGGGCATATCAAAAATAATGAGATATTGTATTAATTTAAGAAAAGTAAAGCTGGATGATTCCTCATGACCTGATGGAATCTATCTGAGGATACAGAGGGCAGCAAGGGTATAGATTGCAGGGGCCTTGCTCGAGATCTTTATGTCCTCTTTAGCTTCCAGAAGATTGGAGATAGCCATTGTTGTTCCTTTGTTTAGGAAGGGCAGTAGGGATGAATCTGGAAATTATAGGCCAACAACCTTTACATCAGTGCTAGAGGAACTATTTGAGAAGATTCTTTTGGGATAGGGATTTACCCTTGTGTTAAAAAGTGTGGATTTGTTTGGGAAAGTTGGCATGAATTGGTACAAAGGAGGTTCTATCTCACAATTGATGTGTTTGACAAAGTGACGAAGATGATTTATGAGGGTAGGGCAATGGGTCTTGACATCATTGAATTTAGTACAGCATTTGACAAGGCCTTCATGATCGGCTGCTCCAGAGATTAAGTTGCATGGGATCCATGGTGAGATGCAAGTTGGATATAAAATTGTTAAAAGATTATAACATGAATCTGACGCAGTGCTGAGACATAGTATTCAAAGTGTATCTTTTTCACTCTTCGTAGTTTATTTACCCAGAATATCGTCTGTTCCTCTCCAGATTGCAGAACCAGAGGGCAGTTCAATGCACTGTCACACCATTTCCGGGGCAAGCGCTCACCCAAATACAGCTTCCACGATCAATCACCATCGAGGAAAATGAGAAGCTCATCACGTTCCAGGTTCATTTCACTCAAAACAATGTTGTGATGCATAATCCAATAGTTTACCTGTGTATATTGTTGGAAGGCATTCCAACAGTCTCATCACAATGTAACTATGAATAAATTAAATGAAGATTTGAGAACTTTGAATTAAAAATAATTTCCTCAGAGTACCTAGAGAACCAAAATTTAAAACTGCCAGTATGCTAATATTTTGTGGTTTCTAGTGGTGAATTTTCGAAATAGATTTTTATGAGCAGATAATTGTTATGTCAGCCCATCAATTCACTTTCCTTAGAAACATGATGGCATAATTGTCTCGTGAGCTGATGCTTTGTGTTATGAAGTGTAGAGATGAATACAAAAACAAGCCCCTTCGGCCCACCAAATCCACCCCAGCCATCAAGCACCCATTTACACTCATCCTGCACTGATCCATCTTTTGGTCATGATGCCACGTGGGTTTATTTCCTGATGTATCACCTGCAAGAAATTTGGTGTGGGCATTTTGTTCCTCAGGGTTTACGTACGAGTGGTAGTTGAGAACAATCTTTACAGCCTCCCACACAAAGACTCCCACCCACTTCAATGATCGACAAGGAGAAGTACAGGTTCATCGTCGAGGGAGTTGGTTGGTGGTAATCAGCAGGAAGCTTCATTGTGGCCACACATATAGAAAGGAAAAATGCTGCGGGGCGTTGAGAAAGGATCAGAGCAAGGTGTTATTTTAAAGAACTGGCACAACATGATGATTGAATAGCCTCCTTCTGTCCTCTAACCCCTGTTCCTTTTCAGGGAATCCTTCCCATCAGAATCCCCAATCAGTAATAGAAACACTGTGGCATGGTCAGCAAATAATCCTGATTTGTGAATCTGTAGTCTCTCGTCCTTATGAACCCAGCAGCAATAACCCTTTGGAGTGAAACATGAAAGTTTGCAGACACTTCCCCTTCCCTTTCCACTCTGTGCTTTGAACCTATCTAGTTGGCACCTGACTAATTCATTGGTACACGGAGCAGATTATTCTCTTGTATATTTTCCCTTGTGTAATTTTTAAAATGTTTGATCATTTTTATTTTAAATTTTGGCCCACGAGTCCATGCCACCCAATTTACAACCCCAGTACATTTTGAACGGTAGGAGAAAACCGGAGTCCCTGGGAAAAAAAAACCCACGCAGTCATGGGGAGAACATTTAAAAACTCCCGATGGACAGCATGGGATTCAAATTCCGGTTCAGTCCCGTTCGTTGGTGCTGTAAAAGCATTTTACAGTTGGCTACACCAACTGTGCCCCCACCATTAATCAATCATAGAATTGTACAACACCTAAAGGAATCTTCTGGCCCCCAAGTCTGTACCGATCACTTGTTTACACTGATCCCAGTTAGCACTCATCATGCTCCACTCAACTCCATTCCAATGCTGCACCCATTTACACAATGTGGCAGTTTACAGTGTCCAATTAACGTACCTACCCACCATCTTCAGGATGTAAGAGGAAGTGAGAGCATCTGGGGAAACTCACATGGACCCAGGAAGAGCATGAAAACTCCACACTGAAGAGACAGAGGTTGCAATTGAACCTGGCTCACTGGAAATCTGAGGCAGTACAACTTTCCCAGCTGCGTCACTGCCACCCAGAAATTAGGTACACCAATGGAGAGCTTGGGAACTTTCTGCAAAGATGAACTAAAATTGCCAAAATGGCTTTCTTCATCCCTGATTATCGTCTCTCAAATGTTGAAATAAAGTTGAAAAACAATGATTTAAGTATTTTAAAACTGGTACAGTAAGCATCTGTTTACTTTTGAATGTGATCTTACTTTTAAAATTATCATTGCAGTTCTCCAATGAATGCACATCCTGCCGACAATCGAACTCTGCCATTGAAAGCCACTTCTGCAAAAGCTGACGACACCGTAACTAATTTCCAGGATTTTTTGACTGACATACAGAAGACCATCACTGGTCTTCAAAATCAGGTGGGAAGATGTTTATGGATGAAAGAAATTGGTTGGGGCCTGTGGGTTGATGAGTTGCGAGGGGCTGACGAGTGGTTTGGTCACGGGTCCATTGCTGAGAGCATAATTCAGGATTGAAGGGTCCCCATTTAAAACAGAGATGCAGAAGAATTTCTTCAGCCAGAGAGGAGGTGAACCTCTGGATTTTGCTGCCACAGGTAGCTGTGGTGGCCAGGTCATTGGGTCTTTTTAAGGCGGAGATTGACAGCTATCTGAATAGTCAAGGTATCAGTGGTTATGGGGAGAAGGCAGGGGAGAGAGCCTGGATCACTTATGATGGATTGGTGCAACAGACTTGACAGCTGAATAGCCTACTTGTGCTCCAATATATTTATGGCTTTTGTACAGAGAAACTCTAAAGCCCTAGGATTCTGTGTCCTACAGATCAGGACAGGGGGTGGGGGGGTGGGGTGGAGAGATTTGTATGTATGGGGGCATGTTGGGAAGGAGAACGAGCAGAGAGGAAGAATGAAATTCGGGGTAGGGAGGAAGGCACTGATAGAGTTGGCCAACCAATACTTGGGAAAATGTTCTGGATAGTTGGGTGAGGGTCTCTGGTGAAGTTGTAAGTAGATGAGTTATTGAGATCGGAGTGACTGCTGGGTGCCTGAGGCAAAGATGTTAAAGTACAGTGTTAAGAGGTCGGCATTAGGCAAGCAATTTAAGTCTGGCTAATGTTGGTCTCAGGTGCTGCTCAAATCCAGGATCTTCCCTGCACCATTGGGTTATTTGTGTGGACAACAGAGACAGAAAGCCATGGACCGTCCACATTCAGGCCATTAATTGTAACTTCCCATCGAAATTGAGACCAGTCCATGGAAATTTAGCACTCATCAGTCCTATTTTAGGATTTCTTGAGATTTAATTACAGAACTAATGTGGAGGTAGTTACAAGAGAAAACAGCTGAAGGGTTCCAAAATCAGCCGTCCAAATAAAAAGTAAGAAGGAATGGAGGGGACTGTAGATCGGTGAGTGGAGTGGGCTGATGGTGGAGGTGGTTTAAAGTGTAACTACCCATTGAGGAATATAGAATGAATAAATAGATAATAAAATAAAATGGAAAGACTTGGAGATGGAAGGAATAGTGCAGTCTAAGATTTCAGATCTCTGTTCACATATATGATGTTTGGCTTGGCTCAGAGGGCCAGTTGCCAAAATGGTAAGCAGCGACTTTCAAAGCTCCAGTTACTTTCTTTAGGGAAGCATTGGGCTCCTTGTGTAGGCTAATTTGACCCAAGCTGATTCAAGAAGCCCAGTGATATCAATTGAAAGAAATCCAAGGTAAAGGAAAGTCCGAAATGTGCTTCCTTTACCAATTCTCATCATCTAAAAGTTGGGGTTGGTGGATATCTCACAAACCTGTCTGAAGTGCCTCACTGGCTAAAGTTGAAGATTATTGGACATTTCTCGAACAGGTGAGGCTATTTTGTCCAGCGATGTCAAATCTGGTCAAAAACAGCACCTCTAGCACCAAGACTGTAGCCTGCAGGCCCAGCTCTTCAAGTATATGCTTAAGTGTGGAATAGATTTTTGCTTTTGCAAACCTTTCAAGCCTTGGGTGAATTTTGTGGGTGAAAATATGTTTCCTATTCTACCTACCACTTCTAATTCATCCATCTTTTTTAAAGGTGGCATGATTGGCATAACGGTTAGGCAACACCTTTACAGCGATTGGGACCGGGCCCGGGTTAGAATCCTGCGCTGTCTGTAAGGAGTTTGTACATTCTCCCCGTGTCTACATGGGTTTTCTCCAGTTTCCTCCCAGTCTTCAAAAGCGTACCAGGGTGTAGGTTAATAGGATGTAAATTGGGCAGCAGAGACTCGTAGGATCGAATTAGCCTGTTACCGCACTATATGTCTCCATTTTTTTTCAAATCAAAATTTAGCCATATAGCATGTTAACACGCCATTTAGGCCCATGAGCCCGTGCTGTCCAAATATACCCAATTAACCTACAGCATTCCACCCCCCCAGAATGTTTCGATTGGTGGGAGGAAACCGGAGCCCCCAGGTTAAACCCACGCAGACACGGAGAATGTGCAAACTCCTTACAGACGACACGGGAATCGATCCCACTCGCTGTAACGGTGTTGTGCTAACTGTGATGCCCTTTCTGTGACCCTTTATGCTAAGAAAAATGTATTTTCTCAATCCAGACCCATTCTAGTTTTTGTAGGTAAGTACAATAATAACATATCTGAAGCCAACAGGATGTACTGATACGTAGGACTGGATGTTGTCGCTAGCCATAAGAGATAATTAATCCATTTCACAGTATGCACTAAAGGGCAAAGGTGACCAACAGTAAAGTTGTATCTGTCAACCCTTTAGATTTTTATATGTATTATATATGAAGGTAAAAGCTTAGCTACCAGAATTGACCAGGTACTGGGAAATATCTTTCAGCAAACCTGGTCTGGTATGCTGGGGAATGCTATTCACCCAAAATGGATAAATGCAAAGAGGCCAAGTCATTTTTTGTGTGTGCCTGATAAAGTTCTGCAGTTCTGTGCACTCTCATTCCTTTGCCCACCAGCAAGATGCTGTTGTTTCCATCTTCCTGTCCTTATTGGCTGTGTAGGTGCTAGCTGATTGGTGGAGGGAGCAGGTTCTAGCTGAACACTGCCCGATGAGATTTCAATTGTGCTACTCAATGGCTTGTTTTGTGTTTTTGTGTAGATTAAAAAGCTTGAAGCGCGTCTCAGTAAATCTGGTTGCACTGACGGAAAAGCAAAAGTACGAGCTAACAACGAGAAGTGGAAAGAGGACTCCTGCACCACTTGCAAGTGCACGGTAAGATGGCAGAGGCTTGTGGCAGCAGCAGTACCTTTTAATTGGTGTGGCTGGCTGACAGCACCATCCACGAGCTCCAAGCATTTTAATTGCGCTTGGGGAGTGGTGCAGGAATTGCATTTGGGCTTGCCGTAAAATTAAGATGCACGTCATTTTAGATGAAGGGCTCTTGCCCAAAATGTTGGTTGTGCATCTTTTTCTGTGCTATATAAAGTAAGCTGTTCGACCTGCTGAGTTTCTCCAACATTGTTTTTACTTCAGTTGCGGCGTCTGCAGACTTTTGTGTTCTACTCCTCTCAGCGCCTTAGATGCTAGAATCGGCAGCAAAAGGACAAACTGCTTCGGGGACTCAGTGATCCTTGAGAGAGGTTGGCAAGGGAGGGATGGTTGACACTTTGGTTCATGTTGCCTTATTGGCACTGAAATGTGAAAGAAAATCCAGCAGCATAGAGAGAGGGAGGGGTAGTGGGTGATGGTAGAGATGGGGCTGGATGATTAATGGACTGAGGGTAGGTGAAGGATGAGGGGTAAGTGACTGCGCCAATAATTGAAAGCCAACCAAGGGTGGGGGGGGGGGGGAATGGCAGATGGAGCTGGGGAGGATGAAGGTGCAGACAGCTGCTGCAGGGGGATAAGCAGGATCACAGATTCTAAATGTCCCCCAGTCTTTGGGCCAACCACTATCTTTTTCCACCTCAAATGTTTCTTTTAAATGTAATACCCTGCTTAGCTTCCAATATGACCAACCACATTTCAGTCTTCATAACGACTTCACTGCTCTCAAACGTTAAAATGATGAAGTGTACAGTTGTTCGAAAACATGTGCTTGTCATCAGCAAGAGATTATGTTCGACTTGATAATGAATACTGGAGAGGAATAAGATAATTGAAAGCACGGAAAGACTAATCCAAGTCCGGGCCAGAGTGCAATGCTTAATTGGTCTGTGTTACATATGAATTAACTTGCATTTTACAGGAAGGACAGCTTGCCTGCTTCGTTGAAACTTGTCCGCCAGCCAGTTGTGTTAATCCTGTAAAGATGGAGGGAGTTTGCTGTCCAGTGTGTGTAAAACAAGTCTCAAGACAAGAAGAGATGTCCTAAACCCGATTTGCAGAAACTGAGAAGGATATCCACCAATGAGTTGTGATGTCTGGATGTCAGTGTGAATACTGTGTGCTTTCAAAACATCAAATTGGAAAGAAAACATCAATTTGAAGAAATCCCAAGAAATATTAAACAAAAGTGCCGAATGCATGCTTCATGTTAACTGATTATAAATCAGTAACGTAATTAAACATTTTATGTGCATGTACCGTGTTTGTACTGTCAGAGAGAACCACAATGCAGAAGTATTGAAAGGGAAGTAATATGTTATCTATGACAGGGTGATTTCAGTTTGTCTGCCATGTTTTCTTAGTAACAATCTTCTCAGGTTCGAAATGCCAAAATGAAAGTGGTGCTACATGTATCATCTTGCATATGATATTATAGTGAAGAGCAGGAGCTAACATACCATAACATTTCCAGACTCCTTTATTTGCTTAAAGGCAAAACCTATCTCAAGAACTCCTCTGGTTCAGTGTCTATATATTCATATGTCTTTGCATTTTGAATGAGTGTCAAAAATAGTTTGAGGAAGAATAAAAACACTAAAACAGTGTTTTTTTTATATATATATATAAATATTTTTTACTCTGTTATAGAGTCCCAGATGTTTTGTGTGCTAGAAATCCTGATGTCTTTTGCCCTTCCAAGATGTTGAGACTTGTAGGCTGTTCTTTTAGTTATTGTGGCTCTACTTGGAAATAATGTGAAGATGTTATTTGTACTTGCCAGACATTTGGTACATAAATGCCTACTAATTTGCAGGTTGGTGTACATACTACATAGAAAATGTGCTTGTGGTGTTTCGATAATTGTCACTGTATGCCAGCATTCTCACACAATGGGAAAGATTTTTTTCAAACTAGATTAATACATTTAAAGAGGTTTTTTTAAAGATTTTGTGGCCTGGCTACTGAATTTTCAGCTCTAACCATTACATCTTATTGGATCTATGGCATTTTTGCACTTCCTGGTTTTTTTTTGGATAACTTTTGATGTACTGGTAGTTTTTTTTTTACATTGTTGGAATCTGTTACTGTATACAGGCATAAGAAATGGGGAAGGGCAGGGCATAAAAGGTGTTTTTTTTTACTCCCTGATTTCACTGAAAAGCTCTGCTAACCAATGAAACAGTATTAACTACCATTGAGCATTTTTAATCATTGTTTCTTTATTGTTGGGAAGAAAGTTTATTTATTTACTCAGTCGATGTGAATTGGTCATTTTTATTCATCAATGAAGGATATGTAATTGTTTTGTTAAAGAAGAAAAGTAATATTACCTCAACCTTTTTAAGGTGCTAATTGATCTGAAAGCAATATTGTAAAGTTACTTCAAAAGAAAAAGTAACCGTATTTGTATCATGCCAAACTGTGCCATCGATTTATGAGCATTGAGTTACCGAATTTCGTGATTTGTTCATGACAATAAATTCTGATTATTTTAATGCTGCCAAGATTTGGGGCGGGGGTGGGGGGGGGAGTCAGCGCTTCACAAGAGCAATGATTTTTTAAAAAGAATTTTTTGATTTTTTTTTTAAAAAGCAGACCTTCTGTTCACAGGAAAAATTAATTTTCATGACTTTAAATATTAACCTTGTCCTTTTTCCAATTCTTCTCAGGTATAAAGGAACAATGTTGATTTATGGAAAATATTAGCTGGCGTTTCTTCTTTGTGAAGAAAATTAACCTGAGCTTCATTTTTGTCTGGAAATAGATTGTTTTCGAACTTGTGCGAGCTCCACAGGCCGAGTGGTAACTCCAGTGCTCTAAGACTCTTTGTCGGCTATAATACTGATTCATAAATTGTTATGTTGGTACAACGTTAGGCAATTCTGCTGCTTTGCTATTATTTCCCCTTTCTCCTCACAGCAGTGCTAATTAGTTTTTTTCCCCCTCTTGAACATTGTCCACGCTGAATTTGTTCACACTGTCCTGATGCTAAATGTCTTGATAGTCATATTAGTTCAAAGAGTCAGAACAAGAGAACAGCCTATGCTCATTACAATGCATACAATAATAAATCTACCAAAGAGATGTTTGCACTGTGTGTGATACTTTTGTACAAACCAAATTAAACAGACCACAATATTTGTAATATGCAGTGTTACTTTCATAATCCCATTCAGTTATTCAGATCAAATAATGGTTCATTTCGAGATGTTGGGGGAATAATCCAGTGCTCAACTTGAAGATAGAATCGGCAGACTGCGCCACCACCCGCACCCCCTACCCCCCCATTGACAATAACATGATTTGCAAGAATTTCAAGGAGATCTGAAAGGGCACATCAAGAAAGCGAGCCACTGGGTCAGATGTCACTAAAGGCAGGCCGGAGGTTCTGAAGGGAGCTGTGGGGTGCAGCATTTTCTAGCCATTATTGTCGGCACATTGCAGTGCAGATGTAAGCAATGTTCGGGAATCAAGTCCACCAGGCATTTCCCATTGAACCTGGGAATGTTCCACCATTTCCTGAGTTAAGAGACCGGAGCTACTTCAATCTGGGTGTTGACCTGTAGAAAGAGGTAAGTGGTTTATTCCTTTTACTTAATATGAATGTGTTTCATTTACATCGGGGGTGCCAAACCTTTTTGGTTGTGGGCCACAGACAGAAAAATTTAAGGAGTCACAGACCAAACAGTATTAAGCCTGGCAGTTTTCAGCCACTGTCAACTCCTTTAATAGGCCTTTATAAAGCCTGGACAGAGTCAACGGCAGTTGGACTGGGCCATTGAGCTCCACTGGGGAACACTGAGACTTCGCTTTGGTTACATCAGCCTCTGGCAGTGCTGTTTTTCTCACGGGCCACTTAGAAATGGGTCGTTGGCCCAGGGGCCATAGTTTCGTCACCCTGATTTACATGGATTTATTTAAATTGTGATATATTGTTTAATTTTTTTTTTTTGTTTTTCTATTATATTTGACTGTCCCGAAACATGAAGAGACATTTGTTTAGAGTGGAAAATGCCTCTGACTGGATGAACTGTCCAAAGGCCACCAGGATGATCTATGGGCAAGCCTTTAGTTTCTGGTCTGCTTTGTGATAGATACCAGTTGGACATTAGGAACTGCAGGGTGAAAACTAAGGAATAGGCCAAGTCCAGCACAATTCAACAGATTGATTTCTATCTTAGTTTAAATGTATCTTTCAGATTGTACATTGGCAATTAGAGTTAAGGACTTCAAATTTCTGGGTATCAGCATCACTGAAGATCTGTCCTGGGGCCTCCATGTCAGTGAAATCATTAAAAAGGCTCGCCAGCAGCGAAAGTTCATGAGAAGTGAAGAGATTTGGTGTGTCACCAAAGACTTGCAAATTTCTACACTTGTACTGTGGAGAGGATTCTGACTGGTTGCATTGCTGTTCAGTATGGAGGTGCTGATGCACAGAACAGGACAACAAAACGACAGAGAGTTGTGAACTTGGCCAGCAGCATCATGGGCATCTGTCCACTCCATCAAGGACATCCATAATGGGTCGGTGTCTTAAAGAAGTTGTCTTAATTGTCAAGGACCTTCACCACCCAGGCCATGTTCCCATCACCCTGCTACCATTGGGAAGGAGGTACAGGAGCCTGAACATGAACACTCAGTGGCACACAGATAGCTTCTTGCTCTCTCCCATCACATATCTGAATGGACAATGAACCACACAGAACCTCATTTTCTCTTACATGCACTCATTTATTTTCAAATTAATTTATACCTCTAATGTTACTGCAAAACAACAAATTTTGTGGCATGTTCAAGGCAGTAAATTCTGATCCTGCAGCAGGTTCCCCAAAGGGTTCACTGGTACTCCCTCTAAATATTTCCCATGGAGCACTGACACAATTCGTACAATCCAAATCCTTGGATTTGTACTGGTGGCCACTGTTTTGTTGTAGGTGATCTCAAGCAAAGACAAATATAACATGTAAAGCAAGCTGGTAAACATGATGACAAAGCTATTGAAATTCTCAAAAAAAATCATGCATTGTGGTGCATGACCTGTTGATTGTGGAGGCTGGTGAGGTTAAAGATGAGCATGAGAGGAACTGGCATCTTGTTCCCCTTCGGAGGGGAGAGAGTTTAAATCGAAGTGCTGGAAAAAGCAGAGATGGAATGAAGAGCCCTGTTAACTGTGGTGGGTAGGCAGATATAGCAAAGGAAAGGAAGACATCTCAAACGCAGATGGTCCACATTTCCATGCATACCACAGAAATTCTTATGAAAGAACAAATATGTAGGGAAAACTGAGTGGATAAAGTTTCTGCAGGAAAGTAAAGGTGGCCTGTGTATGTCTGGAGCAAGGATTATCCGGTGAAACCCAGATGCTAACTTACTTCCCTGCATTATCTCTCTGTGTTTTCTAATTTCTTTTGGCAACCCAGTTAAATCTTCGTCCTCCTGTTATGACCCTGTGGCTTACGTGTTCAAACACCTCATAATTTGAAACTTTTTTTCAAATCTTTTGGTTGCCTTTCCTCAAAGGAGAGCAACACCATCTTCTTAAGTCAATCCATGGAATCCCACACTCTTGTTAATTCTCTACGATTCATGTGCGTCCTAAAGTATTAAAATTTGGATATGGCACTCCTTGTCGGGTACCAAATGAAGTGTAATATCTTCCAATTTTTTTTTCAGTCTAAAGCCCAAGCTTGTATTTACTTCAGTTGGTGCAGAACCTCCTCCAACTCTTGCACGATCTCCAAAGTTGTGAAGCTCAAAGTGTCAATTCTGCTTTTCTGCATTGAGTTAAAGCCCAAAAGTCGTACTTCCATTCCACCAGGTTTCCTGAATTCTCTTCCACTTTTACCAAACTTCCAAATTTTCTGCCCTTGGCTCATTCTAAAATTGTGCCTTGTGCCCCAGTGTTGTCATTACTGAAAAAACGGACCTGAGATTAAATCCCATGGAATGCTGTGTTGGATTTTATGGGATGTTCACATTGCTGATGTTATTGTACCTCCCTAATTGCCTCTGAAGTGAGGAGGCTGTTACATGTCAACCACATTGGTGAGTCTGGTGGTGCATGTCAACATTCTCCTCCAGATCAGAAATGTTTGTGTTACTTTAGGGCCTGACCCAGAAGCTCAGTGGGACATCTGAGGCACCAGCATCTCCCCTCCACCTGTAGACTTTTATATTGTAGTGTTCAGAGCGGGCATCAACAAGGACCACAATGTTCAATGAAATCATTCACCATGACTTATCAGAATCCAATCCAACATATAAATTGAATGGATTGAACAGAAGGGCAGTTTGCCACTTTTTCATAGATGTTGAATTAAACCTTTACATTCCAACCTACATGAGTTACATCCACCTGCACATACGACCAATTTTTAAAAAAATCTATTAAAACTACTGTACAAGTACATATTCTGTATTAAAAGTACCGTATGCAGTGGTCCCCTTCCTCGGCAGCCCAAGGTCCCCGTTCCCCAAATCCAAGTTACAACCAATCCTTCGGTCCCCATTACATTCATGAGTCAGGGACTACCTGTATTTACATCTTGCCACTGCCTTACTCCTGATTTATGATGGAGTTGAAGTTATTGAACACTTCAATTGTTATTGTTCCTACTTCTTTCTAACTCTAGTCAATAAGTTGGGCTATGTTGATTGAATTTTTCTTTTGCCTCTGGCTAATGTACAATGAGGAACTAAACACCCTGCAAAAAAAAAAGGTTGTAATTAATCACCAGACTTGGATAACAGAAGTGTCATTTAAAGAATAAACACAACTGTCCCATGGAACAGTAAAATAAAATTCTTAATTTTTGCTTTTTAAACATTTACTGCTGTTTTTATTTTGAGTTGGTTGACGAAAGAAATATAAATCTGAGGTTTAAAAGGAAGCAGTTTTTTTTCTGGATTTGTACCTATTTTTCAGACTTAAGATTGACTCAGTGAGGATCAGTTTGGGGAAACCAAAATTCTTTGCCAGATTCTTTCCTCGGGTAGATAATTTTTCAAAATCGTCGCAAGTAATTTGTTGTCAAAATGTGGATCTTAACTCTGGATTTCAGCTATTGACAAAGTTGCTTCATTGTAAGCGAGGGGCTGACTGCCACAATCATAATTATTAAGCTGCCAATAAAAGGCAAAATCTATACTTCAGTCATTTTTATTGGATCATGTGGCAGCCGAGATATTAAAATTAGTGCAGTTAAATAAAATCTGAATTTTAATGTTTTGGATTGTGCGAAAAGTATCTGGTTCACTAATATCTTCAAGGAAGAAAATCTGGTGTCATGTAACACCAAAGCAGGCCCATTAATTACATGCTGATATAAATCCCATTCACCAGTACTTGGTCTGAGGCCTTCATGCTTTGGTAATTCAAGTACGTGTTTGGATATTGAAATGTTCTGAGAAACTGCCCACCTTAGATTCCAGCTTCCCCTTGATTTTTTTTCTCAGATCGCCTCTAAATTTTTCCTCCTTAATGTAAATGGCCTTTAGTTTTTGACATTTTTGTCATGGGAAAAGTTTATTGCTCATAATTTCATATGCCTCAATCACGTCTCCATTAGACTTGGAAGAAAATAAACCAAACCTGAGATAGCATCCTTGTGAATCTGTGCCATGTCCAGTCCATATAGTGCATGTTCCACCCCTGTTATGGCTGAAACAAAATCATATAGCTGCACCATAACCTCGCTTCTCTTATATTATGTGCTCTGCCATTGCCCAATGTGACCAAACATGATTCCTGACCCACCACTTGTGGTCAATTGACTCGATGACCTTTTCAGTTTGGGGATAAGCAACACCTCATAAAGTTGTGTGCATCCATGAATGGAAAAGAAGCTCCCAAAGACTTTCCAATGAGCTGCAATATATTTTGTCTACAATTGCTTTGTATGTGTGCTTTAATTATTCTGAGTATAAATGTGAAAGGATTCATACTTATGCAATTCACAAACCATCTTTGAACTTTCAATGCTGTGAGGATGTTTTGAAGATACCAGAATCAAATCAATGAAATGTTTAATCTCGAAAACAACAAAATCTATTCTTTCACAATGAGCAAGTTTTTCCACTTCAAGAGCATTGGCTAACCATTGGTTTGTAGTTGACCACAGCTGCCCTGCTTTCATGGAAGGAATTAAATGAATGCCAATCAGATCATCAGATATTTGTGTACCTCTGGGGTGAAAACTGTTATGTCTTTGAATTCATCAAAGAGCACATTCTTTCTCTGGTAGTGATAAGCTGATACATTGTGGCATGTACAGAAAATGGTGGAAGTACTTTGGCAGCATCTATGAATGTCTTAATTTAGGCATCTTCCATCAAAATCAGCAATATTTATTGTCTTTGTCACATGCAAAGATTTACAAATTCCAAACAAAATATGCTGTACATTACAATTGCAAATATGGGAAATATTCAGAGCAAAATATTTAAATAAAGGGAAAAAACCTTAAATTGCCATGTCACGTCAGACTTTGTTTTTTGCTGTTCAGTCCATTATCATTCTTCAAAAGTTGCCACAATAGATATTTCACAGTTAACAATACTACCTTGTTTCACCTTGTAGAATGTGTTGGCATGTGAAAATATATTCCTTTCTATCTTTGTTTTGACTATTTGTCCGTAGTTCAATTCTTGGAGAACTAGGGGCTTCAGATTTGTCAGACTACATACATGGCAATACATTCAACCCTGAGATTCTTTTTCCAATGAGCAAGGCAGAATCACCACTTACTGGGAGTGCAAAATAAAAACTGACTCAATGTACACATGTAAACAAATAAACTGCAATATAGGGGGAAAACATCAATAAATTGCAAGAGTCCAGTCGAGTTCATTGTTAAGGCATCTAATGGTGGAGGGTAGCAGCTGTTCCTGAAACTGGTGGTACGAGTCTTATGGCACCTATACCTCTTTCCTAATGATAGCAGCAAAAAAAGAGCATGAACTGGGAGGTGTGGATCCTTGATGATTGCTGTTGCTCTCTGATGGCAGCATTCCCTGAAGATGTTCTTGATGATGGGAAGAGATTTTACCCATGATGTCCTGGACTGTATTTATTACCTTTTGCAGAGCTTTATGCTCAGGGGTATTGGTGTCCCCATACTAGACCGTAATGCAGTTGGTCAGCATATTTTCCACCACATGTAGAAATATGCCAAGGTTTCAGATATTATACCAAACTCCCAAGGCAATAGGGCCACTGATGCGTTTTCTTCACAGTACCATTTGAATGTTGGGTCCAGGAAAGATCCTCTGAGATCGTGACTCCCAAGAACTTAATTTGCTCACCCACTCCATCTCTAATTCCCAAATGATTACTGGATCATACACCTTTGGTTTTCACTTCCTGAAGTCAACAATCAGCTCCTTCATTTGGTGACATTGAGTGTGAGGTTGCTGTTGGTGCACCATTTAGGCAATTTTTAGATCTCCCTCCTGTGTGTTGACTTATCAGCCCTTTTTATACAACCTGTGGTATTTTCAGAGAATTTTTGGATGGTGGTGTTGTTGTACTGAGTCACACCGTCATAGGTGTATAATGAGGACAGAAGGGGGCTAAGAATGCAGCCCTGTGGTACTCTGGTACTGATGGAGATTGTGAAGGAGATGTTCTTACCAATCTTCACTGATTGTGGTCTGGAGGTGAGGAAATCCAGGATCTAATTACACAGTAAAGTGTTGAGTCCAAGGTCTTGGAGTTTGATGATCAATTTTGGGTGGATGTTGGAGGTAAATAACAAAGTGTAATCAATAAAGAGCATCCTGAGGTATGCATCTTTCCTGTCCGGGTGTTCGAGCTTTGTGTCGAGCCAGTAAGATGGCATTCGCAACAATAGGCGAATTGGAGTAGATCCATGTTGCCTGCTTCAACACCAGGCTTTCAAAACACTTCATCACTGTTGATGTGAATGCCACTGGTCAATAGTCATATAGGCAGGATACCACACTCTTCATGAACACCGGTACAATTGACACTTGTTTGAAACAGATGGGTACCACATTCTGCCAGGGTGAGATGTTCATATCTGTGAAAAAATGGCAAATTTGTCAGCACTTTTTTTTTTGTAATTAATCAGCTGGGTATTCTATCCAGACCGGGTGCTTTCCTCAGATGCACTCTCCTGAAGGCAACCTGTACGTCATCCTCTGATACGGAGAGGAGAGGGTCATCAGGGGGCATGGGAGTGCGCAGTGGTGGTTCTTCTTTAATCTTGTGCTCGAATCAGGGGCAGAAGCATTGCTATGTCCAACTGCACTGGATTTGGGTTTGTAGCAGATTATATCATTTAGATCCTGCCACACTGCCGGTATCCTTTGTTGTTTCCATTTTCACTTTGTCCAGGAGATGGCTTTCCAAAGGCCATACCTGCTCCTATAGTGATCTGGATCTCCAGACTTAAATGCCTGTGAACTGGTTCTCAGTAGGTTCCATATTTCATTTTTCATCCAGGGCTTCTGGTTGGGGGAAACCCTGAACGATTTGGTGGGGACACACTCGTCCACAGCTGTTTCGATAAATTCTGCAAGTACCTTCGGGAAGATCAGAACAAATAATTATTCCATTCTATTTGTCATCCTTTATGATATTGATAAACATTTTCTTCTAGTTACAAGATTTCCAATTTGGCCATAACCATGCCTTGGCATGAATAGAACCATAGATTTCCACAGCACAGAAAATAGGCATTCAGCCCCTCTCATCTGGATGGAAGAGGTACTGACCTCTCCCATCCATGTATCTATCCAATTTATTCTTAAAACATGATTGAGCCCATATTCACCACATCAGATGGTAGTCCACAAATAGGATTGGGGAGAATGGCGAAACATACTGGAGAATGATATCTTTCAACTTGTGGTATGTCATCTGGGCAATAGCACATTAAATATGCCCAGTTGAATTCACACAAATGTTTAATCAAACAGCGAATGTGATCAGAGGAAGGATAGGATGACTCACAGAGAGGTAAAAAGTATGGAGAGGAAGGAGTCATAGAAAGAGGGAAGCAGGATAGGGAAAGATCTGGTACTTTTGGCCTTGGAAGAAAGCAATCGGAAGACGAATTAACTGGGGGGGGGGGGGGGATCAACAAGAGCAAGGAAAATAGAGGAGGAAAAAGTATTGGGAAAGAAGGGAGACGGGTACAATTATGCAAGGGTAAGTATCCACGAGGGAGAGACTAGGAGACGAGTCAGAAGGGATGGGTACAAGAGGATCAATGGAAGGAACATTAAACGACAGAGAGAGAGACTCTGGGCAGAAGTGGCCAAGGGAGAAAGAGCAGAATGGCATTTACCAATACCTGACCACATAAACTGCAGAAACCCTGTAAGGCACATGTTTGCTGCATTAGATCTTTGTCTATTTTTTCATTATTTTTCAGTTTAACCAAGGTTTTTTCTTCTCCTGTAATTTTGTTCTCATTGCTAAATCTGATGGCGACTAGCGTCAACCACACAAGACACAGAGTGCAAGTAAAATGTTAGTTTTAATAGGCTAATATATCCAGCTAGGCCTTGCCTCTGTGCAAGCCTAGGCCAGAATGAATGAGAATCAGCTGCAACCGGTTTATATATACAAGGTCACCACAAAATCCCAAATTCAGGTTCAGCTTGCTGCCTGTGTTGGCTATTTGCCATTTGATCATAGTTGCTGGAATCATCAATGTATTTTCTTCCCCTCTGGAATTTTATTTACACTTGCGGCAGTTCATGGCTGCCTTTGCCTTTTCCAACACAGCAAGCTTGTTGCTGGTTTGATTGTCTCAAAGTCTAAGTGGATCCCATTTAGTATACACAAGATAGTTGAGAAGATTAGATACTGTGTTAAGACCTGGATACTAATATGTATTAGTTTCTGCATCAGGGTGACATACTGATCTTTTCTGAATGGGACAGAAGATTGGTAGGAATTAAGTTCAAGTTTATTATCATCCGATTGTACAAGTACATCCTGATGAAACAGTGTTCTCTGGTCCTCAGTGCAAGAACATGCAAACATACAAACAGGCAAGACACACATACAGATAAAAATACATATGAATAAATAACTACTGTTAACTAAATAATAGAGCCTCAGAGGGTTAGTATGAGCAGTTTCATCAGCTGTTCATCAATCTCTTCACCTGGTGGTTCTGGTTCTGATACCTCTGTATGTTTTTTGCCCAATGGGAGTAGTTGAAAGACGCTGCTTGTGGGGTGATAGGGGTTCTCAATGATCCCAGTAGATCACATTGATAGGGGGGGGGGGTGGTTAATGGAGACCCCAGTGACTATTGCTCTTGTATTCCTGTGGATTGACCTCTGATCCAATGTTCTACAGCAACAGTACCACACTGTAATGCACTTTATTGATTTTCTTTTGTTCTCTCTGTATTGCACAGTCAGTTTGGTACATTAATTATCTGTTTACAGTTCTTTTATTTGTTTACAGTTTTTTGCAATTCTGCTGAGCCCGCAGGAAAAGGGAATATCAGAGGTGTATGTGATGTCATGCATGTATTCTGACAATAAATTTGAAATTTGAACAATATTTTGAGCTGAAGTGCACACATGACTGTTTGGAGGCATCCATTTTGAATCCAACCCAGCCCCAACAAACTTGTCTCTAACTCCCTCTAGTGGTCTGGAGGATCACCAGAACTCTATCACTGCAATTGGAATCATAGGGAAGAGTGGTGAAGGCGATGAGTGTGTAGGTAGTAGGCAGGTGGAGAAGAGGAGAGGAACAGCTGGATGGGAGGGAGGAGGAAAGAGGGGATGTGCTAGAGCACCTCGGTGCATGTGAAAAGAGGAAGGGACTGAGAGGCAGTGGCTTACTTAAAATTGGGGAAGTTGAGATTCATCCCATTGGGTTGTAGACTACCCAGGCAGAAGGTGAGGTGTTGCTCCTTTGAATTTTGTTTGGCCTCACCAAGGCCAAAGAGAAAGTCAAGGGCAGACAATCTGAGCAGGAATGGGAAGGGGAATTGAAATAGCTGGGAACCAGGAGCTGAAGTTGGTGTGTGACAACAGAGTACAGGTGCTGGGCAAAGTGGTTGCCAATTCTTCTATTCTGACTATCCTTCTGGCTCCTCCTGCAGTTGCAAGAAAATGCATAGTGATAACTTTTGAACAATAAAAGTCCCCATAGAAAATTGTATCTTTTTCTTATAAGGTATTAGCTTGCTTGTTTTTTTCTAAAAATTTTATTTAAGAATTTTATAAAATATTACAAAGAAAGTAAATACAAAAATACAGATATATTAAAAAAAAAGTACAAAATATGAAAAATAATGGTAATATTCCCCCGCAACCCCTCCCTCCCTCCCTCTACTAGCTACACTATCTTAACTCTCTCTCCCACTCCTCGGAGCCTTACAAAAAATTATACA
This sequence comes from Narcine bancroftii, assembly GCF_036971445.1. Taxonomy (NCBI): domain Eukaryota; kingdom Metazoa; phylum Chordata; class Chondrichthyes; order Torpediniformes; family Narcinidae; genus Narcine; species Narcine bancroftii. The sequence continues at coordinate 140,002,669 of NC_091474.1, read as the reverse complement.
TTTAAAATTAATTAATCAACGAACCAACTCTTTCATATCTTTACTTAAGATCAATAGCCATACATTCCAAATATATATTCCACATTATTTTTCAAATAAGGATTATTTAAAGAAAACTGAATTAGTTTATTCTGATACAATGGTGATTTAATCAAAATGTCCCCTTTAGAGCCTATAGGTTGATCCCGCTTATACCAGATATCCAATAAATGCCTTAATACTTGTAATTTATATTTTTGCAACAATAAAGAATTCCATTTATAAACATATTGACTCATTTCTTTTACATAAATTTGATCCAATTCAACTTTAGCCCAGACAAGTGGTTGTTGAACATTAAACAACCTATTAACTGTGCCACTTCATAATAGTTTTGGAAATGTGTAATTGAAGTCCTCCCCATTCGTGTTAATTTATGCATAGAAACCCTAGACAATTTACCCTTCCATAAAAATAACAGAATTACTTTATTTTTTCTTTAAAAAAATTCTTTGGTATCACACATGGAATAGATTAAAAAAGATATTGTATACAAGGATAAATATTCATTTTTATACAATTTACTCTCCCAATTAAAGTTAATGGCAAATCTTTCCATTTCTGTAAATTAATTTTAATCTTATTCAACAAAGATATATAATTCAAAATATATAAATCCAAATATTCTTTATTAACTAAAACTCCTAAATATTTAATCTTATTGGACTATTTAATCTGTCTACAATCTGAATAATCCTCACCTGATACTGACAATATTTCACTCTTCCAGTTAACTTTATAACCTGACAATATACCATACTGATTTAATACATTTTGCAGCACCCTCAAAGATTCTTTAGGATATGTTAAATATATCAAAACATCATCAGCAAACAAATTAATCTTATATTCTTGTTCACCTACTTTGATACCTTTAATAATCCAAATTTTGCCTAATAGCTTGAGCTAAAGGTTCTATTATGAAAGCAAACAATGCTGGTGAAAGAGGACTACCTTGTTTAGTTGATCAAGATAATGTAAAAGCCGATGAAATCAGACCATTCATCATTATCTGTGCTGTAGGATTAGTATATAAAGCTTTAACCCAGGTAGTAAAGAATGGTCCAAATTGAAATTTTTAAAAAACCTTAAATAAATATTTCCACTCAACCCCATCAAAAGCCTTTTCCGCATCCAACACCACTATCATTGGTTGATTTGCTTGTTGTCTAGCAGCATTGATTATAGAAATCAATTTAGTAACATGATCAACTGAATATTGACCTTTTATAAATCCAGCTTGGTCAACATGTACTAATTTTGGTAAATAATTAGCCAATCTATTAGCTAATACTTTTACAACAATTTTATAATCTACATTTAATAATGATATTGGTCGGTAAGAAGACACTTTTCATGGATCTCTATCTTTATTTGGAATAACAGAAGTCAATGTCCTCAAAAACTATTCTGGAAATGAACCCATCTCAATTGCCCGTTTCAAAACTTCCATATAAACCGGAAACAACAAATCATTAAATTCTTTATAAAATTCTGCTGTAAACCCATCTTCACCTAGGGACTTTCCTCCCGGCATTGATTGCAATGCTTCCTTTAATTCCAATTCTGTAAAAGGACTACCTAAGCCATTAATATCCTTTTCAGTCAATGATGGAAAATTTAAATTAGCCAAAAACAAATCAATTTGCTCAGGTGTATAAAGTTCATTACAAAATCTAAAAAATTACTCATGAATTTCCTGAGGTTTATGTAATCACTGAATCTTTCCTAATTGCATTAATCTTTCTCGATGCTTGTTCTGTTTTTAATTGCCAAGCCAAAGCCTTATGTGCTCTTTCACCTAACTCGTAATAATGTTGTTTCAATCTTTGAACCATTTTTTATATTTATATGACTGCAAAATATTATATCATAATTTTAACTTAGATAAATGTATCTTATTATCTTCAGTAGAATTCTTCTGAAATTCTTTTCCTAACCTTTCAATTTCTTTTTCAAAATTCTGACTTTCAATCAAATATATATTTTTTAAAAATTCTAGTTGTATAACTAATGATCTGACCTCTCAAATATGCTTTTAAAGCATCCCATAAAACAAATTTACTCTGAACTGAATCTCGATTCATTTGTAAATAAAAAGTAATTCGTCCCTGTTTTCTTTCTTTCCTTGGCTTTGCTTCGCAGATGAAGATTTATGGAGGGGTAAATGTCCACGTCAGCTGCAGGTTCGTTTGTGGCTGACAAGTCCGATGCGGGACAGGCAGACACGGTTGCAGGAGAAAATTGGTTGGTTGGGGTTGGGTGTTGGGTTTTTCCTCCTTTGTCTTTTGTTAGTGAGGTGGGCTCTGCGGTCTTCTTCAAAGGAGGTTGCTGCCCGCCGAACTGTGAGGCGCCAAGATGCTCGGTTTGAGGTGATATCAGCCCACTGGCGGTGGTCAATGTGGCAGGCACCAAGAGATTTCTTTAGGCAGTCCTTGTACCTCTTCTTTGGTGCACCTCTGTCACGGTAGCCAGTGGAGAGCTCGCCATATAACACGATCTTGGGAAGGCGATGGTCCTCCATTCTGGAGACGTGACCTACCCAGCGCAGTTGGATCTTCAGCAGCGTGGATTCGATGCTGTCGGCCTCTGCCATCTCGAGTACTTCGATGTTAGGGATGAAGTCGCTCCAATGAATGTTGAGGATGGAGCGGAGACAACGCTGGTGGAAGCGTTCTAGGAGCCGTAGGTGATGCTGGTAGACGATCCATGATTCGGAGCTGAACAGGAGTGTGGGTATGACAACGGCTCTGTATATGCTAATCTTTGTGAGGTTTTTCAGTTGGTTGTTTTTCCAGACTTTTTTGTGTAGTCTTCCAAAGGCGCTATTTGCCTTGGCGAGTCTGTTGTCTATCTCGTTGTCGATCCTTGCATCCGATGAAATGGTGCAGCTGAGATAGGTAAACTGATTGACCGTTTTGAGGTTTGTGTGCCCGATGGTGATGTGTGGGGGCTGGTAGTCATGGCTGATGGAGGACCTCCGTTTTCTTCAGGCTGACTTCCAGGCCAAACACTTTGGCAGTTTCCGCAAAACAGGACGTCAAGCGCTGAAGAGCTGGCTCTGAATGGGCAACTGAAGCGGCATCGTCTGCAAAGAGTAGTTCACGGACAAGTTCCTCTTGTGTCTTGGTGTGAGCTTGCAGGCGCCTCAGATTGAAGAGCCTGCCATCCGTGCGGTACAGGATGTAAACAGCGTCTTCATTGTTGAGGTCTTTCATGGCTTGGTTCAGCATCATACTGAAGAAGATTGAAAAGAGGGTTGGTGCGAGAACGCAGCCTTGCTTCACGCCATTGTTAATGGAGAAGGGTTCAGAAAGCTCATTGCTGTATCTGACCCGACCTTGTTGGTTTTCGTGCAGTTGGATAACCATGTTGAGGAACTTTGGGGTCATCCGAGGCACTCTAGTATTTGCCAAAGCCCTTTCCTGCTCACGGTGTCGAAGGCTTTGGTGAGGTCAACAAAGGTGATGTAGAGTCCTTTGTTTTGTTCTCTGCACTTTTCTTGGAGCTGTCTGAGGGCAAAGACCATGTCAGTAGTTCTTCTGTTTGCGCGAAAGCTGCACTGTGATTCTAGGAGAACATTCTCGGCGACACTAGGTATTATTCTATTTAGGAGAATCCTAGCGAAGATTTTGCCTGCAATGGAGAGCAGCGTGATTCCCCTGTAGTTTGAGCATTCTGATTTCTCGCCTTTGTTTTTGTACAGGGTGATGATGATAGCATCACGAAGGTCCTGAGGCCACTTTCCTTGGTCCCAGCAGAGCTTGAAAAACTCATGCAGTTTGGCATGCAGAGTTTTGCCGCCAGCCTTCCAGACCTCTGGGGGGGATTCCATCCATACCTGCTGCTTTGCCAATTTTCAGTTGTTCAATTGCCTTATATGTCTCTTCCCGGGTGAGGACCTCATCCAGCTCTAGCCTTAGGGGTTGTTGAGGGAGCTGGAGCAGGGCGGATTCTTGGACTGAGCGGTTGGCACTGAAAAGAGATTGGAAGTGTTCTGACCATCGGTTGAGGATGGAGATCTTGTCGCTGAGGAGGACTTTGCCGTCTGAGGTGCGCAGCGGGATTTGGACTTGGGGTGAGGGGCCATACACAGCCTTTAGAGCCTCGTAAAAACCCCTGAAGTCGCCAATGTCTGCGCTGAGCTGGGTTCATTTGGCGAGGAAATGCGCGTCGAAAGAACCAAAGACGTTGATCCAAACCAAGGCTTTTATTAACTAAAAGACTGCAGCATATCATAAGTAGGTCGACCAATCCAGAATGACCTGGTCTAGCTAGGAGCAATCCTTTAAGATCTGCCAGCAGGTGTGGCTACACTCTCAGCCAATCACAGAATCTGTACGATCACATTTACCCCTTCTTTGAGAACCGACCCCAGGGTGAATGGAGGTTAGGAGCTGTACTGGTCAGGGGGTCTGACCATCCGGCGTGACTGCCGAGGCACCGGGATTGGGGTCGCTGGAGTTGTGTCGCCGGCAGGCCTGTAGGGTGCGGCCACTGCTTCGCTCAATTCCCCAATGCCGTTGTCAACAATCTGGCCTGAGCTGGTGGGGTGTTGCAGGTCCCTCTGTTTAAGCACATGACCTGGGAGACAAGGAATAAGGGGAGGTTGGGTTAAAGGCACTGCAGCATCTGATCCGGCTTGGGCTAGGTCCCTTACTGAGACTGTGTCCTCCCATCCTTCTGGGTACTCAACGTAGGCATAATGCGGGTTTACATGGAGCAGCTCACTCGGTCAACCAAGTGGTTGTTCTTAGAGTACCGGATGTGGCGTCATAAAAGGACTGGACCGGGAAACATGAACCATGCCGATATGGTCGTACCCAACTCAGATTTCCTCAGGAAAGAGAACATCCTTTCATGGGGGAAGGCATTGGTCGTGGTGTATAGGAGGGAGCAGATGGAGTGTAGGACTCTAGTGAGCACATCCTGCCAGTCAGAGGTGGGGAGACCTTTGGACCGGAGGGCAAGCGTAACCGCTTTCCAGACGGTAGCATTCTCTCTTTCAACTTCCCCATTACCGCGTGGGTTATAGCTGGTGGTCCTGCTTGAAGCAATACCATGCTCCAGAAGGTACTGCCGCAGCTCTGCGCTCATAAACGAGGACCTCCTGTCACTGTGGATGTAACTGGGGTACCCGAAGATGGCGAAGATGCTGTGCAGGGCCTCTATAACTGAGGAGGCAGTCATGTCCAAGCAGGGCACAGCGAACAGGAAGCGGGAGTACTTGTCAATGGCCGTAAGGATGTAGGAGTTACAGTTGGTCAATGGTAGGGGCCCCTTGAAGTCTACGCTGAGATGCTCAAAGGGGCGGGTGGCTTTTATGATGTGGATGTTCTCCAGACAGAAGAAGTGGGACTTGCGCTCAGCGCACACTGAGCAGGCCTGGGTCATGGAGCGAATCTCCTCGACTGTGAAGGGCAGATTGCGAGATTTGACAGTGTGCGAACCTAGTAACCCCTGGATGACAGAGCTCCTCGTGGAGTTTCTGTAGCCTGTCCAGTTGCATGTTGGCGCAAGTCCCCCTGGATAGCGCATCTGGCGGGTCATTGAGTTTACCTGGTCGATACAGTATGTCATAATTAAAGTTGGAGAGCTCGATTCTCCACCTGGCGATTTTGTCACTCTTGATCTTACCTCGATGGGTATTGCTAAACATGAAGGAGACAGCGAGTTGGTTGGTCAGCAGTGTAAAACGCCTTCCAGTGAGGTAGTGTCTCCAATGACGTACTGCCTCGTCTACGGCCTGGGCCTCCTTCTCGACAGAGGAGTGTCGATTTGGCTTCACACGAGGCACTGTGTTTGACGGTGGCCATTTTGGAGCTACAGATTGCAGCAATTGTAATGCGCGTCGAAAGAACCAAAGACTTGTTGATCCAAACCAAGGCTTTTATTAACTGAAAGACTGGAGCATATCACAAGTAGGTCGACCAGTCCAGAATGACCTGATCTGGCTAGCAGCAATCCTTTAAGACCTGCCAGTAGGTGTGGCTACACTCTCAGCCAATCACAGTCATCCTATACTACCATCTGTACATATACACATTGGTGATAGAATCTGTACTATCACAGTCCCCTAATATACTTAATAAACTCAGGTCTTTTTAAAAACATCTGCTTAAATCTCCAACAATAAGTATTTTCTATCTTCTCGGTACCCAAACAAGAAGCCAACAACAACGAGTGATCAGACAATGTTTTACTTTTATACTCTGCTTGCATAAATCTACCTTGCAATTGAGCTGAAACTAAAAATAAATCTATTCTAGAAAATGAATTATGGCGTGTAGGATAAAAAGAATAATCTTTTTCAGTAGGATTCAATTTTCTCCATATTTCCACCAAATTTATATCCTTCATTACCTCAATTATTCTTTTCGCCATTTTAGTTCTCTTTAAAGTCTTTGGAGATTTATCCAACAAAAGATCTAATCAACAATTAAAGTCCCCTCCCATAAAATATTTCCATTCAATTGGTTCAAATTTTAAAAAGTATCTGTCATAAATACTTCTTCATCCTCATTCAGTGCATAAACATTCATCAAAGTCCAGGCTTCCAAAGAAGTTTTGCAATTCACCACCAAAATCCTTCCAGCATTAACAAAAAAGAATCCAAAATAAACGGTACTTTCTTATTTACCAAAATGGCTACTCCTCTGGCCTTAGAATTAAAAGATGAAGCAATCACATGTCCTACCCAATCCCTTTTCAATTTCAAATGTTCCTTCTCAGTTAAGTAAGTTTCTTGCAAAAAATGCTATATCCACCTTCAACTTTTTAATATAATCCAATACACATTTCCGTTATATCAGGTGATTTAACCCCTTAACATTAAACATTGCAAAATTCAAATTGTTCATTATCACCTAAGTGGCACTTAACAAAATTTACTCTTACAATTAAACTGGCTCCCCCTCTAAAGCTAATAAAAATCCCCCCAAAAAAAAAACAACAAAAACTCCCCCCTTATTACTAACCCAACAACCAGAAATACAAACACAAAAATTCCCCTCCTCCCCCCCCCAAACTGCAAAGCAGTACCCCCCTTGTTGACTGGGTGTGGTCGATACCACTAATGGCAGATAACTTTGAATTCAGCCAGGTCCTCTGCCTCTCTCCCGTGAGACTTCTAAAAGAAAATAGAAAAAAAATCATAAATTTATTGTCCAGACTGCTTTATATAATATCTTTCACCACATCAATCTGCTGCAGCATCTCCATCTTCTGCAATTCACTCCCATTTCCCTTCTTGACTTTAGGAATGTTGCCTGCTGACTTCTTGGAAAGATCAAAACTCAGCTTATTATCTGGTAAAGAATTAACAAAAGTTATGCATCTTGAGCTTTCTCAAAAAATTGAAATTGAGATGGCCCATAAAACACTTTCAGAACAGCTAGATATATAAGTGTCCACCCATAACCCTTCTTCCACAACACCGTCCTAGCTTGATTAAACTCCTTACGCCGCATTATAACCTCCTGACTTAAATCCGCGTAAAATAAAACTCTACTACCTTGAACCATTAATGGATTCTGATCAATTTGAACTTTCTGCACTGCAAGATGCAAAATCATCTCCCGGTCTTGATATCTTAAACATCGAAGTAAAACTGCTCTTGGAGGTTATCCTAGGAAAGGTTTTCTTCTCAACACTTGGTTCGCCCTATCCAGTTCCAATCCATCCAGAAATGCTCTGTCCCTAATATTTCTGGAATCCATTTATGAAAAAATTTTGTAGGATCTTGACCTTCAACATCTTCTGAAAGTCCAATTATCTTAACATTATTCCTTCAACTTTGATTTTCCAGAGAGTCAATTTTTTGCATGAACATACTCTTCTGCATATCCCAACCAGAAACTGATTCTTCCACTTGATCCATTCTGACATTTTTGCATCTTTCCTGTACTTCATGCACTGCAATCAAAGACTTATTAAGATAATCTTAATAAGATATTTTGCCTTTCTCTTCCACAAATTGTTCATCAATGTTATGAAAACCAATGGTTATATAAGTCATAATATTTTCATTCTGTTTTGTTAACTCCTCAAACATTGTAATTACATCAGGTCCAGGTGAAGGATTTGAAGTAGGTGAAGCGACAGATTTAAAGGGAGAAACCATTTTTGTAGTTCTGGGCCTACATTCCATTGCTTCAGCTGCCATTAACAACAGTTCCTGATCTTCTTCATCCAAATATTCGATTTGCTCTTCTTCATCATCTTCTGGTATTAAAACGGCCTCTCTTGCCAACTTGCTGTGGGTTTGAGCCCCAGTCCACTTCGGACCAACTTCTTCAGCCCATTGAGGAGCAGGCCCCCCCACCCCCGCAGCACAAAACTGATCTAGGACCTTGCAAAAACGCGACATCGGGTGCGTGAGCATTGGGCCTGTTGCATGCTAGCGTACACTCGCTGGCACGTTGGCGTGCATTGGAACATTACTCATAGCGCTGTCCTGCCTGTACCCCTGCGCGGCCCCGCTATGCTCGCCGCCCTCATCCACGCAAACAGCGCTGCGCTCGCGAATATCCTGGTTGACATCAGCGTCATCTTTAGTCAGTTGAGTCTTCGGAGCCAGCGATCTTCTTCCAAGTTCATCTGGATACGTTCTCTGAGGCTTGGATTCCATGGTTATTCGATCCTGGTGCTTCTTCTGTTCGGTAGGCCCAGCTTTTTCACTCTTTCCCACAACTTTAATAACTAATTTCTTTTGCTTCTGACCTCTTCCTTTCTTCATTTCTTGCAGCCCCAACACCAAATAATAAATTTAACAAGCTTTTTAACATTTGAACAGTCTTTATAACTCGGGCATTAATTAGTCCTGCCAGGGAGAGACAGAACCCACTTTGACAAATGAACCCACTTTGTTCTACGCCATCTTGCCACCCCTCCCCCCACTTAGCTTGCTTCTTAAGGAGAAATTGAAGGGCCTTTTCCACTGAAGTAACCACGATCGGGAAACTTTATTTTCAGGCATGAATGCACACTGTCACTGAAAGCCCACAGATGTTTTAAGTATTGTTTACTGTGGGATGCTCCAATTGTATGAAGGAAATCTGATAATTTTATGTACAGTGGATTGGATTCTTGTTACTTTATTGTTGAACGTGACCTATTGTGCTGCATTGACTCAGGAAATTTGATATTTGGACTTGCTTACCTGACACAATCTGGGATGCAGGGGAATGTATGAATGTCTGGATGGTTTCAACAAGGCTTGTTGTTGAGTTTTAAACTCAATCATTCTATAATGCTGCAGGAACTGTGACAGAGAGGCATTCTTTAACAAGCTATTATGTATGGCCTTGGATAGATTCTGTAGATATATGGAAGATTTCATGATAATTAATCTAAAACAAAAGCTCTTCTGGTACAACAGGAAAGCTAGGTAAACAGAAGAGACTTCAGATCCTAGAAATCTGTCGTTGTGTTTCACTCTGAAACATTAACTGTCGATTGCCTTCCATGGATGCTGCCTGACCCGCTGGGTTCCTCGAGCATTTTGTGTGTTTATTACAGCAGGAAGCATCTCTAACTATGAGAAATCAAGTCTATCCTTAATCCAAACATTTTAACAAAAATCCCGCTGAACAATAACTTTCATATTGTAGAAATGCAACCAATAGCAATGAATTTTAAAAAAAAAAGCTTTTAATTTGTTTTCCCTGCAAAATAACTTGTCGTCGGATAATCTCAGTGGGATGCTTTGGATGGCTGCTGAGTGGTATTTGCTTTATCACACTGTCAAGAATAGAACGTCTCAGAACAGAAGGATATTGGTGGGGCGCGTTAGCTACTGATCATTGATTGCATTGTGAATGAAGGATTAATTCCATCCTTTTGTATGCTGTGCAGGGTTGTTGAAGTGCAGGACTAATGGAATTTGCTCAATGATTATGAAATGGGTCAAAGAGCATTTATTGAGGCAGACCAAGAGTGACAGACATTCCATTACACCACATGTCACTGGAGACGGTAATGATTAGAATTGGAATTCTGTGTGGTCTGCAATCTGAGGTTGAACAAACATGGCTAAAACATGTGTAATTCTTAAAATGTGAAAATATCTGTGGCACTCGATGGCTAAGTAGTGGGTGTGGCAACTTCAGTGAAACAAAGGCCCCTCTTTAGAAATTGCAACACCAACACTAAATCAAATAATATTTTTCTAAAAATCCTGAATTCTGCTATTTTTATTTTACCTTAAAAAAACACAACTCAACAGGATAATATAGTAAGATGGTGAAGAAAAGACACATGCAAATTGTGCTTATTGTGGTCATAATGTAGAACCTCAGTAGGACACGGCTCCATAGATTGAAAAATGTTATATACCATTAAAGAGAACTCCTTTTATAGAGGTGTTTCTGCTCTTATCATAAGGTAACAGATGCATAACGGTACAGGAGCCCCATCTATCAATGGTCCACGAAGTAATTTCCATGCACATAGTTCTTTACCCCTCTTGAGTTGGTCCAATGACGGAGTTCCGAAAAAGCGACACTTAAGATGATTCAGAAATACAATGCAATCTTTGACAAAACCATCATTGAAACACTTTAACAAGTAAAACAGAATTAAATATTCAGGATGTTTGCACAGCAGTTCAAATTCTTTGTGAATATGAAACTAAAACTCTCCAAATAAAAGATATTAGCAAATGAAGGGGCTACAAAGCAATTATTTGTTTACAAGTCAGCAAGAAATACTTGAACATTTAGAATTGAACAGTTACTTCATGATTTTTAACTCTACTGCGTTGGGTAATTCTAACTAGTTCAGTATCTCTTCTTCTTTGGCTTGGCTTCGCGGACGAAGATTTATGGAGGGGGTAAAAGTCCACGTCAGCTGCAGGCTCGATTGTGGCTGATAAGTCCGATGCGGGACAGGCAGACACGGTTGCAGCAGTTGCAGGGGAAAATTGGTTGGTTGGGGTTGGGTGTTGGGTTTTTCCTCCTTTGTCTTTTGTCAATGAGGTGGGCTCTGCGGTCTTCTTCAAAGGAGGTTGCTGCCCGCTGAACTGTGAGGTGCCAAGATGCACGGTTTGAGGCGATATCAGCCCACAGGCGGTGGTCAATGTGGCAGGCACCAAGAGATTTCTTTAGGCAGTCCTTGTACCTCTTCTTTGGTGCACCTCTGTCACGGTGGCCAGTGGAGAGCTCGCCATATAACACGATCTTGGGAAGGCAATGGTCCTCCATTCTGGAGATGTGACCCACCCAGCGCAGCTGGATCTTCAGCAGTGTGGACTCGATGCTGTCGGTTACCACAACAAAACTACTGGTTAGGGATACCCTCCTTATTTTGAAAAGATCATTAAGTTTTGTTCCATTGAATGAAAACAGTTTCCTCCATTTCAACATTCCCACTCCGTGAGATCAGTGATAGAAAATTTGACCTTCCCATATCGGAGGCCGACCTGTGTGTTGTGACTGCTTGCATTCTGTCTCCAATATGCATCAGGTTTGGTCCACAACAGAGTATATTAATGCATAATTTTCACTCGAGTATGTAGGATAATGTTAGATAATGCGAGGCTCATTCCAATAAATGCCATATTCTACTGAATGTTAGAATGCAAAGGAGGTGTGGTTGGGAGCTGTCGCAGGTGTGAGGTAGCTCATTCAAGCTTTTCCAGCAGGAGTGCTCAAGTTAATGATATGAGATTTCAAGAATATGATTTATTTGATTCCACATAATTGCCTGAATGATTGTATGTTTCAATTGGCATGCTCTTGGGATTTGCAAAGTGGTTCTCAATGGTCAAAAAGAACAATAATTATGGGCACAATTTCCACAGGTTATTAAATGTTCCCAGATGTTCAGTGAAATGCTGTAGATCCTGAAATACAGCAACTTTGGAGCCTAATAAGAAGGTGATACTATTGTAAGGGTGTGGTGGTGAAGGACGCTGTGTGGGCACCAGCACAGAGATAAAAGTTTAATAAGTGGACTCTGCCACGGTGAGGAAACTATGGTGAAAATCAAGGTTTTTTTTAGTAATAGACTGGAAGCATTTTCTTATTTCAAATGCTGTAATCAGTCATAGAGCACTTAATTAATCTTGGTCTCATCAACTGTGAAAACAGCACACTTCATATCAGTACTAAGGAAGGAAGCATCTGCATTTTCCATCAGGAATCTGGTTACAGCAGGGGGAACATCATTCAGAGCTTTAATTGTTGATTGATACCAAATGATCCTGATTGCAAATAAAGTGACATGGTCTCTTTAGCCAAACAATTCCCTGACTCGTGCTGTTAAACCTCAAAGATAAATTAAATCTTGCTGGGCTTGATATCACCCCTGCAATTGTATCTGAGAAAGCAGTAGCATGAAAAGAGTAGCAAGATGCCTTTGGTTTTATTAACCCAGTCAAGAATACCAATATTCATTTCTCAGAATATAGTCTTCAAGAAACCCAAACTCAGGCTACTTTACCACACAGTAGAATATATTCAGTCTGATGATGTATCACCAAGCTTTTAATTGCCTTTCACTTCAATTCTCAATCCCATTCCCACTTTGACTTCCATATCCTTGACTCACTGCACCCTAAACTTTCAATAGGCCCTTTCAAGCTGCTGTGTAAAATGGGGTTAACCAGGCAATTTGCCCAGTTGGCGCCCCACTCACATGGTAGATTGAAAGTGTCCGACCTGATCAGCGTGGTCCAAATCCAACTGGGTCCCTGACCTACCTCAGAGGTAGTCAGGGAACCCCGTTAAACTTACCTAGATTGCGTCCATCGGCGGCTTGAAAATGAAAATGGCCGACCCGGTTGTTCTGTTGATGTCAGCGCTTGCGTGTGTGCGTCACCGGGCTGCCTCTACGGAAATGCGCAGTGCTTACATCCTGCTGCTCCTCTATTGACTGAAGCATTTGCCTGATAGTGGTGGTCACAACATTTGCCTGCTGCACTGCAGCACAACAGAAGTTCATTCCCATTCCTGCTCTCTATTTGGACTTCGATTTGTCACTTCCGGTAAGTACGTGGCGATTTAATGGGTCGATTCCCCTGCAGCTTAAAAGGTGCTGGAAGCACCTTTACCCCACTAATCGCACCTGGGTCCCAGGAGGGCTACCCAGGTGCTGCAGCTTAAAAGTGCCTAGTGTATGAGTGCACGTGGGCATGCGTGTGGGTGTGCGCAAGTGAGTGTGCAGTTGAACCTCACTACGGAGAGAGTGGGAGAGTAAGGTTAGTCAATGTGAGTGATGATTATTAAAATAGTGTATGTTCATCATTTGTCATGAGTGAAAATTAGGATGTAAAAAATGAACAACTTATTAAAGGTGACAAACCAAAAAAAAACAAGATTCTCTGCTTCATATTGTTCCAGTAGTGATCGATGTAAATTCAGACAAACACTGACTCATCTTTTAATAGGGACATTTTAACCTTTCATCCTCAACCTCGGATTCAATAACTTCATTGAAGATTCTATTATTCCTATTCCCTGTTCCTGATCTATTTTTATATTTCTATACTTATCTCCTTATCATTTTGTTCTGCTTTCTACCACCATCGTATTTTTATTGTTATTTCTCCAGTGCAAGTCAAGATTATCAATGATGAACAATCAAATTTTACTTTAAGTCTGCATTGTTATTGTGTGGCTTTAGAAGCAGAGAGGCATACAATGCAGGAAGAGGTCCTTTGGTCCAAGTCTGTGATTGTCACTAATCCCTTCCACATTCCCTTTAACTCCCCCCAGATTCTACCACTCACTCGTGCACCAGAGGTAATTTAAAGAGGCCAATTTACTTACTAACAGCGCAGCTTTGGGATGTGGGAGGAAACTGAAGCAGCTGGAGGAAATGTAAATGGCCACAGGGAGGATGTGCACCAAAGGTCAGGATCGAACTCGAGTCCTTGAGGAGGGCTCCTGGATATACACCAGGGTATGCTGACATGATCATTTGTGGATACTGGAATTGACCAGAAGCTTTCCACAGGTGACTTGTTTTGTGGTCAGCATTTATTGCCCTGCACAATTCTGACCAGGTGATCATAAAATTGTGTGAGCCTTCCTCCCCACACACAGCCCTTGTGGTTTGATCAGGCTTTGTGGTGTAAGTGACTTGATCAACCCAAATAATAATGGCTGGATGTGAGAAAGTGGACATCGCTGTAAAAGTCAGTGGGGCAGATCTATAATTAGCAGGAGTACCTGCATTGGCCAATGCTGTTCATTCTATCTTGACTCTAGGCATAAACTCCACTGGGGGTGAAGTGCAAACTACCCGAGGAACCCAATCGTTCAAGCAGCATCCATGGAGGATAAAATATTTAACGATTCGGATAGGAGGGTCAACAAAGTCTTTCATTGCATCTGACACATGTGACAATAATCAATTCAATCAACAATTCAATTCCTTCCCCCTCTACAGATGCTGCTCGGCCCATTGAATTCACCCAGCAGCTTGCCCCCCCCCCCCCCCCCACCCCATCCCTCCAATTTCTAGCATCTGCATTCTGCTGTGTCCTTGCTCCTTATCCCTTTTGCAGGCCAGGACATTGTACAGGAGTGGGCCCAATCTCATCTGGTTGCAGTCTTGGAATGGCTCTGGCAGCTACTGCAGTCCTGCCTTTAGGCTCACAGTTTGTCACACCCAACTCTGCTATTAAAAGCTTTTGGTGCTCACATTTCAGGAGTCACCTAAATGTAATCATTCTTAAAAGTGCTGAAAAAATAAGAGTGAAAGACTAAGAAAAGAATAACATTTAAAGCAGCTTAAGTAGATTAAAATAAAGCTCTACTCGCACTTCCCTTGGCAACCGTTGTTCCATTTATTTCAATGGGACCACTGTATTTGCACCAGATTTAAACTGACATAGGCTCAGGGTAGATTTAAAGGCATGGAGCCAGCCTAGAGATGCAACTGCCAGCTTAGGACCCGGCCAAGCATGTACATTGTGCCTTCTGCTGAGAAATATATGCATGTCCTGACATAAGTCATGGCACTGGTGTGGAAAAAAGGCCCCAGTGCAAAGTCTATGGATCATGGATGTCTGAAATACTGCAGGGAACGCTAAGAGGAGGACAGATTTGACAACACCCTTTCACCATAAATAAAGCTACCTTTTTTCCTGTTGGAAACTGAAGTCCTTTTATTGAGTCCATTCATCCGAACAGATGTGCTGCACTGTAACTGATTCTACTCCTGCCAGGAAATAACCATTGTCATCCAACTTATAACTTTGGCCACATTTCGGGAGGCGTGGGTGTATTGCCATGGAGGGAGGAGGTGATTAAAGAACAAGAATGAAAGGGTTACTTAGAAACCACGCCTTTCTCAAACTCTGGATGCCAACGGCATCTTTGCAGCTGATGTATGTTCAGCCATGGAGTCATACAGTGCAGAAACAGGCCTTCCAGCCCATCCTGTTCTCTGTTGATCTCCAAGCACCCATATATTTAAATTTTAATTATAATAGATTAGACATACAGCACAGTAACAGGCCATTTTGGCTCATGAGTCCATGTCATCCAATTTACCTACATCCCCTGAACATTTCAAATGGTGGGAGGAAAACAGAGCCCCCAGGGGAAACCCACACAGATATGGGAAGAATGTACAAACTCCTTACAGAACAGCGTGGGATTCGAACCCAAATCGCTGGCGCTGTAAAGGTGTTGCGATAACCGCAACACCCTGCACTAATCCTGTTGTGCTCTCCCCACATTCCCATCTTACCCTCCCTCTCCAGATTCTACCACTCACCTGAACATTTGCTACTTGTCTCTGCACAGACAATACTGGAGCCTTGGGTTTGAACTCGGGCTGATGGAGATGTGAAGTTTTTGTCTTCAAAGTGGTACTTGGTGGGGGGTGGTGGAAAGGTGTCATAAACTGTCAGTCTAATTTGTGGGAACTGTCTTGATGCAAAGTGCTAAACTACTCAGACTTCCTTCATAATATTAATAAAGACAGACTGAAAGAGATATTTGTAATTTATTCATTTTCTGTAATCTGGGAGTCTCTGGCTAAGCCAGGTTTCATTGTCTGTCCTCGAGCCACCTTGTTAAATCGTAGCAGTACTTCTCATGAAGGTTGGGTTCACTTGGAAGGCTGTTGCAGGATTTAGATCTGGTGACAGTGAAGGAATGGCGATAACATTGCATGGTTTAATTGTTTATTTGTTTCCCCTTGATGTGTTAGACAGGCCTAGACACATGGATCTAAACATTTCAATGTCTGGCTGGAAATTCAATTGGCTAAATCTGTTGGATCCATCAAAAGAAGTTTAGAAAATTGTCTGGATAGTCTCTGTCTCTAGAGAAAGTCTGGAACATGGGTTGGTTGCATCTGATGGAACAGTTTAGGACCAATTTCGTGAAACTTCCCCGATTCACTAATTGCCAGTGGTCAGGTAATTGCTAAGTAAATAGCACTGAACTGTCAAAATCTGATTGAAGAAATGGGGCATTTTATTTAATTTCTTGCAGAAAATATTCAGGCTTCATCCATGTATTCTAAGAAGCTCCTAATCGTTTTTAAGAATGTTGGAAAAATTATCCTTACAACAACAGTGAACTAAGTTGTATTTAAATAAAAACACAAAGCTGGAGAAAGTCAGCAGGTCAAACCGTGTACTCTATGTGGCAAAGATAAAGGTACATAACCAATGTTTCAGATTTGACACCTTCATCAAGGTGTGAACAAAATGTAGACAGACACCTGAATAAAATGGCTGGGGAGGGGCACAGCTCCACAAGCAGGAGGTAATAGGTGTATAAGGGAGGGAGCGCACAGCAGCAAACAGGACGAGGCGGATGGCTGCATGAATGGAGAGGGAAGGGTTGGAGAGTTGGAGGAAAGGAGACTTACAAAGTGAACTAATTTTCAATTATTATTTTAATATTTTTCACTTTTAATCCATTAATTAAGTTTGAACTATTTTGCAGGTCTCTGATCACCAGACACAGTTGAGAAGGCCTTTCACAGGACAAGATGCTTGATGGGTTTGAGACTGTTTCGATGGCAGGGAACCAGGATGAGCAATTAGCTGGCCAGATTGGGGGGAAATTAGAGCTACGACAGTGAGAAAGTTGGAGGGAGGAATGTCGGTGGGGGGGGGGGGGTGTTCAACTGCAGGACCAGTGCTCAATCCATACTCAAGGCATGGCTTTCTGGGGTTTGATTTGGACCATTATAAGCACCAGCTCTTGGAACCACATTTACATCCTTCATTTTGGTTCCTGCACTGTGCTGCAATGTATCCAGGCTGGATCCTTTCTATTATGCATCTTTAAAGGTTGGTAGGAGTCACTGGAGACTCCAAATTTCCTCAGGCTTCTGAGAAATGCCAGAATCCTCTCCCAAATTGGATGCACAAGAAGCTGAGTTCATGAATGTAGCTTAGGATGACTCACCCGTGAGGTTCCAAACACTCACGGCATTTTAATTTTGCTCTAAAATAGTTGAACAAGATCGACCTTGCTTTCAAGGACTGTGCTCTCACTTTCAGCTGAACTATCTTGTGGCTATCATGCTGTTAAACACCCTTCTGTCACTAAAAATGATTCTGCTAAGCTATTTTGACAAAAGGAAATCCCTCTTTGGTGTCTTGGCCAATATTTTTCTCCAAGAATAACTTCTGGCTTGGCGCATCCCATGAATCAGTGTGTTCTTGACTTTGGCAGTCAGGTGTACACAGTGGGATCCCACAAAATCAGACCATAGTGAAAAATGTGCTTTTGCCTGACATCATGAATCTGCAAAATGTCATTATCCTTGTGGTTTGAAGGGCTGGTGCTTATAATGCCCCAATCAAAATCCAGAAAGCCACGTCTTGAATATGGATCAAGCACTGGCCCTGCAGTTGAACATCCCCCCACCCCAACCTTTCAATGTAGTAGCTCCAATGTTCCCCAATCTTGCTGGCCAATGACTCATCATGTTTCCCTGCCATCATAATGCTCTTAAAGCCATCAGCATCTTCTCCTGTGAAAGACCGTTCTCAGCTGTTTCCCAATGTCTCTGGTGATCAGAGACCTGAGAAATAGTTCAACTTTAATTGAATAACTGAAAATTAGTTTGCTTTGTTAGTCTCCTCTCCTCCAGCTCTCCACCTATTACCCTCTCCATTCATAGAGCCAACCCCCTGCCCCCCCAGCCCCATTTGTTGATGTGTCCTCCCTCCCTCCCTTATTCACCTATTACCTCCTGACTGTGCTCCTCTCCCTTACCATTTTATTCTGCCTAGATTTTGCTCATACCTTGATGAAGGGCTCAAGCCTGAAATGTTGGTTATGCATCTTGGCCTTCTCTGTATAAAGTGTACTGTTGGACCTTCTGAATTTCTCCACCATAGTGCTTACATTTTGTAAGTTACAAGTCTGAGAAAAGATCTAAAAACCTTGACCTTCACATAGCTCTTTAATGAAGATGGGCAATCTCATTGAAATAAATAGGACCACATGAGACGTGCAGTCCATGGCTGGTGTAAAGCGAAGGGCCAGATTTGAAGGAAATCCCAGACCTGGCAGCAAATCCAGAGGCGGAGTCGGAGATCAGAAGTTCTGAATCCACCGACTGAGATGGATGCGGCTGACAGTTCTCCTTTGAACTGGTCAAAGGTGAATAGAATCCAACCCAGTGCCAATGTGGAAATGTGTATCAATTACATCCTTGAAAATGTATTTTGCAGCAACCAGAAGTAACTCATGTGACTATATACTTGGGTGGAGAATTTGCCCAATATGCAAACTCATGCAATTTTTTTTTACATTGTATCAGTATTATTTGTTAGATGGCCTTACTGATGTAAGGGTCATGTACACCCTGTGAATAATTTTAAAATGTCTCATTTGGTTCAGAACCCTCTCCTCAGCAGACAATTGTATCTCATAATTAGATCATAAATCCACTTGTCTTACTCTTTCTATTCCTATCTGTTTCCAGACATGAAAGAACCATCCTTCATGGAGGCTATTCGATTAACATTTATTCCACTGGGACCTCCCGCATGGCCTCTTCGGCAACGTTGTATGAAGCAGATGATATCAGATCCCATTTCTCATGTCCTGAGTGAGGGATCATGTCTATAAGCTGTGTACATTCCTGAATGGTGAATTGTGGCATTACATCATTTGGGAAGCACTGGGCTCAGTGTGAACAGTATATTGCTTAAAGTCGTCACCAGTTGGCCAGCTACCAAAACTATAAGGAGGTAAAATGTAAAAAGAGAAGTAAATTAACCCTGGAAGGGAGTGTGAGTCAGAAACAGGATGATAAAGAGCCAAGATAGGCTCAAGCAACTGACTGAGGAGGAGGATGAAATCTGAAACATAACTAATTGCCTTCAGGAAAGAGTAAAGGAGGGGACATGACCAAATCATGTGGTCACATGAGTATTGTTCATAGTATTTATTATTTAAGTCCAGTTGACTTGTCTGGTTGTTGCTTGTCAACTTAGACTTCACACCATGTGATATTTCTGAAGCCAGGTTGTGGATCGTTCTTCTGCAGCAATAAATCAAAAGCCACACACGTGCAGACGTTTATTAATCTGGAATGTAGTTTTGTCAAAGCAGCTGCTCTGCAGCTGTGTCAGTCGCCCATGGCCAATTTATTAAAGGGAAATTATCAGTCTTAAAATGTCTGGCGGTGTGGTGGGGTGGTGGGGGGGGGAGCTAATCAGAAAGTTTCTTGGTATCCTGACTACCATAAAGCCAGCAAACCTGCCAACCTGTTGAAAATTTTAGACATGTTTCAAATGGAGAGGACATAATGGAATTTGCTAAAGATTCATATATTGTTTGACTTACTCTAACCATTTGCAAATTGTCTTGCACTGGGAACAGTAAGCTGGTAAATTAAATAATATGCACAACATAACACAGAAATGCAACAAATAATTCAGAGTTGAGTGAGACTTTTTTCTTTTAAACAATATTTTTCTGATTAGTCAGATTTTCTAAATTTCATTTTTAGTGAAAACTTAAGCAACATCATGGTCCAACAATTAAGATGTAAACCATAGTGGGTTTGTAATTTTGTTCTTGTGGCACTCTTCATGAATTCCTGAGACTATTTTGCACTAATCTGCCAAGGAGTACATTTGCTATAGATCTAGGATGGGGCTGAACTTTTATCTGGACCCCTAACAATCCTCCTGTTTTTGGGATTATTCTGCACTAATCTGCCAAGGAGTACATTTGCTATGGATCTAGGATGGGGCTGAACTTTTATCTGGACCCCTAACAATCCTCCCGTTTTTGGGATTATTCTGCACTAATCTGCCAAGGAGTACATTTGCTATGGATCTAGGATGGGGCTGAACTTTTATCTGGACCCCTAACAATCCTCCCGTTTTTGGGATTATTCTGCACTAATCTGCCAAGGAGTACATTTGCTATGGATCTAGAATGGGGCTGAACTTTTATCTGGACCCCTAACAATCCTCCCGTTTTTGGGATTATTCTGCACTAATATGCCAAGGAGTACATTTGGTATGGATCTAGGATGGGGCTGAACTTTTATCTGGACCCCTAACAATCCTCCCGTTTTTGGAGTTGGACTTTTACATGTTGGCTGGTTTTATATCTCTGAATTACTTGGGAGGCTTTTTAAATAACTTAGAGAAGTAAAATTCAAATAACAAAAGACTTTACTTACTGATGCCTTCCACCACCGTCACAGGACACTGTTCACACACACTCATATATACAAATACACACACCCCACAGTGGTGCACTACAGTTACTACAGTGAGAAGGGTGTATTCTTATGTGGTTACAAAATATGTTCACATTATCCTGACTATGTAACAGCTGGCAAATCCATATGATGTTGAACAAAGCGAGGTTGAGCAGAATGCCAGCACTTTGCTCCAAAGAGGATCCACTGTTTCAGACCTAAAGGTCAGTATTGAGCAAATTTAAGTACTTGGGGGTCATTAACTCTTAGAATCTTTCCTGGTGCCAATTGTTGTGAAGAAAGCTTGTCGGCACCTCTACCCTTCTCAGGAGTTTGTGAATGTTTGCAATGACGTTGGAAACCCTGGCAAATTTCTACAAAGGTGTGGTGGAAAATTTGTTGATGTTCTGCCTTGTGGTCTGGTATAGGGACATCAATACCCCTGAGTAGAAAGCCCTGCAAAAGGTAGTGGACACAGCCCAAATCATCACAGATTAAACACTCCCCACCATCGAGAACACCTATAGGGTTATTGGAGAGCAGCAACAGTCATCAAATTCACATCATCTAGCACCCACTCTGTTCACATGGCTACCATCAGGAAAGAGGTATAAGTAGCACAAGACTTGCACCACCAGGTTCAGGAATAGCTGCTACCCTCCACCATCAGACGCCTCAACAACGAATTCATTAGAGACTTATTTAAGGACTCTTGTGCACTTTATTGATTTTTTTCTTTCTCTGTGTTGCACAGTCAGTTTGTTTACATTTCTTTATTTGTTTACATGTGTAGGTATCTTATGAGTACAGTTTGTTTGCACTTCCAATAATTCTGCCTTGTCTACAGGAGAAAGAATCTCAGGGTTGTATGTGATGTCATGTATGGTCTCCGACAATAAATTTGAGCTTGGAACTTTATCATCTATTTTGAATAGGGGCCTTTTCAATTTTATTTATTTTTTTTCCTTGTGGTGAGTATAGCTGGGTACAAATACAGGGTTATGTGTCAAAAAAAAAGATATTTTGCAATATGGACCCTCTATTTAATTAAATTAATAGAAAAGCCTAATGTGTTTTTGAAAAAGGATGAGGATTAAGAATGATTATGACTTCTCCATATTCCTTCTTTGCTCACTCAGATCATACACAGGTCCAAGAATCACAGGATCACTATTCAACAAAAAGAGACCTCCCCAGTGTGAAAGAACAAAACACGTGACCACAGCTTTTCGGCAGAACTCCACTCAATATTAACCCTGGGGCTTTAGCTCTAAACAGCAGATAGCCATCTCTGAATGGTGCCACTAGAATTTCTGAAGAGCTGGGCTGAGAGGGAGCTGGACCAGAGACGGGGTGGGGTGGGGGGGGGGGGGGGGTGTGTGTGTGAAATTGGGCAAACTGCAGTTTAATTTAATTAACTGGGTGTAATTGGAGAGGAACCATCCTTATAACAGGGAAATCAAAAACGATGGCAGGACCCTGTTTAGATAGAAAACATTGTCCACTTAAAAGAGTTGAAGTGAAATGCTTTCTGTCAGGCCGTCATGAATCTTTGGAGCCCTCTTTCTCAAAAGGTGGTGAGATGCAGAAGGCTTGAATATTTTTAAATCAAAAATAGGCAGATACTTATAAGCAAGAGATGAAAGGTGTGAAGGATCGATGAGAATAGGGAGTTACAGTCACAATAAAGTCAGCGATCATGGAGCAGGCTTGAGAGGTGAGTGCCCTTCTTCTAATTTGTATGTGAAGTGGATCAGTATTAAAAGCTACAACCTGTTGTGGAACTGTCTTGGTAGAAATGGACGATCAATGAATTGTTTTGTTGCTATTTTTATTGTCACTCTGTTGGAACATCAGGTGACTCAAACTCCTGCACTGAGTGCACTACAGTTTAGCAAGTATTTCTTTTTTCAGTGTTTCCTTGGTCAGATGCTTGTTGAATGGGTGCTTTGGTAGCGATTCTGTTGCTATCTTTGCTGTGATCATGGCTAGTCATTCAGCATGAGTGGGGGACATGGTGCAGGAAAGGATGATGTGCCTATCAGCAGTTCACATCCCCACCAGAGTACTGTTGCCTTCCCATGGGTACAGAAATGAGGCAAAACAAGGTCAGCTGGAGAATGAGGGAGGCTACACGGAAAAAGTCACAGCTGTAAAACATTAGCCTCATTAATCAACAAGACTGCACAGACTCTGAGGAACTTCCTTAAAGTATTGTCATAAGGCACTGCTAAATCATAGGCCCTTAGGTAAAGCAAGTGACCCTCCCCAGCTGTTACCTTTAACAACAATGGAGACTACCGATAGTCTGTTGGCAGAGCCTAGATGCATTAAATTTCCTCACAACCCATTGTGCAGGACTAGCTGAACTGAATAATACACATCAATAAATGCTTTCCTGGTTCTATTACTTATGAATGAGAGGCACTTATTTAAAAGAACTCTGGCCTCTACTTAAAATATATTTCCTGCAGATCAGGTTTATTCTATCCTTGTTTCAAACCCTGATCTACTTGAACTGTTTCTAAACACCAGCATTCTGACAATCAAGAGAGCAGACTAACACAGCTAATTTCTCCAAAGATGAAGGAAGCTTGGCATGACCTCCCTGAACTTCAACAACTTCTACTTTGGCGTGATATAGGAGCTGCTCTTCTCAGGTTGGAAGAAGCTGCAGAGATTATGCATTCAGGTCATACATAACACCATGCAAAATTGTATTGACTATTAAGCCTGGCCAAATGATTGGGGAAACATTTTGGGAACAGTGATTGCTCTTCCTTAAATTCCAAGATAATTTTGTTAACAAGGATAAACTTGAGCCTTGTAGAAAAGTACTAAATGGGGGTGGGGGGAGGGAAAATTAGGACATACTGGTAAATGGACCAGAGCTGGGGGTGGGGGGGGGGGGGGGGGAGAGGTTAATTTGAAGCAGCTCTTAAGCTCTTATCTGACAAGTCCACAATGAACATGCTATAGTTATTTTAAGCACTAACTGATTAGAGTCCAGGACAGATGTTCCAGTGCAAAGGAAGGACAAGGATGACAAGGTAAGAGAACCCTGAGTGACAAGCAAGGTTACGAACTTAGTCAAAAAGACAAGAGAGGCAGATGTAAGGTTCAGGAAACTACAATCAGACAGGGCCTTGGAGGAATGTAAAGACTGCAGGAAAGAACTTGTAGAACATTGGGAAGGCCAAAGGGGACCATGAAATGTCCTTGGCAAGCAGGATGAAAGAAAATCTCAACGTGTTTTATACTTGCATTGAAACAATAAAATGACTATGGTGAGAATAAGACTACTCAAGGACAAAGGAATTTATGCTTTGAGTCGGAGGAAGTGGCCAAGGCATTGCATCAGTGGTTTACCAAGGACCAGGGCATGGTCAGTGATGGGGAGCATAATGTGGAGAATGCTCATGTGATATTGCACTTTGAGATCAAAAAATAGGTGATATTGAGTCTTTTGATGAGAATTAAGGTGGATAATTCTCCAGGGCCTGATGGGCTATATCTCTGCTCGTTGAACGAGACCAGTGAAGACATTGCTGGGCCCTTGAAAAATCTTTGTATCCTTACGAGTGACAGGAGAGGACCCAGAGGACTGGGAGTAGCAAATATATCTTTGTTCAAGAATGGCAAAAAGGATAATCCAGGTAATTATAGCCCAATAAACCAAACATTAATGGTAGGGAAAGTATTGGAAAGGAGACTTAGGCATAGGATTTATGCACATTTGGAAAGTCATGGTCAGATTAGCGATGGGCAATATGGCTTTCACAAGGGCTGGTCATAAATTACCAATATGAGAAGATGATAAAGAT
Organism: Narcine bancroftii; assembly: GCF_036971445.1. Lineage (NCBI taxonomy): Eukaryota > Metazoa > Chordata > Chondrichthyes > Torpediniformes > Narcinidae > Narcine > Narcine bancroftii. Next base: position 139,978,160 of record NC_091474.1, on the reverse strand, counting down.
GATTGATGAGGGTAGGGCAGTGGATGTTGTATACATGGATTTTAAGGCATTTTTGAAGACCCTTGTGATAGGCTGTTTCAGAAAATACAGATACATTGGTTCCTTGAGAGTTTGGATATGAAATTAGATGAAATTAGCTGGCTCACAGAAGACAGAGAATAGTGGTGGGAGGCTGTTATTCTGGCTGGAGGCCTGTGACCAGTGGTGTTCTGCAGGGATAGGTGTTGAATCTCCTGAAGTTTTTAACCCATGGAGACATTGTGGATGGAAAAATTAGTGGGTGGTTTTGTGTAACGAGGTGGGTCACGTGACCCCTCTGGTGGGAACCTAGTTGGAAGTCATCTCACCTGCCAGTCAAAACTTAGCCTGCCCACAGGTGTGCACAGACCTTACTATTGGATTCTTGAATAGCACCCACCTTGCCATTGGCTGCCTTAATCACCATACCAACATTGGGTGTACCTGAGCCGTCCCCTCCAGCTGGCTGCAATATAAAGTCCAACATGTGGAGCAGCTGTTCCTCTTCTCCCTGAGAAATGAACACGTTCCACTCCAAGTGGCTATGGGTGACACTGAGAGACTACAGTATTGTAAAGGAGCTAATGCTGAAGCAAGCCTGTAAGACTGTTGTGATTTATCCTTTATTGTAACCTTGTAGTATATTTGTGATCCATTGTGATGCTATGCCTGCCAGTTACTGAGGGGTGGTGGGTACCATTTTATACTGTCTTTTGACACTATCTGTGGATATTGCGGATTGTGGCATATATCGGTTGTATATCAGTTGCATCTGCTGTTGTGCATGTGTGCGAGTGGGATCCCTGTAGTGACATCCACTGTACATTTAAAAAAAGATGATTTCTTTGTAATTAAACTGCATTCAGATTTGTTACTTCTCAGGCCTGCCGAACCTGTTCTCACCATCACAGTTAAGTAAGTTTGAGAATGCAAAGTTTGGTAACGTTAAGACAGTGTAGAAGGGCATCAAATAATATGATCAGAATGAAGATCAATTAGAGATACAGGCAGAGAAATGGCATATGGAGTTTAATCCAGACAAGTGTCAGGGGTTGCATTTTGGGAGGCCAAAAATGTAAGGGAAATGTATACACTTAATAGCAGGGGCCTTTCAAGTAATGAGGTGCAGAGGGACCCGGGGTTACAGGTCTAAAGCACGTAGATAAAGAAAATGGGTGGTACGCTTGGCTTCAGTATTGAGAATAAAAGTAAGAAAATCATGTTGGAGCTTTATAAAACTTCATTCAGATGGCACTTCATGCAATTTTGATTGCCTCATAGTAAGAATGCTAAGCAGATGCTTAGGAAAGGGTACACCAGTGACTTTTAAACTTTTTCTTTCCACTCACATACCACCTTTAGCAATCCCTTACAAATCACAGAGCACCGATGGCATAGGGTTCACTTAAGGTGGTAAGTGAATGGAAAGAAAAAGGTTGAAAACCACTGGGGTACAGAGAAGGTTTACCTGGGCTCTGGTTCAGAGGGTATATGTGATGGGACAAACCTGGGTGGTTTTCTCTGGAGCACAGGCTGAGAGGTGACCTGATAGAAGTGTATAAAATCATGGGAGGTATTGATGGAATGAACAGTCAGAATCTTTTCCTCAGGGCAAAAGTATCACACACCAGAGGACACCGGTTTAAGGTTTAAAATGCAGAGAAAATATTTAAACAGAGTGATAGGTGGCTGGAATGGACTCCAGAAGAAGCGGATACCATAGTGTACTTCAAAGCTTCTGGATAGGCATAAATATGAAGTGGATGGAGGGATAGCTATCGATTGTAACAGAATGGCATTCAATGGATCAGGAGGTGAATTGTGGGACTAATATTTCAAGCCAATGAAATCCCTCATCTTTTAGTAATGAGACACCCATCATGAGGCTCCAAATCCTGTTCTGAAGTCATTAACATTCATTTAAGCCACTGCAGTACAACTGATGAACTCTCAGAAGTGGCAGGATTCTGTTTCAGAGTTCAAAATAACTAGATCTGATTGCTACAGTGTCACGCTTTCCTGCACAATCACCTTTCATTAATACTTTCTCATCTCTTCCTGTCACTTTCAATTTCCCACATAAAAGGGAGTTCTAGAAATGGACTCAAGTGGAACAGATCACATCTCACCATGTGATAGCCTCGCATTTCACTGCCTCTTGCAGGATTGCTTTGCTTTGAGACTGGCAGAAGCCTAACTGGTAACCGTCTTTTTTTTCCATAGGATCAATTTTGCTGCGTTAAACTCCTTCCTCTTCTTTAGGAGCTCAAAACTTATGTCTGGGTAGAAATTTTTTTTTGACCTTTGTATTCTAATTTTATTCATTGCCTTCTCCAATATATTTTCTCTTGTCATGTATCTCAGAAATTTTACTAAAACGGATCTTGGTTTTTGTTGTGACGGTGGTTTCGGGGCTAATGTTCTGTGTGCCCTTTCTATTTCCATTCTTTCCTGCATTTCTGGCATTCCCAGGACTTTTGGGATTCATTCTTTTATAAATTCTTTCATATCTTTGCCTTCTTCATCTTCCTTTAGGCCCACTATCTTTATATTTTTTTGCCTACTATAGTTTTCCATTATATCCATCTTCTGAGCTAACAACTCTTGTTTCTTCAACTTTTTTGTCACTTTCTTCCAATTTTCTTTTTAAGTCGTTCACTTCCATTTCTACCACCATTACACATTCTTCCACATTTTCTAATCCTTTCCCTACATCTGTGATGACCAGCTCTATTCTACTCACTTTTTCTTCTGTACTTTTCATTTTTCTTTTCATTTCACTAAATTCTAGTGTCAACCATTTTTTTAATGCTTTCATTTGTGCTTGATTTTTAAAAAAAATCTATGTACTGTCCGTTCATTTTACCTCCTTTTCCTCTGTGCAGAGCTTTTTCTTCTTCTTCTTCCCCCTCCCCCTCCCCCTGCCCCCGGGTTTGTGTCTTCTATTTCTCTTCCTTGTATTTGTGTCTCTTTTTATTTTCTTGTTGAGTTGCTTGTCTCAGTTTGTTGGGTATTTTTTTTGTTGATGTTGTTCCTCCTCTTCTGGGCTGGTTTTCTGTTGTGTCTCTTGCTTCCTTTTTTCTTTCACACCCCTCCCTTTCCCGTTGCTTTCTTTATCTTCCAGCTGGGAGCCCTGCTGTCGGGCATCTCTCAGCTGTTCGTGCTGTGGAGTTTCACTCCACAGCTGGTCCCCCCCTCCCGTTGGTGTTCTCCTTGTCGTGCGCATCGCGCATGCACAATTCCTCGGACATGTGCAGTTGTGCACCTCTGTTTGTCTCAGTGAGCCATTTTTGAAGTCCCGCGGTCACTGGGTCACAACCCTGTGGAGTCTGCATTAACCTCGGGGCGCGGGCTCCTCTTTCCATGGCTGGTCCCTGCTTTTTCGTGCAGGTAAGGCCTTCACCTTTCTCTTCCGGCATCTTTCCTTCTTCTTCCTGTTGTTTTTGGGTTTTTTTTTATTAGGTGCCATTTTCTCTACACCATTATTTTTTATTTGTTGTGATTTGTGTGTCTGGGGCTTTGCTTTTCCTTCACTTTTTTCCTCTTTTCTGTAGAGGGCTGGTATTCTCCTACCGGTCAGTACTCCATCACGTGACTCCTCACCGGTAACTGTCTTCATGTTAAATCCGACCTGGGATTTGTGATGGAGGTGGATGTGAGTTGGATCAGGTGCACCTTAAGGTGTACTTGCAGAATGTTCTCAAAGGAGAGGGTAAGAAGCCAGAGGTGGTTGTGCACATTGGCAGCAATGACATAGGCAGGAAAAGGGCTGAGGTCCAGTGCAGTGAAAAGAGGAAGATCAGACATCGAGGGTAGTAATATATGAATTGCTCCCAGTGCCACATGCTGGTGAGTTCAGGAATAGAAAGTTAATGCAGAGGAATGTGTGGCTGGGGAGCTGGTACATTGGATCATTGGGATCTCTCCTGGGGCTGAAGTGACCTGTACAAGGGGGATGTTCCATCTAAACTGGAGGAGAACCAATACCCTGATGGACATTTGCTAATGCTACTCAGGAGGGTTTAAGCTGGATTGGGGAAAGATGGGGTGTTTGCAGAAAATTCTGTACTTAAAGAGAGCAAATTTAGTAGACAGGATGGGCAGAATCATGGGAAAGAGAGAGGAAAGACTTGTAGTTCAAATTACATTCATTTCTCTGCAACAAGTAAAAAAGATGAACTCAGGATGTGGATTGGCTCAGGGGGCAGGGATATTACAGCCATAACAGAAACCTAGCTGAGACAAGGGCAAGACTGGCAGCTCAATGTTCCAGCATACAAGTGCTACAGGGATGATAAAAGTACAGGTAAGAGAGGAGGGGGATTGCCTTTTAGATGAGGGAAGACATAACAACAGTGCTTAGAGAAGATAGGCATAGAACAGAAATTCCCAAGGGGACAAGTGCACTATTCCACAAAAGTGATGAATCAGATAGACAGGGAATAAGGCATATGGCACATTTGAAGGTATTGAGCACAAATATTTGGACCTCATTATACCACTGTATAAGATATTAGTGAGACCATGCTTGGAGGACTGTGTGCAGCCTGGACATATGGCAACAGAAAGGACATTCATAAGTTGCAAAGGGCACAAGAGATTCTCCAGGATGTTGCTGGAACTGGAGGACTGAAGTAATAAGTTCAAGTTTATTGTTATACAATTGTAAAGTATAATTGGATGAAATGGCATACTTTGTCCTCATTGTGAAAAACCATGTGAACACATATATAGGCATAGAAAATATATTTACAATCAATTTTATATGCAGTACATATATAAAAATATTGTTAATTATTAGTAGATTTTTGAAGGGATTGTATGAGCAGTTTACTGCCTGAGAGAAGAAACTGTTTCTCAGCCTGGTAGCTATGGGTCTGATACTTCTGTATCTCTTTCCAGACAGGAGTTGCTGTGGATGGGGGGTAGGGTCCTTTGGTTTTGGGAGCCCTCTTCAGACAACAATCCTGGTAGATCACGTACAACATGGACATATTAGATAGGCTGAGTCTTTATTCCCTGATGTGCAAGAGGCTGAGAGATGACCACCTGGAGATTTATAAAATTATGAGGGTCATGGATAAAGTGAATGCTCACAGTTTTTTTTTTCCCCTGTGTAAATAATTCATGAACTGAAGGGCATAGGTTTAAGGTGAGAGGGGAGAAATTTAAGGGATCTGAGGGACAACATTTTCACTCAGAGGGTGGTCTGTGTCTAGAATAAATGCCAGAAGAAGCTATTGAAGTAGCTACAATTATGTGTTCAAAAGACATTTGGACAGATATATAGATGGGGAAGGGCTTAGAAGGACCAAATGCAAGCAAATAGGATGAGCCCAGATTGCCATCTGGTTGGCTATGGATGAGATGGGCTTGATGTTCCATGTTACATATCTCTCTGATAGCCCTACTCCTATTGGAGAACAAAAAGCCTACTTCTGCTCTTAGATCTTGTGAATACCTTGCTCAGATGTGAAAGATTTCTGCTAATACTGAAGAGCAATCTGCTCCTGTGCAACATCTCTCTGCTGATCAAGAACAGCTAGCTTCTCATGGGCACCCCTTTGGTCCGATAGAATGATGAGCTGCTCATGGGTGCATCCTGTTGTCAATGAGAATAACAGTCATCTCACTGCTCAATGAGGAACTTGAACTGTCCTGGGCATTTTGTGGTTCCTATAGATTAAGAGCTTTTCCTGTATAACAGAGGTCATGCCTTTTACTACATCAGCACAAGACTGATTAGGAGCCTGCAATCTCTGCTCTCAAAGCAGCTGTCAGCTAAATCCATTGGTGTATGATGAGATTGTTGCTGAGCTCTTGCAAAGCATTGTGTCTCACCAGACAGCAGGTGATGTACTCCTGGCTCTGGGAGGGCCAGGAGCTGGTTCTGTGCTCCTCACTTGTCGATGAACAGGCCAATTGATATTACACATCATGCATAATGAAATTCCTGCAAAAATTGTGTTAAGGGATAAGAGGGCTAGGTGAAATTTAGTTATACAAGGATTTCATCTTCATTTTCTCTGGCCCTTTCAATTCTGATGGTAAGGTATCATTCACTGTGGTGGTGGGAGGAGGGATTCCCCTCCCCGGAGAATTTTGGTCAATCCAACTTTAAAAGTCTCCAGTGGCACTTGAGAGCTTGTATCCAACAACTCAAACATGAACAAACAAATATGTGAAGAGAGAACTGGACAAGATTGCAAAAATACAAAGCTAAAACAAGCCAGTAGATGTCCATAATGATCGGAGGAAGCATTCTCCACAAAACAAGCCAGGCTCCTTCATGGGAAGAGAAATTTCGAAGGGAATGTCAACCTAGGTGTTCTAATAGTCCTTCCTGTACACCTAGCAACATCGGGTTGAGATCCAACCACTCCCTTGCTTCAGCAGTGCTTGATTTAATTCCATTCAAGTTGGAGAAACAAACAAGCTACAATATGTTATTCAATAAAACACATCATTTTACATACAGCCTTGCCTTGAACAATTGTTATACAGATCATGGAAGCTTTTCATTTGTTCAGCTCAGTACTTTTGGCAGGTCCCTTGAGAGCGTCTGATAGCTGTTGGAAAAACTTTATTCTTGAACTTCAAGGTACTGGAATTAAGACTTCTCTACTTTCTGCCTGAGTGAGGAGAGAATGTGATCAGGGTGATGAGGAGCATTTGAACGCTCTAGGATTGTATTTACAGGAGTTTAGAAGAATGAGGGAAGATCTTATTGAAACCCATTGAATACTGAAAAAGGCCTAGATCGAGTGGATATGGACAGGATGTTTCCAATGGTGGGCCACATCTGGAACCAGAGAGCACAGACTTAGAATGCAAAGATGTCCCTTTAGAACCGAGATGAGGCAGAAGTTCTTTTCTCAAAAGAATTTGGGGATATTATGGTGGAGGTACATACGTTCTTGATTGGGGAATCAAGGGTTACAGGGAAAAATCAGGAGAATGGAGTTGTGAAGGATAGTAAATCAGCCATGATGAAATGGTGGGGCAGGCTCGATGGATCAAATAGCCTGATTCTGCTCTTCAGTCTTATGGTCTTGCATGATGGGTGATGGATGTCCTTTATGATGTTGACTACCTTCTTGAGGTCACATCTCACCAAAATATCTTCAATGGATGGGAGGTTGGAGCCTATGATGGACTGTACTATGTTTGCTACTTTCTTAAACTGACAGTGTAGCACTCCTTCAGCACCACGGTTCATGCATCCTGATTAATTTGAGTGACTATTTAGCTTTTGTTGGTAAGTAACAGCATCTTTCAACAACTGTTACGATGTAATTAGAGAAACATGCCTATTTGTGGATTCAGTTGCTAAAGCCTCAGTAAACCCAGAAGGCAAGATGATTGCAAACAAAAGCAGCTGTCAGGGGAGCTTGAATTTTCCCAACTCTATTTTTATTACTATTCAACTTAGTTAAATTGTAAATTTTAACCTGTTTATTTAAAAAAAAAAGAAAATTAGCATCAATGAAATGTATAGATTCATGGCTTAGTTTTTGTAATTTATGTTTTAAAATTTCTGGCTCTGCGCGATATATCTGAACTTAATAAAGAATAAAATTTAGGAGGCAACTGGTGATATGGAAATGGTGTAAACTCTCTGCTGTTGTACCATTGGAGATCTTAATATACACTAGGAAGGCTTTTAAGTTTAACAGCATATTTCTTTACTCACATCCAGCTACTGGATGGCGTATAGGTACAACGAGTCTCACCGCGCATGCACCACTCTCGTGTGATGTGTCTCTTACAGTGTTAGTGTTCATGCTCGAGCATAAAATAGTCCCAGGTTTCCTCAGTATGTAACATCCCTCCTTCTTGAAAAAAATTATTATAATTTATGATTTCTTAAAAATAAATCATTACTGCTGTATCTGCAATTGCAATTAAGAATTAACTATTCTATTTGTTAATTTTAATTCTGCAATTATAGTTATTACTTTGTTTTCTAATAAATAAAATATTTAAAAAAAAGAATTAACTATTCTATTTACACATTGGCGGTTCTATTTTCTTTTCAGCAGAATCACACTGGTGGTAGGGTGTTTTTTCACCACCTCGTAGACCTTGTTGAAACTGTTTGGTTCTGCGGTTCTCCTGCTGCTCACTGTGCAGTCATTGCGGTGTTGTTGGTTGGGGTTTTGCCTCGCGTTCCCTCACAAGTTGTTGGAATTACAGAAACTTTCTGTGTCAGATCTGGTGTTGGACGAATGTGGGTCCTGTTTTGTCTCAGCTCCCTGCCAGGTTATGTCTCAATCATGTATGACCTTGGCATCTCAGCTTTTCTAACAATCTTTGCTGGACTCCAGGTTTTTATAATTGGCTCTTGAACATGCACATACTGCCCTGGAAAGAGTAAACATGCCCATGCTGGCCTCTGTTGGTAATGATTGTGCATGCTTGTTATAAAGTTGACGACTTCCCTCTTGTATGTAAGTCAACTTATTTCCTCTTTGTCATCTGGTGGACATATTTTCTTGGCAGGGTTGTCTTGTACTTTCTGCCATTCAGAAGCTCCTGCTCTAGCCTTTGCTTCAGCTCTTTTGGCACATTCCGTGGAGCATGGATTATTGGTTTGCATTCTGGGTCTATGGTTATGCAGTATTTGAAACTTCCAAATCACCTGACTGTATCATCAAAGCATTCACGGTACATGTCCATGAGCTCGGCCTTGTTTGTGATTGGAGAGCGTTGCTCAAATGAGATGTTGCTATTGATCCTCTTGGACATTTTCTTCTACCTGATCTCATGGTTTACAAAGATTAGCTGTAATTCTTGACAACTATTCAGGCTTGGATTGCTGGTCCATAGGCGTCAACCATGAAGAATATGCATATGATGCTCTTTCCTTTATGTCTGCTTTTTATTTGGACTTTTCCTAGTTGTTTAATCACGGGGCCACCATAGGCTGTGAGTGTGGCATTTACTGCTTCTAATGTGCTTCCTCTGGGTACCCATTCACCATATTCTTGGGGAACATCTGACAGTACAGTCTGAGCGGGAGGACGTTGCTTTGTGATCCAGTGTCCAACTTTATTTTCAAGTTGAATAATGTTGGTTTGTTTCCAATGTCACTTGGATCGTGGTGTGTAATTCAATTTCTCCTCCCTTCCCTTTCCTGGACGTCTCATGGAAGAGTATTGTTTCAATATCGAGTGTCAGTGGGTCGGAGTCACTGCTGTTGCTTCCCTCGACGTGGTGTACTTCTGTTTTCTTGTTTTCTCTCTCTCTTCATGTCAGACCTACATATCTTTTCCCAGTGATTGACCTTCCCGCACGTCCTGCACTTTGAACCTACGCGGGGCATTTCTTGCGGTCATCAAAGGTATGTATTCTGCTGCACCTCCTGCAATTCTCAGATGAATGCGATTTTCTCTGTGTGCGTTTCATGGCATCGACCCTTCTATCACTGTGGTGCGTGTTGGCCTGCACAGAGAGGGATTGCATTTGCCTTCTAGTGGCCTCGAAGGCCCGAGCTGCGTCTACGGCATCTGCTAGTTTCAAGCTGTCTTTTCCTATGAGAGCTTTCTACACTTCAGGATGAGCACTTCCCCAGATTAGTTGGTCGACTCTTCTCTCCTCGATTTCTTTGAACTTGAATTTTGGCTGCCATGTTCTTTAGCCTTGTGAGGAAATTATCTACTGACTCATCAGGCTCTTGTTTTAATCCCTGGAACTCATATCGCTTTATTCTATGGTTGGATTTCAGTTCCAGATGAGAAAAACAATTTTCTAATATCCTTTCTGGGTTATTTTCTTCCCCTTCAGCCAGCTCCCAGCTATTAAACAGGTCTAGTCCTCACTCCCCCGTCCAAAGAAGGATGTAACTAACCTTTTCCTCTGGTGTGATTCCCTTGAGGAGACTTTTGAATGCTAGGTTGCACTTCTGTTTGAACTATTTTTTTTTGTTGCATATTTTATTTATTGTTTAAAAATAAGGCATACAATCAAGTAAAGAATACAAATATAAAAAATTTTCTCCCTTTTCCCTCCCTTCCCCCCCTCCCTCCCACATACTATCCAAAAGAAAGAAGGAATAAAATGGAGTTAACACATATAGCAATCAAACTGTCTCCATGTTTGGTGCCATCTCCACACAGGGGTAAAAAATACTCTATTTCATATACGGGGTCCACACCTTAACAAAAAAATAATAATTATTACGTAAATTATAAGTTATTTTTTCCAGTGGTGTACAGGATCTCAACTCCATGTGCTATCTTCAACTCAATTTTTCATTTTTCAAAGTAATAGCTAAACATTTTCTTGCCACAGCCAATGCTAATCGGATAAACACAATCTGAAACTTATCTAATTTTAATTCCAGACTCAATTTCTTAATGCATCCCAATAAATACACTAAAGGATCAAATGAAAGCTTAAATTTAAATAAACCTTCCAAAAATTCCATAATTCTACTCCAAAAAACCTTCACCGTTTCACACAACCAAACTGAATATAAATAGGAACCAACCTGTTTACCACATCAGAAACACAAATCTGAAGAACTAAATCCATATTTCCTTAACTTCCCAGGAGTTAAATAAAGTTGATGTATAAAATTATAATGAACTAATCTGTATCTTACATTCAATAATTTAGTTATGCTATCTTCACATCTAGTTATCCAGTCATCCTGAGAAACTGAAATGGGCAAATCCTTTTCCCACTTAATTCTCATCTTATAAACATCTGGTTTAAACATTTTATGCTGCAATAAAGCATACATCTCTGAAATAAGTACTTTTTTACCACCTTCAATAAGTAAGTTTTCAAATCTAGTCCATCTAGGTAACCTCAAACTACATCCAAAAGTATCTAGTAACAAAGCTCAAATCTGATAAGTAAATAACGTATTTGAGGAAATTCTGAATTTTTCCTTGCGTCTGTGAAATGAAACAAAATACCCAGCTTCATAACAATCTTCCACCAATCTAATCCCTCTCTATTTCCATAATTTCACAAGTTGATCATTGAAAAATAAAACAGTTTATTCCAATACAAAGGAGTTTTAGTCGAAATGTTATCTTCAGTCCCTATAACATGGTTTTTCTTGTACCATAACTCTATTGTTTTAGCGCACGTAAATTATATTTTTTTCAAAAATTGAGGATTCCATTTGTAAATAAATTGATCTATTTTTTGTTCATGAATCTGAGCCAATTCAATTTTAGCCCATACCAAAGATTGATCTACTTCAAACATTCTTAATAAATTTTAATTGTGCCACATCATAATAATTTTGAAACTGAGGTAACTCCAATCCTCCTAAGGCATATTTCCAAGTCCATTTTTGTAACGACACCCTCACCAATTTACCTTTCCATAAAAATAATCCTCACTAATGCATTCAAATCTTTTTTAAAAATGCAGAATTTTTCATGGAATTGACAGAAAAAGATACTGTATATGAGGAAAAATAATAATTTTAATACGATTTACCCACCTTACCAAAGTTATTGGCAAATCTTTCCACCAATTGAAATCATGTTTGATTTTAGTCAATAAAGGCAAATAGTTCAAATCATATAAATGATTATAATGATCATCTATAGTTATTCTCAGGTATTTAATTTTATCAGACCACTTAAATGTTGCAACTTGTTTACATGCTGAATAATCTGCCATTGCTAAAGGCATTATTTCACTCTTGTCCCAGTTAACTTACTAACCTGATAATATAACATTTTGCTCCAACCGTGCTTGAAGATACCCCAATGATTCTGTAGGGTGTGTTAAATATATTACAACATCATCTGCAAATAAATTTATTTTATACTCATGTGCATTCACCTTAATACCCTTGACATTATCATCCTGTCTAATTATTTGAGCCAATGGTTCTATAACACAAATAAAACTGGTAACAAAGTACACCCCTGTTTGGTTGATCTAGATAATATAAATGAAGGAGATATTTGTCTATTTTTCACTACCCTAGCTGATGGATTTTTATATAACACTTTCACACAACCAATAAAGAGTGGCCATAATTTAAATTTTTCCAACACTTTAAATTAAAAAAAAACATTCCACTCTATCAAAAACCTTCTCAGCATCTAAAGCCACTATCATAGGTTGGTATGCTTGCTCCTGAGAAACATTAATCAAAGAGATCAACTTCACAATATTATCTGCAGAATATTGATTCTTAATAAAACCAGCCTGGTCTATGTGAATCACCTCTGGTAAATACTTAGCTAGTCTGTTAGCTAACACCTTAGCTACTATTTTATAATCTACATTCAATAAAGGAAATGGTCTATACAACCCTACTTTTAACAGATCTCTATCTTTCTTCGGAATAACCTTAATCAGTGCTTTAGAAAAAGAATCTGGAAAAGAACCACTTTCAGTGCCCTGGTTCAAGACCTGGAAGCAACAAATCTTGAAACTCTTTATAAAATTCTGAAGTAAAGCCATCTTCACCTGGGGATTTCCTGCCAGGCATTGCTTGTAATGCCTCTTTAACTTGCATAACTGTAAAAAAGGCATCTAGATCTTTAACCTCTACATCCTTTAAAGACAGTAAAGCAAATTAGACAAAAATGCATCAATTTCAACATTATCTTCCGGAGCTTCAGATGTATACAACCTCTCATAAAATAAGCGGAATTCATCATTAATCTCCTGTGGTTTATACATAATTGTTGTTCCCTGTCTAATAGCATATATTTTCCTAGATGTTCAGTCTTCAGTTACCAAGCTAACATTTTATGGGCCTATTCACCCAACTCAAAATAGCGTTGTTTATTTCTCTGTAATAGTTTTTCAAATTTATATGTTTGTAAAGTGTTATATTAACTTTAGCTTAGTTAAATTAGCTTTTTTAAAAACTTCCCTCATATCCCATTGTACTTCTTTTTCTAACTTATCTATCTCTTTTTCTAAGTCATGACTCTCCACCAAATATTGTATTTTTAATTCTAGCCATATAACTGATAATTTGTCCTCACAAATAGGCTTTCAATGCATCCTATAAAATGAATTTACTTTGCACTGATCCCTCGTTAATTTGCAAAAAGGATTTTATGTGCTCTCTCAAAAATTTAATAAATTCGGGTTTTTTCAACAGCGTATTAAATCTCCACCAGTATGCATTTTAAACCCTTTCCAAACCAATACAAGTAATTAATAGTAAGGATTGATCAGACAAAATCCTACTTTTATATTCAGCCTGAATAAATGTACCTTGTAATTGTGCTGATACTAAAAATAGGTAGGAAACATGCCTAGCAGAATAAAAAGAGAAATCTTTTTTTCTGTCAGATTCATTCTCCACCAAATCTCTACCAAATTCAAATCCTTCATTACCATCAACAACTGTTTAGCCATCTTCGTTTTTACCTAACATTTTTGGAGATTTATCCAATAAAGGATCCAAACGGCAATTGAAATCACCACCCACCAACACATTATCATAAGCCTGATTAAAATTCAAAAAAGCTTCTGCCATAAAACAATAATCATCTACATTGGGACCATAAACATTCATCAGATTCCAAGCCTGTTTCTTCTCCAGCACTGGTGATCGGATAATGGGGCTTTTTCTTTGTTTCCTTCTCTCCATGTTTATTTCATATTTTTTTCTATATGGTTTGGGTTTTGATCCATCCCACCACTGCCACCATGTTGTGCCTGGGTTGTACCATCAGAGGTCTTAATATACACTAGAAGGGCTTGTAAGTTTAACAGCACTTTTATTTTTACTTACATCCAGCTACTGGGTCACGTATAGATATAATGTGTCTCCCCGTGCATGCACCACTCTCCACTTCCAGTGGAGGTGTTCATGCTCGAGCATAAAATAGTCCCAGGTTTCCTCAGTATATACCACTCTCTGCTTTGGAAAAGTAGGTTAATGACGTTTTGTGCATTTGGAATTTGAAACTCAGTGCTGCCTATCAAATTATCCATGTCATGAAAATTTAGTGAGTGGAGAACTTTAGTTTGAAGGTCACCATTTACTTCCTATCAATTCAGACATGAATTATTACCTCAGCAGCAATCCTCAATAGGAGCTAAAGTATGGTAATTCTGGCAGAGTAGTGACTGCTTTTTTACCTGAAGGTAATGTCAGCAGGCTTCCTCCAGCATGAGTTTAGACTGGAAAATTAATGATGCAGGAAGTTAACTTAAATGTGATATACAAAATGGATATCCATTAATTAACATAAATATTTTCTTTCACATTCAACTTTGCACTTTGCTTGGATTATCTGATTATGGAAAATGGAGCAGCACAGTTGCGTACTGAAACCACGCACTTAATTTCAAGGGTTTATTTCCTTGCTAAATCTTGGGAGTAATTTTTTTGTTTCCTTGCTGTACAGCAGGTTTGATATTATCTTCCTCAGAGTGTACGATGAGATCACAGAACAAGGTAAGATTTTAAAACAGCTTTTTGCAAATATAATAACTGCAGATACTGGAAATATGAAGCAAATACAACAGCGAATATTTGAGTTAATACACAGAAGTGCTGGAGCGAGTTTAGATTAATGAAAGCAAGTGGATTAACTTCAAACCCATTTTATTCACTGTATACATGGTCACTGGAGTGCGCCATCATAATGAATCCCCCGGAACCCCAGTAACCCGGATATACAGGATATGAACACAGTTATGGTTTTTAGACTGCAGGTACATAATGGCACAATCAAGGAATTTTGCTGCTACACAGGCAGTCTTAAAAAGGAATGTTCAGAAATTTTGAGGGATTTCCTGCACTGCAATTTATCCTGCAAGATCCCTACAACTTTTTGGAGGAAGCCTGCAGTGTAAATTTTACCGGAAAAATTGTTGACGGTCATCCACCGGGACAGTTGCACTCAGGTACTTGTCAGTGTGAACAACCACACAGGCAGTAATTATGTTAATATTCTTCTGTGATTTTCCTGACATTGCAGTCTAAAAACCATAACTGACTGATCGACACAGCAGGTCCCACAGAACCCATAGGAGCCAAAGATATCTAACCGACATTTCGGGCCTGAGGAGGGGCAGAGAGAGAAGACCAGGCCCACTGCCAAGAGGCCATATGTGGACCTGGATAGGAGGGCACAAGAGAGAAGTTGAGCATTGATTAGGAGAGGGGGTAGATTTGAATGCAGAGCTGGATGAAAGAAGAGGGATATGGAAAGAGAGAGAGTGATTGACAAAGAAGAAAGGAGATATATGGCCAGGAAAAGGGAGAGACTTGGAGGGGAGTACGAATGAAACATAGATGTTGGGGTTAATGCCATCTGGCTGGAGGGTGCCCACATGGAATATGAGGTATTGTTCCTCCAATTTGTAGATGGTCTCGGTTTGGCAGAGCAGGAGACCATGGACACTCATATGGTAATGGGTTGAGGAATTGAAGTGGGTTGCCACTGAGAGATTCCTGCTATTGCAGTGGACAGAGTCTGCATCCAGTCTCTCTGATTATAGAGGAGGCCACCATGGGAGCACCGGATGCAGGTGATGACCTCTGCAGATTCACAAGTGAAATGTTGCTTCGCTTGGAAGGACTGTTTGGGGCCCCGAATGGTGGTGAGGGAGGTGGAGTGGGCACAAGTGGAGCATTTCCTCTGGTCACAGGGATAGGTGCCAAGGGGACAATTGATGGGAATGGAAGAGTGGTGGAGGAAGTCATGGAGGGAGCGGTCCATAGCAATGGAGCAGCCCCTGCAAGAGGCAGAGCGGGGAGGAGAGGGGAAGATGTGTCTGTTGTGGCAGAAATCTGCAGGCCATTCATCTGAAGAGAGAGAGAAATAGTATCTGCTTCTCTCTTCACAGATGATGGTTAATCTGCTTAGATACTTCTTTCCCAAGTTTTCTCTGTTGTATTTTATTTCTGAGAAGTTGAAGAGAGATGCTTCAATTACCCCCACTGTTTGTTGGCACATCATAAAACATTGCTGATATGCATGGAAATGACTCTGCTTGTTTCTTGAGGTGCTAACAGCTTCTGATCTGAGCCAAGAGAATAAAATGACTTTGGTTCACTAGAATTGACTCGAACTGAACACAGCACTGGAAGGATATTGGGAATCAGACTCTTGCCAATCTCAATTTCTTCTGTTGGTTCCTGAGCAGTTAAATGCTTAATTAAAAATTAAAGTGGTTTGGTGGAGTTGGGGAGATTCATAACATTTGTAATCCATGAAATGCAAACACTGATAATAATGAATGTACCATTCATGAAACCTGTCACTACAGGAGCTAATGATGTGAGCTTTGGAAAATGCTCTTTCTCTGGGACACTTTTATTCACTCAATGTATCAAAAGCAAGATATCATCTCACCAGTCCAACATAAACTCTGTCCTCCTGGACCATAGCTTTACATTTGCTGATTGTCAGGGCCCATCTGTATGGTGCCCCTTGACATTATGAGGGAGATGTTGCTTGACTCCCCTCACCCCCCACTCTGTTACTGGTTATTCAAATTAATCAATGATCTTCCTACAGTTGCTACAATCGAGAGTCCCAAATCACTGCTCTGCAGGAATACTTCATTAGGGTTAGGAATTCTTCTTCCTCAGCAATTATTTCCTAAACAATGTATTATACACAGTGTTTTTCATAAGTATTGATCTCCAAATTACAGCATAGCTGTATGTATAACCACTTTTAATGCCAAGTTATGGGCATACCTTTGTTGCAAGCTGCCTACTTATCAGAAATCGCAAGGACTGTGATGCACCATCAATAATCACAAGAGGCTGTAGATGTGAAACTGATTGGCTTTTATTAACTATAGACTGGAACAGCCGTCAACCTCACTGACTGATCAAGGCAGAGTGGAATGGGGAACATGCAAAGGACTATGGGTAGGATTGGTCTTGGGAGGTGTGTCCAGCTGGCAGCAGCTAATTATAGCATAACAGTAGTTTACCACATTGCCCCCTCATGAAGAGTCCTGCGGGCTGCGGAAAAAAGACAAAGCAAATATACATTTTGCAGATTCAGTCTGTCAGGGGGTCTCCTGCTGCAGCAAATGATGTGGCCATGGTTAGGTTGCTGCCATAGCATCATGAGCAGCTTGTGGGGTTGGCCTGTTATCACCGGTTACAGTTTGTAAAGGGGAGGGACAGGTGAGGTGGTAACGAAGCATGGTGCCGGTGCATCATTGGCGACAACAGTAGCCAGGTGTGAAGCATGGTCAGCCGCAGGCTCAGGGACCCTTAAGGTAGAAGCGGGGGGCAGTGTCTGTTGGTGGTCAGAGAAGTGCCCAGTGGTGTCTCTTGGTTCAGGGTGATGGAGGCCAGTATAGGCTCACAGTCTGAGTCCGATGGGTGCTCATGATCCCAAGATGGCAGCAATCGCTGTTCCCTCATGGTGTCGTAAGCTTTTTTTTTTTTAAATTTTTTATTTTTCACACCATAAATCACAATAGCCATGATATACACTTTTTCTTTTCCACACATTTACAGTGACTTTTTCTCCCTCCCCCCTCCCTCCTCCCAAGCCAACCCCCCACCCCCCCCCATCCATTTTAGGTATACAATCTAGGTTGCATTAATTCAGTTAGACAATGTTGTCATTCAACAAAAATACACCAGAAATTCTACTGAGTCCATTCTTTTCTTTTCTTCTCCTTCCATCAACTTAGGTAATGTTTGTTCCCGGTAGGTTTTCGCTATTGTATTTAATGTAAGGCTCCCATACTTGTTCGAATATTTCAATATTATTTCTTAAACTATATGTTATTTTTTCTAATGGAATACATTTATTCATTTCTATATACCATTGTTGTATTTTCAAATTATCTTCCAATTTCCAGGTTGACATAATACATTTTTTTGCTACGGCTAGGGCTATCTTGACAAATCTTTTTTGTGCATCTTCCAAGTCAATTCCAAATTCTTTATTTTTTATGTTACTTAGGAGAAAGATCTCTGGATTCTTTGGTATATTGTTTTCTGTTATTTTATTTAATATCTGATTGAGATCATCCCAAAATTTTTCTACTCTCTCACATGTCCAGATTGCATGAATTGTTGTTCCCCTTTCTTTTTTACATCGAAAACATCTATCAGATACTGTTGGGTCCCATTTATTTAACTTTTGCGGTGTAATGTATAGTCTGTGTAACCAATTATATTGTATCATACGCAGCCTCGTATTTATTGTATTTCTCATCGTTCCAGAGCATAACTTCTCCCATGTTTCCTTTTTTATCTTTATATTTAAATCTTGTTCCCATTTTTGTTTAGTTTTACCATTTGTTTCCTCATTCTCCTTTTCTTGCAGTTTAATATACATATTTTTTATAAATCTTTTGATTAACATTGTATCTGTAATCACATATTCAAGGTTACTTCCCTCTGGTAAACTCAAGTTGCTTCCTAATTTATCTTTCAAGTAGGATCTCAGTTGGTAATATGCCAGTGCTGTATCTCCAGTTATATTGTACTTATCTCTCATTTGTTCAAAGGATAAGAATCTACTTCCTGAAAAACAATTTTCTATTCTTTTAATCCCTTTTTTTTCCCATTTTCTAAAGGCAAGGTTGTCTATTGTAAAAGGGAGTAGCTTATTTTGCGTCAATATTAGTTTTGGTATTTGGTAATTTATTTTATTTCTTTCTACATGAATCTTCTTCCATATATTGAGGAGATGGTGTAATACTGGAGAAGTTCTATGTTGTACCAATTTTTCGTCCCATTTATATAATATGTGTTCAGGTATCTTTTCCCCTATTTTATCTAATTCTAGTCTCGTCCAGTCTGGTTTTTCCCTTGTTTGATAAAAATCTGATAGGTACCTTAATTGTGCGGCTCTATAATAATTTTTGAAGTTTGGCAATTGTAAGCCTCCTTGTTTATACCATTCTGTTAATTTATCTAGTGCTATCCTCGGTTTCCCCCCTCTCCATAAAAATCTCCTTATTATTTTCTTTAACTCTGAAGAATTTTTCTGTCAGTTGTATTGGCAATGCCTGAAATAAGTATAGTATCCTTGGAAAAATGTTCATTTTAATACAGTTTATCCTTCCTATCAGTGTTAGTGGTAGCTCTTTCCAATGCTCTAAATCGTCCTGTAATTTTTTCATTAGTGGATTGTAATTGAGTTTATATAATTGGCCTAGATTTTTGTTTATTTGCACACCTAGGTATCTTATTGCCTGCGTTTGCCATCTGAATGGGGATTCCTCCTTAAATTTTGAGAAATCCGCGTTATTCATAGGCATTGCTTCACTTTTATTTACGTTTATCTTGTATCCCGACACTTCTCCATATTCCTTCAATTTCTTATATAGTTCTTTTATTGATAGTTCTGGTTCTGTTAAGTACACTATCACATCATCCGCAAACAGACTGATTTTATATTCCCTGTCTTTTATTTTTATTCCTTTTATATTATTATCTCTTCTTATCGATTCTGCTAGTGGTTCTATAGCTAGCGCAAACAATAATGGTGATAGTGGGCATCCCTGCCGCGTTGACCTGCTTAAGTTAAATTGCTTTGATACATGTCCATTTACTGTCACTTTCGCTAACGGTCCCTCATATAATGCTTTAATCCAATTAATAAACTTCTCCGGTAAACTGAATTTTTGCAATACTTTGAACAAGTAATTCCATTCTACTCTGTCGAAGGCCTTCTCTGCGTCTAAAGCAACTGCTACTGCCGGTGCTTTATTTCCTTCTACTGCATGAATTAAGTTAATAAATTTACAAATATTGTCTGTTGTGCGTCTTTTTTTGATAAATCCAGTTTGGTCTAAATTTACCATTTTCGGTACCTGTTCTGCTAATCTGTTCGCTAATAGTTTAGCTATTATCTTATAATCTGTGTTTAGCAGAGATATTGGTCTATATGACGCTGGTGAGAGTGGATCTTTCCCTTGTTTTAGTATCACTGTAATTATTGCTGTTTTACATGAATCTGGTAAGTTTTGTGTCTCATCAATCTGGTTGATTACATCCAGGAGGGGCGGTATTATTAGGTCTTTAAATGTTTTGTAGAATTCTATTGGGAGTCCATCCTCTCCTGGTGTCTTATTATTTGGTAAATTTTTTATTATCTCTTGTATTTCTACTGTTCCAAATGGTTCTGTTAATTTATTTTGTTCCTCTATTTGTAGTTTTGGTAGTTCAATTTTAGTCAAAAATTCATCTATTTTCCCTTCTTTCCCTTCGTTTTCGGTTCGGTATAATTGTTCATAGAATTCTCTGAAGTTTTCCTTAATTTCTTTTGGATTATATGTAATTTGTTTGTCTTTTTTCCTTGTTGCCAATACCATTTTCTTAGTTTGCTCTGTCTTAAGCTGCCATGCTAGGATTTTGTGTGTTTTTTCACCTAGTTCATAATATTTCTGTTTTGTCTTCATTATATTCTTCTCCACCTTATATGTTTGTAATGTTTCATATTTTATTTTTTTATCTGCCAATTCTCTTCTTTTGGTTGTATCTTCCTTTATTGCTAATTTTTTTTCTATGTTTATTATTTCCCTTTCCAACTGCTCTGTTTCCTGATTATAGTCCTTCTTCATCTTGGTTGCATAACTTATTATTTGCCCTCTAATGAATGCTTTCATTGCGTCCCATAGTATAAACTTATCTTCCACTGATTCCGTATTTACTTCAAAGTACATTTTTAATTGTTTTTCAATAAATTCTCTAAAATTCTGTCTTTTAAGTAGCATGGGGTTTAATCTCCATCTATACATTCTTGGAGGGATGTCCTCTAGCTCTATTGCCAATAACAGGGGTGAGTGGATGGTGTCGTAAGCTTGAGAAGATGGTGTTTGCCATGCAGTCCAAGATGGTGGCCCCTATGACTCGCACATGGCATTGCTGGTTTGAGAAGAGATGGTTCCAATTGCACTGTCTGGAGTGGTGACTGTCCGCATGTGATGCTGCTAGGTTTCACAGATGGTTTGGACTGCCAAATTTTGACATATTGTCCCTTTTTCCTGCACCTAGTGCATACCACATCCTTGGCAGAGCAGTGTTTCCTTGGGTGCTTACCCTGCCCGCAGAAGTAGCAATTGGGGACAAGGTCAGGTCACTCGAGGAGTGGGATGGTGTGGGTGACTAGTCATTCATGGTATGGGACAATCCCCCATCCCAAGTTAGCGGCACCCATGGCAGCTGAGTGATCATTCAAATTTTGGAGGGTTACCTCTAATGTCTCTGTCAGCTCAACCACCCTCTGTAGATCAAGTATCTTTTGTTCCAGAGATCTCTGTCTTATATACCTGGAGTGGATACCGGCCACATAAGCATCTCGGATGAGGTCCTCAGCATTCTGGGTGGCCATCACAGCCTTACAGTCGCATGCTCTGCATAGGTGCCAGAGGGCCAGCAGGTACTCGCTGCTTGATTCCCTGGGTCGCTGCTTTCTGGTGGCCAGGAGGTGCTTGGCATTGACCTTATTTACTTTCTTGTGATACTGGGCCATCAGGATCTCCATAGCCACTGGGTATGAGCTGGCGTCGCTGATCATCGGGAATACTTGGGGTCTGACTCATGAGAAGAGTAATCTCAATCGGTTAGCACTCATCCGCCGTCATGAAATCTTCAAAACAACATAGCCAGAGTTCAAACATGTTCGGGGTGTCTGGTGATCAAGGGTCAATGTTGAGCTTCTCAGGTTTCAGGTACTCTTCCTTGCTTCTTTTGAAAAATATAGTCAATAAAATTGATGCACCATCAATAATCACAAAAGCCTGAAGTTGTGAAACTGACAGGCTTTTATTAACTATAGACTGGAACAACTGTCATCCTCGTTGACTGATTAAGGCAGAGTGGAATGGGGAGCATGCAAAGGGTATGGGTAGGATTGGTCTCAGGAGGTGTGTCCAGCTGGCAGCAGCCAATCACAGCATAACAGTGGTTCACCACAGACTGGTTTGTTGTTAATGACCAGAAGATCCTGAAACAAATGCATCACCAGGCATTATTTGATTGGAAATTCTATCATACCGCATGGAAAATGGAACAGCTTTACAGAAAGTTGAAGACTGAGGTCCAATATAAAAGCTGTGATCTGAAGAACAAATGGTGGATGGAAGAATTCAACTGGTTCAATAATTTGCTGATGGCCATGACAGGCACAAATTCTTCACCAGAGTGATGGACAGAGTGGCAGTCGGTAACAGCGAGAATGAATACACAGGAGAACTCCTCAATCATGACTGACCTTCATGTGAGTACCTTGACTTCATTCCATAGCAAGCTATCACACACACCTGATGGGCAACTCTCTTGCGAGTCAAAAGACAAGGCTTCATGACCTTGGTAAGGGTCCTGATCCAAAACATTTAATCCATGGTTGCTGCCTAACCTGCTGTGTCCTTCCAACTTCTCACTCTTCACTCAAGATTCCAGCGTTTGTAGTTTTTGTTTTACTAAGCCCTTTGTGTGTGGTGGTAACCCTACTGAAGATTTAAGATTGGATGGAAAGCAACATTTAGTCACCAAAACACAACTTCAGCTCAGTGATACTTAGTGTCTACCAAGGCTCTGACTTTTCCCCGGCCCATCTTATGATCTTTCATCCTGAAATGTTCCACTTCAATGTAAAAAAAAACTTTGCACTGGAGCTGAGCTAATCTGCAAGTCAATTGCCTCCACTCTGGAATCAAAGCCTGTAACTGAGTTGCACCAAACACAAGGCACTTATGTGTGTGCATATTTGTCATCTTGTTCAAATATGGAAGAATGGGCTTTCCTCTGGATCTTCACAAAGGTCCTCATCCAAACTGCCACTGATGCATAACATTGTCCTCCAGTAATCTATCTTAATGAGGTTGTGAAACACTTCCCATATCTTGGGGGATATCTGTCAATAAAAGCAGACATTAATGAAGAAAAAAATCACCATGGCCTTCAGCGTGATTGTGCAGTGTTTAGCTTTCCAAGGAAAAGGTGATCAAGAGTCAAAGCAGACACACAGGGCACAGTGTGCCTAGCAACATGATCTTTTGAGATCTGGATGAGTACAGCAAGCAGCTCAAAACACTGGATAAACCATCAGTGCCCTCTTCCAAATCCACTGGAAGGAAAATCAAACCAACATTAGAATCTTCTCTCCAGCCAACATCACCACCATGGAGGCCCGAATTACATTCACTCGTGTCTGAAGGAAAGACCACTTTGTCTACATGCCCGACACCAAACATTCATTTGCTGGAGCTTGGAATAGATTATTAATGACATAAGGATAAGCTTCTGGGGAAAAGGAGTTGCCTTCTTTCTCACATTGAAATTCCAGGCTTGTGATAGTTTGAAATGAAAAAAGAGCATTCAAGATGGGACTGAGAACCCTGAGTCTAGGTAATAAGAACAAACAGACGTCCATTGTAAACAGCAGAAAGAGTGCCCCACCTCAGAAACAACTCAGTGCCCGTCCTGTTGTGGCTCCTCCCATGGCAGATTTCACAGGTGTCACCATGATCCCAAGAAACTGGAGCAGAAGAAATCATTCTTGAACCTGAGGGATGTCCTAGAAGGAAACTAGGCGACTAACAGAGTATGCAAGGAATGATACTAACAGAGAAGTAGGAAGAGATGAATCTTGGCAGAAAGAAATGAGGAGACACAATGCAAATTGAATGGCACAACGAAAAATGGAGAGACTCAGCAGGTCAGGCAGCATCCATGGGCAGAAATGCAAAGGCAGGGTTTTGAATGGGATCATTGTTTGAAAAGATGCCCGGAGATGGTGGACCTGCATGCCTGTGTACATGGATTTGTGAAGATCATAGGGCATACAAGGGAAGTATTGGTAAAGAGTATTGTATTCATAAACAGAGGCAATGAAAATGACACCATTATTCTGGAATTTTTTAAAAAAATCTGGCACAGTTTGACCAAGATGCCTGTGATAGTACATTGTCTATCTTGGGAATGTTGCTGTTCTTCCCAGTGTTGGTTGTCTGCTGTGACTGTATTGGGAATGATAATTCAAATGTTCAGCCATGAAATGACATTCAGGTTCAGGTGTGATCAGTAATGTTACTGCTGAACATTACAGGAACATTTTAATGGCAATTTCTTGAGGCACTTTGTTGCATCCTCCTAATGGTCACATACAAGTATGTTTTGTGAAGCAAATCTCAGGCATTGTCCTCACAAGAGAGTACATTTTAAGTCCTTTTTTCATTGAGGGTATCAGCACTATTTAATCCATCCTATATTATTAGAGGTTTTGTGCTTAAAGACAAACTTCAGTCAGTGGAAATTATAATTTCCTCATGAGAAGAATTTCTTTTGTTAAGAACAGGGAGGAGCACATTGGAAAGTTAGAATAGGAGGTGGTGGGGGTGACATGCTACACTCCTGGAATTTTGCTCTCTCATACATCAAGGACAACAATAATAACTTCCAGGGTATGGTTCACTGGAGATCAGTAGATAATACTTTTTAAGGAGTTCAGCACAAAGAGATGGCCTGCATATTACTTCAGGAGACAGTTCATTTGTTTTCATTGCCCTAATTGCAAGAAGCTCAGGTTTCATTTATTCTCCAGCAGACATTAAAGCACAGACCACATAAAGCAGATAATTTTATGTTCTTTTAATCAGGTAGATTATTAAATACATATTTTTGGCATGCTTAGGAATCTGGAGTAAATTAATTCAATTTTCTGTGGTAGGAAAGTACAGAGCTGATGAATTTGTCAATAGCTGTATCAGATTAGAGATTCTCTTTGTAATTGCTCTAATTCCTCTGACTTGCTGAGAAGGAGCAGGCCATCCCTGTCTTTTGCAATGTAGGTTGACTTGTCCTTCATCTCGTCCTTGTGTCTGGGGCAATCTTCCCTCTTTAATGTGTCACCCAGATGGGTTGCGTGGATTTGAAATGTGCTGTGATGTGAGATCTGTTCAAGGTCAAATGCTCATCAAAGCACAGTGTGAAGCAGTGCATTAATACACCACTGAGGGCATCCTATTACCCAATCTATTTTTGTAGATGGAAAGGACATTCTAATGTGATCAATGTAGCAGAATCCAGATGTGCATTTAGAATTCACAGATTTAATTTCACATAATTTTAGAGAGCGGATAATTCAAACAGTAACATTTGAAGCATACATCCTCATGAGGACCTGGATGCAACTAATTGATAGGGGGCTGCTTGGCAACAAAAAATAAACTCCAGACTTGATATGACATCATTTAAAGCAGGAGAAATATGAGAGTGCTCAGGGTTTTGCAATAGGCAGTAGTTTTAGCCACATGTTTGAAACTCCTTTCTGAAATAAATGACAATCGCCCTTCATCTTTCTTCAGTTCAGATTTATTGTCAGAGTATACACATGACATCACATACAACCCTGAGTTTTTTCCTGAGGGCCAGGCAGAATTTCTACTTGTTGGTAAATGTAAACTGCACTTAAGCAAAAAGACACATAAATGAAAGAGAGAAATTTAAACAAAGTAATGTAAACAAACTGTGCAATATTGAAAAACTAAATATTCAGTTGTGGTGGCGCACATATTGGTAGTGGCGAACCGGCTCCCTTTGTTAAGGGCGGACAGTGGAGCAGCCGTGGCAAAGATGGCGTCACGGGTCCTTCTCTTGCGGTACGGACTGGGAGTACGCATGTGCGCTTACATCAACGTGACATGAGTCCCGAGACATAATGGGGCGGGGCTCTAGAGGGCTTTAAAGGCTGCGGCGCGAAACTCGAAGTAAACTAGCTATGCTTAAGGAACTCCAGCTGCTGTCTCTGTTCTTCTTGCTGTGCTCACGCACACACAACACACAGTAATAAATGATGTGCGAAGAGTCCTTGAATGAATCTCTGATTGAGTTTGTTGTTTAAGCATCTGGGGTTGCAACTATTCCTGAAGAGGTTCTAATGTTAGGGGGAGCAAGAGCATAAAGGTGCCGCGACCACTGTTCTGTGTGTGTGCGTGTGCGCGTGCACGCACATGTTTCGCAACCAGTGCACAAAGGAAATTAATGGGCACACTAAAGGTTAGTTACGAAAAATTATGTAGGTCAAAGTATAGAATAAAATCTTAACTAAATATGTTGCTTCGTGCCAAAGTGTTTTGACTTGTAAACAATGCAAAATTTGTGAGTAGTCTATAATTTGATGCTCTGTCTACTCTTCCAACATTATATTATTTTTATTGCACTAACACCTTTTATCACTAACATTATAATTTTGAAAGCCAAGGAGAAATAAATACCTTTGGAGCTATTCCTCCCCAGATGTCAGTGGCCAGACCGTTCCCCCTGAGCACATACCCCAAAAGCGGTGCTTCCCAAACTGTGTGCTCACTGCCCAGCTTCCTGCGATGTGTCAGTGGCCAACCAGCGCGAGGACACCACAGGACTCCCATGACGCATTGGTGGGCTACCAGTGCAAATGCACCACAGGACTCCTGAGATGCACTGGCAGCCCACCAGCAAGCATGTAGTTCAAAAAGATGTTCCCTTCGAAGAATGTGCCCAGGAGGAGGGGTTGCTCCCCTGAAACCCCCTAGCTATGCCACTGGGTGGTAGGAGCCTTGTAGCACATACACCTCTTTGTACTGCATTCCATGAACATGTTCTCAATGGTGGGGAGTATTTTGCCTGTGGTTTGTGTGTGTGAAGGTGAAATTATTTTTTGTTATTGACCTTTAGACGACAATGCCGGCATTCCTGTAAGGCTTAGCAGTTGACCTTGCCAGGAAAACTGGATGACTTTTGTCTGCAGAGGTATCACAATTACCGCCTCCATGAGTGACATCTGCTGAAATACAATGTAATATCTACAGGAAAGCAGATGGCTGAAATGAAATGCAAGATTATAACGCTGCTTGCATGATATTATAAAACCATCAGAACAACAATTATAGGATTTCCAAACATCAGATGGACTTTTGAGACCATGTTCTCCCAAGTGCAGTGGTAGCTATTTGTAATAAACTGATTTTCCTTCATTATTGCTGAATTATTTTTTTTATTGTCAAGCATTTTCCAATGGGTCATGCCTTGAGAATCCACCTCTTCCTCTTCCAAGAAACAAAATTGGAGGTAATTAAACAAAATATGATCCTGACTTGCTCTGAGGGAAAAAGAATTAACCACAGAAATACAGAGGTTATACTTTTGACACATCAAATTAATTGTGCCTCAGTATTCTCTTCTGATTTATTCTCTTTCTTTTCTGCATATGGCAATGTCCATTTTGACTCTTTGATTATCAAGGCCAAATGTGGTTTATTTTGTTTTACTTTGGATAATTATTTTATAAAATTGCCTTCCAGTAATATCACATAGCCTTTGCACTAAGATTTTTAATTGCACATCTGCCTGTTGGGGATCTTACCATATTAATGGACGAGATCATTCCTATCCACGACTTTACCGATGGTTCGTTTTTAGCTACTTATCAACTTAATTAAAATGATGAGAAAATTTTGTAAGAGGAGCATAAAAAGCACAATATATTTGCATAATAATGTTGCCAAAAGTAAATTGTATTCTGTAACGTTAGCATGGCCTCATTGTAAATGCTTGGCTTGTGCATTTATTTTTCTAACTGATGATTTTGAATTAGGATAGAAGACTAATTTTCAAGTAAGTATGAAGACCAAGAGAACATAGTTTTATATTGATCTGTTAAGTTAAACTGAATGTTTTTAATAGATTTTATTTTTCCTCGTGTTGTTTCGGTTCTTGACCCAGCTGCAGAAGCCGTTGTTATCTGGATGTCCTGTTTCCGGCAACATTTAGTATTCAAGCAGCTGAAAGTTATGCCCTAATGCAAACCATCTGAAACTTGGTCTTGTAAACTAGCAGTAATAACATTGCCTGTGGCCTTTCCACCAAATCTCACTCTCATCTGTGGAACTGTGTGACATATGTGTATGATGCACTCTTGCATACACTACAAAACTGAAGAGCGTGAAATAGACAAGATACCAGAGGTTTAGCACTTCTCTATATCTTGTCCCTGTCCCGCATCGGACTTGTCAGCCACAAACGAGCCTGCAGCTGACATGGACATTACCCCTCCATAAATCTTCATCCGCGAAGCCAAGCCAAAGATATCTTTTAATAATTAATTTTATTCCTAGCTTCATGTGCTGGAGCATGAGAACTTATAGCAGTATAAGGTTCAAGATAAAAATGCAGTAATGCTAGAGGAACTCAGCCTATCTCACAATGTCCATAGGAATTAAAGATGTATAACTAACGTTTCGGGCCTGAGCTCTTCAAGCTATGAGTAAAAGGCAAGCATGTTCCTCAATTAAAAGACTATGGAGGGAAGAATGGGCAGGGGGAGGAGTGCAGACCAACAGACAAGTGATGTGGTTCAAGATTCCTTTTACTGTTACAGAATAATACTTCAAAAATGTAACATACATGATATACTAAATTTGTCTGCCCGGTGGAGATAGAGAAGCTAAAGGGAACCCCTTCAGAGACTCTATGTCTGTAGATTTACCTTCAGTACTTCTGCAGCTTCTGTAATTGTACAGACTCCATTTCAAATTATCGGCAACCTGAGCTCCAGATCCAAACCTCCGAAACGATAAGGAAGCCTTCAGTGCCTGAGGCCTTTTGGAAGCCCTTCTTGCTCTCAACACCATCTTGAATCCCATGAACCATTTCCACTGGCCCACAGCCTGTATGGGCCCTTCAACTGCAAGTCACCAACAATTTTCCGCCTGTGTGAGTGTTTTTACCGTGAGTCACCAACCGTCTAGAGCCTGTGGGTGTCCTTCAGCCTCTGAGCATCTTGCTGGTCTGCTGTCATGTACTCCTTCCTGTAGAGTTGTCTCCTATGTTTCTCTTTCTCAAAGTGGGGGAGTTTGGCCCGTTTCTGGTGCTCTGCTCCTGTCTGCAACCCCTCATGTTACGCTGCCCAGCACAGATGGCGTCATCTTGGGCACAGACCTCTTTAGTTGCAGGATGAAAAAGAAACACAGTTGACTCCTTTGAAAGTTTGTTTAAAGTCTGTCAGGAGCTGTCGTCATTTGGACTGGGTGGTAGGATCCAGTGGAGCTGTGCTCGTCTTCGCTCCTCATTCTCCCAGGTCCACTGCAGCGGCAGTGCTGCATTACAGGAGCAATATTTTAAAAAACTGCTGACAAAGGGATGGACTCTGTGTAGAAAAATTAAAAATGGACTTCATGGCAAACAAGAAAACGTTCCTACAAGCCCAACATTTTGATGACCATCACAGCAGTTTGAAGTATTGGGAGTCCCACTGTGTTAAACTGGAAAGTGTGCGAAAGAATGCTGGTCAAATGTCTTTGAGGCAACTGGGAGCAGTATGCTTTGAGAAACTCAGGGGTGAGTACTTCTGGTGACTTGCTATTCCTGGTTTTAATATATCTCCTTATTTGTTTTCTCCGTCAATAATTTCCTTCATTATTTAATGAGAGAGCTCTGTCAATATTGGGATTACCTGAGCATCACATGCCTTACCCTATCAGAGAGTTCCCTTGGTCTGATCAGCCCACCTCTCTTCTACCCTCCAATATTTATTACTAGCTTATTTTCTCACCTTCCAAGTTCTGATGAAGGCTCTTTAGTCAGAAGCATTAAATTTGACTGTTTATGTTTTCATGGATGGTGCCTGACTTACTGAGTGTTTCCAACAGGTTATAATCAAGATTCCAGCCGCTGCAGTTTATTGCTTTTCGTAAACTATGGAGAATATTTTCAGATGAATACCCAAGATTTTAGGCTAGATTAAATGATTGGTGAGCTGCAAAAATCAACATAGCAATGGTTGCATGTGATTCTGTGAAGAAGCCCATTTAGCTAGACAAAGTGGAGATGGTAGTTGAGAGTGTTAGTACCTTTTATGTTACTGGGAGTCCACACACAGGAGGTCCTCTCCTGGATTCAGAGCAACTGTAAAGAAGGCACACAAATGCCTCTACTTTCTTGTTGAATACTCCATCACACCTATAGGTATGCTATGGAAAATGTACCAAGTGGATACATAACAGCCTGGTATCAAAATCTGAGTGCCCAGGAAATCAAAAGGCTGCAGAAAGTGGCGAACCTAGCAAAGTCCATCATGGCACTGACCTCCCATCCACTGAAAATATCCACATGAGGAACTGCCTCCTAAGGCAGCCAAAACAAAATGGCGGACCCGGGAGAGTGGAGACACAGTGCTGCTTCGAAGGGTTCAGCCACCCAGTTCTAATGCTGATGGCTCTGTACAGGCTTTAAAAGACCTGTTAAAAGAGACAACAGTATTTGTAAGTTTAACCCTGCAACCATGAGGTCAGTGCCCAAGATAGCAGCGCCTGTGCTTAGCAGTGGCCATGAGGGGTTTCATGCTCCACGAAGCAGTGGACCTCCGCAGGGCACCAGAAATGGAGATAACACACCCTCCCACCCCGCTGTAAAAGGAGACGTAGAGGAGACGACTCTACTGGAAGGTGACCACAGCAACAGACCAGAGAGGGGCTCAAGTGGCTGAGGGACCCCCACAGGCTGCAGTTGATACATGGGCTTTTGCTTCTCCTTCTCCTATTGTTAGGGGTTCCGGGCAATGCTCATGGCAACTTGTTTTTTGCCTTCTGGCAGGCAAAAGTAAAATCTTAACATTTTAAATGTTTTATTATATGACAATAAAAGGAACCTTTGAACATCATAAAGGACCCCACTACCGTGGTCACAATCTCTTTTCTCTCCTACCTTCAAGCAGAAACCTGAAATCCAGCATGTCTAGGTTCAAGAACATTTTTTTACCTGCCAGCTACCTTGCTCTTGATCCTCCCAGTACTGCCTTAATCCTGCCCATTGAAACAATTGCCACTGAGAATATCATGAATATATTATTAATCTGTGAATTTTTCTCTCCTATTTATTATCTCTATTTCCTTCTCCTGGCATATCGTGTTCATTTATTCCTCGGTTATACTGACTGCCTGTGTGGCTGCAGCAGGTAAGAATTTCAGAGCATCTGTATGTTCTTCTTATGCAGATGACAATTAAAAATTCATACTCAAAAATTGACTCGTAAATTGAAACTACTGTATATTAGAAATGGTGTCTAATATGCACGCTTCAAAATCTATTTGCAGAACCATCGAATATTACAGCACAGAAACTTCTAATCTGTGCTCACCATTTTTCTGCCTTGTGTCTCTGACCTGTACTCAGTCCATAGCCTTCCATATCTCTCCCATCCATGTACCTGTCCAAATACTACTTAAATGTTAAAATTGAGCCTGCATTCACCACTTC
This sequence comes from Narcine bancroftii, assembly GCF_036971445.1. Classification (NCBI taxonomy): domain Eukaryota; kingdom Metazoa; phylum Chordata; class Chondrichthyes; order Torpediniformes; family Narcinidae; genus Narcine; species Narcine bancroftii. The sequence goes on along the minus strand of NC_091474.1, from coordinate 139,946,968 downwards.
AGCTGGCAGCTCATTCCACACTCCCACCACTCTCTGGGTGGAGGTTCCCCCTAAACTTATCCCCTTTCACCCTTAACCCATGTCTGCTGGTTTGTATCTCTCCTCCCTTCAGTGATAAAAGCCTACCCATATTTACTCTGTCTATTCCCCTTATAATTTTAAATACCTCAATCAAATCTCCCCTAATTCTTCTCCACTTCAGGGGGTGAAATCCTAACCTGTTAACCTTTCCCTGTTACTCAGTTCCTGAAATCCAGGCAACATCATCCTAAATCGTACCTGGACTCTTGGTATCTTACTGTTACTTTTCCTGCACACAATACTCCAAATTTGGCCTCAGCAATGTCTTATACAACTTTACCATAACATCCCAATTCATACGCAATATTTTGATTTATGAAGGCCAATATACCAAAAACTATTTTTATAACCCTATTTACACATTACACCACTTTCAGGGAATTATGTATTCCCAGATCCCTCTGTTCTATCACACTCCTCAGTGCCCTACTATTTACCATCCTTATTTGGTTTCTCCTTCCAAAATGCAACACCTCACACTTATCTGATTTTAAATTCCATTTACCATTTTTTTAGCCCATTTTTCTAGCTGGTCCAGATGCCTCTGCCTGCTTTGACAATCTTTTTCGCTGTCCACAATGCCTCCAAACTTAGTTTCATCTGCAAACTTGCTGATCCAATTTCCCACATTATCATAGATTCATTGATATGGATGGCAGACAAGTGGTCTCAGCACTGATGCCTGAAGCACACCACTAGACACAAGTCTCCCGTCTGAGAAGCAATCATCAATCACTACTCTCTGACTTTTCCAATCTACTACTTCACCATGAATAACGAGTGTCTGAAACTTCTTGATTAACCTCCCATGTGGGACCTTGTCAAAGGCCTTACTAAAGTCCGTATAGACAACATCTTCAGTCTTTTTTTTGTCAACATTCCTGGTAACCTCCTCGAACAACTCGAAGATTAGTTAAACGTGACCTACTACGCACAAAGCCATGTTGAATATTCCTAACTAGACTCTGGCTATCCAAATACTTATGGATCCAATCTCTTTGAACACCGTCCAATAATTAGCTACTACTGACATCAGGCTCACCAGCCTATAATTTCCAGGTTTACTCTTGGAGCCTTTTTTAATCAATGGAACAATGTGAACTACCCTCCAATCCTCTGACACCACACAGGACAGTTTAAATATTTCTACCAGAGCCTCTGAAATCTCTTCACTAGTCTCCCTTAATGTCCGAGGAAATATCTTATCAGGCCCTGTGGATTTGTTCACCCTTACTTGTTTTAAGACAACAAGCACCTCTTCCTCTTTAATCTGTACAGATTCCCATGACCTCACTACTTGTTTTCCTTACTTCCCTAAACTCTGTGCCAGTTTCCTGAGTGAATACTGATGAAAAAACCCATTTAAAATCTCCCTCATCTCTTTTGACTTCATACATAACAGACCACTCTGATCTTCGAGGAGACCAATTTTGTCCTTTAATATCCTTTTGCTCTTAATGCACCTGGGTGGCATGGCTGGCACAGGGGCTAGGGCAACAGTGACAGCGATCGGGACTGATGCTCGAATCCAACACTGTCTGTAAGGAATTTCTACCTTCTCCTTGCATCTGCATGGGTCTTCACCAGAGGCTCTGGTTTTCTTCCACCATTTGAAATGTGCTGGGTATTGTAGGTTAATTGGGATGCATAGGTTTGTGGGCTGAAACAGCCTGTTACCGTGCTGAATGACTACATTTAAAAAAAATTAAATCCTTAGGAATTTTCTTCACATTGTCTTCCAAATCAACCTCGTGTCTTCTTTTGGCTGCCTTGATGTCTTTCTTGAGATTTTTCTTGCATTTTTTAAATACTCTTCAAGTACCTCATTTGTTCCATGTGGCCTATACTTCCTATACACCTCTCTCTTCTTCCAAACCAGATCCCTAATAACCCTCAAAAACCAAGATTCCCTATGCCTTTAATCCTGACAAGCCCATACAAACTCTGCACTCACAAAATTTCACCTTTGAATGTCTTCTACTTATCTCACACATCCTTGCCTGAAAACAACTTATCGCAATCCATGCATTCTAGATCCTTTCTCATTTCATCACAATTAGTCTTTCTCCAATTTAGAATCTAAACCTAAGTCCAAGACCTATCCTTCTCTATAATTAACTTAATTAATAGCATTATGATCACTTGACCCAAATGGAGTAAAGAGAAATGTTCGAATAGTTCCGCAAAATTGACAAGCTATAATGCCCACATTCAAACCAAATTAAGTACAAATTTAACCTACTTTAAGCTTTGATTTTGAAGAACCAGTAGAGGAAGGGTTGGGAAAGTATATGAAATGTTGGGAGGTATACCATGCGTCTGATTCACTCTCACGATGTCAGTCCAAATGCAGAAGGGTTGTTTACTACCTGTAAATTTAGATTGCTGACCTAAAGTGGAGTCCATGGATTATGAGAACCAATCTAGTGGCTATGTTCTAAATGCTTCCTCTTTTAAAGGAATATGCATCAGTCAGACAAATAGGTTGCAAAGATTTGCTGAATTGGATGATAATCTAAAAATCAAGCAGAAAACAATTAAATGTTAAAATCACATTTGCTTTTTTATTCTGGTTATGTCTCCCCCTACTCCCGCTCCTCCTCTGTCCCCCCGGACCTGATGTGCAGAAACTGGAACAGCGCGCATTCAGATTATTAGAGATCAAATTCAACATTCAAAGTGTGAGTGAAACTACTGTTTTAGTTGCTGTGCCATAATTTCAGTGGAGGACTGAGACCAGGCTGTTAAGAATACACTACATTCCTCCATGGTTAGAATTCCTCTTTCTCTGGAAAGGGAATAATTTTACTTTTGTTATTTTGCCAAGTAACCCTGCAGGTTATAAGCTTGAATCCCCAAACTACCTATCACATAAACTATCTCAAGCTAGTTTCATTGCTTTTCCTCAGTGATCGAGTGCCACAGAGAAAACTTTTGTCCTGTGGTGGAGAAGATAGTCTGACATTTAAGACAAAGCTTTGTTTTAATGGTCCCCTGCTAGATGACTGGCAGGGAATGTGTTGGCAAGCAGCCTACAATGGTCGAAATTGGGAAAACATGGAGATAAACAGGAAGCTTTTGTAAAATAACATTACATCATATTGATGAAGCTGAACATATTTTCATCCGATGACTTGATTTACGGTTGTTGGCAAACTCCATTTAATCCAATATAGTCCCCCACAGAATGACTGTGAATAATTCCTATTGGGTTATTGCAGTCAATGATTTTAATTGTTGCAGTCACATTATATTGTATATTGTTCCATTGTTCAATGCAGTTAACACGTAAAATTGAAATAAATTTCCTAAATGAGAAGCAATGAGCATCCTAAATCATTTTTTCTCTGCACTTCGTGAAGTCTCATGTGGCAAAAAAAAACTAACTTTAAAACTGAATCCCAGATTCCAACTCATTAGTTCCATAGATGGAATTTTTATTTCATTAGAATGTCAAACATGTCGTTGGCTTTTAATTATAACTTTAGTGGATCTTGGAGTCTCTTTGGCCCAACTCCTCAATGGTGACAAAGTTGCTTATCTCAGCTAGGAAACCTCAACAACTTGTTCCCTCACCGATGCTGCTTAACCCACTGAGTTTCTCCAGTAGATTGTTTTTTGCTCCAAATCCCAGCATTGAAGTCCCTTGTGTTTAATGTATTCAGTCCATGCTGAGATGAAGGTATGCATGCCAGCGCAGATCGGTGACAGCATCTCCTCCTCACTGACAACCAGCACAGGCGCACCTCAAGGATGCACGCTCCCACTGCTCTACTCACACTACACCCATGACTGGGTGGTTAGGCACGCTTCAAATGCCATCTACAAATTTGCCAATGGCACCATGGTTGTTGGCAGAATCACAGACGGCAATGAGGAAACGTACAGGAATGAGTGGTGTCATAATAACAACCTTGCACTCAACGTTAGTAAATCTACAGAATTGATTGTGGACTTCAGGAAGGGGAGAACTAGGAAAACACAAACCAGTCCACATCAAGGGTTCTGCAAGGGAGAGCGTAGTGAACTTCAAATTCCTGGGTGTCAACATCTCTGAAGACCCATCCTGCAGCCATCATGTCAATGCAATCATGGAGTAATGACAGTGGCTATACTTTGTGAGGAGGTTGAGGAGATTTGGTATGTGACCAAACACTTGCAAATTTCTACAGTTGTACTGAGAGAGCATTCTAACTGGTTGCATCACTGTCTGGTTAGGAGGTGCCAAAGCACAGGACAGAAATAGGCTACAGAGGGTTGCAAACTCAGCCAGCACCATCATGAGCATTAGTCTTCAGTCCACTGAGGACATCTTTAAGAGGCAAAGCAACTTCTGTCATCAAGACCCTCACAACCCAGACTTCCATCAGGGTGGAAGTGCAGGAGCTTGAAGACATGCATTCAATGTTACAAAAACCTTGTCTTTCTCTCTACCATCAGATCTCTGAATGGATGATGAACCTAAGGACACAACCTCACTTTTATTTTGCACTCATTATTTATTTTTTGTTTAAATCTTGTATTTAGGAATTGTAAACAAAGGAAATTTAGCACCTGTAATGTACAACATTAACCCACTGAGATTCTCCAATAGATTGTGTTTTGCTCCAAATCCCAGCATCGAAGCCCCTTGTGTTTATTGTACTCAGTCCACTCTGTAATTGTGCCAAGGAACATTTGGTGACACATGTTCATGTCAATAAATTTGATTCTTTACTATTACTTCTATCTGTGTAGTTACATTTCGCTAACAATGGATGCACTCCAAGGTCTCTCCAGAAAGACTTCTAAAGTCCTTGCCATATACCAAACTTTGACTCTCCCCCACACCCCCCCCCCAACAAAGTGCATTATCTCACATTTGCCTGGATTAACTTACATCTACCACAGTCCTGCTTATGTTCCAACTGATTTGCTGGATCGCTAGACTGTGGTGACCAACGCATATGGTGTTCAGGTAAACTGGCTCTGATTACAATGTGCGTGTGGTCGGAGCAACCTATTCCAAGGAAAGGGCCGGCATGCGTGAAGTATGAATAGCTGCTAGTCAGTGATGCAACTTCAGGTTCCCAGCGGTGGGAACAGGGAGCACCTTTAAAATGTTCAGTGAGCAAACAATAAAGCAGCGAATTTTGGAATGAACCTGCCAACTGCTGTTCATGTTATTCGCTCCATAGCACGAACAATACATTGGTGACCCCGATGGTCCAAAGGTATTTTGGACCCAACATCATGAATACAGCAGCAATGAATACCATTGCATTTAAACTTCCTATCTCTGGACTTGGTTCAGTCAAGCCGAGGCACAGTTCCAGATCAGACAAATAACATTGGACTCCACAAAGTACTTCCATGTGGTGAGCTCCTTGGACCAAGAAACTGCTATCTGGGCAGATGACTTCATCTATGCCCCACCAGAGGAAGGCAATATGCAGCACAGAAAGCACCGCTGCTCAGCTTCTTCGTACTCTTTGGTCTGAAAGAGCAGCCACTTAGACAGTCTAGGCAATAGGACCATGTCAGCTTTAATGGGTGAATTGCTAGCACTGGCACAGGGGATCAACTACTTGGAGCAAGCAGAGGTACAACGAGGAGACACACAGCTACAGGAGCACAGTCTCAGGCCTGCAGTTGCAGGACGTACCCTTGGGTCCAGGTGAGCAGACCATCCTTTGTGATACAGACACGGGCCATCCCTGCCCCATTGTCATGGCAGCCTGGAGATGGCATGTATTTGACTCCCTGCATGGCCTATTGCCCCCTCCCCCCATCTAAACCACAGTCCATATGATATCCAGTCGGTTGGTGTGGCATGGCCTCAAAAAAACAAGTCAGCGATTGGGTAAGGACATGCACTCAGTGTCAGATAGCAAAAGTCCAGAGGCATTCTAAGGCGCCCCCGCCCCCCAACACAGCAGTTTAAATCCACAGCCCGCAGATTCAACCACATCTACGTCGACATTGTAGGGCACTGCTGATATCTCAGGGAGCACGGTACCTTCTCACCAGGGTGGACCATTTCACCAGATGCCCAGAGGCAGTTCCCCTTACAGACACTACCACGGAATCCTGAGACAGGGCCCTAGTCGCAACTTGGATTACACATTTCAGCATCCCAGCCCGACCACATCGGATAGAGAAGCCAAGTTCATGTCAAACCTGTGGGCCGCCGTAGCCAGCTTGTTAGGGACAGCGCTACATCACACCGCAGCCTATCACCTGCTTCCATGGACACTTAAAGTATCAGGGTGGTAGAGGTAAATTTCAGGGAATTATTTGGGTGATTGAGGGATGGGGGGGGAAGGGATTTATATAATGGCTCCATGATCCAATCTAATATTACAATTTACCACCATCTACAAGACTAAAAGGCCCAAATTGGGTGGATGAGCTTCCCTGGGTCCTACTTGGGATCTGCATAGCGCCCAAAGAAGACCTTCAAGCCTCTTCAGCCAAACTGATCTTCAGAACCCCCCACCCAGCAGTTCCTGGTGGGTTTCTACCTGCCCCGAGGGGGCAAGAAGCAGACACCACGGCGGTCCTGAGCAAGCTCCACGAAAAGCTAGGTAACGTGGCACCCATCCCGACCTCCCAACACAGATCAACACCAACCTCCAATCCCAGTCAATTAAAGGACTGTGAGTATGTCTTGTTAGAAGGGGCGTGTACGAGCCACTGCTGCAGAGGCCATATGAAGGGCCGTTTAGAGTAGTAAAAAACAATGGGTCTATATTTGTGTTGGATGTAAGTGGTAGAGAGGAGGTGTTCATGATTGACTGATTAAAGCTGGTGTAGGTGGAATTGGAAAAGCTGGTCAAAGTACAAGCACCCAAGTGTAGAGGCAGCCCATCCAAATGGAAGAAAGTGCAGATTTTGGGTATCTGGGGGGGTGGGGGTGGGTTGTGTGATGAATAATGTGTTTGGTGTTCAGGTGAACTGGCTCCGATTGTAACATGCATGCAGTCGGAGCAGCCTTCACCAATATGGTTCTGGGCATCTTCTCCTTCCCCTCGAGGAAAGGGCCCACATACACCAGGTAAGAATAGCTGCCAGCCAGCGACGCAACTTCCGGTTCCAAGAGGCGGGAACAGGGAGCGCCTTTAAAATGCTCAGTGAGCAAACAATAATGCAATGAGTTTTGTAACGAACCTGTTGACTGCTGGACGCGTTATTCACTCCGTAAAGCGAACACTAAAAGACAACCTTTTTTATGATATATGACTTCACTCATTTTCTATTTGTTTAAAAATATCCCAAAAGATCTAATTAGATAAATTATTTTTTTTGTTTCCCCTCTCCCCGTTAAAACTATACTGGCAATAAATGGCAATTATGCAGACCTTATATTTTAATTCAGTTTGTTTTTGGATTGTCATACGTTGTCAAAATCTGCAAGTGTTTATAGGGATGTGATTATCTTCGTTGTGACAGAAGTAACCTGGTAGATGATGGTGAATTGTAATATTAGATTGGGTCGTGGAGCCATTATATAAATCCCTTCCCCCCCTCCCACCCATCTCCTTCTTCTTTGGCATGGCTTCGCGGACGAATATTTATGGAGGGGGTAAAAGTCCACGTCAGCTGCAGGCTTGATGGTGGCTGACAAGTCCGATGTGGGACAGGCAGACACGGTTGCAGCGGTTGCAGGGGAAAATTGGTTGGTTGGGGTTGGGTGTTGGGTTTTTCCTCCTTTGTCTTTTGTCAGTGAGGTGGGCTCTGCGGACTTCTTCAAAGGAGGTTGCTGCCCACATAATTCCCTGAAATTTACTCTCTTGCACCTGCCCATCTCCACCACCCTGATACTTTTAACAGCTCAAGGGGAATTTGTATCAATTAAGTTACCAAGCATAAGGTGTTTGGCATTTCAGAGGAACTTCATGCACCCAGCGAAAAACCCAAAGGATTACAGGGGAAGGGGCAAACTTGGTGCAGACAGTATCAGAGGCCAGGTTGCATCAGTGCACGGTACAAGAACTGTGCAGCTTAAGACCAAAATAAATTACTGAGTGTTGCGGACATGACTCAGACCATCATACACACCACTCTCCCCTCGACTCCATCTATACTTCCAGTTGTTTTGGAAAATCAGCCAGCATACAAGAAGACTCATCCCATACCGGCCACACAGGACTTTGCCCCTCTCCCATTGGAAAGAAGATTCATGAGTGTGAGGTCATGAACCATCAGATCGAAGGAAAGTATCTTTCCTGCCATTGCCAGACTCCTAAATGAACTCCACAAGTGTAACATTATGCCACTTTTACTCCAGACCTCTATGACACTGCACTTTTTAACATTTGTGCTGTGTCGTACTTGAAGCACAGTGCTATCCCATTTTTAATGTGGATGTTTGATGTCATTGCTATTCTTTTTATTTTTTGCATAAAGGTTTCAGGAGTTGTTTGAATGAAGACTTACTTGATGTTTGGTGACGTCATTTTGATTCCTTGCTATTTAACATTTGATACAAATGCTTTTTCATTTGACATTTCTTTCAGCTGCTTGTGAGTAATCACTTGCCTTCAAGCTTTCTATTAGTCTCTGTTTTCACCATGTAGTTGCTAGGTTGAACTGTTTTTACTGAGAAAACAGCAGATTGTGGGCTGAGGAGCATTCATTTCACACAGTTGATAGCTGGAAAGCCTCCCACTCTGGTTGTGAACTGCTGCTGTGATCTTGCATTGCTTACCACTGTTGTACAACAGGCAAGAGTTTTACTTGATCCTACTTTCAACATCTATTGAGATTTCATGGGTGAAAACTGTGTCGCTGATAACTGATGTCTGCTGAAGACTGCTCTATTGTTTTCACTGTAAAAACAAACCTCTCCCTCAGTTTGTGCAGAGGATAGAACTGAAGAAAGAATGTACAGAACTCATTTTTCAAAATTTTGGTCCAGATACATTGAAAATGTAATGATGTCAATGCTGTCTGTGTTGATGTAATTCATGAATTTGCACTTTAAATATAGAACTCCCAAGTTCCTGGCTGTGATTGTCTCCTTATTCACAGAGTGTGTGGTCTCTTCGGCATCCTCAAAGTTACCCCTGGGAAATTGACTAATCGTAATGAACATTAATTAATTGTCATAGGTATTGTACAATGTACATGCGCAGCGAAACTAAATGTAAAGTTGAAGCCTCCTTGGAGAAGGGCTCAGGCCCAAAACATTGATTATTTTCAAAGTTCAGATTCATTGTCCGAGTACATATCTTTAGCTTGGCTTCGCGGACGAAGATTTATGGAGGGGGTAAAAAGTCCACGTCAGCTGCAGGCTCGTTTGTGGCTGACAAGTCCGATGCGGGACAGGCAGACACGATTGCAGCGGTTGCAAGGGAAAATTGGTGGGTTGGGGTTGGGTGTTGGGTTTTTCCTCCTTTGCCTTTTGTCAGTGAGGTGGGCTCTGCGGTCTTCTTCAAAGGAGGTTGCTGCCCGCCAAACTGTGAGGCGCCAAGATGCACGGTTTGAGGCGTTATCTGCCCACTGGCGGTGGTCAATGTGGCAGGCACCAAGAGATTTCTTTAGGCAGTCCTTGTACCTTTTCTTTGGTGCACCTCTGTCACGGTGGCCAGTGGAGAGCTCGCCATATAACACGATCTTGGGAAGGCGATGGTCCTCCATTCTAGAAACGTGACCCATCCAGCGCAGCTGGATCTTCAGCAGCGTGGACTCGATGCTGTCGACCTCTGCCATCTCGAGTACTTCGACGTTAGGGGTGTAAGCGCTCCAATGGATGTTGAGGATGGAGCGGAGACAACGCTGGTGGAAGCGTTCTAGGAGCCGTAGGTGGTGCCGGTAGAGGACCCATGATTCGGAGCCGAACAGGAGTGTGGGTATGACAACGGCTCTGTATACGCTTATCTTTGTGAGGTTTTTCAGTTGGTTGTTTTTCCAGACTCTTTTGTGTAGTCTTCCAAAGGCGCTATTTGCCTTGGCGAGTCTGTTGTCTATCTCATTGTCGATCCTTGCATCTGATGAAATGGTGCAGCCGAGATAGGTAAACTGGTTGACCGTTTTGAGTTTTGTGTGCCCGATGGAGATGTGGGGGGGCTGGTAGTCATGATGGGGAGCTGGCTGATGGAGGACCTCAGTTTTCTTCAGGCTGACTTCCAGGCCAAACATTTTGGCCTAGGCAGAATTTCTACTTATCGGTAATGCTGTCCTCAAGAAAAAGCTATATATATAAAAGATTGAAATGTAAACAAACTCTGCAGTACATAGAGGAAAAAAATCAGTAATAAATAATATGCAGTCCTTAAATGTTTCTGACTGAGTTTGTAAGTTAAGAGTTTGATGGTTGAGGGTTAGCAATTGTTCCTGAACTTGCTGGTAAGTCTTTAGGCACCTCTCCCTCTTTCCTGATGGGAGTAGCGAGAATGGAGCATGTCCTGGTTGACGTGGATCTTTGATGATTTCTGTTGCTCTCCAATGACAGTGTTGTATGTCGAGATTCTCTATGATGGGGAGAGTTTTGTCTGTGATGTATTGGGTCGTGCCCACTACCGTTTGCAGGGCTTTCGGCTCAGTGATATTGGTGCCCCATACCAGACTATAGGTAGCTAGTCAGCACCATTTTCACTACACACCTGTAGAAGTTTGCCAAGTTTTTCTAGACATAAGTACATAACTTTGGTTATCTTTACATCTTATGGATGCTGAGTGACCTGCTGGGTTCTTCCAGCATTTTTGTGTTTTTACAAGAAGTTGAAGTGATGGCATTTGCTTTGGCTATTTCGTTTATACATTTTATTAAGATATTTCATCATTCCCCCTTAATCACGTATCCATGTTTCAGATTTATTTTGCACTCCCATAAAATGCCAATGACTTGGAAGAAAGTTGTCTTGAAAATTCTCACAATCTGAATGAGATAGCTGATGAGAGTTTATTGTCTAAGTGCACTGAAATTCTTTATTGCTGCAGCAACACAATTCCATAAAATTCACTGACTAACAAGTATAAGTTAAATTACCAAACAAGAGAGCAAAGAAAGATAACAAATATGAAGAGAGAGATAAACATTCACAGTTGTAGTTGGGACAAGAAATGTGGTTCAGAAAGATATCTGGTCCTATGGTTTGAGAAACACAGGAAGGTTTCTTACGTTCTCATATTGGTTGATGTTTGGTTACAGTGGATCACTGACATTCAACATTGGTGGTTAGCAGTGCAAGCAAACACATGGAAGAAGATGCTGGGACTCTGATTTGTAGAGCGTTTCCATTTTTTTTCAGCTGATCCATATCTTCAGTTTTGCTTTTGATCTCTCAACCCACTGGCACACCTCTACTAGAGATGGCCATCTTGAAGAAACTCTGCGCCTCTCACAGATTCACACAGCTCTGAAGAATAATCCCTCAGCCTGGTGAGTCTGCACAATCATCAACCATGATTTATGGAAATCTGACATTTTATTCTCCCCACATTCCAGTCAACTCCCAACTCTCTGCCTGTCTCTTATATTTTACGCATCCTCGAAGGCGTCTGGTTTCCTTCTTGTCTCTGATAAGATATCCAAATCTTGCTTTCACAACGATATATCTTTCCTTGGAAAATGTCCCCAGCTTCAACTTACCCATGCAATTCCATCTGAACTATATCCTTTAAGGGGTTTTTATGCACAAAAGCCGTGTTATCCCTTGCTTAATTTATAAAAAAAAGGTGAATTTACCTTTTATGCAGAGGACAGAAAAGGTGGTCCTTTTACACAGAGGAGAGTCCAGAGCCGGCTTCTGAAGGTGAAGGGGGTGGGGCGTGTAGTGCAGGAGCACCACCTACCACCGGGATGTGGAACATACACGCCGGGGAGTGAAAGCATTCTGTACTCAACAATAGTGACTGAGAAGCAGGTACGAGTGCTAGTGGAGATCTGTTCGAGCAGTCTTAGAACTCGGAATGATCTGCACACTGTGACCACCTTTTTCATAGATGGGTAATTTAAAATTCATGCTCTTGGGTCGTGGCTGATGACATCAGCCCTCCCCCCTTTTGGCGGTAATGGAGGGTGGAAAAAAAGTGGATGTACAGGGGGATATTCTCTGCCTTTACATCATTTCAGTTACATTGCTGAAAGCTCTGAGGATGGATTCAGGAGATGAACTCGCTTAGGGGTGGGTAGACTCAGAGGTGGAGCTTTCCACCTCTCCATTTCCTCCACGAAGGCATTGCCACTGAAAACGGCTTCAAATGGGCTGGCTGATGATGTTGTGATGATATCGTCAGCGTGCAACCCAGGAGAGTGAATTTTAAAGTGTGCAGAGTGGTCAGGTACTTAATGGATATTATTGCAGATTTATTTTTACAAACTACTTGTTTGACTGCAGTAAGTAAGAATTTTGTTACTTTGGGTGGGAGGGAATGTCTATGTAAATTTTTCACTTGCAGTGCGTATGGATGATGTCACGGTGATGGGCGGCACTGCTACACCACTCGCCCCGCCTCCCTCAACTCCAGAAGATGGCTCCCAACGATGCTCTATGGAGGCAACGCTGGATCAGCCTTCTAGGCCTTCTCAATAAAACGGTAAATTCAACTTTTTTTTCGTTGAGTCACCTTCAAGGTGGTGTTGCACCATAAGAAGGCCTCCTGCCACCCTTGTCGGAGGGAACCTGGATCGTATTGGACCTGCCAATCCACTTTTGGGCCTTTTATGCAGTTAAGAGGAGCATTTTAAAGGCAGAGGAAACCTGCCTTTACAATTCACTAAATTTCACTATAAAAGGGCTTTTAGAGTTCAGAGCCACTCGTGATCACGTGTCATAGAATTGTACACATTCAAACAGCCCCTTTTGGCCCACCTTGCCCATGTAGAGAGTAATACCAATCCATCTCATTTAATCATCAAATCTGGTGACAAGCATGGTTGCTGTTGTGGTTTGGTGAATTCACCGTTACCTTGTAGAGGCTAAACTCTGGCTCTCACTCACCTTCTTTAAACCTACTCTGGACCGTGACTCCACCCCCAAACATCAGCTGTTGTCTCCCAGGCAGTCGCTGACCCCATTTCCGCAGGATATCTTCCCTCTCAGAACCAGCCCCATAGACCACCATCCTGTACAGACCACTTCTGTCTCCTGCTCAAGAGTGACCAACAAAAGTTGTGGTGGCATAACTCTAGTTTCAGCTGAACTTTGCACCACTGAGCATTTTTTTTTGTTGCCTTCTTTTCCATCTTTTCTTCCTGGTCTAATCCCTTATCACTGCCTTGACAGTTTTTTCAGGCAACTCATTTCCACAATAGATGTCCAATCCCTCTACCCCTCATCCAGCAAGATCACCTACAGGCCCTTCATCAGAGGCCCAAAGTCCTCCATTACCCTCCCCTTTCTCAAGCCGAACTTGTTTTCTTGTTGAATAACTTCCTGTAGCGGATGATGCTTATGCTCATACGCCATCATGTTGAAGTGTTAGGAATAACAAGGCCACACCCGAAGTTGTCAGCCAGAGAAGAGTAGAAGCATTTATTCATGTGCTGTCAGGCTTGATATAGACACACAACGTGTGACCTGGCATCATGACATATGAGGTGGGAATGATCTCATGACGTAGCTACATTGAGAAGGCCAGGGCTTCTCAGTAGGCCTGTGGGTTCTGCAGAAACATTATACCTCATGGCTGTAATGGCTAATTGCCAGTAGGTGGGAGGCTGTTGTGTCTAGCTGTTAGAGCTGGTTCTGCCCACTCCCTCCAAGCACATCACTACATTCCTTTAATTCCCCTCATTCTCCAAATCTAAAGTATTTTTGATTTTTTAAAAATGTGATACACAGAACTGTCCTGACTGGGTTTGGCTGAGGCCACCCCCATCAATTCTTTTTCTTGTGAATTGTCAAAAGGTTTATTGTCAGAGTACACAAGTGAGATCATATAGAACCCTGAGATTCTTTTTCCTGTGGGCCAGGCAGAATTTCTACTTCTCTGTAACTGTACTCAAGAAACAAAAGATATGAATACAAAAGAAAGAAATGTAAACAAAGAAATGTGCAATATAGAAAAACAATATTCAGTCATAAATAATATGCAAAGTCAGAGCCATTGAAGGGACCCTCTGATTGAGTGTATTATTAGGTCACAGGGCTTCCTCAAGGCAGCAGATTAAGCAATGTACAAGGACACACAATGAACCAAAGTCATGGCTTTACATTTTTCTGCACTTTTAAAAAATGTATTATTTTGTAAGGTGGTGTATCTGAATGTGTGCAATTTGATGCTACTGCAAAACATCAAATTTTGTGACTCGTTCATGACAATAAATTCTGATTCTGCTTCTGAACTCATCTGAGGAGCTCTAGGGCTGTCACAGACTTCACCAAAACAGCTGTGGATGAGTGTGTCCCCATCGCATTATTCAGGGTTTTCTCTGACCAGAACCCCTGGATGAACAATGAAATCCGGAAACTGCTGAGATCCAGGTAACAGGCGTTTGCCCAGAGATCCAAAACACTGCAGAAGGAGCAGGAATGACCTACAGAAAGCCATCTCAGAACGAAGTGGAGATCCTGTATGAAAATGGATACCTGACAACTGTGGCGGGACCTAAATGACATGACCTGCAACAAAACCAAATCCTGTGCTGCAGAAGATGGCAAAGCTTCTCTCCCAAATGAACTCAATTACCTCCACCTGATTCAACAGCAGGAGAAAGGAAGGTTCGCCACTGCACACCCCTGTGTCCCCTTATGATCATCTCCTGTCCAAGGAAAGCATCCAGTCCAGTCTGAGTACCCAGCCGAGTATTAAAAATCTGTGCTGACTAACTTTCACGGATATCTTCAACCTCTCATTCCGGCAGGTTTCAAACAGGTGTCTATCGTACCGGTGCCCAAAAAGAGTGTGGTAACCTGCCTAAATGATTATCAACCAGAGGAATTCACATCAACAGTGATGAAGTGTTTTGAAAGGGAGGTGTTGGAGCATATCAGCTCTTGTCTGAACAGTGGCATGGATCTGATCCAATTTGCCAATTGTAGCGACAGGTCTATGACAGATGCCATCTTGCTGTCTCTACACAAAGGCCTGAAACACCTGGATAGCAAAGAATGCAAACATCAGGAAGTTTTTTAAAAACTACTGTTTGGCATTTAACACCATCATCCCATCACAACTAATCAGCAAACTCCAAAACCTGGGACTCAACACTCCACTGCGTAATTGGATCCTGATTTATACACCTCCAGACCACAATCAGTGAAGGAACATCTCCTCCACAATCTCCATCAGTATTGGAGCACCTCAGGGCTCTGTTCTTAGCCCCCTGCTCTACTCGCTATACATTAATGACTGTGTGGATCAGTATGACAACACCACCATCTGCAAATTCACTGATGATGCCATAGTAATGGGTTATATAAAAAGGGGCGATGAGGCAGCATACAGGAGAGAGATTAAAAACTTGGTTGAATGGTGCACCAACAACTACCCTGCGCTCAAAACTAAGGAGTTGATTGTTGACTTCAGGAAGGGAAAACCAGAGGTGTATGATCCATTGATCATTGGGGATCAGAGGTGGAGATGGTGAGAAAATTTAAATTCTTGGGAGTCACAAGATCTTTCCTGGACCCAACACACTAATGGCATCATGAAGAAAATACATCAGCACCTCTACTTCCTCAGGAGTTTGTGTAGGTTTGGTATGACACCAGAAACCCTGGAAAATTTCTAAAGATGTGTGGTGGAAAGGGCACTGACCAGCTGCATTATGGTCTGGAATGGAAGCACCAATACCCGAGGGTAAGGGCCTGCAAAAGTTGGTGGACACAGCCCATGCACCATTGAGAACATCTACAGAGAACACTGCTGTTGGAGAGCAGCAGCAATTATCAAAGATCCACACCACCAATACACACAATGTTCTCACTGCTGCCATCAGGAAAGAGGAGTAGGTGCAACAAGACTCACACCACCAGGTTCAGGAACAGCTGCTACCCTTCCACCATCAGACTCCTCAACGGCAAACTAGATCAGGGACTAATTTAAGGACTCTTACTTTTGCACTTTTACTTTATTGATTTTTTTCGGCCTCTATTGCACAGTCAGTTTATTTTCAGTTCTTTATTTATTTATTATGTGTAGGTTGAGTATAATTTTTTTTGCACTATCAGTAAGTGGCAATTTTGCCTTATCTGCTGGAAAAAAGAATCTCAGGTTTGTATGTACTCTGACAATAAATCTATGAGCCAGTTGAGGAGTCTGATGGTGGAGGGGTAGCAGCTGTTCCTGAAGCTGGTGGTGAAAATCTTGTAGCACTTGTACCTCTTTCCTGATGGCACCAGTGAGAATGGAGCATATCCTTGATGGTGTGGATCCTTGATGATTGCTGGTGCTCTCCGACCTCAGCGTTCCATGTAGGTTTTCTTGGTGGTGGCAGGAGTTTTGCCTGTGATGTACTGGGCTGTGTCAACTACCTTTTGCAGTGCTTTCCCACTCAGATATAGAGGCACCCCCCTCCCCCACCAGACTGTGATGCAGCCAGTCAGCACACTTCCCTGGTGAGGGAGCTGGTTTAGTCGGTGACCTCCTGACCATGCAACAGGTAGTACTTGGTTTCATGGTATCAGTAACACTCAGACAAGTGACCATTATTGCAATGTCAGTCACCCAGATTCAAATCCATGAGTGTCTGTAAGGAATTTGTATATTTTCCTTATGTCTGTGCACATTTCCTCTGAGTGCTTTGGTTGCTTCCTGCATTGTAAAGATGTATGAGGTTAATACGTGAATTGGCCACGTGGGTGAATTAGGGTGGTGTGGACTTGTGGGCCCAAAAGTCCTGTTATCGTGTTGTATCTCTAAACTCTGAACTTCAAACTAAATTAGGATGGATAACTCCCCTGTGCTTGATTGGCTATGTCCCAATTTATACGAGAAGTCAAATCAGCCTTCACATTCAATGCTTTATAAACTTGGAGTACGACCTCGCTACTCTTGTATGCCGTGGCCTGACTAATGATATTTTAATCATGTCGTCCATCTGTTCTACCACCTTCAAGGATACTTTGACTATTTAGGTCACAAAGAGAACATCTCCGAGACAGCAAAGCCATGGAGACACATGAGAGACTGCAGATACTAGAATAGGGAGCAATGCACAATCCAGAAAAAATTATTTGGCTATTTTTCAGGCTAGAATCCAGCAAGAAAAGTTGACAACTTTTTCTCTCACTGATGCTGCTCAATCCACCAAGTTGCTCCAATTGATTGAATAAAGCCTGGGACATTGGCCATGCACACAAGAAAATTCAAACCAGTCGAAAGGAGCTGGGTGCTTTCTGGACGTGTTTCACATTAATGCAAGTTCTGATTATTTATCTGAGATCTGGACCTTACAGACTTAATGAAAATCTGGCCAATTTCCTTGCTGTGCTGGTCTTCAAATTTTATGGCTGTGCTTTCCTAAATAAACTCACCCATTCTCAAAAAATATATAATAGCTCCTCTTATGAAGTGGTCTCTGACCAGCTAAGTCAAGCACCAGCCAGTGCATAAATCTAAAGCAACGAATTGAATATTTCTATGTGTTTTTACTACAATCCCGATGTCTGTAGACTTCCGTGTTTCACTCTGTTCATAAAACTTAACCACAAGTGGCACTTTCGGTGAGATCTGATCGCCAAATGGCACGGTCAATAATTAAACTTTGTTTTGGCAGATCCATGTCATCAACTGGCCCATAGGATGCAAACCATTGTGAAACCCTTATACTTTTATAAGGAATCCTGAGGAAAATGCACTTGCTGCCATTTGTGATGTAACATGGGTGGATGTTGGCTCCCTAGGCTTTATCATTTGCTTGAATGACCAACCAATTCCCACAATTGCAAAACTTAATCTACAACATGGCAAGACCAGTGCCCCTGGATTAAATGTGGCATGGCATCTTTATTGCTCTGATGTGAATCCACTTAAACCAAACCCAAACAAAGTAGAGTATAATGGGAATTTTTGTAATGGAGTGGAGATCAAGTGAGACTAAATGACACAGTTGCTGGCCAAGAGTTGGTAAAGTCTTAGTAATCACAACTGAAATATTGGAAGACATCTACGTGGAAGGAGGTGAAAGAGAAAGGAGGAAGAAAAGGTACTGGGACAGTAAATTGAACATTAAATTTTAAAATTTCAGATAACCAACCATTATCCACTTTGTATTGAAACTTGACTTCTGATGTAAGATCATCCATCTGTAATGTTAAGACACTGCCTGATTAGAATCTCTTTTATCTCTGTTTTCATGTAATTTTGATTCCGACATTTGTTTTTTTTCTCTGTCGAAATTCCTTGACTTTTTTTCCTGTGCAAGATTCCCCTGAAATGGTGTCTCTGTTCAATACATAGAATTCATATGCAGTGTGTTTTTTAACTTCACTGTTGGTAAAACAAATAAACCTGATCAATGGTGAGACTTTATACAGAGACATGAGAGGATTTTAACCTGATTGCCTTTCTCTATGGTGCAGATGTTAATCCTATTTTGTTGCAACATCTGCACAAAAGACTCCTATTATTGGCCAAGTCTCCCTTGATTCTCTTCATTTTATGTTCTTCTATTTTATACCATAAGTGGTTTGAGCATTGCTAATTTGTTTCACATGAAAGTTCCTGAGCTGAGCATTTATTTAATTTCCCAAGTCTGCCTGGTGCATCATGTGAAACCCAAGCTGTGTAGCCAATATTGGCATCCTCCCAAGTTATCCTTCCTCACACCATTGTTTCCACTGGCTTTAGTTTTTAGTTTACTGCAACCTTAATTCTTCCTCAGTTATCATCTTTCTACAAATACAGTATGAGATCCTGTTGTCAAATCAAAATGTGAGCTTTCCTCAGTGTGGACAAATGAGGCTGGAAACCCAATTGTAGCACCTTGTGTTTTCAAATGGGGTTCAATTTCAAAAATACCCAGAGTGGATTTTTCTGGGGGGGCAAGTTGGTAATGTGATCAAAAATCCAAATGGAGACTGGGTGTTTAGGACCATTTTGTGACTGGTAGCAGAGGTCAATCCCTTGACCATTGCTATTTGCAATATATGTGAATGATTTGGATGTGAATGAAGGAGACATGATCAGTCAGTTCATTGATAATGCTGGGGATTATCTCTTTGGAGCAATGGAGGATGCGAGTGACTTTATAGAGGTAAAAGGGTAAAGGTTCCAATATTGTCACGTAATACTGCATTTAGAATGTAATATACATGAAATTCTTTACCTTTTGTCTATTGTAAGGCAGACAGAGAGTCGCTACTTTGTCCAGTGCCCCTCACAGAAATGAGGCTCCAGTGAGGAACAAACTCGTGACTCCTGGTTTACAAGACCAGTGCTCAAACTGCCTAGGGTTATGAGGGGTGTAGGTAGGGTGGACACCCAGCACCTTTTTCTCAGGCAGCAATGACCAACACAAGAGGACATTTGTTTAAACTCGTGCTTCTCAACCTTCTATTTTCCACTTACATACCTCTTTAAGGAATCACTGAATCACCACAGAGCACCCCTGACATCCAATTGCATAGGTATATGAGTGTGAAAAACAACTTTGAGAACCACTGTTTTAAGGGGAGTGGAGAAATGTTTAGGTTTGTAACAATAAACTAACATTCATTCATTCACTGATCATTGTCTGCCACCCAGAAAAAGACTCATTTATTCTTATTTTCTTTTATCCCCTGACAACCTGTTTTCAGTCCTTGTCAATACATTTCTCCTACTCCAATGCATTTTAATTTTTCTCATGTGAAACCTTGTCAAATGCATTTTGAGCAAGGCTACTAGTTACATATTCAAGAAAGCTCCAATAAAATCATAACATGTGACTTCCTGTTCTATTAATGCCATAGCAGAACTCTTGGAAATAGTCCTTAGCAAGGAAACAGGTCCTTCACCCACCACATCCAGGTTGACCGGGGGACACCAATCTCTATTAAACCCATCTTCCAGCACCAGCTCATACCCTTCTATGACTGGGCAAGTGCTTGGCTGGATATAGAACATAAATTATGGAGTACAGGCAGGACCAGACCCTTCAGTCTATAATACATGTGTCAATCACAGTATTAAATTAAACTAAATTAATTCTGCCTCCACATGATCCATCTTCCTCCATTCAATGCCCTGATTAATGAAAGCCAGTATCCAATATACGTTCTTAATCACACCATCAACCCGCGTTACTACCTCAGTGGTGGATTAACTATTAGGCTGAGTAGGCTAACGCATAGGGGCCTGGAGCATCAGGGGGCCCAAACCCCCAGGCTTCAGAGCCAATTCACTTAAGGGTAGGGGCCTGTGGCCTGGTCTCTACTTACTGTATCTGCGCGGGAGAAGCTGGTGGTAGTATGGACATGGCCAGAGTTGGCATTAGGCCATTGCGACATGCGGGCAGCAACTTCTGGGAGCCGCTGCCGCATCATGAAGAAGATTAGCATTATTTGTGGCATTGAGGTGTGACGTGTTCTGTGAGTGCAATGATTGCGATTGGATGATGCTCCACCTTCCCACCAAACTACTAGATTTTTAACATTCAATTGGTCAGATTCCGATTAAATCGGATGTTAAAAATTGAATAGTTTGGTGGGAAGGTGGAGGAATCGAGGATGATTGGGCTGAGTGTTTGTAACTTGCCTCACCCCAGAGAGCTCCCAGAGGCAGACACTCTGGTGGGCGCCACTGTGATTGACTCAGAGGCCACCTCACTGAGGTCACAGAGAGGTGGCCTCTCAGTATCGCCCAGTGACCCAGCCCAGCAGTGGCGCTTCCACAACAAGAATGCCACTATTTGCTTAAATAACTGGCTGCCTCAACTCAGGCTGCAGGTACTGTGGGTGAGCTGCTTTAAAAATTCAACGCCCACTGGCAGTCCGGCATCCATCTTCTCATTTCCTCCCACCACCAATCTATTGGATTTTCATTGTCCAATTCGGTCGGAGGTATGCTAAAAATCTAATAGTTTGGTGGTTGGGAAATTGGGGGGGTGGTGGTATGACACATGACCCGGGCCAACAGCTGAGGCACCGAACTACCAGTACCACTTCTGGGATAGGTTACATAGGTAGTTCGGTGCCTGCTACTGGCCTGGGTCATGTGTCGTGCTCATCAAGACTCGAGGGAGCCTGGACCTGGACACTTAAACTCTCCCTTGTTATATTCCAGCATGCACCTCACATTCCCCCACCCCAACAAGTCACTTGCTTTTCTCATAAACCAAGTGAACACCTCAACACTATCTAAATAATCTGGGCAGCAAACAAACAGCATGATGTGATTGAGTTGTGATGGATAATAATATGGAATAAAAGGTCTGTTATAATTTATTCATTTGTTGGCCACTACCAGTTGCCCCAATAATACACAGACAAAGACTAAGGGGAACGATAGGCTTTATTACACTAGAGATTGCTGGCCCAGGTTAAGGCTTGGGAAAATAGGGAGAGGGAGAGGGGACTTGACCTTTCTGGCCTGGGTCACATGGGAGGAGTCCAGGGAGGAGTCTAGAAGAGGATGTCATCAGGAGGGCAGGCCAGACTATACTTACAACCATATCATTACATTCACCTCCTCTTAAATAGAAAACACTGGTAACAAGCATGAGAAGTGGAAGAAAAACACAGAGGGGGAGAAGGCTCCATCAGACTAGAGGATTAGTCGCATGGGCGACCTCCTCCTTCTGCCGGACTGCTGAGGGGTCAGTGTGTCCGAATGCTACTCCTCCGGGGGGGAGGGGGGGGCGCCACGGGAGAATCCAGGACAGGGACCGCTTGGGACGGGGTCCTGGTGGGGGACTCCTGAGGGAGTGAGTGGTCCACTGCCACACTGGGGGTCGGCTCCTGGATGTCCGGCGGAGAGAAAGGGGGCTCAGACTCCAGGACTGTACTCCTGTGCAGTGTGAACAGATCTGCAGTCTGTTCCGTGGCCGGCAGGGCCGTCTCGGGGTCTCCAGCCCTCACCAGGTCACGGATTGGTATAGTGTTCTCGTGGCCATCAGGGTACCTCACAAATGCGTATTGGGGGTTGGCGTGAATGAGGGGCACCACTTCCACCAGTGTATTATTGGGGCAACTGGTAGTGGCCAACAAATGAATAAATTATAACAGACCTTTTATTCCATATTATTATCCATCACAACGCAATCACATCATGTTGTTTGTTTGCTGCCCAGATATTTAGACAGTGTTGAGGTGTTCACTTGGTTTATGGCCCCTGACGTGCTTCCATAACAGGACCGGCACTGGGGTTGCCAACCATGGAGGGATGGATGAACCGTTCGCCGATCTCCTAGGGAAAGCAAAGAGGTGTTCATGTGGGGTGGTGTTAGTGGCGGTGCATAGCAACAACTAGATGGCATGGAGAGCCTCGGGCAAAACATCCTGCCAGTGGGACATTTTCTTAGACCTGAGGGCCAGGAGCACCACCTTCCAGACGGTGCAGTTCTCCCTTTCCACCTGGCCATTACCTCTGGGGTTATAGCTGGTGGTCCTGTTGGTGGTCCTGCTGGTGGCTATGCCTCTGGCTAGGAAGTACTGTCGCAGCTCCTCACTCATGAATGAGGACCCCTGGTCACTGTGAATGTACTCGGGGTAACCGAACAGAGTGAAGATGCTACGCAGCGCCTTGATAACCATTGTCGTGGTCATATCCGGGCAGGGAATAGCAAAGGGGATCCTGGAGAATTTGTCCACCACCGTCAGGAAGTAGGTTGAAAGGTGTCCCTTGAAATTGACACTGAGTCATTTGAAGGGGTGTGGGGCCTTAAGGAGGTGTGCCTTTTCTGTCTGGTAGAACTGCAGCTTACACTCGGCGCAGATCTGGCAGCGTCTGGTTGTGGACCAGATGTGCTCAATGGAGTATGGGAGGTTCTGAGTCTTAACAAAGTGGTACAGCCTCGTAATTCCGGGGTGGCACAGATGATCACGTAAGGCCTGGAAACGGACGAGATGAGCAAAGGCATCTGGGGGATCATTGAGTTTGCCTGGCCAGTACAAGATATCGTAGTTATAGGTGGATCACTCGATCTTCCGCCGATAATGGGAAGGTTGTGGACTTAATCAGGAGGTGGGCCTTATCGGCCTAGTTGGGCATCCATTGTACATAGTAAGAAAACAGCCCCAGACACCTCTTCAGCGCCTTCAGAATGTTTGGAACTGGGAGCTCCATGAGTGGTCGCATACGGTCAGGGTCCGGAGCAATGACACCATGTGGCATGACACACCAGGAAGGGCCAGGCGATCTGTATTAAACACGCACTTGTCCTTGTATGTCATGTTGAGGGATTTGGCCGTACGCAAGAACTTAGTGAGGTTAGTGTCATAGTCCTTCTGGTCGTGGCCGCAGATGGTGACATTATTGAGGTATGGGAACGTTGCCATCAGCATGTGCTCCCTCACCATCCGGTCCATAACCCTCTGAAAAGCAGGGACACTGTTAGTCACACCAAAAGGCACCCGCAGGAAGTGAAATAGTTTTCTGTCGGCCTCAAATCCCGTGTAGATTCGATCGCTTGGACGGAGGGAGAGTTGATGGTAAGCCGACTTGAGGTCAATGGTCAAAAAAACTCTGTATTGCGTGACCTTATTGACCAAGTCGGCTATCCAGGGTAGCGAGTACACATCCAACTAGGTGAAGCAGTTGATGGTTTGGCTATAGTCGATCACCATCCGGGGCTTGCCCACCCCTCTGACCATGAGGACCTGCGCGCTCCAGGGACTGGTGCTAGGGATTATGATCCCCTCCGCCAGGAGTTGCTTAAACTCAGTCCGGATGAACTCATATCCTGTGTGCTATAGCGCCTACCCTTGGTGACGTCGGTTTGCAGTCCGGGGTGAGGTTCGCGAATAATGACGGAGGGGCCACTCGCAAGGTGGTGAGACTGCAGGATGGTGCCAGAGATTGGGTGCCTGGTTGGGGAGTGGGGTCCGAGAGTTGGGGGTTGTGAAAAGTCAGCGGCAGTTGGGGGCCCTGAAAGCCATTGTCACACTCCTGAACTGACTCTGGAAGTCAAGGCCCAGGAGGATCAGCGCGCAGAGCTGGGGAATTACCAACAATACAAAGTCATTGTCACATTACCCCCCACCATTAGAGATGCTACACAGTACCTCTGGATACAAGTTTGTTGGTCCTTCACCGCTATCTATACCGATCCGGTCATTGGCCTGATGGGAACGGAGAGTCTACAGGCCACGTCGGGATAGATAAAGTTTTCAATACTGCCGCTGTCAAAGAGGCAGTTCATCTTGTGCCCATTCACCTCGATACGGATCATGGAGTTCGTGATTGAGTGGGGGCTGGCTTGATCCAGGGTGATTGATGCCAATACCGGCATCTCGTCGTCGTCGATGGGGAGGCCTAACCAAGATGGTGACCACCATGTTGACCATGCTGCCCTCATTGGAGAAGAAGGAGGAAGAGGAGTCATGGCGGGTGGAAGTGATATCATCGTAGGGATAGTCCGCAGAGTAGAGGTTGGGAGCGGGTAAGATGGCGCCCCCCCGCCCCCATTTCGCATATGCAGTCGGCACCGGAAGCTCCTTGGGAACATATGCTGCACTGCTCCTGGACAGAATTCTGGACCTGCCAACCTTCTGGTAATGGCCCTTCTTCCCACAGACCGAGCAGTGGCTCCTTTCGTGGGGCAGAGGCATCTCGAATGCCTGGCCTGCCCGCAGAAGTTGAATCATGGCGATGCTGGCGTCACCGCAGCAGTGATCGGGTCGGTAACCCCCAATGCTGAGTCCCAGGACGGTGGCCTTCGTGGCAGAACGTACTCAGTAGGCCCGCTTCTGCCCGCGATCGACACCGTGTGGTGCTGGGCCAAGTCTAGAGTCCTGACCAGGTTGATCGCCCTTTTTAGTGGGAGTTGATCCTCTTCGAGGAGACACTTTCAGATATTATCTGACCTCAATCCTGACACACAGGCATCCCCGATCAGGTCTTCCAAGCACTGGGTCAACGATATCGTGGCTGTGGGGTTCCCCAGACAGTCTTTTCCCAGTGTGACCAAGGATCGGATGAACTCCTCAGCAGATTCACCAGGCTGTTGTTTTCTGGATGCCAGCAAGTAACGGGAGTAAACTTATTTCACCCTTGGCTTGTACAGCATCTGTAGTTCAGCCATGGCCTCACCGTAGGTCGTGCTGCTCTGGATGGCCTGGTAGGCCCTCTGGCTGACCCGCACCTATAGGATTTTCAATTTCTTTTTGTAGGAATTGACCATTTCAGTGGCGGCGGCGAGGAACTTATTTAAGCAGTTCACCCACTGTTCGAAGAGTTCAGGTGCACCCGGGACTTTGGGGTCTACTTCTAGCCATTCGGGGGCAGCAACTTCTCCATTACCGGACATCTTCAAAATCTAGTGTAATAATATGGAATAAAAGGTCTGTTATAATTTATTCATTTGTTGGGCACTTCCAGTTGCCCCAATAATACAGACAAAGACTGAGGGGAATGATAGGCTTTATTGCATTAGAGATTGCTGGCCTGGGTCAAGGCTAGGGAAATGAGGAGTGGAAGAGGGGAAGACCTTTATGGCCTGGGTCACATGAGAGGAGTCTAGGAAGGAGTCTAGGTGAGGATGTCATCAGGAGGGCGGGCCAGCCTGTACATACAACCATATCATTAGATCATGTAACTTATCTTCATAATATTTGATTATGCATTTTAGGTCATACTAAGTACAACATTATTATACAGATTAGCGTAGTCGTACTTTTCCTCTAGTTGCTCAATCGAGGCTCAAGCCTCACGGTCATGGAAGCTGCGTTCACCTAATCAGCATGGGTTCTCGGGCTCCGCCTGTCCCAATGCTACCTGTCAATCAATTCTCATGCTGCACGTTTGAAAAAGACGTGCACATCTGAACCTGAGGACTGTGACATCTGCCTCCTGCTGCAGAGCTCGCCTCATCATTCATATAGTGCCAGCCTCACTCACAGAAAAAATGGTGACAAATGATCCAATTGGACTTGCTGCCAGACTGCCAGATCACTTTAATCATTTTATTCATGTTGTTTAAATTATGAACGACAGAACAGTTTCTGGAAATTTTATTGTACCCAGAGTTTGCAAATTGCAATGGTTGCTGAATGGTTGAAAGGTGGGGGTATTTCAAGTCAAATTGTGTGTGGCTTTTTGTTGTACAACGTCCACTGACCACTGCTGGTCTGCCCTAATGGTTCTATCTATGGTTCTATCATGGCCTTTATTTTGCTGTTAGCTGTGGTATTCGTACTATGGTTTAATGGTTCTATTATATGGAATAAAAGGTCTGTTATAATAGATTCTTATAACTTCATGACATTTTATTACACATGTTATGTACTAAGTACAATATTATACATATTAGTGTAGTCATACTTCTTTAGTCACTCAATCAATGCTCATGTGGCATGTTTGCAAAAAGCCTGAGGTCTGCGGCGTCTGCCTCCTGCTGCAGAGCTCGACTCATCATGCATGCATTTACAAACCACTACCGGCAGAAAGCCTCCCCACTACCAGCCAAACCCTTCCCCTCCTCATCCACCACTCTCCACACTGGGCTATTATCACCTGGGTCGTTGACAGTGTAAGCAACATGAATAAGACAACTGTGTTGGAAGGTGAACCACTGTTGGCTTCTGGATGAGCTGGTGGATGCAGAATCTTTCTCCGTGTCATGTATTTAGATCATTGGTTCTCAACCTTTATTTTTTTCACTCGCATGCCACCTTAAATAATCCCTTACTAACAAGAGAGATCTATTCTATGACACAGGATAATAGGTGCTCTATGGTTAGTAAGGAATTATTTAAGATGGTATGTGAGTGGGAAAACGTTGAGAACCACTGAGTTAGATAAACTCGAAGTGAGAACGTGGTCTTCAGACAGCACAAATACAGCAGGCCAAATGGTCTTCCCTGTGCCACGGTTTGTGTTGAGGATCCTCTGCGCTTTCACTGGCAGCCAGATGGTGGGAAGGGGGCCAAGCTGTCCAGGGTCAGAGGTTCTTGGCTCATCATAGTGGAGCGGCTGATGGGCAGGCATCCAAGTGGAGCGGCTGATGGGCAGGCAGGGATGGGAAAACAGTGGCAGCCCAGCTGGCTGGAAAAAGCTGGAGAGGCCTCATTGATCGGACAATGTCCTCAGAGAACAATGGCGTCAATGAGAGGGTGAGGGGAGGAGAGGGGGGAATGTGCATTCAGAATTAATTCACCCATTCTCTTCAAAATGAACAGCAAAATCAGAATAGTAACTCAAAAGACTGGTAAAACATAGAACTGCTTTAAAGATTGAAACTGATGTGACCCACATCCACACAATGTCAGTGGGTGTAAGCTTCAATTTAAATAGCTGAATCTTCCATTTAAAACACAAAAGTGTTGGGACTACAACCGAGTAAAAGTTATCCCCCCCAGCCCCCAGCCCTCCCTATTTTCTTCCAAAGTTAAATTTACTGCCATACCGCACCGTTTGTCCTTAAGTTTACAGATTCTGGAAAAATTCCACTAAACCAGTCAATGAGCTGTGGCATGCACAACTCCAAATGAGAGAGAGAGAGAGAGAGAGAGAGAGAGAGAGAGAGGAGAGAGAGAGGGGGGGGGGGGTTGGAAGGGGTGAGTTGGGGCATGCTGCTGACCCTGGGGGGCCTTCCTAAAACTCAACCTAAGGAGCTGGGTGGTAGTTAATCTGCCATTATACTACCTTCAAGGATCTTTATAACTGTAATTTTCTCCTGGACTTTAACTTTTCTAGCCTTATTAGTATTTCCAAAATGTATTTATCACAGTTAGCTTCATCTGCCATATTACATCACACTTGACCAACACACGGTCTCATACTGTACCCCAAGATTACCCTGCACAATGTCAACAGGCATCCTTTTATTTTCCCTGCTGCAGACATTTGGCTTGCTGCTCTGTTTTTCTCTTCCTACCTTACATTTACATTTATGGTCACATTTGCTGCCCTCCAATCTACAGAGAATGATCCGGTGTTTAAAAAATTTTGGAAACAGGCCACCAATGATCCATTATTTCCAGAGTCACTTCCTTTGGTAATCTAGCATGTAAATGATCAGGCTCTGAGGATATGACCATTAATTTTCCAAACACTATTTCCTTACTCTTATTGATTTCCTTCCATTCCTCCCTCTCCCTCGGCCCATATCTGATAGGGTGAAGTCGGTGTCACAGAAGTGCGATGAATGAGAAAATCTCCTGATGCTGTGGGGGGGGGGGGGGGGGGGGGGGTGAGTGCAATACCCAGAATTGCTGGAGAACTGCTGCAGCATCTATAGAGTGTAAAAGGTAACCAATGTTTCGGGCCTGAGGCCTTTATCAGAAGCTTTAGTAATACGTGGCACTTTTGTGCGCTACTGAAGTGTGTTCAATGTCCATGAAGCTGTCTGGTTAATACATAAATGAGAGCAATAAAGGGATATGTGATGTCTGGAAATGCAAAACAGAGATGTTGCTAATATGCGAAATGCTCAGCAGATCAGCCAGTGTCTGTAGAGAAATCAAGTTAAAGTTGCAGATGCATAACCTGTGGCAGTACTGTACTGAGTGGTTTTGGTACAGAGCAAGAAAGTTACTTGAAAATGTTGAATTTGGCATTGACACCAAAGATGACAATATGTTACAAAGGGTGGAATATGAGATGCAGTTTCTTAAAATAAACTGGGCTTTGATGAACACTGCATGAGGACAAACAGGGAAGTGTCTGATGTGTGTAATGTAGAACTAAAGTAAAAAGTGAAAATTCATAATTTGGCTGTAAAATACCTTTAATAGTTTCAAGTATGTGAGGTGTTACTTTTAAAAATGTTTTAATTAATTACACAGTGCATAAGAGGTAACTAAAAACATAAATATGAAAAGTGGTCAACAGCCCTTGTAGCAAATGCAGCAAAGAAAAAATAAAAACTTTTCATGTTTCAGGTTGATGAGGAAAGGAATTAACTAAACCATTAACTCTACTTCTCACTCCTTGGATTCCACATGATCTGCTGAGCGTTTCCAGCACTTAACTACATTTAGTTCAGATTTCCAGATTCAACATTTGCGTAAGAGGCAAGGCTCATCAGATAAATCAAATGCAAGTGACATAGAATTATAGAACAGTACCACCAAGTTGGACACAACTTGACCTGTTCACTGGGCACAACATTTATGTTTTAAAATCTTTAAATTTGATTGGTTTGTTTAAAAAGGTAAGGAAAAGTCTGTGAAAGAGAATGAACAACATTTAAATTAAATACCTTATGCAAACAGCTAAGGCTCACAGGCTAGGAGTGAACAATGTGATTTACAATGCATTTCCCCTTTGTATTTCTCTACTAACATGAACTTCAGCAAAGAAGGAAGAGATTCAGATTTCAGATTTATTGACAGAGAACATGCATGACATCACATACAACCCATAGATTCTTTCTCCTGTGGGTAAGGCAGAATTACTACTTATTAGTGGGGGGGGGGGAACTGTACTCAAGAAGATACATACACATGTAAACAATAAAGAAATGTAAACAAACTATGCAATTGTATTGGGAAGGCTTGTGGCTGTCATGTGACGGCTCTGCTCCCTACCTAGTTGGAGGATACACCAGCTGCTGATCAAGGTTTGGTTCCACCCCACCCATTAGTGCACACCTTGCCAATGGCTCCATGTAAATTACCTGGACTGGACTCTCCTGTACTTGGCCTTGGGCCATTGGCTGTTGTAAATAGATTAACCCTCCTGACACCGAGCCATTTGTCCCTGCTAACGACCTAGGATGCACCACCCAGCACTATAAAAGTACCATGTGTTCTTTGTTCTTGCTCTTTGTCAGCTTGGGACTCCTCTGCTTCACTTTGGGCCATGAAATATGGAATGGGACTGGAGAAACTGTTGGTCAGATGTGCACTGTTAAAAAGGTTGGGAGCATTTAATTAGTGTCCCTTGCAGCATAGAGCCGTGCCTCCACTGAGTCAAGGGGTAATGGGGCATCAGAGTGATTTTTCCTTGATCATTGTATGTACCAGTTCACTATGTGTGTGAGTGTGTATTTTGTTCCCACACTATTTTTCCCACATTCGTTATTCAATGCCACTTTACTTTCCCACAGATGCTGTAAAGTGTGTGTGTGTGTGTGTGTGCACGCTGCATCTGTTACCATTTACCACACTTGCCTTCTGTAAATAAAATCCTTCACTATCAAAACTGTGTCCAGAGTCCTTGCCTTTGAGACCTACCCAACCTATTTCCTCACTCACAACAACCCTCCATAACACACAGAGAAAAAAATCAATAATGTGCACCAGTAAGAGTCCTTAAATTAATCTCTGATTGAATGTGTTGTTAAGGAGTCTGATGATGATGATGTTGAGGGGGGGGGGAGGGGGAGCAGCTGTTCCTGAACCCAGTGGTGCAAGTCTTGTGACACCTATAGCTCTTTACTGGGTGGTGTGGATTCTTGATGAATGCTGCTGCTCTCCAATGGCAGCATTCCCTGTCGATATTCTCAATGGTGGGGAAGTTTTGCCAGTGATGTCCAGAGCTGTGTCATTACCTTTTGCAAGGCTTTATGCTCAGGGGTATTGGCCAAAGAATTTTGAAACGTGAAAGAGAAATTGGGATAAATCGATGATTTTGTTTTGCCAGGAGGCGATTTCACAGACTTGAAGACTGCAGGGAGATTATAAACATCAGTTCTGAGTTGATGATGGCTGATATTTTTCAGGAGAACAGTGGGTATTGATTTCAGCATCTGTGACGGAAGGTATTAGGACTGCGAGTTATTTTACCTTTGACCAGAAACTCACAGTAAGCACAACCTCAGCATTTCTCAAGCACTTGGAAATGTTTTAAGTAGTTTAGAACTATAGTAAGGTTCATAGGAGAGGGAATTGCAAACAGAAATGATATACAGCAAGATCCCACGAACTGCAGCTGGATCTGAAGGACAGATTTACTTGCACTCATTGGGTGTCCTTAATTGAATAAAGCCTGATTTCCAAATTTCATTGGGAGTAATGATTTTACAGCATCAGAAGATTGCCTATTTCCTCTGCAGCAGAGAAAGATATTTGTTTTCCTTTTAACTCGTGCAGCTTCCTTGCCAGAAAAAAAGTACACTTGATTACACTTCCTTGGTAGGTGGGGAATTTAAAGTGTGGGTTTGAAGTTCTCCCCTCACTGTGTCTCCTGTTGAACCATCAATGCCCACGTACTCTTTCTCACCCATGTGTCTTGCATTATTGAAAGCAGTCAATTTTCATTTGGATCCTGCTGTAGCTTCTGTACACTTGACTGGATTTGTGATTCCAGAGGTTACGGCAGTCAACAGTCTTCTAAAGCACATAATTGGATGTGAAGAGCTTTGAAAAGACTGGAGTTTGTGTGTGAAAGCTACTATGTGTAATGCGCAACAAATTGTCTGTTGGAGGAACACGAGATTGAGCTTATCAGTGGGAGAGAAAGAACCGTTCATGTTTCGGGTCAGAAGCCCTCATCAAGGATGGTCCTTCTACATATTCCCCTACTTAACACTTTTACCATGTGAATCCAGTGAGTTAGGGCATATAAAGGTAAAGGTTCCATTATTGTCACATAATACTACATTTAGAATGTAACATGCATGAAATTATTTGACTTTGGTCTATCATAAGGCAGAAAGAGAGTCGTCACTTTGTCCAGTGCCCCTCACAGAAACCAACAGCACCTGGTGTTCCGAGGTGGTCACCCCTCCAAGTATGGCCAATGGCACTAAATTAAAGCCGATGGTTATTTTTAAGAGAAAAACTTTGCCAAAGGAGAAATTTGCCAAAAATCAGGTGAGTTGATTAAGAATCCATGCTGTCATATCTGGAAAGATAACTTACATCATATTCTATTC
This sequence comes from Narcine bancroftii, assembly GCF_036971445.1. Lineage (NCBI taxonomy): Eukaryota > Metazoa > Chordata > Chondrichthyes > Torpediniformes > Narcinidae > Narcine > Narcine bancroftii. Next base: position 139,915,056 of record NC_091474.1, on the reverse strand, counting down.
CATTAGTTTACAGATTAACCATACCTGCGTGTTTCCTGTATAGAGCTTTAAAAAAATGGACATAAAAATTGATTCTGCAAGTGAATCATTACTGGGCGGGTGATATGCTTTCACAGCATCTCGGGTCATTGTAGAGGCCAGGAAACAAATTGTTCACCGTTGTTCTTGAACATTTGTCCCAGACAAGACCAATTAAATTAAAACTAGGACTGAGCCGAGATATAAATCTCCGTCAGACTGAGAGATGCTTTCCCTCTATCCCTGCAATATCTCGCAGAACTCAAAATGTCCATTACCTTCATAGCTTATGTGCATTTCGATACTGACCCTTGACGTTGCCAGCCATGCTTTCACCTGCCTCAGCCTTTAGATCTTGAAACATGTCTCCTTCCCCACTCCATCCCTTAACTTCGCTTCTCCACTTCTCTCTCCTTTTTATGGCTGTTTTGAAAACTTTCCTTTTAACCAAACAGCTTTTTATTTGGTGGTTCATTTTATAGCATGTGCTGGAAAGAGTTAAGAATTTGATAAAAATGGCCCAATACATTTTAAAGGAATGGAGGAACAAAAAAAGACCTGTCGATAGTTGTACTGTACACAAATCCTCAGAGGTTGAGAAAACAAGTAAAAATAAAATCAGGATGAAGAAAACCACAAGCCAGTTCTGTAGAATGAGTGTAAATCATTGCCGAGTGTACACTACAAGGGTGCCCTCTGGGCTTGAAAAAGTCTTCACAACACAGGCTAATTACAAATAATTGCAGAGTGTGGGACTTCAACTCTTTGGAGAGATGGAGGAAATTGGGCAGATAAGATAGCCAAGTGTTGATTGCATTATTTTAAAGAGTGGCAAAATAATTAGAAATCTGTTTAGGAATTAGAGGCAAGGCAAAGTAAGGGTTTTGTGGTGTGAGGATTATCTTCTGATAATGCTACATCAAAAGCTAAGATTGATGATTGAAGAAGGGGAAAAGAAAGGGTAGTAATGATCAGTCATATAGGAGCTGTAAGTGTGAAGATTGTTTTCATTTCAAGGTTTTATATTATTTATCCCTACAAATTCAACAAAGGGCAGATACTGCATTCCAAGGACTACCCCATCCTTTACTTTCTTCCCTTCATTTTGGTAGTGTCAGTCTTGGGGTTTGCCGAATCGTGATGGTCAGTAGTAATATTAAATCAATTTCTTTCTTAGTAACTGTTCTGATCTACAACATGTTGTAGATGTTGTACAACATGTTGGTTGTTCTACAACCACAGTCTGTCTCATGTCATGGACAGCTTAACGGCTGAGAGGTGGACATTTGAGCAATCTCTCCACCACACACATGGGCTTATTTAGAACCATGACATCTCTTGACTTTGCAAATTTCAACTTCTTGTTGGATCATCAATCAGTCTGATCCTTCAGCTCATTGAATCTGTAGGCAATACATTTTACATTAAAATTAAGGGTTCTGGATCTTACACCAGTTCTAATCAAAAGCTGAGAATCTATTATCCATTGAGGAATATCAGTGGTGTCCAGGTATGACCTCCACAAGGCTAACAGAGGAGGTATCAAACCAGATGAGTCCCAGATGAACCTAATGAAGGCCAGGTACTTTAGGTCAGGCAACAATAACAAGCTATAATGTGATGAAGGGCGGTAAGCCATAGCGTATCCCTCCTTAATGAGATCGATGCATTCTATGCTCCCTTTAGACAGGACACCATTTTACTGTCAGGCACACATACCCACCTGATTCAGAATATAGAAGGGTGATATAGAAACGCAGCTTGGTGTTAAGACACCAACCTCTGCCTCAGTGTCAGCAAAAATAAGGAGTTGGTAGTAGACTTTTGGAAGAGGGCAGAGCTTACTCCCTGCTTGTGTCCACATTACTGAGGTGAAGATACCATAGTAGGCAGTTTTAAGTTCCTAGGAGTAAGCATCTCGAGTGATTCGTCCTGCCCCAGTATCTCTTCTTTCCCTAAAGCCTGAGGAAATTTGGCATGCTGCCCATGTCCATCTACAACTTCTGCAGGTTCACAATTGGAAGTATCCTGTCAGGGTGTGTCAATGTGTTGTTCTAGAACTACTCCACCCAAGGCTGTGACAAACTGCAGAGGATTGTGAGCAATTCAATCCAACACAAACCCCTGTCCCTTCTATTGAATCCATCTACACTTCCCACTGCCTTGTAAAAGCAGCCAACATATGAAAAGACTCATTCCATACTGTCATCCCCTCTTCTCCCAACTCTCATCTTTGCAACTTTGAGATCACACATGACCTTATTCAAGGACAGTTTCTTTTCCACCATTATCACACCCCTGAATGAACCTTATACAAGTAAAATAATATTGTCTTGGGTCTGTACCAACAGATCTCTCTCTTTTATTCACATTTGGTACTGTGCTTTACTTGCTGTACCATGTGTGAGTTGACTGTGAGATGTTCCCTCAAGAGGGCAGCCAACATCATTAAAAAAAAAACCATCACCCTGGTCGCAGCCTCTTCTCCCTGCTCCCGTCAGGTGGAAGGTACAGAATCTTAATGCCCAGCACCTCTAGATTTTTTTTCGAACTCCCATCAGTTGAACCTCCCCGTACTATCCCAACTCAAATCATAATCTACATTGGGACCACCAAAAGATCTGTCTGCATTATTGAAACATCACTTTTCTTCCACTAACTGCAACTATGAATATTTATGTATCTATCCTTTCATATTTATTATAATTTTTTTCTGATATATGACAATAACTTTTCATCATTTCATGAGCTGGACAGCTTGCAAAACTGCTCATTACACCTTAGTATCTGTTACAATAAACTTGATGAGCAGTGAGGGAGTTAATTGACTGATATTATTTTTTAAAGTTTAGACAGACAGCAGGCCCTTCCAGCCTGTGCCACCCAAATGCACCAATTAACGTATATACCCCGTACTTTTTATTAAGGGTGGGAGGAAGCTGGAGCACCCGGAGAAAACCCACGTAGACACAGGGAGAACGTACAAATTCCTTCAAGACAATGACGGATTCGAACCTGGGTTGCTGGCACTGTAATAACATCATGCTAACCACTGCACTAATAATGCCATTACCGTATTGTAAGTTCAGGATATTCACATAGATAGATGGGTCAGAGCCCCAGTGAGTTAAACAGCTGAAATGTTGCTTTCCTTTTGGAACCAGCATCATTTACCAACACCTGGGGCATTGATTATGTTTACCAATAAATGTTAGTATCCAAATGTTAAACCATTCCTTTAAATATAATTAATTAATGTTCTAAAGAAGATGATATGTTTAGTTTCATGTTTTGAATTGTGTGCGTGCCAGTTCCATCCTGCATTTTGTTTGCTTTCTTCTCTGGCTTAACTTTACAATTAAAGCCACGGTTAAAAGTTGTATTCACAAATGATCATGATAAAGTTCTGAAAGGGATATGGTCTCATCTGAAAATTGTTAGAATGCTTAGAAAGATGCTGACATGTGCAGATGAACAATGTGAATCCGTAGGCCACTGAAAAATGTTATCTGATAGTTTCAATCATAATTAGTACCTGTACTGTGTTAGTAACTGTGTTAGTAGATTTATTGACGTATAAAGCAAAACTGTCTAAACAGTCACATATAATACTTCAAAAATGTAGAAAATTGAAGATAAAGATTGACTTCTCTGAATACAAATGTGGCTCACATATTTATACCTATGTTCCAAGTTATATCTATTCTAATTGTTCAGAATTGTATTGATGTGGTCATAATTAATTTAAAATAATTAATAATTGTTATAAAATAATGCAAATAACTAAATGGGTCACAACACAAGGGTTGTAAGCCTTGTAAGACACAACGTGGGAAGTTAGAAAATACAACTGGAGTGCTGGTCTCGTTCTTCCAAATCTGTGTAGCTGCTGCTACAACTGATCATTTCTCTCCATGGATGCTGTTTGACCTCTGAGTCCTTCCAGCTTCTCTTCATTCATTCTAGATTCAGACTTAGTGTATTCCTTCCTTCTTTAAAAAAAACACTTAATTACAGCAGGATTGGTAGATTGAGGGGAGACCATGAATGCTTAGATAAATAAATTCAATGATGAATTTATTGATTTTTACAAATCTGAATTTGATTTTTTTTAGAAATAAAATTGTGCATTCCATTCTCAGTAATATTTTTTCACATGCACTTTTCAATCTTCATGTGTTTCTACTGTATGACTAATAATTTGAAAGAAGACTGACACCGTTAGTTTCCTTGACTTTTCCTGTACTTTCAATGGTGGTGACTCCAGCAGAGCTGTTGATAGGCTTATTTCAGGAGTAAATGAAAGTCAGTTTAGAGAGCCAGTTATATTGATAAAATAAACTATTACTTGAGATGAGAAAACAATGAGAAACCATTTCTCTCCATGAATGCAGCCTGAACTATCGAGTCCCTCGAGCTTATAATTTTATAATGTTGTTTAGCTATTGACAAATTTGCAATGAGTTTAATCTTTGAATTTATTCAAATGATTGTGATAAAGAATGCCTGAATACCATGGCCAGAGTTTGGAACCTTATATTTTAGCCCTATTCTTACAGGAAACAATGAAAGACAGCTGACTAACGTTCAAGTTTAGTTCCTCAGAATACTCAATCAGTCAACTCTCTTATAGATGCTTGGACCAGATCAATTACAACAGATAAACCAATAGATCAGCCTTGGCCAGCTCCTGAAGCAATACTGAGTGTGCATATGCCAGTAGTATGTAATCCTTACATGTTCTTGTTTTTCTGTGGAAGTACATGTTGTCGCATACATAATATGTTATAAAATGATCAAACAAAGCAATGTATATTTTGTTGATTTGTTGTATTGGTGGGCATCTAGTTTGAACAAGTTTTACAAATGTGTTATTATATATTGTGCACTAAAGGTTACGTCAATTAAATCCGAATAGATGAAAAGGCTAGCCAATCTATACAATCACGAGACTATAGAGAAGGGGATTTAGCTATATGATTAATTTTAAGTAAATTCTTGAGCCTTTTAAATTATAATTTGCATGAAGCCCCTTGGCAATTGGTAAGTCAAAAAAATACTTGGTTTGTCAAAAAATACTTAGTTCAGCTTTACTTGCTGTCAGTTGACTTCTGATTCTTTACTCTTGCTCAGAAGGTTTACATTCCAGTCCTGAGTATAAGTGAATAAAAATGTAGGCTGCCAGAGTGGGCTGCATTGGAGATGCACTGTCTTTTGATTGTGATTTTAAATTATATCCAATCCGTTTCTGCAATCAACATAATTGTTCTTGTGGCAAAATTTCAAACAAAAAAAAAGCATCTCTTGTGGCACTACCAAATATTTGTCATCAATTAATAGCAATTCAATGTTTCATCAAGTCATTATCACTTATCGGGTCAGATACAGCAATGAGCTCTCTGAACCCTTCTCCATTAACAATGGCGTGAAGCAAGGTTGCGTTCTCGCACCAACCCTCTTTTCAATCTTCTTCAGCATGATGCTGAAACAAGCCATCAAAGACCTCAACAATGAAGACGCTGTTTACATCCGGTACCTCACGGATGGCAGTTTCTTCAATCTGAGGCGCCTGCAAGCTCACACCAAGACACAAGAGCAACTTGTCCGTGAACTACTCTTTGCAGACGATGCCACGTTAGTTGCCCATTCAGAGCCAGCTCTTCAGCGCTTGACGTCCTGTTTTGCGGAAACTGCCAAAATGTTTGGCCTGGAAGTCAGCCTGAAGAAAACTTAGGTCCTCCATCAGGCAGCTCCCCACCATGACTACCAGCCCCCCCCCACATCTCCATCGGGCACACAAAACTCAAAACGGTCAACCAGTTTACCTATCTCGGCTGCACCATTTCATCGGATGCAAGGATCGACAACGAGATAGACAACAAACTCGCCAAGGCAAATAGCGCCTTTGGAAGACTACACAAAAGAGTCTGGAAAAACAACCAACTGAAAAACCTCACAAAGATTAGCGTATACAGAGCCGTTGTCATACCCACACTCCTGTTCGGCTCCGAATCATGTGTCCTCTACCGGCATCACCTACGGCTCCTAGAACGCTTCCACCAGCGTTGTCTCTGCTCCATCCTCAACATTCATTGGAGCGACTTCATCTCCAACATCGAAATACTCGAGATGGCAGAGGCCAACAGCATCGAATCCTCGCTGCTGTAGATCCAACTGCGCTGGGTAGGTCACATCTCCAGAATGGAGGACCATCGCCTTCCCAAGATTGTGTTACATGGCGAGCTCTCCACTGGCCACCAAGACAGAGGTGCACCAAAGAAGAGGTACAAGGACTGCCTAAAAAAAGGTCTTGGTGCCTGCCACATTGACTACCGCCAGTGGGCTGATATCACCTCAAACCGTGCATCTTGGCGCCTCACAGTTCGGCGGGCAGCAACTTACTTTGAAGAACACCGCAGAGCCCACCTCACTGACAAAAGACAAAGGAGGAAAAACCCAACACCCAACCCCAACCAACCAATTTTCCCTTGCAACCGCTGCAACCGTGTCTGCCTGTCCCACATTTGACTTGTCAGCCACAAACGAGCCTGCAGCTGACGTGGACATTACCCCTCCATAAATCTTCGTCCGCGAAGCCAAGCCAAAGATCACTTCACTGAATGTTGCACGCAAGTTGGGTGCCTTTTTTTTCGCATTACAACACTCATCAAACTTCATATTTGGGATGTCATAAAGGGAATCATGTAAATGCAAGCCATTCTTCTTCTATTGTGCAATAATTGCATGTTAAAACATTCCTTGAAGATACAGTATCTTTCTCCGGTGGGTTATCACGGAGGGTGTACTAGCAAACAAAAATAAACAAGGCATTCTAAGTAGGGATAATGTACTGGTTTTCAAACTGCCCCCCTAAACTCACATTCCACTTTAAGCAATCTCTGTGCCATAAGTGCTCTGTGATTGGGAAGGGATTGCTTAAGGTGGTATGTGAGTGGGAAGGGAAGGTTGAGAATCACTGCTCTAGACCCCATTGTTACTGAAATATTTTGCTTGAGAAAAATGGTCATTGGCCCATTTCCTTTGGAGTTATGAAACCGTGCACATAACGAGTAAATTAGCTACGATTAAAACAGTGGTGTTCAAACTTCTTATTTCCACTCACATACCACCTTAAACAATCCCTTACTAATCAGTGCACCTATGGCAGAGGGATTACTTAACATGGAATGTGAGTTTAGGGAGACAGTTTGAAAACCACTGGGATAAAGAATGCAAGAGCAGGAAAATTAAAGTAAACCTTTGCAGCATGTTACTTAGACCTCGTATCTAATTCTATCAGCTTTAAGACTGGAAAGTATCCAGAGAAATTTACCCTATTATTTTTACAGATATGGAATGGAACGGGCTGCCAGTGGAGGTGGTGAAGCAGATATTGTTGCAACATTTAAGAAAAATATTGGACAGATACACGAATACAACAGGTTTGGAGGGATAATGGTCAATCACAGTCATGTGGGAAGTTTGGGTGGGACATTTTGGTTGGTGTGGGCAAGTTAGACCAAAGATCCTGTTTTGATGTTGTATGACTATATTTATGGCAGAATGGAGAAGTTGGGAAGACCAAAGTAAATTTAAAAAGAGATTTGGTATTAAAGATAGATACAGTTCACAGCAGTGTTCAAACTTTTATGGATTTTTTTTAGAGAAGATAAAGGGAATTTTTGAATGAAAATCCATGTATTAAGGCTAAAGATTTAAGATTCACACTGTGGGAATTCACACATAATGGTCTTCTTGAACAGTATGTTACTGCACCTACAAGGGAACATGCTATCTTGGATCTGGTCCTGTGCAATGAGACAGGTAAAACTAGTGATCATATTTAGGGATCCTCTTGGAAAGACTGATCACAGTATGATTAAGTTTATCATACAAATGGAGAGTACAATAGTTCGGACTAAAACTACTGTATTATGCCTAACCAAGGGAAACTACAAGGAGATGGGGGAGGAGTTGGCCAGGGTAGATTGGGAACGCAGGGTATATGGAGGGACGGATGAGGAACAGTGGAAAACAGTGTAAGAGATTTTTCATGGTGCTCATCAAAAGCATATTCCTGTCCAAACCAAGGACAGTAAGAGTGGGGGTAGCCAGCCATGGAAAACTAAAAGATCAAGGAAGCCATCAAACTAAAAGCTCGTGTGTTCAAAGTCACTAAGAGCAGTGGGAAACCAGAAGATTGGGAAATGTTTAAGAAGCAACAAAGAATCATGAAGCAAGCAATAAAGAAAGGCAAGGTAGTCTATGAGAAAAGATTGGAACAAAATTAGGACAGTAAAAGTTTTTAAAATTATATGAAGTGCAAAAGTGTGGCAAAATTGAAGGCCAGAGACTTGGAAGATGAGAAGGGAGAATTGATATTGGGTAATAAAGAAATGGCTGAGGCTTTGAATGACTATTTTATGTCGGTATTCATGGTGGAGGACACATTGTACGTGCCAAAGACAAATATTATAGATGTGCTGAGAGGTGAGGACCTGGATGTAATAGCTATCATTAAAGGGGTCTTACTCAGAAAACCTGAGGGTCTAAAGATAGATAAATCCCCTGGTCTTGATGGAATGCATCACAGGGTACTGAAACAAGTGGCAGAAGTTATAGTCAAGGCTTTAGTGCTAATTTATCAAAATTCTCTGGACTCTGGGCAGGTTCCGATGGATTGGAAGATGATGGACATCATGCCACTATTCAAAAATGATGTAGGCAAAAGACAGGGAGCAACAGGCCAGTTAGTTTGATATCTGTAGTTAGAAAAATGCTTGAAGATATCATTAAAGAAGATATAGCAAGGCATCTGGAGTAAAATAGATCCATCAGGAAGATGCAACATGGATTCAGCAAAGTCTGGTCCTGTTTGACAAAATTACTGGAGTTCCTAGAGGATATAATGAGTCTGGTAAATAAATGGGAGCAGGTAGATATTGTTTACCTGGATTTCCAGAAGGCATTTGAGAAGGTGCCGGATAAAAGTCTTATAGAGAAGATAAGGATGCATGGAATTGGGGTGAGATGTATTAGTATGGATGGAGGATTGGTTAACTAATAGAAAGCAGAGAATGGGGGTGCAGGGTGTTTTTCTGGTTGCAAATCAGTGGTGAACGGGATACCGCAGGGGTCAGTGCTGGGCCTGCTACTGTTCACAGTATACATAAATGATCTAGAAGAGGGGACAGAGTGTAGTGTGCCGAAATTTGCTGATGAAACTAAACTGAGTGGAAAAACAAATTGTGCAGAGGATATGGAGAATGTGCAGAGAGATGTAGATAAGCAAGGGTCTGGCAGATGGAGTACAATGTTGGCAAATATGAGGTTATCCACTTTGGAAAGAAGAACTGTAGATGAGAATGTTATTTAAATGGAAAGCGATTATAACTTGCTGACGTGCCGAAGGACTTGGGAGAGCTTGGGCATGAATTGCAAAAGGTTGACTTGAAGGTGCAGTAAAGGGAATATTGGCCTTTATTGCTAGTGGGATTGAATTTAAGGGCAGGGAGGTTATGCTGCAACTGTACAAGATACTGTTGAGACTGCATCTGAAGTACTGCATGCAGTTCTGGTCTCCGAACTTGAGGAAAGATGTACTGGCTTTGGAGGCAGTCCAGAGGACCTTCATAGATTGATTCCAGGGATGAAGGGATTGGCCTATGAGGAGAGATTGAGTCGTCTGGAAGTGTACTCATTGGAATTTAGAAGAATGGAAGGGGATCTTACAGAAATATAAAATTACGAGTCACAGATAAGATTGAGTTGTTTCCATTGGAAGGGGAGACCATAACTAGCGGACATAGCCTCAAGATTCAGGGTAATAAATTTAGGACAGGGATGAAGAGGAACTTCTTTTCCCAGAGGGTGGTGAATCTGTGGAATTGGCTGCCCAATGAAGCAGCGGAGGCGACCTCAGTAAATATATTTCAGATTTATTGTCAGACTACATAACATATCATCCTTAGGCTATTTTTCTGTGGGTGAAACAAAATTACTGCTTTTTGGAAGTGCAAAAAACTTATTAACATGTAAACAAATAAAAAACTGTCAACAGTGTTACCAGCCCAGAGGACCCCAAAACCCAGAAGAAACAGGTATTCACCAAGACAAATGGTTACTTAAACAAAAGTTCCTTTTAATTATCTTTAAACATGAAAACAGGATCAAACTCTAACTTATTACTATTAACTTACTTAACGTAACTTAACTCCCTTTTAATTCGAAGTGCATGTGCAGGTAATGTGTATGTAAGTTCAGAAAAGTTCTTTAATTCACAGTCCAATCTCACTTCTCATTACTCCATGTTTACTGGTTGCACGCAATTCTTATATGGTGCACAGAATTTAACATTTATGAAGTTCACCAGGCTTTGGTGCTTGAAAGGTAAATGGTTACCGCTCAGGAAGGTTCTTGTTGGTTTTCAGAGAGAGATTTGTTGTTCGTTGGACACAAATTGATCCCTTCTAATCAGCCATGTCAGTATCTTGCCAAAGAAACTTGCCCCATCAGGGTTTTCCAGATGATAACCTCTTTCTTTCAGGTCATCACAGAGTTCCTTTTTGTTTCTCTTATTTCAAGTGAAACATTAGGCAGCCAGTCCTCTCCTCTTGTATGGACCACAAGGGCTTTGACCAGGCTGAACTAAGCACTCACAACCCGTCTTCCAAATGGGGGTTTTCCACAAGCTTTCCAGCTTGTCCTGTTCCAGTCCCAGCTGCTCCTGCTGACTGTTATACTGCAGAATTGAATTCTCTCTCTTTCTCTGTTTGACTCCCTCTGTGTGGTGAATGTCTGTCAAGCTGCCTGTCTCTGGTGAGCCTTGCTGTACTAACATTGGCTGTGCATTATCTCTACTGTTAAAGACACTCCCCTTGGATATAACTGTATTTGCATCTATTGTCTTTCATTATTGTACCATGAGTTTCTGCTAATAAAAGCCATGATTATTGTTCGACCACATCGTCTTTGTCTACTTCTTCAACTGGCACTTCACTCTGCTTGCAAAACCACATGACCCTCTTAGAACCGCAAACCCCACTCAGACAGCCTGCAGCTCCGAACCTAATCCTCTGAGTTCTTTTATCCGTTGCTTTTTGAAACAACAATCCATTAGTGAAGTCTCCATAGGAACTCCCCAAAGCTTTTGCAAGGGCACTCAGATCCAGACTGTCTGGCTTGTGCAGAGCCTCCAGTATTTTAAATGAGATCTGTTCTGAAGTGTTTGTATGTGACCTACACTAAAAAAAACCTGCCACAATTTATCTTCTTTAAATCATCTCTATATACATAATCTGTCACAACAGATAATAAATGTAAACAAACTGTGCAATACTGAGAGAACAAAAAGAAAATCAATAAAGTACACAAGTAAGAGTCCTTAAATGAGTCCCCGATTGAGTTTGTCGTTGAGGAGTCTGATGGTGGAGGGGTAGCTGCTGTTCCTGAACCTGGTGGTGTGAGTTTTGTGGCACTTAAATCTCTTTCCTGATGATTATAATGAGAACAGTGTGTGTATTGGTGATGTGGATCCTTGATGATTGCTATTGCTCCTCAAAAGCAGTTTTTCCTGTAAATATTCTTGATGGTGTCATGTGCTGTGTCCACTATCTTTGCAGGGCTTTACACTCAGGTTTATTGGTGTCCCCATGCCAAACTGTGATGCAGCCAGTCAACACACTTTCCACCACCTCCGTTTTTGGTGTCATACCAAGCCTCCTGAGGATGTAGAGGTGCAGACGTGCTTTCTTCACAATGCCATTAATGTGTTTGGTCCAGGAAAGATCCTACAAGATAGTGAATGACAAGAATTTAAATTTGCTCACCCTCTCCACCTCTGGTCCCCCTCAATGATCACTGGATTGTACACCTCTGACTTTCCTTTCCTGAAGGCAACAGTCAACACTGTAGTTTTGGTGACATTGAGTGCAAGGTTGTTGATGGTGAACCATTCAGCCAAGTTTTCAATCTCCCTCCTGCATGCTGACTCATCACCTTTCATTATGCAACCATCAGCGAACTTGTAGATGGTGTTATTGTCATACCAAACCACATAGTCGAAAGTGTAAAATGAGTAGAGCAGGGGCTAAGAACGCAGCCCCGTGATGCTCTGATACTGTTGGAGATTGTGGAAGGGATCTTCTTACCAATCCTCACTGAATATAGTCTGGGTGTGAGGAAATCAATAATCCAATTATTCAATGGGACATTGCATCCATGACTTGGTGTTTGCTCATCAGTTTTGAAGGGATGATATAAAATGCCAAACTGGAGTTGATAAAGAACATCCTGATGAATGCATCTTTTCTGTTTGGGTGTTCCAGGGCTTTGTGTAGAACTAATGAGATGGCATCTGTCGTAAACCTGTTGCCACAATAGGAGAACTGGAGCATATCCATGTCACCATCAGACAGGAGCGGATATGCTTCAGCATCAGGCTTTCAAAGCACTTCATCACTGTTGATGTAAGTGCCACTGGCCAATATCATTAAGACAAGGTTGAATAGAGTTCTACATAGTAAGGGAATTAAGAATATGGAGAAAAGGCAAGGAGGTGGAGATGAGCCTATCATCAGCTCAGCCATGATCACATTGAATGGCGGAGGAGGCTCCAGGGGACAGATGGACTACTTCTGCTCCTATTTCTATGTTCTTATGAATTACATGCATCAAGGTATCTTGAAATTGATTGTGGCAACCACCATGGCCACAAGGAGAAAAAACACTAATGTCTTCACATCCCAGCTTACCATTCATCCAAGAATGCTCTCTGCAGCCTCAGACTGGAAATACTGCACACATTATTGACTGTAAGTTGGAATATTAAAGAAGCATCCTCATGTGCTGTAATTGGACTATGGTGATCTTCTTTTCTCTTTGGCTTGGCTTTGCGGACGAAGATTTATGGAGGGGTAATGTCCACGTCAGCTGCAGGCTCGTTTGTGGCTGACAAGTCCGATGCGGGACAGGCAGACACGGTTGCAAGGGAAAATTGGTGGGTTGGGGTTGGGTGTTGGGTTTTTCCTCCTTTGTCTTTTGTCAGTGAGGTGGGCTCTGCGGTCTTCTTCAAAGTAAGTTGCTGCCCGCCGAACTGTGAGGCGCCAAGATGCACGGTTTGAGGCGATATCAGCCCACTGGCAGTGGTCAATGTGGCAGGCACCAAGAGATTTCTTTAGGCAGTCCTTGTACCTCTGTACAATGTACTATGTACTGTACTATGATGATAGTTTTCCTGTAAATCACATAATCTAATACACGTGACAATGAGAATAGTCCAGTGAATAGAATGAAGTGCAGGGAAAAGTATATAGCTGTGCATTGGTCTTGTAAACTTAAGTTTGAATGAGTAAGCCAAAAGATCAATTGGCCAATATTTTATGGAACAAACTACTGATTGAAGGGTCTCGACCCAAAACACTGATCATCTCTTTCCCTCCTCAGATGCTACTGCCTGACCTGCTGAATTCCAGCAGTTTGTTTTTACTCCACATTCCAGCATCTGCAGTTGTTTGTGTCCCAATGACAAGATTTTTATGGAATTGTGGCGGTCAGAAGCAGCTGCACAGCTGGACAGGCAGAATCACCGCACTGAGCGGCCGGCACAGAATGGTGCAGACTCCCCTTCTTTGCCCAGGAGAAGCCAGTGTTTACAGACCCATGTGGGTTGATGGAGAGCATTGCTTTCCTGCTGGCATGTTGCTAGAGAGACATTGACTCTTCAGCATGCTGACATTGCTCCCCTTTATGAGGTGCGCTGACATCACTCCCTTTTATGAGGCGTACTGACATCACTCCCCTTTATGAAGCGTGCTGACATCACTCCCTTTTGTGAAGTGTGCTGACATCGCTCCCCTTTGTGAGGCGTGCTGACATTGCTCCCCTTTGTGAGGCGTGCTGACATTGCTCCCCTTTGTGAGGTGTGCTGACATCACTCCCCTTTATGAGGTGTGCTGACATTGCTCCCCTTTATGAGGCATGCTGACATCGCTCCCCTTTATGAGGCGTGCTGACATCGCTCCCCTTTGTGAGGCGTGCTGACATTGCTCCCCTTTGTGAGGCGTGCTGACATTGCTCCCCTTTGTGAGGTGTGCTGACATCACTCCCCTTTGTGAGGCGTGCTGACAGCTGACATTGCTCCCCTTTGTGAGGTGTGCTGACATCACTCCCCTTTATGAGGCGTGCTGACATTGCTCCCCTTTATGAGGCGTGCTGACATCGCTCCCCTTTATGAGGCGTGCTGACATCACTCCCCTTTATGAGGCGTGCTGACATCGCTCCCCTTTATGAGGCGTGCTGACATCGCTCCCCTTTATGAGGTGTGCTGACATCGCTCCCCTTTATGAGGCGTGCTGACATCGCTCCCCTTTATGAGGCGTGCTGACTTCGCTCCCCTTTGTGAGGTGTGCTGACATCACTCCCCTCTTCTTTGGTAACTGTTGTTTCTTGAGCTCTGCAGTTAGTCCCACTAAATTGGTGACCCCGACGAACGTCTTTTGAGCCCAAACAGTGAAACATAGTGAGAAAGCCTGCAGAATGGATGCCACTACTGCGCTGCACGCGGTGGCTATGAAACTGCCACCTTCTGGTCTCACAGACCACGTCCATGGTTCCAGCAGGCTGAGACCTTGTTTCACAGTAGGAACATAACAAATTAAGCCACCAAATTCTGGCATATAGTCGCATCACTAGATGAAGATTCTGCTGACAAGGTAGATAATTTTATCGACAACCCACCCGCTGACATCACTCCCCTTTGTGAGGTGCGCGATTGTTTAAAATAAAACCAGTTGATAGTTGACTCTTCTCTGGTAGCCGTGTTTCTTAAGCTCTGGAGTTAGTCCCACTAAAGAATGTTATCTTTGTTCATCTAATGTGAGCAATGCTTGTAATGTTCGGGCAGTAATCCCCAGAGGCTGTGGGCTATTTAATATTGCCAACTGAGTTGGATTTACAGAGGAATACATGATGTCATCCTGTTCCTGAGGCATTTTAAAGAAGATACAAAGCGCATGGAATTAATGGTAAATGTTGAAGGCCTGGATTTAAAATCCTACGGACAATTAAAGAGGGAAGGCAAGGCCAGGATTGATTCTGTCCTTGTTCAATGCCAGTAGAATACCATGGGAGCTCTCGGCTTCTGTTGTTTTATTGCAACTTGTAGGCAATCAGGAAGAGATCATTTATTTTCTGTGTTATTCAGGAAATTGTTAATAATGAGAAAACAATTTAAATTTATATAGTAACAAATATCTGGTGGTGTTTCACAGATAAAGAAAAACAAGCTGGTTTTGAATGGAACTAGGAAGATTGAATAATTGATCAAGGAGATAATAAAGATCGATAGCTATAGTAAAATAGAGGCCTAGTGTCTGAAGGAGGGTGGGGGAAAGGGAGTAATATCCAAAAAATGAGATCTAATTAATCTCACTCCTCTGCCTTATCCACAAAGACCCACAAATCATTTTCAAACATTTATCCTCGCCACATCAATGACACTGAAGGCCTCAAAGCCCTTTGTTTCTTTCTGGACAAGCGACCCAACCAGTTCCCCTCCACCACCACCCTCCTCTGGCTGGCAGAACTTGTCCTCATTCTCAATCATTTCTCCTTTGACTTATCCCACTTTCTCCAGGGGTAGCCATGAGTACCCGCATGGGCCCCAGCTATGCCTGTTTTTTTGTTGACTACGTAGAGCAATCCATGCTACAAGCTTACACAGGCAAGGCCCCTCAACTCTTCCTCCACTGCATCGATGACTTCTTTGGTGCTTCCTCATGTACCCATGATGAGGTTGTTGACTTCATCCACTTTGCTGCCAAATTCCACTCCGACCTTAAATTCATTTGGTCCATCTCCAGCAACATTCTCCCTTTCCTCGATCTCTCTGTCTCCATGTTGAGAGACAAATTCTCAACAGATTATCTTCAATAAACCCAACAACTCCCACAGCTACCTCAACTACACCTCTTCCCACCCTGTCCCCTCTATGGATTCCATTCCATTCTCTTAATTCCTCCATTTCTGTCGCATCTGTACCTAGGATGAGGACTTCCATGCCATATTATTGTGGTGGTACACCACTGGCCTACTGCAGGGGGCAACCTCTGAACCTGCAGAAGAGCATGGGGACAAGTCAACACCAGGCTGGCTGTCAATCAACTGACCAGAATGGACCTAGCCCCACCCGACTGAGTGTAAATCACCCTCTGGGATATAAGCCTGAGCCAGCCCTTCGAAGTCACTCTCAGGGCTTACAGCAGAACAATCTCACAGCTGGCTCTGTGGAGTTTTACGTCGAGTAAAGCTTGTTGAACAGTCTTTTGGTTTTGTGTGTTTGTTTCTGACTGACAGCACACCACAATTTATTCGACGTAAATTTTACAAGTTGCTATGGAAAAGCTCCTGAGCAGCAGGTGCCTCGAAATCAACCCACGCCACCGGGAAACACAAGCACAAGCATGCTTCGAGATCTGGAACAAACAGTCGAAGCGATCATCGAGGCTCATGACGACGACATCCTGGACTCCGATCGAAAGAGACTCGTCTTACTCCAATCCAAGCTGGGTCCCTGAGCCTTCCAGGCTCTCAAAGACTGTACTGGGTACTTGGAAGCGATGAACCACCTCGAGGCCATGTATAAACCTTTCACGAATGTGGTCTTTGCAAGGTACCTCCTGAATATCCAAGCCCAACTACCCGGGGAGGCAGCCGAGTCTTACCTGGGAGCCCTTCGTGAGTTGGCCTGACCTTGTCTGGCTGAACCCAGGGTAAGTGAATGGGAGGTCGAGAAGCTGATCAGGGATGCCTACTTTTGAAGGCCATCAGGCAGAAGCTGCTGGAAGAAAATATTTACTCACTGGCCAAAACAGTGGAGGTAGTCCGAACCCTGGCAGCAGCCCTGCACACCGAAGCCTTCGATTCCAGACTTTCTCAGGCCTCCGTGTGGTCAGCACATTCGGCTGCTGTGGCCGTGGATCAAGCTGGGGAAGAAAAGTTTGCTTCTGCGGGCGCCCAGCGCTCCTGTAAGTACTTCATCAGAGCGGAGGTGCGGCGAATTCTGGCGGAAGGTATCATAGAGCCCAGCAACAGCCCTTGGAGAGCCCAAGTCCTAGTGGTCAAAAGGGGAAGCAAGCCGAGGATGGTCATGGACTACAGCCAGACAATCAACCGGTACTCCCAGCTGGATGCCTCCCCCCTGCCGAGGATAGCCAACATGGTCAACGAGATAGCCCGTTACCAGGACTTCTCCACAATTGACCTGAAGTCGGCCTAACACCAACTCCCCATCCACCTGCGGGACAAGCCCTACACTGCCTTCGAGGCGGATGGGCACCTGTACTAGTTCCGCCGAGTTCTGTTTGGGGTCACGAATGGGGTCTCCATCTTCCAGCGGGAGATGGATCGAATGGTAGACTGGCACAAGCTGAAGGCGACTTTCCCATAGCTGGATAATGTCACCATCTGCGGCCATGACCAGCGGGACCACGATGCCAACCTGGAGAAATTTCTCCAGACGGAGAAAGAGCTGAACCTGACAACAAAGAGAAGTGTGTGTTCAGCACCAGCCACCTCGCCATCCCGGGGTACATCGTGGAATATGGTGTCATCGGCCCAGATTCAGAACAGAGGTGCCCCTCCTCCCCCACACCCAAAATTATCCGCAGGTGCCTTGGCTTATTCTCTTATTACTCCCAGTGGGTTCCCCGCTTCTCAGACAAGGTCCGCCCACTGGCCCAGGCCACAACATTTCCGCTCCCCCCGAGGCGCAGGTGGCATTCATACATATCAGGCAGAACATCGCAGATGCAACGATGCATGCCATGGACGAGGACTCCCCCTTCCAGGTGGAGAGTGATGGCTCCAATGTAGCCCTTGCCATTACCCTCAACCAAGGGGGTGGGGGTGGGGGGGCCTGGTCGCCTTCTTTTCCAGGACCCTCCATGGCTCCGAGCTAGGGCACTCCACCATTGAAAAGGAAGCCCAGGCGATTGTGGAAGTAGTCCGTCATTGGCGCCACTACCTGGCCGGCAGGAGGTTCATCCTCCTCACCAACCAGCAGGCAGTGGCGCTCATGTTCAACACCACACACAGGGGCAGGAATAAGAATGACAAAGATCTTGCTCTGACATCCAGTATTGTCCTGGGAAGTTTAATGACTCCCCTGACGCCCTCTCCCAGACCTGCACATCACTCCTCGATGACCAGTTGCAGGCACTGCATGAGTCCCTCTGCCACCTGGGCGTCACCCGTTTATACTATTTTATCAAGTCCCGGAACCTCCCGTACACCATCAGGGACGTCAGGGCCATGCCCGAGGCATACCGGGTCTGCGTGGAATGCAAACTCACTTTTTCCGCCTATCTCAGGCTCATGTCGTGAAGGCCACTCGGCCCTTCGAGCGCCTCTGCATGGATTTCAAAGGGCCCCTGCCTTCCACAAATCGCACGGTCATAGACGAGTACTCCCGCTTCTCTTTTGACATCCCTTGCCCAGACATCTCCATGGCCACCGTCATCAGGGCACCATGTTTGGCTACCCCGCATTTATCCACAGCGACCGGGAGGCTCTAGCTTCACGAGTGAGGAACTACGCCGGTACCTGACATCAAGGGGCATCGCGACTAGTTGCACGACTAGTTACAACCCAAGAGGTAATGGGCAAGTGGAAGGCGAGAACAGGATGATCTGGAAGGCTCTTAAGTCAAAAGGGTGGTCCATAGAATACTGGCAGGACACTCTTCCTAAGCCGTTCCATGCCATTCGGTCACTTCTGTGCACGGCTACCAACGTGACCCCTTATAAATGCCTGTTTTCGTTCCCCAGGAGATTGGTGACGGGAATGTCCCTCCCGACATGGCTCGCATCCCCGGGACCAGTGCTCCTGTGTAGACACATGCAGGCGCACAAATCTGAACCCCTGGTCGAGCAAGTATTTCTCCTACACGCAAGCCACAACTATGCTTATGTTAGGTTCGGGTGCGGCAGGGAGGACACTGTCTCAACGAGGGACCTGGCACCTGCAGGAGCACCCACCACAACATGTTTGGGGCTTTACTGCAACCCCCCACACCCCAGGTCAATTTTAAAGGAAGGGGTGAATGTGTGAATGTGGTGGTACACCACTGGCCTACTGCAGGGGGCAACCTGCAGAAGAGATGGAGACAAGACAACACCTGGCCAGCTGTCAATCAGCCAACCTGAATGGACCAAGTCTCACCCGGTCGGGTGTCGATCACCCTCCGGGATATAAGCCTGAGTCGGCCCTTCAAAGTCACTCTCAGAGCTCACAGCAGTACAATCTCACAGCTGGCTCTATGGAGTTTTACGTCGAATAAAGCCTATTGGTTTTGTGTGTTTGCTTCTGACCAACAGCGCCACACAATTATCAAAAATGTCCTCCTTTTTCAAACAACATGGCTTTCTCCTTACCACCAGGTGCCCACTCCTCCTCCCTCACCACCATTCGGGGGCCCAAACAGTCCTTCCAATTAAAGCAACATTTCTGTAGGGATCATCTACTGCATCCAGTGCTCCTGTTGTGGTTCCCTCTACATCGGAGATACTGGGTGTAGATTGGGAGGTTGCTTTGTTGAGCACCTTAGCTCTGTCTGTTGCAATAGTGTGGATCTCCCAGTGGCCACCCATTTCAATTCTCCATCCCATTCTCTTGCCAACATGTCCCTCCATGGTCTCATACACTGCCATACAGAGACCACTCTCAAATTAGAGGAACAACACCTCATCTTCCAACTGGAGACCCTCCAGCTGGCTGGCATTAATAGCAACTTCTCTGGCTTCTGTTAAAAAAATGCTTCTCCACCCCTCACTTCTTCCCCTGTCACCTTCCCCCAGTTCTATCTCTCCCTCTCCTGTCTCTTTTTGCACAGAAATGATCAATTCTCACCTCTTCCTTATCATATTCAATTAACACCCTTTGTTGATCTGGACCCCTCCCCCATCCATCATTGTCTGAACGCTGAGATTTCCTGATATGGACTCATTCTGCTTATTCCTTGAAGTAAGGGCTCAGCCTGAAACGTTGGCGAGATATCTTTGCTTTTAATGGACATTGAGTTCCTCCAGCATTTCAGTGTTTTTACTACAATCACAGCATCTGCAGACTTTTGTGTTTCACTCAAACATTTATTCAATTCCCTTTTGAAGTTAATACTGAATTTGCCTTCAGTAAGTTTTATTCTGCTTGCCTGATCACAGCAGCATGAGTTGGATTTCTTTTCGGACTTTCTGCTGGTTGTCTCATTGTTACAGAAAACAGTTTGAGTGTCTGTCATTTTCTGTAGAGCTGACTACTGAACGTAAATAAACAGTTAGCAGGCTGTGGATTGAAGCATTCGGCCAACACTAATGTTACCATTTCACATTCCTGCACTATTAAAGGTAGTGAGAGGGTTCTGTATTGCATTGCTTCAGATTGTCAAACACATTTGTGGAAGTTAGGAGGATTTTATGTTAGATATTAGAATAATTGAGTTTTATGAATTGACCAGGGCTGCAAGAGTACAATTAGGCTGGAGGGAAGCAATGTTGAAGGTGCATAAAAGTGATTTTTTTTTTGTGTTAGATCATTGTCTTTGAATTGTACCTTCACACTCTTTCCTACCAGGTCAACACATGCTTGGAATTTGGGAAGATTGAAGATTGAAATAGCAGCAGACCTGGTTGTTCGTCAGCTGCGACTTTACCCTCACGCTGTCTGGGGCAGGATCGTACGAACTTTTGTCTGGTGCATGTTGAGTGCAAGGCTCCTTATCTTGTTTGATTTCAGTGATATCGTTGATGATGGTTTAGATCTTAGCAAACTTTATCTGCAAAAAACAACCCGACCACTGGCATGAACTTGGTTCAGTGGTCACTGTGGAGTGAACAGTTCTCCATTAATTCTAAAGATTAGTTCCACTCCCAGGGGAAATTTTCTGCAGGTGAGATGCAAAGCCTCCAGGCTCACTGAAAGTATAAGCATATCAACGTCAGTGTTGCCTGTCATCAGCATGAAAACCCTAATTACTGCTACCCAGTACCATTGTGGAGCCCACATCATTCGTCTGCTTGACATGAGAATCAATCAGGTATTCCAAATCTGTCAGGGGAAGTCATTGCCTTGTGGACAGAGCAAAAGATACAAGCATGTAGAAAAAGCCCCCTTGTAAACGAGTGCAATACTCTCAGCTGACTCCTAAGACTACTTGCTTGGGGGAGAAGGAGCATTCAGGATGGTGTCCAGGTATCAGAAGTACTACATCAAAAGCAAAGGAGTAAATCACCTCATAAACTTCCCCAACCATCTCCCCAATCTGGTCCATGAGACTGCAGTTCCCGCATTGGCTTCATCTGTTACTTTACAACCTAGGTCGTAGAAATAATCCATTGTTGATCTCAAAGAGGGGAAGAGGAGGAAGCAGTAATTGCTCCTACTGTATGAGGAGAGTAGTTTAAGGTTCATTACCCAGAGGTCAGTGGGGATATGGCAAGGCAACTGTAGACTTTGTTTTGATCCAATACAGGTACTACTCAAATGAAGAAAAGCAGGGTGTAGATCACCATAATATTTAAATTGCAGATTTAATTAACTTAGGGATCTGTTATTTGCATGCCTCTCCAATGACCCTGAAGAGTAAATATAGCACCCATTGCTCACCTTAAGTGATAAGAGAGAGGCCTCAAGGTATTAGTGCACAGGTCCATGAAAATATAAATTCAGATGGACATTGGGCAGGCTATTGAATACAAATTTTCTGACCTCATGATTCAAGATTCAATTTATTACCATAGTAATAAAACAGTGTCATATTACATGACATTTCTTTTTGCTTGCACCAGCAGGCAATCGCCTAAGTGCCTCTTACGGTTTTTAAAGTTAGAGAGAGAGAGAGAGGTTAAAGAGAGTTCCCCCGCCCCCCCCCCCCCGAGTCACCGAGTGTCCATAGATTCGCCTTCAACACTTCTGCACCCTCCGCAGCCACACAGAGTCTAGTCTAAACCATTGGCGACCCAAGCTCCAGATCCAAATCTCTGACATGGTCAAGAACCCTTCACCACCCTCAGCACCTCCTCGTCACATCCCGGTTCTGATACCTGGTATCCCTCCTGCCAGTTCGAACTAGTCTCCTGTAGTCCGTAGCCTGACGCGAGCCTCCTGGATTCCTCGCCTTGAATCATCAGCGGTCTTCCACATTCACTGGTCCGTCAGCCCACCAAGCCCTCTCACTGGTCCACCACAGTCGTCACTGTCCCCGTGGGTCATCTCCGCTACTTCTCCCTCTCAGAATGTGCGTGATCTTCCCGTCCTCTGGTTCCTTTCTTCAGTACTCTGCTTCCCCAGAGTCTGCAGGCCTTCGTGGTTGCTGCCATCTTGCGCACAGATCCGTGGTTGTGGGATTTCAGATTAAAAACCCCTGTTGGTTCCCTCAATTGCCTGTCCAAAGCCCAGGTGAAGCCAACGGCAGTCGACTGGGTGGCTGGATCCCGCAGCATCTCCGTTCCCTCACTCCCCGCTGGTCCACACCAGTGGCATTGTTAGCATTGTCATCTTGACCAAGGCTTTGCTAAGACCACATGGTGTAGTGAACAGTTCTGGTACCCTAGCTGTAAGAAGGATACCACTTAGTCGTAAAGGGTGCAGAGGTGATTCACAAGGATATTGCTGGGAATGGAGGGCTTGGGCTTCAGTGAGACATTGGATAGGCTGTTAGAGCATGTGAGACAGGGAGTGATCCTACAGAGGTCTATAATATCACAAGGAGCATGGATAATGTGAAAGCGGGCAGTCTTTTTCTCAGGGTGAATGATTCCAGACCAAGAGGGCATGTTAATGTGGAAGTGGAAATGTTTAAGAAGGACATGAGGGGTAACTTTTTTATTCAGAAGGCAGTCTGTATCTGAATTGTAGAAATGCATATCATTTTGACATTCAAAGGATATTTGGACAGATATAGATTGGAAGGGTTTGGAAGGATACGAGCCAAATGCGGAGAAATGGGTCCAGCCCAGAATGGCAACTTGGTTGGCATGGATGAGTTGGGTTGAAAGGCCTGTTCTGTGTTCAATGACTGCATAACTCTAAGTGGTGGGCTGTCACTGTAGCTTTGGGCTGTGCTGCGAGTCTCCACGTGGAGCCCAGCATCAACTTGTTTGTCAAAATGCTGGAGTACAGCTGTAATCATCTGGGAATCTGTCTTTGTGCCTCAGGTACAAAATCCCCAAGCTCATGGCACATTTAGAGGGAGGGAATGCTGATACCGAGGATCTGTGTTCTCAGTAAAAATCAAGCCCATGCCTTTTGTGGTTTTGATCCAGGCAGGAGAAGCATAATATAATATTATGTATAATATCTGTATAATAATATCTGTATTCATCTGTGAAATAAAAGGTCCTGCCCTTGCCTCATTGCTGGGTCCAAGTCCTTTGGGTTAAGCTCTTCCTAAAATAACAAGTTCAGATTTACCTTCCATTGTTTTGATGAAATGTCAGGCAGACACGTAGTCTACCAAGTCTCATGCAAGGATGACTGCCTCAACAATTCTGATTTTGATTTTTCTCATGACTTTATTCCCCCAATTCTGTCCTCAAGAAGATAGAATTGCAGTGAAAGTGCATATTTCATAAAGGGAGTCTGGAGATTATAATTCTAAAAGTACAATGTTTCTGGCATTAATTTGGAAATGGTTTTCTGTTGCATTTCAAAATACTCAGCAAATGGGTTATGTTCCAAATAAGATTTGAATTTGTCTTATGTGGGTGTGCGGAGCGTGTAACTTGATCAGTTACAAATATTGCAGATTTGTTCATTCTGCCCAAGGAGGTGGCCTTGAATTATCTCCCAGCCACATTCTCTGTCAGCCCGTTGGGATCAAAGATGATTAATTTCCACTCTTGGTTACCACAGGAAATACAGTTCAAAACAATGTGAAGTTGTAATTGTGGAAGATCCCAAATAACTGGACCAGCAACAGTATCTCCAGAGTTTGCACAGGCAAAGATGATCCATTATTGCAATCCTTGAGGGGCCTTGAAAGCAGTGAGTAACATCTATGGAAAGCCTCGTTCTACTGGGGGTCACCTCAATCAGGTCCTTGCAGAATTGCAAAAATTCTACCTTCACTTAAGGGTGTTGCTCTAGTTCATTTACAGCGAGCAGTTTGGCTCAATTTGTTTGCAATTTTCCCAAGCTTCCCGAACTTGCCTTTTCAGTTTGTTGACTGCATTGTTGGTTAAAGAAAGGGTGGAAGGGGGAAGCAGGGTGGTTGGTTACAAGGCATGTGGTTGCTGTTCGAGATCTTCATCAATTGGATCAAGTCTGCTTTGGGGAAAGTACCCCTCACTCACCAGCTGAAACATGTGATGTGCCCAGCAGAAAAATCTTTGATAGCCTTGCGCTGCTCTAGGACAACATTGGCTACTTGCAGGATGGAGGGGGTTGACACTTGCCTGGTCAGCTTGGAGTTGAAGAGGTCTTTGACAGAATTCTATGCTCATACATGATGGAAATGCTCTCCAAAAAAGAGTGTGGTGCGCTGTTAAACAGAATCAGACACACACAAGGTAAAGACTACAACAGGCTTCAATCCACAAAGACTTCCACAGACTCAGGCTGGTTGTAACTGCAATAACTCTGAGAGACTTCAGAGGCCGGCGCAGGCTTATATCCCGGAGGGTGATTGACACTCGACTGGGTGGGGCTTGATCCATTCAGGTTGACTGATTGACAGCCGGCCAGGTGTAGTCCTGTCCCCTTTACTCTCCTGCGGGTACAGAGGTTTCCCCCTGCAGTAGGCCAGTGGTGTTCCACCACATTCACCCCCTTCTTTAAAATTTGTCCCGGGGGGGAGTAACAACGAATCGTACCCACTATTTACAGATTGAGATGATCTGGAGGCCGCCAGAGTCCCTGTGACCATCATAGGACTGGCTCCTGGTCGCCGGTCGGAGGGGAAGTGGGAGGGCTGGCGGCAGGGGTCTGAGTGACTGGTGTGGTGCTTCATGGAGGAGTGGCCAAGGGGGCCAGGGTCAACGTGTGAGAGTCATATTGGATGGGTGGGGGGGCAGGTTCATCCCCCATGGCTGAAGTGGGCCCCTGGTGATCGAGGAGGTCCTGTGCGCCCCATAGCTGCCTGTGGACGGGGATGTATGCCTGGTCGACATTGACCTGGGCTGAAGGATGCTGTAGAATGATGGGTGCTCCTGCTGGTGCCAGGTCTATGCTTGAGATGGTGTCCTCCCTGCCACAGCTGAACCTAACATAGGCGTAGTTGTGGTTCACGTGTAGGAGGAAAACCTGCTCGACCAGGGGTTCGACCTTGTGTGCCCAAACATACTTATCCAGGAGCACTGGTCCTGGGGACGCAAGTCATGCTGGGAGGGACATTCCAGTCGCCGACTTCCTGGGGAATGAGAACAGGCGTTCATGAGGGGTCTCGTTGGTAGGCGTACACAGAAGCGACTGAATAGCATGGAGCGTCTCGGGCAGGGCATCCTGTCAGTACTCAACAGCCCACCCTTTTGACTTGAGGCCCAGGAGGACTGCCTTCCAGACCACCCCGCTTACGCGTTCCACTTGCCCATTGTCTCTCGGGTTATAACTAGTCGTGTGACTGGTCGCGATGCCCCTCGCTGTCAGGTACTGGTGCAGCTTGTTACTTATGAAACTAGACCCCAGGTTGCTGTGGATGAAAGCGGGGTAGCCAAACATGCTGAAGATCTGCTCCAGGGCCCTGATGACAGTGGCCATGGAGGTGTCTGGGCAAGGGATAGCGAAAGGGAAGCATGAGTACTTGTCCACTACCGTGAAGAAGTAGACGTTTCGGTTCGTGGAAGGCAGGAGCCCTTTAAAATCCATGCCAAGACGCTCGAAGGGTCGAGTGGCCTTTACGACATGGGCCTGGGGCAGGCAGAAGAAGCGGAGTTTATACTCTGCGCAGACCTGGCAGGCCTCGGTCATGTCCCTGATGGTATACGGCAGGTTCCGGGACTTAATGAAGTGGTACAACCTGGTGACACCTGTATGGCAGAGGGACTCATGCAGTGCCTGCAGCCTGTCATCGTGCATAGACGCGCAGGTCCGAGAGAAGGCATCGGGGGAGTCGTTAAACTTTCCGGGGCGGTACAGGATTCGTAGCTGTAGGTTGCCAGCTCGACTCTCCAGTGCAGGATCTTGTCGTTCTTGATCTTGCTCTTGTGGGTAGTGTTAAACATAAACACCATGGCCGGCTGGTCAGTGAGGAGGATGAATCTCCTGCCGGCCATATAGTGGCGCCAGTGGCGCACTGCTTCCACAATCGCCTGGGCCTCCTTTTCAATGGCGGAATGCCCTAGCTCAGAGTCGTGGAGGGTCCTGGAAAAGAAGGTGACCAGGCGCCCCCCCCCCCCCCCCCTTGGTTCAGGGTAGCGGCGAGGGCAACCTTGGAGGCATCGCTCTCCACCTGGAAGAGGGTATCCTCATCCACGGCCTGCATTGTGGCATCTGCAATGTCCTGCCTTTTTTTTTGTATATTAATTAAATTTTTTATTTTTCACACCATAAATCACGTTAGCCATGATATACACTTTTTCTTTTTCACACATATACAGTGACTTTTTCTCCCCCCCCCCCCCTCCCTCCTCCCAAGCCACCCCCCCCCCCCACCCACCCCCCTCTCATCCATTTTAGGTATACAATCTAGGTTGCATTAAGCCAGTCAGACAATGTTGTCATTCAACAAAAATACACCAGAAATTCTACTGAGTCCATTCTTTTCTTTTCTTCTTCTTCCATCAACTTAGGTAATGTTTGTTCCCGGTAGGTTTTCGCTATTGTATTTAATGTAAGACTCCCATACTTGTTCGAATATTTCTATATTATTTCTTAAACTATATGTTATTTTTTCTAATGGAATATATTTATTCATTTCTATATACCATTGTTGTATTTTCAAATTATCTTCCAATTTCCAGGTTGACATAATACATTTTTTTGCTACGGCTAGGGCTATCTTAACAAATCTTTTTTGTGCATCTTCCAAGTCAATTCCAAATTCTTTATTTTTTATGTTACTTAGGAGAAAGATCTCTGGATTCTTTAGTATATTGTTTTCTGTTATTTTATTTAATATCTGATTGAGATCATCCCAAAATTTTTCTACTCTCTCACATGCCCAGATTGCATGAATTGTTGTTCCCCTTTCTTTTTTACATCGAAAACATCTATCAGATACTGTTGGGTCCCATTCATTTAACTTTTGCAGTGTAATGTATAGTCTGTGTAACCAATTATATTGTATCATACGCAGCCTCGTATTTATTGTAGTTCTCATCGTTCCAGAACATAATTTCTCCCATGTTTCCTTTTTTATCTTTATATTTAAATCTTGTTCCCATTTTTGTTTAGTTTTACCATTTGTTTCCTCATTCTCCTTTTCTTGCAGTTTAATATACATATTTGTTATAAATCTTTTGATTAACATTGTATCTGTAATCACATATTCAAGGTTACTTCCCTCTGGTAAACTCAAATTGCTTCCTAATTTATCTTTCAAGTAGGATCTCAGTTGGTAATATGCCAGCGCTGTATCTCCAGTTATATTGTACTTATCTCTCATTTGTTCAAAGGATAAGAATCTACTTCCTGAAAAACAATTTTCTATTCTTTTAATCCCTTTTTTTTCCCATTTTCTAAAGGAAGTAGCTTAAAAGGGAGTAGCTTATTTTGCGTCAATATTAGTTTTGGTAATTGATAATTTGTTTTATTTCTTTCTACATGAATCTTCTTCCATATATTGAGGAGATGGTGTAATACTGGAGAAGTTCTATGTTGTACCAATTTTTCGTCCCATTTATATAATATGTATTCAGGTATCTTTTCCCCTATTTTATCTAATTCTAATCTCGTCCAGTCTGGTTTTTCCCTTGTTTGATAAAATCTGATAGGTACCTTAATTGTGCGGCTCTATAATAATTTTTGAAGTTTGGCAATTGTAAGCCTCCTTGTTTATACCATTCTGTTAATTTATCTAGTGCTATCCTCGGTTTCCCCCCTCTCCATAAAAATTTCCTTATTATTTTCTTTAACTCTTTGAAGAATTTTTCTGTCAGTTGTATTGGCAATGCCTGAAATAAGTATAGTATCCTTGGAAAAATGTTCATTTTAATACAGTTTATCATTCCTATCAGTGTTAGTGGTAGCTCTTTCCAATGCTCTAAATCGTCCTGTAATTTTTTCATTAGTGGATTGTAATTGAGTTTATATAATTGGCCTAGATTTTTGTTTATTTGTACACCTAGGTATCTTATTGCCTGCATTTGCCATCTGAATGGGGATTCCTTCTTAAATTTTGAGAAATCCGTGTTATTCATAGGCATTGCTTCACTTTTATTTACGTTTATCTTGTATCCCGACACTTCTCCATATTCCTTCAATTTCTTATATAGTTCTTTTATTGATAGTTCTGGTTCTGTTAAGTACACAATCACATCATCCGCAAATAGACTGATTTTATATTCCCTGTCTTTTATTTTTATTCCTTTTATATTATTATCTATTCTTATCAATTCTGCTAGTAGTTCTATAGCTAGCGCAAACAATAATGGTGATAGTGGGCATCCCTGCCGCGTTGACCTGCTTAAGTTAAATTGCTTTGATACATGTCCATTTACTGTCACTTTCGCTAACGGTCCCTTATATAATACTTTAATCCAATTAATATACTTCTCCGGTAAACTGAATTTTTGCAATACTTTGAACAAATAATTCCATTCTACTCTGTCGAAGGCCTTCTCTGCGTCTAAAGCAACTGCTACTGCAGGTGCTTTATTTCCTTCTACTGCATGAATTAAGTTAATAAATTTACAAATATTGTCTGTTGTGCGTCTTTTTTTGATAAATCCAGTTTGGTCTAAATTTACCATTTTCGGTACCTGCTCTGCTAATCTGTTTGCTAATAGTTTAGCTATTATCTTATAATCTGTGTTTAGTAAAGATATTGGTCTATATGACACTGGTGAGAGTGGATCTTTCCCTTGTTTTAGTATCACTGTAATTATTGCTGTTTTACATGAATCTGGTAAGTTTTGTGTCTCATCAATCTGGTTGATTACATCCAGGAGGGGCGGTATTAATAGGTCTTTAAATGTTTTGTAGAATTCTATTGGGAGTCCATCCTCTCCTGGTGTCTTATTATTTGGTAATTTTTTTTATTAACTCTTGTATTTCTACTGTTCCAAATGGTTCTGTTAATTTATTTTGTTCCT
This sequence comes from Narcine bancroftii, assembly GCF_036971445.1. Taxonomy (NCBI): domain Eukaryota; kingdom Metazoa; phylum Chordata; class Chondrichthyes; order Torpediniformes; family Narcinidae; genus Narcine; species Narcine bancroftii. The sequence goes on along the minus strand of NC_091474.1, from coordinate 139,885,798 downwards.
CTATTTGTAGTTTTGGTAGTTCAATTTTAGTCAAAAATTCATCTATTTTCCCTTCTTTCCCTTCGTTTTCAGTTCGGTATAATTGTTCATAGAATTCTCTGAAGTTTTCCTTAATTTCTTTTGGATTATATGTAATTTGTTTGTCTTTTTTCCTTGTTGCCAATACCATTTTCTTAGTTTGCTCTGTCTTAAGCTGCCATGCTAAGATTCTGTGTGTTTTTTCACCTAGTTCATAATATTTCTGTTTTGTCTTCATTATATTCTTCTCCACCTTATATGTTTGTAATGTTTCATATTTTATTTTTTTATCCGCCAATTCTCTTCTTTTGGTTGTATCTTCCTTTATTGCTAATTTTTTTTCTATGTTTACTATTTCCCTTTCCAACTGCTCTGTTTCCTGATTATAGTCCTTCTTCATCTTGGTTGCATAACTTATTATTTGCCCTCTAATGAATGCTTTCATTGCGTCCCATAGTATAAACTTATCTTCCACTGATTCCGTATTTACTTCAAAATACATTTTTAATTGTTTTTCAATAAATTCTCTAAAATCCTGTCTTTTAAGTAGCATGGGGTTTAATCTCCATCTATACATTTTTGGAGGGATGTCCTCTAGCTTTACTGTCAGTATTAAGGGTGAATGGTCCGATAGCATTCTCGCTTTATATTCTGTTTTTCTTACTCTATCCTGCATACTAGCTGATAACAAAAATAGGTCTATTCTTGAGTATGTTTTATGTCTAGTCGAGTAGTATGAGTATTCCTTTTCTTTTGGGTTTTGTTTCCTCCATATGTCCACAAGTTTCATTTCTTGCATTGATTTAATTATAAATTTGGTTACTTTGTTCTTCCTGTTAATTTTTTTCCCCGTTTTATCCATATTTGGATCCAAATTCAGATTGAAATCCCCTCCTACTAGTATGTTCCCTTGCGTATTAGCTACCTTCAAAAAGATATCTTGCATAAACTTTTGATCTTCTTCGTTAGGTGAATATATATTAAGTAGATTCCAAAGCTCCGAATATATCTGACATTTTATCATAACATATCTCCCTGCTGGATCTATTATTTCCTCTTCTATTTTAAATGGCATATTTTTGCTAATTAATATAGCCACTCCTCTTGCTTTTGAATTATACGATGCTGCTGTTACATGTCCTACCCAATCTCTCTTTAATTTCTTGTGCTCCAATTCAGTTAAGTGTGTTTCTTGGACAAATGCTATATCTATTTTTTCCTTTTTCAGTAAATTTAGTAGTTTCTTCCTTTTAATTTGGTTATGTATTCCATTAATATTTAAAGTCATATAGTTCAGCTTAGCCATTTTATATTTTGTTTATCTTCTCTTTCCGTTTTTCCATCATTACCTTTCCTCCTTTTCCATTTCTGTTTTCTTATTTTCCACTCTTTACAAGACAACATTCCTACAACTTCCAACATTTTCCTTATTCTCCTATTTCTATCTTCTTTATCCCCAATCTCCCCTTCCCCTCCTGAGTTGTCCTTTATCCCTTGTCGGACAACCACATCTCCCCTCTCCATTTGGATTTGCGAATCCACTCGCAAGCGTCAACTGATTTTGCAGTGACCGCTCTTTTCCCCCACCCAGCCCCCCCCAGAAAAGATTTCACTTTTCATATGTCGCAAAGGTCACTCTTTTAATTCCCTCCTTATTCTCTCTATTCCATTACCTTCCCTTATTAATTCTTGTCTATACTATCTATGTTTTCCTCTAATTACAGATACTTTCACGTATGCCCATTGTCTCTATTCACTCTTATACCTCTTTACCCGCATACATATCAATCGTGGTCATTTTTACCCTCCTTACCCGTCTTCATCCCTCAGTCTATTTTTGTCTTTACCCACATACATATCAATCGTGATCATTTTTACTCTCATTACCCGTCTTCATCCCTCAGTCTATTTTTGTAATTGTTCTGCAAATTTTCGTGCTTCTTCTGGATCCGAGAACAGTCTGTTTTGTTGTCCTGGAATAAATATTTTCAATACCGCAGGATGCTTCAGTATAAATTTATACCATTTCTTCCATAAAATCGCCTTTGCTGTATTGAACTCTTTTCTCTTCTTTAGGAGTTCAAAACTTATGTCTGGATAAATGAAGATTTTTTGCCCTTTATACTCCAGTGGTTTGTTGCCCTCTCTTACTTTTTCCATTGTCTTCTCCAGTACCTTTTCTCTTGTAGTATATCTTAGGAATTTTACTACAATAGATCTTGGTTTTTGTTGTGGTTGTGGTTTAGAGGCCAATGCTCTATGTGCCCTTTCTATTTCCATTTCTTGCTGTAGTTCTGGACATCCTAGGGTCTTAGGGATCCACTCTTTTATAAACTCCCTCATATTCTTGCCTTCTTCATCTTCCTTAAGGCCCACTATCTTTATGTTATTTCTTCTGTTATAATTTTCCATTATATCTATTTTTTGAGCTAGTAGTTCTTGTGTCTCTTTAGTTTTTTTATTAGATTCCTCCAATTTCTTTTTTAAGTCTTCTACCTCCATTTCTGCTGCTACTGCCCGTTCTTCCATCTTGTCCATTTTTTTCCCCATTTCTGTTAAGGTCATATCTATTTTATTCACTTTCTCTTCTGTGTTGTTTATTCTTCTTAAATCATTGAATTCCTGTGTTTGCCATTCTTTAAATGACTCCATGTATCCTCTAACAAGAGAAAGTATATCCTTTACCTTGCCTTTCCCTTCATCTATTTCACTGTATTCTTCCTCTTCTTCTTCTTCTGGGTTGGCCATCTGTTGTTTCTTTGTTGCCCTTTCCTTCTCTTATTTCTTGTTTCCATTGTCTTCTGTGGTCTCTTCTTGCTGCAGGTGTTCTGCAGCTGTCGTTGCCGGCTGTGGAGATCGACTCCCCAGCTGGTCCCCCCTCCCGTCGGTGTGTTTTTTTTCATGCGCGATTGCGCACTTTTACTCGGCTCTGTGAGCCATTGTTGTAGTTCTTTTTCTACCGACCTGAGGTAGCGGGCTCCTCTCTCCACAGCGGGCCTCTTCGGACAGGTAAGGCCTTCACCTTTTTCCTCCGTTGTCTTCTCTTCCTCTCTTCTTACCGTTGATTTTGATTTTTCTTCTTTTGTCTCCATCTTCTTTCCACCTTTATACTCACTTTTTTTTAACTTTTATTTCTGTGCCTTTGTATTTTCTCTTGTTTTTCCCGACTTTTCTGGAGAGGGCTGGAGTTCTCCGTCCGGCCACTACTCCATCACGTGACTCCTCCCCTGCAATATCCTGCCTGATGCGCATGAAGGCTGCCTGCGCTTCGGGTTGAGGGGAAAAGTTGTAGCTTGGGTCAGTGGGCGGACCTTGTCCAAGAAGCGAGGAACCCACTGCGAGTAATAGGAGAATAGGCCAAGGCACCCGCAGAGGGCCTTTAGCTTGGGGGGAAGAGGTAGCTCCATTAATGGGCACATCCTTTCTGGATCTGGGCCGATGACCCCATGGGCCTCAATGTAACCCAGGATGTCGAGGCAGGTGTTACTGAACACACACTTCTCCTTGTTGTAAGTGAGGTTCAGCTCCTCAGCCATCTGGAGGAAATTCTCCAGGTTGGCATCGTGGTCCTGCTGATCACAGCCGTAGAAAGTGACGTTATCCAGATACGGGAACGTCGCCTTTAGCTTGTGCCGGTCTACCATGCGATCCATCTCCCGCTGGAAGATGGAGACCCCGTTCATGACTCCAAAGGGAACTTGGCAGAACTGCTACAGGTGCCCGTCTGCCTCGAAGGCGGTGTAGGGCTTGTCCTTTGGGTGGATGGGAATTTGGTGATATGCCAACTTCAGGTCAATCGTGGAGAAAACCCAGTAGCGGGCTATCTCATTGACCATGTTGGCTATCCTCGGCAGGGGGTAGGCGTCCAGTTGGGTGTACTGGTTTATGGTCTGGCTGTAATCCACAACCATCCTCGGCTTACTTCCCCCTTTGACCACCAGGACTTGGGCTCTCCAAGGGCTGTTACTGGGCTCTATGACACCTTCCGCCAGGAGTCACCGCGCCTCCGCCTTGATAAAGTCTCTGTCTGCGGCTCAATAGTACCTATTTCTGGCGGCGATCGGCTTGCAGCCTAGCGTAAGATGTACAAAGAGGGTGGTGGAGGGGTGATGTGTAGTGTGGAGAATCCGCAGGTTGGCCTGGGCTGGTAGGTTGGTGTGCTGTGTAATGTGAGTGGAGGTTGAGGCCCCTCGAAGGCAAGGGTGACACTCTGCAGGTGGCACTGGAAGTCTAGGCCCAGGAGGACTGGGGCGCAGAGTTTGGGCATGACCAGGAGCCTGAACCCCATGTATATCTCCCCCTCCCACAGTTATATTGGCCAAGCAGCGCCCGAGGGTACCTATAATCTTATTCTTGGTGGCGAGGGTGATCGAGAAAGTGGTGGGGTGGATTTTTAATCTCAGGGAGTTGGCCATGCTCAGGTGAATGAAGCTCTCTGTGCTGCCACTGTCAAACAGGCATTTTGTAACCTGCTCTTTGACTTGCATGTCCATCATAGTGTGCCCGAGGTTGTGAGGAATGTCCCTGATTGGAGTAGTGGCAGCCAGGACCATCTCAGGGTCGGAGTCATCACTCTCCAGCTCTGTGTGGCGATTTACGGCATCTGGAGGCATGGGGAGTGTCGGTAGGACGGCCTGGTCATCGCCCGTGTTGACCATGTCGTTGTCGGTCGTGGGGTGCGGCATGCAGGAACTGATGACATCCGGAGGCATGGGGAGCGTCAGTTTGGCTGCCTGATCATCGCCCGTGTTGACCACGTCTTCCCCGTGGTCGTTGGGGGCCCTCCGTGTCAGCCTTTGCCCATCCCAAGATGCTGATGGCACATGGAGCCCGCTGCATGGCTGGCCTCCTTCCCCAGCCATGTTCATTGAATCAGGGGAAGTGATGTCATCGCGGCTGGCGGAAGTTACGTCATTTCATCAGCCGGAAGTGACATCACACCACGAGCCAGAAGTGATGTCACAAAATGGCCTTTCTTGCTACATTGGGAAGAGTACTGGTTCCTAGCTGGACAGTTTTGGCGTGATCATCACTCTGACCCACACCAGGACCCACAGTACTTACAGGGGCGCTGGGCACCCACCACAGCAATGTTATCCTTCCCAGCTCAGTCTAGGGCTGCAGCTGCAGTGTGAGGCAGCCATGAGGGAGCCTGGGGGAACCTGGAATCAAAGGCTTCGATATGCAGGGCTGCATCTTCCAAGGTTCAGACCACTTCCACAGTCTTGGTCAGGGCATAGATGCTATCTTCCAGCAGCTTCTGCCGGATGGCCCTCGAATGTAGCCCTCCAATGAAGGTGTCCAAGATCAGCCTCTCAACCTCTTCTGTGCCTATCCCCAGGTTCAGCCAGACACAGCTGGGCCACCTCTCGCAGGTGTCCCAGGTAAGACTCAGCCACCTCTCCGGGTTGCTGGGCTTGGGTATTGAGGAGATACCTTGCAAAGACCGCATTCATGGAGGGGCTTGAACAAGGTCTCAAGAGTGTTCATTGCGTCCTTGTACGTGGAGCAGCCTTTGGTTGCCTGGAAAGCATGGGGACTCAGCTTTGACCGGAATAGGACCAGCTTTTTCCGATCTGAGTCCAGGATGCCACCTGCGTGCGCCTTGGTGATTGCTTCTACTGTGTGCTGCCAGATCTCTAAGCGTGTCTGAACTTTTGGGTGGCGTGGGTCGACCTCAAGGCTTCCTGCGTTCAGAAGTTTTTCCATGGCAGCTGTGGGGGGAAAAAAATCTTTGTGGATTAAATTGTGGAGCGCTGTTAGTCAGAATCAGACACACACAAGGTAAATACTGTACAACAGGCTTTAATCCACAAAGACTTCCACAGAGCCAGGCTGGCTGTAGCTGCAGTAACTCTGAGAGACTTTGGAGGCCAGCGCAGGCTTATATTCTGGAGGGTGATTGATACCCGACCCGGTGGGGCTTGAACCATTCAGGTCGACTGATTGACAGCTGGTCAGGTGTAGCGCTGTCCCCTTTACTCTCCTGCAGATATAGAGGTTTCCCCCTGCAAAGAGCTTTGGAGAGGAATTCAGGAAATGTGGGCAGTTCTGTTTGCCCTGCTATGGAAAGGGTGTTATTAAGCTGGAATGGGTACAAAAAAAATTAATGAGAATGTCATCAGAACTGGAAGACTTGAGTTACAAAGAGAGACTAGCTAAGCTAAGACTTCTTTCTTCGGAGCAAAGGAGGCTAAGCAGTGGCCTCGTACAGGTTTATAGAATCATGGAGGACAGAAATAAGATGAATAGTCACGCTTATTTTCTCAGGGTTTAGGAGAGTCTAAAACTAGATGGCACTGGTTTAAAGTGACTTAAAATGGACCTAAATGCCAACTTGTACACAAAGACTGTGGTGGGGATATAGAACGAGATGTCAGAGGAAGGAGAGAGATGGGTACAATGTTGAAAGTAAAACATAGACAAAATAGAAAACATAGAAAATAGGCCTTTCAAACCTACACTGCCATACAATGTGATCATGGCTGATCAGTACCCAGTTCCTACCTTCTCCCCATACCCACTGATCCCCTTAGCCACAAAGACCAAATCTAACCTACTCTTAAACATTGACAAGGAACCGGCCTCAGCTACTTCCTGTGGCAAAAATTCCACAGATCTACCAATCTCTGAAAGAAGAAATTTTTCCTCATCTCAGTCCTAAAAAATCTTCTCCCTTATCCTTAAACGGTGACCCCTGGTTCTAGTTTTTCCCAGCATTGGAAACAACCTTCCTGCATTTAGTCTGTCTAAACCTTAAGAATTTTATATATTTCTATAAGATCCCCCTTAAATCTTCTAAATTCCAGAGAATACAAGCCTAGTCTATCCAACCTTCCTTCCAACCCTGGTATCAGTCTAGTGAACCTTCTCTGCACCCCATCCATGGCGAGGATGTCCCTCTTCAAGTAAGGCAACCAAAACTGCATGCAGTACTCCAGGTGTGGTCTCACCAAGGCCCTGTGCAGCTGCAGCAGGATCTCCCTATTCCTGGACTCAAATCCTCTTGCAGTGAATGCCAACATACCATTCGCCTTCCACCCCGCCTGCTGCACCTGCATGCCCACTTTCAATGACACACAGACAGGGAGGATTGGTAGGGATATGGGCTAAACACTGCCAAATTAGTGTAATATTACATCTGCTTTATGACATGACAATAAAATAATCTTGAAATAGGACTAACACAGGTAGGCAACATGGTCTGCATGGATGACGTGGACGAAAGGGCATATTTTGAATCTAATTGGATCAAACTGCTCGACCCAGGCATGGGTCGTGCAGTTCAAATCAATGGATGGATGCCAATAGCTTCCCCATCAAGTCCGGAGTGAGGCAATGTTGCACACTCTCCTCTGCAATATCGCTGTGTTGCATTGAAGTCTATGCTAAATGCAACTTTGTGTATTAATCGATGACAATAAAGGAAGCTTGAAATGCTGATTCAGGTTGCACAAAATCCTTTCCTTTGCCCTTTAGAGGATTCTACAAAGAGACAAGACGTGTATGCTGAGCAATGCACTGAATCTCGATGCAGTCAACACAAAGGCTTTGTAGCGAAGGTTCTTCTGCCACTAGACTTTGAAGGTAACAACCTTTTATAACACTCAGTTTGTATTGTTCAAAGGCGCAACATGAATGGCAATGGTGCCTGGTACACAGAATGTGCGAACACAATGCACAGTTTACTCTCCGAAAGTATGGACTGAACAAAGAAATGCAATACATTTTTATGAAAAATGTTTTTTTAAAGTCTTGTAATCTTGTACTGCTAACATCATGTTATATACACAGCTTTATTTACATTTTAACTGTGCTGCAGGGCATAGATATATTTTCTTACCTGCAGAGAATGAGAGAAACATTGTCTTTGAGAAACCACAATTAATCTTTTTCTCTCCCACACTCAAAGATGTAAAACCCACAGGACTGGCTGTCTCCTGCTTTCCCTGGCATTGTTTCAACACTGGAAATTTAAGAGCATTGCTGTTAATTCTCAGCTTGGACGCTCCACTTTTTTGTTGCCACAGATGCAGTGCCAAACCAGCTTGAGTGCTAGTTAAACCTCACAGACACCAGGCACTTGTGGCAGGGATTGTACACCATCACAGGCTATGGAGCAAACCAGGTAGAATTGCAAGCAGCAGAGAAGCCCTCCCCAATTAGCTCAATGCATTCTAATCTTGCTTCATACTGAAGGCCCCCAAGACAGTGGAATTCATGTCTTCAATCTCAGGCACACCTTCCCCATGGTCACCTCAGCCTTCCTCAGAGTGCACCCCTGCAAAGTGAGGGCCCAGATGGATGCTCCAGCTATGTCCAAGCCTGTGTAGAATCATTTGGCAGGAATATTCATAGACATCTTCGACCTCTGCCTTCTACAGGCTGAAGCACCCACCTACTTCAAGAAAGCGACTATCATCCCAGTATCAAGGAAGAATGCAGTGAGATGTCTAAATGACTACCGGCTGGTGGCTCTAACATCCAACCTCATGAAGTACTTCAAGAGGCTGGTCATGGCTCAAGCTAACTTCAGCCTTCTAGCCAGCTTCAACCCAGATCAATTCCTCTGCCAATGCATCAGGTCCACAGCAGATGCCATCTCCCTGGCCCTCCACTCAACACTGGAACCCCAGGATAATAAAATAATCTATGCCAGCCTACTAGTCATTGACCACAACTCTGCCTTTAACACAACAGTGCCTAATAGTCTCATACACAAACTCCAAATTCTTGGCCTTAGCAACTCTCTCTGCAACTGAATCCATGCTTTCCTATCCTGCTGGCCACAATCTATGAGGATTGGTGACATCACGATCACCCTCAACATATGCCCCTCAAGCTTGTGTACTCAGCCTCTGACTCTACCACCTACAAATGTACATCCAAACACCACTCTGACTCAGTTATGGATGACATCACCATTGTAGCTTGGATCTCAAACAACGTCAGAATGTAAAAGGGAGATCGAGAGAGGAGTGGCTTGGAGCTAGGATCTCTCAGTCCTGGATTTGGTCATACACTACCAGAAGAAGGATGGCACTCACTCTCCTGTCTGCATCAATGGGGCTGAAATGGAGATGGTAGATTATCCCTTATGATCTATGCATGTCCAAGCATGCCGATGCAGTGGCCAAGGACGTGCACCAGCGTGTCCAAATTCTCAGAAGTTCGGCATGTCCCCTGTGTCACTGAATAACAGCTCCAGCTGTACCATTGAAACTATTCTGCCAGGATGCCCAACTGCATGGTATGGGGACTGCTTTGCCCGTGAATAAAAATCAGCCAAGAGTTGTGAGCGCAGTCCAGACCATCGCCAAACACACCTCCCCTCTATTGACTCCATCTATGCTTTCGTCTGCCTCAGCAAAGCAGCCAGCATATGATTAGATCCATCCCTCCCCAGGTTCGTTCTCTTCACCCTCCTCCCATCATAAAGAAAATTCACGTGTGAGACTATGCCCCACCAGATTCAAGGACGGTTTCTTTCCTGACATTATTAGACTCCTGAGTGAACTTCACACACTAATAAAATGTTGTTGCCTTTGCTCTGTACGAACTGATCTTGCTTTGCAACGCTGCTGTCTGCACTGTGTTTTTACTGCTGTACTATGTATGGGTTGACTGGCAGCAGTGCTCATAAAACAAACTATCATGGCTCCCAGCAAAAAAGAAATGTATCAGTATCCACTTTCCTGCTGCATCTGAATATTATGTTTAAATAGGAATTTCATTTCCAGCTGAGACCTAGTTTTCTCTGAGTACAAATATCATGTTGATTTCCCCAGAGCTGTACAGACAAGGTGCTGCACTGTCACAAGTAAGCCACTGCCTCCTACGTGCAACAAAAGATCCCACAGTAATGTACTGTGAAATAGCCAGGGCTTCTCTCCAGCCTCCCTGCTAATATGTATCCTTCTGTCATCAGGACAAAAGGCGATACGTGCACCCCTCTTGGATAAACCCTGGTGTTTGCACGTCACCTGCCGCACTTCCAGCTTCACAAGACTGCCAGTTTTCCTTCTTTCTCTGGGACGAGCTGCAATCAGAGAGCTTGCCGATGCTCTTTGTCTCACGTGAGAAAAATACCATTTTCTCCTGTGATACATAACTAGGACAGAGCATCGCCATCATTAGGAGAGTGGGGAATAATACTGAAAGAAAAGCCTCGGATGTTTCCTGCTGATTACTTCCTTTGAATGAGTTCTGCCAAGATCAAAACAGCCACAGGAGGACAGAAATCATGCCAAAAATCACTGAATGGTATTTAATAAGCTTGAATTAAATTACTTCAAGGACCAGGAGTTGGAGAACTGTAGCTGCCTAATTGGGAATAAGATTATGAGGATTCTTTGGTGTGGAGACCATGAAAGATCTTGCCTTCATTTGCAGTCAGTGATGAGAAAGGATTTGCTGAGAGTGGGTCATGAATAAGTCACTGAATAAGGACGGTGGTGGGGGCGGTTTGTGCTAAGCAGAAGGGAAACATCCATTTATATCCTTTTGCCCTTGCAGAAATTGAAGAGCATTTTTTGACAGGGCAAATCACCGTGGTTTTAATCCATCAGTAAGATATTAGTTTTGGTATCACATTAGTAAACTACTGTTTCCCATGCTCTGTTCTAATTGATCTCTCTTTGTAACCACTGCTCTCTGCACTGGGTTTTATTTGCTATCCCTATGTGCATGTTGATTTGCTGGATAGCACGCAAAACAAATCTTTTCACTGTACCTCGGCACCGCTAACCATAAATGCATTTCAACTTCACCTATTACCTTTTATCTGATCCATGACAACATCCTGGCAGTGCTGTTAATTGGTCTGCTGTGCAGGGAAGTTAACACAACACTAAATTATATCAAAAAACATAGCATTTAACTCTTTCACATTCCAAGAGATGTGTAGACCAGTGATAAGGCTGGTAGCATTGAATACCAGAAGGTGGCTATTGGATCTGGGCATGAAGAATGCCCACTGGATTGGATATGGAAGTGCTGATGTCCACAGGGAGAGGGGATTATATCTTTGGCTTGGCTTCGCGGACGAAGATTTATGGAGGGGGTAAAAAGTCCACGTCAGCTGCAGGCTCGTTTGTGGCTGACAAGTCCGATGCGGGACAGGCAGACACGATTGCAGCGGTTGCAGGGGAAAATTGGTTGGTTGGGGTTGGGTGTTGGGTTTTTCCTCCTTTGCCTTTTGTCAGTGAGGTAGGCTCTGCGGTCTTCTTCAAAGGAGGTTGCTGCCCGCCAAACTGTGAGGCGCCAAGATGCACGGTTTGAGGCGATATCAGCCCACTGGCGGTGGTCAATGTGGCAGGCACCAAGAGATTTCTTTAGGTAGTCCTTGTACCTTTTCTTTGGTGCACCTCTGTCACGGTGGCCAGTGGAGAGCTCGCCATATAACACGATTAGGACTTATTTATATGTTGGAAATGTATATATGGACAATAGGCAAGAGCATTATAAATCAGCTTTTGCCATGTTTTATGATTTGACACAATGAAGTATTCAGGCTTGACGTGTCAAACATATTTTAGTTTCCTTTTACAGCCGCAGTTTCGATATATCCTCCCACCAGTTAGCAGTTGTATTTCTATAAAGCCAGAAATAACAGATAATTATGAATATTGCTAAATGCAATTTCACTCTCAGGTGGAACAAAAAAGATAGAGATGAGCCATTCTTCTGTTGGATCAGCCCTGTGTGCAGAGTTAGTTTGGAGATCGAGGTCAAGGTTTCAGTTTGACTAAATTCATCACAGAAATAGCAGAGGATGCAGTGAATTTGTTAATGATGGCTCTTTTGGTTTGTTAGGGAAAGGGTAAGCACAAGGGGCTTGTTCTCACTTTCATTGTAACAGCAGTAACTGTAATTGTTACACTACTTAACAGATTATTCTCTACTTAGAGTTGGCATGCATAAAGAAAGTGAATATCATTACTGACATTTGATAGTTTTCACACATTAGTAGAAGAATGAGGAATGTTTTATGCCACACACACACACACACACACACACACACACACACACACACACACACACACACACACACACACACACACACACACACACACACACACACACACACACACACACAGTCTTTTCAGAATGGGGTTCTAATTAGTACAATACTCTTCCCAGTGCAACTGCATTCATTTAATTAAACATTATTCAAGGTTTCAGGAATCTCTGTAATTGAAGCATGCTGAAGGAAGCGAAGCATGAAATGGAGAGGTCTTAGGTCTGGTGATTCACTGGCAACACAATTAACCTGTGCATGAAAATATTTGGAACAATACATTTCCTTTAAGATAACAATCTGCATGATCAAGGGCCACCATGCAAAGTGAAAAGCTAAAATGTATGATTGTTATTTTAGATTAAAAATCATTTTGATTGTGGTGTTAAACAAGAAAATCGGCAGATGCTGGGGTCAAGTGCGATAGACAAGAGTCATGGAGAAACTCAGCAAGTCACGCATCCATAGAGAGTAAAAGGCGACCAATGTTTCAGGCCTGAGCCTGAAAATATTTTTAAAAATATTTTCATTGAGTTTAACGTAAACTTACATACAAATTTTTTTAAAGGGAAGCACATAACAAATCATCTTGTAAGCATAAAAAAAGGGAAAAAATTGATGAAACTACACCGGTAGTTCATTGATCAACATAAGAAACTAATGATTAAAATTGATCTATAATAACCAAGTTAAACCCATTTCTGCCAAGTTAAATGTGATAATAAACAATTATAAAAGAAAAAACCTAAAAACTATGTTTAATCTACCCCCTCCCTCTAATCAAAGTTACCTTGTTTGTGTATATATAGGAAATTGATGGCACAAGACATTTTGAAGTTGCCTTTTACGTTGTGTGTGGATGCTGTGTGATTTGCTGAGTTTCTCCGCCACATTTGAGTATTGCAGTTTGATATTGGGTTTAAAGAAAACCATAGTGTCAAAATGGAAACTCCTGTCAATATAAACATGGGCCTGAAAAAGTCTCCCTGCCATTTGACATGTGCCCCTGTTTAAAATATCTTGCTGTTTTGACAACAATGTGAAGGGAAAGAAAGAAAACAGAAACAGATGGAAATACTCGCCAGTAAGGAGAGCAGAGTCTGTGGCGAGAGTGAGAAGGGATTATGTTTTAGGACTAAGCTTCACAGTTTAGTCATTTTTAAGGAAGAGGCAAGATTTGCCTTCCTAGTTCCTTGTAATAAGCAACAGGATGTTCCAGAACAATTCTTCACATGTGAAGGAAGTCGTCATTGTGGAGCTGATAATCAGCATGTTATATCTATGCAAGAGATTGAAGAGACCACTGATAGAGCAGAATTTGTTTGTGGTGGCTTTCTTAGTATGTTTTGAGGATTGCACACAGTTCTGCTTAACCAGTTGTAGGAATGATGTCATTCAGCTGGATAGGATGCAAAAAGGTTGATGAGAATGCTGCTGGGAGTGGTTGTCTTGAGTGATTAGGAGAGGCTGGAACTCTTTCCCCTGGAACATAGGAGTCTGTGGTGGAGGAGATCATTATGGAGATCTGTAAAATTATAAGTGGCAGAGGTGAGGTAAATAGTCATTATCTTTTTTACAAGGGTAGTGGAGCCTAAAATTAGAGGGTATTGATTTAAAGTTAAAAAGATTTAAAAATGTTTCAGGTTTAACGCATGATTTGGGGATAAATTTCCTATTACAGTTCATTCATCATAAGGTTTCTGTATTGTTGCACCTTCTTCGTGCAGAGTGGTGGATATTTCACGCAAACCACCAGTAGAAGTGCAAGAGACAGACATAATTGCAATGTTTAAAAAATATTTAGACAGGATTGTGGACTGGAAATGTTTAGACCAGGGGTTCCCAACCTTTTTGTTCCTATGTACCCCTTGGGCATTTTTATAGGTTCCCGTGTTCCCCTAAAATTAAGGATAAAAATAAAACGACATTGTCCAATCTGACTGCAGATTACAACAGCATGTATTGTACAGTAGTGGTTATTCTCTCAGACCCAATGTACCCCCTGAAAAATGCAAATGTACCACTGGGGGTACATGTACCCCAGGTTGGGAACCCCTGCATTAGAGGGACATGGGCTCTCCTCAAGTTCCATTTACTAAATTTTTGCTGGCTCACTGATCCTATCCATACTGGTCTTTCCTAGGTTGTGCTCCACATGTGAGTAAGCACTGGGGGCTCTGGAGGGATGGATTGAGATAGACAGCTGCGCAAGGCTGCAGCTACCTTCTATCACAGTGATTCTCAACCTTTTTATTTTCATTCACATCCCACTTTAAGTATTCCCTATGCCATCGGTGCTCTGTAATTAGCAATGGATTGCTTAAGGTGGTATGTGGGTGAGAATGGAAGGTTGAGAATTACTACTCCAGACCCAATTGTTACTGAAATATTTTGCTTGAGAAAAATTGTCATTGGCCCATTTCCTGTGGAGTTATGAAACAGTGCACACGATGAGTCAATTTGGTACGATTAAAACAGTGATTTACAATTTTTTTCTTTCCACCCACATACCACCTTAAGCAATCCCTTGTTAATCACAGAGCACTGACGGCAAAGGGATTACTTAAAGTGGTATGTGAGTGGAAAGAAAAAGGTTGAGAACCACTGTTCTACCAGATGGAATAATCAGGGGCTGGGTTGAGCAGAGCAGGCTGGGAGCGATGGTCAGACTCACTGAATCAGTGAGGCTGCTCTCCTTTCAGCCCAAATTGTCCATGTAGACCTGAGCTAAACATTCAATTGTATCTACCTCACTCACTTGCTCTAACAGATTTTTCCACATACCCACCTGGTCACTCACCCATTACAGCTGTTTCCCTGATTCTCTCCCACACTCTCTGTGAAATGCTCACGTCCAATAGTTCACATTGCAAACAGTTCTCAGCAATGGAACCCCGTCAATACTTGGGGACTGCCTGGGTTTTGCTGTGGGGCATAAATACCCTTATTTGAAATTTACCCTCCAAACTTGTTTATGTCATTACTGAACCTGGACACTTGGAGCTCTCTATACTGGCAGCATCTGAGCCACAATGGAACTATTCAGACTTGACTTTACATCAATAAAAGCTGCAATACAGAAACCTGATGATGAATTATCTGTAATAGGAAATTTACCCCCAAATCATGCATCAAATCTGAAAGAATTGTATAGGCAAAGCTTATTTTTGCTAAAATGTATTTTAAAAACAACAAAAAAAATGGAGAGAGAGGAGGAGAACAGGGATGGAGAGAGAGAGAGAGAGAGAGAGAGAGAGAGAGAAATAGTACAAATCTCAAACTGAAATGTATATTTCAACAGCTTGAGTAAGACAAAGGCTCTTGTTCTATTTCCCATTCTCCCTCTGGATTCTGTAATCACACCTCATGTTCTCACTGACCACTTGTCCCTCCCAGCCCAGCTACTTTTCACCTTACCCTCTTCTCCCACCTTCCTGCCTGTCATCCACCACCCACGACAACATCTGCCACTCTCCCTCCCCTCAGCTCTCTCACCACAACCCTTTTTCCCAGCCTCCACCCTTCTCTTCAACTTATTCTCGAGCTCTTATCTCACTGAAATCTCTCTGTCGCTCTTTCACTCTTACTCCCCTCCCATGAAAGTCATGTGTCATGAAGTCGGAGAAAATAAATTGGACATCAGCAAACCAGATTCAATGAGACAAGTACAGATAAGTACCATAGTCAGCATGAACATGGTAGAACAATGAGTTTCTTTCTGTATCATCCAATAACTTGAGAAGACTGCGTTTAAAATAAGTATGAATCATAAATTTACATGTTTTCAGCTGTAAAGTTTCCCATTGAATTCCTGGGCGTTGCTTTAGTTTCATATTTTAAAACCAAATGGCTTATAAACCCACTTAAAATTTGTTTCTATCTGTCTCTTTAATTTGCACATTGAGGCAACATCCGTTGTGGTTTGTAATATTTACTTCAGTCTTTTTTCTGAACAGTATGAAACATGAAAATGTCAAACAGCCTAAACAAAGAATTAAAAATAAATGGTTTAACCACTTAAAGCGATGGATACCTCAAAATTACAGTGTGGAATGCACAATAATTTGAAATGTAATTTGTTTTCAGTGGATTGAAGCCTTCACCAAAAGAGTAAGGAGATAAAATAGTATATCTGTCATAATTTTGAATATGATCATTTTGCAGTTTATATGATTGTTTAAATTTTTTTTCTTCCAGTTCAGTGCAGTATCTTTGACATGTCTGATTTTCACTGGTATGTACATTAAAGATGAAAAACAAACATTTAAATTAAAATTTAGACGTACAGCACAGTTACAGGCCATTTTGGCCCACAAGTCCGTGCCACCCAATTTACACCCCCAGTATGTTTCGAATGGTGGGAGGAAACCAGAGCCTCTCGGGAAAATCCACACGGACACAGGGAGAATGCACAACCTCCTGCAGGATATGAGCCCTGGTCCTGATTGCTGGTGCCTTAAAGGTGTTAAGCTAAATGCTACAGCAACCCTGCCGCCCCTCCACCAACCAGGCCACCCCTCCACCAACCAGGCTGCCCCTTTATTGAAACCACGTGGAATAAACAGACATTTATATGAAAATGTATTGAGGTACGATCAAATATGGAGAGGCTATGGGTAATGAAGGCAGGCCAGCCTGCCCGGCCCAGTAAGGACATGTTCACAGTACCGTCTTCCACCACATGTATATTCCTCCGTTCTCCCTGCAGTTGTTATTCTTTTATACTTATCTACTAACACCATTCCATCTACTTATGATAATTGAAACAAGAGATTACCAGTGGCAATTAATTATACTGACAAAATTATTTAAGAATAAATGTATTGCTGCCTTTTGCAATAAAATGTACCCTAGTTCATATAATTACTGGTTGATCTCTGGAGATATTTCATTTGTTGGGGCAGACACAAGTGTGAGTGAAAGCATCAAAGTTGGCAGTTAAGGAATTTGGTTTGGGAAGCACTGGAAAGTGCGCAAAAAGGAAGCCAGAGAAAAGTGAAGGATGAAGTCTGCCGGGTGACAGGGTGGGGTAGGTAGGGAGGAGAAACGGTGTTCCGTTTAATAGCAGGCAAAGAAGGTAAATTAAGGAAAGACGGAGAAGGGAAGTCTAAGGAAATGTGGGAAGGAATGGGACGGGCTCCTGCAGAGACCATGACAACATACATCAATCAACATTCTTTTTGCACAAAATATGTCAGAAATTCTGATGATGAGCAGTTATTCTCAGCTGCTACATTTTTTCTGTTTAAAAAATTGTGTTTCCCACCCACAGAATACATTTTAAAAATGCTGGCCATCATGGATGCCATACCATACACTGGAATCATGAAATCAAGAAATTCTCAATACAGAAGATTATCTGGGCTAAGATGTCCGTCTTGAACAAAAGTGGACTTCAGGTAAATCCCAAGAGCAGGGTGACTCAACAATTATTGGCTTTGGGCATTGTCATCTACTGCGATTAAGTGCTTTGAGACATTGATTATGAAGCAGATCAACTTCTGTCTCAGGAAGGACCGGGATCCACTTCAGTTTGCCTATAGCCACAACAGGTCAATGGCAAGTGCCATCTTGCATTACCCTCCTCTACGCATTAGATCACAAGGACACCTACGGCAGCCTGTTGCTTTTTGACAACAGCTTGGCATCAACACCATCTTACCAGCAAAGGTTATGATCAAACTAAAAGATCTGGGACTCTGCTCACACATTGTAACTGGATCCTAGACTTCATCATCCGCCAACCCCAATCATGTGGATCAGCATCATCACCGTCAACGCAGGAGTCACAGGGCTTCGTGCTCGATTCATCGTTTACTCATGATTGTGTCATCAAGTTTGGCTCCAATATATTCTATGCATTCTCTGACAATAACACCATTGTTGGCTGAGAAATGGGAATTGATGAGATAGAATTCAAGATGAAGATCAAGAAACTGGTTGAGCGGTACTAGGAAAACAGTTTTGCTCTCAACATCAACAAGACCAAGGAGCTTATTGTGGATTTTAGGAAAGAGAGGCTGAGGATTACGCACCCATCTGCATTGATGGGACAGTGGTGGGGAGGATCAATATCTTCAAGTTCTTGGAAGTCCATATATCGGAAGAGCTCGCCTGGAGCCAGTACATCAAGGCAACTGTAAATGAGGCACACAAATGCCACTACCTTCTGAGGAGATTCCGCATGTTGTCAGAAAATTTACTGACTGCCTGCATTCCAGTGTGGTTTGGTTATTTGAGTGCCATGCTTGCAGAAGTTTGCAGAAAGTAGCCAAAATAGCCAACTCTATTGCAAGCTCTGACCTCCCATTCCTTGATGACATCTATGCAAGGCAGTGACTCAAGAAGGGAGCTAACAAGGGACCCCCATCATCCCAGTGACAACCTCTTCTCATCTTTGGGTGGAAGGTTCAGAAGACTCAATGTTCAAGAACTGTTCCCCCCCCTCCCCCCCGCATCACTCTCAGGCTCTTGAACCCCCACCTCCTCCTAACCTAACCATAAACTACTTTTGGATATAAAAAGACCTGTCTCACCATTGCACTACTTCTTTTACTGAACTATTGTTCTTGCACTAGGTGTAACTGACTTTTCTTTATACTTCCTACATCTTTCTGTGGCAGAGTAATTTAATGCATACTATTGATTGAGGTTGTTCTTTTTACAAAGTGGCTGCTTAGCAGCAGCATTTTACTTGTGTGTCTGAGAATGATTTCATGATTTTATCTCATCTCATCCAATTTGCCCACTCCACGGTCAATGGCTTCAAGTACTAATCCAGGTACTGCGCAAACGTGGGCAAGGCTTCGACCTCCACCACACTTGCGGCAGGGAATTCTAAACTCCCACCATCGGAAAATTAAAACATATATTCTCAGATCTCCATCCTCCAGTTACTGGCAGCCCTATGAAGGGAAACAGATCTTTGCTGTTTTCTCTGTCTAGACCTCTCATAATGTTATGCACATCAATTAACCTTTCCCTCAGTCTTGTTTCTTTCAAAGGAACTAACCTCAGCCCACACAGACCCTACTCATCATTGTAGATCTCCAGCCTCAGCAACATCCACGGGCTTGAATTGCTTCTGCGTGAACAAAAGAAATCGTTCAGAAGGCTGTATGTTTATTTCAGCACAAGGAAATGACACAATTATATTCAGTGCCTACGAGGAGTTTCAAACCTCATGATCAATAATGGCCAATTTCACTAACACCTCATTCCTGGAAGCAGTTAAACATCCACTAAAGATTTAGCATTGCAACTGCCAAAGGTTAGATTGAGTCCAGAGGAATTGGCAACGGAAATAACCTAATCTGTGCTATGTGATTACGTGGTTATTCAGCACAAGGAAGTAAAGTGTATTGATTGTATGGAATTCACTGCGCATTGGCTCAGACCTAGTGCCCTGGGATCCTCTGTTGCCTGACGTCTTCCTCATGCACTCATGCATTCATGTGCAGAGCTGGAGGTGGGGGGGGGGGGGGGGGGGTGGGGTGGTGACTGTTTTTCCTGCCCATGTGATGATATCCAGCACCCCCACCTTTCACTAACACTTGCTCAGAAACAGAGATGCCAGGTTTCAAGATGAGGTTTAGGGACTCACCTTGTCCGGGAGGTGGTACCGGAGGAAGGGAGTAACAGCAGTTCTAAGTCCTTGCAGCCCTGCACCAGGAAAAGGGAGAGGGAGAATGGAATGAAACACATACATTAGCCAAACAGGAGCTCTCAGAACCCTTAATTTTTAATTTAGAGCTACAACAGAGTGAAAGGCCCTTCTGGACAATGAGTCCACACAGCCTAAATATACCCATGTTACCAATTAACCTCATGGGCCCCTGTCGCTTTTGAAACTTTGGTATGTCTTTGAATGAAACAAAAAAATTCAGTGCTGGAGGGGAGGTCTTTGCAATCATGACTAATCTTCCAATTCAAAACCTTTTTCAGGCATCATCCCCACATCCCTTTATTCCCTCAACACCCACCAATCTATCAATCTCTGTTGTGAATGGACACAATTATGCACCTCCTGCAGTTACCTTAGTGGATAATTCCTAAGCCTCACCACTCTCCAAGTGAAGGAATCTCTCTTTAAATGAGTAACCCTTATTTTCACACTGTTACTCTTCGTCTCCTTAGTCAGGGGTAACATCCTCAACAATGAACTGTGCTTCCTCTATGCTAAGTACATTCTTCCTCAGGTATGGAGACCAACATTCTATCCAGTTCTCCAGGTGCAGTTGCACTAAGCCCCTATTCAATTGTAATAAGCCTTTCCGACTCCTGTAATGGACTTTTCTCACAATAAAACAAAGTATACTCTTTGCCCATCTAATCGTTTGCTGCACTTGCATGTTGGTCTTCATTAACTTGTGTGCAAGTGGACCCAGGCCCCTTTAAATATCACGACCCAATCTCTCACCATTTTTTGTGTTGAGTACCAAAATGGATGACCATCCACTTTTCCTCCTTCCGTGTTTTTGCCCACGTGCCCACGAAGCCCTGTTCTGTTTTCCTCAGTACTCACCATCCCAATTAGTTTAGCATGATCAGCTAACTTCAAATTACAGGTAAATCATGAGTTCATGAATAGTGGGGATCAAAGTACCAATGCCTGCAATGCACAATTAATCACAGCCTGTCAAATATTCATACTCTTTGCTTTCTGTCCAACAATCCAACTCTCAATTCACATCAGTCCCTTATCTCTAATTCTATGTGCCCTAACCTTGTTAACCTGTGCAGGATATTAGCAAAAGCCATCAGGAAATGGAATCACATCACATCTATTGGTCTCTCCTTCATATTACTCTGTCGGTGACATTCTCACGGAACTCCCAACAGAATCACACAGAGTCTGCTCAATCTTATTATTAACTTTGGTGTGTTCATTATTGCCATTGACATTGATTAACTTAACTTAAATAGTGCAGTCACGTTTGTCCCCTTCCAATCCACAGGAATAATTCCAGAAGATGATAACCAAAACATCCGTGATCTCTAAAACTGTCTCAAAACTTGATCACGGGCCATATCTCTGAGTGACGCCCGTTTGATAAATCGCAGGATCAAGACCCACTCTGATCTTCAATGTAATAAGGCTCCTCAAGATGAATGGAGCCTAGATTCTTGTACGGCTCTGTCAAAAACAGGATACATCACCTCATTTTTATCAATGATAACTCCGCTGTGGGAAGTCCTTGGTATTCATCAGCCTTTTGGCTTATCAACTTGAAGTAAGTGCAGGGAGATGGATCAGATAAGAGCTTCCACCCTTAATGATGGGTATGTGGGAAGAAATGCAGAGCGAGCCCCTGGGGGAGACTAGAAAGAGGGGCAATCTTAATTGCCCAACGGAAGAAGAGATAAGCAGATCAAAGAAAGATACCCTCCATTCAAAAAAAAGAGGTAAAAGCTAACTTAAAAGTTAAAAAATGAACTTGCCTTAAAGCAGTTACTATTTCGGGGGGTTGGGGGTGGGGGAAGAGCCTTTAGTTTCCTGAAAACAATTAACTGTGCCTGACGAACTTGTGTCAGTGTGCAAATCAACCGTTTGTTGCTTGGAGGGCATAAATGAGGGTAGGATGGTCAAATTCCACAGACTTATTTTCACCTTCCTCTCTAATCTGATTGTGATTTGCGTGAGTTGCAGCATTTCCTCATTTTGATCCACTGATGTTTTTTTTAATTTAAATTTTTAACATTTTATTTACAGCACGGTAGAAGCCAATT
The DNA here is from genome assembly GCF_036971445.1 of Narcine bancroftii. Lineage (NCBI taxonomy): Eukaryota > Metazoa > Chordata > Chondrichthyes > Torpediniformes > Narcinidae > Narcine > Narcine bancroftii. The sequence goes on along the minus strand of NC_091474.1, from coordinate 139,864,032 downwards.
TTGGCCTGTTAAGCATGTTCTGCCAAATTACATCCAAATTAACCAAGAGCCCCGTACATTTTGGAGGGTGGGAGAAAGCCGGATGATCTGGGGAAACTCACATAGACGCCAGGATGATGTACAAACTCCTTACAGACAGCGCTGGATTCGAACCTGGGTTGCGGGTGCTGTAATCGCACAATGCAAACTGCTACACTAAACGTGCCTCTTCACAGGACATCAACCAATCACGTAGAATAAAAGTAGCTTTTTGTCAACCTGGTAATTGGTGATTGTTAGTGAACCATTTGGGTCTCATTAATGAACAATTGATATGATGGAACTTTTGTTCCTTCAAATTATGATTCATTGTTGAAAACTTCAAAAACAAAATTTAGCATTTTGATTTTATTTTATTTTTCTTCATTGTTTTTCTCTTCCAGCAATTTCCTTTTCCTTTCTTTATTTCTATCTTCACACTTGACTCACTCTATTTCACACTTCCTCATGGTCTTGCTGTTAATGCTCCTCATTTACTCTCCTTGGTTAAGGAGATATTGTCCAGAAGAGAAACACAAAGACCACAGCTTCTAGAATTTTGAGGTGTTGGAGGACTTCAGCAGCATCCGGGGTTCGAAAATGGTCAGTTTGGGCCAAGACCCTTCATCAAGACATATTGTCCGATTGTTCATCAGAATCCCAGAAGCCCTGTTACCTTCACTGTCATGCTTCTTCTAGCAATTTCTTGGGAAACAAATTTTAAAAGTTAAATCGATACTGACAAGCCTGACTAATCAGGCACGCAGGGCATTGTTTTGTTCCAAAAGAAATCTGGACAGAATTTCAAATCTTTGTTCCACACTGCCACTAGGTGGTCACAAACATGTTTGCAATCATGTATTGGCAAAATTCTATTAAAAATATCGATGCATACATCACTTAATGTAAACTATGTGTGGATATTACCACCTTTTCCCCATGCAATCCTTTTGTTCCTGTGCAAACTCTACATGTAGAGATGACAGTCTCATCCTTTATAGGACACTAAAGTATTGAGCAATGGAACCCCAGGTGAACAAACACTGACAGCCATTGCTTCTTTTTCTCACCTCTATTTATTTCCCCAAAGTACCTGTTTTCAATTTGAAATTCCATCTATCTACGCTTGCATTCGAGTGATGGACATTGTCGGACCTCCAATGCTGACCATCTGTTGTCTTTTAAAACATGGGAATTGTGTCTGCAAACCTTTCATGATAATCTGACACATTTCTGTTGTTTCAAGCCTGCACCCATTGAGTTCAAACTTCCTGTCAGAAACTTAAACCTGTCCAGGCCCACAGAGAGTTGCAGCTGGTGTTAAACACAGCTAATAAGCGATAAATCCAAGCAGTGTATGTCAAGTCCCTGATTTTGTATTTTGGTACATGATATAAACAATACAATTTACATTTTAAATTTATTGTGCTATTTAAGAAATATTTTATAATTAAATTATCCAATGTACAGATCAATGCAATTATAATTATTGCAGAATGTCATTGGCTCTTGGAACCCAAAATAATTGACCATATGATCTTGATGGTTATGAAAGCAAATTTTTTTCTGCATAATTGCTCTTTTCCTTTAGAAAATCTTGAAATATTTATTTTCAATGGAACGTTTGGAAACCAAACTTACTCATCTGCAGAGTTATTATGGTATCTATCTGCTGTTTCAAAACTGCACCTAAAGTCTTGCTATTTGAGGAGTGCACAGATATTTATCCCTATAAGAAAATGGATTCAATCACATTTGTAAACAGGGAGATGAATTGATGGCTCTTCATGTAAAGCATGATACCATGAGAATTTCAGAAAACTAAATGCAGCTTAAGTATCCCACCAAAGACCATCAGCAATAAGCCTGAATATAAGCATGCCACGCTTGAAACAACAAAACAGTTCAGACGTCTTTGAGTGGTAATGTTCTCTCTTCCCCAGAATCTGGTGACCTATGTAAATATTTCTGAATTTTGCTTTGCTAATCTCTAGGAGACAAGTTGCACATTTTCAAATAACTGTTATTCATTTCTACTGTGGTCCCTTGAGTTATATACACTTCTATATTATGAGTAAATGTGTTGAACCTATACCAATACACATTATGTAATTAGACTAAATTCCTTGCCCTTTCTTCCTTCATTCACATCAGAATGTTTCAAGATCAGAAAGGTAATAGATCATAATATTATGTATAATAATCTCTGTTAATGGCATCACAAATACAGAGTATTTACTGTGTATTATGGATCGCAGTATTATCACGGTAGTTTACGGCAGCAGGGTTGGTGTAGCAGTTCGCACAAGGCTATTATAGCACGAGCGACCCAGGTTCAAAACCGGCGCTGTCGGTAAGGAGTTTGTACATTTTCCCAATATCTGTGTGACTTTCCTCTGGGTTCTCCAGTTTCCTCCCACATTCCAAAGACGTATGGTGTTTGTCAGTTAATTGGTCGCATGGGTGTATTTGAATGGTCAGGCACATGGGCTGGAAGGGCCTGTTACCATGCTGTATCTCTACATTAAAACAAATTAAATATCACATGAGCAATTCTGCAAGAGAAGTGAACAAGGTAGTAGTAGCCTTGAGTAGGTTATCTGACTTTGGATCTCAGTGATTGTGAAGTTACAACTGGCCTTAAGATAGCAAATGTCTCATGATTCTGGCTAGGAAAAGTATCTGATAGTGACTGGATTTGTTGATCAAACTGAAGATTGAATCAGGTCCAGAGGCCATGAAAACCAAGTTTCATTACCTCTACGCCCTTGTTTGTAAATACATGCAGTGACTAGGCAGTTATGAAGAAGCTACTCCAGGCATCCATCTTGTTTCAGCATGAGCATGGTTTGCATTACCATTCTTCTCCCTATGTTGACGTGAGGTCATGTCATCATAAGGTAATACTCAATGAGTGCCAACTAACAGGCTTTGATGGCTTAGTGCAAAGATAAGCTATCCTACTGATGGTAACATTGGAGGGCAGATCTTTTCCATGAGGAGGGACAAAACAAGTCTGAGATGGGTCTCACACTGGCCTCATGACCTTTAGTGACTGGCTTTTGATTGCCATGTACATCCACACATGGTTGCAGTTTGGGATGTCTGGCTGAGGCAGCAGCAAACATCTTCAACTAAAGCCAGTGGTGGATGAGTAATGCTGCCAACTCGAGTGAGGATGGTACTGACTTGGGACTCTCGGAATGATGTAGCCAAAGGGATGTGGATGTGCCTCAATGTGCACCAGATCATACTTCTGTTGTTACAGTGTCTATATCTATGCCTACATGCCAATTGTCTGCACTCTGAAGGCTTCAGGATTGAAAGAAGACCTATCACCTGCCGTGCAGTGGAAAGGAATGGATGTGGTACCATCCTGGCCTTATTAGAAGATAAAGACAGGATGTTCCGCAATCTGCACCACCACCCATGAGTGGAGAGAGCAGGGTAAGGAAGAACCTTGTCACTTTTGTCATGTCATAAAAAAATGCCACCCTGCCCTCACACCTATTGACATTGACAACGTCTATTGTCATTCCATCCATGTTACCGCAAAGTCAGCTGCTAAAGAAATGGGAACTTGCCAGTGACTTATTTCACTGGAGACACACAGAAGATGCTGGAATCTGGAGCAAGAACCATGTGTGAAAGGGACTCAGCAGGTTGAGCAGCAATCAATAGCTGAGAAAGAATGGGTGCCTTGATGAAGGGTTCTGGCCTGACACTTCTCCCACTGATGTTACTTGACTCACTGAAGTCTTCCAGCAGATTGTCCTTTCAGAGCAGGTTCGTCCTTTTGTACGTAGAGACTGCAGGGGTCATCTAAAGCAGGAGAGTGGAAACAGTCTTTCAGAGGTTGGTTCCCGTTTTATTCATGCATTTAACTGAGCCAAGTTTGCTCCTTGGAGGTGAGTGTGTTTTTCAACATATCAGCCAATTCAGCGGAAAGCACACTAGTGAGACAACAAGCAGACCCAAGAGTTAAAACATTCCAAGCCAGTATTAGGATCAAACAGATGAGATTTGAGATGATAGCGGATCTAATCCACTCAAATCCAGACAGGGTCGAGAAAGAACACCACTGGTAATTAGCTGATGATGCACAAAGTGTAATTTGAACTTTCAACATTTGGCAGTTTGCCTTTCAATCTGCCTGGTTGGATGCTTTACCTTCGTCTTCTTTAACTTGGAAGTAGATGTGAATTGTTTTATTGGAAACTATAGCTTAATGCTGGTAACATGATAGCAAGCTGGTTTATACCAAGCAGATGTGAATCAGATTTTGTTAGCGCCATGGCATGTTGCTTAATCTTTTAAATTGGTCTGACTTTACAAGCAAATTTAAATTTCAGAACCTGGTTAGACTCTGGTTAACATTAAATATTTGTTTTAATGTATCTCTTTTGTCTTGTGCATGTATTTTACTCCATGAGACTCCCTACATGCTCTTTTTGTATGAACTAGAAATATTTCTTGAGTATTGCATCATACCATAAAATTTATTACATAATAATTAAGTTTACTGAGTATGGATTTTTATTTGCTAAAATGAAAATCCAATTTTGGTGAATTTTCAAGTCAATTCATCTTTATTTATCTTTCATACCATGATCCCATAGTAAAGATGAGATAGTGTTTTTGCAGGACAATGGAGCAAATTTACATAAATATAAGTTAGATTAGAAGTTAAATGCATAAAATATTAAGACATATACAGTAAGAGACTCTGGTACCAAGGTACTCTACGCACATATGTTTTGGGAATTCAGGAGTCCGATGTCCTGGGTGGGAGGTGGGGATAAAATGTTGTCCAATCTGGACGTAAGGGCCCGATGCTGCAGTACCTCCTACCAGATGGCAGAAGGGAGAACAGTTTACGTGAGGGGTGTGTGGAGTCCTTCACAATGTTTATTGCCTTTCGCCTGCATCGAGTGTTATAGATGTCCTTTATGGTAGGAAGAGAGCTCCCAATGATCTTTTATCGATGTTTTCAAGAGCATCCTGTGTTCTTTTGGTTAACCATAATAATACTATGCCGCTGTTGATAAAGAAGGCAGTCTAAATAATTGTCACACTATCAAGTGTATGAATTGTTCTGTGGGACAAAGAAATTATATCTAATTTAGTTATGGTATTCTGAACCATGCTGCGTTTAATTGATTCATTGTATTTTCTACGTTAACATCAAAGGCACTTCCAAAGTACTTTGGGATATGCTGAAGTCATGAAAAGTCTTATGTAAACACAACTGTTTTGTTTCTTAACCTTCTCTGATTAAGAAAAGTGAACTTCTGTTTTTTTTTAATGTATTTGGATATTTGAAAAGCATTCTGTGAAGTTCCATCCAAAGGAAAGTTTATACACCACACTGGAGAGGTTATGAGAAACAGAATAAGAATTAGTGGGCTATTTGCAGATTGGCACTGTGTAAGTGGCCAGCGAATCCATATTGGGCCTTGAGATTGCGAGAAGAAACCTGAGATTAATATGTACAAGCTTTTGTACACATGTGTACAAGCTAACAATAGTGCCGACTTTTGGCTGAAGTAATGATTTTCTGTCTGATGTTTTAAATTACTTAATTTGCCTCAACATTGTCCCTTTGTCTCGCTTTTCCAATTCTTTGCATTTATTTCTATAGATGGTCATTCACATATTACTAATCAATCTATTAACTGCCATAGCCAGTGTAATGGCACATTTTTATCTATTTGACTGGAACCATGCCATTATTTTCTATTACCCATGCACGAACATAGGAAAATCACAAAAGGGCATTGAACCAATCCACAGACATAACTAATTAAAGCAAGTATTTCCATCTTACAAATTATTTTAATGTTTGCAATGGATCTAACAAATCATTCCAGTCAATAGCAAACATCCTCCGAACAATTCAATCCATACTACAAGCCTGCACAGGCAAGAGCCCTCAATTCTTCCTCTGCTACATCGACGACTACTTTGGTGCTGCCTCATGTATCCACGAGGAGCTCCTTGATATAATCCAATTTGCTACCAATTTTTGCCCTGGACCTCAAATTCACTTGGTCCATCTCTAGCAATGCTCTCTCTTTTCTTGATCTCTCTGTCTCCACCTTGAGAGACAAACTCTTGACAGACATCTTCTACAAACCCTCCAACTCTCACAGCCACCTCAAATGTATCTCTTCACACCCTGTCCCCTGTAAGGATTCCATTCTATTCTCTCAATTCCTCTGTCCCTGTTATATCTGCCCCCATGATGAGGACTTACATGCCAGATCATCAGAAATTTCCTCTTTCTTCAAACAATGTTGGTTTCCCTACTACCATCAACTCAGCCTTCACTCGCATATCCTCCATTACCCCTACATCAGCCCTGGTCCTTCCTCTCCTACATGCAACAAGGATAGGATTTTCCTTGTCCTCGCCTCCCACCCTACCAGCCTCTGCATCTAACACATCCTCCTCCGCCATTTTCACCACCTATGCAATCCCACCACCAGACATATAATCCCCTCTCTGCCTTTTGCAGGGACTGCTCCCTCTCTGACTCCCTCATCCATTCCTCCTCACCAATTGGCAACTTCCCCTATGACTGCAGGAGATGCTCCATGTGCACCTACACCTCCTTCCTCACCACCATTTGGGGCCCCAAACAGTACTTCCAAGTGAAGTAATGCTTCACTATGAATCTGCAGGGGTTCCTCTACTGCATCTGGTGCTCCTGTTGTGGTCTCCTCTACATAGGATGCAGACTGGGAGATTGCTTTATTGAGCACCCTGTCTGTTGTAGTAGCATGGCCACTCACTTCAATTCCCTTTCCCATTTCCCTTGTTGACATGTCTGACTATGGTCTCATGCATTGCCAGACTGAGACCACCTGCTAATTGGAGGAACAACACCTCATATTCCATCTGGGAATGGGTCTGGAAACATCAAATTTCATGACTAGTTCATGACAATAAATTCTGATTCTGGGAACCATCCAACCGGATGGCAATAATGTTGACTCCAGTTTCCATTAGATATCTCCCCCATTCCACCACTATATCTCCTTTCCTCTAGTGCTCTCTCTCTCTCTCTCTCTCCCCCAACTTCCTTCCCTTTTCCCTCTGCCTTCTTTCACAGATCCAAAAACAACCCCCCTGCCCTAATCAATTCTCACCTTTCCTCTCTCTCCTGTTCTCTTATCATATCCCTTTAACACCTTTTGTCTGTTGGTCTGTACTCCTCTCTCTCCCATTCTTTTAACTCATTCTTTGAGGAAAGGCTCAGGCTGGAAAAGTCAGTAATATATATTTATCTTCTATGGATGCTGCGGTACCTGCTGCCTTTTTGCTCTTTTACTACAATCACAGCGGCCTGCAGACCTTCGTGATTCATCTCATAAAACTACATTTTGTATAAGGGGAAGAGTAATTAAAGAAGAAAAACTTGCATTTCTGTGGCAGTTTTCATAATTTAGGATATTCCATAATGGTTTACATTCAGCAAAGTATGGCCAAAGCATAATAACAAGTGCAATGCAGGGAAATGCAAGAGCCAATCTCTCTGCAGCATGGCTCCACAGATAGCAATACGCAATGCCAAGATTCTTTGTTTTATTGTCTGGGATTAAATAGGAAAAACTCCCTTGGCTTTCCACAAGTCTGGGGGTGAAGAAGGACCTGTGCTTAAATATCACATCCCAAGGATGAATGTATTTGAGCCAATGAGGATTATTTATGAATTCTGGTATGGCTACACTGAGCACTTTATACATTACTAAATTAACTGCTTGGAGGTGAAAATGCAGACTGTCATATGATAGGGGTGCGAGGATTAAGGAGGTCTGAGCAGATCAGGGCGGAAAGTGACTCAAGTATAGTTGGAGTCCATCTGAATGCTGAGACCCTTGCAGAACATGATTGATGATCAATTGCTTAACTAATGAAGCTAAGAGATCAGACAAAGCCATCACCTCCATCTATGTCAACTCTTACCGATGGATTGTCAGGCCAAATCTGGCTGGAAACGTATGGAGTCCTGGACTGCAATTTGGACACTCAGTTATAGCAATGATCTGGAGGCAATAGACAACCTGTCTCACCTCCTCAGTCTGATATTGGAAAACCAGACATAAGAGATACATTTGGGGATGGTGAAGGTAGTGCTTTGGTGGATGCAGTACTCCAGATACCCTGGAAAAATGACAACTGGCCCAAACTGGGCACATGTCACTAAGGCACCTGGATTTCACTTCTCAACCCACTGAAGCATGCTAGAGAGGGGGAAGGAGTCAAAACAAGCTGAGCTTAGTCTTGTGTCACCAGGGTGGGCACCATTGGGCCTGTCCTGAAGAAATGTGAATGGTGAACATCATATCATTCCTGTAGCTTCAGTCCATCTGAAGATGAACCTGAAATGCACTTTGATCAGCAACAATGTTGCTCTTGGCAATCATTTTGATAAATATTATTCTGGCCAAATAACTAAGCTGCAACAATAAGGTAACTTGTTTGATGAGGTTACAAGGGCGTGATGGAGGACTTGATAAGATCACATGGAGTTTCCATTCTAATATGTTGTATCTGAGATAGTTTTGTGGGTCATATGCTTGCAACATGATTGTATCTGGGAACTTTATGACCAGGGTAAAAGTTGAATAACTTTGTACCTCATCAAAACAAGCCAAAAGGATTCTAGGTTCTTTTCATGATTTACATTTAAAAAATGTTATTATGGTAGAAGCCAATTCCAGCCATTTAAACCCATGCCTCCCAATTACACCCAAATTAACCTACAGCCCTGTAGGTTCTGAGGGTTGGAAGAAACCAGAGAACTCGGGGAAAACCAGTGCAGACATGGGGAGAATGTTCAAACTCCTTACAGACAGTGCAGGATTCGAACCCAGGTTGTTGATGCTATAATAGCAGCACGCTAACCACTGTGCTAACAGAACTTTCCAATGCAACAATTAAGATGAGCTCGGAATATATATGTATATAGATATATATTCAAATAATCCAGAAGAAGTAATTACTGCTTTTCCAAAATGGAAAATATCCCATGTTTTACAAAAGCCTTCCTCGCCTGTGCAGAAAGTTTCTTTGAGGATTCTGAATGTGGCACTTTTGTACGAGTATTTCCTCAAGGAGGGTATGTATTTTTTGATACAGGGATAGTGTACAGATAGTAAACTGCAGCTGAGGCCTTGCTGTTACAGAAGTATTCCTATTTACATTGGAGCACAAAAATCATAAATTATGCTGTTCATGGATTAACCTCAGTGTTCAATTGTTAAAGGGCTTCCACACAGAACAGTCCAGCAGCTCCCCATCTCCCTTGCTCCCTCCGTAGACTAATATTACCTTCCTTTCAGTTTCCAGTTTCCATTTATATGTCATGGTTCATTCAAGACCTGTGCATTTTTTTTTCCTTATTTCTCTTTTAGTTCCTTTCTTTGATTCAAAGCCCCATAATTATTGAATCCTCCATCAATGGATGTACCAGTAATTCCTCCCTTCCCACCCTGTCTATACCTTTCAATATTTGAAATACTTCCGTCGGATCCCATGCAATCGCCCAAGGAGAATAACCCCATTCCATGGAATAATTTTGTAAATTTTCTTTGCATCATATCTAAAGCTTTCACATCTTAAAATGAAGTGCAGTGCTCAGAATCAGAAATAATAGAGAATTATTTTCATCAATATTCACCATAACATCGCCACTTTTCTAACCACTTTCTTGACTTCCTTTGCCATTTTCCATGGAACATGTCTAAATCCCCAGATATTTATGCTCTTGCACTACTTTTAGAAATGTTCCCACTGCTTTATCTTGCTCTACATGTTCAGCCTTCCGAAATATGACTTCTCGCGTTTCTCGCCATTAAAATTCAATAGCTAATTATCTGCTCATTTGAACAGCCTCTCCAAATCCCCCTGAAGTTTATTATCATCTTCTGCAGTTTATATAATTTACAAATTTGAAAATTATGGACTCCAATGCCAAGTCCAAGTCATTAACTCATAGAAAGAAAATTATAACAATGGCTTCTTCATTCAGTCTCGCCACAACCCTGTTGGCACAGAAAATGGAATATGTCATTCTACTTGGCATGCTAATTGTTTTTCAGTGTTAGCAGGCAGAATCCAGAAAAGGGTATTTTTCTGTATCTGACTGCAGAAAGAATAATCTGGAAGAAGTCATTTCTGCCTTTCCAAATTTGGAAAATATCCCATGATTCAAAAAAAAAATTTTCCTCGCCGGTTCAGGAAGTTTCTTTGAGGTTTCTGTGTGTAGAACTTTGTACTAGTATTTCCTTAAGGAGGGTATGTATTTTTTTTGAAACAGGGGATAGATTTCAATCCAATGTACAGACAGTAAGCTGCAGTTGAGGCCTTGCTGTTATTGAAGAATTCCTATTTACAAAAATTAAAAAGCTACTTTTTTACATTTTCAACCTGATTTAATCTTTAAACCAATAGATAATATTTTTTCAATGAAAGTAAGTTCTTGGTTTAAAAAAAACTAATGTTTGCTTTGAGGGTTTTAAAGTAGAATGGAATTACAATAGGGGTGCAGGTACATAGCTCTTTAAAGATGGCAGTGCAGACAATGAGAGAGTGTTTGGGACACTTGCTTTCACTGGTCGGGGCATTAAATACAATTGTTTGGACGTCATGTTGAAGTCATACAAGATGTTGGTGAGGCCACACTTGGAGGGAGTATTGCATGCAGTTTTGGTTGCCTAGCAATAGGAAGGATATTATAAAGTTGGGAAGAGTACAGAGGAGGTTTACAAAGTTGTGGCTAGGATTGGAGAAGTTATCATGAGAAACTGGAAAAAAACAGCTCTGTTTTTCTTTGACTGTATGAAATTGAAAGGGGATCTTACTGAGGTCCATAAACTCTTCAGGGGCATACATAAGATGAATAGTGACAGTCCATTTCCCAGAATAGAGAAATTAAAGGCAGGAGGGTATAACTGTGAGGTAAGAGCTGGGATTTAGAAGGAAGACGAACTAGAGGACAGTGGACAAATGGAATGTGCTGCCAGACAAAATGATAGAGGTAGCTTCCTTTAGGAAAAATGTGAGTAATTACATGAATGGGAAGAGGGTTAGCAGGACTGGGTCTCATGTGTGTCTAAGGCAATAAGACATAGTGTGCAGCACGGACAAGCTGGACTAATACATGATTAGAGGGAGTTTGGGATCCAACTACAAAGGTTTCAAAATTGAAGAGGCAGTACTAATAGAAATATCCATTTAAAATGAACCATTGGTTCTAAATCTGAGGACATTGGATACAAAAGCCAGAACAAGGGTGAACAGGTGGAGGATTGTGGACAGCTTTTGATATTACAGCAGCAACTTAATCACTAGAATGAAAACATGCCTTCACTTTCCTAGAGTATCAGCCTGTTCCAGCCTTTTGGTTTGCATATATCTTTTACCTTTTGTTCAATATTTCTCTACCCATGATGCTTTCATAGAGACCTGACACATGTTAGGTCTGCTTTGTTCATGAATGAGTGAGACAAACACCAGACTGAGTCGAAATCAGGGTTCTTTGTTCTTTATTACCGGATTGTAACACTTGCGACTAACCATGTTAGTCGGAGAATGCATTCTGCCGTTATCAGCAAAATGGTGATTTTTTATACCCTTGGATACGTGCTTAGAACATCATCATATCATTACTTGTCCAATGACTAAAACTGTTGCTATCCTTTCCCTGCTAGCTTCCTGCCTCTCAATCCATCAATGTCTCTCTTATCTTGTAAGTACAAGGATGCATTCACATCTTGTTACAGCCCTATACATTCCCATCTCATGATGTTTTACCTAACACACAGGAACAATGTTTTCTTATGTCGTCTGTTCATGCTTTATAATAGTTGAATACAACTTCTTTTGGATTTGATTCCCAGAGAAACAAATCTGTGTTTTGCTTGCTTGTGCATCTTTAAATTTTCTATTTCATTTGTGAAACTCTAACCCTTGATCACTTTGCAACTTTTAGATACCGAGGAGGTCAATCCTCCTTTGCCCTCCTGTCTAAAAGCAGGCACCTGCACGAAGAAAACATCTCAGCAGGTCAAGGAGATTCATTGGGGTGTGGGATTAGGGAAGAGATTGTTGACATTTTGTAGGGTTCATGAGACCACGTTACTTCCTAGGTCTTTAAATTTTAAATTTAAATTCTAAATTCAGAAATACAGCACAGCAAAAGGTCATTTTGGCCCACGAGTTTGTGCTGCCAAATTTACATCCTATTAATTTATACCTCCTGTTCATTTCAAATGGTAGGGGGAAAACAGTTCCCATAGAAAAAACCTTTGCAGACACTGGGAAAGCATACAAACTCCTTATTGACAGTGCGGAATTCGAACCCCTATCCGGATAGTTGGTGCTGTAAAGGTACTGTGCTAACTGCTATGCCAACGGTGCCACCCAATTAATGAAGAGCTTCAACCTGAAACATCAACAAACCTTTCCCCCACTGATGTCATTGATGGCGACGAGCATCAACCACAGAGTGCAAGTAAAACGCTAGTTTTAATAGGCTAATATATCCAGCTAGGCCTTGCCTCTGTGCAAGCCTAGGCCAGAATGAATGAGAATGAGCTGCAACCGGATTATATATACAAGGTCACCAGGTGGTGGCCCCTGGTGACCTAGTGGTATAATAACATACCACCACATTCACCCCCCTTTAAAAAGAATTTGGCCTCCCTTCCCTTCTCTTTGCCATGCATTCATTAGTCCAGTATCTGGCGAGGTTTCCTTTTCCTCCAGACCTTTGGGGTACTGGGGTAGTGGTGGTGGAGGTATTAAGGGTCGAGGGTCCTGACATTGGGCGGGAATATGCTGAGGGGTGAAGGGTTTCCAGTCGGGGTACTGGTTTTTGGGGGTGTGTTGTTTAGCGGGACCCCATGGGGTGGTGTGCTGTTTGGCGGGACCCCATGGGGTGGTGTGTCAATCGTCCATCCTGGTATCCGTCTTTCTTAGTGCTGGTCAGTGGGGGTCCACAACCCACCCGCATCATCCACGATTCCTTCCCGCTGATCCGTAGTGGTCTGCAGCTCTCCTGCGTTATCCACTGTCCCTGCTGATCTGTAGGGGTCGGCTCTCCTGCGTCGTCCACACGTCTGGCCTGTGCGAGGTCCTGGTGGCCACCGAGTCTTCCTGTCCATCCCTGAATGCAACGTATGTGTAGTGGGGGTTCACATGCCTCACTTCCATTGGCTCCACCAGAGGGTCCGTTTTGTGGGCCTGCAGTGTTTCCGGAGGTGCGCCAGTCCCAGTGTCATTTACCATCTAGGCAGCACCGTGCCTGTGGTGGCTTTCCTCGAGAAAGAAAACATACAGTCATGAGGTGTCATGTTAGTGGCGGTACACAACAGCGAGCGTATGGAGTACAAGGCCTCCGGTAACACATCTTGCCACTTTGCCACTGGTAGGTCTTTTGCCTTTAAGGTCAGTAGGACTGTTTTCCAAATAGTGGCATTTTCCCTTTCTACCTGCCCATCATCTCTGGGGTTATAGCTTGTGGTGTGACTAGTGGCTATGCCTCTATCTCTTAGGTACTGCTGGACCTCAACACTCATAACGACGGCACCCCTATCTGTGTGTATATAGATGGGGCACCCACACATGCTGAAAATGGATTACAGGCACTTTATTACAGTGGCTGCGGATACATCGGGACACGGAATAGCAAAAGGGAAGCATGAGTATTTATCTATCTTCTTCTTCTTCTTTGGCTTGGCTTCGTGGACGAAGATTTATGGAGGGGGTAAAAAGTCCACGTCAGCTGCAGGCTCGTTTGTGGCTGACAAGTCCGATGCGGGACAGGCAGACACGATTGCAGCGGTTGCAGGGGAAAATTGGTTGGTTGGGGTTGGGTGTTGGGTTTTTCCTCCTTTGCCTTTTGTCAGTGAGGTGGGCTCTGCGGTCTTCTTCAAAGGAGGTTGCTGCCCGCCAAACTGTGAGGCGCCAAGATGCACGGTTTGAGGCGTTATCAGCCCACTGGCGGTGGTCAATGTGGCAGGCACCAAGAGATTTCTTTAGGCAGTCCTTGTACCTTTTCTTTGGTGCACCTCTGTCACGGTGGCCAGTGGAGAGCTCGCCATATAACACGATCTTGGGAAGGCGATGGTCCTCCATTCTGGAGACGTGACCCATCCAGCGCAGCTGGATCTTCAGCAGCGTGGACTCGATGCTGTCGACCTCTGCCATCTCGAGTACTTCGACGTTAGGGATGTAAGCACTCCAATGGATGTTGAGGATGGAGCGGAGACAACGCTGGTGGAAGCGTTCTAGGAGCCGTAGGTGGTGCCAGTAGAGGACCCATGATTCGGAGCTGAACAGGAGTGTGGGTATGACAACGGCTCTGTATACGCTTATCTTTGTGAGGTTTTTCAGTTGGTTGTTTTTCCAGACTCTTTTGTGTAGTCTTCCAAAGGCGCTATTTGCCTTGGCGAGTCTGTTGTCTATCTCATCTATGGCATTAAGGAAATAGATGTTCCTGTTGTAGGAAAGGAGCTGGCCTTTAAAGTCGAGGCTAAGGTGATCGAAAAGTCGTAGCTTTTATCAGCGTGGCTTTATCCGGTATCCGGTCGGTGAACCTGCAGTTTGCACTCTGCACAAATGAGGCAGCCCCTGCTTACCGACCGTACCTCCTCTACCGAGGATGGAAGATTATGGGTCCTTATGAGGTGGAACAGTCTAGCGACTCCTGGGTGGCCCTGCTCATTGTGCAAGCTCTGCAGCTGGGACATGTGGTTGAGGGCCGTACAGGTGCCCCTGGACAGTGCATCTGGAGGTTCGTTGAGCCTCCCTGGACAGTATAGAATGTCGTCACTATACGTAGACAGTTCTATCCTCTAGTGCAGGATTTAATCATTTTTTATCTTCCCCCTGTTCTGGTTATCGAACATAAAAGCCACGGATTGTTGGTCCGTGACAAAGGTGAAGCTTTTACATGCCAGATAATGTCTCCAGTGCCTTACCGCTTCCACAATGGCTTGAGCCTTCTTCTCCACTGCCGAGTGTCTTACCTCGGACCCCTGTAGGGTCCACGAGAAAAAAGCTATCGTTCGCCCCTCCTGGTTCAGAGTGGCAGCCAACTCTGAGGCGTCGGTCTCTAGCTGAAAAGGAATAATCTCATTTATGGATCGCAGGGTTGCTTTTGCAGTCAGATCCTAATCTCCGTAAAGGCATTGATAGCTGCTGGGCCGAGAGGAAAAGTTGAGGCTTTTATGAGTGGACAGGCCCTGTCGGCATTGTTGGGGACCCACTGTGCGTAATATGCAAAAAGTCCCAAACATCTCTTTAAGGTTTTCTGTGAGTGTGGGACCAGGAGGTCTAGAAGTGGGCCCATGCGGGTGGGGTCCGGGCTGCTTTCCCTGTTCTGCACCACATAGCCCAGGATAGCCAGTTTCCTAGCGCTGAAGACGCATTTATCCCTATTATACGTTAAATTGCGTTCCTCTGCTGCCTGAAAAAACGTTGAAGGTTAGAGTCATGGTCAGCTTGCAAGTGGCCGCAAATCATAACTTTGTCCAGGTATGGGAACATTGCCTGGAGTTGGTACTCGTCTACTATGTGATTCATCTCCTGCTGGAACAGGGATAACCCATTGGTGATGCCAAAGGAGAAGTGTATATGCAGTCACTCTCTCTGATGGGCAGCTGGTGGTATGCTGCCTTGAGAACACCTTATACTGAGCAATTGCTGTTTACCATGTCTGCAATACGTGGAAGTGTAAACTTGTTGATCATCTGACTGTAATCAACCACCATTCGCTGCTTCTCCCCTGACTTCACTACAACAACCTGTGCTCTCCAGGGGCTGGAGCTCTTCTCTATTACGCCCTCCTCCAGGAGTCTGCGGACTTCTGCTCTAATGAACTCTCTGACCCTTGGGCTGTACCTCCTTGCTCGGTGGCTACTCGGGTGCAGTTGGGAGTGAGGTACGTGAATAGTGGGGGGGGGGAGGGTTCTATATTCAGAGCCGTCAGGCTACAGTGTCGTCTATTCTTAAGGAGCAGTGGGGAAAGGGCCCATTATGTCCTATCGTGATGCTTTTCAATTGTCACTGAAAGTCCAGCCCCAGTAGGACGGGAGCACAGAGGCGTGGGAGAACTAACAACTTAAACGCTTCATACTCTATGCCCTGTATTTCTAGTGTGACCCTGCAGAAATATTTTATCTTAGCTTCGTGTCTGTTAGGCGCTAATAAAATCTGGTGGTCACTCGGGTATGTGTTTAGAGCAAGGCGTTCTACCAATCTCTGGTCTATGAAACTTTCCGTACTCCCGCTATCCATCAAGCAATTTACTGTCGACCCATTAACTTTCATACTAACAGCAGCATCTGATAAATTGTGTGGACTTGTCTGATTCAAATGCAGAGAGGCCAGCATGGCATGACCTCCATTCTGGTAGCACTCGGTATTCTGGTCATAGTAGCACTCTGTATCATAGTCATCCCGCGATAGTGATGTCCTCTGTCCGGCATCCTTTGCCCAAGATGGCTGACAGCACATGGCACTCTGCTCTGCCTGCCTGAGGAGGAAGAAGAAGGGCTTTCCCGCATCTCATTTGCACGAGAAAGGGCTTTGGCTGGAGCCTTGAGGCTTCTGCAGACTTTCGCTTAATGTCTTCTCTTTCCACACTTTGAACAGTCCTTTTCCCTAGCCGGGCAGTGAGCTCTGGGATGCTTGAGCTATCCGCAAAAAGGGCACGGAGTGCTTCAGTGGGGCTGCAGCTGCTATTTTCTGCCCTTGATCACTCACATTCCTCTCCCTGTGGGGGGGGCTACTGAGTCCAACAATGAGTACTCTTCTAGTTCTCTCCTTGAGTCCTCCAGAGCCTCCGCAATAATCTCTGTCTCTTCCAGCTTAACCATCCCCTTTTCCAGGAGCCTTTGTCTGATTTCTGTAGATCTGATGCTGGCCACGGTCCTGTCCCTTACAAGATCACCTGCATACTCTTGGGCTGATACCGCTTTAAAAGTATAGGTCCTTGCTAAGTCTTTCAGCGCCAGTATAAAATCTCTCACCCACTCCCCTGCTTGCTACAACCTGGTCATAAGCCGGTGCCTAGAGTGTAGCTCACTGTGTCCTCTGTTATAGTGCCTCTGTAGGGTATTCATTGCCTCTTGGTACGATTTAGCGTCTTGTATAAATGAATATGGGCGATCCCCTAGCTGAGCTAACAGTAGCATTAGCATCTCCTCTTCTGATGCTCCTTCAACCCCCACGTAATTAAAAAAAAACATCTCTGCCATCAGCCGAAGTGCGTGCTTGCCCCCGGGGGTTCTGGGATCAAGCTCCAGCCTGACAGGCCTCAGCACTTGGCTAAACCTGAGCCTCTGTTTCGGTGGCTGCGGGGTGGGGGGGCGTATTGGGCCTGATGCTGCGGAAACGTGGGCCCCCTCTGGGGGATCAGGGATAGTTGGGGGTGTCTCGAGGGTAGTAATCCATCCCCACAGTCCTGATGATAAATTGTGATCGGGAGGGCAACTTGCTGTAAGCCCTCCACTTGCACTTGGCGCGATCCTTGGTTATAAACCAGGAACCCATTGGGTTGCATGACCGGTCCCATTCCCGGTAAATTAGCTAGCAGGTGGGGCCCTTGACCTCTCTTTACCTGCTCCAGGATACTTCTATCCCTCTTGTAGTCCACTATGACCACCGGGTGAATCCCTCTCTCTCCCGCGATTTCGATCCCGCAGCTCTCCATCCTTTCTGTCCGGTCCATACTCGGCAGCACATGCGCGGGATCCATCCACATTTCTAGGTCCCTGAGCCGGGCCTCAGCAGAGTCAGGAGCATGGGCAAGGGCAGAAGCAACATCCGTTCTCAAAATATATTAGCCTATTAAATTGATGGCGACTAGCATCAACCACACGAGACAGAGTGCAAGTAAAATGCCAGTTTTAATAGGCTAATATATCCAGCTAGGCCTTGCCTCTGTGCAAGCCTAGGCCAGAATGACTGAGAATGAGCTCCAACCGGTTTATATATACAAGGTCACCAGGTGGTGGCCCCTGGTGACCTAGTGGTGTAATAACATACCACCACAGTCATGTGATTGATTCAGTTCCTCCAGTAGATTATTTGTTGCTCCATATTCCGACATCTTTGTGTCTCCATCTTTTTGGACTAATTTCCATTGAAAATTTAATTTCCCTTTGCACACTCCTTCTGTGAGTTTAGAGACTGATGATATTTTGTGTCAATCCTCAGCAAAGTTAATGGTCATGCCCAATTTTGTGTTGATTACTGTGGTGGTACACCACCAGCAGGGGGCAACATCTATAACTGCAGGAGTGTAAGGGGACAGGACAACACCTGGCCGACTGCCAATCAGTCAGCCTGAATGGATCAAGCCCCACCCGGTTGGATGTCAATCACCCTCTGAGATATAAGCCTGTACCGGCCTCCCGAGGCCTCAGACTGGGTTGCTGCAGCTACAGCCAGCCTGGCTCTGTGGAGGTCTTTGTGGATTAAGGCCTGTTGTTCAGTCTTTACCTTGAGCGTGTCTGATTCTGTCTAACAGCGCACCACAATTACAAGAACTGATATAATGCCTGCACTTTCTGAACCTAAGACATTCTGAGCAATTTATGAAATAGCAGAACAGCATTGACACTTTGTGCCACAAATGGAAAGGGAAGACAAACAAATTAAAAGAAAGAAGAAAAAGAGATGCTCAGGAAACATCAGAAAAATATATTTTAATAATCTTGAAGTTATTCCATAATTTCAGTTGTCCATTTACTGGGTTAGAGAGGTTGTCTGGCATTGAAGAAATGTTGTCAGAACATGTTGCAATCACATCTCTTTTTTGTTGAGTGAGTTTAATTGATAATTATTATTAGACAGATGAAGCAATTTTCTGAACTCTAGTGTGTTGACAGCAAACTCCTATTCTCATCAGGTTAATGGTAGAGCAATGCCAATGGCAGAAACTTAGTGTGATTGTGTGTGTTGGCAGAAGGAGGGAAGTAGAACTCCACATGCATTGTCAATGTGCTCTCTGTTCCCAAAGGATGTCTTAGGCTAAGGAAGTGTAAGCACAACATCTGTACTTGTAATCAACACAAAACTAGGAGTGACCATTAATCTTGCGTGGAGTTTGTCTTCGTCACCCAACATTGTTGAAATATTTACTTAGTAATGACAACATGAGCATTAAGCTTAGTTTGCTCTTGTTTTCCATCCAACCAGAAGCTGCAAATGTGTATTAATTAATGCAATATCTATGATGAAGGGTTCAGGCCTGAAAAGTTGGTTACCCTTTGCTTCCTATAGATGCTACGTGACTTGCTGAGTTTCTCCAGCACTTTTGTTCATTGCACTACAACCACAGCGCCTGCAGACTTTCCTGTTTGAATTGTATTAATTAGTGATTTGGCTGGTCAAGGGAATTTTGTACTTGAAAGTTATCTTTTCAACCATTTTTATATCAACATCTCTATTGTTAGAAATAAAGCTTCACTAAAATCTTTTTGTCAATCGCCTGTTTACGACAAATAGCTGAACATTGTAATAATAACACTGCAGTTCCAAAATCACAAGCATATGCCATCTCATTTTGCCATAAAAGTGAAATTAGATAAATGTTTTGATCAATTTATATTTTGAGAATTCAGCGATTGCAAAGTATTGGGCTACAGCTTGCGACAGATCTTGATTAGTTATGTACTTTCTCTCCTTATTAAAGCACAATTAACATGAACATGTGATCTGTTTAAAGTCAAGTTTATTGTCATCTGATTTCACAAGTATAACTCGACGAAATAATGTTCTTCGGTCCGCGGTGCAAAACGCACAGGCATAACACACATGCAGGCAAACAATACACATGCAGGACAAGTATTCATCTATACAGATAAATAATTAAATAACTAGCTATTGTTTCATGGATATGAGAGACTCAGATGGTTAATGTGAACAGTTCCTTTAGCTGATCAGCATTCTCACTGCCTTTAGAAGAAGCCATTACTCCACCTGGTGGTGCTGGCTCTCATAGTCCTGGATCTCTTTCTCGATGGGAGCAGTTGAAAGATGTTGTGTACCGAAACATCATTCTGCTTGTCCCAATGATTTGCACCCATTCCATAACACTCCAGACCTTTCCCAGTGATGTATCTATCTAACTTATTCTTAAAACATAAGAATGAACCCAGATTTACCATGTCAGATGGCTGCTTGTTCCACACTCCCACTACTTTCTGTGAGAAATTCCTCCTCATGTTCCCCCTAAATCTTTCCCTCTTCACTCTAAAGCCATATTCTCTTGTATTTATCTCTCCTAATCTAAGTGGAAAGAGTCTACTTGTATTTACTCTGTCTATACCTCTCATAATTTTGTAAACCTCTATCAATTCTCCCCTCATTCTTCTACATTCCAAATGAATAAACTCCTAACCTGTAACTCAACTCCTGAAGACCTGGCAAAATTCTAGTAAATCTTCTCTGCACTCTTTAATAAAGTGTAATTGATCTTGTTTCTTCCCATGCAATTTTTGAAAGAGAAATTTTCACATGTTAAGTAAACACATAAACTGTCTCCCTACCTTCCCAGAAAAGCATTATCTCTGAAAGCTTCTTTGGTTCCAAATACCTCAATAACATATTCATATCCAGAATGCACTAATTTAATTTGACTATACTTTGAATACATAACTGCAAAATTACATAAAACCCTTTTGGGAAAAGATCTTATGAGCAATTCCTTTATCTCAGTCATAAGCTAATAATGATATGGACAATTTCAACTGGGAACACTTGTATACTTTGTTATTGATACATTTGAAAAGGCTAGAACACAATTTTCCTCAGTTGGTTATCATAGCAAATTATGAATATAAAATCTTCCCACAGAATTGCCTTTGGTAACCCTCCAAAAATTCATTTGTAGAAACATGTTGCAGAAATTGTTCTACTGATGGAGTGAGAGGTTAATGTTCATAACATAATGTTTTAACAACAGGTATAATTTGCCACAGTAACATGCTAGTTCTGCACTCATTAAGATCCCACAGTTAAATTCTTACCTATCCTATTCATGATACTTCTAAATCAGTAGAAAGTTAAGAATGAGACACAATTTCAAAGATAAATACAATAAAAACCACTGGTATCTGGCAGCTATGGGGATTGGTAGATGATAGAGAAGTGTATTTTACAGTTGCTTGAGACTGTGTGTTGCATGATTGTCAAACTAATGGAAAAGTGCGCCAATTTTAAACTTCCATATTTTATACCTATTTCTTTTTCGTCGTATTTTTGCCAGTTGCTTGAGGCTGCCAGATCAAAGGGATTTTACTGCATATGGTTCATTTAGCAGACTGTTCTCATCCTTCCCAATGCCTATTCATAAAGACTGGATCTTGATCTTTATTTGTAGAGTCATGGAGTCTTACAGTATGGAAACAGACTCAAGGGCCATGCTTGTGGCTGAGGTGGGATGAGTCTTTTAATATGTTGGCTGCTTATCCAAGGCAGTGGGAGGTATAGACAAAGTCAATGTAAAGGAGAGTGATGGAATGAGTTGTGTTCATGATGCTTTTCATTTTCTTGCCACTTTGGATGGAGAAATTCACATGCCAGCTACATAAGATGCTTCTTCTAGCTGGGCAACCAGAATTGTACACAATATAATAAGAACATAAGATCTAGGAGTAGGAGTAATCCATCTGGCCTACTTCTCCATTCAATAGGATCATGGTTGATCTTGCTGTGGACTCAACTCCACTTATTGGATTGTTTTCCATAAACCCTTAATTACTAGAAAATTCAAGAATCTGTCTGTGTCTCAAATGCATTCAATAAGGTAGCCATGACAGCTTCACTTGGCAGAGAATAATCCCCAGATTCACTAACTTTTGGAAGAAGCAGTGGAAGTAGCTTCTACTAGATCAAATAAGGCTCAGCTCTGCCAACCTGCAAGGCAAAGCTTGGGTCTACACAGATAATCCGTAGTCAACTGTGCAATACTGGTAACACAAGGTGCATGTGGCAAGGGATCAAGACCATAACAGGTCGCAAGTCAACCTTGTGAGTTAAAGACAACAAAGCCTTCCTTCCGGATAGACTGAACATCTATGCATAGTTCAATGAGAAGAACAGGCTATTTCCAAAGAAAGCTCCATGCTCCCTGATAAACAGGACCCCCTGCATAGCCATGGCAGAGGTGAGGAGAACCCTATCCAAGGTGGACCCACACAAGGCAGCGGGACCAGACAACATATGTGGTCAGGTACTAAAGGAATGAACCAATCAACTGATAGAAATCCTTATAGACATCTTCAACATGTCACTGCATCAATCTATGGTCCCCATGGGTTTCAAGGCAGCCATCATCCTGTACCAAAGAGGGCGACGGTAACAGGCCTTGATGGCTACTGCCCCATGGCACTGATCTTCACCATTATGAAATATTTCAAGTGGCTGGTAATGGATCGCAAAAAAAAGCATATCTCCCAGAGACATTGGACCTATTTCAATTCACCCATAGATGAAACCGTTCCACTGATGAGGCTATAGCCTTGTCCCTCCACTCCATTCTGACCCACATGGAGAATGACACTTCATATGTCAGGCTGCTGTTCATTGATTTTAGCTCGCCATTTCATATGGTCATTCCCCAGAGGCTGGTGGAGAAGCTACCCTGGCTGGAACTCAACAACCCTCTATGTAACTGGATTCTGGAGAATTCTATTTCATCGGGTTGTACTTGTGTAATCAGACAATAAATAAGCTTGAACTTGAACAAAGTGCAACTCCTAACACTTATTCAAGTTGAATCCCACTTTCCCAGTTCATTTAGACCCTGTTTTAATCTTAGATAAACTTCACTGTCCATTGCAGCACCAATTTTGGTTTTATCCTCAAACTTACTAATCATACAAATTATATTGTCATCCAAGTCATTAATATAGATGACAAACATCAATGGAATGATTACATCTGGAGATGATCCAGAGACCATTGCAGCAGGAATGTAGGCATTTCTTCTTGAGCTGGAGGAGATGACTGAATGGGGTTCAGAGTATGGTGGTTGTTGTCAGTGATGGCTGGGAGCTACTGCTGGTCATCAAGGAGAGATATGTTTGGTGAATGAAATATGGACAGTCAGTTCATGGGCAGTAGAATTTTGCAGGTCAATTTTAAGGAAGTTGGAGGATCAATCAAGGAAGGCTCTCCAGGAGAGCAAAGGAATTGTCAAGTTTGAGCAAGCCAAGGATGGAAATTGACAATGAGGTGAAAAGGGTGGAGTTACATATTTCATTTGTTGTATATGTACATATTCAATTCATTGTGTGCTGTGTGAGAAACATATTATGTGTGTATATGTGTGCACCACGGTCTGGAGAAACCCTGCTTCTTCTGGTTTTATATGTACCAAGATTAAAATAAACTTGAACTTAATGATTATGTGGTTTAAGTGGATCAAAAAGCTCGGGAATCAAATCCAACATTAATTTGTGTAGAGCAATGAAAGGGTTAACTTAAAAGTCAGGGGAAAAAATCTTTAAAAAAAAATAAATATGACTGTGTGGGTAGCATAAATGTCTTGAATTTTGGCACAAGCACTTTGAAAGTAATAAATATTATTGAAGAGGCTTCATGTGCTGGAAAACCTCTGGGTTTTCATTTGGAAACCCAACCTTAAATCTGGGGGACAGTTGTTTTTGTTCAGCCAGGTGGTTAAGGGAGGGAAAAAGAAATAAAATATGTTGCAATTTTGACATGAAAAAACATTAGAGCTAAAAGTAAGATTCAAGTAATAATAGATAAAAGCTAAACACACACACCGTCTTCCATCTGCTATCACTGGAGGCAATAACTGATTGAAATACTGTAAAAGGAAAAATTTTTAGTAGAAAGACAGAAATGCATTAAGTACCTATCTATTATTGATATCAACAATACATTCTGGTCTTAATTCCTGTTCCACTGAAATAACACCCAGCCAAAATGATAATGTGCAAACCAATATTGAACTTGCCTTATGGATCCTTTAACTATATTACCATGAAATTCAGCTCCCAAATAACTACAATTTGGGAGCTATGGGTGCTGATATACTTTGAATTTTTGGCACTGCACATTGGTGCATTTTTATGCTGAGTTGAGCCTTCTGACAAATAATGAAGGGCAGCAGAGCCTTTGAAGCTTAAGTATGGTAGAAGTACATATCATAGTCAAACTGTGTCATGCTTATTTGACCCCCAGAGGTAACTTGGAGCTCAGTGATGCTGCAAATTAATTTTAATTTGCTTGACAAATCCAGAATTTAGCTAATTTGATCTGTTCGTCAACAGCCTTCCATACCATCACATTTATACCATCTGTAAAATTATCAATGACTTGTGTTGATTGATGTTGGATTCATACAGTCAGAGAAACAGGCCCTTGAAACCACACAGTCCAAACTTTAGTCCTCTATATTCATCCTAATTACCAGCCCTTAGACCATATTCTTTAATGTTCTGGTGACTCAAATTCTTGTCTAGACACTTAAATGCATTACAATTTTTCTATAACCCCTTCCTTCTCAGATTATTCTTGTTTCCTTTGGTTGAAGACTCCTCTTCTATGGGGGAAGTCGGTTACTATTTTCTGCTCTTTATTTAGATTTAGATTTATTGATGGAATCATGTGTTTCAAGATACAGTCGAAAGCTTTCTCTCGTATGTAATTCAAAGGCCAGCAAAGAATTGCCATGAGGAGATTGGTCATGGCAGAAGCAGGAGCTAAGTGTTAACTCCTAGGCTTCAGTTACTTTGAAGGAGTCAGTTTCGTGTTGTTAACCTGATGAAACAGGAAGTCAAGTCATCAACTTAAGTTGCTTCAAGAATCTGTTTCAGGAGTGTGAATAATAATTGATTTGTGCAGGTTTAAGACAACACAGAATTATTGCAGTATAGGAGGAGGACAATTACTCCATCATTGATTTGGTGGCTAATGTCACTCTCTTCTTAAATTCATACTTAGTTATCAATCAGTGGATCAAAGTATTCCTGGTTGACATTTTTGTAGTCATTTCAAGTACATTTTCAAACTTCCTGTTCCAGATTCAAAATCAGATTCAAATAAAAGATATTCACATTTTAATCTTTTCATAAAGAATTGTTTTCAATGAATGTTCCTGTAAACGATTAAATAAGTAGCAATCAATGAAGAACACAAATAATTTTGGAGTTCATCTAAACAATTGATTGATATTTTTGGTCTCCAGGACAGATGGATTTTGAACATCCCTGATTTTAAAGTGGGTTCAATGGATTTAAAAATTAAAGGGAAAATTTGTTTAAAAAGATTGAACATAACCTAATAAGAAATTGAAATCAGACCAGAAATAAAGACCATTTTTTTAAAAATCTGGACTTGAAAATTGAGGAAACTACAGAAGCTGAAAATCATGGAGAGTGGTCAAGCTACTTGGTGTTTTCACTGCATCTGTGGAGAGAGTAACAGAGTCAACCATTTTTTTCTTTTTCTGACCACAGATACTGCTTGACCAGTTGAGCATTCCTATCATTCTCTTTTAATTCTTATTTTAGTTCTAAAAGGTTGACTTTTATTTTTTTTTCCTCTCTCTCCCCCCTGATTTGCTGGCTGTTTCTACCATTTTGAGGGTTTTTTTATACCTATAATTTTGCACAGTATCTGAAATGAACAGTCAGAGGAGATGAGGCAGGCAGAAATACTAGGACGATTTAAGGGGAAACTGGACAGGTACTTAAAAAGGCGCAAGGCTCAGAGATATGTGAATTTATTGCAAGTATTATTGCTACAGGCATAATGGTTGGCATAGATGTGATGAGCCAAAAGATCTGTTTCTGTGCAATGCATCTCTAGGACTTTAAAGTACATCGGGAAAGAGGTACAGAAGTATGAGAACCACCAGGCTAAGAAACAGTTTCTTCCCATGGGCAGTGAGACTGCAGAACAGCTGAATTAACTTTAAAATATTTACTTCTTTTTATACATGTGTATATATATTTTATTTTTATATATATATATATATATATATACATATGTTTATGTGTGTGTGTGTGTGTGTGTGTGTGTGTGTGTCATTTGTCTGCATGTGTGTTATGTCTGGATGTGTGTTTGCATGTTTTTGCACCAAGGATCAGAGAACATTGTTTCATTGGGTTGTACTTGTACAATCAGATGATAATGAAATTTGAAACTTGAATACACTCAATGGAACAAGAGATGTGTAAAGGAAATCATGTTTGGCTAACTTATCAAAGTTCTTTGAAGATCTATCAAGAAGAATAGATGAGACAATTAATCAATGTGGTACTTTTATGATTTTTAAAAGGTTTTGACATGGTTGGAACAAGGTAAGAATTAGCAGTAATAAAGCTGGCATGGAATGACAATTGATTAGTGGATTGGAAACAAAAAGTAGAAATCAACAGATTCTTCTTGAGCTAGGAGTCTGTGACCTGAATGTCCATTTTTAAATATAATTTCAAGAATCAATTATTTGAAACATTTCTTTTATTGACTGTTGTAATCTAGAATAAAATATTGGATTGAATGGTGTTTAATATTTATTTTAGTTAAGTTGAAATCAAGAATTAATGTTGTATGATGAGATGCACTTGCTTCTGCAATTGATAGATTATCCTCCTCTATCTTCTTCATGGAGCCTTGCATACACATCCAAAGATAACTTGAACCATCTCCAAACGATAATTTTCACAGGCTACTCTCACAAAGAGAGTAGATTCTGAGCCATTCCATCACATCCAATTTCACTTTTAAATACTTTGTGGATGATCTCAATCTGGCAGTGCATGAGACCATGGACAGATAGGTGAGGATGGGAATGGGAAAGGTAGTTGAAAGGTATCATTGGGAGATCCTCGCTATTGTGGCAGACACAGCCGAGATGAAGCAATCTCCTTTCCCCATGGCGAGTATCAAAATCCAGAAGGTAATGGATTTTGGATTTTATCGAGGCATTTGACAATTCAGAAAGTCATGAAGTATGGGATCCATGGAACTTTGGCTCTGTGGTTAAAAATAATAGGCTTGCAGGTAGAAAGCAGAGAGTAGTAGTGGAAGAAAAGTATTCTGCCTGGAGGTAAGTGATGAGTGGAGTACCACAGGATCTCTTCTGGAACCCCTGCTCCTTGTGAACTTTATAAAGGACCTGGATGAAGAGGCGGAAGGATGGGTCTGTGAGCTTGCCGATGATGTGAAGGTTTGAGGAGTTGTGGATGGAGCTGAAGGTTGTTGAAAGTTACAAGAGGATATAGACAGGATGCAGATTTGGGTGGAGAAGAGCCAGATGGAATTTAATCTGGATGTGTGAGGTGATGCATTATGAAGGACAACCAGAAGGCTGAGTACAGGGTTGATGGTTGGTTACTTAAGAATGCGGATGAACAGTGGGACCTTGGGGTTCAAATCCATACATCCCTCAATGTCGCTGCACAGGTTGATAGGGTAATTAAGAAGGTCTATGGGATGCTGGCCTTCATTAATAGGGGGATTGAGTTCAAGAGTAGAGAGGCCATGTTGCAACTCTACAAATCGCTTGTGAGATCAGTTCTGGTCACTTCATTATAGGAAGGATGTGGAAGCTATGGAGAGGGAGATATACATACATACACACATGCACTAAACCAAGATGAAAGAAATATAGGAATTCCAGAGCTCCACAGAAATATAGTGATTATAGCCTATCACGATATTTCAGTGTATAACTGGTAAAATAAAACTTATAATATCTAATTTAATAATATGACAAAGTATTGTATGGTTGCATTCACTAATTATCTGCAGAGGTTCGGTAGGTTAATTCCAGTAAGGAAAGGATTGTCTAATCCCCAAAATGTGTCATGTCTCTGGCCCTTACTTTCTCAGGCCTCTCCCATGTTCCTCTTTTTAAATTTACCATCTCTTTTTCTGTACATACCTTGAGTTTGTCCTATCTCTCCATATCATGAGTTTCTCTCTCTTTCTCTCTCTATGTCTGTCTGTCCTGGTCATTCTTGGTTTCCTGGTCATTCTTTATTCTTCTACCGAAACCCTCAGGTTACAATTCTCATTGTTCCTATTCCATGTCTCTTACTTTCTTCCTGAGTCTTTTGCATCTATTGATGCTGAGTCTTCCTCCAACCTGGATTTGTCCCTTTATCTCACTATGATATCCCTTTGTTCATTCTTCTCTCTCCCCTCCCCCCCCCCACCCTATCACACCCTCTCCCTATCTATCCTAGGCCCATCTCCCTCTTTCTTGTCCCAAAGCTCACTCTATCCATATCCTGGGTCCCATTCCATCCCATGTATCTCCTTCTCTGATCTTCTTCTCTAACTCAAGGCTTCAACTATTCAAGGTCTGTTGATCTATCTCCCCAGTTTCCCTCTATCCCAAGCCTCTTTCTATCTCATATTTTTCTTTATCTGGGGTTCCTCACTCTGTCCTGCATCACTTTATCCCATCTCCTCTCTCACTGTCCCTAACGTCCTTGTTGATTTATCTTTCTCACTATCCCAGGTCTCTTTTTCTCTTCTGGGTCTCCTTACCACTCAGTACTTTCTCTCCCAGGTCTTTTTCTATCACTCCCTCTCGATCCTGGATTTATCTCCCAGATTTATGTCCCACCACCCCCCCCACCCCCAACTCACACACAAATATAAGCTCTATCTCTCTCTCTGCATTCCAAGTCTCTGTCTCTCTATTCTGTGCTTCTATCTATTCCATGCTTCTTTCTCTCCCTCTCTATATCCAGTGCCTCCCACCCCCATCCTGTGTCTCTCCCTTTTTCCTGGGTCTTTCTCTCTTTAAACTCACCAGGACAACTTTCACTCGAGCCAAAGCTCACTCCTCTCTGACAACTGCCAAGAAATAAAAAATATAATTTCTACTTGAGGGCTAATTTTAAATGGAACACCGTTAATCAGTTTGATCCTTTCTGAAAGTGGCAAGCGCAGCTGAATTAATACAGGCAGATGAAACACGGGTGGGATGGGATATCGGAGCCTCAACTGCGAGAACCTTACAGTGTAGCCCCAACTAGATGACGATGTCTCTCTCTCTCCATGTAAGCATCGCGAGATTTAGCAGGACCACAGTGTCTTCGCTTATGCATGTTGGAGTATGGGGGCAGTAGAGAGTAGCCGCCAATCATTCCCTCAACTTATAGTCTGGCCTTGCTATTATTCCTGATTCACTGATGCCTGCATGCCTAATGGAAAGTTGGGGAGCAGACAGTACTCCAACTTAAATTCTAAAACTTGTTGGGTGAGGAATCTTCTCTCAAATCGACAATCACATCTCCCTCATTGGTGAAGTTGATCCTTTTTTTTAAACAGAGGTGCTGGAGCGGCACTCCGATGAGCTCCGGCAACACCGCAGCCCTGGGCTTTTCTCTTTGGAATGTAGAGGTATGAGAGGAGCATTCATAGAGTTCTACAAGATTATGAGAGGCATAGATAGGGTGAACAACTAGCACCTGTTTCCCAGGGCAGGAATAGTAAACACCAGAGGACCTGTGTACAAAGTAAAGGGAGGGAAGTTTACGGGAAACATCAGGGGTAAGATTTTTACACAGAGAATTCTGGTTGCCTGGAATGCCTGGATGGTTGTGGAGGCTAAAAATATTAGGGCCATTTAAGATACTCTTAGACAGGGACATGGATAGAAGAAAAATAGAGGGTTATGGGGTAGGAAGGGTTTAGTACTTTTTTCTAAGGAATATATGGGTTGATAGCTGAAGGGTTCTATGTTCTGTTGGTTAAAGTTGAGGAGTAAGGGGGTTAGAGGGGATCCATGAAAATCAGAGAGCAAGTGTTGTCAGAACATTAAAAAAACACATGAATCTCAAATGCATGAAAGGATGCAGATCACATGTTAGTAAAAGGGATCAGATGAGAAGACCAGAAAAGTCCATAAGATTAGCTTTGATCTACACGAATATGGTGGGATGAAGGGTCTATTTCTGTGCTGCATGACTGTATGTTTTATAATTCACAGAGATGATGGTATTTTTAAAGTTGATCTTTGATCTGAACTTCATGCAAATCTGAACGTCTTTTTAACTTATTGAACGTCAATATCTTTCAACACTTAAAGTGCAAATCCCCTTGTTCCTTTGTTAGATTTTCCTGCAGCTGGGACACTGCACTTCTCCCATATCATGGCACTCTTTAAATATTCAACATGTTACCCATCTCTTGTGAATCTTATGATAATCAGAGTGAGTGATCGTTGGCTCCAGTGGGCCATGCCAAGAACACTTATGTTAGACATGAAGTAAGGCCCCAGGTCAAACATTAAAGCAGTAGTATTTTAAACAAAAGTTTCTCTCACGAGGTGATTAATAATTGGCTCCAAAGTTTGTACTTTAACTTCATACTCAAATGGATGTCCTTTGATACAATCCAAACTCAATCATTAATGACTTCTTACAGAAGAAGGTTTAATCCCAGATACAGATGAAACATTTCTGGGCTATATTTTGTGGTTTGACATGAAAATAAATCAGCATTTAAATGAAATGCTGGAAATCAAAATAAACACAGAAATTGGTGGAAATATTCAAGGGGCAGAGAGCATCTGTAAAGGTCGCAGCAGAGATGAAGACAATTGGCATTTTAGGTAACCAAGCTGCTGAGCGATTCCACACGTTTTCCCTATCCCTCTGACTCCTTTCCTTCAGTTCTTGCATTCACAGATCTACATCCCCCCACCCCCACTCACCAATCAATTCTCAACTTTTCTTTCCTGCCCTCCCACCCATGTTCACCTACGGCCTCCTGTCTGTTGGCCTGTGCTCCTCCTCCACCTACCATTTTTATTCAGGTGCCTGCTTGCTTTTTGCTCACACCTTGACAATAGGTTCAGGCCCGAATCCTTGGTTTTATATCTTTGCCTCCTATGGACCCTGTGAGACCTGTTGTGTTTCTCCTGCACTTTTATGTATTTACCACAACCACAGCAACTGCAGATATTCTTGTTTCGCCACAAATATTTCAAGGACCATTCCGTTATTTGGTGTTCTGGTGCATGGAACGCGGGCACACCTTCTGTCCAATGGAATGAAAAGGTGGGAAGTTAGGGAGAACTCTGTATGGAAGTTATTTCCCACCGGAAGCTGTCTACTTCTGGATTTCTGCCTCTTTTGGTTACTGAGGAGAAGAATGAGGGATCTGCATCTCTTTCATAAATGGGGCAGGAAGTGGCTGGTAGGGCAGATGGGTGAGTATCTTGTTAGAAGGTGCCCTCCTTCTGCTGATTATTCAGATCTTCTGTAGGCTCTTGATTGGGTTCTTCTCCACTTTAAGTGGTTCAGGGCAAGAGGTTCCCGAGAGTCTTCTCAGTGGTGAGGAGCCTCGGGTGTTTGAGCTGTAGTTTGCTTTCTTACCCCTTAAGAACATGTCATAGTTGGGTTGCCTTTTGCTATTGAAGTTCATGCGCCCTCTCCATCCACAATCTGGTATTTAGGTCCTAGGTATTCAATCTGGCTTTCAGGTGTCTATAGAGCTCTGTCTTTTTTTCCAAATGGAGACGAGGTTTCCAGATTAGGAACACTTTACATTTGTAGTTGATTAGCTTCTCGAGTTCCTGCTGAAGAAACTGGTGCTAATGATGGCAGGCTTTGACACACCTCATAAGTTGTGGACCCTGAGGGATGGGAGCTGACAGGTTGCCCTTGAAGAGCTGTTTGAAAAAAGCTGTGCTTGTGAGATTCTGGAGAGCAGCGAGAGTGCTGAGCTATAGAAGGAGAAGAATAATGCTGCATGCAAAAATACATATTGTGCACACTGTGAATATTACTGCCAGGTAACCTCATGCAGAACAGACACAGGCGCTGTACAGTAAAGGCTTAATAGATGTTTGTTGTCACAAAAGAACTTCAGTGGAACACGAAAGTCTGCAAACACTGTGATACTTCAAAATATGACCCAAGTTATCACCTGACACATTAATTGCGAATATGCTGAAGAACCATTCAAAACTAACTTTTTTTTTGAGCACCAAGAAAATTCAGAGACATTATTTGTTCAGGACCTTTCTGTAACATTACCCAGGCAGTTTATTCCTCCAAATAGGAACATAGCATTATAAATATTTATAATATCAACTTAGATTTCGAGTTTCTTTGCAAGCAGTTTGAAACAGTGTATATTTTCTGTGTCCTTTTGTTGTCTTTGTCTTCTTGTGATTCAAGAGGGCAGTGGGCTGTTTGATTTTTTTCCCCTCTCGATGCTGCCTACCCCCATTAGCTACAGATCAGACTGTCATGCATTCCATTAAAGCCTTACCACAAGTCTACAATTGTTCCTGAGAAACATGCTGACAATGTCTTCATCAGCCTCCTGTGGTTAGATGACTCAGTAAAACATTTCCATTGAATGTTCCATGTAGAATAATTATATGAGGAGAAAAGAGATCGAGCAGTTAGATGTCTCCATTGTTCAATGTTCTATCATTTACTCCAAAAGGAGACATTTGATGGAAGGGACATGCCAACCAGTCTTGGTTTTTAAAATGCCTCTCTTGAATAACAAATCATACCAGCTAATGCACAAGCTGAGCATCAAGGAACAACAAAAACTGATTCTCCTTAGGAATAAAAACAATAATGATGGAAGAACTCAGCAGGACGTCTCACAGCTGCCATAGGAGGTAAAAATATGCAACTGACGTTCTAGGCCTGAGCCCTTCTCCTTGCGTTCTTCCAGCATTCTTGCACTTTTACAACAATCACAGCGTTTTTCATACTTCGAAGAAGGGCTCTGTGTTGGTTGTACAGCTTTACCCCTTTTGGACGTTGCAAGGCCCTCTGAGTTCCTCCAGATATTCTTGTGTGCTTACTATCATCATGGTGTCTGCAGCATTTAGGATTCTGCTCTCTTTCGGGAGAGCACAATTCTCTTCCACAATTCGGGCAGAAATTACCAGACAGGTGCACTATCCAGTCAGTATTGTCCAAGTTATGAACTGTCAGAATTTTGCATAGGAAATTGAGTCAGCCTACATGGTGTGCGGTTCCACTGGCTCAAGATGCTTCTATTTCCTGCCACCCCCCACCCCATGTAGGTTAACCTCTGGAAGTTGAGCTGAAGAAGTGTGAAAAATTCCAGAAGAGTCTGCTGGCCAGGAGGAGAAAGGGAATGTGTTGTATTAGTTCAAGGATTTTGTTCTTGTCAGAATTAGAATCAGAATTTAATTATCATGTATATGCCACAAAATTTGTTGTTTTGTGGCAGCATTACAGATGCAAAATTGTTGTAAAGTCCATTTAAAAATGAATAAATAAAATAGTGCAATAGAAGAGAAAGTGAGCTAGTCTCTGTGATTCATTGTCCATTCAGAAATCTGATGGCAGAGGTGAAGAAGCTGTTTCGGTACTACTGGGTGTTCATCTTCAGGCTCCTGTACCTCCTTCCTGATGGTAGCAGTGAGAACAGGGCATGGCCTGAGTGGTGAGGGTCCTTGACAATAGAGGCTGTTTCTTGAAAACTGCCTCTTGTAGATGTCCTACTGGAGTGAAGGCTGGTGCCCATGATGATACTGATTGAGTTCACAACTCCCTGCAGTTTTTTCCTGTCCTGAGCATTGGCACCTCCATACCAGACAGTGATGCAGATAGTCAGAATGCTCTCCCGTACAGTTGTCTTTGGTGACATATGTTGTTCGTGTTCATGTGGGTCCCACAGGTTAAGAACCAGACTGAGGTGGATGGTAAAAGAAGAAACTGTGGGGTTGATTTGTCAAGTAAACCTTTACACACACACACTGTCGGACTCTGGCTTTACCTTACTCTTAATTTAGTCTATGTGTAGTCTGAGTCCAGTGTGTTCTTTGAATGAAGTGATAGGAGAAGGTATTTGGTTCAACAGTCAATTTATTACACAGCACAAGAATAAAACTTAACAGAGCTCTGGGTCACTCATTAGTTCATAGGTCACCTGCACAGTGAGCTACTCCCCAAGACTGACCCCTATTGTCCAGTTGGCTCAGGTTATATAGATCAACCTTATCATACAGAACAAAAGTTGGCTTCCTTTGCTAGATTTCATTATCATACTGTTAGGAATTAAAGTACCTTTAAAGAAATTGCTCGAGACAAAAATTGAGAACAAAGAACATTTATTACTACAACAATGCAAAGTTGGGTGCTTCCCCTTACCCTGGGAATACACCCACATACTGGGGCTCACCCAACTTTTATACAGTCAATTTCAGTATCAGAATGCCCTCCCCCTTACATTCTTCTGCCCCCTGGATGGGTTTGGCATAGGTAATTCTTCCTGCCTACGTGCAGTTTCAGTACACTTGGAGGACCAGGGGGTATCCTGTGGGTGTCCCATCATGTCATTGTCCTTATTCACACCTTCCTGATTCTCTGGGCTACAGTCTCTTAATATGCAGAGTTGACTCATTCTATCTAGGGTTGGCTAATTTCATATGTATAAATCTGTGTATGGTTAGCTAATTAGAAATGTATGACTTGGTACTTCTGTCCAGGGCTAGGAGACCCTTATCTGATCCAGACTACCTCAACTTCCTACATTCTATTGTACCTTACCATTCCTTATCTTAGTCCTATGGTCTTGTCACAAAGGATAGAAGATTCTTATGTTAATCGTGCTGACTCTGCTTTCCTGCATCCTAAGCCCCAAACTTATCCTGTTTGAACTGGTTTCAGCCATTTTACTGATGAACTTTAGTTTCTTCCATGTTCATAATTTTAGGTCAATTTTCCCATCTCTCACAATCCTCACTTTTCTTTTAGATCAGTAATACTGATCTTTCACCATGATCAGTGTTACTGATCTTTGGTTACTAGTGTCAGTGTGACTGATCCCCCCCCCCCCTTTTCCTCACTTTTCTTTTAGATCAGTAACACTGATCTTTCAAGTGTAAGGTGTAGTTTTACCCAGCTGGTCAATAACCGAATTGTAATGTCTGTGTAAAGTCTTTAGGTAGGGGAGCACCATGAAGGTCAGGGGAGTGAGTCCAGCTGCTTATTAGGGTTTGGAGTATCAGGCTCCAGTTCTCAGTAAAGAGTCTAGTCCATCCCATACGTTGAAATATGGAAGCAGTGTCTTTGAAGCACACGACCTTTGTAAGTGTTGTCCCGACGAAGTCTGTGAGAGGCGCTGCGTTCAGCAGCGAACGAGTCGCAGTCTATGAGAAGCGCTGCCTTCAGCAGCGAACGAGTCGCAGTCTATGAGAAGCGCTGCCTTCAGCAGCGAACGAGTCGCAGTCTATGAGAAGCGCTGCCTTCAGCAGCGAACGAGTCGCAGTCTATGAGAAGCGCTGCCTTCAGCAGCGAACGAGTAGCAGTAGTCAGGCGGTTCCGTTTGATTGTGGCTAGTATCTGATGTCCCCTTCAGCCCCGAACCCTAGGGCCACCGATCTCCGAAGGCTGTTTGGAGCCTGATATTAAAGTGTCAAGCAGCTCACGTTGTTGGAAACTGGTGCTCCCTTTCATGGGGTGATGAAAAGAGACCAAGCTGGGGGGATTGTTTCTTGTGATTTAACTGTGTGTTGCAGCTTGTCTGCTAACATTAGCATATATATCATTGAACTTGTGAGTTGCAGCCTGTCTGTGTACATTAGCATATGTATTAACTCTCTCTCTCTCTGTTACATGTACAATGCTGACTACCATTCTGTCTGTCTTTGTCCCACCATGTCCTTTGTGCTATCGCTTCAAAACTCCTGTCTTTAATACCTGTGTAGGCTAAGATACAAATTAGATGTACTCCACTAAAGCTGTTCAGTTCCCCTGGTCCGTATTGGAATCCCTTGTTAACCCATATCCCACTATGACTATACATTAAATCTATGCCCTGTCTACATTCTAAAGGAGCACAATTGTAACCTCTGCTGCCCCTATTCCAGGGGGACTTAAAACATTAACGAACAATATTCCAAAAAATGAGTAAAACAACAATGAAAGTAAAACCCATTGAAAGCAGCAATAAAATATAACAATAACTGAATAAACAACAATAAATGTAAAGCTCATTGAAAACAGCAATAAAATACACAAAAACTGAATAAACCACGATAAATGTAAAGCTCATTGAAAACAGCAATAAAATACACAAAACTGAATAAACCACGATAAATGTAAAGCTCATTGAAAACAGCAATAAAATACACAAAACTGAATAAACCATTAAAAAAAACGAATAAAATTGTAACATTATGGCACTTTGTCATTAATTCTTTGAATGTGGGTCCAGCCTTTCTCTCTTGTTCTTACTGCGGTGTCTGTAATTAAAAGTACACAGAAGGGACCATCCCAGGCAGGTTTTAGTTGATCCTCTTGCCATGCTTTTACATATAACCAATCACTAGATTTTAATAAAATGAATAACAATCTGACTTTCCTTTGTGTTAGTGTAAAAATTGTAAAATGAAACACAAACCATATTTGCATGGGTTTTGAATATGTTAGACCTTATTAAAATGCAGTTGGAGCTGCTTGTCTGTATGGGGCACAACCCTCCAATTTGTTAGAGTGAGTACATAACAGACATTGCAGCACAAGAGCCCCTGCAAGAGAACTTGAAACATATTCAACCTTTAGTTCTGCCTTAAGTAAAATGCCTTGTGCCACAGCTCACAGGAGCTGGCCTTATTTAAAACAGTCTGTAAAACAGGCACCAAAAAAAAGTTAAAAGATGTTCTTATGAAGATTGCACACACAATAATTTAAGTACAGGCTAGTTTCTATTATATTCCACTTAAAAGTTCTGCTGCATGAATCCTGGAGCTTGTGGAGTCATTATTGAATCAAGAAATATTGGTACCATGCCAATCTCATTCTAACATGCCAATTTCTCCAGTCCTTAAGTCAAGATGTACTGAATAGCATCTGGTACAAGATCTGTGAGTTCTTAATGATATTATTATTCTTATGCACCCAATTGTTCTGAACTATGCCACCAATTTAAATCATATTCCACCTATTGCAGTACTCACACAGCACCATAGACCAGTTCGCAGGTTTATTTCTCCATTAAGCTGAATCCAGTTGCGCAGGGTTTACCTCCGTGATTATTTACAATGTAACTTCCGCACTACCGGATTTAAATATAAACCTGATGAATGGGGGAAAGTTATCATGAATTAAATAACAGCGGCAATACAGAGAAATTGTGCTGAGGCATTAATTTCACTCCAGAGGAAAATGCACCAGAGAAATGAATGATTAAACTTATAGGAATCCCCATAGGAATCCCCAGAGGTATCTTTATTCTCCAGAGGTGGGTGATCTTTAAACTCACGGACCTTGACTGCTGAATGTGTAGAAGAAATGTATTAAATGTGTTGATAGGGCTCCATACCTCTAACTGCAAGACAAGAGCCTGAAGCCTCAATTTCAAGTGCCACAGTGCACTTAAAGGGACATGCACACTCCCCCTTCAACTGGCTGATCCAGCCACTTTACACATCATATCCTTTCTTTATCTCACATACATTTAAAGTTAAGATGTATAGAACTCACCCTATTTGCGCAAACATTTCTCCCTGCAAATGTTATAACATCACTATTCTCAGGTAGTCCCTGTGCAAAATCACATTTGAATACAATTTATTTCATAAATTGGAATTAACTGGTAGTTAAATTCGCTAATTCTTCAGTATTGAAAAATGATCCTTTATGACATTTAAATTTTAGCATGAATTTTAATCAATATTGGTCAGTGACTGAAGTGGGAAGTCATGATTTATGAAATTATCTCTGGTCTCTACTCTCCCACTCCCTGCACTTCTCCCAACATTCAGGAGCTGGCACACAGTCCCTGCCTTTTCCATGTTACTCATCTACTATTACTTTAACTGCTTGCATCAAAATGTTAGCCTTTGCTTTCTGCTTATCCTCAGATGTCTGGACAAATGCTTTTTGTGTGATCTGTAGAAGCTGGGTTATTCCCTGCTCATGCCAATTTTCTGTCTTTTGTAATTTTCTCTTAATGTCTGGGGCTGAGTTGGTAACAAAACCTGTTAGTACCAATTGTTCCCCTGCTGGGGATTCTATGTCGAGACCCCCATATTGTATATATATTTGGTCCCAAAAATTGGTCTAACTGTTCAGCACATCCCTGGGGATCTTCTATCAGGGAGGTCAGTTCTTTCTTAAAGTTACACACTTCAGTACTGGTCAGGGGCACATTTACGAAACCGAGACCCTCTCCCATGGGAACTTCCCACAGTGGTCTCATCCAATTGGTTTCTAGCTTATTAGGTCTGGGTTCCTGCTCCCTGGGAAATGAATCAAAGGGTTCTGCCCTTTCTTCCTGAAGAGTCTCACGCTGTTCTGAATTAAAGTTACCTCTCTCTCCTGCCAACAGAGGTGGTAATCGAGTGCTTTGTGAGCAAGTTATCATACCACTCCTGCTCTCTTCTCTCTTCTCTAGTGGTGGGGGAGGTGGGGAAGGTGCAGAAGGGTAGGTCATAGGAGGGGAAGGAAAGATAGGAGCCGGCATAGGAGGAACATAGGGTGCAGGGAGGGAATGTAACACATCCCAACCCTGTGATTCAGGGACAAGAGGTTCCTCCTCTCTCTTATCCCTGGATTCTTTCTCATTCAAAACCAGCTGTTCAATGGATCCCTTGAGCCAGCAGGCTGCATATTCCCTGCTCTCAACATTGTCTGGCTGGTTTTGATAGAGCCATAAGTTCAAAGCTTCACACATCCATTCATCCTCGGATCCGAATTTTGGCCAGTACACGGAGCTCCCTTTAACCGGGTATCTCACCCATTCATTACAACAATACCTGACCGTCGTCAGTTTGTCTTTACCGCGGGTCTTTCCTGTGCCCCACTCAGATAACATCATCCCAAGCGGGCTGTACGTAGCTATCTGGTGGTCACGTCCTGTGTCAGGACTCTCATCTCTACTGCCCGCTATTCCCATACTTAGGAACAAGTAAAATACTCTTACCGAGTTCTGGCAGTACTGCTCTAGCGCGCGTCCTTCCGCCGTTTGTTCTCAATGCCTCTTCTCGGATATCACTCGCTTCTTCCACTGACCAGCCACCCATCGCCCGTGAGTCCAGCTGAATCAGCCGGGGTGCACCTACTCTCGTCGTCGGGGTACTCTGTCAGTGGAGGGAGTGTGATCCCGGACGAGCCCCCATTTGTTAGGAATTAAAGTACCTTTAAAGAAATTGCTCGAGACAAAAATTGAGAACAAAGAACATTTATTACTACAACAATGCAAAGTTGGGTGCTTCCCCTTACCCTGGGAATACACCCACATACTGGGGCTCACCCAACTTTTATACAGTCAATTTCAGTATCAGAATGCCCTCCCCCTTACATTCTTCTGCCCCCTGGATGGGTTTGGCATAGGTAATTCTTCCTGCCTACGTGCAGTTTCAGTACACTTGGAGGACCAGGGGGTATCCTGTGGGTGTCCCATCATGTCATTGTCCTTATTCACACCTTCCTGATTCTCTGGGCTACAGTCTCTTAATATGCAGAGTTGACTCATTCTATCTAGGGTTGGCTAATTTCATATGTATAAATCTGTGTATGGTTAGCTAATTAGAAATGTATGACTTGGTACTTCTGTCCAGGGCTAGGAGACCCTTATCTGATCCAGACTACCTCAACTTCCTACATTCTATTGTACCTTACCATTCCTTATCTTAGTCCTATGGTCTTGTCACAAAGGATAGAAGATTCTTATGTTAATCGTGCTGACTCTGCTTTCCTGCATCCTAAGCCCCAAACTTATCCTGTTTGAACTGGTTTCAGCCATTTTACTGATGAACTTTAGTTTCTTCCATGTTCATAATTTTAGGTCAATTTTCCCATCTCTCACAATACAGAACAAAAGTTGTCTTTCTTTGCTAGATCTTTTTGCATAAGGGTTATCACAAGTCATCTCCTGTTTTGCAGATATCTGGGGTGTAGCACTCCCATCTTAATCCTCCAGGCCAGACTATCCCGTTGTGTTGATCAGAAATTAATTCATCCCCAGATATTTCTAATCACCATTCTGTTCTTGTCCGGCCAATTTCTGCTGTTCTCTTTAACACCTCCTCCTGCCTTAATCTTCCGCCTAGACTTGTTTTCCATTCCCTTTGTTTCTTACAGGCCATTCTTTGTTCTGATCTGGCCTGTGTCTCCTGTGCTACTCACCACCTCCTTTAGTTTGAGCATTCCTCCTAAATCGTTTTATGCATTTCCTCTCCCTGTATTTTGGAGAGACAATTTTGTTCAGCCAACTTTGCTCCATGCTGTGATTGCTACTTAATCACATTCCTTTTTCCCTGAACCATGCAGTAAATATACATTTATTAATTAATCATTTATTTCATACTGTTTTAACCCTTAGATTCCAACAACACACACACACACACACACACACACACACACACACACACACACACACACACACACACACACACACACACACACAGAGTACACAGGGGGAAAAACTATACACTTTGGAGCAACGAAAGATAACTGACAAAACTAATAGAGTTACAGTAACAAACACATTCAACACACACGCTCTAGGCGATCGGACGTGCCCACACCCCTTGGTCAGTATGGGCATGGCTCTTGCTACTTAGCCTCGGGACTCACCCCAACCCAATATGAAAGGTGATACTCACAATCCACAAGGAGTCCAAAGAGGCAGAACAAAGGAGCACATGGTTTTATGGTTCTGGGGGCAAAGCTGGGGAGCCAATCATACGGCTAGTATGGGCCCCATTAGTGGCTGTGTCCAATGGCTCAAGGCCAAGTGCAGGGGCTCAGCAGGGGTGAACTGAGGTGATTCACCTGGGCAAATCGTGAGGGTCACCTTGATGGTTTGGGGTGAGTTTCTGACCTTGATTGGCAGGAGGTGTGTGAGAGATAATAGAATATAGGAAGTAAAGCTAGTATGAATGAAATAAGGAATACGAGACTAGATTAGAGGAAGTTAAGTAAGTGCTGAGTTGGGATGATAGTATAATAGAATAAGGGTCTTATAGTGATAGAAAGAATTAGCAAGTTCT
The DNA here is from genome assembly GCF_036971445.1 of Narcine bancroftii. Taxonomy (NCBI): domain Eukaryota; kingdom Metazoa; phylum Chordata; class Chondrichthyes; order Torpediniformes; family Narcinidae; genus Narcine; species Narcine bancroftii. The sequence goes on along the minus strand of NC_091474.1, from coordinate 139,823,003 downwards.
GCAGAATTAGTAAGTCCTGGGGGTTGAGATGTGTGAATAAGGACAAAGGGAGATTCATGAATAAGGACAATGACATGATGGGATCCAGACAGGATACCCCATGAGCTTTCAAGTTACAGAAACTGCACGTAGGCAGACAGAATTACCAAATGCCAAACCAATCCAGGAGGCAGAAGAATGTTAAGGGAGGGAGGGTATCTCTACACTGAAATGAACTGTATAAAAGTTGGGTGAGCCCCAGTATGTGTGTGTATTCCCATGGTAAGGGGAAGCACCCAACTTTCACTGTTGTACAATAAATGTTCTTTGTTCTCAATTTTTGTCTCGAGCGAAATCTGTGAAGGTACTTCTGTTTCTCACAGGTGTGTCCTCTGAATAGAAGTGCAGCAGCGCCGCCCAGTAGTGGACACTGCCTCTCCATTGCAACATACCAAATCTCCTCAAACTCCTCTAAAGTTTTCTTCTTGATTACATCGACATGAAGCCCCCAGGATAGATCTTCAGAGATGTTTAACACACAGGAATTTGAAGTTTTTTACCCTTTCCACTGCTGACCCCTTGATGAGGACTGGTTGGTGTTTTCCAGATTTATCTCTCCTGAAGCGCACAATCAGTTCCTTAGTTTTGCTAACATTGAGTGCAAGGTTGTGGTTGTGACAGCACTCAACCAGCTAATCAATCTCATTCCTGTACACTTCCTCATTGCCCTCTGTGCTTCTTCTGATAACCATGGTGTGAGTAAGTGGACTAAGCACACATCCTTGTTGTCTCCCTGTGTTGATTGTCAGTGTGAAGGAGGAGATGTTGTTTCCATTTCATCCTGACTGTGGCCCTCCCAGTGAGATCCTTCTTGTACAACTGGAGCAACTCTCTCCATGCACCATATAACAATTACAGCATAGAAACAGGCCAATTTGGCCCTTCTAGTCCATGCTGAACACTTTCTCCCACCTAACCCCACCAACCTATACTCAACCTGTAACCCTCCATTCCTTTCCCTTCCATATACATATTCAACTTTTCCTTAAATGCTAATATTGAGCCTACCTCTGCCACTTCGTCTGGAAGCTCGTTTCACACACCCGCCACTCTCTGAGTAAAGATGTCCCCCCTCGTGCTTCTTCTAAAAATTTTTCTCCCTAACTCTTAATTATGTATCTCCCCCTTTCTTAAAGGAAAAAGCTTCTCTATGTCAACTCTATCTATACCCCTAATAATTTTAAATTATACAATCAAATTCCCCTCAACCTTGTATGCTCCAAAGAATAAAGACCTAACTTATTTTACCTTTCCCTATAACTTAGACCCTGTAACCCCAGCAACATTCTAAAAAATCTCTGCAATCTCTCCAATTCATTGATATCTCTCCTTTACATTGATGATCAAAATGCAGTACTCCAAATTTGGCCTCACCAATGCCATGTAGAATTTTAACATAACTTCCCAGCTCCTATACTCAGTGGTATGAGTTATAAAGGCCAAAATACCATAAGTTTTCTTCACCACCCTATCCTCATGTGACTTCAGGGAACTATGTCCCATTATTGCTAGATCTCTCTGTTCTACTGCATTCGTCAATGCCCTACCATTCATCATGTATGTCGTATTTTGATTAGCTCTACAAAAATTCAGCACCTCACACTTATCTGCATGAAACTCCATGTGCCATTTTGCAGCCCACTCTTCTAACTGGTCTAAATCTCTCTGCAAGCTTTGAAACCCTTCTTCACTATCCACAGCTCCTCCTATCTTAGTATCATCCACATACTTACTAATCCAATTTACCACCTCATCATCCAGATCATTAATGTTTATGACAAATGAACCTAATTCTGAACCCTGAGGCACACCACTAGTCACCAGCTTCCAATCTGACAAACACGTATCTACCACTTCTCTCTGGCATCTTCCATTCAACCATTGTTGAATCCATTTTACTACTTCAATGTTAATACCTAATGATTGAACCTTCCAAACTAACCTTCCCTAGGGAACCTTATCAAAGACCTGAGATGTTGACCTTGGGAGGCTGTGATAGTGTGGAGACTGTCACCCACCTCTTTGCTGAATGCAGATTTGCAAAGAATGTGTGGAGAAGGATGTAGGAGGTTTAGTCAGTTCATCCCCAGCAGCAGGGTGACAGATAGATCTTTGATCTATGGACTGTTCATGGGAACCCATTCTGAGTCCAACATCCAGAACTGCTGGAAGACCATCACTTCAGTGAAAGACGCTCTTTGGTGTGCCTAAAATCTGTTGGTCTTTCAGCATACTGAGATGTCGGTTGAGGAAAGCTGCTGACTGGCACATTTCAGGCTGAGGGAGACACTGAGGCCAATGCAAGGGTGCCATGGGAAGGTCCACAGTCTGGAGTCCTCCCATTACTGACGGGAACCCCTCAACCAATAGAGGAGGGGGGGGGGGGAGAAATGATAAGTTACCACACTGGTAGTAACAGAGTAATGGGAGAAGAATGTAAAATGTAGAATGATGAGAATGTGTCAATATGATTGACACTATGAATGTAAAAAGTTTTCTTGTTCAGTAAATAATTTATGGTGAATAAAGTATATTTTTGGGAAAAAAATTCTGACTGTGTGTGGTCTTCTGATGAGGAAGTCTATGATCCAGTCGCAGAGGGAGGAAGAAGTCCAGATTTTGAACTTGATGATAGTGTTTAAAGCGGAGCTGGAGTGAATGAAAAGTAACCTGATGTACATGATGCAGATGTCTAGGTGATTAAGGGCTGAGTGTAGAGACAGTGAATGAGATCGCATCTGTTGTGGAGCAATTGTGTTCGGTAAGCGAATTGCAGTGAGCTCAGAACTTTACTTCGGCACGAGTTGATTCTGAGCATGGCCACCCTCTCAAAGCATACCTTCACAGTAGGTGTGAGAGATACTGAGCAATAATCATTGAGGCCCCAGTATGATTTATGCCATTTTGAAGCAGGTGGGAACCTTCGACTGCAGCAACGAGAGATTGAAACTGTCTGTGAACACAAGTTTTCAATTCCATACCAATTACACCATAAAGGCCTGATACCTTGCAAACATTCACCTCTTGAAGGATGTTCTGATGTTGAACTTAAGAGACAGATATCACAAGGTCACCAGCTTCTGCTGGGATTTCTCATTGATACCACTGACTTTTCTTTTTCAAAGCAAACATAAAAGGTATTCAACTCATCTGAAAGTGAAACATCACAGCCATTTATGATGTTCGAATTTGCCTTGTAGGATGTAATGCCCTGCAATCCCTGCTACAGCTGGGGAGTATCTGACTCTGTTTCGAACTTCCCTTGGAATTGCCTCTTTGCTGATGAGATAGTCGCACTTCGACTTCCTGTAGAGATATGGACCACTGGTCTTAAATGCCATTGACTTCATCATCAGCAGGTTGCAAGGCTTTCGAATGGGGTACTCATGGCAAATGCACGTGGGTACACAGTCATTCACGCAGGTCTTGATGAAGTCAGTGACAGCCATGGCATATTCAATCCAGTTCATTTTCAAATTGCATATTGGACTGACCTAAGCTTTGAATCTAGTCTGATGCAAACATATGAATTGGACTCTGTTATGTGAGCTTTACTGTCTTAGAATATACTGCCCTACCTTTCCTGAATGTGTCCAGTAACAATTTGAGGTGAAAGTGTTGAACATATTCTTCCAGGGTAGCCTGAGTTATCTCAGTCCTTCTTCATTAAAGTTGGCCAGTTTCTATGGTTTCCTATATTGATGGTAGCTGTACTTGCTGTTCATTGTGTTTAACTGGACACACCATTTGCCCTTACATCTATAATATCTCACCAGAGTTATGTTGTCAATAAAATAGCTAATTCTGTCTATGATAATAATGGTTGAATTGCTAGAGTAAGGGTCTGACTCATTGTCTAATAAGTCTTCAGTAGTATTGGTTTCCATGTCTATGCACTGATTGTTATTTGACTCCATTCTAAAGTCTCACTGCTGGTTTCCAATACGGTTGTGGCATAGGTATTGTACAATCCCAGTCTATTCATGGCTGAATTCCAAAATATGAAGCCCTCATTTCTGTTGTTCTTTCAAGTTCCTGATGAAATTATGTTTGTTGATTGTCTGAGTCTGGGACCTGCAGGGTGTTGAAATCTGACCTTCCCTTTGACGAACAAAATGTTTGGCTATTCATGATAATGAATTTATTGTCATACACATTATACAATGTACACTGATGTACACAAAATATACTTAATTAAATTTAAAAAAGACAATAATTAAAAAATCCTCATGCAAAAAAAAATCTTAGCAATAGTGCAGGCAGTCCTTTTGTAGTGTCACAATAGTCCCTGATTAGTATAGCAATGGTGGTTCATGAACCTAATAGATATTGGAAACAAGCTGTTCTTGAACCTTGAAGTGCTGGTCTTCAGGTTTCAGGTAGCAGTGAGATGAGCTTGTGACCAGGGTGATGGGCTCCTTTATGATTTTGGCTGCCTTTATGACACAATGCTTGACACCGACACATTCAGCGGATGCGAGGTCAGGGCCTGTGATGGACCTGACTACATTTGTTACTTTCTGGAACCAATGAGTGTTCCTGGACTGGTCGAATTTCCAGACAAGGCTGTGATGCAGCCTGTCAGTATACTTTCCACAGGGGCAATTTTGGCTAAGAGATTATTTACCTATTCTATGCAGTGCCTAATTTTCCCTTCTATTGTCTTCTCGATCATCCAATTTAAAAAGACTCCAACTTAAGTTTTTGCATTGCATATTCCTCTGGTAATCTTTTTTGTCTTTAATTATCCTAATGGCAATAGAGAATTGTAGAATAATAAACGAATGTGCATCAGAATTGGTGATGCTCTGTTTCCCTTGTATGCAAGCACATGAGCTTGAATGAAACCATAAGAAACTTTACATTCATGCTTCATTGTGTGGCATTTCTTTATATTGACTTTGTACTGCTAACTTAGATCATAGAACAGTACAGGGCCTTCAGCTCACGATATTAAACTGGCTTATATAAACCTATTCCATGTCAATCTAATTGATACCATCCTCACAGTCCATAACCTCCCATGTTTTCTTATATTCAGGTGCCTATCTAAAAGTCTCTCATAATCTTATACATCTCTCTTTAGTTTTCTTTCATCCTCCTTTGCTCCAATTGAACAAGATGCTGTTGTGCAATCGGAATTGTAATCGGAATTGGAGTATGTTGGAATCTAGGGGTTAAAACATTATGAAATAAATGATGAATCAATAAGTTTATTTGTACTGCATGAGTCAGGGAAAGAGGAATGTGGCTAAGTGGCTGTCACAGCATGGAGCAAAGTTGGCTGAACAGAAATTGGCCGCTCCCAAGATACAGGGAGAGGATATGCATAAAACGATTTAGGAGGAATGCTCAACTGAAGGAGGTGGGAAGTAGCACAGGAGACACAGGCCAGATCAGAACAAAGAATGGCCCGCAAGAATCAAAGGGAATGGAAAACCAGTCTAGGAGGAAGATTAAGGCACGAGGAGGTGTTAAAGAGAACAGCAGAAATTGGCCAGACAGGGACCAAATGGTGATTAGAAATATCTGGGGATGAATTAATTTCAGATCTAAACAACAGGATAGTCTGGCCTGGAGGATTAACATGGGAAGGCTACACCCCAGAAATCTGCAAAACAGGAGATGACTTGTGATAACCCTTATGCAAGAAGATCTAGCAGGGAAAACAACTTTTGTTCTGTGTGATAAGATTGACCTATATAAACTGTGCCAACTGGACAATAGGGGTCAGTCTCGGGGAGTAGCTCACTGGCAGGTGACCTATGAACTAACAGACTGACCCAGAGCTCTGTTAAGTTTTATTCTTGTGCTGTGCTGTGTGGTGTAATAAACTGACTGTTGAACCGAATACCTTCTCCTATCACTTCATTCAACGAACGCGCTGGACTCAGCTCACACATAGACTAAATTAAGAGTAAATAAATTAAAGCCAGAGTCCAACAAGTATTACATTGGTAATTCCTCTCACTCATGAGAAATTTTCATTGCACTGAAATCAATGTGCACTGAAGATCTTCCAAAATAGGACTAAAAAAGGAAGGACAACTTTAATGGATTTCTTTCACCTGATGAATAACTTTCTAGTTGACCATAGTTATTTTTGCAAAGAACACACAGTTGAATTTTTTTAAATACTTTGCTTGCAGGAATAGGATATTTTGTTCATATCTTTTGTTATTAAAACAAATTCAAGAGATCAGGGCCTAGAATTTTGATTATATTTTTAACTGAGCATTCAGAGACCATATTTCCCCCCAGCAGGATACATTATGAATCCAAAACACTCTGATTACAGTAGAGTTCATGCTTTGAACTCCAGGAGCAAAATAAAGCTCCTGGGGAATTGTTCCCATTAGGTACTTGGATGAGGATATGTGAAATGTGCAGAGGGACTTAAGAAAAACTCATTTGTTGTTATCACTAGATTACCATTGCCACAAAGGTCACAGGAACAATTGAAGTATGCACCACTTCTTTCCAGACAGCTGGCAGAGATTGATTGATTGAGCATATCACATTGCATGTAACAGATCCAAGCCTGCTCACATGAGAAAGAGCATTTTTATTTGTGTCACCTCCACAAAACAAAAAGAACTGGATACTTAGCAGTAACATTATGCGATACAACATGTATTTGATTCTCTTGACTGCAGGGTATATAGTATCTATTAGCTAAGGAAATTTATTTTCATTACCCAGTTTGTCCTGCATCTGAATCCAGGTGCACAGTACAGTTATCCGGATTCAAGCAACCAGCAAAGAAAATCGCAGAAAATAAATAGGCAGAAAATACAAAAGTTTAAAATTGGCGCCCTCTAACAGTTAGCAATATGCAATCTCAAGCAAATGTAAAATTAAATTATCCGGTATCTTCTTCCCTCATACCATGATGAAGGGCTCATACCCAAAACATTGGTTATACCTTTGCTTCCCATGGATGCTTCGTGACGAGTTGAGCTTCTCCAGCACCTGATGGAATGGGATTTCTTTTCTCATAATAAGTTGAGGGATGATCTCATCAATGTTTGTAAAATTATGAGAGGCCAAGATAAGGTGAATAGTTAGCTATGTCTCAGGGTATGAGAACCAAAAATCAGAGGGCATCAGTTTAAACTGAAAGGGGAAAGAGTTAAAAACAACCCGAGGAGCACCATTTTCACACAGAGGAATGTGGGCGTATGAAATGAGCTGCGAGAATAAGTGAAAGAAGTGGGGACAATTGGAACATTCAGAAGACATTTAGACAGGTACGTGAATAGGAAAGGTTCTGAGGAATATGGGGCAAATGTAGACAAACAGGAGCACCTTGGGTAGACAACCTGGTTGCCAAGGACAAGATGGATTAAGGGTCTGTTTCCATGCTGTTGGAATCTAGGGGTGAAAACATTATGAAATAAATGATTAATTAATAAGTGTATATTTACTGCATGGTTCAGGGGAAAAGAGGAATGTGATTAAGTGGCAATCACAGCATGGAGCAAAGTTGGCTGAGCAAAATTGTCTGCTCCAAAATACAGGGAGAGGAAATGCATAAAACGATTTAGGAGGAATGCTCAAACTAAAGGAGGTGGTGAGTAGCACAGGAGACACAGGCCAGATCAGAACAAAGAATGGCCTGCAAGAAACAAAGGGAATGGAAAACCAGTCTAGGAGGAAGATTAAGGCAGGAGGAGGTGTTAAAGAGAACAGCAGAAATTGGCCAGACAAGAACAGAATGGTGATTAGAAATATCTGGGGATGAATTAATTTCTGATCAACACAACAGCTTAGTCTGGCCTGGAGGATTAAGATGGGAGTGCTACACCCCAGATATCTGCAAAACAGGAGATGACTGGTGATAACCCTTATGCAAAAAGATCTAGCAAAGGAAGACAACTTTTGTTCTGTATGATAATGAAATCTAGCAAAGGAAGCCAACTTTTGTTCTGTATGATAAGGTTGATCTATATAAACTGAGCCAACTGGACAATAGGGGTCAGTCTTGGGGAGTAGCTCACTGTGCAGGTGACCTATGAACTAATGAGTGACCCAGAGCTCTGTTAAGTTTTATTCTTGTGCTGTGTAATAAATTGACTGTTGAACCGAATACCTTCTCCTATCACTTCATTCAAAGAACGCGCTGGACTCAGACTACACATAGACTAAATTAAGAGTAAGGTAAAGCCAGAGTCCGACAATTTGGTGACCCCGACGTGATGAAGATGGAGAAGTGACGGAAGAAAAAGATACGAAACACCGGTCGATTGTGGTGTGGTGATAACAACAAGTGACCATCCTACAAAGGGAGGTAAGCAGACGCCTGTTTTAACGAAGTTCTGCTATTGGCAAAGATAAATTGTGTGTTGTCACTACTCTGCAAAAGCCCTCGTTAAAGCCAAAGAATAAAACAAAAGGGGGTTGGAGTCCCCCTAGTAGAAGGGGGTTGGAGTCCCCCTAGTAGAACGGGGTTGGAGTCCCCTGTAGTAGAAGGGGGTTGGAGTCCTCCTAGTAGAACAGGGTTGGAGTCCCCTGTAGTAGAAGGGGGTTGGAGTCCTCCTAGTAGAACGGGGTTGGAGTCCCCTGTAGTAAAAAGGGGGTTGGAGTCCTCCTAGTAGAAAGGGGGTTGGAGTCCTCCTAGTAGAACGGGGTTGGAGTCCCCTCGTAGCGATCTCGAGAGATAGCTTTAGACACTTGGCCAATTAGAATAAGGTGTATGGTGATGGTTATTTGCTTCTATAGTGTGTAATAAGTATTTGATTAAGGATCGTATACCATAGTAGTGTATAAGTATCTGTATAAGGTGTATTGTTTTATAGTTATTTGCTTCTATAGTGGATAAGTATCTGTTTAGGAATCGTCTAGTGTATCATAATAGTTTATAATAAGTATTTGTTTAAGGATCGTGTGTAGTGTGCTGCTGGTGTTCATAATAACGTGGGAAGGGACGAAGTAAATTGCAGGGTGTCAAAATCCTACCAGGGGAGAGACCCAGTGAAGTACGAAGTATAAAGGGTTAAAGATCAGAACGGAGATGGAAGGAGTAAATAGGGATGTAGGGCAAGAGCTCGGGGGAGACAGAGGGGTTCCCCCATCTGTAAACCGACAGTGGGAATAAACAAGGAATCAATTACTGGGAGGATTACTGAAGGGAGAGGAGGTACAGGCTATGGCACGGTACGAACCGATATGGAGAGAGCTGCAGAATCAGGGGAAGGTACCACGAGGGTTTGAAAAAATCCGGCTGGTACTGTACTTAGGAGAAGCAGAGAGGGAAGCAGCCAAGGAGGTACAGGAACATGAGGCAAAAGGACAAGGATCTATATGGAATAGAAGAAGGTTTAAACAACAGAGAGAAGTGAAGGAACAGAGAAGGGCAGATTTACACAATATGACATTGGCTTGCATGGCTGTGGAAGCGAACCTTCAACAGGATATTAAAAAGGGATCCCATAACACTAAGGAGAAAACAGGGGAGGTTAAGCCGTCAGCCCCGCTATATCCAAAGTTACCAGAGACATTGCCACCACCTTATCCTATTCCCCAGATGCCAGTGATGCAGATAAGTGAGGGAATAGTGAATGTCACTGAGTTAGCAGGTCACGAACTCCAGGAGGCAAAGGAGAGACTTAAGAGAGTTAGGCAGGAAAGGGTGGAGGAAATGAAGGAGTTAACAAAGGAAATACAGAATGATGTATGTAAAGTAAGGGAAACTAGTATGCCACTGGAAAAAACAAATGAGAGAGAGCAAGAACAGACACTTGAGAATGCCTTCTCGGTAGGAATGTCAGAGGATCACACCACCCCCACTCCTCACAATAGACAAAAGGAGTCAGAGGATGAGGAGATCTCGACTTTTTTGAGTCAGTGTAAGGAGAGTTGGACGGATAAAGCAGGAGTACACCCAGCCACAGATCCCTTGCAGACTACACTCTTTAGGGCTGCAGTAACGAGTGGACTGCCAGCTGTAGTTAGGGAGGAATTAGAGAATAACCCTGATATTCCTGGCTGCTCGAGTGAGCAATGGGAAAAACATTTGACCCATCACATGAAACGTTACAGGGCTAAGCAAAAGGAGGACAAACATACTATGGAGTCGGCACAAGTGCAACTCCTTAAGCTTCAATTGGAAGAGGCTAGGAAAAAGGCAAATGAGGCAAAAAAGAATTCCTCAAAGGGTGCGAACCAGATGATTCAGCAGCTACCGCAGCCACCACAAGGGAATAATATGAGTTGGCACCCGGCCCCATATTGGGCACCGGGTCCCACCTATGTGGCCAGAATGGGAGGTCCAATGGGGGGATTCCGAGTAAGAGGGAGAGGTCAGGGTGCTCCACGAATGCAACCAGCCGTATGTTTTGTATGCGGTCAGCCAGGACACTGGAAGAGAGACTGCCCCCTAGCTTGGGATCCTCGGGACACTGGGGGAAGGGGATATGGACCACCACAAAATGAGCATTGGGTCCAGCCCCAGAGATCGTCAGTGCCACCCCCAGTACATCAGGCACCCTATGCGGCTCTAGCTCCGAAGAGACAATTCCCTTTGCTGACAGAGGAGGAGCAATATTGCCCACAGTGACGGAGCCCGAGCACCCATTAGCAGGCTAGGTTGGCAGACCCTTTCCTGCAGATTAAAGTAATGGACATGGAAGTATCCTTTTTAGTGGATACGGGAGCCAGATTTTCAACACTCACTGGCACTGAATTTCAAGATAAAACATCATCCTCTTGCGTCCAGCTAATAGGGTTCTCGGGTACACCAGAAAATCTGCTGTTTCCTACACCACTAGTCACTTCTGTGGCGGGACAGACTTTTACACATCAATACATTTTGTCAGCCAGGTGCCCTACCAATCTCTTGGGCAGAGACCTGTTGGTCAAGTGCGGAGCATCGATCCTTTGTGGACCCAGCGGAATAGAGGTCACCTTTCCAAATGGATATTCTATGAACTGTTCAGTAACTACACTTCATTCCGGTTCTCAGATGTTGTTGGCGGCAGCTGGAGGATCCACGTCTGAGGGACAATGGACTGACATTTACTGGGGGTTGTTGCAACCAGAGGACCCACAGAAGGGAGGGCTGCTAAAGCTTTATAATCAATGGAAGCCGTGGATCCAGACGTTACACCCGTATACCCCTCCCTCGGACCCTCCCCATATGACCCTCTTTTATGATAGGGATGGGGATGAAATTTATCAGCATGCCTTTTATGAAGAGGTAGAGGGCATGCAATGGGAGATTAATTCGGACTACATAGTGGTAGGAAAAGAGGGAGTGGCCGCTACGGTAGCACTGACATCTGAACAGCTGGAATGGTATGAGATGGCAGGTGAGGCCATTCCTCATGTCACCCTTGCAATTGGCACTACTCACCAGGCAAAAAATTTGGGACCGATGTGTCGGAACTTGATGTCCCTAGGTGACTGGTCCGATACCCAAATACCGACAGTGCAGTTCTCCTCATCTGGTCAGGCAAACAGGATTTTGTCCCCGACATATGATCGAGTCCTCCTTGAGCATAGACAGATTGAACGCTTTCATGGTAGAGAGAAGATGGATCACCCAGACTCGGCCCCTATGCTAGATTCTCTCCCTGAGAACCTGTGGTCAGTGGGATCAGCAGATGTGGGTTTTTGTCAGCAGGTTGATCCCATAACCTTCGAACTGTCAGATTACACCCCTATTTGGCAGTTGCAGTATCCCCACAAACCTGAAGCTGAGGAAGGTTTGGCAGATACCATTGATGGTCTTATGTATTCAGGGGTGTTGGAACATTCGTGTTCTAGATGGAATACACCCATCTTACCTGTTCCTAAACAAGACACGGGCAAATATCGGATGGCCCATGACTTAAGGCGCATCAATGGTATTGTGCGAACATCCACAGTTTCAGTACCAAACCCATATACTGCCATGACTGCTTTAACCCCTAACCACAAGTGGTTCTCTTGCATAGATTTAGCGAATGCTTTCTTTTGCTTGCCGCTGGCAGAACCATTAAGAGATGTGTTTTCGTTCACGTATAGAGGTAGAAAGTTGCGGTATACTCGACTCCCGCAGGGCTTTATCTTATCCCCAGGGATTTTTAATCAGGTGTTGAAAGAACAGCTGGGGGGGCTAGCTCTGCCAGGTGGGGTAGTTCTGATCCAGTATGTAGATGACATCCTATTAGCAGCACCTGATCATACTTCCTGTTTGGAGGCCACCTGTCTCCTGCTAGTGCAGCTGTTCAAGGCAGGCTTTAAAGTCTCTCGCTCAAAGCTGCAATGCTGCAGGCAGGTGGTCACCTTTTTAGGGTCTCAGCGAAAGGCACAGGGATTTCCCTTGCACATCGAACAGCGATACTACATCATCCAAAACCAAAGACCGTAAAGGAGATGCTTTCGTTTTTGGGTTTGTCAGGTTATAGTAGGCAGTTTATCCCATCGTATGGTGAGTTGACACATCCACTGCGAACTTTGGTGAATGAGCAAGGGATGAGGAATCTGGGAGGTACACTTGATTGGACTGCACAGACTGAGATGAGTTTTATTCTACTTAAGCAAGCTCTTACAACCGCTATAGATTTGGCGATTCCAAATTATAGACACCCTTTCTTTTTGGATGTTTCTGAAAAAGCACACACGATTGTTGGTGTCCTTTTTCAGAAAAAAGGGGGTGGAAGATGTGTGCTCATGTATGTGAGTATCACACTAGACCCGACGGAAGACAGACACCCACCATGTACGAGACATGCAGCGGGAGTAGCAAAGATTTTACAAAAGGTGGCACACATAGTAATGGGACATGGCCTGACGGTATTAACAACACATAGCATTGTAGCATTTGTGAGCTCGACAGCATTTACAATGACTTCGCTAAGGCAGACGAGACTAGAAAAGATCCTGAATGCTCCAAATGTTACATTTACCCATGAAGGCATTAACATGGCAGACAATATGGGAGAGGGAGAACCACACTGTTGAGAGAAGAGGGTAGTGAAGGATATTAAAATAAGACCTGACTTACAGGCTACACCCTTAAGAGAACCAGATGAAACCTTGTTTACAGATGGGTGTTGTTACAGACACCCCACAGATGGATTGAAATCATTACAGGGACAGTGAGAGGAAAGGAGTCAGCACAACTCGCAGAACTTCAGGGAATGATAGCAGCATTAGAATGGGCAGAAGGGAAGGAGGTCAATATATATACAGACTCGGCATATGTGGTAGGGACAATACAGGTTGAACTTAGTCAATGGATTAGAAGTGGGTTTTTAACAGCAGCAATGACCCCAATTAAACACGAGAAGGACGTTAGGAAACTGGCTGAGGCTCTCCTGAAACCAAGGGCATTAGTAGTTCTTAAATGTAAAGGACATGATAGAACAGATACGATGGTGGCTCAGGGAAATCAGGAAGCGGACATGGGCGCTAAAAGGGCAGCAGGATACGGCCCTCAGTTTATTATGATACAGGCAGACAGAACAGCACATGACTTATTACCACCGTGTAGGGTAGAAGTAATAGTACAGGAACAAGCAAAGGCATCACCTCAGGAAAGGATGGTATGGGAGGAAAGGGGGGCAACCAAGGATCAAGGATTATGGAGATCGATAGACGGGAGGCCAGTTTTACCATCTGGGCTCATGAAACCCCTCCTCGAGGAGGCGCATGGGCTAACACACTGTGGAAAGAAGCAGATGATAAGGTACTTGATACATTGGTGGCACCCCTTCCTGCCGGCGATGGTGGAGAACCATATTAGAGAGTGTGAGGTATGTATAACTTTCAATGTAAAGGCGACTGTAAAGCCACATGAAGGACAGTTCCCGTTACCTAAGTTACCAGGGCAGGAAATTGTACTTGATTATACGGACATGGTTGAGAGGGTAAGTGGCTATCGATACCTCTTAGTAGCAGTAGATGTGTTCACAGAGTGGCCGGAGGCAATCCCTGCCAAAAGAGAAGATGCAAGGATGGTATGTAAATTCCTGATCAACCAGTATATTCCGAGACACGGATTTCCTAGAAAAATTAGGTCCGATAATGGAAGTCATTTTAAGAATAACGATCTACAGGAGGTAGAAGCAATGTTGGGATTGAAACATGCCTTTGGAACGGTGTACCATCCACAATCACAAGGGAAAGTGGAGAGGATGAACCAAACAATAAAAGGTAAGATCGGGAAAGTACAGGCACGGACCAAACTAAATTGGGTGGATGTGTTGCCCCTGGCATTAATGTCAATAAGGATTTCGGTAAGTTCTGTGACAGGATTTACTCCATATGAACTACAAACAGGGCACCAGTTTCCAGGACCAGGAGCCGGAATTCAGACTACGAAGAATGAGGTAAGTTCAGTGGGATGCAAGCTTTATTATGATAAACTAACGGCTCTGGTGTCAGATTTTTCACAACAGGTCACAAGTCCCAACAGAGAAGGGGAAACACCGATACCTTCAGTCGCGGAGTGGGTTCTGCTAAAGGTCATCAAGAGAAAGTGGTCGGAGCCCAGGTGGACAGGACCCTACAGAGTGGTGGAGAGGATGTCCCACGCGGTTCGACTACAAGGAAAAGGCGAGACGTGGTATCATTGGAGTCAGTGTGCAGCAATGGACCCACCGACACGGACACTGGAACAGATTCGAATGGAGGTGACTGAGAACCTGTGAAGCAACCACGGACTAAGAACACTTAACGTTCCTTTTTAAAGAGACTATTGGATTACGGTGACTGTGTATCAGTGGTTGACGGCATAATCGATTTATTGGCATCAAAACAATGAAGGGAGCTGTGATGGACACTATGTGGGGACTATGGGTGATGTTGCTCCTAGCCCTTGAAGCATCTGGAGAAGGAAACAACTGTACAAAGTGTTTGTGGTCAGCCTGGGAGGCCCATAACGAACCGAAACAGTACTTTGCGGATTGGACTGATGTTCCTGAACACTGTGTTGGGGCCCCCATTGGACTGAAATGTGTTCATAATGGCCAAGTTTGTGAGGTTAAGTTTAACAAGAGGTCAGAGATGCCGGCCCTTGCAATAACTCCTGAGGTCTTGGTCTAATAAGGTAACAGGTGGTTGGTCTCATTTTCATGAGACCAAAAGGGGGACTGTTGGAATCTAGGGGTGAAAACATTATGAAATAAATGATTAATTAATAAGTGTATATTTACTGCATGGTTCAGGGGAAAAGAGGAATGTGATTAAGTGGCAATCACAGCATGGAGCAAAGTTAGCTGAGCAAAATTGTCTGCTCCAAAATACAGGGAGAGGAAATGCATAAAACGATTTAGGAGGAATGCTCAAACTAAAGGAGGTGGTGAGTAGCACAGGAGACACAGGCCAGATCAGAACAAAGAATGGCCTGCAAGAAACAAAGGGAATGGAAAACCAGTCTAGGAGGAAGATTAAGGCAGGAGGAGGTGTTAAAGAGAACAGCAGAAATTGGCCAGACAAGAACAGAATGGTGATTAGAAATATCTGGGGATGAATTAATTTCTGATCAACACAACAGCTTAGTCTGGCCTGGAGGATTAAGATGGGAGTGCTACACCCCAGATATCTGCAAAACAGGAGATGACTGGTGATAACCCTTATGCAAAAAGATCTAGCAAAGGAAGACAACTTTTGTTCTGTATGATAATGAAATCTAGCAAAGGAAGCCAACTTTTGTTCTGTATGATAAGGTTGATCTATATAAACTGAGCCAACTGGACAATAGGGGTCAGTCTTGGGGAGTAGCTCACTGTGCAAGTGACCTATGAACTAATGAGTGACCCAGAGCTCTGTTAAGTTTTATTCTTGTGCTGTGTAATAAATTGACTGTTGAACCGAATACCTTCTCCTATCACTTCATTCAAAGGACGCGCTGGACTCAGACTACACATAGACTAAATTAAGAGTAAGGTAAAGCCAGAGTCCGACAATGCTTTAAAACTCTTCAACTCTTACTCTAACTGAAAGTCTGAATCTTCAAGAAGAAAGAATTTTCCAAAAAGCTGACCACTGAAGACAGCAGATGTAGCACTATTCAACGTGCAGTATATTGGTTATTGATTCCATACAGCCAGCAAATGAACATATCAAAATTCCATTTGAGTCCAGAAGATCACTTCAGATTTCAAGTGCACCCTTTGGGATTAAATCCAAACAAAACACTGTTGAAGTATTTCTGAATAATACTCAAATAAACTAGTTTCTCTGAAATCTGATTTTCTGTTTTGCCATCATTAAAATCTCTGAATTTCATGAGCGTTAGTGATCTCTAAATCGATTTATTCTGTCAAATAACTTGCTGAAACATTGCTTTTATGGCAAAACCATGTTTTGTAACTACAGCAAAATTACTTCTTTTGAGCTGCTTGTAGCAATTCTTGGCATCTCATCTCATCTCATGAATTTTCATGATGGGAACATTCCAAAATATAATCTAAGGATTGATTTACCAGTTGCTACTGGCAACATCAAATACATTTGGTGATGTCTCGCCATATCACTGGCCAACAAGTAGAAATCAGAAAAGCTTTTGGAATGGAAAATCAGTTCACACGGGAAATAAAATTGTGGATATTTGTAATAATACATTAATTTGGAAAAGACTGGATCACAAGATAAAGAACATTAAGGCCAACCACATATATATTTATGTCTGCAGCAAAATTAGGATATATAATAAGAACATAATAAGAGAAGCTCCTCCAGCCTCTCTATGTTCAGTCAGGTGTTGGCTACTCAGCTCAATACTGCCTTGCTGAATTAACCACATATTCCTTTATTTCCTCACTGTACAAAAATCTACTGGCTGTTATGTTGAATATATTCAAGTTCGTTTATTTTCTGACTATACAGAGGCAACCCGACAAAACACACACAATATACAGTAAATAAAAATGAAATCACACACACACACACACACACACACACACACACTATCACCAATATGCCGGGGTTCAGTGCTCATTCTTTGAATGCCGGAGATCACCAAAAATGGCAACAAGCAGGTCTCGCAAGACCTGGCCTTGCTGGCCTCCATGTTGCATTCGGTGTTGTATAATTGAGAGTGAACTGTAGGATGAGAAAGGAGGACAACCTGTCGTGGAAGAAATAGGTGCCTTGTATGTCCAGAATAGTGCACATGGTGGGGGGGGGGGGGGGGGGAAACAGGGCCCGGAGCAATGGGGTACTGAAGAAGCCCTATGACGTGTCTGAGCAGTGCTCCAGTGAGCTCCAGCAGCTCTGCCCCTCCTACCAATATGAGCTAAAATCATGAAATTCAGACTGAAATTAGGGACTTATCTGAAGATCGTCTTATCTACCCAAATATATGGCATTTATTATTGATCCTATGTATTTATTGTCTTTTTAATTCAATAAAGTTTACTATTATAACTTTTGTACATTCGGCTGCAGCAAGTAAGAATTTTGGTGCGTATATACAGTATATATATGAGTATGTCAATTAAATTGTTATCTTTATGATTAGATACTGCAAAGGGATAAGGTTGATCCTCAAATTAAGGTTCAATGGGGGTGTGGCGGGGGGGGGGGTGTAGGCTGATTTCAATTGTGTCAGAGAGGACTTGGCAGAGTTAATTGGCAGCAGGTGCTTGTGGGTAAAATAACATCTGGCAAGTGAAGTTTTTCCATTGAGAGTTAGCAAGTGTTCACAGACAACATGTTCTGATAAGGGTGAAAAGTATCACGTGACAATAATGGAACCTTTACCAAAAGTTAGCAAGACTTGAGAACTTTGGATGACAAAGATGAGTGTAAGTTTTGACAGGAATCAATTGCAAACAGGTGAGTCCCTTGAGGAACATACAGGGTCTAGGAGAGTACTTATGAAGGAAATTAGGAGAGCCAAAAGAGGCCATGAAATATCCTTAACAGGTAGGATTAAGGAGAATCCCACATCTTCCTCTGAGTATATTAGGAAGAAGAGGGTAGCTAGGGAAAATGCAGCATCTCTTAGGGACCAAAGACATGATCCTTGCCAGTATTCACCAAAGAGGAAGATGTAGAGGATAATGAATTCAAGGATGGATATGTTAATTGCCAAGACCATGTAGGTAGAGTGCGTTGAAAGAATCATAGGCTTGTTAATCCAAACCAAGGCTTTTATTAACTAGAAGACTGGAGCGTATCACATGTAGGTCGACCAGTCCAGAATGACCAGTCCCTCCTGCAGAAATAACACTTTGGGGTCGCATCGGTTAGCGTAGCAGCAGCCGACTGGCCGTCGGTGTGCCAGGGGGGTAGTAGGGTAGAGGGAGCGCATCCTACTCACATCAGAGCGTGGGGTCCAGCCCAGAGAGTACACATCCATACTTAAGACCGCTTCCTCCATTGTCTCTGCGATCCGGATCACGTCCTCTAGATTTTCTGCCCCGTGCTCTAGCAGGCACTGTCTCACCTCATTCGATCCGACCCCAGCCACGTAGGCATCCCGAATCAGATTGTCTGTGGTCTCCACAGCAGTTCTGTCTGTGCAGGCACAATCCCTGTGCATTGCCCTTAGTGCTTGAATATAAGCTCTACAGGACTCACCAGGCTGTTGCCCCTTGCCATTAGTTTGTACTGAGCACAGACCTTGTTCACCGATTGCTCGTAGAACCCTTTCAGCACCTTCATGGCTGTGGCATAAGTGGTCGTGTCCTGGATGCTCGGGTAGACTTTCAGGGACACCATAGTCATCAATATTAGTAGTCGATGGCTGTCCTCTATCATGGCATGGTCAGAGAGTTGTAAGTATGTTTTGAAGCCACTCACCCAGTGCTTAAAGTCATTCGAGGCTGTAGCTCGCTGTGGGTTGATGTCGAGGCATTCCAGCCGTAGCATATGCTCCATCCCTTCAAAACTTTCTAGTTAATAAAATTGTAGAGCGCGTCGAAAGAATCAAAGGCTTGTTGATCTAAACCAAGGCTTTTATTAACTAGAAGACTGGAGTGTATCACATGTAGGTCGACCAGTCCAGAATGACCTGGTCTGGCTAGGAGCAACCCTTTAAGACCTGCCAGTAGGCATGGCTACACTCTCAGCCAATCACAGTCATCCTACACTGCCATCTGTACATAGACACATTGGTGATAGAATCTGTACTATCACAATGTAGATATTAAAAGGTGGATGTATTGGTTGACTTGGAACATGTGAGGGTGATAAGTCCACAATGCCTGCTGAGGCCTATCCCAGTTCAAGGAAACAAGGACAGAGGTATAGGGAGGCCACTTGAAGAGATTTTTGATTTTCATGAGCACCAGGTGTGGTACCTAAAGACTGGAGAATGGCTAATATTGTTCCTTTACTTATGGAAGGTAGCAGGGATAAACAAGGTAACTAAGTGCCAGTGCTTCTTATCAGTAGTCAATCGTCAGGAAATTATTGGAGAAAACTCTAAGGAATTGGAAAGGCGGCCATTTATTAGGGATAGTTAACATGGCTTTGTGAGGTGGAAATCCTGTTTCATTAAATTGACTAATTTTTTTTAACAGGAGATTGACGAAGGCAGAATGGCAGTTGATGACCGCAAGGACTTTAGAAAGGCCTTTGACAAGGTTCCAGAAACCTGTTCATCCTTCATCACACTGAGCCGTTAGTATGGAAATGCTGCTGACTGGTACATTCCAGGCTGCAGGAGTGAATGCTGGGGGACTCACTGAGACCTGGCGCAGTCAACACGAGTGTGTTGTGAGGAAAGACCAGAGTCCTTACTGGGAATTGAGGGGCTGAGACAAAGGGGAAATTCCTCAAACTAACAGGGCAGTGGGAGGAGCAATGACAAGATGCAATCTATTCTCCCTTTTGCCATCCGGGAAGTGGTACTGAAGCCTTTGGGCCCTCTCGGCCAGATTGCAAAAGATTTTTTTCCCCCTAAGTTGTGAGGCTTCTGAAATCCAGGGACATGGGGCTAGCATATGTAACATGATATTTATAAGTGATATGTGATTTATATTAAAAAAAAAGTTTTTGATTTAATTTAGCCATGTAAATAACCTGCTCCACGGTTTGGAGAAACGCTATCTAGTTTTTCACTGTACACTGCAACGGTTATGGTATGAATGACAAATAAATGCGAGTTGACTTGGTGGACAGAGTGGAAATAGAAATGAATGTAACAATGCAGAATGATGGAAATGCATGGATACGAAAGTATGGGTGGAAAGAGACTTTCAATGATTTTCCTTTGGTAAATAATTTATCATGATTAAAGTCTATTTTTGGTTAAAAATGACCCATTTCTTTACACTCTTGTCTCTGCACTATTTAGTCTCTCCCCAAAGGACAACCTCACCATTCCCCTGGAATCCATCTTGTGACATCTTTGTTGATTTCCTTCCATTTAGTCTCTCCCCAAAGGACAACCTCACCATTCCCCTGGAATCCATCTTGTGACATCTTTGTTGATTTCCTTCCATTGAAAGTATATCTTTGCTTATTCGAGGAGACCAGACCTGTATGGAATATTCCAGATGCGTTTGAACCGGAGCCCCTTGTTAATGCAGTAATCAGTAATGCAGTGGAGAAATTACAGAACTGAATCAGATATTGGTGTTTGCTGACCTTAATTCTAGTTGCTACTTCAAGGTGCAGCGGGATAGTAAAGGAGGGTCCATTGGGCAGAAATTATTTAGGAGGCCCACAAGGAAGTTCCTCTTCAAGGAATGTGATTAATTCACGAAATGGTGGTCCTTGTCATCTAAATATAAAGATAAAGAAGGAAACATGGGAGAAGTTATGCTCAGGAACCATGAGAAATACAATAAACACGAGGTTACGTATGATACAATATAACTGGATACACAGGCTATACATTACACCTCAAAAGTTAAATAAATGGGACCCAACAGTACCTGACAGATGTTTTCGCTGTAAAAAGGAAACGGGAACACAATTCATGCAATTTGGACATGTGAGAAAGTGAAAAAATTTTGGGAAGATCTAAACCAGATATTAAATAAAATCACAAAAAGCAATATACCAAAAAACCCAGAGATCCTCCTCCTAAGTAACATAAAAAACAAAGGATTTGGACTCGATTTGGATGGAGCACAAAAAAGATTTGTTAGGATAGCCCTCGCTGTAGCAAAAAAATGTATCATGTCAACCTGGAAATTAGAAGATAACTTGAGAATACAACAATGGTATATAGAAATGAATAAATGTATTCCATTAGAAAAAATAACCTATAATTTAAGAAATAACATTACAAAATTTGAACAAATATGGGAGCCATACATGAAACACAATAGAGAAAACCTACCGTGGACATCTACCACCTAAAATGACAGAAGGAGAAAAGAATGAAAAGAACTGACTCAGTGGAATTTCTTGTTTATTTTTATTGAGTGACAACATTGTTTGACGGGTTTAATGTATCTTATATTCTGAACTTTAAATAAATGGGAGGGGAGGTGAGGGAGGGAGGGAGGGGAGGAGGGAAGGGGGGAGAAAAAGACACTGTATATATTTAAGAAGGAAAATGTATGTATCTTGATCAATATGGTTTATAGTGTGTAAAAAAAATTTAAAAAAAAAATGGTGGTCCTTGTTGAACAGCAAAGATTAAAACCTTAGATTGCTTTGAGAAAGTTAAATTATGTGTTACGGGGAGTTAGGTTATTTGTTCGGAATGGCTAAAATAGGGTGAACTGAAAATGTTCCTACATCTGAACTGTTCATGAAGTTTATAGAAGTGATCACTTCTACTGCCCCAATGCATTTTTCTTTTTTTTGGATCTGTCAACCATGATTCACTTCTCTCCCAGGTTTTTATCTAAATTAAAAATCTCCACTAGTCCTTCATGTCATACAAAGAAAACAATGTAACTACTGTATGTCTGAGAAAGCTGCAGGGAGATATGTCTGCTCCATATCATCCTTTAACAAGTTTTGTCTGTTTTTAGTACAGATCAAAGGGAAGAATGTCAATTACCAAGGCATGGACCACTCTCTCACTTTTGTCATTGAGTGTCGGGATCAAGCGCTCCCACATCAGGTATGGCACAAGCTGATGAAAAGTAATGCTCCTTTGCTGCACTCCTGGTAACTAAGCACCGACCTTCAACCTTCTAAGAATTCCCCTTCCTCCATTAATATGACATGTATATTTCCTGACCCCAGCTGTTTTATTTCATTTCTGAGTGGAGTTGTCAATTTTTTTCCCCCCAATTATGGCTACATTAGCCACTGATTTATTTCTTGGTCCTGCACTCATAATTAACTAGATCCACACTGGCAATAAATTTTATGAAACCTCTAGAGAGGAAAAAAACTGACATACCCGGGATGAAAGAGCGTACTCCAGTGTAACTGAATTGTTCATCTATTATTTTATCTGTAAATGTTGGCCATTCTACTGCTATTCATGGACGGCATCATTGATATTATTGATAAGGGACAAGTCTGCTGGTGTCTGACACTTCTCACTTATTTTGTGCTCGTGTCCAAAGGCAAATTTCTGGCCCAGGAATTTCACAGCACAGTCAGAAATCAATCAGTCCATATGTCTGTCTGGCTTCATAGTTTCATTAAACATAAAAACCTGCCTTCTCCCCATACCCCCGATCCCCTTAGCCTCAAGGGCCAAATCTAACTCCCTCTTAAATATAGATAAGGAACTGGCTTCAACTACTTCCTGTGGCAAAGAATTCCACAGATTCACCACTCTGAGAGAAAAACAGTTGTCTCATCTCAGTCCTTAAACTGTGATCCCTGGTTCTGGTTTTCCCCAATATTGGGAAAAGCCTTTCTGCATCTAGCCTGTCCAAACCTTAAGAATTTTATACATTTATATAAGATTCCCCCTCAATCTTCTACATTCCAGTGAGTATAAGCCTAGTCAATCCAGCCTTTCTTCATATGCAAGTCCTGCCATCCCTGGTATCAATGTAGTGAACCTTCTTTGGACTCCTTCTATGGCAAGGATGTCTTTCCTCAGATACAGAGACCAAAACTGTACACAATACAGCAGGTGTGGCCTCATCAAAGCCTAACAGCTGTAATAGAATCTCTCTGCTCCTGTACTTGAATCCTGTTGCTATGAATGCCAACATCCCATTTACTTTCCTCACTAACTGCTGTACCTTCATGCACACTTTCAATGACTGGTGCACAGCAACACCCAGGTCTAGTTGCATCTCTCCTTTTCATAATCGAATACCATTGAGGTAATAATCTTCTCTCCTGTTCTTGCCTCCAAAGTGAATAACCTCACATTTATCCATATTATATTGCATCTGCCATGCATTAGCCGTCTCACCTAACTTGTCCAAGTCACCCTGCATCCTCTACACCCTGCCACCCAGATTCATCTGCAAGCTTGGAGAGGCTGCTTTCTATTCCCTCATCTAAATCATGGATATGCATTGTAAATAACTGTGATCCCAGCACTTAGCCTTGCAGTACCCCACTAGTCACTGCCTGCCATTGTGAAAAGAACCCATTTATTCCTACTCTTTGCTTCCTGTCTGTCAATCAATTCTCTATCCACCTCAATACTACCCCTTCTATAATGTATGCTTTACGTTTGTACACTAATCTCCTGTGTGGGACCTTAACAAAAACCTTCTGAAAGTCCAGATATAACCATATCCACTGGTTCTCCCTTATCCACTCTACTAGTTACATCCTCAAAAAATTCTATAAGATTCATCAGACATGATTTCCTCTTCATAAAACCATTCTGACTTTGTCCGAAGATATCACTACTTTCCAAGTGTGCTGCAATTGCATCTTTAATAACTGATTCTACTGATGTCAGGCTAACTTATTTTTCTGCCCATCCCTTTCAACAATTCCATTTCAGATAGATACCTAACTTCCCTCTGAAATATACAATCAATCAGCTTCTACCCACCCATTAGGCAATGCATTCCAGATCCTAACATCCAAGTCCAACATGGGCTCTGACCATCCATCCATTGAAGACATCTATGTGAGGTTCTGCCTTAAGAAGGCAACTAACATCATAAAAGATCCCCATCACTCTGGTCACAACCTCTCCTTGGTCTCTGCTAAGTACAGAAAGAAAGTACAGAAGCCTAAATTTTGCACCTCACAGTCAAGAACAATCATTCTCTAATGGCTATCAGGATCTTGAACCTGCCCATTACAGACCAAATTGTAAACCATTCCACGACCACCAAAATGCCTGTCTGTATTATTGAAATATCACTTCTTTCCTTGAACTATTTGAACTGCGAATATTTATTCATGTATCTAACATTAATTATCCTTTTTCATAAGAACATAACAAATGGGAACAGAAGTGGTCCATTTAGCTCATTGAGTCTGCTTTGCCATTCGAATCATGGCTGTTGTATTTCTGTACCAGGGTAATTTAATCTGTACTATTCTAATTTTTTGCTCAAGTATCTGTTTGGCTGAAGCAAGTGGGAATTTTGGTGCAAATGTACATTTGTATGACAACAAATGTATGACAACAAACTCATTATCTTTGATGCAAAGAAAGGAATCCCCTTTCTATCAGAACACTGTTGCTACTTTCCTTAACTTTGCATTGTGATTTTATTTCATTTATGGACCTCAATTTATAAAACACTTTGTTCCCTTTCATATGTACTCAAGTGCATTCATTTTCAAATATGATTGCTTGTGTTCAACAGACTCTCCAAGAAACAAATACGAGATGAGAGTTTATTGTCATAAACATAAGTGCAATCTGTAGAAGGGCCAAGATTTTCAATTGCTGCTGGTACACAGATAAACCATGTTCATGTAAGATACACCAACAAAAATAGTATAAATTAAATTACTGCAATATGCCATGTGACAGGAAAAGAGAATATAACATATTAATCTTCACAGTTACAGATAATTCAAAAAAGTTTACTTTATATTTTTATATCATGTGATGATTTATAGTCGATCTGTATGTTTTGCACCATTGGTTGAGGGAACAATGTTCTCCAAGTCATCAAAATTTCACTTTGATATCCTGCTTTGATAATTATGCTCAGCATTCCAAATGACACATGGTAATCGGTAATCGCTGACCAAAGCATAGAAGCTAAAATAATATTTTCCCTCATTGCATCTTAAGCTTTCATAAGTCCATCTTACATTTTGTATCAACATCTGATAAAAGTAGACTGCAATCTAATGAGTGAGAAGTATTCCCATCATCCTGTTTACTTTCAGGATGGACTATGGCAATAGATAAAGAGCCTAGTCCTCCTATATTAGCTCCAGGCCACATTCTACTTCTGCTGGCAGATCAGATCACAAAAGAAATTGGATGAGCCTGAAATAGCCTTAGAGGTTTTGGACATGATGTGTTTGTGGGCTGCGAGGCTCATTGTAATTTGTGATTAAAACATTCACGTAAAAGGGACGAAGCACCACCAAAACATCCATCCCTTTTTTCTGCGTCTAAATCATTGTGTTGTTCTTGGGAACCTGGAATAAATGTGGACACCCTTCACTCCAGATGTTTAAAGCTTAAGACAAAGTGGGCTCCTTCCTCATAAAAACATTAAGTTGCCCTAAATTAACACAGCAGAGGTCTTGCTGTGTCGATTTCTAATTTTGGAATGACAAATAAAGAAAACTGAAGTGGAAGTTCAGTTCATGATCAGGTTCATGTGATGATGAAAACATAATTTTGCTGGAGAATGTGAGCAAGTGAGCATAGCTCAAACACCACTTGTCTTTTCCAAGGGCGCTGCCTGGTACGATGCTGATTGCTGCTGTAAATATGGCAAACTTGTCAGAAATAAATCAATTATTTCAAAGATGTCAGACCAGATCATGCTCCCTATCCTGGAACAGATAGTGCAATTCAAAAGCACTTCATCAACTATAAAATATCTGAAGGTATTTTGTGGTGACAAACGATAACATACAAATCAAAATCTTTCATTTAGTAGACCATGCCACGAGATTAGGAATTTGGGTTCACCAGCAGTACACATCGTAAAAGTTAAATCAGAACAAAACAGTATAATTAACTTTATAATAGCTGAATGTGTTTGGTTAGTTTCTGCAACTTTCAATCAAAGTAATTGTTAAGCATTTCCAGGCAAATTGTTTTTATTTATTCATAAAATGTTACAAGCAAGTTTGGCATTTATTGTCTATCATTGTTTGCCTGAACAACTCTGTCAAGCACATTGCCAGGTCTCTAGTTGCTTCTCGAGGCAAAGATGAAGGACAGGGGCTGAAGTGTAGCCACACTTGCCAGTGCTCTTGCTCCCTGTTCTCTCTGTTTATATATATATATATATATATATATCAGAATTGGAACTAAAGGGACTATGACAACACAAAGAAAAGACAGACTTACTGATTGGTTGCATCACAGCCTGGTTTGGAAACACAAATACTTGGGAATGTAGAAAGCTGAATGAAGAGACACTGACCACCACCCTCCCCCCTCCTCCAAACTGCCCCCTCCCCCCCCCCCCCACATCCATTCAGTCACATCGAAGACATCTTTGTGAGATGCAGGCTCAAGAAGGCAGTCAACATCACAAAAGCCCACCGTCACCCTGGCCATGGCCTCTTCTCGTACATAGAACATCTACATGCTTTACAGCTATGACTACGTGGCTTGGTACGACAACAAGACCATTTACAACTTTGCTGATGGCCACGGATGGCAGTCTCTTCAATCTGAGGCGCCTGCAAGCTCACACCAAGACACAAGAGAAAATTGTCCGTGAACTACTCTTTGCAGACGATGCCGCTTTACTTGCCCATTCAGAGCCAGCTCTTCAGCGCTTGACGTCCTGCTTTGCGGAAACTGCCAAAATGTTTGGCCTGGAAGTCAGCCTGAAGAAAACTGAGGTCCTCCATCAGCCAGCTCCCCACCATGACTACCAGCCCCCCCACATCTCCATCGGGCACACAAAACTCAAAACGGTCAACCAGTTTACCTATCTCGGCTGCACCATTTCATCAGATGCAAGGATCGACAATGAGATAGACAACAGACTCGCCAAGGCAAATAGCGCCTTTGGAAGACTACACAAAAGAGTCTGGAAAAACAACCAACTGAAAAACCTCACAAAGATAAGCGTATACAGAGCCGTTGTCATACCCACACTCCTGTACGGCTCCGAATCATGGGTCCTCTACCGGCATCACCTACGGCTCCTAGAACGCTTCCACCAGCGTTGTCTCCGCACCATCCTCAACATCCATTGGAGCGCTTTCATCCCTAACGTCGAAGTACTCGAGATGGCAGAGGTCGACAGCATCGAGTCCACGCTGCTGAAGATCCAGCTGCGCTGGATGGGTCACGTCTCCAGAATGGAGGACCATCGCCTTCCCAAGATCGTGTTATATGGCGAGCTCTCCACTGGCCACCGTGACAGAGGTGCACCAAAGAAAAGGTACAAGGACTGCCTAAAGAATTCTCTTGGTGCCTGCCACATTGACCACCGCCAGTGGGCTGATAACGCCTCAAACCGTGCATCTTGGCGCCTCACAGTTTGGCGGGCAGCAACCTCCTTTGAAGAAGACCGCAGAGCCCACCTCACTGACAAAAGGCAAAGGAGGAAAACCCAACACCCAACCCCAACCAACCAATTTTCCCCTGCAAACGCTGCAACCGTGTCTGCCTGTCCCGCATCGGACTTGTCAGCCACAAACGAGCCTGCAGCTGACGTGGACTTTTTACCCCCTCCATAAATCTTCGTCCGCGAAGCCAAGTCAAAGATGGCCATGGCCTCTTCTCGTACATAGAACGTCTACATGCCTTACAGCTATGACTTTGTGGCTTGGTACAACAACAAGACCACTTACAGCTTTGCTGATGGCCATGGCCTCTTCTCATACATAGAACATCTACATGCCTTACAGCTATGACTAAGTGGTTTGGTACGACAACAAGACCATTTACAACTTTGCTGATGGCCATGGCCTCTTCTCGTACATAGAACATCTACATGCCTTACAGCTATGACTATGTGGCTTGGTACGACAACAAGACCACTTACAACTTTGCTGATGGCCATGGCCTCTTCTCGTACATAGAACATCTACATGCCTTACAGCTATGACTATGTGGTTTGGTACGACAAGAAGACCATTTACAACTTTGCTGATGGCCATGGCCTCTTCTCGTACATAGAACATCTACATGCCTTACAGCTATGACTATGTGGTTTGGTACAACAACAAGACCATTTACAGCTTTGCTGATGGCCATGGCTTCTTCTCGTACATAGAACATCTACATGCCTTACAGCTATGACTATGTGGCTTCGTACGACAACAAAACCATTTACAACTTTGCTGATGATACCACAGTAGAGGGGCTTATAACAAGGGATGGTGAGTCAGCATACAGGAGGGAGATTGAAAACTTGGATGAATAGTGTCCTAATAACACCTCTCACTCAATGTCACGAAAACCAAGGAGCTGATTGTAGACTTGAGGAAGGAAGAAAACTAGGTGAATGATCCAGTGATTATTGGGGGGGGGGGCGGGGGGTCTGCGGTGGCGAAGGTGAGCAAATTTTACTTCTTAGGAGGATCTTTCCTGGGCCCATCATACTGATACTATTGTGAAGAAATGACATCAGTGCTTTCATTTCCTCAGGAGTTTTTGGAGGTTTGTTATGAGATAAAAACCCAAGCAAATTTCTATAGATGTATGGTGGAAAGTGTGCTGGTTGGCTCTAATAAGGTCTGATATGAAGGACACCAATACCTCTGAGTGGAAAGCCCAGAAAAAGGTAGTGGTGCAAGCCCAATACATCTAAGTCTAACCTCTCCCCATCATTGAGAAAATCTATATGGAACACAGTTGTCAGAGTGCGGTAGCAATCATCAAGGATCCATGCCACCCAGGACATGCTCTGTTCTTGCTGCTGCCAGCAGGAAAGAGGTACTGGTGCAACAAGACCTGTATCACCAGGTTCAGGAACAGTTGCTACCTCTCCACTAATTGTGGACTCCTAAATAGTGGACTTAACCAGAGACTCATTTAAAGACTTTAATTAGCTCATTATTTCTTAATATTTTTTTCTGTATTGCACAGTCATTTTGCTTACATTTCTCTTTTGTATGCGTATCTTTTTTTTAGTTCAGTTTACAGTTACCAATCAGTAGAAATTCTGACTGGCCCACAGTCAAAAAATATCTCAGGGTTGTATGTGATATCACATATGTACTCTGACAATAAATTGAACTTTAAACTTTAGAAGTGTAAAGCACAGGAACAAGCCTTCATCTTACATGTCTGCACTGAATAAGATGACAAATTAAATAAATTTCTGATGTTTGCACATGATAGAGATATCTATATAGATAGCTCTCTTCCCTGTATTTTCATGTATTTATCGAGATGATGGTGATTGTGAAGATCTAATGGTTAGTTCGTCAGTTTAGAAGACCAAGCAGCATTCCCACGGAGGAAGGGGATTGGTATTTGTCATTTATTAACTTCTTGTATGCATTTCTTCTGTTTTCCTCCAATATTCCTCAGACATGTTGTTTGCAAGATAAATGGCTACTGCATATTACTCCTCATGTGTGCTGACTGGTAGAATCAAAGGAAATAAGAGGGGAAATTTAACAAATGGGATTAATATATGATTAGTGTGAAAAGGTTGTTGATGGTGATGGGGACACAATGGGCAGAAGGGCCGTTTCTTTCCTGTGCCTCTCTGTGACTATGAATTAACATCTATTTTTAATTTATTCTTTTACATGCACAGGAAGCAGATATGTTCTCA
The DNA here is from genome assembly GCF_036971445.1 of Narcine bancroftii. NCBI lineage: Eukaryota > Metazoa > Chordata > Chondrichthyes > Torpediniformes > Narcinidae > Narcine > Narcine bancroftii. The sequence goes on along the minus strand of NC_091474.1, from coordinate 139,793,295 downwards.
AAGAGGATAAGAAATTGTGACAAGTGCCTCTCAAATTTAAATTAATCTCAGCATTGACTATTGATGATAATTCTTATACACATATCAATGGTCTGCTTTGAAACCCATTACCAATAACAATGAACAACTGATCTCTATCTTGTTTGAACAATTCATTGTTATACACTTGTTAATTGGCTTTTTGAGAAAGAGATGGGAGTGAATAAAAACTGCATTAAAGGCTTTTTACTTGAGCTTTAAGAAGATTAAAACTGTCTCCCAAGATCTGGCAGAACTTCATTGCACTAAACTGCTCTGCAAGGAAACCTAAGTAATGGGATAGTTGCAAAACTTCAAGTTATTCCACTTCAGAACGTTCTGATTTCATGGGATTTGCTCAAAAGTGTTTTCCTCATTATTGAATTAAGCTCAAAATTATTTACACTTGGGATGATTCCTTTTACTACTGTGAATATGTCAGCAGTCAATGAACAAAGAGAAGCTAAAGAGACTCACTGCCGAATCCATGGACAGAAATGGTCAATCAGTGTTTCGGTTAGATTCCCTTTATTGACAACAAAATAGGAAGGGGTGATATCAAGTACATCAATGGGTCTTTTTTATAATGTGGAGAAAAAAAGACAGATTTTCTTCACCCTTGCATCGCTTAACCTACCTGCATAAAACCTCCACGTGCGGATCCAGGAGGCGAACTCCGATCTGTCCTGAGGTTAGTCTCAGAAGGCCTTTTTACAGTGGGGGGGGGGGGGGGGGCGGGGGAAGTGAATGTAAAGGCGGAAATTCTCCATTTTTTACATCACTGACCTTCAAGAAAGCTCTGAGGGCTGATCCATCTAGGGTGTATTCTCAGAGGTTGAGCGAAGTTCCTCTAACCCCTCCATAAAGGCAATGCCGCTGAAAGTGGCTGCAAAGGGATGGGCTGATGATGTCGCGTTAACATCATCAGCCTGTGACCCAGGAGCGTGTATTTTAAAGCGCTCAGTATGTTCAGATACTTATTACTCACATCAATCACATCACTACTCTGTTCATATGAGTGATGGCTAAAGTTTTTTGTTCTTTTAGATGGGAGGGAATGTCTGTTAATTTTTCATTTGTCAGTGGATGACGTCATAGTAATAGGCAATGTTATATAGTTAGGATAATGTGAACTACTTTGTAACCGTGGGGCATATATATGAGTGTGTGAATAGTTTCCTGTGATGGTGGAAAGCATCAGTAAGTAAAATCTCTTCTGTTATTTGAATCTTGCATCTCTTAAGTTATTTAAGAAGCCTCCCAAGTAACCCAGAAATGTAACATGGTGGCAGCAATATAAGAGAACATGAATGAAGCCAATACAACTGATTGTGAATCATTGAAATGCTAAGGGAGGAAGAGAAAAAAACATTACTGAAAAAAATGGCTGGGAGGTTGAAGACATTGTTGAATCGTTTAAAAAATTTCAGTAGAAGTGCAATTTAGCATTCGAGCTATTTTAAAAATGCAACAGCAGAGAAGGTCAGTTCTATACTTGTCAGGACAGGGGAGTGAGGCTTTGAATTATTTAATAGCTGGGAGTTTACAGAGGTGGTGGAGAAAAATGATCCAGACCAGATGTTTGCAAAGTTTACATCTCATTTTGAACCCAGGACTAATCATAGAATTAAACGCTATGAATTTCAAGGCTTAATGCAAGAGACTGATGAAACTATTGATAACTTCCTCACTAGACTAAAAAATGTTGCTGCAAAATGCAGATTTCAGGATATAGAGGAAGGATTAGTTGATCAACTAATTATAGGGAAGGATAGCTGGAAGCTGGCTGAAGCTATAGACACAGCCAGAGCCTTCGAAGCCATGAGGATGCAAATGAAATCCCTATCTATGCAGACTCACCCACAGCAAAAGGAAGAAAGGGTTGATGTTATAAAGAACACAATCAGAAAAATGCAAACCACTAGGTCCTGCAGGAGGCGTGGCAGACAATACCCCTTCGATGACTAAAACAAATGACCCACAAACGGTAGAGCCTGTGGTAAAGCAAACCACTGGGCGAAGATGTGCAAGTCTGGTATGCAGAAAACAGTAATACCAGTGAAGAAAAAAGACAAGAAGAAGATCCACCACATAAAAGGAAACAACAATGAGGACTCCGACACCCAGACACTAGACATAGAATCCATACACCTTCACGAGATGTTGGGTGAGATGAAAGAAGGAAGTGAGTTGCACACAAGGATCCTAATTCAGAAGACAATCCAGAACAAGCCTATGATATTTAACCTGAAGGTGAAGCTGAATACTGGATCACAAAGCAATGTCCTTCCACTCAGGCTCTACTGCCAGATGTTCCCAGAGAATATAATAAAAAGGGTATCCAAATGACAATGCATTGGAAACAGCAAATGTCACATTAATGGTGGACCCATGATCAAGCAGCTAGGGAGAGCTAAAATCAATGGCTGCCATAAGAGAAAGAACATCCTCTGTACATTCTATGTGGTAAATGCAGATGGACCAGAAATTCTAGGTCTGGATAGCTGCCAGGAGTTGCAGTTGATCTCTGTCTATTATGAGATCCAGACGAAGAAGATATCCAAAAGGATCAACAGAGATATTCCAGTGGAGTACTAACCTCCAGTCACAAACAAGGCTGAGCTCATGAGCATGTACCCGGAATGCTTTGGTGATTCAGTTGGATGCTTTGGAGACTTTGAATATCACATCGCCATAGATCCAGACTGAAAACGAGTCATCCAGGCCCCAAGGAAAGGTCCACAATAGCTTAAGAAGAAGCTGGAGCAAGAACTGAAGACATGGAAAGGATGCAGGTCATGGGCCAAAGTGATTGAGCCGACTGACTGGGTAAATTCCATAGTGGTCAAAGAAAAAACCAAATGGCTGCTTGAGAACATGCCTGGACCCTAAAGACAAATCAAGCAATGAAAAGGGTCACTACCCAACACCAACACTAGAAGACATCACAGCAGAACTAATAGGATCCAAAATATTTGGCAAGCTAAATGCTAAGAATGGATCCTGGAATTTGAAACTAGATGAGGAATCAACACTACTAACAAGGTTCAATACTCCATTTGGTCGTTACAAGTTCCTGTGACTACCTTTCGGCCTAAAGGTGAGCCAGGACAAGTTCCAACAGAAGATCGATGAGGCCTACAAAGAGTGTATAGGTGCAATTGGCATCATGGATGACATCCAGGTTTTTGGCAGAGATGGAAAAGTTCATGATCTTCATCTACATGAGACCATGGAGAGAACAAGAGGAGCTGGAATTAAACTTAATGCAGAAAAATGCATTATAAAAGAGAAGAAATACCAATTCTTCGGAATGGTGTACATTCCTGATGGGGTAAAGCTAAGCCCAGAGAAGGTTAAAGCCATTGCTGAGATGGAGCACCCAAAGGACAAAAAGGAACTCAGATGTTTCCTTGGGTTGGTCCCATAGATAAGTTCCTTCATACCACATATGTCAGAGTACCCAGCAAACATCAGAGAGTTGTTGAAGAAAGTTGTGGAATTTCAGTGGTCACCATCACATCAGATAAGTTCTGACCAGCTCAAATAAATAATATGCAGAGAAGTGGAATTGAGATACTATTATAGAGAAAAATCACACTCTCTTAGTAAATGCATCTAACAGAGGCCTTGGTGCAGCATTAGTGCGAGAAGGAAAACCAATAGCTTTTGCCTCAAAAGCACTAACAACAGCGAGACCAGATATGCCAATATTGAGAGAGAGCTGTTGACGGTCATGTACGGATGCAAGAAGTTTTAAGTTTCTGTATGGAAGGACGTTTATAGTGGAAAGTGATCATCGCCACATTCATCGAACACATTCAGAAAAAGAACCTAAACCAAGCACCAGCTAGACAGCAGAGATTACTTCTACAACTACAATGCTACAATTTCAACTTAAAATACATACCAGGCAAAGAAATGGTGCTTGCTGATACCTTGTCACGACTTCCCCCGAATGAAAAATATGAAATGGAAGACATGTGGATCAAGATACATCATCTTGTCAGTGTGACCAGTAATAAACTAAGCCAGATCAGAGAAGAAACCAGTAAGGATGATGTGTTGCAAATACTTTCTCAACAAGTAATACAAGGATGTCCATAGAGGATAAAGCAGATACAACCTGCAATACATCAATACAGGGTATTGGTCTATCAGAGACGACATATCGTTGGGGAATAGTGTTCTGCTGGCTGGATCAAGACTGATTATACCTGAAACAATGCAGAAAGAGATTCTCTAGAAAATACATGAAGAAATGCAAACTCAGCCGTGTACTGGACTGGTATATACAAACACATTGAGAATATGGTGGCTACATGCCAAATATGCCAAAAGTACAGAAACACACAACAAAAAGAGGAAATGATTTTCACAGAAGTACCTCCCCTGACACACAGTGGGAGCATTGTTCACCAAGAATCAAGTGTGGTATTTAATAGTAGTCTGTACTACTCTAAGTTTCCATTTGTCAACTATCACCTCAGACTAGTAAATACCAATCTATATACCAAATAAGTTTTTCAAAATAATAATTGGCTTAGATTGGCAATTTTTATGGAATAACGAAGTACCGAGAATAGCACTGGATAAATTTTTGTGGAACTACAAATCAGGAGATCTGAGACTTCCAGATTTAAAGAAGTATTATCTGGCTTCACAGTTGAGGTGCTTAACATTTTCCTTTGAAACTGACTTACCAAATTGGGTATATATGGCATTACATGAGATAGTATTACCCAAAGATTTTCTATAGATGGAACCTGAAATTAATCAAAAAAAGACTTCAAACCCTATACTGATTCATTTGATAAAAATATGGCAAGATATTTGTGGTGCGCTGTCAGTCAGAAGCAAACATGCAAAACCAAAAGACTGTACAACAGGCTTTATTCAACGTAAACTTCCAAGAGCCAGCTGTGAGGAGAGCTGCTGTAAACTCTGAGAGTGATTTCAAAGGGCCGGCTCAGGAGAGTGGCTGTGGCTTGATCTATTCAGGTCAGCTGATTGGCAGCCAGCTAGGTGTTGTCTTGTCCCCATGCTCTTCTGCAGGTACAGAGGTTGCCTCCTGCAGTAGGCCAGTGGTGTACCACCACAATATTAATGATAGTAAAGGAAGGAAAATTGGGTTTTCTTTAAGGTCTCCATTATGTAATAATCCAATGTTGCCCATAATAATGGGGAATAGGATTTTAAATATATGGCCTCAAAAAGGTTGGAGTCTTAATGTCATTTGAACAAATGGCACCTTTCTTTGCTAACTGCAATTAAGGCCCTGTCTAAGAGAAAGCTGGGGGAATGATATGAATGCACCAGGGACGAGTCAACTGGAATGCATATTATGGATGGGTAATGTACCTAAATTTATTACCCAAATATATTATGCCCTGCAAATGGATGGGAAAAATTTTGGAAATCATAGGTCCAGAGAAAGATGGGAAGCGGCTCTAGCAGTGAACATATCGGAACAATCTTGTGCTGAATTGTGTAAGAATGGGATAACTTCGATTATTAATGTGAGGTACAATTTGGTGCAATACAATTTTCTCCATTAATTATATTTGACTCTGCAAAGACTGCACAAATCAAAGCCAGAGATATCAGACAAATGTTTCCGATGTGGAATAGAAGAAGGAACATTTTTCCACTCCGTATGGGTGCGTGTGAAAGTTAACGTTTTCTGGCAAGAGGAATTGGAAGTGTTAACAAAGATTACTGGAGTCAACTTTCCTGGTAATCCAGAACTATATCTATTGGGAACTTCAAAGATATCAGTAACCACTTAACTGAGTTTCAAATATCATTCACTAAGATTGCACTGGCCATAGCCAAAAAAATTGTTGCTGTCACTCGGAAGTCAGACACACTGGTTTTTTTGAAAACATGGATAGCAGAAATGGATAGCTGTATTCCCATTGAAAAGATTACTTGTAATTTAAGAAATAAACATGACACATTCCTAAAGACTTTGTGTATGCACACACACAATTAAGACTTGGAGGCATGATGCTTTCTCATCCTTTACTTCTATTAGACTAATCTGGCTACTGACACACAGGTTTATACATATATATATATATATATATATATATATATATGTGAAAGGGTGACATCATGACAGGGGCGTTATGATGTCCAGCAGAGGGCAGGCTGATACCCAACAGACCTGGCAACCGTATTTGAATTACATTGGTGCGCAAGTATAATTATTGCTGCTGTAAATTCGTAACCTGCCCTCGATTTTATATTATTTTATTACTAAAATAGACTGTGAGTTCTGGTGGTGCATGGAAGGACTCTATCTGTTTATCTTGTTTAAGATGAGGGGAAGGGGGAAATAGTGGTGGGGGGCTGGAATGTTTTTGTTTTGGGATTTTATTTTGGTTTTGTTATCCATATTTGTGGATGCATTTTTTACAAACAATAAAGATTTATATTTTGTTTGTAAATGGTATATAGACTATTTTGCAATATTTATGCAAAGGCTGTACATCTGATATGCCTGAAAACCAAATTTAAAACTTATATTAAAAAGAAACTATCACCTCAGAAATGAGAGTGCTCCTTACTGATCAAGGAATACCTGAGTAAATAATATATGACAATGGAACAGAGTTCAGGTCACAAGAATTCAGAAAGCTGGCTAGAGAGTATGGGTTTGTTATCACCACAGCATCCCCGTACTACCCTAAAGTTCATGGGTTCATTGAAAGACAAGTGCAAACTGTGAAACACACACTAGTTAGTGATGCGAAACAAAAGAAGGGCCAGACCTAGCTCTTCTGTCATAACAAGCAACACCTTTAAGGGCTGGCATGAAGTCCCCGGCAGACCTTCTAAAGGGCAAAATATACCCTCCAGAAGGCCGGGAGGAATCCAGAAGAAGACTGGCTGACACACAAGAAGAAGGACGCCAGCATTATATCAAACATGGACAAACATTTCCAGAAGTTTTCAGAGGGCAGCATGTGCATATTCAAGAGCCGATGTTGAAAACATGGACCCCAGCAAAGGTCATCAGAGAAGCTGAGACACCAAGATCATACATTGTCGAGATAGACTCTGGCAATCGGATGAGGAGGAACAGAATTCACATCCGGCCGACACAAGATGTGATGAAGCAGAAAAGCTTTAATACCTGCAAAGTCTGCAACACCAATATCAAGTGAGATATCAAGTGAAGATCCACAACCACAAATACCGAAACATCAACACAGGAGTGGTCAGGTGAAGCACAACAAACTACATCACCTACACGTGTACCAGTAGCACAGAGGCCAACGGTTGCAGCCAAATCCACAAGATGGCGAGGCAACATTGTGCTGCCAGTGCAATATCGATAACAATTTAAAAATAATTGTGCCAATAAATTAATGTACAAGTTCAGTTACTTAAGTTGCACTGGAAAGAAAGAGATAAAGAACACTAAAATTTTTCTTCATCTTGAGAAGGAGGGATGTTATATAGTTAGGATAATGTGAACTATTTTGTCATTGTGGGGCTTATGTATGTGAGTGTGTGAACAGTTTCCTGTGATGGTTGAAGGCATCAGTAAGTAAAAGCTCTTTTCTTATTTGAATCTTGCATCTCTAAGTTATTTAAGAAGCCTCCCAAGTAACTCAAAGATGTAACAGGCAGAACTACTGCACCACTCACTCCACCTCCCTCAACTCTGAAAGATAGATTCCAACACTGCTCTATGAAGGCAATGCTGGATGCGCCTTATAGGCCTTCTCCGCAAAAGGTAAATTCACCTTTTATTTTAATTGAGCTGACTTTAATGCACCTCTCTCCATAAAGGCACTGCCACTGTAAGTGACTGTAAAGGGGATGGCTGATGATGTCACGAGACATAGGTCAGCCCGTGACTCGGGAGCGCGATTTTTAAAACTGTATTCATGCATGGCAGGGAATATATTGCAGGTACGTTCATATCAGCAGTCCTAGAATTCACAGCCAGAATATGAATATTAATTGGGGAGATGCTGAGCTCCATGATCTCCTCACCCTCATGCCTCAGGAGGCACGCGCACAAATTCACAAAAACTGAAAAGGATGGCCCGATCTTTGAAAGGGTGTGCAGTGAACAGAGATTCATTGATGATGGTGTGTTATACTAATGACTGGGTCCACCCTCATCTACCCACATATAACCCTGGTTTCCCACCTAAACCCTGAGCCCCTCTGAAGACCACTGTAAAACCCTACCCTCAGTTATAAGCCAATAAAAGCATATGCTCTCCCTCAATTCATGAGAGCTTTTATTCAAACAGGGCAGCCAGTGGACTTCCTGCACATGGCAAAACTCGCACTAAATCCCAGCTCGTAACCAAGATTAAAAAGCCTGAAAAAGAAATTCCACTGTGTGGTTGACCACAACAGGAAGAATCTCAGTGGATGTTTGGAGTGGTTGTATTTTGATCTTTGCTACAACATATGGGGGAGCAGGCACTCAGTAAAACCCTTGAGCCTTGTGAGTGGAGTGAAAAGTCCTAGTTCCCCCAAGCTCATCCCTGAGTCACCTCAAGCTCCAAGTAGCATGCATTTCCATCTGCGGTGCCTCAAACCACTGCCCATTTCCCCACAACTTCAGCAGGAATCTTTTCGTGATCCCACGAATAAGATCTTCTGACGGTTGGGACATCAGAACGTTAATGGCTCTAATTACGGTACTCACATTGCAACTATCATTCTTAACTGCTCTTCGATTGCCATTTTCTGGTATAGGCTGCTTTCCCATCATGTTGATGGGCGGCACCTCGAAATCGGTCACACCACCTCCATCAGCTCTGGAGGACACAACCGAGTGCCTTTCTACATAAAAACAATGCTGGAGCAGCCTTTTAGGTCTTCCCATTAAAAAAAAAATGTAAGTCCACGTTTTCCCCACCCCTAATGGAGCTGGCCTCAATGTGGCGTCACTCCATAAAAGCACCTTGTGAGAGAGCAGAGATGGGGAAAGAAGCTGGGAACGTGCTGACATGATATGGTATTAACAAATGGGAAGTTGGAGAGACAAGTAGAGGGTGTGAAGGTGAGAGAGAAAAGTAAGCACAGAAGTAGATGAAGAAGAAATTGAATCTGTGGACTCGGATAGTAGTGGGAGATGCTTTAAAAATGGAAAAAAATCAATAGTCATGGCATTAGGTTTAAGGCTGTCCAGGAAGAATATGATTTGTTGTTGTTCAAGTTTTTATCTAGTGGCAATGGATGAGGCCCATTTAAAACAGAGATGAGGGAAACGTTCTTTAGCCAGAGTGTCGTGAATTCATTGCCACATAAAGTTGTGGAAGCCTGATCATTGGGGAAGATTGATAGGTATCTAATTAGTCAGGATATCAAGGGATATGGGGAAAATGCCAGAAATTGGAACTAGATGTGAGAATGGTTTAGCTCATGGTGGAATTGCGGAGCAGACATGATGGGCCAAATGTTCCTTTATCTTGTGATCTTGTGATAATCCTGGAAACAGATACAGCAATGGGGGAGGAATAGGGAGAAAGGGATAGTGTTATTACAAGAGGTAGGCAAGGTTCAAGGTTCCTTTTATTGTCATTATGAAACAAAAAATGTATATACAGTATAACTGTTATTATCTGAAATTTAAACAACTGGCAGTCTCAAGCAACCAGAAATAAATTTGCAGAATATAAGTAGGTAAAAGATATGAAAGCACACCAATCACACAACACACAATCTCAAGCAACCAGAAAATTCACTTATTTGGCATCTACCAATCCTCATAGGTGCCATATACCAGGGGTTTTAATGTACATAACATATGTCGAAAGAAAAAGATGAAAATCTGTAGATAACATGACACTGTTGACTTTCGCTTGCTAAAAAGGCAAACAAAGAGTTGCCATTAGCATTGCCCAGCATCCCCAATAATAAGAGAAAGAGAAGCAAATAAGAGTCCCTGAAGCAGCAGCTAGTCTCAGTATAAGAACTGTTGCCAACTATTTTCCTTTATAATTAACAGGTCATAATTGTCCATGACTCATTCAAACAAATCCGTACTAAAGTTGACTTGAGTTTTCCGTGGTTTATTAAACATTATTAATGTTACTACATTATTACAAGCAATTAAAACTGTTCGGTGGGACTATATGATTAAATGTTATTAAACTATCAATAAAAGTGGTTGGAACAAAAAGTAATTCCTTCTATTTCTTCGAATAAATAAAATCAAAATGATCATTTATCTGGTTCTTGCAAGCATTCTATGGCCTTCAGAATGGCTGTTGAAATATGTTAACTAAACTATGTATAGACAAATGCAAGCATAAAACATACTGAAATACTGGCCCCTAATTATTATGTAAAAAAATTACCATTACAAAGAAAAAAAATCAAACATATTAGTATATATTGGTTAAATTTCACAAGAAAGTGAAAGTCAATTATCAAAGCTTTCTACTTGTAAAAGATAGATTTTGGTCATTGGTCTGTTCAGAAAGCCAGTTTTAGTCTTAATCTGAACTTGACGTACAAGTTCTCTTTTGTCCTGGATGGTATCAACAATCTTCTCCATCAACCAGGAAATTCAGGGCACTGAATGCTCTATGACATTAATTCCCTTTTTCAGAGTTGAAATTACATCAGCAAATCTCTTTCTCTGGCAAAAGCAGATCATCTCCATCTCAGCATTAAAGAATTCTTTAACTGTGAGATGTCCCCTTTCTTGAGTCTCAAGGTCACCTGTCTTCTTTTGTCGTTGATCTTCTTGATGAATGTTATTCAATTAAAATTGAGAAGGAACATTGCATGTTTGTTCTGTTTGCTATGATTCAGAAACCATCTTTAAATCTGAGTGTCCATGCTGTTGCCCTTTTCAAACTATTTGAGGATGAGAAGTAATGGATTAAGTGGGTCACAGTATCCATTTTTTTCAGACATTATCTGAACAGCCTTTGTAGTCTTGCTTTTGATTTTAGGGGTCTTTTGGCAATTAAAAAAAAAATCAGTATTTTGATGCCACTCCTTTTGAGGCTGTAGAAGAAATCAAGGCCCAGACACCCAAATTTCATTCATCAGAAAAGAGTTGACTTTCAAACCTCGGGAAGCCAGATTGGCAGGATTGTTAACTGTATTGGACATGAGACTTTATCAATTTCAGTGATTCTGTTAGTCACGAAAGTTCAAAACCTTGTGGTTTTATTGTTTTTTTTTATTTAATTTTTTATTTTTCACACCATAAATCACGTTAGCCATGATATACACTTTTTCTTTTTCACACATATACAGTGACTTTTTCTCCCCCCCCCTCCTCCCAAGCCATCTCCCACCCCCCCCCCCCCTCATCCATTTTAGGTATACAATCTAGGTTGCATTAAGCCAGTCAGACAATGTTGTCATTCAACAAAAATACACCAGAAATTCTACTGAGTCCATTCTTTTCTTTTCTTCTCCTTCCATCAACTTAGGTAATGTTTGTTCCCGGTAGGTTTTCGCTATTGTATTTAATGTAAGGCTCCCATACTTGTTCGAATATTTCAATATTATTTCTTAAACTATATGTTATTTTTTCTAATGGAATACATTTATTCATTTCTATATACCATTGTTGTATTTTCAAATTATCTTCCAATTTCCAGGTTGACATAATACATTTTTTTGCTACGGCTAGGGCTATCTTAACAAATCTTTTTTGTGCATCCTCCAAGTCAATTCCAAATTCTTTATTTTTTTATGTTACTTAGGAGAAAGATCTCTGGATTCTTTGGTATATTGTTTTCTGTTATTTTATTTAATATCTGATTGAGATCATCCCAAAATTTTTCTACTCTCTCACATGTCCAGATTGCATGAATTGTTCCCCTTTCTTTTTTACATCGAAAACATCTATCAGATACTGTTGGGTCCCATTTATTTAACTTTTGCAGTGTAATGTATAGTCTGTGTAACCAATTACATTGTATCATACGTAGCCTCGTATTTATTGTATTTCTCATTGTTCCAGAACATAATTTCTCCCATGTTTCCTTTTTTATCTTTATATTTAAATCTTGTTCCCATTTTGTTTAGTTTTACCATTTGTTTCCTCATTCTCCTTTTCTTGCAGTTTAATATACATATTTGTTATAAATCTTTTGATTAACATTGTATCTGTAATCACATATTCAAGGTTACTTCCCTCTGGTAAACTCAAATTGCTTCCTAATTTATCTTTCAAGTAGGATCTCAGTTGGTAATATGCCAGCGCTGTATCTCCAGTTATATTGTACTTATCTCTCATTTGTTCAAAGGATAAGAATCTACTTCCTGAAAAACAATTTTCTATTCTTTTAATCCCTTTTTTTTTCCCATTTTCTAAAGGAAAGGTTGTCTATTGTAAAAGGGAGTAGCTTATTTTGCGTCAATATTAGTTTTGGTAATTGATAATTTGTTTTATTTCTTTCTACATGAATCTTCTTCCATATATTGAGGAGATGGTGTAATACTGGAGAAGTTCTATGTTGTACCAATTTTTCGTCCCATTTATATAATATGTGTTCAGGTATCTTTTCCCCTATTTTATCTAATTCTAATCTCGTCCAGTCTGGTTTTTCCCTTGTTTGATAAAAATCTGATAGGTATCTTAATTGTGCGGCTCTATAATAATTTTTGAAGTTTGGCAATTGTAAGCCTCCTTGTTTATACCATTCTGTTAATTTATCTAGTGCTATCCTCGGTTTCCCCCCTCTCCATAAAAATTTCCTTATTATTTTCTTTAACTCTTTGAAGAATTTTTCTGTCAGTTGTATTGGCAATGCCTGAAATAAGTATAGTATCCTTGGAAAAATGTTCATTTTAATACAGTTTATCCTTCCTATCAGTGTTAGTGGTAGCTCTTTCCAATGCTCTAAATCGTCCTGTAATTTTTTCATTAGTGGATTGTAATTGAGTTTATATAATTGGCCTAGATTTTTGTTTATTTGTACACCTAGGTATCTTATTGCCTGCATTTGCCATCTGAATGGGGATTCCTTCTTAAATTTTGAGAAATCCGCGTTATTCATAGGCATTGCTTCACTTTTATTTACGTTTATCTTGTATCCCAACACTTCTCCATATTCCTTCAATTTCTTATATAATTCTTTTATTGATAGTTCTGGTTCTGTTAAGTACACTATCACATCATCCGCAAATAGACTGATTTTATATTCCCTGTCTTTTATTTTTATTCCTTTTATATTATTATCTATTCTTATCAATTCTGCTAGTGGTTCTATAGCTAGCACAAACAATAACGGTGATAGTGGGCATCCCTGCCGCGTTGACCTGCTTAAGTTAAATTGCTTTGATACATGTCCATTTACAGTCACTTTCGCTAACGGTCCCTTACATAATGCTTTAATCCAATTAATATACTTCTCCGGTAAACTGAATTTTTGCAATACTTTGAACAAATAATTCCATTCTACTCTGTCGAAGGCCTTCTCTGCGTCTAAAGCAACTGCTACTGCAGGTGCTTTATTTCCTTCTACTGCATGAATTAAGTTAATAAATTTACAAATATTGTCTGTTGTGCGTCTTTTTTTGATAAATCCAGTTTGGTCTAAATTTACCATTTTCGGTACCTGTTCTGCTAATCTGTTTGCTAATAGTTTAGCTATTATCTTATAATCTGTGTTTATCAAAGATATTGGTCTATATGACGCTGGTGAGAGTGGATCTTTCCCTTGTTGTAGTATCACTGTATTTATTGCTGTTTTACATGAATCTGGTAAGTTTTGTGTCTCATCAATCTGGTTGATTACATCCAGGAGTGGCGGTATTAATAGGTCTTTAAATGTTTTGTAGAATTCTATTGGGAGTCCATCCTCTCCTGGTGTCTTATTATTTGGTATTTTTTTTTTATTATCTCTTGTATTTCTACTGTTCCAAATGGTTCTGTTAATTTATTTTGTTCCTCTATTTGTAGTTTTGGTAGTTCAATTTTAGTCAAAAATTCATCTATTTTCCCCTCTTTCCCTTCGTTTTCAGTTCGGTATAATTGTTCATAGAATTCTCTGAAGTTTTCCTTAATTTCTTTTGGATTATATGTAATTTGTTTGTCTTTTTTCCTTGTTGCCAATACCATTTTCTTAGTTTGCTCTGTCTTAAGTTGCCATGCTAAGATTCTGTGTGTTTTTTCACCTAGTTCATAATATTTCTGTTTTGTCTTCATTATATTCTTCTCCACCTTATATGTTTGTAATGTTTCATATTTTTTTTTGATCCGCCAATTCTCTTCTTTTGGTTGTATCTTCCTTCATTGCTAATTTTTTTTCTATGTTTACTATTTCCCTTTCCAACTGCTCTGTTTCCTGATTATAGTCCTTCTTCATCTTGGTTACATAACTTATTATTTTCCCTCTAATGAAAGCTTTCATTGCGTCCCATAGTATAAACTTATCTTCCACTGATTCCGTATTTACTTCAAAATACATTTTTAATTGTTTTTCAATAAATTCTCTAAAATCCTGTCTTTTAAGTAGCATGGGGTTTAATCTCCATCTATACATTCTTGGAGGGATGTCCTCTAGCTTTACTGTCAATATTAAGGGTGAATGGTCCGATAGCATTCTCGCTTTATATTCTGTTTTCCTTACTCTATCCTGCATACTAGCTGATAACAAAAATAGGTCTATTCTTGAGTATGTTTTATGTCTAGTCGAGTAGTATGAGTATTCCTTTTCTTTTGGGTTTTGTTTCCTCCATATGTCCACAAGTTTCATTTCTTGCATTGATTTAATTATAAATTTGGTTACTTTGTTCTTCCTGTTAATTTTTTTCCCCGTTTTATCCATATTTGGATCCAAATTCAGATTGAAATCCCCTCCTATTAGTATGTTCCCTTGCGTATTAGCTACCTTCAAAAAGATATCTTGCATAAACTTTTGATCTTCTTCGTTAGGTGAATATATATTAAGTAGATTCCAAAGCTCCGAATATATCTGACATTTTATCATAACATATCTCCCTGCTGGATCTATTATTTCCTCTTCTATTTTAAATGGCACATTTTTGCTAATTAATATAGCCACTCCTCTTGCTTTTGAATTATACGATGCTGCTGTTACATGTCCTACCCAATCTCTCTTTAATTTCTTGTGCTCCAATTCAGTTAAGTGTGTTTCTTGGACAAATGCTATATCTATTTTTTCCTTTTTCAGTAAATTTAGTAGTTTCTTCCTTTTAATTTGGTTATGTATTCCATTAATATTTAAAGTCATATAGTTCAGCGTAGCCATTTTATATTTTGTTTATCTTCTCTTTCCGTTTTTCCATCATTACCTTTCCTCCTTTTCCATTTCTGTTTTCTTATTTTCAACTCTTTACAAGACAACATTCCTACAACATCCAACATTTTCCTTATTCTCCTATTTCTATCTTCTTTATCCCCAATCTCCCCTTCCCCTCCTGAGTTGTCCTTTATCCCTTGTCGGACAACCACATCTCCCCTCTCCATTTGGATTTGCGAATCCACTCGCAAGCGTCAACTGATTTTGCAGTGACCACTATTTTCCCCCACCCAGCCCCCCCAGAAAAGATTTCACTTTTCATATGTCACAAAGGTCACTCTTTTAATTCCCTCCTTATTCTCCCTATTCCATTACCTTCCCTTATTAATTCTTGTCTATACTATCTATATTTTCCTCTAATTACAGATACATTCACGTATGCACATTGTCTCTATTCACTCTTATACCTCTTTACCCGCATACATATCAATCGTGGTCATTTTTACCCTCATTACCCGTCTTCATCCCTCAGTCTATTTTTGTCTTTACCCACATACATATCAATCGTGATCATTTTTACTCTCATTACCCGTCTTCATCCCTCGGTCTATTTTTGTAATTGTTCTGCAAATTTTCGTGCTTCTTCTGGATCCGAGAATAGTCTGTTTTGTTGTCCTGGAATAAATATTTTCAATACCGCAGGATGCTTCAGTATAAATTTATACCCTTTCTTCCATAAAATCGCCTTTGCTGTATTGAACTCTTTTCTCTTCTTTAGGAGTTCAAAACTTATATCTGGATAAATGAAGATTTTTTGCCCTTTATACTCCAGTGGTTTGTTGCCCTCTCTTACTTTTTCCATTGTCTTCTCCAGTACCTTTTCTCTTGTAGTATATCTTAGGAATTTTACTACAATAGATCTTGGTTTTTGTTGTGGTTGTGGTTTAGAGGCCAATGCTCTATGTGCCCTTTCTATTTCCATTTCTTGCTGTAGTTCTGGACATCCTAGGGTCTTAGGGATCCACTCTTTTATAAACTCCCTCATATTCTTGCCTTCTTCATCTTCCTTAAGGCCCACTATCTTTATGTTATTTCTTCTGTTATAATTTTCCATTATATCTATTTTTTGAGCTAGTAGTTCTTGTGTCTCTTTAGTTTTTTTATTAGATTCCTCCAATTTCTTTTTTAAGTCTTCTACCTCCATTTCTGCTGCTACTGCCCGTTCTTCCATCTTGTCCATTTTTTTCCCCATTTCTGTTAAGGTCATATCTATTTTATTCACTTTCTCTTCTGTGTTGTTTATTCTTCTTCTTAAATCATTGAATTCCTGTGTTTGCCATTCTTTAAATGACTCCATGTATCCTCTAACAAGAGAAAGTATATCATTTACCTTGCCTTTCCCTTCATCTATTTCACTGTATTCTTCCTCTTCTTCTTCCTCTGGGTTGGCCATCTGTTGTTTCTTTGTTGCCCTTTTCTTCTCTTCTTTCTTGTTTCTATTGTCTTCTGTGGTCTCTTCTTGCTGCAGGTGTTCTGCAGCTGTCGTTGCCGGCTGTGGAGATCGACTCCCCAGCTGGTCCCCCCTCCCGTCGGTGTGTTTTTTTTCATGCGCGGTTGCGCACTTTTACTCGGCTCTGCGAGCCATTGTTGTAGTTCTTTTTCTACCGACCTGAGGAAGTGGGCTCCTCTCTCCACAGCGGGCCTCTTCGGACAGGTAAGGCCTTCACCTTTTTCCTCCGTTGTCTTCTCTTCCTCTCTTCTTACCGTTGATTTTGATTTTTCTTCTTTTGTCTCCATCTTCTTTCCACCTTTATACTCACTTTTCTTTAACTTTTATTTCTGTGCCTTTGTATTTTCTCTTGTTTTTCCCGACTTTTCTGGAGAGGGCTGGAGTTCTCCGTCCGGCCACTACTCCATCACGTGACTCCTCTTCGTGGTTTTATTGTTGATGTATTTGAGCACAGAGGTGCTATCAGTCCAAAATATGGAGCTTGTTAATTCCATCTGCAACTCTGTTTTACATATTGTGCCCATTCTGCTCGCGATAGTAGCAGCCATCAACTCCATTCGTGGGATAGCGACTGATTCATTGGAGCCACTCTCGCCTTTCCCATTGCAAATCCATAATGTACTTGATCCTTGTTATAATGCAGTTAAAGGTAACTAACAGTTCTGTAGCCCTCTTCATATGCATCAGCAAATTGATGCAGTTGAGCAGATGTAACAATTCCAAAATTTGTGGGTTTGAAGCATCTGTCAATCTTGAAGTCTTCCAACTTAAGATGTTCCTGAATCCAACACATCCATTCCTGTACAATGGATTCTAGCATTTCCTCATCCCAACCAATTCTCTTCCTACATAAATCTTGCAGGATCTTTTTGGCAGTCAGGACAACTGGTGCCAATATTCCTAGAGGGTTATGTATTGAACTGTCTGTTGATAAAATCCCCTTCTTGTGAGAGGTCAGTCCTTGGAAAATAATTTTGAATTGAAAAATGTCACACTGAACACACTATTGTACACCTAACACCCTCTCCACAGGAAGGTTGTCATGGACTATGTCCAAATTCTTCATTTCCTTTTTCCTCTCTCTCTTTCAGGTATGGCTGCCAATACACAGCGACTCAAACGTGTCCATTTGGTTAGTAAAGAACCTCCTCTGTTGCAGATTGTTTTTAAATCATGATAAAGACCTACTGCTTCCTTTAGTGTGGCTGCAGAAGTGAGACAGTCATCCACTTAGAAGTTTTTCCTGATGGTGCTTATAGCTTGAGAGTTAAATTGTTCCATATTGTCCTCAGCACACTTCCTAAGGGCAAAATTTGGAAAACTTGGTGATGAAGTTGCTCTAAATAGATGCCCTGTCATTCGGTATTCCATGATGTTCTGACTGTAGTCTTCATCAGGCCATCAAAGGAATCTTAACAAATCACGGTCTTCATTCGGTACTTTTTCCTGATGGAATATTGCTTCAGTCTCTGCAGTAATAATGACAGGTTCTTTATGGATTCTAGTTAAGTCACTTATCAACTTACAGGTCAAATCAGGGCCTGTAAGAGTTGAGAATTTAGTAAAACTCCCTGAAAGGTTGCTCCTCAATCAACTACCATATGAAGTTTTTTTAAAATAATGTGCAGCAATATGTCTAGCAGGCAAGGGGCCAACTGGCTGAAGTAGGCTGCAGAGGATTTGTAGCCACATCAACATCAAAGCTACTCTGGTGGTTGAGATGTGAAGAAGGATGCACTGACAAGCAGTTAAAGATCTTTCCAGAGCTGCCGAAAAAGGTAGTCAGTGGTTCTGGATGAGGAGAAAGTATTTCCACCTGGGCACACAAGTGAGTGAATGGCATCTACAGGGTGAGCCCACGATGCTAGGATTCACTGTTGAACCCTCTGGAGGTGTTGTGGGTCTATCAGTGAAACACTGAGGAAGGAGGACACCCAGTTGATAACCCAGAAGATGCCACCACTCACTTAGCTACCCCGAAGAGTCTAGGCAGTAAGTCTCAGGAGTGCAATAAGCGATATTAACATCTAGTTCTCCATATCTGTTAGACATATTAAAACTATGATTAAATGTTGTTAAATGATTAAACAGTAAATAAAGGTTGTCAGAGAAAAACAAATTCCTTCTATTTCATAGAACAAAGAAAATCAAACTGGCTGTTTATATGGATCTAGCAAGCATTCTATGACCTTCAGAATGGCTGTTGCCAGGAGACAGCATGAACTATGTCACCAAAACTACATGCAGACAAATGCAAGCATAAAGCACATTTTAACTCCTACAAAAACTTTTCCAGCTATGCTAATGTTCTACACATCTTCACAGCCTCTCCAGCTCAGCAATTATAATCTCACTTAATGTGAAGCATGGGCAATTAAGTGTGGTAAAAGGCTAACTGCACCATGCATAGTTTATCAGCAGGGGAGTGGAATTAGTCCCTAGGAAACGCCCAGATATCTACCACTCAAAGCACACCCAAACCAAATAGAAAATAATACATGACTCATTTGAACTGTGCACCTCAAAACATTACTGATATAAAGATAAAGAGAAAAATAATTAGTTGATATTTGTTTAAAATAATGAAGTGTCAATTATACCTAAGGAATATCCCAAACGAAAAGTTTAATTCATCTCTTAAAAGTGAATATCCAGAGTGAATTGAGGCTATGGCTGAAATGTTTAATTTTTTTGATAAACCTTTAAGTTATTTCAATTCAATTTTCATTAAGATGCCACTTTTAAACTCATGAAGGAATATTGAAAGAAATTCAGAACATAAAAGAAATGGCGAGCTAGAAATTGAGCCTTACAAATTGATTGTGTGCTGAAATGGTATGACAGAATTCCCTTGCCATCTGGGACAAATAGAGACATTCTGGTGAAACCTCGTTGTCCTAATTCACTGACCCTTTGCATGGTTTTACTTCATTTGCTTTTTATTTGGAATTGCATAGCAGCTGTGAACTAACTACACCATGGCCTATTAATGATGGCACCCTTAAGTCGGTAGCTTTCAATTGAAACAGCTGCTGGAAGAAGCCTGGTGATTTGCAATGGAATGTTGTGTGATGTGCTGGAACAGGCACCTCACCACTCCGATCCTGGACTAGAGATTGTGCTGGTAACAGGGGATGCCACACTTGAATAACATATAGAAACCCAACTCATCATTGTATGAGACACAAATCTGCTGCGTGCCTTCTGGAATAAATTCTCCAATAATGACACAGGTAAGTTTGATCCCTCCAGGGAGTGTTCTGGCAAGTTTTCTATCTAGACTGTGAATCTTTGGTCAAGGTTGTAACAGCAGTTTCAAGTGTGGAATGATTTTTGATGCATCTTTTGGGTGTTTTAAAAGAAAATCTAGTTGAAAAGTGCCACATGTTGATAAAAACATGAATAAAATTCCCTGAAATGAGTTAAAAATAAAGCCAAAATATTGAAGCCTTTGAAATAAGGTGCCAATAACCAGCAGGTGACTCTGCAACCACGAGGTAGGGTTGAATCCTTATGATTTGTGCTACCCTCTTGTGGTTTCTTCATACAACAATAGATTTATCTGAGGATTTTATTACTTTCTCCACATGTTCAGAACTTCTGGTTTACAATAATTAGTAAAGTTAAAATATAGCAATAATGGAAGGATGCTGGGCTGATTGTGGAGCTGTAGAATTGTTCAGTGAAGTGATGTGTGCACAAACGTGGTGAAGGTTGTGCTGACCACAGAGCTAAAGTGAGATAGTTTGTTTACACTGAGGAAAATCCATATAAGATGTTTAGAATGTAAAATGAGATTAGTTTTAATTCCATATTTATTTAATGACTTGATTTTTAAAATTTCCATTGACACGACGGCATTCAAACACATCTCTGAATCAATGATCCAGAAACCTGGCTGTTGGTCCGCGAAGTAACTACTACACGACCATATTCACATTTCTTCGGAACCCCGAAGAGTGAATTCAATTGAATTGAACACTGTCATGTGCACTGAGATGCAGTAAACAGCTTATTTTTACATGCTATCCAGGCAAGTTAATTTGTACATCGTTCAGTAAGTAAGAGTGATCAAAGATGCAGTGGATGGTGTTAAAATAAAACAAATGGGCAGTGTATATTTTTAGGGAGAAAATTACAGTTAAACATTGGAGGCAGTGGCACAGCTTGTGGAGGGGGTGCAGGGGGAAAGTGGTGCCTTTTTCCCCCCTCTCTGTTGCCAGCCCCAGCTCTGACACTGCTACCTCCCGTGCTTTGACATTGCTGTACCCCCACCCCCTGCTCCGACATTGCAAAAAAATCAGTGTAGCCCACTGTTGAACCCCTGCTCACCATTTGGGATGTGTCGTGGTCCCTTCTTTATGTGCTTGCTTCCACCAAACATTAGTACTTAGCTATGCCCCTTATTGGAGGGCATCATATTTTACCAATGGGATGTCTATTAGAGATTCTCATAACAGTAGGAAAGAAATGGTCCTAAAGGATCTATCATTGGTCCATTTTATCTTTCATTTACTTACTGCCCTTTGATCATATCACTTGATGATATCAAAGCAGTTTCAATACGTATGTTGCGACAGATTATGTTGTGTTTGTATTGTATATAGATATGTTTTAGGAGATAAATTGGGGAGGGTTTTTTTAGTGTAAGTTGCATACAAACACTTCAAAGCAGATCTCATTTAAAATACTGGAGCTCTGCTCAAGCCAGACAGGGTGGCTCCTGGGGGATTTGCAAAAACTTTGGGGAGTGCCCAAGAGACTTCACTAATGGATAGTTGCTTTGAAAAGCAACAGATGAAAGAACTCAGAAGAGTAGTTCGGAGCTGCAGGCTGTCTGAGAGTGCAGCTTGCTGTTCTAAGAGCGTCATGTGGTTTTTGAAGCAGAGAGTTGAACAGGTGTGTGTGTGTGTGTGTGTGTGTGTGTGTGTGTGTGTGTGTGTGAGAGAGAGAGAGATCAGTTTTACAGTGTTACAGTCAGCAGCAGCACTGGGACTGGAACAGAACAAGCTGGCAAGCTTGTGGAAAACCCCATTTTGAAGATGGGTTCTAAGTGCTTAGTTCAGCCTGGTCAAAGTCCTTGTGGTTCATGCAAGAGGAGAGGGCTGGCTGCCTAATGTTTCACTTGAAATAAAAGAAACAAAAAGGAACTCTGTGATGACCTGAAAGAAAGAGGTTATTGTCTGGAAAACCCTGATGGGGCAAGTTTCTTCAGCAAGACACTGATGTGGCTGATTAGAAGGGATCCGTTTGTATCTAAGAACAACAAATCTCTCTCTGAAAACCAAAAAGAACCTTCCTGAATGGTAACAATTTACTTTTCAAGCACCAAAGCCTGGTGAACTTTATAAACGTTAAATTCTGTGCATGGTATAAGAATTGCCTGCAACCAGTAAACTTGGAGGAATGAGAAGTGAGATTAGACTGTGAACCAAAGAACTTTTCTGAACTTGCATACACATTACATACACATGCACTTAGAATTAAAAGGGGGTTAAGTTGATAGTGATAAGTTAAAGTGTTATCCTGTTTTCATGTTTAAAGATAATTAAAAGCAACTTTTGTTTAAGTAACCATTTGTCTTGGTGAATATCTATTGCTGCTGGATTTTGGAGTCCTCTGGGCTTGTAACAATACTACTGATAAAGCAATATTAAACAAATGGCCAATCAATTTACTGTGTCTAAAATTAATACATTTACTTTAGTGGTTAAGGTTGACATAATGCTGACCAACAGTCTTCAGTCCCTTCAGGAAATGCAGTCATTGTTGTGCCTTCCTGACACGTGAGGAAATGATGTGTGTCCACGATAGGTCACTCGTTAAGTGAACTCCAAGGAACTTGGTGCTCTCCACTTTCTCCACTACAGAGTTGTTGATGTGTAGTAGAAGCTGGTCATTCCTGGTCCTCCTGAAGTTCATGATTAGCTCCTTTATCTTGTCCACCCTAAGACTCAGGTTGTTAGTCTCATTCCATTTTATGAGATTTTCCACCTCTTCTCTGTAGAGTGACTCATCGTTGTTGCTGATGAGGCCAACGACTGCTGTGTCATCTGCAAATATGATGACACTATTGGAGCTGGATCTGGTGATGAAGTTGTGGGTCAGTAACGTGAACAGGAGTGGGTTGAGCACACAGTCCTAAGGTGCGCCACTGTTCAGCATGATGGTGCTTGATGTTTTTCTACTGACCTGGACAGACAGTAATCTTTCAGTTAGGAATGGTTTCCTCAATAGGCAAATTAAAATGGGTCCAGTGTCTCCGGGAGGTGTACTTTGATGCATTACATTACTAGATGCTCAAAGCATTTTATAATGGTGGAGGTCAGTGCCACAGGGCAGTAGTCATTAAGGCCTATTATTGTCACTCTCTTGGATTATGGTGGCTGCCTTGAACTCTGCAGGAATGATGGACTGCTGCAGTGAGGTGTTGAAGATGTCAATTGACTGCACAGTCCTTCAGTACTCGACAGGTATATTGTCTGGTCTCACCGCTTTGTATGGGTTCATCATTGATTAGTTTCTCCTCCCTTGGCTGAGGCTATGCGGACATTCCAAGAGAATGTCACTGAACAATTTCGTAGGTAGAAATTAACCTGGATTAGGGAGTAAATTATGGTGCCTGAGGTAGATTAAAAGTCACAAGGTCAGAGTCATTCAGCACAGATGCTTTTGTCCAACCACATGGATGCTATCAAGCAACTATCGATGCCAATCCCATTTTCCAGCAATTGGCCTGTAGTATATGATGCCCAGACAATTCCAGTGTTCATCTAGATGTCTCTTAGATGTTGTGAGAATACCTGCCTCCACCAATTTCTTAGGCAGTTTGTTCTAGTATGCACTGCTCTCCGGTTGAAAAATAATTCTTCCTCTGATCTCCCTACACCCTTTACTCCTCAACATACTCCTATTATCTCTGCTATGGGGAAATGTTTCTTACCATCTTCCATCTCTATTCCTCCCACAATTTTGTATTCCTCAATCAAGTCCCCCTCCCTCAGTTTCCAAAGAAAATAAATCAACCTATCCAGTGTCTCCTCAAAACTAAAATATTCCATCCCAGGCAATATCATGGCAAATCTCCTTTTGCATACTTTGAAAGAAATTTTAATACACAACTTTGATCATACTTACAGGATGTTAATTCATCTGTAAACATTCAACAGCTCTGAAGTGCATTTTGAAGAAATGTGGAACATTACATACAAAAACATTTTGCTGTAATGTGGAAAACAGTAGGTAATTTGTGCTTCCAAATTATGGTGAAAATTAAGGGTGAGATGAAGATCTCTGAGGAGTGAGGAAGGAAGAGAAATTGTTTGAAACTGTGACTCGTTTGCAAGAAACAAACTAGAAGATCAGACGAGCCGTGTGCTTTGGGTTGTTGATCAGATCTCCCATATTTTCCCCTGAGGTGGAAATGAAACAAAAGCAATAACCTAATATCTTATCACCAGGTGCATCCTGTGAAGGTTGGGGTTTATAGTGAGAAATATGCTATTTTATCCGCTAATTGGGAAGATGAGACTGGCTAAGAAGTAATGTTCTTACACCTTAAAAGTATAATCATCTATGAAATTATCAGATGCTTTGAGAGATTACTGATAATCTTTCAAACTACTTTCCCCAATATATTTAATCTTTCAATGAGATTACACAGAGGTAAGAAAGGAAGGTTAGCAGAGATGATGGAAGGAGCTGAATGATGGGAGAAAAATGCAGACATAATCAATCGTGAAGAAGCAAAACCATTTTTCGAAAGAAAGTGATGAGGTTATAACTTGAAGAATCCTCAAGTCAAATGAAACCTCTACCCTACAACTTGTTTGGTATGAAAGTGAGGTATAACTTGTCTCATAATAAAATGAACGTACTGGACATATTTTCTTTTCGGCATACTGGCCCTTCCAGTCCACAAGCCTGTTCCACCCAATCACACCCAACTAAATGCAACACCCGTACATATTGAAGAGTAGGAGGAAACCCACACAGACAAGGGGAGAATGTACAAACTCTTTATTGCTCAAGTTTCAAACCCGGGTTGCTGGCACTATACAGCATTGTGCTAAACACAATGGTAACTGTGCTGGACTAATGATTTAGGAACAAGATTTCAATATCGACTAAGGCAACAAGGGAATTTAAAATTGCTTAATTAAATTAATCTAGAAGCAATAAAAATCTGGTCACTCAGGAACTAATAATTTGTAATAAAATCACATCTTGTCTATTTAATGTGTGACTGGGTGAGAAACCCAATGTTCTTATCCTGCTTTGACCAATTGTGCCACTTTGGATCCATGGCTATATTGCTGATTTTTAACTAGCATTTAGAGTGGCTTTTAGCAACCCTAACCCTAATTCAAAGGTAGGTTGGGATGGATAAAATTGCCACCTTTGCCACAGTGTCCTATCAATCAAATTTAACACAGTATTCATAAAAAAATATTTGCTTTGCTTCCCTGATATTGATTGTTCTTATTTAAATAGAGGAAATTTGTTTACAGCCAATCAAATGCTTACCTTTGATAAACATATCTTGACATTTAAAAAAAAAATGTTAAATTTAGACATGCAGCGCGGATACAGGCCAGGCTGCCCAATTACACCCAATTAAGCTACAACCCCCATTTCATTAGAAGGGTGGGAAGAAACCAGGCGGAGCCCCCAGAGAAAACCCACGCAGACACAGGGAGAATGTATAAACTCCTTACGGAGTACCCCTGTCCCATTTGCTGGTGCTGTAACCTCATTGCGCTAACTGCTATGTTAACTGTGCTATTCTGTTACTATCTAATATGTTGTTCATTGCACTGTAATGTTTTCATTGAATTCCAGAAACTGAACCATTTCTTGGTGTTTGAGGCCAAAAATATTTTCTATGCAATTAATTTGTACATACAAATTCACCTTTTTTTCTACTATGTGCTGCAAAGATACTAACAGCTATAAGATTCGAAAGTTCCCAATCGAATTTTCCTCCTCTCTGTCGACAAGTTTATGTGCTCCCCATAGAGACGCATTGTTTGGTTGTGGCAAAGTTTAAAGTTATCGTCAGAGTACTTGCATGACATCATCCACCACCCTCATCCTTTTCCTGCAGGCCAGGCAGAATTATCAGTATCTATGAACTGTACTCAAGAGAAAGAAATGTAAACAAACTGCAAATATTGAAAAAAAAAGTTCAGTAATAAGTAATGAGCAATTAAGCCTCCTTAAACAAGGCTCTGATTGAGTTGGTTGTCAGGAGTCTGATAGTTGGCAGGTTTCATCTATTCCTGAACCGAGAGGTACGAGTCATGTGGCACCTGCACTTGTTCTGTGATGGCAGCAGTGAGAACAGAGCAAGTTCCTGATTGTGTAGATCCTTAAGAATTGCTGCTGCTCTCTGATAGCAAAGTTCCATGTAGATATTCTTGATGATGAGGTGAGTTTAACCTGTGATGCACTGGGCAGTGATCATTATCTTTTGCAGGGCTTGCTGCTCAGGCGTAATCGGTGACCCCATACCAGGCCCTGATGCAGCCAGTCAGCACACTTTGCACCACACTTCTGTAGAAGTTTACCAAGTTTCCAATGGCATTCTGAACATCTGCAAACTCCTGAGGAAGTAGAGGCACTAAAACACTTTCTTCATGATAGGTTTAGGAAATGTCCTCTGAGATAGAGACTCCCAGGAATTGAAATTTGTTTTTTTTTAAAATATTTTATTTATAATTTTCCAGATTTGAACTGAAACAGTTTTCAACATTGTCATTATAAGTCAATACATTTCTGCACCGATTACAACTTATCTATACCAATTCATTACAGGTTCCTCTGCTGAATCCAAGACTATCGCCTCTCCCTCCCTCCCCAATTCCCTTGACATCTCAACAAATCAAAGAAAAACACACAGGACATTAAAAACACTGATAACAAAGAGTAAATCATATCGGGGAGTTCTAGGTCTGCTATGGTTCAGTGGCCCGTGTTCAGGCTGATTTTTTTTTTCTTCCCTGACTTTTCCTGGCTGCAATTAGATGGACTCCTCACCCCTTTTCCCCCCCCACTTTCTCCCCCCCCCCCAAGAGTTGAGGAGGAAGACGGGTAGGCAGGGCAATGAGGCACAATTCTCCACTTATGAAGTTCAAATACGGTTGCCAAACTTTTTGGAAAGTGCCGTATCTTCCCCTTAAGTTATGGGTGATTTTCTCCAGGGGAATACAGGCTTGCACTTCAGTGCTCCACTGTTCAATACTCAGACAAGTGTCGGACTTCCAGGTACCCGTTGCACTCATCCTGGCCACTGCCAATGCGATCATTACAAATTGAATTTGGAATTTGGACAGCTTCATTTTAAGTCTTGTGCACATTATGTTACCCAACAGGAACAGCTATGGGTCCTGTGGGAATTCCTTACCTATGATTTTCTCTAGGACTTTACCTAGTTCCACCCAGAGGGGCCTCACCTTAGTACATATCCAGTTCGCGTGCACAAAGATTCTTGTCTCAATGCCACATCTAAAATATTGATCTGATAGTTCTGGCTTCGATCTATTAATCTTTTACAGCATCAGATACAGCTGGTGCAAAAAATTGTATTGCATCAGCCTGTACTGCGCATTGATGACTGTAGTTATGCCAGTCCAACACAATTCGGACCAGCACCGCTC
This sequence comes from Narcine bancroftii, assembly GCF_036971445.1. Classification (NCBI taxonomy): domain Eukaryota; kingdom Metazoa; phylum Chordata; class Chondrichthyes; order Torpediniformes; family Narcinidae; genus Narcine; species Narcine bancroftii. The sequence goes on along the minus strand of NC_091474.1, from coordinate 139,765,897 downwards.
ATTAATTGTTATTCCTAAGTCCAAATCCAACCTCTGTCTTGATTTATGGATATCTCATTTAGGCCTTTCCACTTGGAGCAGAAAATACATTGCTGAAATAAATTTCCATGAGTTTCCCTTTCAAATTATGGTGTCTAAGTCACTACACTTTGTTAGGACCATGATTGGACTTGATTTGTCCTGTACAAAAGATCTTATCTAAAGGTAGCAGTGGAATGTCTTATTTGATATATCATAATTCTGCCTAAGTTGCTCGTAACAGTTCTCTATACACCTGATGCCATTTCAATGCCAGGAGTCCAGGATCTTGTTACACTCCATCAAAGGTATTAACTGATTTGGAGTCAGGGGTGTTTATGGGGACAGCCCCACTTTTATTGCTAAATATTGGTTAATGTTGTTCCAAATACAAATAATTTGTTTTAATATAGGACTGTCTGTTTTTCCAGATAACAATTTGGCATCCCATTTATAAATAAAGTCCTCTGCCATCTTCTCTCCCACCAAGTGCAGACAAATTTGTGCCCAGGATGGTACCTCTCTGAAAGCTGAATAAATTTGCCTGTTTGTCACAACTTTGGCGCATGATATAACACCCTTATCCAATTAATAAAAGTTGACCCTAAATCTATCTTTTCCAGCACTTTGAATAAAAAGTACCTCTCTAATCTAATAAATTCTTTTTCTGCATCGAGAGCCACACCAAGACACCTCTTGTTTCAAGTTTGTGCCAAATGTATTATACTTAGTTATCTGATCTTAATTAATTATTTATGGCAAATGTTTTGCCAATCTATTTTCCAGGGATTTGGCTATCATTTTATAGTCCATATTTAATAATGAAATGGGTCTATAAGAGGACAGCATTAGTGGGTCTTTATCTTTCTTCAAGATCGTCGTAATAATTGCTGTCGATAAAGAATTTGGGAGTTTATGGGTCTCCATTGCCTGATCTATCACCTCCATATAAAGAGGTATCAATAGATCTTTGAACTCCTTGTAAAAATCAGGTAGATCTCCCCTGGAGATGTGTTAGTCTGCAGCGAATTCAATGTCCTCACTATCTCTTCTTTTCTATGCTGCACGTTTGAAGCGTGTTATATTTCAGCTTCTTGTTAGTTAAAACCTTATACTAATATTCTGAGCCCAATATTTTTGAAAGTCCTTTTCTAAATTGAGCGATTTTTCTTGGTCTAATTCACGAACCACCCCCCCCTCTTGTATTCTTACTGTTTTATTATATCCAATTATTTGACCCCTCAAATATGCTTTGAGGGTGTCCCATAAGTGGAATTTATCTGGAGTAGAGGTACTGTTGGCCTTACAAAACATGTCTATCTGCATTCTTATCAAACTATAAAACTCTGGCTTCTTTAATAGCAATACATTAAAACACCATCTGTATACTGACTCCTGCTTGTCTGGCATCTCAATCTTAACTACTAAGGGTGAGTGATCTGAAAAAAGTCTTGCCATGAAAAGCCTTCTATGATCCTACCCTCTATATGAGCTGAAGCCAAGAAAAAAATCTACAGTATGAGGCATGCTGCCTTGAGTATAAAGAATAGTCCCTCTCCCTTGGATGCTTCCACCTCCATACATCTATCAAATTCAGCTCCTTCATGCCATGAATCATGGCACATGCCGCATTTGTTTTCACTATTTTCCTTGTTGACTTGTCCAAAACAGGGTCCAGACAAAACTTAAAATCTCCCACAATTAGAATATTCTCCCTTCCCTCTGCCAATCTCAGGAAAAGGTCCTGCATAAATTTTTCATCATCTATGTTGGGGGCATATAGATTTAATAGGGCCCAGGATTCCAAGTATATTTAACAGTGCATCATTATAAATCTACCTGCTTTGTCTGTGGTCACATCCTGCATTCACGAGAACACTCTTCCCGATCAAAATTACCACTCCCTTGCCCTTGAACCAAACGAGGAGGCTAATAACTGGCCAATCCATCCTTTTTTTTTGTCTTTTGATACTCTCATTCTCTTAAGTGGGTTTCTTTAAGGAAGGCTATGTCCACTTCCATTTTATTAATGTGCACCAAGACTCTCTTTCTCTTGACTTATCCATTCAAACCATTGACATTGAAACTAGCAAATTTTACACTTTTAGCCATTGCCCCTGGGGTTATTAGCTATGTTTCTTCTGTATATCTACTGCCCTACATCCCCTCCTCATCCAACCCTTTGTCTTCAGCCATCTAATTCTGGCCACCAGAGCCCTGCAAGACCTAGGAGGGAAAAAGGACAAAAAGTAAAATAACTAGCCAAGGGAAAGTTTTAAAAAAAACAAATGCAAACTAAGGTAACACAGTTAATTAGCCCCAAACAATTCCCTCACCCCACGTTACACATTCCCCTCCCTTCAGTGACTATATCCTCTAGCTCATCACCACCCCCTCATTATAACACGTTGTGTGCCTTGACCCATCTTTCCTTCCATCCATTTCCCATGGACTCCCAGAAAAATTACAATTATCACTTCATTTCTATTTGCTATAAACACACTATTTACAGTTTTTCATGTCAAAATACTTTACAATTCACATTAAGTATTTGCATAATTGTAGGTCAATCGCATTTTGACCTTAATTTTTGTTTTTGCCCCAAAACATAGGCAAATTGCCCTTCCCAGGTGTAATTTAAAAACTTCCTCCCCCCAGAAATACCATTTTCAGGGTGGCCGGGTATCTCATTATGTAGTCATACCCTTTCTGCTTTATCAGCCTTTTGGTTGGCTCATGCACCTCCTTGGCCTTTAGGAGGACAGCACTGTCATCAGGGTAAAAGAAAACCTTGTTCCCCTCTATTTTCATTGGGCATCCCCTCCTTTTCATGCCAGATGCTGCTGCCCCCAATATTTTTTCCCTATCCTGGTCATATAATAGCTTTATCAAGACAGAACGTGGTTTCTGCCTGGTTCCTGGTGTTTGCTGCTGGAGTTGATTGTCAAGGATGAGATCATGAAATACCTGGAGGTGTGTGAAAAGAAAAGATAGGCCCAAGTCAGCATGGTTTCCTTGAAGGGAAATCGTGCCTGACCAACCTATTGCAATTTTTTGAAGTGATTACCAGTCAGATAGGCAGGGGAGATGCAGTGGATGTTGTGTATTTGAACTTTCAAAAGACATTTGACAAGGAGCCACACACAAAGCTACTAAACAAGATGAGAGCCCATGGAATTGCAGGAAGGACACTAGCATGGCTGGAGCATTGGCTGTTCAGCAGGAAGCAGAGAGAAGGTATAAAGGGATCCTATTCATGTTGGCTACCAGTTACCAGTGGTGTTCCACAGGAGTCAGTGCTGGGGGTCCTACTTTTTACATTGTATATAAATGATATGGATTATGGAATAGATGACTTTATGTCAAAATTTGCAAATGATACAAGAATAAGTGGTAGGGGAGGTGGTGCTGAGGATACCGAAAGGCTGCAGCGAGACTTGGATAGATTCGGAGAAGGGGCAAAGAGGTGGCCGATTAAATTTGTTCTTTTATAGCAGAGTTGTGTGCAAACATTGCTATAAATTACATTTAAAAATAAGTAAATTGGTGGAAAAGAAGAGAAAAAGTGAGCCCGTGACTGTAGTTTATTGTGCATTCAGAAATAAGATAGCAAAGGGGAAGCAACGGTTTTTGATCCATTGGATGCTCCTCTTCAGGCTCCAGTACCTCCTTCCAGATAGTAGCTGAATGAAGAGGGCATGGCCTGAGTGGCGAGGGTTTTTAAGGACAGAGGTTGCTTTCTTAAGACAACAACTCTTGTAGGTGTCCTCGATGGACTGAATCCTGATGCCTATGATGGAAATGGCAGAGTTCATAACTCTCTGCAGTCTTTTCCTGTTCTCTTCATTGGTACTTCCATTTCAGACCGAAGCAACCAGTTAGAATGCTGTCCAGGGTACATACCAGATCTCTTCAAAAAGTACGGCTGTCAGTTAAGTATTTTATGTGATTGATTTGGGTTGTGATGGAATATTGTCCATTTTCCTGGGAGAGTGCAGCTCTAACAATTTGCCAACTTCATCACCCAGTCACTTGCACCACCAGCGATAATCTACAACATACTCTGCCACTTCACAGACAGCTCCCTCAAACCCATTTCTACATCTGAGGACAATGGCTATAGGTATGTGGTTACATTCCAGTCTTCTAGGTTTTTAGTACCCCTCCACTAAATCCTGCCACAAGGATGACAATGCTTTGAGAGGTGGCATGTTCTAACTTTTCCAAGACCCAATTAGAATCTGCCATTGCTGACAATGCCTTCTTCCTGTGAATAAACAGAAAATGTACATACATCTACTGCACAGGCATTTAGCTATCTTCTTCTTTGGCTTGGCTTCGCGGACGAAGATTTATGGAGGGGGTAAAAGTCCACGTCAGCTGCAGGCTCGTTTGTGGCTGACAAGTCCGATGCGGGACAGGCAGACACGTTTGCAGCGGCTGCAGGGGAAAATTGGTGGGTTGGGGTTGGGTGTTGGGTTTTTCCTCCTTTGCCTTTTGTCAGTGAGGTGGGCACTGCGGTCTTCTTCAAAGGAGGTTGCTGCCCGCCAAACTGTGAGGCGCCAAGATGCACGGTTTGAGGCGATATCAGCCCACTGGCAGTGGTCAATGTGGCAGGCACCAAGAGATTTCTTTAGGCAGTCCTTGTACCTTTTCTTTGGTGCACCTCTGTCACGGTGGCCAGTGGAGAGCTCACCATATAACACGATCTTGGGAAGGCGATGGTCCTCCATTCTGGAGACGTGACCCACCCAGCGCAGCTGGATCTTCAGCAGCGTGGACTCGATGCTGTCGACCTCTGCCATCTCAAGTACTTCGACGTTAGGGATGAAAGCGCTCCAATGGATGTTGAGGATGGAGCGGAGACAACGCTGGTGGAAGCGTTCTAGGAGCCGTAGGTGATGCCGGTAGAGGACCCATGATTCGGAGCCGAACAGGAGTGTGGGTATGACAACGGCTCTGTATACGCTTATCTTTGTGAGGTTTTTCAGTTGGTTGTTTTTCCAGACTCTTTTTGCCTTTGGAATATGTATGCACAAATACATATTCATGTTTACAGCAATAACCTTTGAAAGTCAGGATAAATATATTTATTTCAATGCATAAATATGGTGAAGGAATAAGAAGCATAAACTTTTGAAATTAACACAAAGATATTCTTCTTGTCAAAAGCTCCAGCTCCAGATAAACTTAAGTCACAATTATGATTGGCTCAATAAGTAAATATATTTCATAATTGGATTAAAATCAGTTGGCAATTAATTTGAGTTAGAAACTTTCTCAATATTATTTTGTCTGAGGTTACCCTAGGAAAGTAGAAATGCCGATAACCCGCACATTAACCAGAAGAGCAATTTCAAACCTACTTTAAGCACTCAGCCACTATTGCAGCTGGTTTATGTGAGCAGAGAGAACTGGCAGTGACCCTCTCTCAATAAAACAGGAAAGGCCATCATTTTATAAATACAATACACCAGCTTTGTTGGACCAATTTCTCAAATAGTCCCAGTAACTGTGGACCTTCTTGCACACCTGTTTCTTGGTGATGGGCTACTTGGGACATTGCACATTAGATTGAATCAAAGGCTGCCACCGCACGGTATGGTTATATTAGGATCAAATTACTAGTTACTTGAGGTTCATGTTGTCCTATAATTAAGGCTTACCAGGGTCTAATTGCCACCCATAACATTTTATTAGGGATTTTTGGGTGAGATAACCTGCTCACAAACCTCATTAAGTAATCCTTTGACAAGAACTTGGGCAAGACCTTTGAATTTTGCTCAAAAGAATGATGAAAAGTGATATAAAGTGAATGGAACACAATTCAAAGCACACAGAAATAAAATGACCTTGGGGAGGTGAGTGATCCAAAAATAAGTTCAGAAGAATATCAAAAATCCTATCATATTTCTGGCATTTATTAATAAAATCAGACAAAGTAAATAGAGAAGTTGTGCAAAACATTCATTCAATAAGGATTACAATTTGTTGAAATACAATTCTGGACACCAGAATTTAGGAAGGATCTCAATATCCATAAGATGGTGCAGATGATATTTAATAGCACAACAGAGAAGAACTCCAATTATCTGGTGCCCGACCATTCACAAACAATGATGTTTCATAAGAAATAGGAGCAAAAGCAGGCCCTTCGAATCTGCTCTGCCATCCATCATGAGCTGGTCCATTCTCCCATTTAGTCTCACTTCCCATTCCTTCTCCCCATAATCTGTGATACCCTGACTATTCAGATACCTATCAATCTCTGCTTTAAATATACCAAACAACCTTCCCATGGTAGCAAATTCCAGCGGTTCACCACTCATTGGCTAAAAAAATTATTCTGTATCTCTATTTTAAATGGACACCTTCCATCCTGAAATTATGGCCACTTGTCCTAGACTCCCCTACCATAGCAAACAACTTTTGCCACATCTTCTCTGTCCAGGCATTTCAACATTCACAATGCTTCTGAGGTCCTTGATTAGACAGAGCATCAAAGGTTATGGGGAGAAGGTCAAGCAGTGGGGCTGAGTGGGAAAATGGATCATCAGCTCATGATTAGATTGTGGGGCAGAATCGATGGGCTGAATAGCCTATTTCTGCTCTGATGTCTTTGATCTTACGGTTCTCCAGAGAGTGCAGTTGAAGAGCTGTCAAACATTCCTTAGAGGATAATCCCTTCATTCCAGGAATCATTCTTGTGAATTTCAGATAATGTTTGCTGCACCCTTCTAAAAGTCAGGCCCCTTGTTCCCACTTTCCCTTCCAACTTGTTGGGGCCTGATTCCCATTCTTTCTTCCACCCATCAGGCTTTGGATCATGCTCTCTCATCCAACTTGCTGGGGCTAGATTCCCATGCTCCCTTCCAACCACCAGGGCCCCAATTCCTAAACTACATTCCAACTTGTTGGGACAACGTTCCCAGCTCTTTCTTCCACTCATCAGGGTCTCCTGTTCACATTTTAATGTTTCTATATTTCTTCTTGTAATAGAGGGAGCTACACTAAAGGTTCATTGGATTGATCCCTGGAATATGGTGTCAAGGTGATGGTGGCTGTCTCATGAGCAGAGACAATGCAGACTGGGTGATACTTGTTGACACAAAAATGCTGGAGAAACTCAGCAAGTAACATGGAAATCTTTATGTAGCAAAGATAAAGATACATATCCAATGCTTTGGGCTTGAGCTGAAATAGGCAGGTGGCTGTATAAGATGGTGGGAAGAGGGGCAAGAGGTTATAGATGCCTTTGGGAGGAATGGCACAGGAGAAAAAAGCAAAGAATGATGTTGGAGGGGTTAGGTCTCTAAATGGAGAGGAAAGGGGGTGGGGGGGGCTGGTGGAAAGGATACAGGTGGAACAGAGAGGTAGACAGGGAAGTGGTTTAACAGAAATGGAGAAGTTGATGCTAATGCCATCCAGCTGGAGAGTGTCCAAGTGGAATATTACATTTTACTTGTCCAGTTTAGGGTATTCTTGGTTTGGCAGTACATGGCCATGGAAGTGAGATTGGACTGTGAACCAAAGAACTTTCCTGAACATATATACATTACATACATGTGCACTTCAAATTAGAAGGGGGTTAAGTGAGGTTAACTTAATAGTAATAAGTTAATGTTTGATCCTGTTTTTATGTTTAAAGAAAATTAAAAGCAACATTTAAAAAAAAAATCATTTATCTTAGTGAATTTTTATTGCTGCTTGGGTGTTGGGGTCCTCTGGGATCATAATAAGAAATATATATTTTTTAAACATTAAGGAAATAATTTACTATGTTTCTTAGTTACATGTAAATACATCAGATAATCATATTCAACATAGAAAAGGGTCAATAGTGTGTATGTTTGCAGAATTATGCTATGATGTCATAGGTCAAATTAGACATCTAAATCAATGAAGTTTTCAACAGCAATTTTACATTAATGTAGTAACGATAACAATGAAAAATGACCCCAGGACACATCACAGAAAAGATCTTTAATCAACATTTGGGAAGATCTTATGCAAGGAGTTCTTAGGACAGATGATCAAAATTGTAAGGCCCTACCACAAAACATTTTTAAAAAATCAGACACACACATACAGTTACTTGGAGGTCCCCACACTTTTTAAAAAAGTTGTTCCTTTGTCTTCACCCTTCACATTCTTCCTTCTCTTTTTCTTCCTCTTCTTGTTGATTACGAGCCATCATGATTCTCTTGGATAAAGAGTTGCAAACATTCACTACCTTCTAGGTGAAATATTTTATCTCATCTCAGTTTGAAATGAGGCAGTCACTCTCTCACTCTCTCACTCTCTCACTCTCTCACTCTCTCACTCTCTCACTCTCTCACTCTCTCACTCTCTCACTCTCTCACTCTCTCACTCTCTCACTCAAAGCCTGTTTGGTCTTTTCTTTCTGCTTACAAAACCACAGGCTCCAGATCCAATCTCTTTTACATCTTATCAGACTCTGAGCGTGGACTGTTTCATTTGCAGCTGCTTTTGAAGTTCCTTGCAAAGGCTCTCAGTGCCTCAATGTCTCACTTTCAGCAAAGCTCTTGCATTTTAAATGAGATCTCTTTTGTGAAGTGTTTCCATCTGTTTGTGAAGTGACCTACACTAAATCCCCCACCATCTATCTCTTTTAAAAGATTATTTATATATAATAATACAATTTGTCACATCTTAAAATATTTGAGATTACATTTTCCAGCTTTGGTTGTATTTGTAAATTTATTGGTTATTCTGTGAAAGACTGTTACTTAAACAACTTTGTTTCAAATGAATTATTCATTTTTAGATTTCCTTTGAATAGTTTTATTTCACAAAGTAGACCAATAAATTTTATATTGATTTAGCAATATATTTAAGATGCAAATGAATTCTTAGCAACAATTATAGTTGATTCTGCATGCATATTATTGTTTCCATTGATAATGAGTCAAACCACAGGTTGTAAAATATCCCAATAAAATACAAATAAAATGCAGAAAAAGACAAGCTGGATGTTTTAAATGGTCAATGTTGAAAGAATTAAGAGAAGTACCACATAAAGGATTCAATATTAAAAAGCTTTGTCCAAGCAAGCATCAACATTAAAAATCCTGTAAATCCGCATTCTTTTTTATTCCATCAGATTAAGCAAATTAATAACTTTGATAATGTATTTTAATTAGTGCTGATATTTTTCTGGGAATCAAAACTCTTTCTGGATAACATTTTTCATAGAACAAGACAGCGCAGCTCAGGCCCCTGAGCCCACAATGCTGTGCAGATTATATAAACCTACTCCACAACAATCTAACCTTTTCCTACTATACACCCATAACTCTTAATTTTTCTTACATCCTTGTGCCTGTCTAAGATATCCATGGGCCTGACTATTTTCCTCAAAAATGAATGTAGTATTGGGAAAATTTGTGCGATAGTTTTTGAACTTGTAAGTTATGCACAATGCGATATAGGAGACAGTAGGATACAATCAGAATTTATTGTCGCGTCTAGATGGTCTAAATTTGAAAGTTTACTTACTGAAGGGGCCAAGAGAGGATTTATATCCAAGATGTATGCTTTATTACAGAACAAAATGTCTAAGCCAGAAATTCATAAATCTAAATTAAAATGGGAAAAAGATTTATCCAAATCTATTTCTTTATTTTTGGAAAATTTTATTTAAAGGTTTTACAAAACATAAAACTTAAAAAATTAACAACTACAAAAGAAAACAAATCCCTTACTGCCCCCCCTCCCCACTTTCCACCTAAGCTATCCCATCCCACCCACCCCCCCCCCCCCACCTTGGTGCTAAAACATTTTTTCTGGGTGTTCAATGGTTACTGCTTGTTGTGCCAACCCTTTACATATCATTTATTTAACATGCCAACCCATATATTCCAAATATTAACTTCACATCTGAACAAAAAAGGATAATTACTTTGCAAATTATAAGTTATCTTTTCCAAATACAAACACAATTGCAATTCATTATGCCATCTTTGTATATTCAATTGCACATCATTTTTCCACGGAATACATTTTCTTGCTATAGCTAACCCTAATCGTATAAATGCTAGTTGTGGTTTATCCATCTGCAACCCTGTCATTAAATAATTCATATAGCCCAATAAGCACATCAATGGGTCCATTTGCAAATCCATTCTAAATAAATCTTCTCAAAAACTTTATAACTTTTTCCCAAAAAGGTTTAACTCTCCTACATACCCAAAAAGAATGCAAAAAAAGTACCTGTCTGTTACCCACATCTAAAACACAAATCGAATGAACTAAAACCATATTTCTTCAACTTTTCAGGATGTAAAAAATTATAATTAACCATTCTATATCTCGCATTAAGTAGATTCATAGCATTATCAGCATGCATTTTTGTCCATTCTTCCCAAGACAAAATAATAGCCATCTTTCTCCCATTTATCTTTCATTTTGCACACATCAACCTTTTCCATCTTTTCTTACAATTACATATACATTTCCAAAATAAACCCCTTCTTTCCTTTATCAGCAATTAACATCTCAAATTCCGTTTGACCCGGTAACACCAATTCTCTCCCAAAGTTTTCTAATAATAAATCTTGAACCTGATAATAATCAAAAAAAGAATTTAATGCAATACCAAACTTCTCTCAAAATCTATTAAGAGAAACATACCTGCTTCAAAACAGTCCTCCACCAATTTTACACCTTTCATTCCCCATTTTTTCATACAAGGGTTATTTAAAGAAAAGGGAATTATTTTATTCTGATATAATGGTGACTTAGCTGAAATTTTACCTTTAGATCCTATAATCTGATCTCGCTTATACCAAATATCTATTAAATATCTCAATACTGGCAATGTATACTTTTGCAATAAAATTCCAATTATAAATAAGTTGGTGTACTTTATTTTCAGAAATCTGATCCAGTTCAATCTTTGCCCACATTGGCAGTTGATCAAAGTCAAACAACCTATTAATAAATTTTAATTGTGCCACCTCGTAATAATTTTGAAAGTGTGGTAATTGAAGTCTACCTAATTCACATCTCCATGTTAATTTTTGCATAGAGACTCTTGACAATTTACCTTTCCATTAAAAAAAAACAAATTACTTTATTTAATTCCTTTAAAAATGTCTTTGATACTGCACTTGGAATGGACTGAAAAAGATATTGTATGAGTATATATATATTCATTTTCATGTAATTAACTCATCCAATCAAAGTTAAAGGCAAATCTTTCCATCTATGTAAATCAACTTTAATCTTATTTAACAATGGTATATAATTTAAACTACATAAATTTTGATATTCTTTATCCATTATGACCCCTAAATATTTAATTTTATTAGACCATCTAAATTCAGTGAATTGTCTACAATCTGTATAATCTTCATCAAATATTGGTAATATCTCACTTTTGTCCAAATTGACTTTATAACCTGAAATCAACCCATATTGATTCAACAAAGTTTGTACAGTTCTAAAGAATCCTTAGGATGAGATAAATATATCAACGTATCATCTGCAAACAGATTAATTTTATACTCTTGTTCACCTATTGTAATTCCCTTAATATTATAATCTTGTCTTTTTGCTTGAGCCAAAGGTTCTATTACTAGAGCAAATAAAGCTAATGAGAGTGGACAACCCTGTCTAGTTGATCTAGACAAATTAAATGCTGATGAAATCTGTCCATTTGTCATCACCCTAGCAGAAGTATTAGTACATAAACCCTTAACCCAACTGGTGAAAAGTGATCCAAATTTAAATCTTTCTTGCACCTTAAACAAAAAATTCCACTCGACACGATCAAATGCTTTTTCCGCATCTAATGCAAATATCATCGGTTCATTAATCTGTCATCTTGAAGATTTAATTATTGTAATCAATTTAGTAATATTATCAGCTGAATATCTACCTTTAATAAATCCTGCTTGATCCACATGTACTAATTTTACTAAGAAATTAGCCAATCTATTAGGTAATACCTTTGCCACAATCTTATAATCCACATTTAATAAAGATATTGGTCTATATGAAGCCACCTTTAATGGATCTCTATCCTTCTTTGAAATAACTGTTATCAACGCCCTTGAAAAAGACTCTGGGCATGAACCTGTTTCTGTCGCTTGTTTCAATACTTCTGTATATACAGGATATAACAAAGCTTGAATTTCATTATAAATCCATGCTCTGCAGGTGATTTCCCAATAGGCATAGATTGCAGTGCTCCCTTAAGTTCCAAATCAGTAAATGGACTATCCAAGTCCCTAATATCTATCTCGTTTAAAAATGGTAAATTGAAATTTGATTTTAAAAAAGACTCAATCTGATCCATATCTTGAGTACCCTCAGATGTATTCGTTTTGATAAAATGTAAAAAAAATCCTCATTAATTTCCTGTGGTTTATGTTATCTCTGAATTTTTCCTAATTGCGTTCAGTTTTCAATTGCCAAGCTAAAACCTTATGTGCTCTTTCTCCTAATTCATAATATTGTTGTTTCGATCATTGAATCGTTCTTTCATAATTATAGGTTTGTAAAGTTTTATAGCGAATTTTTAATTTAGGTAATTGTATCTTATCTCAGTTGAATTCTTCTGAAATTTCTTCTCTAACACTATTTCTTTTTCCAAATTTTGACACTCTATCAAATACTGTTTTTTCACTCTTGATGTATAACTAATGATCTGACCCCTTAATTTACTCTGTACTGAGCCCTCATTTGTTTGTAAATAAAAGTCAATTTGATTTCTTATATATTTCTTATATATTTCTACCACCTCAGAGCCAACACATGAAACGAACAATAACGAACAATAACGAATGATCAGACATCAGACAATATTCTACTCTTGTACTCAGCATGAACAAATCTACTTTGTAGTTGTGCCGACACCAAAAATAAATCAATCCTTGAAAACGAATTATGTCGAGCAGAGTAAAAAGAAAAATCTTTTTCAGTCGGATTCAACCGTCTCCACATTTTCACAAATTTAAATCTCTCATCAATTCAGTTATTCTTTTAGCCATTTTAGTTTTCTTCACAGTTTTTGGAGATCTCCAACAATGGATCCAAACAACAGTTAAAATCCCCTCCTACCAAAATATTCTCATTCGATTGATTAAAATTCAAAAATGCATCTGTAACAAATTCTACACCATCATCATCATTTGATGCATAAATATTCTTCAAAGTCCAAGTTTCTGAAAATATTTTACAATAACCTTCAACACCCTACCAGCATTAGCAGAAAAAGAATCCAAAATAAAGGTGTGGCGAGATGGTGTAGAAAAAAGACGAGGGGATTCACCTCTCCCTGACTGGACTAATTAATGCCCAAAATTTAAAGAATGTAAAAATTTAAAAAGTGTGTCATACAGAAATTTAATTGTTAAAGTTAAAAGAAATGAAGAAAGGGAAAGGCCAAAAGTCAAAAAAGTTGGTTGAAAAAAGTGAAGAAACTGGGCCTACTGCACAGAAGAAGCACCAGGATCGACTTACCATGGATCCAAAGCCTCAGAGGATGTCTCCGTGGAAATTTGAAGAAAGGTCGACCGCTCCGAAGCAGGGATCGGTGCAAGATGGCTCTGATGCATTTATCCTGGTGTCAGGCCAGGATTTCCGCGGGCGCGATGTGCTCTGTGCAGCTGGGGATGGTGAGGTGCTCAGGGCTGCATCGGGGCACGAGCGAGGGAGTGCGATCGGCAGTGTGCTAGTGCGCAGCGACATGCCATCTGATGCCCGCTACCGCACGCGGCCTCACGCATCCTTGAAGTCCTGGACGGGTTCTGGGCTGCAGGGGGGACCCACTGACGAGGTCAGCTTGACATGGAGTTGGGTCCAAACCCATAGTCAGGGTGCCAGGGAGGAAATTTTCATACCTGAGGAGGAGGAAGAAGAATATCCATATCTATTTCCCAAGATGATTGGATGACGATGTGAAGATAGTATGACTAAAACTGTAAATGTAAGTTATAGATTGGTTCATTATAATGTTTATGGGGGAGTTGACTGTGGATAGACAATGGAAAGCATTCACAGATCTAATGGAGAAATTGCAAAAATCGTCTTTACCGGTTTGGCATAAAAATAAACCAAAAAATGTGACTGAACCGTGGCTAACAAGGGAAATTAGAGACAGCATTAGGTCCAAAGAGAGAGCATATCAATTGGCCAAAAAAAGTACCGCAACCGAAGACTGGGAGCAGTTCAAGATGCAGCAAAGGAGGACAAAGGGATTAATCAAGAGAGCAAAAATAAATTACGAAAGTAAGCTTGCGGCAAATATAAAAACCGACAGCAAAAGCTTTTATAAATATGTCAAGAGGAAAAGATTGGTGAAATCCAGAGTAGGTCCTTTGGAGTCGGAATCAGGGGAATATATAATGGGGAATAAGGAAATGGCAGACCAATTAAATTCTTACTTTAGTTCTGTTTTTACAAGAGAGGATACAAATAATCTCCAAAGGATGTTGGGAAACATAGAGACTAATGCAAGGGAGGAACTGAAAGAAATCAGTATCTCTAAGGACATGGTCTTGGGGAAATTGATGGGATTGAAGGCAGATAAATCCCAAGGGCCTGATAATCTACATCCTAGGGTACTCAAGGAAGTGGCCATTCAGATAGCAGATGCTTTAAGAATTATTTTCCAGAACTCGATAGACTCAGGATCAGTACCCATGGATTGGAGGGTAGCTAATGTTACCCCACTATTTAAAAAAGGGGGTAGAGAAAAAGCAGGGAATTATCGGCCTGTGAGCCTTACATCAGTAGTGGGCAAAGTGATGGAATCCATTATTAAGGATGTAATAGCGGAGCATATGACTAGCAGAGAAGGGATCGGACGGAGTCAACATGGATTTACAAAAGGTAAATCATGCTTGACAAATCTATTGGAATTCTTTGAGATGGTGACAGGTAAAATAGATGGGGGAGAGCCAGTGGATGTGTTGTACCTGGACTTCCAAAAGGCCTTCGATAAGGTCCCGCATAAACGACTGGCTTCCAAAATCAAGGCTCATGGGATTGGGGGAAAAGTTTTTTTTTTTTTTTAATTTTTTATTTTTCACACCATAAATCACATTAGCCATGATATACACTATTTCTTTTTCACACATATACCCCTCCTCCTCCCAAGCCACCCCCCCACCCCCCCCTCTCATCCATTTTAGGTATACAATCTAGGTTGCATTAAGCCAGTCAGACAATGTTGTCATTCAACAAAAATACACCAGAAATTCTACTGAGTCCATTCTTTTCTTTCCTTCTCCTTCCATCAACTTAGGTAATGTTTGTCCCCGGTAGGTTTTCGCTATTGTATTTAATGTAAGGCTCCTATACTTGTTCGAATATTTCAATATTATTTCTTAACCTATATGTTATTTTTTCTAATGGAATACATTTATTCATTTAAATTTAGTAGTTTCTTCCTTTTAATTTGGTTATGTATTCCATTAATATTTAAAGTCATGTAGTTCAGCGTAGCCCTTTTATATTTTGTTTATCTTCTCTTTCCGTTTTTCCATCATTACCTTTCCTCCTTTTCCATTTCTGTTTTCTTATTTTCAACTCTTTATAAGACAACATTCCTACAACATCCAACATTTTCCTTATTCTCCTATTTCTATCTTATTTATCCCCAATCTCCCCTTCACCTCCTGAGTTGTCCTTTATCCCTTGTCGGACAACCACATCTCCCCTCTCCATTTGGATTTGCGAATCCACTCGCAAGCGTCAACTGATTTTGCAGTGACCACTATTTCCCCTCACCCCGCCCCCCCCAGAAAAGATTTCACTTTTCATATGTCACAAAGGTCACTCTTTTAATTCCCTCCTTATTCTCTCTATTCCATTACCTTCCCTTATTAATTCTTGTCTATACTATCTATATTTTCCTCTAAGTACAGATACATTCACGTATGCACATTGTCTCTATTCACTCTTATACCTCTTTACCCGCATACATATCAATCGTGATCATTTTTACTCTCATTACCCGTCTTCATCCCTCAGTCTATTTTTGTCTTTACCCACATACAGATCAATCGTGATCATTTTAACTCTCATTACCCGTCTTCCTCCCTCAGTCTATTTTTGTAATTGTTCTGCAAATTTTCGTGCTTCTTCTGGATCCGAGAATAGTCTGTTTTGTTGTCCTGGAATAAATATTTTCAATACCGCTGGATGCTTTAGTATAAATTTATACCCTTTCTTCCATAAAATCGCCTTTGCTGTATTGAACTCTTTTCTCTTCTTTAGGAGTTCAAAACTTATATCTGGATAAATGAAGATTTTTTGCCCTTTATACTCCAGTGGTTTGTTGCCCTCTCTTACTTTTTCCATTGTCTTCTCCAGTACCTTTTCTCTTGTAGTATATCTTAGGAATTTTACTACAATAGATCTTGGTTTTTGTTGTGGTTGTGGTTTAGAGGCCCATACTCTATGTGCCCTTTCTATTTCCATTTCTTGCTGTAGTTCTGGACATCCTAGGGTCTTAGGGATCCACTCTTTTATAAACTCCCTCATATTCTTGCCTTCTTCATCTTCCTTAAGGCCCACTATCTTTATGTTATTTCTTCTGTTATAATTTTCCATTGTATCTATTTTTTGAGCTAGTAGTTCTTGTGTCTCTTTAGTTTTTTTATTAGATTCCTCCAATTTCTTTTTTAAGTCCTCTACCTCCATTTCTGCTGCTACTGCCCGCTCTTCCATCTTGTCCATTTTCTTTCCCATTTCTGTTAAGGTCATCTCTATTTTATTCATTTTCTCTTCTGTGTTGTTTATTCTTTTTCTTAAATCCTTAAATTCCTGTGTTTGCCATTCTTTAAATGACTCCATGTATCCTTTAATAAGAGAAAGTATATCCTTTATCTTGCCTTTCTTTTCTTCTTCTATTTCACTGTACTCTTCCTCTTCCTCTTCTTCTTCCTCTGGGTTGGCCATCTGTTGTTTCTTTGGTGCCCTTTCCTTCTCTTCTTTCTTGTTTCTATTGTCTTCTGTGGTCTCTTCTTGCTGCAGGTGTTCTGCATCTGTCGTTGCTGGCTGTGGAGATCGACTCCCCAGCTG
Organism: Narcine bancroftii; assembly: GCF_036971445.1. Classification (NCBI taxonomy): domain Eukaryota; kingdom Metazoa; phylum Chordata; class Chondrichthyes; order Torpediniformes; family Narcinidae; genus Narcine; species Narcine bancroftii. The sequence continues at coordinate 139,748,824 of NC_091474.1, read as the reverse complement.
GTCCCCCCTCCCGTCGGTGTGTTTTTTTTCATTCGCATCGCGCATGCGCTATTCTTCGCGCATGCGCGGTTGCACACTTTTACTCGGCTCTGCGAGCCATTTTTGTAGTCCATTATTTACCGACCTGAGGGAGCGGGTTTCTCTCTCCGCAGCGGGCCTCTTCGGACAGGTAAGGCCTTCACCTTTTTCCTCCTTTGTCTTCTCTTCCTCTCTTCTTACCGTTGCTTTCGATTTTTCTTTTTTTGTCGCCATCTTCTTTCCACCTTTATACTCATTTTTCTGTAACTTTTATTTCTGTGCCTTTGTGTTTTCCTTTGTTTTTCCCGACTTTTCTGGAAAGGGCTGGAGTTCACCGTCCGGCCACTACTCCATCACGTGACTCCCCTCGGGGGCAAAGTATTGATGTGGATTGAGATCTGGCTGGCAGGTAGAAGACAGAGAGTTGGGATAAATGGCTCGTTTTCTGAGTGGCAGGCGGTGACCAGTGGGGTACCACAGGGATCTGTACTGGGACCCCAGCTGTTCACAATTTACATTAATGATCTGGATGAGGGGATTGGATGTAATATCTCCAAATTTGCAGATGACACTAAGCTAGGAGGGGTTGTGTGCATGGAAGAGGGGGTCAGGAAGCTCCAGTGTGATTTGGATAAATTGAGGTACTGGGCAGATACATGGCAAATGCACTACAAAGTGGATAAATGTGAGGTTATCCACTTTGGTAATACAAACCGGAGGGCAGATTACTATTTGAATGGCAATAGATTAAGAGATGGGGAAGTGCAGAGAGACCTAGGGGTACTTGTACATCAGTCTCTGAAGGCGAGCATGCAGGTACAGCAGGCAGTTAAAAAGGCAAATGGTATGTTGGCCTTCATATCAAGAGGGTTTGAGTGTAGGAACAAGGATACCTTACTGCAGCTGTACAGGGCCTTGGTGAGACCACACCTGGAGTATTGTGTGCAGTTTTGGTCACCTTATCTAAGGAAGGATGTTCTTGCAATGGAGGGAGTGCAGAGGTGATTCACCAGGCTGATACCTGGAATGGCAGGGATGACTTATGAGGAAAGATTGCGCAAATTGGGATTGTACTCGCTGGAGTTTAGAAGATTGAGAGGGGATCTCATAGAGACATATAAAATTCTGGCAGGACTGGACAGAATGGATGCAGATGGGATGTTTCCAATGATGGGAAAATCCAGAACTTGGGGCCATGGTTTGAGGATAATAGGCAAACCATTTAGGACCGAGATGCGGAGAAATTTCTATACCCAAAGGGTGGTGAATCTGTGGAATTCATTGCCACAGAGGGCAGTAGAAGCAGGTTCATTAAATATATTTAAGAGGGAATTAGATCTATTTCTTCAATATAAGGGTATTAAAGGTTACGGAGAGAAGGCGGGTACGGGGTACTGAACTTTAAGATCAGCCATGATCTCGTTGAATGGCGGAGCAGGCCCGAAGGGTCGAATGACCTACTCCTGCTCCTATCTTCTATGTTTTCTATGTTTCTATGTAACCATATTCACCAGTTATATTTAACTCCTGAGAAGTTAAGGAAATATAAGTTTATTTCTTCTGATTTATGTTTTAGGTGCCAAAAGAAAGTTGGCTCTTTCTTGGACTTCACTTAGTTATGTGAAACAGTGAAACCTTTTTGGAATAGAATTGAGGAATTTTTAGAAGTTTTATTTAAATTAAAAAAATTGCTTGATCCAACAGTATTTTTATTGGGTTATATTAAAAAAAAATTGAGTTTGGAATTAAAATTAGATATCTCATATTTCTTTCTTGAGATTGGCATTAGCTATGGCTAGATAATATTTGGCAATTACTTGGAAAAATGAGACTGATTTGAATATTCAACGGTGGCATTTGGCAATAAGGTCATTGGAAAAAATAATGTGCAATTTATGTAATAATTATCCTTTCTTTGTTAAAGTTTGGACCCTGTATGTGAGATAGAAGACAATGAATTTGTAATTTTTTTTCAGCCCCACAATCGTTGGGGTTGAAGGTTATGTAAGTTGATCTCCTCTTGCTCTCTTTTCCTTTCTTTCCTTTGGGGTATTTTAGAGGGGGGTTGAGAGGGGTGGGTGGGTGGGTTTGTGGGGTGGGGATTGTATGGGGAAATGTATTATGTATTTACATTTATTCTTATTTTATGACTTATTTTGATTAATAAATAAAATTTGTATAAATAATGAATTTTTTTGTCATGAAAGTCATGTTTTGCAGCAACATCCTAGAGCAAACATTCATATTATAACCATCTCACAACATTACGATAAAACATAGTCCATGAAAAGTAAGGCAGTGCCTTTGGTTCATTGATTATTCAGGAATCTGATGGCAGCGGGGAAGAAGCTGTCCTTGTACCACTGAGTGCTCGTCTTTAGGCTTCTGTACCTTTTTTCTGATGCTAGCAGAGTGAAGAGGGCATGGCCTGGGTGGTGGGGGTCTTTGAGGATAGAGTCGCTTTTTTAAGGTACCACCTCACGTAGATGTTTTTGATGGAGATGAATCTGGTTCCTGTGATGTCGCAGGCTGAGTCAACAACCCTCTGGAGTTTATTCCTGTCGTAAGATTTGGTGCATCCACAAGATGCAGTGAGGCAACCAGCCAGAATGCTCTCCACAGTATACCTGTAAAAGTTTTGAGAGTCTTCGGTGACATACCGAATCTCCTCAGACACTTCAAGTATAGCCCCTGGCGAGCCTTCTTTGTGATTGCATCAACATGGAGGCTCCAGGACAGATCCTTGGAGAATTTGAGACCCAGGAGTTTGAAGTTCTTGACCCTCTCCATTACTAAGCCCTTGATGAGGACTGGATCATGTGCCCCTGACCTAAGTCCACAATCATCTCCTTGATTTTGCTGACGTTGAGTGCAAGGTTATTGTCGTTACACCATTCAATGAGCTGATCTATCTCCCTCCTGTGCACTTATTGCTATTTGTGATTCTGCCGACAACTGTGGTGCCATTGACAAATTTGTAGATAGCATTGGCATTATGCCTGGCCACACAGCCAATGGTGTATAATGATTAGAGCAGTGGGCTAAGCACACATCCTTGGGGTGCACCTGAGTTTATAATTAGTGAGGAGGAGAGATTGTTTCCAATTCATTCTGATGAGGAAGTCAAAGATCCAGTTGTGGATGGGGGTATAGAGGCCTAGACCTTGTAGCTTCTTGACCAGCACTGAGGGAATAATGGTATTGAAGGCTGAGCTGTAGTCAATGAAGAGCGGCTGTATGTATGAATTGCTGTTTTCGAGGTGATCCAGAGCTGAGTGGAGAGCCAGCAATACTGCATCTGCTTTGGAACGATTGTGACAATTGGTGAATTGCAGTGTGTTCAGGTCTTTGCTTGGGTATGTGTTAATTTTGCTCATGACCAGCCTCTCAAAGGATTTCATCACAGTAGCAGTTAGTGATTCTGGGGAGTGGTCATTGAGGCAGCCCACGTTACTCTTGGGTACTGGAATAACTGATGCCCTTTTGAAGTAGGTGGAACCTCTGACTGCAGCAAAAACATCCACGAACACTCCAGCTACAGATTTTCAATACCCTTCCAGGTATGCCATCAAGGCCTGACACTTTGCGAGGGTTCACCCTCTTGAATGACAGATATCACAGGATCCTCAACCTTTTCAGGGATTCTAGTAGGTACTGTTTGGTTCTTCTCCAAGAAGACATAGAAAGTCTTCAGCTCATCAGATAATGAAGCATCACAGCCATCTATAGTGTTTGCCCTCATTTTATAGGCTGTAATGGCCTGCACTCCCTGCCATAGCTGGCATTTATCTCTATAATCTAGATTCCATTCAGAATTGTCACTGCTTCACAGATGGCCTTCCACAGGTCATGTCTGAACTTCTTGAAAAGATACCCAGCCTTAAATGCCCCTGTTCTCACCCTCAGAAGGTTGCAAATGCTTTGATTTATCCAGGGCTTCTGGTTGGGGATCACCTGGTATGTGCTCGTGGATACACACTCATCCACACAGGTCTCGATGAAGTCGGTGACACCTGCTGCATATAGGAAACTGTATTAATTCTTTCACCATTTTTAGACACCTACTGACCACATACCTGGTTTAAATGCACATTTCAGCAGTTTGGTGGGGCCATATAACCATTAGCATGCTATGAATGAAAAGCTTTGTTTTGTGTACTCTGCAGGCAAGTCAATTTATACTTGAGTACTGCAGGCATTGAAATAGTAAAACAGAAGTTACAAAGAGAGGGCAGAGTATAGAGAAATGTACAGTTTTAACAGAGGATATCATCTTTCTCAATGATGGGTGTCTTTAAGAGTTTGATAAGAGCAGGAAAGAAATTGCTTTTGAATTTAGAGATTTATGCATCTCTGGACAACAGAAGAGGAATTAAGGGAGTATTACCGGAACAGGATAGGCTCTTTAATAAGTTGTCAGCTTTCCCAATACGGCAGGAGGTATAGATGGAGATGATGGAGGAAAGGTTAGTTTGTGTGGTGGCCTGAGCTGTGTTCACAACTCTCTGTAGTTTCTTGCAGGGTCTTAGAACAATTCCTGTATCAATCTGTGATCCATCCAGAAAAATTGTTGAGACCTTGGGAATGTGCTGAATTTCCACAGGAGCGAACAAAATCAGAGCAGCACCTGAGGCCAGGTGGGAGCAGCATGGATACATATATAGAAGGAATGTAGGGGCATGACAAAAGGCAAAGGAGGAAAAACCCAACACCCAACCCCAACCAACCAATTTTCCCCTGCAACCGCTGCAATCGTGTCTGCCTGTCCCGCATCGGACTTGTCAGCCACAAACGAGCCTGCAGCTGACGTGGACTTTTTACCCCCTCCATAAATCTTCGTCCGCGAAGCCAAGCCAAAGAGGGGCATGAGAGCTTTCAAAAATGATGACTGGTCCATGAATGAATTTAAAATGAAAATTTAAAAATCAAGGCCTTGCAATGAAGGAAGCCAATATATGGCAATAATGACAAAATGAGTTAAACACAAAAGTTTGCAGACACCATAGTTGAAGTAAAAACACGATCCTGAGAACCTCAGTAGGTAAAACTGTGTACTTTATATAGCTAATGTAAAGACACATAACCAAAGTTTTGGGCTTGACCCCTTCGTCAAGGTGTAATGACACAGGGATTTGATGAATAGGACTTGGTGTGAGTTAGGGTTTGGGTTACAGAATTTTAGATGAACTAAAGTTTCAGGAGATGGGATGATGGGTGCTGGCCAAGAGAACATTCTATCTCTGGACCTCTGTTATCACACCACCTTGCATTTTGACATTCATTCTGACTTGTTGGACACTGGATCTTGTCTCTTTCCACCTTTACTCTCTTGTCCCCTTCAGATCATTTTATTAAGGTTTACAATGTTGCCACAGCAGTCTGTTAGAGTGACAGCAAGCCCCTATTAGGGGTATTCAGAGTTAATGAGGTGTCTCCACATTCAAGTGCGCTCCTCCTTGGTACAAATCATGCAACCTGTGTTGGATCCAGGCCATGCAACGATTCTGTCAACGCCAAGAGACCTGTGGATACTAAGGTTATCCAGGAACATGCACAGTCTTATTTTCTCTGTTCATACTGTAATTGCTAGATTCAACAGGTATTACTCACAAGCAACCTGGTGCTATGTCTTTTGCTGGTCACTTTGTTTGTTGTCAAATATGTCAAGGAGCCATTTTCTGAAACTCCTGTGAGATGGATCATGGGCTCTCATTGTAACTGTTTGTCAGTGAATTTTGCAAATACTTTGTGTTCTGAGAAATCCAAATCCCTGCTTTATGTTTTTAATTGCATTGTATTCCCAACAGCTATGAGGCTCTTGAACCTCCCTGTACTCCCCTCACATTGACTCCAAGACCACTAAAGACCTGTCTGGATATATATTTTTTCTCTTCATTTGCAGCAACTGTATTTTTACATTGTACTTGTGTATATGACAATAAACTCATCATTCACTCATTCAGAACATCTAATGACAGAAGCTGACGCTCAATCAATGATAATCTCAAAAACAACAATCATCTTGGTTGCAGTGTCCATTCCACTTCAGGCTAACACCAGGCTGGCACTGGAGGGATTGAGCTTTGTGATTAGCTGCCACGAGACAGCATACCTTGATGCCTTCCCGATCATTGCAGGACTTCAATCAGGCCAAATTGAAGACTGCCACCAGCGTGTCACCTGCAACACTAGAGGAGCCAACACACTTGATCACTGCTACACCACCATGAAAAACACCTACTGAGTGTTCCCCCGACTGCACTTTGCAAGTTTTATCACTTCTACTTCGTGCATATGAGCAAAGACTGAGAGCTACAGCACCAGTGGTGAAGACATTGAAAATATGGTTGAAGGAGGCAGAGGAATGCCTGCAGGATTGCTTTGAAAATGGTACTTAGACCTGAATGAATATGCAACATGTGAATGACTTCATTAAGACCGGTGTGGATGAATATGTGCCCACGCCATAATTAATGTACCTAAATAAAGGTCTGGACCTACTGCAATTCACCTACCATCACAATCACTCCACAGCAGATGCAATATCACTGGCTCTTCACTCAGCTGTGGATCACCTAGCAACTCATATATCTGACTACTCTTCAATGCTATTATTGTCTCAGTGCAGGTCAACAAGCTCCAAACCCTGGGCCTCTTCACCCACCTCTGAAACGGAATCCTTGCCTTCCACATTGGAAGGCCATCGTCACTTTGAATTGGAAACAACGTCTACTGCTCACTGATGATCAACACAGACGCATCTCAAGGATGTGTGCTTAGCCCACTGCTCTACTCACTTTACACCCATGACTATGTGGCTAGGTACAATTCAAATGATATCTGCAAATTTTCCGATGACATCCCATTTATTGGCAGAATCACAGATGGCCATGAGGAAGTGCATAGCAGTGAGATAGATTAGTTAGTTGATTGGTGCCACAACAACTTTGCACTTAGTGTTAGCTAAACCAAGGAGATGATTGTGGACTTCAGGATGAAATCAGGAGAACATGACCCTATCCTCATTGAAGAATCATTAGTGGAGAGGGTCAAGAAATTCAAATTCCTGGTGTCAACATCTCAGAGGATCTCTCCTGGAGCTTCCATGTTGATGCAATCCTAAAGAAGGCTCACCAGCAACTATATTTTGTGAGGAGTTTTGAGGAGATTTAGCATGTCAACAAAGACTCTCAAAAACTTCTACAGTTGGAGAGCATTCTGTCAGGTTGCATTACTGTCTGGAATGGAGGTGCCAATGCTCAGGACTGGAAAAACCTCCAGAGGGTTGTTAACTCGGCTTGTGACATCACGGGCTCCATCGAAGACATCACAACATTGAGGGCATCTACAAGAGGCAGTGTCTTAAGAAAGCAGCTTCAAGGACATGCCCTCTTCACTCAACTACCATTAGGAAAAAAGTTACAGGAGCCTGAAGATGAGCAGTCAATGGCACAAGGGCATCAAATTTCTGAGCCATAAACACTACCTCACATTGACCTTTTTTTTGGGACTATTTTAATTTATTTTGAAATGTGGTTATAGAAATGTTTGCCCTGTGTTGCTGCTACAAAACAACACATTTCATGACATTTTCATGCCAATAAATTCAGATTCTGATTTATCAAAAGTCATCCTACATGATATACTCAGCTCTTGAAGGTTCATTCACACATATGCATGACACTAAAGGGTAGCAGAGTAACACAGGAGGTGGAACTGCTGCATTTCACAGCTCAGAACCCAGGATCATTCTTAGAATGTATGGTTTCCTTGGGATGCTCTGGTTTCCTCCCATATCCCAAAGATATGCTGGCTGGCAGGTTAATTGGTCACTGTCAATTACGCCAAGTTGTGGGAATAAGTGGCACAATCTTGGGGGAGCTGATGGGTAGAAGAAAAAAGTGATTAATGGATGATTAGTATTGTATCAAAGGGCCTGTTCTCAAGCTGTTTCTCTCAACATCTTTGTCAAATAATTAGAAAAGAAAGCAATTGTTAACATAATAATTGGCTGCCTTGGGACCAATAATATGCCCTTCTAATATTATCCCAGTTTGACTAATCTATAGTTCCACCATATTGTTTATTAGTTTGAATATAAGTATTATCATCCTCTGAAGATACATTTTGCATAACAAACAAGTCTATCCACAAATGCACTATTATTTAGAGGTAAATGGGGGGAAAAAAAGTTTTATTGAGCAGGGACAAAAGAAAATAATGAAATGACAGTGCACATATGGAGGTCTGCATCGTCAACTAAAATCAACAGGCACAAAATACTGTTGTTGGAGGATTCTGGAGCAAAAAAAAACAACTGCTGGAATAATTCAGCAGGTTGGCCTTTTCTACATCAAAGAGCAGTGGTCCAGTCATCTACAATGTAGCCTTCTCTACATTGGAAAGACTGGATGCAGACTGGGAGATTGTTTCAATGACAATCTTCTCACGGTCTGCATCAGTGACAGGAGACTCTCAGTGGCCAAGCATTTTCATTCTATACTTCACTCCCGCACTGACATGCCTCATGTTGACTATTCCTAATCATATTATAGCTCTCCAAATATTCTTAAATTCTGCCTCTCAGGATCTTCTCCATCAATTTACCAACCACTGAAGTAAGACTCGCTGCTCTATGATTTCCTGGGCTACCTCTACTTCCTTTCTTGAATAAAGGAAGAACATCCACAACACTCCAATCCTCTGGTACCTCTCCTGTCCCCACTGATGATTCAAAGATCATTGTCAAAGATTCAGTCTCCTCTCTCCTGGTCCCGGCGACTTATCCAACTTGATGCTTTCCAAAAACTCCTGCACATCCTCTCTCTTAATATCTACCTGCTCAAGCTTGTCAGCCTGCTGCCACTCACCACTACAATCACCAAGATCCTTTTCCATAGTGAACACTGAAGTAAAGTATTCGTTAAGTACCTCTGCTATTTCCTTCGGTTCCATACACATTTCCCCCTGTCACACTTGGTAGGTCCTAGTCTTTCATGTCTTATCCTCTTGGTCTTGTAGAATGTCTTGGGGGGTTTTCTTTAATCCTGCCCACCAAGACCTTCTCATGGCCCTTTCTAGCTCTCCTAATTTCCTTTGTAAACACTTTCCTGTTAGCTTTATAAAATTCTAGATCTCTTAACCTTTTGTAACCTACTCTTCTTGACAAGATATTTTACAGCCTTTGTAAACCATGATTCCTGTACCTATCATAACTTCCCTCATTGGAAAGTACTTACGAAGAACTTCACATAAATATCCCCTGAACATTTGCCACATTTCTTCCATACTTTCCCTAAGAACATCTGTTCCCAATTTTAGCTTCCAGTTTCCTGCCTGATAGCCTCATAATTCCCTTTCCTCCAATTAAACATTTTTCTAACTTCTCTGTTCCTATCTCTCTCTAATGTTGTTGTAAAGGAGATAGAATTATGATCACTGTCTCCAAAATGCCCTCCCACTGAAAGATCTGACACATGACCAGTTCATTTCCCAATACCAAATCAAGTACAGACTCTTGTAGGCTTATCTACATATTGTGTCAAGAAACCTTCCTGAACACACCTAACAAACTCCATCTAAAACTCTTTGGTTTAGGGAGATACCAAACGATATTTGGGAAATTTAAATCTTTCATCACAACATCTCTGCCATTACAACACCTTTGCAGAATCTGTTTCCCTATCTGTTCCTCGATATCCCTATTCACATTGGGCATTCTATAAAAAAAAACACCCAGTAAAGTTATTGACCCCTTTCCTGTTCCTAACCTCCACCCACAGAGACTCTGTAGACAATCCCTCCATGGTGTCCATCTTTTCTGCAGCTGTGACTCTATCTCTGAACAACAGTCCCACCCCCCCACTCTTTTGCCTCCCTCCCTGTCCTTTCTGAAACATTAAAAACTTGGAACATGAGGTCACCAATCCTGTCCCTGAGCCATCTAAGACTCCATAATGGCTACCACATTGTAGCTCCAGTTATTAATCCATACTCTAAACTCATCCGCTTTGTTCACAATTCCACTTGCTTTAAAATGGACATCTCAAACCGTCCATCTAAGCACGTCCCTTCTCTATCACCTGCCTATCCTACCTCCTATGCTATCTCCAAGCTTTCTTTATTTGTAGCCAACTGCCTCTTCCCCAGTCTCTTCAATTTGGTTTCCACCCCTCAACAATTCTAGTTTAGCATTAGTAAACCTCCTTGCTAGGATATTAGTCCCCCTGGGATTCAAGTGCAACCTGTCCTTTTTGTACAGGTCCTACCTGGCTCAAATGAGGACCCAGTGGACCAGAAATCTGAATCCCAGGCCCCTGCTCCAATCCCTCAGCCATGCATTTATCCTCTAACTCATTCCTAATCCTATATTTACTATCACTTGGCATGGGCCATAATTACGACCTTTGCAGTCTTGCTTCTCAAATTCCTTCCTAACTCCCTGTAGTCTTTTTTTCAGGACCTATTCCATTTTCCTACCTATGTCATTGGTACCAATATGTACCGTGGCCTCTGGCTGTTCTCCCTCCTACTGCAGGATACCTTGGACACGATCTGAAACATCCTGGCCCCTGGAAGGCAAACTACCATTCGAGTGTCTTTCCTGCATCGACAGAATTTTATCTGACTCCCTATCCATAGAGTCACCTATCACTACTGCCTTCTTCTTCCTTTCACTACCCTTCTGAGCCACAGGGCTGGACCCAGGGTAGGCCACAGGGTAACCGCACCACCATCCGGGTAGGCGGTGGGGTCACCGACCCGGGGAGTGCCGCGGCATCTCACTTTTGCAAACAGTGGAAAGAAAAATAATCAAAGTAACTGGAAATGGGAACTTGGATATTTTAGGATATCTCACAATGTGATCTTCACAACATATAAGATATCTGTTTTTTATTTAAAAATTGTGTTTTTAAAAAAAAAAAGACTTTTAAACTTTTGGAAGATTAAGTAATTCTGCATGGAATTGTTTCATTGCCATGTGAACTAAACTACATTAAGAAGCTTTGAGTTGTGTGTAATCCAGAGAAATCAACTGAAATAGCAGTTAATGCAATAACAACAAATCAACAACTAAATAAATAAGCCAATAAAGTAACTGTTGTTGACTAGGACGGAAAAATATACAAAAACAGAATGCAGGTTATTAAGAAAAGCACAGTTAGCAATAATCAGTGCAAGGACATCATCTTTGCTGGTGTGAGATCTATTTAAGAGTCTTTTAACAATATGAGAGAAACTGCTTGTGAACCTGGATGTTTTTTAATTTTTAAGTTCGTGTCCTCTGTCTGGCAGAAGGTTGGGGAAAAGACAATTAATGGAATGGGCTGAGTCCTTTAATATTTGAACAACTCTCCTAAGACAGAGAGTGGTATAGACAGAGTGGATGAAGGGAACGTTAATTTTTAAAATGCTGGAACTTTTCTATTTTCTGATGCTGATGGGCCAGTGGTGATTTCCATGGTCAATGTATTCTATTCCTTCAAGGACACTTAAAATGTTGTTTTAAAGCTCCCTCTTTGACCAAGTAATCAGTCTCCTTTTACATTATCTTTTTTCTCTTTGGTTTGTTTTCTAACATCCTTTCTGAGGTTGGTTGGGTCATTTGGCTGCTGTTTCTTCCCCCGATGTAAACGTCCACTGTTTCTTTTTTTTTTATTTTTTTTATTTTTAAATTTTTTATTTTTCACACCATAAAACATGTTAGCCATGATATACACTTTTTCATTTTCACACATATACAGTGACTTTTTCTCCCCCCCCTCCCTCCTCCCAAGCCACCCCCCCACCCCCCCCCCTCATCCATTTTAGGTATACAATCTAGGTTGCATTAAGCAAGTCAGACAATGTTGTCATTCAACAAAAATACACCAGAAATTCTACTGAGTCCATTCTTTTCTTCTCTTCTCCTTCCATCAACTTAGGTAATGTTTGTTCCCGGTAGGTTTTCACTATTGTATTTAATGTAAGGCTCCCATACTTGTTCGAATATTTCAATATTATTTCTTAAACTATATGTTATTTTTTCTAATGGAATACATTTATTCATTTCTATATACCATTGTTGTATTTTCAAATTATCTTCCAATTTCCAGGTTGACATAATACATTTTTTTGCTACGGCTAGGGCTATCTTAACAAATCTTTTTTGTGCATCCTCCAAGTCAATTCCAAATTCTTTATTTTTTATGTTACTTAGGAGAAAGATCTCTGGATTCTTTGGTATATTGTTTTCTGTTATTTTATTTAATATCTGATTGAGATCATCCCAAAATTTTTCTACTCTCTCACATGTCCAGATTGCATGAATTGTTGTTCCCCTTTCTTTTTTACATCGAAAACATCTATCAGATACTGTTGGGTCCCATTTATTTAACTTTTGCGGTGTAATGTATAGTCTGTGTAACCAATTATATTGTATCATACGTAGCCTCGTATTTATTGTATTTCTCATCGTTCCAGAACATAATTTCTCCCATGTTTCCTTTTTTATCTTTATATTTAAATCTTGTTCCCATTTTTGTTTAGTTTTACCATTTGTTTCCTTATTCTCCTTTTCTTGCAGTTTAATATACATATTTGTTATAAATCTTTTGATTAACATTGTATCTGTAATCACATATTCAAGGTTACTTCCCTCTGGTAAACTCAAATTGCTTCCTAATTTATCTTTCAAGTAGGATCTCAGTTGGTAATATGCCAGCGCTGTATCTCCAGTTATATTGTACTTATCTCTCATTTGTTCAAAGGATAAGAATCTACTTCCTGAAAAACAATTTTCTATTCTTTTAATCCCTTTTTTTTCCCATTTTCTAAAGGAAAGGTTGTCTATTGTAAAAGGAAGTAGCTTATTTTGCGTCAATATTAGTTTTGGTAATTGATAATTTGTTTTATTTCTTTCTACATGAATCTTCTTCCATATATTGAGGAGATGGTGTAATACTGGAGAAGTTCTATGTTGTACCAATTTTTCGTCCCATTTATATAATATGTGTTCAGGTATCTTTTCCCTATTTTATCTAATTCTCATCTCGTCCAGTCTGGTTTTTCCCTTGTTTGATAAAAATCTGATAGGTACCTTAATTGTGCGGCTCTATAATAATTTTTGAAGTTTGGCAATTGTAAGCCTCCTTGTTTATACCATTCTGTTAATTTATCTAGTGCTATCCTCGGTTTCCCCCCTCTCCATAAAAATTTCCTTATTATTTTCTTTAACTCTTTGAAGAATTTTTCTGTCAGTTGTATTGGCAATGCCAGAAATAAGTATAGTATCCTTGGAAAAATATTCATTTTAATACAGTTTATCCTTCCTATCAGTGTTAGTGGTAGCTCTTTCCAATGCTCTAAATCGTCCTGTAATTTTTTCATTAGTGGATTGTAATTGAGTTTATATAATTGGCCTAGATTTTTGTTTATTTGTACACCTAGGTATCTTATTGCCTGCATTTGCCATCTGAATGGGGATTCCTTCTTAAATTTTGAGAAATCCACGTTATTCATAGGCATTGCTTCACTTTTATTTACGTTTATCTTGTATCCCGACACTTCTCCATATTCCTTCAATTTCTTATATAGTTCTTTTATTGATAGTTCTGGTTCTGTTAAGTACACTATCACATCATCCGCAAATAGACTGATTTTATATTCCCTGTCTTTTATTTTTATTCCTTTTATATTATTATCTATTCTTATCGATTCTGCTAGTGGTTCTATAGCTAGCGCAAACAATAATGGTGATAGTGGGCATCCCTGCCGCGTTGACCTGCTTAAGTTAAATTGCTTTGATACATGTCCATTTACTGTCACTTTCGCTAACGGTCCCTTATATAATGCTTTAATCCAATTAATATACTTCTCCGGTAAACTGAATTTTTGCAATACTTTGAACAAATAATTCCATTCTACTCTGTCGAAGGCCTTCTCTGCGTCTAAAGCAACTGCTACTGCAGGTGCTTTATTTCCTTCTACTGCATGAATTAAGTTAATAAATTTACAAATATTGTCTGTTGTGCGTCTTTTTTTGATAAATCCAGTTTGGTCTAAATTTACCATTTTCGGTACCTGTTCTGCTAATCTGTTTGCTAATAGTTTAGCTATTATCTTATAATCTGTGTTTAGCAAAGATATTGGTCTATATGACGCTGGTGAGAGTGGATCTTTCCCTTGTTTTAGTATCACTGTAATTATTGCTGTTTTACATGAATCTGGTAAGTTTTGTGTCTCATCAATCTGGTTGATTACATCCAGGAGGGGCGGTATTAATAGGTCTTTAAATGTTTTGTAGAATTCTATTGGGAGTCCATCCTCTCCTGGTGTCTTATTATTTGGTAATTTTTTTATTATCTCTTGTATTTCTACTGTTCCAAATGGTTCTGTTAATTTATTTTGTTCCTCTATTTGTAGGTTTGGTAGTTAAATTTTAGTCAAAAATTCATCTATTTTCCCTTCTTTCCCTTCGTTTTCAGTTCGGTATAATTGTTCATAGAATTCTCTGAAGTTTTCCTTAATTTCTTTCGGATTATATGTAATTTGTTTGTCTTTTTTCCTTGTTGCCAATACCATTTTCTTAGTTTGCTCTGTCTTAAGCTGCCATGCTAAGATTTTGTGTGTTTTTTCACCTAGTTCATAATATTTCTGTTTTGTCTTCATTATATTCTTCTCCACCTTATATGTTTGTAATGTTTCATATTTTATTTTTTTATCCGCCAATTCTCTTCTTTTGGTTGTATCTTCCTTTATTGCTAATTTTTTTTCTATGTTTACTATTTCCCTTTCCAACTGCTCTGTTTCCTGATTATAGTCCTTCTTCATCTTGGTTGCATAACTTATTATTTTTCCTCTAATGAATGCTTTCATTGCGTCCCATAGTATAAACTTATCTTCCACTGATTCCGTATTTACTTCAAAATACATTTTTAATTGTTTTTCAATAAATTCTCTAAAATCCTGTCTTTTAAGTTTCTTGAAACAAGAATGTGAAGTTGCATCTCTCTGTGATCCACTGCTCAAAATGCTGCTTTGCTGCCTCAAGGTGGTGCCAGAACACAACGTGCCTTGCTTGAAAGCAATGGAATTGCATGCTGCAACTCTGCAATGTTTCCACCACTTCACTTGCCTTACTTATGGAATAAACAAAGTTTTAAATGTGCACTCTGTATTCTGACACCTTCCTATTCTTTGCGTGTACCCTGAAGATGGGCTCAGGCCCAAAATGCTGTTGCTATATCTAATATAACTTCCTCTGTACGCTGCTCCTCCAGCATTTCTGTGTGATTTTACTGCAATCCCAGCATCTGCAGACTTTCGTGTTTTACTCAGTAAATTAAATGTGTTGATTGCTTAGATCTTTCCATGAGAGAGGCTAACTTTTGTGGCTTTGGAGAGGGAAGAAAGCAAATTAGAAAAATGCTCGTTCTGTAGAATATATGCACAAGATATCCAACTCTGATTTTGGCTGATACTGCCATTAACCAATGGTGTAACAGTGATCATGGTACACAGTTATATAATGGCAGCAAGTAACAAAGAGTTAGGAGATCCATTGATAAGGTAAATATTTCAATTGTGGTTGTGGCATACCCATCAAGGTTTAATTAGGAATTGTCCTTGTGAGCTTGAACCTGAGTCACTAGTGTTATCAAAGCTACCTGTTTCTTTGCAAAGCATATTCTTGCCCGAAAGTAACAACAAATAACTTAATAAACTTGGAGGTTATAAAAGTTAAGCAAGATCATTTATGTGGAGGGAAAATTATTCCCCAAACTGAAGTCATTTCTATTTTTCATAAAAGTTCGTCAGGAGTGGAAGAAGACATTTCACTTTTTGCTGGATTGATTGATGTTGCCTCACAATACTGAATGAGCATGATCAGGACAGTTAACCTGCTGACATTGAAGTTAGATGAGATTATTCTGATCACTTCATGGTTCTCATTAACATCTGTGTGATTAATTGTACCTCTTTCATTCAGGATGTTACAGTGAAGTAATGAATAAGCATTAGTTAGAAAATCATCCATTTGTTTTGCAGAAAAATATAGAAGATCCAGCATTTTAAATTAATAATTTGAAAACGGAAGAGAAAAGCGATTCATTTATGTTGGAGTGGCAGTGCACAGTTAATCAAGTCTAGAGGTTGAGAAGACATTCTGAATAGAGACTCTTTTCATTCATTTTTCCAAGGAGCCAGTGGCAGAGGCTGCATTTATTACTGATCTGTGATGACCGAAAAGCAGTGATGGTGCCTACGTTAATGAACCACCACAGTCCTTCTGTAAGGACGCCTCCTCAACACCAGTGAGTTGGAAATGAAGGAAAGATAGTGTATTTCCAAGACAGGATGGTATGTGATTTGGAAGGCACCTTTCAAAAGGATGTTGCTATGCTTTCTGCCCTCTGCTTCTTGGTGCGATGATTGCAGTTTGTCCTGTCAATTATATCTTTATAAGTAGGAGCACTGCTTTTTATAGATGGTAGACTATTCACCAGTGATAGTGGGAGAGGAGATTCAGGGTCGTGATTTAGATGACAATCAAGTGGGTTTCTTTGTCCCCTCTGATTTCAACTTAACATGAGTGCTACTAGACCCACCCAACTAAGGTTAGGAGCACTCTCCTAACCTGTGCATGACAGATGCTGGAAAGGCATAGAGAAGGAGTCTGGCTCCTCGGATCTTGCCTATAGGCAGAGAATACATGTAGGTCATCTTGTTGAGATCGTGGACTGACTCAGAGATGTTGATGGTGCATGAATCCTGTGATGATGAACCCAGTTAATATCTGAGGGAGCTGAGGTGCTATATTTAACATGCCTATTTATCAGAATGCATCTGCTGAGTAGAGAAACTTCAAAGATGGCACTCAATGAAATAGATGCAAATTCCCAGGAAAAGTAGTAAGAATGAATCCATCACAATCAATTTATAATTCAGATGAGGAGGAACATTTCCTGCAGGGGTGAAAGAAATTATATGAAGTAATCTTCAGAGCTGTACTCTAGATCATTTTGCACTAAGCACTCTAAAACCACAGGTACACACATCTTCCAGGTGTTTTGTTAGCAAACTGTTGATAAAATGAAAAGACTTCGAAGAAAGAATGTTTCCTTCAGGGATTAAATGTTTTTTTTTTTAGGGGCATTGTTTGTATGGAGGCTAAAAGGAAGTCTTGAGGCTTTCAAGAGAGCATATTTGCAGCCTTGTAAGGTAAGAATCTAATTTGTTCGTGTGCAGACAATGTGACGGTTAACTGAGTGTTCAGTGAAGCAAAATGCTAAGCTTTAGATCTCAGACAGAAAATAATAAGAACACGTTTCAAATCATATGATTACCATCTCCAGCTTGAAATCCTTATTTCTACATAGTCTTTCTGTTTTGCCAATTTTGCATCTGCTCAACCTGTCCAGTATGTTAGTAATACTATTATCGCCATGCAAGCCATGGCAACTATCAGAAGCTATGCTGCTAATTTCCACCACCACTGCCTGTGTGGTGACTGTGATGGAGTGGAGGTGCCCACAGAATCAATGATGTTCTTTATCAGGAGACTCAAACTCAACCAACGTTGAGCCTTGGGCCTCCGTTCAATGAGTTTTAGTGAGTAGGCAGTGCCCTTCAGAGTTAATTGATTTGGGTAAACTTTGCCCATCTGGGGCTAGCAAATTATTACATCACCATATGACTTTTCAAAGGCTGTGAATCTCTTGCTGAGTTCAGAGTTGAAATAGAACATGGAAGAGTGCAGCACGGAACAGATCCTTCCTTTACTCTGCTGCCTGAACCAAACATGATGCCAAATTAAACTAAATCTCAGATTGGTGGTGAAATTAGCCAGGCAGTGGGCAACAGAGGAAAGAAGGAGCAGAGTAGTCTCCTGACATCTTGTTTCAGCAGAACCCCAGTGGAGTTCTGATGTCTCTTGACCATGTATTAGTAAATGGTAGCATGGACCCAGAATGTACTGCTGCAAGCATCTTTGCTGGAGCCTGTCACAGAATTAATGGACTGGGCGGCTTCCTTAAATGTTGTAACAAATCCCATGATTCCTTTTCAATGCAAAAGATAAAGCGATTATTTTAGGCTGGTTTATTTGTTGCCCAGAAATGTCAGTTTTATTTGGGTCATCATCCAATGGTCTTTGGTGTGCTGTGGCCTGCTTCCAAGAGTTGGCTCTCACTCTGCCTGTTATCTGTCTATATCAAATCTCAAGAGCTTGGCTGGGCATTTCTCCCATATGTGAAGGTTTGTATCATGTATGTATACCTTTTAGAAAGCAGATGAGTAAAGGAAATACAAGTCAGTTATCATGAGATCATTAGTTTCAAGTTAATTATGGAGAAGGATGGGCTTGGGGCTCAGTTTGAAATTCTAAATTTAAGAAAGGCCAATTTTGAGGAAATGAGAAAGGATCTAGAATGCATGGATTGGGATAAATTGTTTTCAGGCAAGGATGTGTGAGGCAAATGGAGGACTTCAAATGTGAAATTTTGAGAGTACAGAGAATGTATGTTCTTGTCAGGGTTAAAGGCAGAGAATTTATGTTCTTGTCAGGGAACCTTGGTTTCAAGGGATATTGGGGATCTGGTTCAGAAGAAGAGGTGCATAGCAGGTATAGGCAACATGGAGCAAATGAGGTACATTAGGAATATAAAAATGCAAGAAAAACCTCAATAAAGAAATCAGGGGAACTGTGCATTTCCTCATTCCATATTTGCAGAATGCAGGGTTAAATATCTAGGGACATTTATTCTGTTCCTGGTTCTTTCCCTATGTAAGAAAAGGAATGAGATCCTCTGAACTGGATACCATATCCCAACAGTTCCTTCTCCCTTTTTTTTTCATGCTTTTCTGTTCTTTTTTTAATCTATCTTTTAATGATCTTTACTTTGGGGCTTTGTTTTGGAGGGGGGGTGGTGGGATTGTTTGGCGACATGGACAACTTGTACTGAACTTCGGCTTGACCACGTCTGATCATTTTCTCGTTCTTCATTTCACACTGCAACATGGTTGCTACATACCATTGATTTTTTTTAAATTTCAATTTGTGTATTTCAGTATTGGTTATTTTTGATGCATGTTGTCCACAAAATTAAAATAAAATATTTAAAAAAAAAAGAAATCAGTGAGGCAAAAAAGCGACATGAGTTTGCTTTGGGTTTTTAGAAGCATATTAAGACCGAAAGGAGAATAATGGACAAAATTAGTCCCCTTGAAGATCAGTGGTTATCTCTATATGGACCCAAAAGAGATAGATGAGATCTTAAGTATTTTTTTCATCATTATTCACTCAGGAAAGAGGCACAGAGTCATGGGAAGTAAGGAAAACAAGCAGTGAGGTCATGGAACTGATACAGATTAAAGTGGAAGAAGTGCTTTCTGTCTTAAAGCAAATAAGGGTGGGATAAATCCCTAGGGCCTGACAAGATAATCCCTTGGTCCTTGAGAGTGGCTATGTAGAAATTGTAGGGGCTCTAGCAGAAATATTTTAAAATATCCTTAGCCAAAGATGTGATACCAAAGGATTTGAGGGTAACTCACATTGTTCATTTATTTAAAAAAGGATACAAAATAACCCTGAAAATGATAGGCTGGTGATCCTGACATCAGTAGAAGGTAAATTATTGGAGGGTGTTCTAAAAGATCAGATACACAATTATTTGGATAGCCAGAAACCTATTAGGGATAGTCAACATAGCTTTGAGCATAGTAGGTCATGTTTAACCAATCTTACAGAGTTTTTGAGGAGGTTACGAGGAAATTTGATGAAGGAAAGGCTGTGGATGTTATCTAAATGGTCTTTAATAAGGCCTTTGACAAGGTCGCACATGGGAGATTAGTCAGGAAGGTTTAAACGCTGGATATCCATGGTTTAGTAGTGAACTGGATTCAACAATGGCTGGATGAGAGAAGCCAGAGAGTAGTGTGTATGAGTGCTTCTCAGACTGGAGGCCTGTGACTAGTGGTGTGCCTCACGGTTCAGTGTTGGGACTGGTGTTTTTTGTCATCTATATCAATAATCGAGATAATAATATGGTAAATTGGATCAGCAAGTTTGCAGATGACATTAACATTGGAGGCACTGTGGGCAGTGAAGAAGGCTTTCAATGTTTGAAAGGGGATCTGAACCAGTTGGAAAAATGGGGTGAAGAATGGATGATGGAATTTAATGCAGACAAGTGTGAGGTGTTGGATTTTGTAAGGACAAACTAAGAAAGAGTGTACAAGGTGAATTGTAGGGCACTGAGGCATGTGGTAGAACAGAGGGATCTGGGAATACAGTTACATAATTCCCTGAAAGTGGAGTTACAGGTGTTACAGGGTTGTAAAGTAAGTTTTTTGACATATTGGCATTCATAAATCTAAGTATTGAGTACAGGAGCTGGAATGTTATGGTAAAGTTGTACAAGACATTGGTGAGGCCAAATCTGGAGTATTGTGTGCAGTTTTGGTCACTTAACTACAGGACGGATATCAATTAGATGAAAAGAATGCAGAGAAGATTTATTAGGATGTTGCTCAGACTTCAGGAACTGAGTTACAGGGAAAAGTTAAACAGGTTAGGAGTGTACAAGAATGAGGGGAGATTTGATAGAGGTGTTTAAAATTCTGAGGGGGATAGATAGAATAAAAGTAGATAGTTTTTTTTTCCCCACAGAGCTTAGGTGAGATAAAAACCGGAGGTCATGGGTTGAGAGTGAAAGAGGAAAAGTTCAGGGGGTACGTGAGAGGGAACATCTTCACACAGAGTGTGGTGGGAGTGTGGAAAGAGCTGCCAGCTGAGGTGGTGAATGTGGGCTTAATTTTAACATTTAAGAAGAATTTTGACAGGCACATGGATGGGAGATGTAAGGAGGGCTATGGACTGGTTGCAGGTCAGTGGGACTAGGCAAAAAAAATGGATTGGCACAGACTAGAAGGGCCAAAGGGGCCAATTTCTGTGCTGTAATGTTCTATGATAGTTCCAATGAAATTGTGGAGGACACAATACTTCACATCTTGTTCTCTATAAGGATTTTGGTCCTTTCTATCAATTCCTCTGTTTGTCGTAACTGATCCCAGAATTACTTCTTCCATTCCAGAACATACAATATATCCTCCTTCATCCAAAAAAGTGGCTTTCCCTCTAAGCCCTCTGCAATCAACCTTGATTTGTCTGCTCTTCTAAACTGTCGTTGTACCCCAAAAATTGTCTTGAATGTTAGTTTCTAGAAAGCCGGGGCACCACTTCACTATCATAATGACCAGTTTCTGAAATAGTCACAAGGGTTCTTTCCATGCCAAAACCCATTGAGAATACAAACAAGCTGCTAATAGTAGCTTGTGCAGTTTTGTTTACCATCACAGGGTACAGACTCTCAAAGACAAAGATTTGAATACAACTATGCATTTTCCTGAATTTATGAATTTTGTGGAACTCTCTTGAACAATGTCCTTTAGGGAATTAATCTACCTAGCTCATCCAAAATAGAATCAGCATAACAGGAGAAAGGAGACATGGGTGGGAGTAGTTTATAAGCCCCCCCAAACTATGACCTCGCATTGGAGTGGGGAAGTATCTAGGGTGTATTCAAAGGGAACTATGGTTGCCTTGGCAGATTTTAATCTATGTATTGATGGGACAAACCAAACTGGCAAGGGTAGCATAGAAGAAGAATTTATGGAGGGTGTTCGTGACTAGTGCATGATGGAACCTACCTAGAAATGGCTGTTTAGATTTGTTCACAAGAAATAAGAAATGATTAATAAGAGACCCTGTGGTTAAAGATGCCCAATTGAGATAGTGACCACAACATAACAGAAATTTAGATGCAGTTTGAGGGTGAACACCAGATGATCAAAACCACTATCTTCATCTTAAATCAAGACAATTACAAGGGATACTAGTGGTGATATCTAAGGTGGACTGGGAAAAGAGATTAAGGGAATATGTTAAGGTTGGCATGGTTACCATAGCAGTTAACACAACACTATTACAGCCCCAGTGCCCTGGGTTCAAATTCGGTGCTGTCTGTATGTTCTCCCTGCGATCGTTCATGTTTCCTCTAAATGGTCAAGTTTCCACCCAGCCTTCAAAAACTTACAAGATTTGTAGGTTAACTGGTGTATTCGGGCAACGTGGGCTCATAGGCCAGAAGAACCTGTTACCGTTCTGTATTTTAAAATAAATTAAAAAAATAAAAGATTGATCAGTAGAGGATTCAGCAAAAGCAGGTCCTGTTTGGCAAATTTACTGGAGTTCTTTGAGGATATAACAAGCCCATTAGATAGATGGCAGATAGATGTTGTTTACTTGGATTTCCAGAGGGCATTTGATAAGGTGCCACATAAAAGACATAAGATAAAGGTGCATGGAGTTGGGGGTGATGTATTAACATGGATAAAAGATTGGTTAACCAGTAGAAAGCAAAGAGTTGGGCTACAGAAGTGTTTTTTTCTGGTTGGCAATCAGTAGCGAGCAGTGTGCCACAGGGGTCACAACTGTTCACGATATACTTTAACGATCTGGAAGAGGGGTCTTGAGTGTAGTGTACGTAAGTTTGCTGTTGATACTAAATTGAGTGGGAAAAAATGTGCAGGAGGATATGGAGAGTCTGCAGAGAGATGTAAAGAGGTGAAGTGAGTGGGAAAGGGTCTGGCAGATGGAGTATAGTGTTGCTAAATGTCAGATTATCTGTTTTGGGGAAAAAAAAATGGAAGATCAGATTATTATTTGAATGACAAGTGATTGCAGCATGTTAGCATGAAGAAAGACTTGGGAGTGCTTGTGCATGAATCTCAAAAGGTTGGTTTTCAGGTGCTACAGGCTATCAAGAAGACAAATAAAATGTTGGCCTTGATTGTGAGAGGGATTGAATTTAGGAGCAGGGAGATTATGCTGCAAATGTACAAGGTAATGGTGAGGCTGTATCTGGAATATTGCATACATTACTGGTCTCCTTACTTGAGGAAAGATGTACTGGCTTTGGAGGTGGTGCAGAGGAGGTTCACCAGGTTGATTCCAGAGATGAAGGGGTTAGCCTATGAGGAGAGATTGAGTCATCTGGGACTGTAGTCATTAGAATTTAGAAAATCCGTTTTTTACAAAATGCTGGACTGTTATCTTGTTATAGACTACAAATTCTACACCAAACCTAAGTCTGCTAGGAGCAGTCGAGGGCACGCAACCCAATTTTTGTAGTGTCACCTTCCAAGACAGATGTGTACAGAGATTAATTCTTTCCCTGCAAAATTAAAGCATGGAATAATCTTTACCCTACCATACTCACCCAACCAGACCCAATTAAATTTAAGACAGCTCTTCCTCAAAAATATCCTCCTTCCCCCACCTCCAGTTTAAATTCTATATGGAATATTTTTGAGGATCAAGGACCAAGAATAGGAGGAGATCTTATAGGAACATAACATTTTGAAGGGCATAGATAAGATAGAGGTAGGTAAGTTGCATCCATTGGTGGGGGAAACTAGAACTAGGGGACATCACCTCAACATTCAGGGTAATAGATTTAGGATGGGGATGAAGGGAAACTGTTTTTCCCAGAGGGTGGTGATCTGTGGAATTGGCTGCCCAATGAAGCAGTGGAGGCAACCTCAGTAAATATATTTAAGATTTTACATGGTCGGGGAATTAAGGAATTAAGGGAAATGGGAAAAAGGCAGGTATGTGGAGTTAAGCCTGTCATTAATCTGCCATGATCTTATTGAATGGCAGAGCAGGCTTGACAGGCCAAATGGGCTACTCCTGCTTCTATTTCTTATGTTCTAAACAAAGGAAATCAAGCATAATGTTAAATTTAAATTGGCAGGGACTGGTTGTAGGCCAGAGGACTGGTGATGGTTTTCAGGTCCAGAAACAGAATACCAATAGCTTCACAAAAAGAGAAAAAATTGATTTTGAGACAAAACTTGTGTGATATCAATACCTTAGAATGGTATAGTGGCATTGAAGGCAGTCCAAAAGAGACTCACCAGACTAGTTCCTGGGATGACAGGGTTGTCCAGTTAAGAACATTTAGATAGGTTGGATCTGTATTCCTTGGAGTTTTGAAGATTGAGGTATGACCTTATTCAAGCATATATCTTAAGGTTTGCAAATGGTCAGATGTTTCCATTTTGGTAGAGTCAAGAACAAGGCAACACAGCTGCAAAATAATAATGAGGTGTTAGAGAGTCATGAATTTCTGGAATTCTCTGCCTCAAGGGTGATGGAGATTAGTTCTCCACATTCCGCTAATACCCTAATCTCTGACTTGCATCCTTGGCTCTGACTACCTTCTACCTGCACCTGCTTCATCTATGGCAATTGAAGCCTGGAAATTTACTGGGTCAGGAGGGTGCTGATGGGGAGAAGAATTCCTGAATGGCCTCGGGTATAAGCAGCGTGCTGAGTGCAAATTAGGAGCTTGATTCATTGCAGGAATGGACAGGAGGCAGTGTGGTTGCTGAGTTTAAGGGAGAGCAGGATGTGAATCTGCTGACACTCGGTGTCTCTTTTGCCTCCCTTTTACATATTGAAGGGGACATGGGGGTAATTATGGGTCTTTTTGTGTTCAATTATCTCAAACCCTTGACAAATTTTATGTATTTGGGTATGAAGAAATAAAGGAATCTTGAATCATGACGTTTCCTCAATTAAGACTTTGGCACTTGTAAGATCTGTGCATTTATATGTGTACTGTATGTAGACTTGCATGTAACCTGCTGTTTAGTGGATCCTGCACTGCAAGATGGGATTTGATTGGTTGTTTTTAATCTGTGTTGGGTCCACAGTGTGCTGCAAATTTTCATTGATTCTTTAACACTGGACAATGAAGATTTTGCTTCCTAAACACATTTGGGTGTAAAATTTTAGAAATTTTGGGCTGCTGATCGTGTAAATCACTTTAAAAAAAAATAATAATAAATTTATCATCGACTATCTTTCAGAAATGATCTATTTTTGTGATTTCCTGCCCTATTTTAAATCTACTTCAAGCATTAAAAAAACATGTCCAGCATGTCACTGAAAATTCATTTTCTGCATCCGCACTTGGACGCCTTCCCTGCTGGTCTTGGTGCAGTCATTGAAGAACATGGTGAAAGGTTTCAAAAGGACATTGCAACCATGGAAAAGCAGTATCATGGCCACTGGAATCCATCAATTATGGCCGACTATTGCTGGACAATGACGCGAGAGGCATCCGACGCTGATTTCTCATGAAAATCAGCGTCAAAACATTTTTCGGTCAGTTGATCTAATGAAATGTGTCAGCATCGTTATGCAATTAAACATGCTAAATTCAATAAAAGTTAATTTAATGTTTCTCCAACTTCCTCCAAATCTTAAATTCTATTTATGTTCAACTTGAAGTTCTCCATTATAATTCCCAATTTTATTTCAGGAAGCAAACCTTTGATTTAAAAAAAAAATGTTGTCCAGTGTAATCTAGTGTTCCTTTAAAATTGGACATCGTATTTATATCAAGACATTTTTATGGCACATAAAGCTCAAGATTTAAAGTATCTGGTAGAAGTGCTCATATAATCACTATTATTACATAATTTCTACAAAGCAATTGAAAGCCTATGTGCACATATTCAATACACCGTGGAAAAAGCAACATAATTCTTCTTTTGCAGCTTCTTATTAGTAGGGCCTGATTTATCACTGTGCTTTAAATAGAATATATGGCAGGTGCAGGTGGCTGTCTCCAGCTGCAGAGTTAGATTACAGTCCAGGTGTCAGTTTTACTGACATTGAAGTAGGACAGATTTAAATGTCACTGTCTGTTCTGATTCAGCTCATAAACAGTTTGAGAATCAATTTGATTTTCCCACAGTGATGAAGAAAAATGTGAGCATGTGGAATTGGAAAGTGGTTGCTTTTTAAATGTTACAGAAAAAAAATGGACATCTATGGTGCCAGGTTAGTAGAGAATGTAATTGGAGCACACATTAGGATTTTGCTCATCCCAAGCCTGTGATTTTTCCACCCGATGAAATTAATGTACAGAAAATTGCAGGTTGATTTCCCAACATATGCCCTTAACTTGGTTCAGGAGAATTAATGCAGAGATTGCTGTCTTTTCTGAACTGTTCATTATCTCTTGAAGTAATGCATGTTCGCTATCTTTCTGAGCCTAATTGTTTTTCCCATCTGTAAATCATTCCATTCTTTTTACCCTATCAACAGTGAAGTTATGACATAGTATTTTTTTTTCCCTTTTGAAAGGACAATATACAGACCAGTCTGTTTGACCTCTGGTCTACTTTGAGGAATAACTGGCTTTTAGCTCTTTCATGTGCGACGCCATGGCTGAGTCATTCTTACTCAAAGCTCTCAATTCATGATGCTGTATTGATTCTTCTTCAATAGTCTAGACTAGTTCCCTACAAAGAGTAAACAACTTTTATTTAAAATACAAAAAACTAATTACAGAAAATTTTGAGTGGAGGAATAATAATTGTTTCAATGGAGAGAGACCACAGAATGATTCTTAACATGAGGATCAGTGTGTTGTTAATGAAGCAGTGTGGGTATTTCAGAAGGCAAGTGGTCTTTATTGCAAAGAGGTTGAGTATTAAAGTATGAAATTTTCATTACTACTCAGGGTTGGTAAGACCATACATGGAGCTTGGCTCTCCTTAACAAATAAGACAATTTTGAGAGGATTCACCCAGCTGATCCTATGAAGAACAGGTGGATTAATGAGCAAAGGTTGAGCATGTTTGGCCTATGCTCATTGGTATTTAGGAAAAAACAGAAATTAGCTGTGGATAATGCTCCTCTTCAATAACTTTATTCATCGTTAGATCCATCCTTCTTAGAAAAAGCTGCCATTGAACCTGTTGTAAATCTTGAACTGGAATATCTTACTGTAAAATATCTCTTACAGCTTTTCCCTTGTATCCATTAGGACAGTGGCTCTCCACCTTTTCCTTTCCACTCACATACCATTTTAAGTAATCCCTATGCCATTGGTGCTCTGTGATTAGTAAGAGGTTGCTTAAGGTGGGATGTGAGTAGGATGGGAAGGTTGAGAATCACTGATCTAGCCCCAATAGTTGCTGAAATATTTTGCTTGAGAAAAATTGTCATTGGCCTATTTCCTGTGTAGTTATGAAACCGTGCACATAACGAGTCAATTAGGTATGATTAAAACAGTGGTTTTCAAACTTTTTCTTTCCACATTTGTTTACTCTTTGTAGGGAACTAGTCTAGATTATTGATTATTGAAAAGAAAAGGCATCTTACAGTGCAACACAGTCTGGAAGATCATGCCAGTTGCTATATTCACATCTCTGAAATGCGGATTGGATATATGAGCTTCTGCTTCAGAAACAAATTGGCAACCAGCTGAGTCACAACTGATGCTGTACTGCTCAGTTCAAGTAATTACAAGTTTGCAAACAGTCCCATTTACCATCTTAAACAATCCCTCACTAATCACAGAGCACCTATGGTATAGGGAATACTTAAGTGGAAAGAAAAAGGTGGAGAGCCACTGCGTTAGAATATCTTGAGGAACATGTTGCTCTGTATCTACTCTTTCACCAAACTTGATTCTCCTCCACGTTATTCAATTTCATCCCTAAACACCCAAGGGTACTTCAGTATTAATGATTCCTCATTTACTGGCAGATAGTAAATTAACAGAAGTCTCATGACTTTCGTGCAATGTGTTCGGTTACTTGGGTTAATATCATCATGCTTGATAACATCCATTTTCAAAAATACCTTTCTCTGCAAGAGACAATGGACATGTTATGGTCAAAACAACAAAACCTATTTATAGTCACTCTGCCAAACCAATGGTCATTCCTGTCCCCTAACAGGACAATTATCCCCACCATGAGAGATTTACTTGATCTTATTTTTGTAAGTTTAAAATGATTGATTGCTTTCTCTTTTTAGTGATGTGTAATTGCATTACTTTAGCTCCGAGGTCCACCTGAAATTTCAAATAGTTATGTGACTCCCATAGTCACCAGTCAGCATATAAACCAGAATTGATGACAAAAACTGTCGATTATTGCTTCTCCTCATTTGAGAATGTGCATATTGGTGTGCAAATGATTCTTCACAGAATATCCCTGCAAAATGATTTCCCTCTCAGCTATTGTTTCATATTTTATTAAAAGCAGTTCTCAATTTTCTCCTCTGCTTTGTGTGTCCCTGCCCACAGTTACAATACACAGGTGTTCTTAAGGTTTCTTCGCTTCCACCATTTCTTCTGTTACCTCTCCAGGTTTCCTTGGTTTTATGTATTTCTTGGTAAACTTAAACTTGCATGTTTCCACCAAATGACAAATCTCGCCTGTTGTCTCTAAGCTCAACTTAGTTTCTCAAAACAATTTTTCTTGGATCCTTGAGATTACAGTGTCAAATGAAAGACTGTCTCTAACAATTTCTTACAGCGCTCTGCAACTGCGTGAAACTCACAATGACTGATGATTTTTCCAGATGTATCTTATTAGATTTATGGCTCTTGGAAGGAATGTGTTGGTTAGAGTTGGGAACACTCAGGAAATTTTCTCAAAATTGGAATCATCTTGCATTGAACTCTTCTTTAGCCCAGTTTATCCAGGGGAATAAACATTTCAGGTTTCCACCTCCATAATGATTTTTTTTGTTGAACTGGATATTTATTTTTGCCTTCTACTCCAGCTTAATGTATAATTGTCAAGATAACCTGAATATGTGTGTCTCCATTTATATATACAGCATTTAAAATTCCTGGAATATTTCCTGTTGCATCTTATGCATATGAAATATAATTGTTCTTTTTCCTGAGAGTGTAAAATGAAACCCTGTTAATTACAGAAAGACTTGGGGAAAAAAAAATCTGGGATGCTTCTATCTGAGCTAGTCCACTCTTCCACACTGAAATGACTTTTAAATGTTGTACCTAACTCAACCACTTCCTTTGGCAGCTAGTTCCATAGGCCTACTACGGTCTGTTCCCCTCAGCCCCCCTTTAGATCTCTGTTATTTCACCTTAAATTTATGCCCTCTGGTTTTAGAATCCTCTACCCTGGGAAAATTCACGATTCACCTTATCTATACCCATCATAATTTTATATATCTCTATTAGGTCATCAGAACTTCCTACACCAGGTAAAAATAAAAGCTCAGTCTATTCCACACAAAATAATTGATTAATTTGTGCAGACTGCAAATATTAAATTCATAGGAGAGCTTCATATATAAAATTATTTTTACTCGACAGTTAAAAAGATTTGGGAGAGAGTTTGGCTGTCACTGAGAAATTCTTTCAATGTGCACAGATTGGAATAAACTCTAGATTTAGTAACCAAGTGTATGCATATGTTCCTGTTCTTGCAGTATTGCATTTCCTCATAAGGCACTTGGATCCCAAAATGTAGCTTGGTATCACATGTTGTTGAGGAATTATGGGCACTGGTTTGCTTTTAACATTCCTCCATTTCTCTGCATATGTATGAAAGGCAATTCAGAATTTAATGCACTAATGATGCAAAACACAGAATGTTTCGTAAAGTGCCAAACAATACTTTTACAGATCATTCTTATACTCAGTAAATACTGTTGATACTCTATGCATTCATGATCGACATACTGTAATTGCTGCCTCCAGTAATTAATTCAATAGATAAAGGTGGATTTGAAGATGTGTTTTCAAAAAAAATCCAATTCTATAGGTGATAAATTTGTTCTCCAAAATAATACTGTGGCTTAAGTTTTCTTTGGCTTGGCTTCGCGGACGAAGATTTATGGAGGGGGTAAAAGTCCACGTCAGCTGCAGGCTCGTTTGTGGCTGACAAGTCCGATGCGGGACAGGCAGACACGGTTGCAGCGGCTGCAGGGGAAAAATGGTTGGTTGGGGTTGGGTGTTGGGTTTCTCCTCCTTTGCCTTTTGTCAGTGAGGTGGGCTCTGCGGTCTTCTTCAAAGGAGGTTGCTGCCCGCCCAACTGTGAGGCGCCAAGATGCACAGTTTGAGGCGATATCAGCCCACTGGTGGTGGTCAATGTGGCAGGCACCAAGAGATTTCTTTAGGCAGTCCTTGTACCTTTTCTTTGGTGCACCTCTGTCACGGTGGCCAGTGGAGAGCTCGCCATATAACACGATCTTGGGAAGGCGATGGTCCTCCATTCTGGAGACGTGACCCACCTAGCGCAGCTGGATCTTCAGCAGCGTGGACTCGATGTTGTCGACCTCTGCCATCTCGAGTACTACGACGTTAGGGATGAAAGCACTCCAATGGATGTTGAGGATGGAGCGGAGACAACGCTGGTGGAAGCATTCTAGGAGCCGTAGGTGATGCCGGTAGAGGACCCATAATTCGGAGCTGAACAGGAGTGTGGGTATGACAACGGCTCTGTATACGCTTATCTTTGTGAGGTTTTTCAGTTGGTTGTTTTTCCAGACTCTTTTGTGCAGTCTTCCAAAGGCGCTATTTGCCTTGGCGAGTCTGTTGTCTATCTCATTGTCGATCCTTGCATCTGATGAAATGGTGCAGCCGAGATAGGTAAACTGGTTGACCGTTTTGAGTTTTGCGTGCCCGATGGAGATGTGGGGGGGCTGGTAGTCATGGTGGGGAGCTGGCTGATGGAGGACCTCAGTTTTCTTCAGGCTGACTTCCAGGCCAAACACTTTGGCAGTTTCCGCAAAGCAGGACGTCAAGCGCTGAAGAGCTGGCTCTGAATGGGCAACTAAAGCCTCACCAAAGCCTTCGACACCGTGAGCAGGAAAGGGCTTTGGCAAATACTAGAGCGCATCGGATGTCCCCCAAAGTTCCTCAACATGATTATCCAACTGCACGAAAATCAACAAGGTCGGGTCAGATACAGCAATGAGCTCTCTGAACCCTTCTCCATTAACAATGGCGTGAAGCAAGACTGTGTTCTCGCACCAACCCTCTTTTCAATCTTCTTCAGCATGATGCTGAACCAAGCCATGAAAGACCCCAACAATGAAGACGCTGTTTACATCCGGTACTGCACGGATGGCAGTCTCTTCAATCTGAGGCGCCTGCAAGCTCACACCAAGACACAAGAGAAACTTGTCCGTGAACTACTCTTTGCAGACGATGCCGCTTTAGTTGCCCATTCAGACTGTGGCTTAAGTAAAAATACTTGTTTTACTGTATTGCAATTTTTTTCATGTTATATTTATTTAGGTGACATTGAATGATTTGGATTCCTGATTGAAACTTGGAACCTGAGATATGCATTAAGAATGTCCATTGTATTCTTTTAAAATGATTTGGCAGACGTGATAAGTCTTTTTATTGCAGTTATACTTTTTGTAATATGCATGTGTAGGCTGATTGATTCATGGTTAATTAACAATGTTGCCAGAAAAGCAATTAGCATTCATTTTTTTGGTGTCAGTCCCACGACTGGCAGCACAGTGGAAATGACAATGATCTGTCTGGATTTACAAACCTGAAATAAATCTTTCAGAAGTTGTCTGTGGAGCCTAATGAAATTTATGCATTGGCTTTCAGTAAGATCTGTGTAGTTCATACATAAATTATATTTGAAGAGTAATCCAGGCTCTCCTTCCCATATTCATCAACATTTTCTAACAATGTACTATTCCTGCAGTTTGAATAATTTGAATGGGATATCCTTGCATGAACACCTCTCATGGTGATATTTATTATTGAGACAACTTAAAGCTGGACTTGGCACTGTTAGTTATTATCTATTATTATTTGCATCATTTAGCTCTATTATCAGAAAAATACACAATAATGTTACTTGTGTTGGGTGCTAATTATATATTCACTTGGGTTTTAATCGCACAGGCACACAGTGTTATCATCCATAATTAAGATGCTGGAAACTTTAAATAGGTGTTGAGTATGTTGCATTTTAATTTATCGATTACCAACCAAGGTGATTAAAGGATTTGGCACCTCTGAAATAAGCTATGATTTAATTTCACATACATTTCAGTGATTAGTTTATACTTTTTTGTGAATGTTCTTGTTAAGTGAGCATTAATGTTTTAATTAGCCATCAGAAAATAATAGTTGACAAATTACATTCATGGGTTGTTGCATTAAAACCCACAAATGTGAAAATGACTTTGGCATTAACATCTTCTGGTTTGTAATGTGCCTCAGACAGTTTTTTCCCCCTGTAATGTAGAAACAAAAGAGTACAAGGGAACAACATGATTGAAGAAAATATTTCAGCTCAATCTAAAGCTATTTTTTGGATATGATTTACAGCATTTCATCTTTTAAAATTTTTGAAACTGACCCTGTTTGAGCTTTCCTATTTAATTTAACTTTTGCAGCACAAAACAGAAAATACGTTGTCATCATGTGAAAGACAATACAATCTCACTGAACAACCACAAGGGGTGCTGCTGTTCTGAGGCTCTGGCAAATATATACCATTAGGAAAAGCAGATCTATTATTCTGCACTTTGTTTCGTATATAATCTCAGCCATTAATTTTATTTATTTTTTAAAAAGGGAAATAGCATTTGATAGATGCCATTTCGTTAACGTGTGAAACCAGTTTGATCACAAATAGTTCAGAGGGAATGTACAAGAATGAGGAGGTACAAAGACAGGCCATAAGAAAACATAAAAATAAATCCAAAACTATTCCACAAATATGTGGAAAGTAAACAGGTGGTAAGAGGAGAGAACAAAAGGAAATCTACTCATGGAGCCAGATACAAGATGAGTATTTACATCAGTCTTCCCCAAGGACATGTATACTGCTGAAGACTTGGTGTAGAAAATGTAGTTAAGATTCTGGAAGGATTAAAGATTAATAATGAGAAGGCTCTAGAATGGCTGTCTGCATGCAGGTGGTTACCTGCACAAAGTAATGGAGGACATTGCAGGTTGGATGGATATAGTCTTCCAAACGTGTATAGGTTAAGAGATGATGGATGAAGACTGGCAAGTTACAAATTTTACAACCTTGTCCAAATAAAAAAAAATAATAACCTTAGACCAGGTGGTTTAATTAGGGACAATTCCAGAAACACCTTTTTAATTGACTAGATTAAGTCTGCATAGCTTTGTTCAGGACAAATCATGTCTAACTAACTTGAAGTTTCCTGAATAAACAAGGATTAAAAAAAAACAAGGCATTAGTAGGACTACACTTGATGTATTGTACACAGTTCTGGTCACCTAGATAGAGGAAAGATATCATTAAGCTTAAAAGAGGGCAGAGAATATTCATGACAATGTACCAGGACTGGAAAAGAGATGCTGGATGGGCTTGGGAAAAAAATGAAGAATGTTGAAAGGATCCTGTTCTCTCTTTGGCTTGGCTTCGCGGACGAAGATTTATGGAGGGGGTAAAGGCCCACGTCAGCTGCAGGCTCGATTGTGGCTGACAAGTCCGATGCGGGACAGGCAGACACGGTTGCAGCGGTTGCAGGGGAAAATTGGTTGGTTGGGGTTGGGTGTTGGGTTTTTCCTCCTTTGTCTTTTGTCAGTGAGGTGGGCTCTGCGGTCTTCTTCAAAGGAGGTTGTTGCCCGCCGAACTGTGAGGTGCCAAGATGCACGGTTTGAGGCGATATCAGCCCACTGGCGGTGGTCAATGTGGCAGGCACCAAGAGATTTCTTTAGGCAGTCCTTGTACCTCTTCTTTGGTGCACCTCTGTCACGGTGGCCAGTGGAGAGCTCGCCATATAACACAATCTTGGGAAGGCGATGGTCCTCCATTCTGGAGATGTGACCCACCCAGCGCAGCTGGATCTTCAGCAGCGTGGACTCGATGCTGTCGGCCTCTGCCATCTCGAGTACTTCGATGTTAGGGATGAAGTCGCTCCAATGAATTTTGAGGATGGAGCGGAGACAACGCTGGTGGAAGCGTTCTAGGAGCCGTAGGTGATGTCGGTAGAGGACCCATGATTCGGAGCCGAACAGGAGTGTGGGTATGACAACGGCTCTGTATACGCTAATCTTTGTGAGGTTTTTCAGTTGGTTGTTTTTCAAGACTCTTTTGTGTAGTCTTCCAAAGGCGCTATTTGCCTTGGAGAGTCTGTTGTC
This sequence comes from Narcine bancroftii, assembly GCF_036971445.1. Lineage (NCBI taxonomy): Eukaryota > Metazoa > Chordata > Chondrichthyes > Torpediniformes > Narcinidae > Narcine > Narcine bancroftii. Next base: position 139,714,823 of record NC_091474.1, on the reverse strand, counting down.
TATCTCGTTGCCGATCCTTGCATCTGATGAAATGGTGCAGCTGAGATAGGTAAACTGGTTGACCGTTTTGAGTTTTGAGTGCCCGATGGAGATGTTGGGGGGGCTGGTAGTCATGGTGGGGAGCTGGCTGATGGAGGACCTCCGTTTTCTTCAGGCTGATTTCCAGGCCAAACAATTTGGCAGTTTCCGCAAAACAGGACGTCAAGCGCTGAAGAGCTGGCTCTGAATGGGCAACTAAAGCGGCATTGTCTGCAAAGAGTAGTTCACGGACAAGTTTCTCTTGTGTCTTGGTGTGAGCTTGCAGGCGCCTCTGATTGAAGAGACTGCCATCCGTGCGGTACCGGATGTAAACAGCGTCTTCATTGTTGAGGTGTTTCATGGCTTGGTTCAGCATCATGCTGAAGAAGCTTGAAAAGAGGGTTGGTGCGAGAACACAGCCTTGCTTCATGCCATTGTTAATGGAGAAGGGTTCAGAGAGCTCATTGCTGTATCTGACCCGACCTTGTTGGTTTTCGTGCAGTTGGATAATCATGTTGAGGAACTTTGGGGGGCATCCGATGCGCTCTAGTATTTGCCAAAGCCCTTTCCTGCTCACGGTGTCGAAGGCTTTGGTGAGGTCAACAACGGTGATGTAGAGTCCTTTGTTTTGTTCTCTGCACTTTTCTTGGAGCTGTCTGAGGGCAAGGACCATGTCAGTAGTTCCTCTCTTTGCGCGAAGTTTATAAATTCACATGAGGCAGAGATAAGGTCATTGTCTTTTTTTCCAGACTAGAGGGCAAAGATTTAAGGTGGGATGAAAGACTTAAAAAGGTACTGAAGGGAAACCTTTTTTTATACAGAAGGTGGTGGGTATATGGCATGAGGTGTCAGTGGTAGAGGTGGGTAAAATTGTAACATTTAAAGGATATTTAGACAAGTATATGGATAGGAAAGGTTTAGAGGGATATAGGCTGAATGCAGGCAAATGGGACCAGCTTGGATAGATAACTTGGTTGGCATGGACAAGTGTTAAAGTCGAGCACCTGTCAAGATACAAAAGGTACAACCAAGCCACACAGTGTAATTCAAACAGACTTTATTCAAATAATGCTAACGGGAATGAAAAGTCAGTAGTTTTGGGTAGACAAGGTTACCTCACTAAGACTGTTTGGTCTCATTCAAAGAACAGTCACAGGGTACAATATTTAAGGCATTTTCCTGCATACAAATTGTGTAACATTTCTTTGAAGGTATTGCCACAGCTGATGTTCTACATTTTGTCTATCCCTTTTCTAAAGAAAGGAAAATTATTTGTTGTTGGTCATTTAATCTTATGTACCAATTATAATTAAGAACATCCTTCTGGTACACAAAAAATCAACAGATGTCTGGAAAGGTTGCTCACAGAACACATCAGTATCCATTCTCTGGCTGCCTAATTTCTGGTTTCCAATCTACACATATAAATGGTTAGTTTCATAGTAATCTTAGATTCTTTTTTTTTTTTAGTTTTTATTTTTCACACCATAAATCACATTAGCCATGATATACACTTCTTCTTTTTCACACATATACAGTGAGTTTTTCTCCCCCCCCCTCCCTCCTCCCAAGCCACCCCCCCCACCCCCCCCTCATCCATTTTAGGTATACAATCTAGGTTGCATTAAACCAGTCAGACAATGTTGTCATTCAACAAAAATACACCAGAAATTCTACTGAGTCCATTCTTTTCTTTCCTTCTCCTTCCATCAACTTGGGTAATGTTTGTCCCCGGTAGGTTTTCGCTATTGTATTTAATGTAAGGCTCCCATATTTGTTCGAATATTATTTCTTAAACTATATGTTATTTTTTCTAATGGAATACATTTATTCATTTCTATATACCATTGTTGTATTTTCAAATTCTCTTCCAATTTCCAGGTTGACATAATACATTTTTTTGCTATGGCTAGGGCTATCTTAACAAATCTTTTTTGTGCATCCTCCAAATCAATTCCAAATTCTTTGTTTTTTATGTTACTTAGGAGAAAGATCTCTGGATTCTTTGGTATATTGTTTTCTGTTATTTTATTTAATATCTGATTGAGATCATCCCAAAATTTTTCTACTCTCTCACATGTCCACATTGCATGAATTGTTGTTCCCATTTCTTTTTTACATCGAAAACATCTATCAGATACTGTTGGGTCCCATTTATTTAACTTTTGCGGTGTAATGTATAGTCTGTGTAACCAATTATATTGTATCATACGTAGCCTCGTATTTATTGTATTTCTCATTGTTCCAGAACATAATTTCTCCCATGTTTCCTTTTTTATCTTTATATTTAGATCTTGTTCCCATTTTTGTTTAGTTTTACCATTTGTTTCCTCATTCTCCTTTTCTTGCAGTTTAATATACATATTTGTTATAAATCTTTTGATTAACATTGTATCTGTAATCACATATTCAAGGTTACTTCCCTCTGGTAAACTCAAATTGCTTCCTAATTTATCCTTCAAGTAGGATCTCAGTTTGTAATATGCCAGCGCTGTATCTCCATTTATATTGTACTTATCTCTCATTTGTTCAAAGGATAAGAATCTACTTCCTGAAAAACAATTTTCTATTCTTTTAATCCCTTTTTTTTCCCATTCTCTAAAGGAAAGGTTATCTATTGTAAAAGGGAGGTAATCTTAGATTCTTGAAGTTGACAATAGTGACCAAAACTTCAGCACTGAAACAATGCCATTTTGGGACTGAGTGGTGCTGGATGTTTATTGCAGCCTTTAGATAATCAGGCAGGCATTAGGAGGCTCAGTTGAAGAGGTGAGAATTGATTCCTGTCTGGAATGTCCTTGGTTAATCTCTCTCTAGGCACTTTCAGGTGGCCAAAATCCCCCAACGTAAAGCTGCATATTATGCCCATATGCAGCTGTCGTGAGGCCAGTTGAAAGTGCAGGAGGCATCTGTGAGGCAAATTTTGTAACCCTCCTCAGGGAGGGATAATCACTGGAGCACTGAGGTCCCCCTGAATATGAATGCAGCCGCTAAGGGGACGAAAGTCATCTGGCGAGCACTTGACAGCTCCCCTCCCAGCTGTCCCTACCCCAGGCACAAGACATCAGGGCAGGGGCAGCCAGCGTGGGCTGTCAGCACGGGGAGATCTCCATACTGCTGCCCAGCTTTCCCAACACCCCGACATGAGTCCCCATACCTGCTCTCTCAATAGCCTGACATGAGTCCCCACACCCGCTCTCTCAATAGCCTGACATGAGTCCCCACACCCGCTCTCTCAACAGCCCAACATGAGTCCCCACACTGTGGGGCGGTTGGCGCGGGCTGTCAGTGTGGGGACATCCCATGCAGGACATCCCCACGCTGATAGCCCATGTCGGCTGTCCCAACACTGTCAGCCAGCCATCCCAAACCTGACAGCCCAAAGGGACAGGAGCCGGAGTGCGCTCAGAGGTACATCCGGTGCAGCTGTCCCTTCAGGTGGCCAGTGCTGCTCTTTTAGCGCTGCCACCTGAACGGCAATTCAAAGGACCACGTCTGCTTCTGCAAGCGCATTCTTGGCAGAGAATGCACCTGAAGAAGCCTTCTCTCTCTCTCTTATCTTACTGGCATAGTTTGTGTGATGGTTTCTTCATCATAATTCCCATAACTAGATAATCTATAGCTAATATTCTACACAAGTCAGGCTGACGGTCCTGTTTCAGCACTAAAAACATTATTGACTGTACGCTTAACAGAAATAAGCAGGATTGCACATTATCTTCCAGGTGGACAATGCAGCCTTTGGGACTCTTTATTAAATTCAAAAATCAGCTTTTCCTGTTTGCGTCAGTTCTGATGGAAGGTCATTCATCTGTAATATCAGTTTTATCCTCTCACACTTGTTGTCTGATCCTCTGGGTATTTTGAGTGTCTCCTCTGCTCTGTGGCTTCAACACATTGGTTTGTCTTTTATTCTTTTTCTTGCCATCCTCATTCATCTGTCACCTGAATAAACTTGATTCCCCATCCCATCCGATCTTTGCAACTTAAACTCCATTTGATTTTTAAAATTTCTCCAAATCCATGAAAGTCCTTGCACTTGAAACATTGACTCAGTTTCTTCTGCCAGATCTGCTGAGAATCTCCAGCATGTTTGTTTTTCATTTCATAATTATAAAATGGAGGAATTCCTTATTGATGCAAGGTCCTTGTAAATCTTTTGTTTCTCTTCTACAGTAATCTGTCCTACAATGTGGTGATCAGAATGTGTGCACTGATCAGTCTCTGGCCTGACCAGTTTGTGCCCTAAGTGGAGAAAGGAAAGCATCTTGGGTGACTTTTCTAGCCACTTTGCAAATGGATATTATCGTTGATGGCTTGTTACTATCTTTATGAGATCATGTCTGTTGTGACACATTTGTACCTTGCTCAGTTTTGAAGGAAACTGAACTTCTAAGTCAATGACTGGAAGTCAAAGAGTCAAATAGCATTAGTTCAGTTACTTCAGCCAATGGCCATGCCAGCAACACCTCATATTTTGCCTGGGCAGTCTACAGCCTTTTGGATGAGCAATGTCAGCTTATCGGTCTCCTTCTCTTCTGGACTGCTTCCATTCTTCAACCCCTCCCCATCTATGTCCCTTTTCACAGCCACCTTTACTTAGCTCCCCCCCCCCCCCCCCACCTATTCTCATCCCTCTCCCATTCTGGTTCCATTTTCTTCCACCCACATTTCCCAGACAAGATTCTTCTCCCTTTCCCCTCCCCTCCCCTCTGATTCATCTGGCCCCATTTGTCCTTCAATTCCCCCCCCCCACCCCACACAGCTCTCATTAAACCACTGCTGTCATCTTTGAATCCATTTATCATCCCTCACCACCCTGCATAACCCATCTTCCTCCACCTGATCCTTTGGTTTATCTTGGTTCTCTCTCCCTTTGTCTGCCCCTGCAACACCCTCTGACTATCATCCTTCTCCTCTCCTCAGTCTCCCATTGCTCCCTATCCAACCCTTCCCACCCTGTCCTCTTTATACTAGCTATCTCCCCTTTGCATGCTCAATCATGATGAAGGGTTCTGGCCTGAAATGTGGAGGATTCTTTTTCTCCCACTGATGGTGCTCGACCTGCTGAGTTCCTCCAGAAGATTGTTGTTGTAGAAATAGAGTACTAGACATCCTCCCAACCACTAGAAGGAGTCAGAGTCTGTGGAGACAGAGTGCTAGAGACCCTCCTGACCACTAGAAGGAGTCAGAGTCTGTGGAGACAGAGTGCTAGACATCCTCCCAACCACTAGAAGGAGTCAGAGTCTGTGGAGACAGAGTGCTAGAGACCCTCCTGACCACTAGAAGGAGTCAGAGTCTGTGGAGACAGAGTGCTAGACATCCTCCCAACCACTAGAAGGAGTCAGAGTCTGTGGAGACAGAGTGCTAGACATCCTCCCAACCACTAGAAGGAGTCACAGTCTGTGGAGACAGAGTGCTAGACATCCTCCCAACCACTAGAAGGAGTCACAGTCTGTGGAGACAGCGTGCTAGAGATCCTCCTGACCACTAGAGTGAGTCGGAGATTAGTTTGTTGCAAAATGAATACCTCCATGAGGTCTTGTCTGTGTGTGTTCTAGCTAATAAATATAGTTGTTTTAAAAGAACCCAGGTCTTTTTATTACAATAAAAGAAAATTCACTGTTGTGTGTATATTTTTTTTATTTTGGGACAGGCATGGTTGGCCAAATGGCTTTCCTTTGTGTTGTCAGTTTTCTGTGATTCAGTGACCAGGGCTGACTCTGAACTGCAATTGAAATTCTGAATTTCTTTTTGCCACTGGATTTTTTTTAATTTTTGGAAAGTTTGGGCAGATTTCTGTTCAATTATATTTTAGAATTGATGCAGAATTCAATAGCTTAAAAAAATGATAATCGGTTTTTAAAACTTTACATGAAATAATTTAAGAGAGCTATGTGACTCCATTTAATACCAAAAATTAATAAATCCAGATGTTTGACAGCAAGTACAGGAACTCCTGACAATAATTTGATGTGAATTCATGCTGAGTTAAAAAAAACAGAGAGGTGTCTTAAGCATATTAAAAAGTTGAAAAGTTAATCAATGAAAATGGAAAAGTTCCTGTCTCAATCCCACATCTGAAACACATCTCTGATATCTCTGCTTTTGATCACTGTAATTTCTGTGGGGTAAGATATAATGGGTGTAAAAAAAATTTAATGAACCAGTCCATACCTTGCATTTATAATTGATGTCATGTTGTCCTTACACCAATCTGACCAGCTTCTTTCTGAAATCACCACACCCAAGTCTGACTCCTATCTTTCTCTTGACCTCTGTAATCCTGGTTTTGCACTTTTGCTCTGGAGAGCAGAGTACATTTCTGTTATAAATTTGGGTGTATTCCACATCCATACAATTTGTTCCATTTCACTAATTTCGGGTGTGGTCGACATTGGTCCCCATCTTTCTCTAAAGAATGATCTAAGCTGGAGAAAACAGAAAAAGGTCCCATTGGCCACTCCGTATTTCTGTTTTAATTGTCAAAAGGAGATAAGGTCTTCCATGTAGCAGTCTTCAATATATCTATACCTTTGTCAAACAAAAAATTTAATATTCTATTGTCTATGTTCATAGGCAATAACATATTTTACAGTGGTGCTTTTATTGATATCCCTATCATTTTTCCTATACATTCATTAATTTCCTGCCTCGTTCTGATCATACTATTAGTATGGGATTATCTGTCTTTTTTTCCAGTGATTTGAAACTCCATTTATAGATAAAATCTTTTGCTTCCCCCTCCACTAATGAGTGCATTCCCATCTAAATCCAAGGGGGGTGGGATCCTTCAATGAAGAAATCTGCAAGAAATCTAACCTGTGCAGCTAAGTAGTTTTTTTTAAGATATGGAAATCCTCCCAGCCTGTAGTCCCATGCCTGTTTTTCCAGTGTGATTCTTGGTACCTTATTACTCCAAAGGAACTGCCTCATATGATTGTTCAGTACAGTACAACTCTGATTATCCAAAATGGTCAGGCCCATTTGGATAAACATTTTTTGGAGAACCTGTCACTTAAAAAAAAAGCCAAGTAGCAACAGCAAACCACTTGTAACAGTGTTTATACAACAGTCAGGCTTTTAAAGCATTTAAATAAAGTTAAAATCTCGCCAAAAATATCCTGGCCATCGCCGATCACCAATACCTTCTCACCGAGGCCCCACTCATGCCGTGAGCCTGAGGGTCCCACTCCTTGAGGTACCTGCTTCCCCCAGTTCAGCTCAGAAACTTTTTTGGATAACTGAGGATTTCAGAGAATCTGATTTTGGATAATTAGAGTGGACTGTAGCTTAAAGAAGTTTTTATGTAATGGAATAGGCAGTGATTGAAAAGGTACTTCAGTCTTGGCATCACTTTAATTTTGACACAATTAACTCTTCCCACTAGAGTAATCAGTAAGTTTCTCCATTTCTGTAGGTCCCTCTCTATCTTCCCAAGAAGGGGAACATAATTTAGTTTATACAGATTTTGTAAGTTGTTGTCAGTCGCTATTCAAAGATACTTTATTCCATCTGTTTTGCATTTAAATTTACTTCCTTTTCGGTATCTTTCATATTCAAAATTTGTTAATTGCATTATCTTGCTTTTGTCCTTATTTATTTTATAACCTGATGTTCTTCCATATTTTTCAAGTGTTCCTTGTAATTTTTCCAAAGATTTAGCTGGGTCTGACAGGCAGAGTAGCACATCATTAGCAAATAATTTGATGTTCTTGCCCAATTTTGAAGCCTTTATATCTGGATCCCTCTTATTATCTCCACCAGTGGTTCAAGCTCCAAAATAAAAAGCACTGGGGACAGGGGGCATACCTGTCTACTCGATCTACACAAGGGCAACACCACTGATATCTGATTATTGGTTATAATTTTAGCTTGTGGTTTATGGTATAAAGTTTTATCAAGTTTATAAATGTTGCACCTATGCCAAATTTTTCTGTGTTTTAATTAGGAAGGGCCACTACAAATGGTTGAATGCTTTTTCCATGTCCAGGGAGACTGTAATATTTCAATTCTGTTCAAATTTTGCCATGTATATTATACTAAATAATCTTCCTAGACTATTTGAGGAATATCTTTAACACATCCTGCTTGATCTGTATGTATCAAATTTTGTAAATATTCTCCTAACCTATTACCCAATGCTTTCACTAGTATCTTATAATCAGCATTTAACAGGGATATTAGTCTAGATGATAAAGTTTTTAATGGGTCCCTTTTTTTTTGGTAACACTAATAATCGTGGTTGAGAATGATTCCAGGAGAGTCTATGTTTCTACTGCTTGGTCTAGAACATCCATTAACAAGGGCTTTAATAGTTTCTTAAATTGTCTTTTTAAATTTAAATTTTCTTAAATTGTGTGCTCAGGTAGGAATCCATCCTCCCCCCAGTGATTTATTAGCCTATGGGGTTTTTCAATTTCTTCCCTTGCAAAAGGAAGTGTCTAGTTCTATCCTTTCTCTTTCTTCTAGTTTTGGAAGTTCAACATTCAGCAAAAATTCTTCCATTACATTCTCGCCTACTAGTAATTCTGATTTGTATAATTTTGTGCAATATTGTCCAAAAATATTATTGATTTCCTTTTGTTTATATGCTAGAGTATCTGTATCTGTTTTATAGTATTTAATAGCTTTAATCTGCCCATTCACCTAGTATTGATGTTTAATTTTTAATAGAGCTTTTTCTGTTCTATATATTTGCATTGTATTACATCTTAGCTTTTTATTCTCCAGTAATCTGCATTCTTCTTGTAGTCCTGTTCTTTGATTAAAAAAAATTCTAGAGTATCTTTCTCCAGATTGTTTACTTCTGCCATATATTCTCTCTTAAGATTCTTTGTATTGGATATAATTTGTTCCCTCAAATATGCTTTAATTGTGTCCCATATCAAAAACTATTGTTAGTAGATGGCTGAATTGTTTCATAAAATATTTTTATCTGTCTCTATATAAATTCGTAGAAGTCTGTTATTTTAAGTAGCGTGGTATCATGATGCTATCTGTATGCATTTTCTTGCTTTTCCATTATTGTAATAGTCCACGCTGCTGAAGATCCAGCTGCGCTGGATGGGTCACGTCTCCAGAATGGAGGACCATCGCCTTCCCAAGATCGTGTTATATGGCGAGCTCTCCACTGGCCACCGTGACAGAGGTGCACCAAAGAAAAGGTACAAGGACTGCCTAAAGAAATCTCTTGGTGCCTGCCACATTGACCACCGCCAGTGGGCTGATAACGCCTCAAACCGTGCATCTTGGCGCCTCACAGTTTGGCGGGCAGCAACCTCCTTTGAAGAAGACCGCAGAGCCTACCTCACTGACAAAAGGCAAAGGAGGAAAAACCCAACACCCAACCCCAACCAACCAATTTTCCCCTGCAACCGCTGCAATCGTGTCTGCCTGTCCCGCATCGGACTTGTCAGCCACAAACGAGCCTGCAGCTGACGTGGACTTTTTACCCCCTCCATAAATCTTCGTCCGCGAAGCCAAGCCAAAGAATAGTTAATATTAATGGAGAGTGGTTTGATAGAAGCCTCGCTAGATATTCTGTTTTTATCACTTTACTTTTTAACTGGGCAGACATTAAAAATAAGTTAGTACTCGTATGCAAGTTGTGCACCCTTGAGTAAAAGGAGTAGTTTCTCTCTGTGGGATTTAGTTGCCTCAATATATCATTAAGATTTAGATCTTTCATGTATGAAGTTGTGTTTTTTGCTGCTTTTGCTTTTGCCCTCATTACTGTTTTTGTAGATTTATCTCATATTGGGTCCAAGCAAAAATTACAATCTCCTCCAACCAATATATTTTGTCTTCCTTCTGCTGTTTTTTAAGAACATATCCTTCATCAATGCTTCATCATCATAATTTGGAGCATAAATATTTATAAATGTCCATGCTTCCCCCTAAATTTTACAATGTGCTATTACATATCTTCTGCTTGATCAATCAAAGTTTCTTCTATTAACACTGGAGTATTTTTATTTATTAGAATTGCTACCCCTCTTGCCTTTGTCCCAAAGGTCAATGATATCATTTGTTCTACCCATCCTATTTTTAATTTATCAAGTTCCAATTTGGTAAGATGTGATTCCTGCAAAAAGATTATATCTGCTTTTAATTTCTTTAGGTATGCCAAGACCATTTTCCTCCTCACTTTCCCATTTAACCCATCAATATTAATAAACTTTATCGGAGTTTCCACCCTTCTACATTCTCCAGCACTTTGCTTTATTTCCAGACCTCTCCATGTAAATTACTATTATTTTTTTCTTTTAGCAGTAAAAACAAGATGGCTCAGTACTATTAAATATAAATTTAAAAAGATACATCTTTATATTAGTCTTGTTTTAAAATGCCTTATCAGTTTTCTCATCTAGTGACTTAAATCTTTTCATAATTTTATTAAAAATTCTTCCACTTCTTTGTTCTTGAAGATTCATCGATTACCTTCTGAGACATTGTTGGGTAAGCTATTGAATATTTAAAGTTTTTAGATTGCAGTTGTCTCTTTACTTCATCAAATTCCCTTCTTTGTTTGACCAAGGCAGGACTAAAGTCCTGAAAAAAAACATTACTTTTGCATTATCCAGCACTAATGGGCCATTATTATTTTTTGAATGTTCATATGCTGCTCCCAAGTTCGCATCCCTCTCCCAGTAATTTAAAAGTCTTACCAGGACTGGTCATGGTTGCTGTTCACCGTTTCTTCTGGATCTGAGAGTCCGGTGAGCCCTTTCAATTTGTAGCTTTGCATTTAACTTATTTTGTCCCAGAATTTGTGGGATCCATGTTTCAAAGAAATTCACTGTCTATATTCCTTCTCTCAGTCCAATATTTCTTGTATTGTTACATCTGCTGGAATCTTCCATATGATTGATTTTGTTCATCAATCCTTTTCTGTCTGTGACCCATGTTTTTGCTTTTTTTGGTAGAGTCTTTAGCCTGTCTTTTGTTTTGTCCAGCTTAGCCTCCACTTGAGTCATTCATTCCATTAAATCTTCCATGATTTCTTTAACTTACAACATATTTTCTGATATGTCTTTTATTGCTGATTCAACACTCGTTAAACGAGTGCACAAAGCTTTCATCTTGTTCAGGATGGTGGCTGTATATTGGGCTGACCCCCACCCCCCCCAAGGTCTGCTGGATTCAACCAGTCCCAAGGTCCCTCCTGAGCCACTCCTCTTTGGGCTTTCAATCGATGTTCCTGGCTGGGCTGTTGCTTCTTCAATTTTTATTTTTGGTTGCCTCGGTCATTTGGCACTAGTTTTATCCATTTTTGATGATAAAATTATGATTTTTGAGCTTTCAGACTGCCTTTTTAATACTTTTTATGGAGAGCTCTTTCAGATCCTCAGCATGGCAGCTCTTTTGATACTCCCACTACTCTCTGTGTGAAGAACTTCCCCTTGAATATTCCCTCTAACTTCTCCCTTTTGCCCTAAGCCCATGTCCTCTGGTTTGTTTTCACCTAACCTCGGTGGAAAAATCTGACTTTCATATACTCTATCTAGACCCACAATAATTTTGTTTATGCCTATAAAATCTCCCCTCATTCTTCTACATACCAAGAATTAAAGTCCTAACCCACTTAACATTTCCCTGTAACTGAGTTCCATATGTCCCAGCAACATCCAAGTAAATTTTCTCTGCACTCTTTCCTGTAGTTAGATGATCAAAACTGTACACAATTCTCCAAATTTAGCCTCACCAATGTCTTGTATAATTTTACCATAACATCTCAACTCCTGTACTTAATACTTTCATTTATGAAGGCCAGTGTGCCAAAAGCTTTCTTTATCACCCTATCTATCTGTGCCACCACTTTCAGGGAATTATATATCTGAATTTTCAGATCCATCTGCCCTACCCCTTAAGTCTTCTGGTTCCTCATCAATCCTTGATGGGCACCCATTTTTTGTTTGTCTTACCCCTATGTGACTGACTCTCCATGAGTCACCATTAGTGATTAGTTCTCTAATGGCAGATCTCATGATTCTCCCCTGAGAATACACCAATGGCCTTTTAAGCCCGACACCAATAAAATACAATAAGACAATAAGATGCATGAAGTGATCCATTCTCCCATTCAGCCTCATTTCCCTGCCTTTTTCCCATAACCTTTGATACCATGATTATTCAGATATCTCTGCGACAAGGCCTCCAGAGCCACCCATGGCAGCAAATTCCAAAGATTCACCACTCGCTGATGGCCTAGTTGATATAGCAGTTAGCTCAATGCCTTTACAGTGCCAGTGATCAGGATCTGGGTTCGAATCCCGTGCTATCTGTAATGAGTTGTAGATTCTCTCTGTGTCTGCGTGGGTTTTCTCTGGGGGCTCCAGTATCATATAACCATTCAAAATAGGTTAATTGGGTCTAAATTGGGCAGCAGGGACTTGGGAAATGGCATGTTACCATGCTGTAGTCTAAATTTAAAATTTAAAGATATTTCTCTGCCTCTCTGTTTAAAATGGCACCCTTGAATCCTGAAGTTGTGCCCTCTTGTCCTAGACTTCTACAATGGGAAATAACTTTTCCACATTGACTGTCTAGGACTTTTAACATTCAAAATGCTTCCATGAGATCCCCCCTTATTCTTCTGAATTCCAAGGTGTAGAATCCAAGAGGCATCAAATATTCTTCATATGCTAATCACTTCATTCCAGGAATCATTATTGTGAATCTTCTCTGAACCCCAAAGCCAACACATTGTTTCTGAAATAAGATGCTCAAAACTGTATTCCATACTCTGAAATGAGGCCTCATCAGTGCCTTTTAAAACCTCAAAATCATATCCCTGCTTTTACATCATATTCCTCTAAACCTGAATTCCAAAATTGCATTCACCTTCTTCATTATTGATTCATCATGAAGGTTAACTTTGTGTATCCTGCATGAGGAACCCCCGGCCCCTTTGCACCTTTGAATTTTGAATTTTCTCCCCATCCATCTATCCTTTTATTTATCTATTATAGTCTACCAGACCCCCCATATCTCCATCGGGCACACAAAACTCAAAACGATCAAGCAGTTTACATATCTCGGCTGCACAATTTCATCGGATGCAAGGATCGACAACGAGATAGACAATAGACTCGCCAAGGCAAATAGCGCCTTTGGAAGACTACACAAAAGAGTCTGGAAAAACAACCAACTGAAAAACTTCACAAAGATTAGCGTAAACAGAGCCGTTGTCATACCCACACTCCTGTTTGGCTCTGAATCATGGGTCCTTTACTGGTATCACCTACGGCTCCTAGAACGCTTCCACCAGCGTTGTCTCTGCTCCATCCTCAACATTCATTGGAGCGACTTCATCTCCAACATCGAAGTACTCGAGATGGCAGAGGCCGACAGCATCGAATCCACGCTGCTGAAGATCCAACTGCGCTGGGTAGGTCACGTCTCCAGAATGGAGGACCATCGCCTTCTCAAGATCATGTTATGGCGAGCTCTCCACTGGACACCGAGACAGAGGTGCACCATAGATGAGGTACAAGGACTGCCTAAAGAAAGGTCTTGGTGCCTGCCACATTGACCATTGCCAGTGGGCTGATATCACCTCAAACCGTGCATCTTGGCTCCTCACAGTTCGGCAGGCAGCAACCTCCTTTGAAGAAGACCACAGAGCCCACCTCACTGTCAAAAGACAAAGGAGGAAAAACCCAACACCCAACCCCAACCAACCAATTTTCCCTTGCAATCATTGCAACCGTGTCTGCCTGTCCCACATCGGACTTGTCAGCCACAAACGAGCCTGCAGCTGACGTGGACATTACCCCTCCATAAATCTTCATCCGTGAAGCCAAGCCAAAGAGAATGAAGAGATAGTCTATTCTTTTATTTCTTCTACCTCAGTGCATGACCATACAATTTCCAACATTGTAATTCATTGGCCAGTTCTTTTCCCAATCCCCCAATCTAATTCTCTCCGCAGCCTGTCCATTTCACTTCCTACCCCTCCACCAATTTTTGTATCAACTGCAAACTTAGCCATCAAGCCATTTATTCTGCATTCCAAATCATTGATATACGACATAAAAAGAAGTGGTCCCAACAGCGATCCCTGTAGAACACCACTAGTACCTGGTAGCCAAACAGAATAGGATCTCTTAAGTCCCACTCTGTTTCCTGCCAATCAGCTAGTATCCTTCCTGTAATTCCATCGGCTCTCATCTTGTTAAGCAGCCACATGTATGGCACCTTGTCAAAGGCCTTTTGAAAGTTAAAATATACAACAACCACTGTACCTCTTTTGTCTAACCTGCTAGTTGTTTCTTCAAAAAATTGCAGTAGGTTTTTCAGGCAAGATTTTCCCTAAAGGAAACCATTGGCCTATCTTGTCATGCACCTCCTGGTACTCTGTAATTTTAACCTTGACATTCGACTCTAACCACCTGATATCCACTGATGTTAGGCTAACAGGTCTATAATTTCCTTTCTGTTGTCCCCTCCCTTCTTAAATAGTGGAATGACCTTTGAAATTTTCCAGTCCTCCTGAATCATGCCAGAATATATTGCTTCTTGGAAGATCATTACTAATGCCTCCACAATCTTGATAGTTACTGCTTTTAGAACCTGAGGGTACTTTGCTTCTGGTCTGGAAGACTTATCTTCCCTTAGACCTTTCAGTTTCCTAAGGACCTTCACTCTGATTATCGTGACTGCACTCACCTCTTCCCTGACACCCTTGAAAGACTGGAACAATGCTCATGTTTTCCATAGTGAAATCTGATGGAATATACTCATTCAGTTCCTCTGACATCTCCCTATCTCCAATTTTAATTTCTCCAGTATTATTTTCTATTGGTTAAATATCTACTCTTGCTTTTTTTAAAAACCATGTTTAATAAAGCTTATAGTATCCTTTTTGATATTATTTGCCAGCCTCCTTTCAAAGTTCATTGATGACCTTTACTTCCTGATAGTTGCCTTCTGCACACTTTTCAAAGCTCCGCAGTCCAATATCTTTCCCACTATTTTTGGCTTCTTTGTTTTTCCTTTTATTTTGGCTTTGACTTATCTTGACAGCTGCAGTTTTGTTATTTTTCCATTTAAATATATCTTGTATTTTGGAATCTTCCTTTTCTGCACCTTCCTTATTTCTCACAGAAACTCCAGCCATTGGTGCTCTGCAGTCCTCCCCGCTAGTGTGCCTTTCCAATGGACTCTTTCCATTTCCACTCTCATACCTCTTTAGGCCCCTTTATTCTACTGGTATACAGACATCTCTGATTTTAGCTTCTCCCTTTCATACTGCAGGGCAAATTCTATCATATTATGATCACTGCCTCCTAAAGATTCCCTTCAGCTCCTTTGTCAACTCTAATTCGTAACACAATACCCTATCCAGAATTGCCATTTCCCTGGCTGGCTCAGCCACAAACTGTTCTTAGAAGGCATTTGATAAATTCCTTCTCTTGGAATCCAGCACTAACCTCCTTTTCCTAATCAACCTGAATATTGAAACCCGCCATGACTATTGTAACATTGTCCCTTTAGCATGCCTTCTCTATCTTCTTCTGTAGTTTGCAGGCCATATCCTGCCTACTGTTTGGAATCCAGTATGTAACTCCTATCAGGGTCTATTTACTCTTAGTTTCTGAATTCTACCCACAGGGATTCTATATCTTCTGATCCAATGTTTTCACTCTCCAAAGAATTAAATCCATTTTTTTAACCAACGGAAGCACCCCACTCCCTCTGCTCACCTTTCTGATATACTGTGTATCCTCAACTTACAACTTACACAAGTTGTGTCCACCCGCACATTCAATCAAATTTTATTTAAAAAAAAATACTGGACATATGCTGGATTCTTCATTAAAAATTCTTTTGTTGAAATTTGTTTGGAAAAATTGTTTTAAGACCTCGTTAAGACATGCAAATCTGACTTGTGACCAATCCAAATTATGACCAATCCTTCGGTCCCAATTACGGTCGCAAGTTGAGGACTGCCTACAGTTCCCAGCTGTCATGGTCTTTCAGCCATGATACAGTGAAGGCCACAATGTCATACCTGCCTCCTTCCAACTAAGCGACAAGACCAAGCATATTTCTATTCTCTTGTTTAATCTTTTTTTATTTGTTTTTTTTAAATAAGAAATACAATGCAATGAAGAAAAGGGAAATAAACTGAAAATATCACATATGTATGTGTGTGTGTATATAAAGATAAAACTTCAAACAGTATAAACTTGGTTCCCCCCTCCACTGCAATGGGTCTTATTTCTTATACCGCTGTCATTGAAATACAAGACCCTCAGTGCTGTATTCATCACCCTTTTCAATTTTGTTTCCAAAGTACCCCAAGTTAAATCCTCAATCTTATCTTACACTTGCACTTTTGCCCTATTGGTTGCCTTATCCTTCCTCATGATCTGACTACACAATGCATCTACTATTGTATCTTCTGCCCTTTTCACTGCTTTCTCATTCTGATTTTCAACTTTGAACCCTTCCCAACAGCTCGAGTAAACTTACCCACCAGGATGTTCGTCCCCCTCCTGTTCTGGTGCAACCTGTCCTTTTTGTATAGGTCATGCCTTCTCCAAAAGAAACCCCAATGGTCCACAAAACTGAATCCCTGGCCCCTGCATTCATCTGCCACAAGTTCCTATTCCAGCCATCAATGGCATGTGGCACTGGTAGCAATCCAAAAATTACTACACTTGTTGTCCTGCTTTTTACCATCTTTCCCAACTCCCTATATTTCCTCTTCCTATCTATGTCATTGGTACCAATATGGACCATGACAACTGGCTGCTCACCATTTTCTTGAGAATACTGTAGATTTCATCTGAGTTTTCCCTGACCCTGGCAACTGTGAGCAGCATACAATCCAAGAGTCTCAATCTTGTTCACAGTACCTCTATTCCCCTAACTATCAAATAACCAATCACTATACCTCTCCTCCTCTTCCCCCTTGAAGGGCCAGATTCTATGCCAGAGACCTGACCACTATGACATCTCTAGTAAAGCAGTATACAAAACGGTATACATTGCTGAGGGAAATGGCCAGAGGGATACTTTGCACTTACTACCTATTTCCCTTCCCTCTCCTAACAGTTATCCAATTGTCCCTTGCCTTTTGGGTGTGACTGTGAGTGGGAAGAAAAAGGTTGAGAACCACTGCGCTAAATGGTTCAAACTCTTTCTTTAAAATATTTTATTTGTAAATTTTAAATCATATAACATCAATTATAACATTCATACGGACATTATATAAATGAGCAAGCCCCACCCCAACCCCCCTCATCCACCTTCCAGCCACAAAGAAAGTAGAAAGGAGATCATCACTTAAAAACAACAATAATCAACTTTTTAAGTTGTGGAAACCAAGACATCCACCAGAGCAGGTTGAGAGATTAAATCTTCAAACCAAACATTTTTTAATATGGGCTCCATACTTTTACAAAATAAAAATGATATTTATCTCTCAAATTATACATGCTCTTTTCTAAAGGAGTACAGAATTTAATTTCAGTATGCCACCGTTGCATTCCTAAAACAAAATCAGATTTTCCAAGTTGTAGCCAAACATTTTTTTTAGAAATGGCCAAAGCTAAACGTAAAAATTCATTTTAATACTTAGTCACTGTTAGTCCTAAAGCAATTGACTAATGTCCCCTAGTAAAAACAACATTGGACCCAATTGTAGACTCACTTTTAATACTTGTTCCAAAAACATTTTAACTTGTATCCAAAAATTCTTAATTTTAGAACAAATCCTAGTAACTATCCCTTGTCCACATCTAAAACACAAATCCAAGGAAATTAAATCAAATTTCTTTAATTTTTGAGGGGTTAAATACAATTGATGTAAAAAATTATATTGTACTAATCTATATCTTAAGTTTATAACCTTAGACATGCTATCCTTACACAAATTTCTCCAAACATTCTCGTCTTTCTTCCTATTTAATTTAAGTTCCATTTTTATTCTTGATTTATGAACATTCAACCTAGGCATTTTATTTTGTAATAACTTGTACATCTCAGAAATACACTTATTTGTTTCTTCCTTAGCAAGCAATCATTCCAAAGCAGATTGTCTTGGTAATTTTAAACTATGAACTAAATTTCCCAATAAAAGAGTTTTTACCTGATCATAACAAGAAAAAGTATTACTAGGAACTTGAAATTTCTCCTTCATCCGATTAAAAGATACAAACTTCCCTCCTTCAAAACAAGCTTCAACTTTTTAAACCCTCAATTGATTTCATCCGTATCTTTAAAAATTGATGAGTAAAAAGTAAAAGGAAAAAGTTTATTTTGATATAAAGGCATTTTTGCTGAAATCTTTCCTTTTCCACCTATAATCTCTGAGCAATGTTATCCTTCCAGTAGGTTTTGACAAGTGTCAATGCAAATAACTCAACAATGCAAATTTTTTTCACCAATTTGGGGGTAAATTCCCATGGACAAGGGCTTTATTACTGCCATGAGCTTTGGTGTCATTCCAGAATTAATGAGAACAAGGATATCCTACACCAATGATTTTAATACAAAATGGAATCCAGTTACAAAACAGCCAGTGACATTTAGAAACTCTAGAAATTGCTGAAAATAATATAACAAATGAAAAATTTGAAAGCAGTGAAACATTTAGTCTGAGACTTTCCATTAAAACAAATGGAGCAGTTGATTCTTCATGGGTTCTGAGTGGGTAAGTACATGAGACCCATCAAAACTGGATCCGGTAGCTGGAACGGAATGGCAGCTATTCTGATATCCTCCCCTCTGTACCTTCTGGACGTACTGTGGCTTGACTACATGTAGCGTGTCTGAGAATAGCTCAAAGTTGTTAGATGCCTTCACAACATGAGCACAATATTTTAACACCCACTGGCAGCTGCTATGAGGGATCAGAATTACCCCTAAAATTTCCGGATGTGAAATCAGACAGAAGAACTAATGCTCCTGCCAAATATGCAGACAATGACATTAAAAGTGAAACAATAATTGAAAGATAACAATTGTGTGATAAAGGTTATCATCAAAATGCAGTACCATTTTGTCACAGTGTGAAATAAATTGCCAACATGTTTCTTTTAGAAGCCAAACCACAAGGATCAGAAAAATAATCAAATTCTGTGTGTGTGTGGGTGTGTGTATGTGTTTAGTTATGACTATGTTTGGCACTCAATATGTGATTGTATTATATTGTGAAGAGCAAGGTAGTTAATTTTCACCCTGCATTTACACATACTCCGGTTACCTTGATGGAAATTAAGGGTAAATGGTACACTTGAAGCAAGGAAATATTTTTCTAAACCTGATGCTGCTGCCTGTAATGGTGCAGCCTAATGCAATTTAAGCTCTTCACTGGTTGATAATTTAATTTCCTGCATTGCAAAGATAATTGGTTCAAAGTACCCTGGATGATATTAGAGATGCAATAAATGCTTTAAGAGCACTACTTTTAGCAAAAAAAAAACCCGAGCATAATCCTTGAAATAACTGAGAGAATGAAGCAGCAATCTTCACTCATTAAGGCCTTTTGGCAACATACACATTACACAGAAGTAAGAACAATTTGGACCCAAAATGGAAAAGGAGAAGGAATGGAAGGAAAATTTGCAAAGAAACAACAAAATAATGAAAGATATAGTAGGCAAAGAAGCAAATGGATGCACTGTTTCGATTGGGTGGTTGTCGTACCAGCCAAAATAAAAGAAGTAGAGTTGACAAAGGAAATTTAAATTTAGACATATAGCACAGTTACGGACCCATTCATCCCATGAGCCTGTGCCTGCCAAATACACTAATTAACCCCTGCACATTTTTGTAGGGTTGGGGGGGAAACCGGAATACCCAAAGGAAACCGTCGTGGACATGGGAGAAAATACCAACTCCTTACGAATTGCACCGGATTCAAACCTGAGTCACTGGTGCTATAATTTCTTTCTCTGGCTTGGCTTCGCGGACGAAGATTTATGGAGGGGTAAAGTCCACGTCAGCTGCAGGCTCATTGGTGGCTGACAAGTCTGATGCGGGACAGGCAGACACGGTTGCAGTGGTTGCAAGGGAAAATTGGTGGGTTGGGGTTGGGTTTTTCCTCCTTTGTCTTTTGAGAGTGAGGTGGGCTCTGTGGTCTTCTTCAAAGGAGGTTGCTGCCCGCCGAACTGTGAGGCACCAAGATGCACGGTTTGAGGCGATATCAGCCCACTGGCGGTGGTCAATGTGGCAGGCACCAAGACCTTTCTTTAGGCAATCCTTGTACCTCTTCTTTGGTGCACCTCTGTCTCGGTGGCCAGTGGAGAGCTCGCCATATAACATGATCTTGGGAAGGCGATGGTCCTCCATTCTGGAGACGTGACCTACCCAGCGCAGTTGGATCTTCAGCAGCGTGGATTCGATGCTGTCAGCCTCTGCCATCTAGAGTACTTCGATGTTGGAGATGAAGGTGCTCCAATGAATGTTGAGGATGGAGCGGAGACAACGCTGGTGGAAGCGTTCTAGGAGCCGTAGGTGATGCCGGTAAAGGACCCATGATTCGGAGCCAAACAGGAATGTGGGTATGACAACGGCTCTGTATACGCTAATCTTTGTGAGGTTTTTCAGTTGGTTGTTTTTCCAGACTCTTTTGTGTAGTCTTCCAAAGGTGCTATTTGCCTTGGCGAGTCTGTTGTCTATCTCGTTGTCGATCCTTGGATCCGATGAAATGGTGCAGCCGAGATAGGTAAACTGGTTGACCGTTTTGAGTTTTGTGTACCCGATGGAGATGTGGGGGGACTGGTAGTCATGGTGGGGAGCTGGCTGATGGAGGACCTCAGTTTTCTTCAGGCTGACTTCCAGGCCAAACATTTTGGCAGTTTCCTCAAAACAGGATGTCAAGCGCTGAAGAGCTGGCTCTGAATGGGCAACTAAAGCGGCATCGTCTGCAAAGAGTAGTTCACGGACTAGTTGCTCTTTTGTCTTGGTGTGAGCTTGCAGGCACCTCAGATTGAAGAGATTGCCATCCGTGCGGTACTGGATGTAAACAGCGTCTTCATTCTTTCATTCTTTGGAATGATTTCAATAAATTTGTATGTCACAAAATGAGCAAACGCTTGAAGTAATTGATTTAGGAACTGAAAGCTCTGCTTGACTTTTTATATGTTGTAGCAGTGCAGTGACGGAATATGATTTGAGAATTACCCCACAATCAACTGGCAAGGGCTTGATGACAGGTTTTGAAATTTTACTTGTTTTTATTACATTTGAGAGCATCTTTATTTGGCATTTTCATTGGTCTTTGTTCTTTATTCTTCCATTGACACCTGAGGTGTGGCGTTCATCCATCACCTTTTCACCAGATCAAGACTCACCCCATGGATGGACTTGTCCCGACCTTATGGAGTAATCTATATGGCTGCCAAGGAACCTGATGGTTCTGACACTCAACTCTCTTCTTCGCGGGGCTGCAGTTCCTGCCCAGTGGGAAAGAAACAGTGTTCTCTGCTTCTGAAACTGACATGACAAACATTTCGATGAGCCTGTTTTGGGGATGGTTGGAGGGGACCGATTGGATTAGTGGGTCTGATTTTATAACCATCCCCAAAAAAATTTGGGCAGACTTTGGGTGAAAGTTTAAATCAAAAAATGATTGACATCTCATTCTGATTAACAATCTAAATGGTTAGGGATATGAAAATCAACAAAACCATGCCTCCATTAGTCCTGTTATCTCATCATCACAGGCATACATTTACATACAGGCACACACAAATATATGAAAAATGTGCACGCACACACTCTCCCAACCCTTTCTTCCCTGACTTGCGGCCACTGATTTCTCTCAAATTAAACCATCTTTTATCTTAGTGGAGAACTTCCAAATATTTCTTCCTCATCTCAAGTGGTGGATTAATCATTAGACTGAAGCCTAGGGGTAAAGGGACCAGAGAACCAGGCTTCAGACTACTCAGTAATGTGTAGGCACCTGGTCTCTACTTATTGCTCGTGCAAGGGTGAAGCTGATGACTGTGAGCCAGAGTTGGTGTCATGCTATTGCCATTTTTGGGAGCCAACAGCGCCAGGCCAGCGGCCTCAAGATTTGCAGCATGTGTGCGATCCTCCACCTTTCCACCAACTATTAGATTTTTTAACATTCAATTCAGTCAGGGAGACATTAAAATCTAATAGTTTGGTGGGAAGGTGGAGGATGATTGGAGGTTGGGGGTTGAAAGCAGCTCGCCTTGCACAGAGCACCCAGAGGGGGGCAGACAGTTAAGGAATTAGTGACACTCTGGTGGGTGCTTCTTGGTGATGGACTGAGAAGCCCCCTTAGTCAGCCACTCCCCAGCGCCCACCAGAGTGCCACTAATTCCTTAACTGTCCCCAAGTGCTCTGGGTGAGCTGTTTTAATTCAACCCCCACTCCCTAATCCTCCACCTTCCCACCAGCAAACTATTAGATTTTTAATATTCAATTTATCAGAGAGACATTACAAATCTAACAGTTTGGTGGAGGATTGGGGGGTGGGGGTTGAACCCTGCCTGTAATCTCCGTTATGCTGAATAACAAGGAAGAGTTTAGAAGCCCCAGATGAAGACCACAACATGACCTGGCAGCAGGCACTGAATTACCACTTGGGACTCATGGGGGGCTCCTAAACTCTTCCTTGTTATTCCAGCATACTGGATCCCAGCAAGTCGCTCGCTTTTCATACCAAGGGAACACCAATGGAATAAAACATCTGTAATGATTCATATAACTTTCTGATATTTTATTATGCATGTACAACTTTAAACATAGTAGAGGAGTCGTAATTCTCCTCTAGTTGCTCAATCAAGGCGGTGCCTCACAGTCATGGAATCGTGTTCACCCAATCAGCAGTGGGATCTCGGGCTCGGCTGGTACCAATGCTACCTGTCAATCAATGCTCGCGCGAGCCTGAGGTCTGCCTCCTGAAGCAGAGGTCGACATGCTGCAGCAGCGTCACTCATGGAAATGCCGGGGACAACTGATTCAATTGGACTCTCTGCCACAGGAGCTGAGTAAGTGATCACTTTAATTATTTTATTCATGCTGTTTAAATTATGAACGACAGAACAGTTTCTGGAAGTTGTATTATGCACAGAGTTTGCAAATTGCAATGGTCGCTGAATGAGTATTTCAAGGCAAATTGTGTGTGGGTCGTATAACGTCCACTGCTGGCATCCCTATGTCCTTCCATCTTCGTTGTGGGTTAAGAGATCCTGCCCAAGGAGTATTTCTGAGTGGTGGCTGTTGGTGAATGGTTGTGGATTGAATGCCTACCAACCAGGCTGATGTATCATGTATGTTGTCAATTTTCATGAGTGGCAGCAGGTTACGTGATGAGTTAACACACTGCATGATTTGTAGCTTCTCATTCTTGTGCAGAAGACCAAGACACCTCAGTTTCTAATCAATGTTAAACCCCCCTGATGTAGACACTGGGGAATCAGTAACCATTAGGCAATTTACATGGTGTGGAGTGAGAGCTGAATTTCTTGGGTGGTTGGCCTGGTTGTGGCTGGTTCAAGGTGGGTGGGGAGGGGCTGGGCATTGTGCAGAAGGGAGCTGAACAAGGACAAACTTGCCCAAAGGCAGCCCTCTGTCAGAGTCCTGCGATGAGGTCCATGCCAGTGGCTGACACCAAGGCATCCAACCACTGCCCAATACCTCCTCTCCTCATGCACCACTCTCCACTGAGCTATTGCCACCCGGCCTATCAATTCTATCCTGCCACCAGTGAGCACAGCATACACACATACACCCAGAGTACATATCCAATGGATAAATTTAGAATATTTGAGGAGAGGGCATCACCCGAAGGGGCAAGGCCAGGGGAGTCTTACTAATGCTCAGCCTAGGGGTCTGGGTGGTAGTTAATCTGCCCCTGCTTGTCTCCATTCCTCTTGATTTTGTTTTATTGTATACTTTGGGCAATGACAACAATTGATAAGAATATTTGTATTATGAGGTGCTTCAAAAAGCATATTTTAACAAAGAGAGCATTTTATTTCAGAATATACAGTAAACAAACCAATAAATTTACTTAAGTTTTAAAAAATATTTTCTTTGTCCATATTGTCATGAAGCTTACTGGAATACCTTGCAACACGACAGCCATTTTGTGCCTCAATTAGCTAGTACCAGCAGAGGAACATGGAGTTAATCATATGAATTGTGGGCACAAAGTAATCTAACCAGTAATAGCAGAACCAATTTGCTTTATCAGCTCCACAGTTGCAAAACAACTGACTGTTTGGTTTATTATTTGTTTGTAATGTAGGCAAGATTGTTATGGATTCTTCAGATCAATAATAGCATGGTTAGTGACCCATGTGTTGCACGAAACTCTGCAGTTGCTACAAAAAGCAATTTAGTTACAGAATGATTAAGTAGACTTGGTGGCACTTCGTTGTGACCTTCCACCCTCTCACAATAGCCGAAAGATATCACCAAATTGTGCTGTAGTTTCCAATAAAATAGAAGAATGCAGTAAATTACACAACAAAACCTTTCACAACATGATATAGTTTACATACGAGTTACTAGCTGAAAAATATAATGTTGCAATGAATCTCGGCAGATTAAACATGAACAAAGACAATCCAAATTGCAGAGCCCAATTTTCTTGGTTGAATAAGCAGAGCCATTTAAAAGTACTGAAGTGTTTACACAGCAAATTATAATGACATTCTATTTCAGAGAAACAAATGGGTAATAATAAGAGAAATTAATTTGGAATTGACTTAAAATTAATCTGGAAGCAAAAAGATGCAGAAAAGAAACATATCATTTTGTAAATCAAAGGCAGCCCTTTCTATTTAACAGTGCTTGAGGGTGAGTCAAAGATAAAAATGATGGCTAATAGTTGGTGCAGAAAAATCTTCAATTTCACAACATATAAATATTTTATTTTCTAGCACAGTGTTAGACTGGAAAAATCAGGGTAATATCCCCACAAAATGTGGCGAAAGTGCAATCCGAAACATTGGAAAACGAAAGCTGCTGCTGCTCTAACATGGTCATTTTGTACAACAGAACAAACCTATTATTGGAAAAGAAATTCAGTGAATATCATTCCCATGAAGCCAGGACCCTTTGGGATCAGGATCAAGAATGTGGATGTCACTATCTGATAGACTAGTTCTAGATAGGTATTTGAGCTGACAGATGGAGCAGGGAGGACTGAAGGATCTGTTCCTGTGCTCAACAAAAGAGATTGTAGATGCTCAAAAACCTGAGCAACATGCAAAATGGAAAGGCTCGGCTCAAAACAATGACTAGCTATTGCCTTCCAGGGATGCTGCTTGGCCTGGTGGGTTCATTCAGTATTTTGTGCTGTTCCTGTACTTATTGCCTCCATGACTCATTGTGTTCATCTGTAATTGTCACCACTTGCAAACTCTGATTTTCACAAAATACTTTTTAGCTACTTTTTGGCTAGGAATTCTTCATACCACTATCTCCAAATAACACCACCCTCCACCTACCTCCACCGATCAACACCAACTCCCATTCCACCTCCACCGATCAACACCAATTCCTCCTCCAGCTCCACTAAAAGGGCTGGGCCAAGCCTCCACCAATGAGCCCTATCACCACCCCACTTCCAGCCCACTTAACCTCTCTCCCATTTCCTTTCCCAGTGAATGGGAGATGGAGTAAGAATGTGTGACAGCAGTATGTTAGTGGGCCAGTGGTGAGTTGAAGCTTTGGCTCAAGAGGCTTCAGCAAGAAGAGAGGTGATGACCAAGGTGAAACTCTAGCAAGAGGTCATTATTATTTATTATCTGACTTTATATTAGTATCAAATAGAATATTCAGAATAGCAACAGGGTTAGTGAAGTGTTCATCTTGTGAGATCTGGCAATTCTGGGAGACTTGCCACCTCCCTAATAGCTACATCTGCATGAGATGCATCGGGTTGCAGCTCCTTACTTGACCGCATTGGGGAACTAGAGCTACAGGTGGATGACCTTCATTTCAGCTCCTACAGGATAATGAGGAGATAGATAGGAACTGAAGGGAGGCAGTCACACTGAAGCTGCAGAACTCCAGTAGTTGGATGACTGTTAAGAGAGGGAAATCAAATGTAAGCAGGCAGATGGTACAGGGTACCCTTGTGGCGGTTACCATTCAATAATAATTATACTACTTAGAATAATGTTGGGGGACAAAGCTGCAGTGACCGAGTCTCTGGCACGGAGTCTGGGCCTATGGCTCAGAAGGGAAGGAGAGTGGTAGTTATAGAAGATTCAATAGTTAGATGGGCAGGCAGGATATTCTATGGACACAAAAGCAACACATGGATAATTCATAACCACCCAGGATCCAGGGTCAGAGACATCTTCGATTGGGTCATGGCATCCTGAAAAGGGAGGGTGAGCAGCCAAAAGTCATGGTACACATTGATATCAATGACATAGGTGGGAAAAGGGATGAGGTTCTGAAGAGAGAACTCAGGGAGATAGGTAGAAGTTGAAAGACAGGGCCTCAAGGCAGTAATCTCAGGATTACTGAGGGTAAGAAGAGGATGAATGTGTGGCTGTATAATTGGTGCAGGGAGAAGAATTTCAGGTTTCTGGATTATTGAGATCTCTTCTGAGAAAGATAAATTCTGTTGAAAAATTATGTTACACTTGAATTGGAAGGGGACCAATATCCAGGTGGAGATGTTTGCTAGAGCTGATGGGCAGAGTTTATACTATTTTGGCAGAGGGATGGGACTCAGCATGACAGGATAAAGAATAGAACAGATAGTGGAAAGGTTGATGCAATGCGTAGTGAGATTGTGAGGAAGGACAGGCAGTGGATGGGCAAAAAATGAGTCAATTGCAAGGATTGAAATATATTTACTTTAATGCATGAAGATGAGGAATAAGAGAGATGAGCTTAGAGCATTGATCAATGCATGGAATTATAAGGTTGCGGCCATCATAGAGACTTGGCTGATCCAAGGACAGGATTTACTGATGTAGATTCTGGGCTTTAGATGTTTCAAAAGGGAGTGGAAGGGATGTAAAAGTGGAGGGGGAATAGTATTACTAATCAGGGATAGCGTCACAGCTGCTGAAAGGGAGGATGCTGTGGAGGGAGTGTCTACTGAATCGATGTGAGTTGAAGTCAGAAACAGGAAGGGAGCAATCACTCCAATTAGAGTAGTCTACAGGCCCCAACATAGCCCTCAGGACACTGGGGAGCAGATAACCAGGCTCATTTTGGAATGATGCAAAAATAACAGAGTTGAAGTTATGTGAGTCTTCAACTTCCCGCACCTCCTTGCGGCATGGACAGAATTTGTCAGGTGTCCAAGAAGGATTCCTGACACAGTATGTGGATGAGCCAGCTGGGGGAAGGCCATACTAGATCTGGTATTAGATAATGAATCTGATCAGATGACAGACCTCTTGGTGGGGAGCATTTTGGTGACAGTGTCCATATCTCCCTGACCTTTAACAGAGTTATGGCCAAGGATAAGAGTAGGTAAAATGGTAAAGCATTTAATTGGGGATGGAGAAATTATGATGGGATTAGGTACAAATTTAATCCCATTATATGAGTATACGGGCCCTGCATTTTGTAAAAATTACAAGTAATTTTTTTCCAAAGGGATACAATTTTGAACTTCAACGTGGCACCTTGGCACAGTTAAGGATCTATCCAATTTCCAAGTGATTGCAATAACATTTATTTTCTACTGTTAAGACTAATTTCACAAATTTCAATTGATAAGTTGATAATTCCAATTTAGGAGTTGCACTTTCAATATTTCTTAATAAAAACAGACTAGCATTTAATGGAAAAACAGCTCCTGTGACTTGTAAAAAAAACCTTTTGGACATCCAAAAATGTCTCACATTTGGACAAGACCATGTTGACAGTGTGACAGAGTATATAAATATGTTTTTGGGAGATAAATTAGGAAAGGTTTGTTAGAGTAGGTCATATACAAACACTTTAAAACAGATCTTATTTAAAATAGTGGAGCTCTGCTAATGCTAGACATGTCAGGGCCTCACAGCCTTTGCAAGAGCTTTGGATAGTGCCCAAGAGATTTCACTAAAGGATTGTTGTTTACAAAAAGGCAACAGATGAAAGAGCTTGTTGGAGCCACCTTCTGTCTGGAAGGGAACTTGCTATTCTAAAAGGGTCAAGTGGTTTTGCAAGCAGAGAGAGTCAAATAGGTTTTCTCTCTGAGTGAGTGTGTGTGTGTGTGTGTGTGTGTGTGTGTGAGAGAGACAGACAAAGAGACAAATATCATTTCTACAGTGTTACAGACAGCAACAGCAGCTGGGACTGGAACAGGACAAGCTGGAAAGCATGTGGAAAGCCCCATTTGGAAGACAGGATTTGAGTTGTTGGTTCAGCCTGGTCAAAGCCCTTGTGGTTCATGCAAGAGGAGAGGACTGGCTGCCTAATGTTTCACTTGGAATAAAAGTAACAGAAAGGAACTCTTTGGTGACATGAAAGAAAGAGGTTATCATCTGGAGAACCCTGAAAGGGCAAGACACTGAAGTGGCTGATCAAAAAGGAATCAGTTGTGGAGGACCTCAAAAAACAAATCTCTCTCTGAAAACCAACAAGAACCTTTCTGAATGGTAACCATTTACCTTTCAAGCACCAAAGCCTGGCGAATTTTATAAATGTTAAATTCTGTGCACAGTATAAGAATTGCCTGATAGCAGTGAACTTGGAAGAGTGAGAAGTGAGATTGAACTTATACACATTACATATATGTGCACTTAGAATTAGAAGGGGTTTAAGTTAGAGTAGTTGTCAATAGTGATAAGTTAAAGTGTGATTCTGTTTTCATGTTTAAAGATAATTAAAAGCAACTTTTGTTTAAGTAACCATTTGTCTTGGTGAATATCTATTGCTGCTGGGTTTATGGGTCCTCGGGGCTTGTAACAAAGGTATGAAAGATCCTACATCCTCAACACATCTAAAATATTGATCTAATAAATTTGATTTCAATCTTTTCAACTTCTGTTTTGTAAGATATAATTGATGTAAAAAATTGTATTGAATTAATCTGTACCTTAAATTAATAGTATTAGTCATAGAATCTTTACATAAATTTTCCTAAGCTTGTTGATCTATCATAATATTCAAATCTGTTTCCCATCTCTGCCTAGAACTATACAATCGTAATTTAGGAGTTCTACTTACAATAATGAATAAATCAAAGATATAACTTTTTTGACTTTCCAACTCCTAATATTAAGTTGTACCTCAGTACAATTATAGAAAAACATTGCTGGCCCTAATTTATCTCTCAAATATGTCCTTATTTGAAAATAACAATAAAAGAGTAGTACGTGGTGTATTATATTTGTTCATCAATTGTTTAAACAACATTAATTGTCCTCGCTCATAGCAGTCTTCCACATTAACAACTCCTTTATGATACCATATATTTAAGAACTGTTTATCTCTTGAAAAGGCCAAAAGAGAATTAATCAATGGCATTTTAAGTGATATAGATCCTCCCCCAATAACTTGATTCATTTTATTCCAAATGTTGAGTAAATTCTTCAATTGTGGTGTGTCTTTATCAGCAACCAACCATTTTGATTCTCACTTGTATATAAATTCTTTTGATTTCTTCTCCAATTTTTATTCAGTTCTATATTAACCCATGCTGGTTTCACATTTCCAAATAAAGAAGCAAGGAATCTCATTTGTGCCGCTTGATAATAATTTTTAAAATTAGGGAGCTGTAATCCTCCTAATTCATATTTCCACATTAACTTCTCTATAGAAACTCTAGCCATTTTACCTTTCCAAAGAAATTTCCTTAATTGTTTATTTAATTCTTGAAAAATATTTGAGATATTAATATTCATCCTTCCAACTAAAGTTATAGGTAAATTTATCCATTAAAAAAATCTTCCTCAATCTTTTTAAGTAAAGATAAATAATTCAATTTATAAAAATTCTTCAAATTGTTATACGTACATATTCCTAAATACTTAATACCTTCCTTTGGTCATTTAAACAGTGTATCTCTCTGACACTGAGTATAGTTATCTACTGTCAAAGGCATAATTTCACTTTATTCCAATTTATTTTACAACCCAAAACTTCCCCATATTCTTCCAGTTGGGCAAACTATCTATTCAAAGATGACTCAGGTTCTGTCAAATATATTAAAACATTATCTGTAAATAAACTGATTTTGTGTTCCTCTTACCTACTCTAAAGCCCTTAATTTGTAAATCTGAGTGAATCATCTGGGCAAACTGTTCTTTAGCTAACAAATAAACCTAGTGTCAAGAGACATTCCTGTCTACGTGATCTTGTTAAATTAAATGGCATAGATACCTGTCCATTTCTTACTACTTTAGTTTTAGGACTATTATATAATGCTTTAACCCAATTTTAAAAAAAATAATCCAAATCCAAACTTTTCTAATACTTTAAATTAAAAAAATACCATTCTAATCTATCAAATGCCTTTTCTGCATCTAAAGCCACTGCAACACTCAAGTCACCCCTTTTTTATGCAAAATGAATTATGCTAAGCAATCTAGATACATTTTCTGAAGATTGTCTTTTTTTTAACAAACCCTGTCTGATTCATATTAATTAATTTGGGTAACAAATTGTTCATTCTATTTGCCAAAACTTTTGCTATTATTTTATACTAGACATTTAATAATGAAATAGGTCTATAAAATGAAGGCTTCAAATGATCTCTATCTTTTTTAGGAATCACAGTAATTATTGCCATCGAAAATGATTCTGTTGAAGTTTGTGAAGCTTGATCCAATACTTGCATAAATATAGGAATTAATAAATCCTTTATAAAATTCAAATGAGAAACCATCTTCTGGAGATTTATTACTATGTAAAGAATTCATTGCTTCTCTTCTGCATCAGTAAACAGTGCCTCAGGTTTAGTTTGTTCCTCTAAACTTAGCTGAGACAATGTTATCTGTGATAAATAATTATTTATTTTAGTTTCATCTCCTAAAGATTCTGAAATATATAATTTCACATAAGCATTCCTAAAAGATTCATTTATTTCGAGGTTTATATGTAATTACATTAATATCCTTTTTTATTGCATTAATTATTCTCAAAGCTTGCTCTGCTTTTATTTGGCAAGCCAAAACTTTATACAATCTCTCACCCAATTCATAATATCTTTGCCACAACCTAATAATAACTTTCTCAGTCCTATAAGTTTACAAAGTATTATAATGAAGCTTTTTATTAATCAATTGTTTATGTTTGTCTTCAGAAACTAACTTTTTCTCAAACTATAATTTCTTTTTTCAATTGATCAACTTCTTTCATATAATCCTTTTTAATTTTAGATGTAACACATAATTTGCCATCACAAATATGCTTTTAAAGCATCCCTTATAATAAATTTATTATTTTTCAAATTCAAATTTGTATCAAAAAATTGTTGACAAAAGAGGTGAGATAGCTATTCAAGAGGAAGAAGGAAGCATAAATAAGGTTTAGCAAGCAAAAATCAGGAAGGGGTCATGAGAATTATATGGTAGCCAGAAAGGAACTTAAGAAAGGACTTTGAAATGGACACGATAAGGCCTTGGGAAGTAGGATTAAGGAAAACCCTAAGGCCTTCTATGGATTCATGAAAATCAGAAGGATAACCTGACTGAAATTAAGGATAAAGGAGGAAATGTACCTGAAGGTGGAGGAGGTCATAAATGAATACTTTGCTTCAGTGGTCAGCAGAGAGGGGAGCCTTGGTCAATGTGAGGTCAGTATAGACCAAACATGTGCTGGAGAACTTTGAGGTTAAGAAAGAGGAAACGCTAGATCTTTTTAAAGACATTCAGATTGATAAGTTCCCAAGACCGGACTGGATAAAACCCAGTTTACTACTGGAAGCGAGGGAAGAGATTGCTGGGGTGTTGGCCACAGTGGAGGTACCAAAGGATTGGAGAATGGCAAATGTTGTCCTCTTGCTTAATAAAGGTAATGGGGAGAATCTTTGGAATTATAGACCGATGATTCTTACATTAGTGGTAGGCAAACTATTGAAGAAGAATTTTAGGGACAGGATTTATGAGAATTTAAAGCAATATAGTCTTCTCAGGGATAGTTGGCATGGCTTTTTGAGCGGAAAATAGTTCATCATGAGTCTAATTGAGTTTTTGGAGTAAGTGTCAAAAACAATTGATGAAGGTAGGATGGAATATGAGGTATATATAGTTTTTAATGATACATTTGACAAGATCTTCTACAGAAGACTCATTCAGAAGATCATAAGGCATGGGATTCATGGAACCATGGGTGTGTGGATTCAGAATTGGCTTACCTGCAGAAATCAGAGGGTAATAGTAGATGGAACATATTCTGCCTGACGGTCAATAACTAGTGGATTTTTATAAATGATCTGGACAAAGGATTGGAAGGATGGGTCAGTAAGTTTGCAGATGACATGAAGACTGGAGATGTTGTGAATAGTGTAGAAGTTTATTGTAGGTTACGGCAGGAGTATAGTCAGGATGCAGAGTTGAGTGGTGAAATGCCAGATGGCAATCAATAAGTGTGAAGTGATGCATTTTGAAGGGTCGAACTTGAAGGTGGGTTAATGGCAGTACAAGTGCAGAAATGTTGGAGGAACTCAGCAGGTCTCGTAGCATCCATAGAAGGTAAAGATTTATAACCGACGTTTCGGGCCTGATCCTTCTTCAAGAAATGAGCAAAAAGCAGGCAAGTGCCTGAATAAAAAGGGCTGGGGGTGAAGGGAGGAAAGGGCAGGAGGAGTAGCACAGGCCAACAGACTGAAGGCGATAATTGGACATGGGTAGGAGGACTGGAGAATATAGGTGAGAATTGATTGGGTGAAGGGATGAGTATGAATGCAGAACTGGAGGAAAGGAGAGAGGGAAGAAGAGAGTGACAGAGTAAAGGATAAATGAGATAGGGAATGGGGAGAGATGGTGGGGAGGAGGGGACTAATGGAGAGCAGAGAAGTCAATGTATTGAAGTAAAAAATGATGTAAGGTTAAAAATTTGCTTGGTACCTCTCAAATAGCAGAAACAAAATCGATAGTCAAGAACATATAAGGTTGCTCAATCTCTTGTACTGATCCAGTTCACAGACCAAATGGAAATGTCATCACTTATTCTTGGATTGTTCCTTTGGCTCAAGGCTGACTTGCTTTCACAATGGTTTTGCAGGATTTGAGGTGGTGAATATTTTTTTAAATGAGGTAGCAATGGCCATTTTGGCACCATATAACGGTCAAATCCCCTACCCTCCATGTCTTGTTTACCATTGTGAAACACAAAAAGAAATAAGAAACATGACATGGAATTTCTATCTAGAGGATTAGGCTGATAAGCTATTGAATAGTTTTAACTTGCCGAAGCAAGAGAGCCAGACTGCAGTAAATTGCGGAGTGGATCGCTGGAGAGATGGAAGGGAGGCCATCAGAAGTGCTGTGTGAGAAGGCAGAATCGTGGCAAATGGGACAGCATTGAAATTTGACTGAGAATTAACCGGTTAATCTGTGCTCCCCAACAATCTTATTCACAAATGTAAGACAGCTGGAAATAACAATGGATTACCAGAGACTGCATATGGACCAGAAAGGACTACAAGGCTGCTGTGCTCTGGTGATTACAGAAAGGTGGCTCCAGGAATCCAGGCCAGATTCAGCGATCCAGCTGGATGGCCTTAGGGGAGGCAGAGATGCTGCTGCTTCTGGTAAGACTCGAGGAGGGTGTCTGTGTGTTTACATCAGTGAGAACTGGTGCACAAATCCCTCTGTTGTAAAGACTCCACAGAGTTGGAGTACTTGATGGTGAAAGGCCGACCTTTCTACCTGCCCAGGGAATTCACAGCCACACTGATTATAAGAGTTTACATTCTACCTTTGGCAAATGAGGGCGAAGCAATGAAGGATCTTTGGTGCTATTTGTGAAGCTCAGACGTCCAACCCTGATGCTGCCTTAATTGTAGTAGGTGACTTCAATCATGCCAACCTAAAACGTATTCTACCATGTTTTCAACAGCATGTCAAATTCACCACCAGAGGAGGGAACAGCCGAGATCAAGTGTATACCAATGTCCCTGGTGTGTACAAGGCTGCCCCTCGCCTCAACCTTGGATACTTGGACCACTCATAGGATCTGCTAACTCCAACAAAAAAGATTGCTGGCAAAATGAACAAAGTCATTTCGCAGGGCGATCAGGATGCGGCGGGGGTGTGGGGAGGGGCAGGGCCATAGCAGCATTACAGGATTCCTCTGAGACCATGGACTGGAGCTATTTCAGGGTGGAGCCACCCACATTGGCCACATAAATTCAAAGAGTACATGAGCTCAGTGGCAGGCTATACTACCAACTGCACTGAGGCTAACTAGAAACCATGAATGGACTCAGAGGCCCATGCCCTTTTCAGAGCTCGTGATTCTGCCTTCAGGACAGGAGACAAGTTGGCATTAAGATCAGCCAGGGCTGAACTTGCCCATGCATCTGAATGCAAAGCATGAGTATGCATAGAGGAGCCATAGTCAGCTGTGTAACACCAGTGCAATGAGATGCCTGTGGCAAGGGATACTGGACAACACATTTCTTTTCAAAAGGTATGTTTCCTGAAGAAAACATGGGGATTATGATAGACAACTTCAAGCAGAACACAAAGATAATTTCAGATTTGCTATAGGAATTTGGAGAAACACTAAGTTAACTTTTTATTGAACTTAGCATGTTTAATCATATAATGACATGGGTAGGAGGACTGGAGAACCCATTAGTTCAACTGACCTAAAAGTAATTTGCTGCTGATTTTCATTAGTACTTAGCATCTGATGCCTCTTGTGTCAGTGTTCAACAATAGATGGCCAACATCGATGGAATCCAGTTGCCCTGATACCACTTTTCCATGGTCACAATGTCCTGGTGAATCCTTTCACCATTTTTGTCACTGCCTGCACCAAGATCAGCCGGGAAGAAATCCAAGTGCGAATGGACTTTTCAATGATATACTTCCTGGTTTTGTATGCTTGAAAACACTTAAAATATGACAGAAAATCACAAAAAAATAGGTAAGGTCTAAAAAACGATATGTGATGGGAGAGTTTTAAGATGATTTTAATGATCAGCAGCCCAAAATTCATGAAACGTACTCAAAAGTGTTCATGAAGCAAAATCTTTGATGTCCAGTGGTATCAAAACAATAACAGGTCACAAGACAACCTTGTGAGTCGATGATAATGACACCTCACTTCAGGAAAAACTGATCTTCTAAGCAGTTCGACATGAAGAACATGCTGATGCCAAAGAAAGCTTAGTCTCTCCCTAAAGATCAGATCTCTTGCATAGCTGTGGCTAAGGTGAGGAAAATCCTATCCATAGTAAGGCAACGGGACCAGACCACATACCTAGTCAGGCATTGTACAGACTAACCAACAGAAATCCTTATGGAGATCTTTAACACGTCACTGCACCAGTCCATCATCCCCTCTGGTTTTAAGACTATCATCCTGGTATTAAAGAGGGAGACAGTAGCAGGCTTCAATGACTACCACCCAGTGGCACTGACCTCCACTATTTTGAAATGCTTGAAGCATCTGATGGAATGTATAAAAGTGCATCTCCCACAGATACTGACAATACTGTAGGCTTGTCCCTCCACTCCGTCCTGACCCACCTGCAGAATGATGCCTCATTTACTGAATTGACTTTGGCTCAGCATTTAATACAATCAGGCTGGGACTCAACATCTCTCTCTCAAACTAGATTCTGGAATTCCTCACAGAAAAAACAAAGTCTGTCCGGATCGGCAGCAGAATGTTGAGCACCATCATGCTGAGCTCTGGCGCACCTCAGGGCTGTGTGCTCAGCCCACTCCTGTTCATGCTACTGACCTATGTCTGCAATGCCAGATCCAGCTCCAACAGAGTCATCTTGACAATAGTTGATGACACACAGTAGTTGACCTTATCAGCAACAATGAGTCATAATATAGAGATGTGAACAATCTCATGAAATGGTGCGAGAATAATAACCCAAGTCTCGACGTGGACAAGACAAAGGCGATGATTGTGGACTTTAGGAGGACCAGAGATGACCATCCTCCACCACACATTAATAGCTTGCTGGTGGAGAGCAAGGAGAGCACCAAGTTCTTTGGAGTCAACTTAAGAAGTGGCCGATCCTGCACACATGACATCTCCTCATTTGTCAGAAAGGCACAACAGTGACTGCATTTTCTTGGGGTGTGGTTGGCAAGGCTACTGGCCACTATTGTCAACATTTTACAGGTGCTCTATTGAGAACATCTGAGCTGACAGCATTACGGTGTGGTCCAATTGCTGTAAGGCATCAGTTTGGAAGTTAATCCACGGGACTATAATGGCAGCAGAGAGGATTACAAGAGTCTCCCTCACCCCCATCAATGTCATTTACTGGG
Organism: Narcine bancroftii; assembly: GCF_036971445.1. Classification (NCBI taxonomy): domain Eukaryota; kingdom Metazoa; phylum Chordata; class Chondrichthyes; order Torpediniformes; family Narcinidae; genus Narcine; species Narcine bancroftii. The sequence continues at coordinate 139,678,437 of NC_091474.1, read as the reverse complement.
ATTGTCGCAAATTCTGTGAGAACCCATACCACGCCGCATAGGGCATCTTCCAGCTACCCCGGTCAGGAAAGTGATGCAGAAATATTTAGAGCCAGAGCCACCAGGCTGAGGAACAACTTCTTCTCATGGGCAGAGAGACTGCTGAATGACTATTGAACAGTGAAAACAACTCCCTATGACTCTACTAATTAAAATTTATTTTTGATATTTGTATATGACATGTATGTATGCATTTTTTTGTATGGGTGGTATGTTTGTATGTGTGTTTGCACTAATTTTTCACAGTCGTCTGGAGAATGATGCTTTGTTGGGTTGTACTGATGCGACCGGATGATAAATAAACTTCAATTTTAACTTGAATGAGCCCAATTATGGAAGCTGCAGATTCTGTTATTATAATCTTCAAAATGACTTTGTGAAGGGAGTCTCAAATCTGGACCCAGTCTCTTTTTCAAATACATTTTTAATTGATAATATGAAAAAATTGTATTATTATGTATATTGTATTTATCTTTTAGTTGATCAAAAGTTAAGAAAAAAGATCCTAAGAAACAATCTTTTATTCTCTGTAAACCTTTACTATACCAATAATCAAATAAAGAATTATTCAAAGTGAAAGCAAGAAGTTGATTTTATACTGGGAAGAAATATAAATTACTTTCATTCTTCCTTCCATGTATTCATCTATCCAAGTTCATATTCAGGATTGCTTTTCTAAATATGGGTCTGGCACATTTTAGAGGCTTTTTTTTCTCTCTTGTGGCCTTCTGAACGTTGAATGGATTGCATGCTTCTCTTCTACAAACAATCTATACCAAGACAATAATTGCTTATGAAATATGTCATTTTAAAAATCTGAATAGCATTGTTTACAAAGACATGAATAAATGCAAAAATTATTTATCTCATGAGGATGAAAATGCATTCACAATTTATCCTCAGAACTCAATAAAAGACTTAAAGTCTGTTCTAGAATGCATTAAGAAGTCAATTTCATTCTCTTTATGAAGAGCACCATATTGTGGGTGCTGGTAATCTGAAACATGAACAAAAAATTCTGGAAGAACCCAACAGATCAGTAGAGTCTTTCATTAGAAATATTAAAGACATAGAGGAATTAATTACATAGTATTATCAGCCATGAAATATTTTCTTTTGTGTCAGTGCATCTAGAAGTCTTTGATCATTTGCTTCTGTCAGTTTAAAGAGCACACACCAGTAATGTGGATAGTCCAACAACCTGCTGCTGGTATTTTGGGCTACATTGCCCTGTAGGTACACAATGAAGAAAAAGTTTTATCAGGGTGGACTAAGAACTACCAAATTTTAAGAATTATTTTAAAGCAGCTCAGTAGAGGTTTTTGTCCTCCTGTTATCCAGCTTGGATTCAAATAGAAGTGAATAAAATTGGTGAAACTATTCCAGAATTAATTTTGTATAAATAGAATAGTGAGTTGTTTAAAGGAACTAAAGATTTTTCCGTATTGAAACATATTTTAAACATATGGAATAGAATTTATATTGAGAGAGGAATCACCAAAAAAATTGTTAAAACAAAATCAACTTTTTCCTTTTGCTTTGAAGATATAATAACAGATACATTTGTTGTTAAGAAATTTATTTCTAATATGCATATAAAATTACAAGAGATTGTAAAGAAAAAATATTTATAAAAATCAAAAATCTGATGGGAGAAAGATTTAAATGTACAAATTCAGGAGGAGATTTGGTCAAAATTATGTTATGAAAGTGTTCTTTGGCTTGGCTTCGCGGACGAAGATTTATGGAGGGGGTAAATGTCCACGTCAGCTGCAGGCTCGTTTGTGGCTGACAAGTCCGATGCGGGACAGGCAGACGCGGTTGCAGGGGAAAATTGGTGGGTTGGGGTTGGGTGTTGGGTTTTTCCTCCTTTGTCTTTTGTCAGTGAGGTGGGCTCTGCGGTCTTCTTCAAAGGAGGTTGCTGCCCACCGAACTGTGAGGCGCCAAGATGTACAGTTTGAGGCGATATCAGCCCACTGGCGGTGGTCAATGTGGCAGGCACCAAGAGATTTCTTTAGGCAGTCCTTGTACCTCTTCTTTGGTGCACCTCTGTCTCGGTGGCCAGTGGAGAGCTCACCATATAACACGATCTTGGGAAGGTGATGGTCCTCCATTCTGGAGACGTGACCCACCCAGCACAGCTGGATCTTCAGCAGCGTGGAAAGTGTTATGAATACAGTAAGTGTTATATATCAAATGGTTCAATATAATTTTCTTCATCAATTGTATGATACTCCACATAAGTTAAATGGACTTAATCCTAATTATTCAAATAAGTGTTTTCGACGTACGAAAGAAATAGGGACTACTTTGCATTCAGTGTAGTCTTGTGAAAAAGTGGAAAGGTTTTGGAATGAACTGAGTTTATTATTAGGGCAAACTATGAAGATAAAGATACCAAAGGATCCAAGAATATTTTTACTTGGAGATATTTATGAAAACGATATAAAATTGAAATTGGACAAATACCAAGAAATTTTTAAAAGTACTGCAAAGAAATGTATAGCAATATCATGGAAAGATGATTGAGAAGTGTTATTAAGTAGATGGTATAATGAGATGCAAAATTGTATACCTTTGGAAAAAATTAGGCTTAGTTTAAGGAATCGAGTTGAAAATGTTTATAATATTTGGAAACCATATATCGATTTTATGGATAATTTTCCAACCACCTTTTCTATCTTATCCATTCCACTTAATTAGTGATTTTTAATAACAATTAATGATTGCCTATGCTAATATTATTATATATTAAATGGTAGACTTTTCTTTTTCTTACTTTTGGGTGGGAGGGGGATGGCGAGAAAAATATAAAAGTATATTTTTGAATCATTGGATATGGATATTTGATTAATGTTTTATTCATTTTTTTCCTGTAATGATGCAAACAATTAAATAAAATCTAAAAAAAAAAGAAAAAGTTTTGGTGTTGAACAGAAAAGCAATTTGAAGGAAGAAGAGCTGATGATGTCCATTTTTGCAGGGATCCCCATAACTAGAGACATTTGTGGTGTCAGATCAGCCACAATGATGGGTCATATTTCCAATCATTATTCAGGTGAAGTCCTCTGTATTTAATTGAGGGGCTTCTTGTTGCTCTGGTCCTTCTTCTGAGAATCCACCTCTACAGCCAAGATGTCTAATCCAGCAGGAGAGAATATATTGTATAAGGTTTAAGGTTATGTGATGGCATAATTTGATCGGCTGGCTAGAGAGGCCCGGATAAAAGGTTAATTTGTACGATAGGCAGGAGATAAAAGTATGGATAAGACTGATCCAGGTGCCTTGGTATAGTAAGTGTATAATTTGTATCTGAAATATGGTAAAGAATTTCAACAGCTCTCAGCAGCACTTAACAAATCAACTGGGTAACGAGGCATGACCAGTCAGAGGAACATGGTCCATACAGGATACAGAAAAAGCAGAACAGCTATTATGGGGAAAAAAAACATAGGAAAGAATTGGGGAAAGTGCTATGTACAAAGGAGGATGCACCCAAAGACAGAGAAGCCCAACAGGTTGAGTGCGAGTGGTATAACAATCAGGAGAAAAAACAGAGAGGATGAGAGCAGAGCTGGGCACCAAATGGTTAACAAATAGAAGGTGATAAAAGAAGATCCCAGAGATTCATTATTAGGCATGGCAACCCTATTCTTGCAGAATGATGAAGATGAAGAATCAGAAGACTCCTTGTGGACAAGACCACCACCATACATACCCCAGCCATCACCAGAACCCCCCCCCCCCTCACCAAGACCCAGAGGAAATACCCCAAGCCCCGTCTCTCACAAGTTAAAATGGAGAAGGAGGAGTACTAAGGAGGTTGGAGAATTGTTGCTTCTTTTGGAAAAAGAGACGAAGAAGTTTCCCTCCCACCTTCCAGGCTCCTCAAGCACTTTGTGTAACGATATTGTGCAAGATGTGGGGAAGAAGGGAGTTTAAAACAAACTCAAGCTGAATGAACCATTAGCAGCAATTTGAAATCTACCCTCTCACTCGTCATGGAATGAATTTCCTCTTTCACACATAGCAGCATTTTCAATGGGCAGAGTTGATTCTTGGAAAGCACCAGTGGAGCATTCTTTAGCTGACAAAGAGAAGTTTTCTAAAGAGCACTGATGTGCTATGTAACATGCTGTAATGTGTCTGAAACAAAGACAAGATCTGCTGCACAAGAGCTTTGTAGAATTAAATTGGCAGACTAAGTAATGTGACAGAGTATTTAGAACTGTTTTGGGAAGGATTATTAGAGCACATTGCACACAAACATTTTAAAACACAGAATATTTGCAGGACTTTTGCAGAGTGCTTTTTGCAAAAAGAGCAACAAAGTTGCAGCATACAACTTGCCTGGGAGAGCATGTGATTTTTGCAGGCAGACAGAACAGTTTTGCTCTCAGAGAGGGAAAGTGTGAAACAGAGAGTAAGGAGGCAGAAATCAGTTCCAGAAGGACAAAGCTGGCAAACCTTTGGAAGACTGCCTTGTCAAAGGAGAAGATTGGCTGTCTGAAAAGTGACCTGAAAGAAGGAGGATCATCTGGAGAACCCTGAAGGGGGAAAGCTTCATCAGTAAGACTGATTAAACAGGAATCAGATACAGATGTCCTGGAACAAAAAGGAGCCCTCCTGAGTGGTAACCATTTGCCTGTTAAGCACCAAAGACTGGTGAACTTTGTTAATGCTAACTTCTGTGCACAGTACAAGAATTGCCTGCAACCAATGAGATTGGACTGTGATCCAAAGAACTTTTCTAATCTTAAATACACATTACACATACCTGCACTTAGTATTAGAGGTGGGGGAGGGGGGGTTAAGTAGGTTAGGTAGATTAAGTAAGTAGGTTAAGTAATAAGTTAAAGTTTAATTCTGTTTTCATGTTCAAATACAATTAAAAACTACATTTGTTTAAGTAACCCTGTGTTGTGGTGCATATCTATTGCTGCTGGTTTTTGGGGTCCTTGGACTCTGTAACAGTAAGATCACAGGACAACTATCAATTCAACATCAAAGCCAATTCATGCAGCGGCTTCACAGCTATTGGAAATTAAAGTGGCAGTCAAGAAATGATGTTCCCCTCCTTTGGTGTTTACAGTTCCACTTGCAGTCTCAGTTACTAATTTGTACAGCAGAAACGCAGAACAAAGAGAATTAGAAGAGAAAAACTGCACTGAAGAAACAGTTTGAAAGCTATAAATATCAAATTTTTGACCAATTTGAAGATAATTTTAATTTGCTTACATTTTTAATTTGCTTACATTACAAAGCCATGGACATGATATTTTACTTTGCAGCAATTAGGCTAAGAGAGCAAGGAGGAGCAGTCCTGAAATATCTTCTTAAGCAGGTAGAGATAATTAGATTATGAAGCAGGGATGCATGTACCTGAACCAGTGCCACCAGAAGATGCAAGTCAGCTTTTCTGGGAAGAAGAAGCAGTGGTCCCTGAAAACAAATCACACATGCCATTCTGAAGTCATAAGCACGTCTGAGCTGTTGTGAGCTCTGTCTCTTAGTGAACCCTTATCTGACCTTCCATGACTGTACTACTGTCACCCCGACAGCTTTTTCAACACCACCACCAGATGAACTAAGATTGGAGGAGTTGTGGACAGTAAAGAAGGTTTTCAAAGCTTGCAGAGGGATCAGGACCAGCTGGAAAAATGGGGTGAAAAATGGCAGATGGAATTTAATGCAGACTTGTGAGGTGTTGCATTTTGGAAGGACATACACAGTAAATGGTAGGGGACAAAGGAGTGCAATAGAACAGAGGGATCTGGGAATACAGATACATAATCCCCTGAAAGTGGTGTCATTGGTGGATAGGTTTATAAAGAGAGCGTTTGGCATATTGGCCTTCATAAATCAAAGTACTGAGTACAGGAATTGGGATGTTATGTTGAAGTTGTATAAGACATTGGTGTGGCCAAATTTGGAGTATTGTGTGCAGTTTTGTTCGCATCACTACGGGAAAGATATCAATAAGGTAGTGCAGAGAAGATTTACTAGGGTGTTGTCTGGATCCAGGAACTGAGTTACAGGGTAAGGTTAAACAGGTTAGGACTTTATTCCCTAGAGCGTAGAAGACTGAGGGGAGATTTCATAGAGGTGTCTAAATTATGAGGTGGAGGGTCTATATCACCTAAAATGCCATTGATTAACTCTCTTTTAGTTTTTTCAAGAAACAATCAGTTCTTCAATATATGGTGTCATAAAGGGATTGTTAATATTGAAGATTGTTATGAAAGAGGTCAATTAATGTCAATTGAGCAATTGAGAAATAAATTTGCTATACTATATAATACCCTGTTTTACTTTCAGTTAAGAGCCTATTTGAGAGATAATTGGGACCAACAATGCTTTTGTCTAATTGTACTGAGGTAGAACTTCTCATTAGGAGTGGGACTGTTAAAAAATATTTCTTTGATATATTCACTATACAAGCAGGAACTCCTAAACTAGGATTATATAGATCTAGGCAGTTCAGTAGCAGCAGTTGGGACTGGAACATTACCAGCTGGCAAGCTTGTGGAAAAACCCCATTTTGAAGATGGCTTGTGAGTTCTTAGTTCAGCCTGGTCAAAGCCCTTATGGTCTAACAAGAGGAGATGGCTGGCTGTATAATGTTTAACTTGAAATAAGGAAAACAGAAAAGGAACTCTGTGGTGACCTGAAAGAAAAAGATTATCATCTGGAAAACCCTGATAGGGCAAGTTTCTTCAGCAAGAAACTGAGGTGGCTGGTTGTGGGTATCCAACGAGCAATAAATCTCTGCAAACCAACAAGAACCTTCCTGAATGATAACCATTTACCTTTCAAGCACCAAAGCCTGGGGAAATTCATAACTGTTAAATTCTGTGCACAGAATGAATTGCCTGCAACCTGTAAACATGGAGTAATGAGAAGTGAGATTGGACTGTGAATTAAATAACTTTTCTGAACTTACATATTACATACACATGCACTTAGAAATAGAAGGGGGTTAAGTTAGGTTAAGTAAGTTAATAATAATAAGTTAAAGTTTGATCCTGCTTTCATGTTTGAAGATAATTAAAAGCAACTTTTATTTAAGTCACCATTTGTCTTGGTGAATTTCTATTGCTGATGGGTTTTGGCGTCTTCTGGGCTCTTAACAATTCAATTTTTTACATCAATTATATTTTACACCACAGAAGTTGAATAGATTTAAATTGGATATATTGGATCAATGTGTTAGGTGTGGTGAAGATGTACGATCTTTTATACATTCAACGTGGTCTTGTCTCAATGTGAGACCATTTTTGGGTGGCTTTACACAACTTTTTGGAACAAATTACAAAAATTGCTTTTCCACTAAGTCCTGGTTTATTTTTATAAGGAAACATTGAAGGTACAAATCCTAAATTGAATTGATCATTTTATCAATTGAAATTTGTTAAATTAACATTGGCAAGGAAATATATTGTGATTACTTGGAAATCAGATATATTTTTAACTATGCCAAGGTGGCGTGCTGAAATTCAAAGCTGTATTCTTTTGAAAAAAAAACATAATCTTGGAAATGAATGCTCTCCATTTTTACAAATTTAGTACCCATACACTCAAATAATAGGATTAAATTTGTAATGATATCCTTTTTATCCCTCTAGCCCTGCGGAATTCTCCTCTGTATGTTTATGTTAGAACTGATAATGTGTACTGAACGACATCTCTCTCTGCAATCCAATGTTTTTTTCTTTCTCCTTTTATTTTTACACTGATAAAGTTTTTCTTTTTCAGTTTTTTGAGGAGGGTGGTAGGGTGGGAGGGAGGGGTTCTTGGGGCAGGGTGAAGACCATCATGTATATAATCAATTTGTTCTTTTTTGATATCTATAGTATTATAATAGTTACTGCATGTATGGAATATCAAATAAAATATTCAAAACAATTATGAAGAGGAGAGAAGGAGTAAGTGTAGATAGGTTATTTTTTCCACTGAGGGAAGGTGGGATGCAAACCAGAGGACATGGTTATGAATGAAAGAGGAAAGGGTTTAGGGGGAACATGAGGGGGCATTTCTTCACACAGAGAGTGATGGGGGTGCGGAATGAGCATCCAGCTGAAGTGGTGAATGCGGGCTCGATTTTAACGTTTAAGAAGAATTTCGACAGGTACTTGGATAGGAGAGGCATGCAGGACTATGGACTGGGTGGGACTAGACAAAACAAAATGGTTTGGCGTGGACTAGAAGGGCTGAAAAGGCCTGTTTCTGTGCTGTAATGTTCTCTGGTTCTAATCTACCCAGCAGCTTTCTCTTTATTCAGGCAGTGCCTTTGGTTCAGACCTTCCACTTCAACAGCACCCAATGGTTGGCTTGCTATTTCAAGTGACTCAAAAGATAAAAAATGCCATAAATGATCATAATTATGATTCGGAAACATTGTGTGCATAGCACCATGTGCAATGACTTTAAAAAAATCCAGCAGATGCTGGATATCTGAAATAAAAACATTTACTGCTGGGAACACTCAGTAGTTCAAGCAACATCAGTGGAATAAGAAACAGACCTTATGCTCTGATCTGAGTACCATCATTGGAAATAAAACATGGACTCTGTTTCACTTTCCATGGATGCTGTCTGACCCGATGAGTATTTACAGCATTTCTGATTTTGGATGCTGTGTATGAAATACCCACAGGAAAATAACTTTGCACAAAATGCTAGGAGTCTCCACAGAGCATCATTTACCCTTATTCCAGACCAACAAGTTTCAATATTGTAGCATCTTGATGGTGACTTTAAGAAACGTGTTTCTAATGTTCTGCTCCTTCTTTTGGATGGATGATGACACAATTAATGTACCATTTGCTGAACAGTGAGTGCCTCTACTGTATATTTACATGTACTACAGGATATGGTGAATATACGTGGAGTGGCTTCAGCGAAAAAAGTAAACAAAAGGTAAGAGTCATAAATGGTCTAAAAGCAGAAGAAGGTGTAGAGCAGATGGAATTGGTAATAGGACCAGTAGCGGAAACAAAGGTGGGACTGGAGGAGGTGTTAATTTCTGGACTTGGAGAATAGTGACGCGGTTCTGAGCTGTCTGCTGCAGACTCGTGTGGACTTGAGCTACATGTTGTGGACTGGTGTGAACATAAGCTACATGTTGTGGACTGACGTGATCCTATGCTATTTGTTGTGGACTGGAGTGGCCCTGAGCTACATGTTCTGGACTGGTGTGGACCTGAGCTACATGCTGTGGACTGGTGTGGACCTGAGCTACATGTTGTGGACTGGTGTGGACCTGAGCTACATGCTGTGGACTGGTGTGGACATGAGCTATATGATGTGGACTGGTGTGGTCCTGCGCTATATGTTGTGGACTGGTGTGGACATGAGCTACATGTGGTGGACTGGTGTGGTCCTGGGCTACATGTTGTGGACTGGTGTGGACCTGAGCTACATGTGGTGGACTGGTGTGGCCCTGAGCTACATGTTGTAGACTGGTGTGGTCCTCAGCTACATGTGGTGTACTGGTGTTGACCTGAGCTATATGTTGTGGACTGGTGTGGACATGAGCTACATTTTGTGGACTGGTGTGGACATGAGCTACATGTGGACTGGTGTGGTCCTGGGCTACATGTTGTGGACTGGTGTGGTCCTGGGCTACATGTTGTGGACTGGTGTGGCCCTGACCTACATGTTGTAGACTGGTGTGGTCCTCAGCTACATGTTGTATACTGGTGTGGACCTGAGCTATATGTTGTGGACTGGTGTGGCGCTGCGCTACATGTTGTGGACTGGTGTGGACATGAGCTACATGTTGTGGACTGGTGTGGTCCTGGGCTGCATGTTGTGGACTGGTGTGGTCCTGAGTTGCATGTTGTGGACTGATGTGGTTCTGAGTTGCATGTTGTGGACTGGTGTGGTTCTGAGTTGCATGTTGTGGACTGGTGTGGTTCTGAGTTGCATGTTGTGGACTGGTGTGGTTCTGAGTTGCATGTTGTGGACTGGTGTGGTTCTGAGTTGCATGTTGTGGACTGGTGTGGTTCTGAGTTGCATGTTGTGGACTGGTGTTATCCTGAGCTACATGTTGTGAACTGGTGTGGTCTTGGGCTACATGTTGTGGACTGGTGTGGTCCTGGGCTACATGTTGTGGACTGGTGTGGTTCTGAGTTGCATGTTGTGGACTGGTGTGGTCCTGGGCTACATGTTGTGGACTGGTGTGGTCCTGGGCTACATGTTGTGGACTGGTGTGGTCCTGGGCTACATGTTGTGGACTGGTGTGGTTCTGAGTTACATGTTGTGGACTGGTGTGGTCCTGAGCTAAATGTTGTGGACTGGTGTGGACCTGAGCTACATGCTGTGGACCTGCGCTTCATGTTGTGGTCTGATGTGGTCCTGAGCTACAAGCTGTGGACTGGTGTAGATTAATTACCTGAAATGTTTGAATTTATTGCTGCATCAGAATATCTAATCTTGAGGAAAGCCTGGATATTCTTTGGAGCCCAGAATGATTTTTCTGAGGCTCACTACTGTGGCATTCTACTGCATTGAAGGCCCACTGCTATTGCAAAGTAAGTGGAGGAGACAGGTAGGTGGTGCATCCAGTTTGTGGGTCATGAGAACAAAAAGGTGCATGGGGTTTATGGTCTGTCATCCTCTTTTATGAGCTAAGTTTGGTGGTGGTCTAAGACTTCAAGGGTTAACTCAGGACATTAGACTCTGATAGGTGGATGCACACAATCAAATGCATGAGTAGAAAATTCTTGGAATTGTGACTGGAGATCATTGTAGGTGTGGGAATGGGAGTTGAGATTAAGAGCACAGCCATCACAAAGTTGTGAAGCTCTAAAGCACAACTGGCATGTAGTGAGACAGACTTTGCATGTTCTGAGAGAGCTGCTCCTGGATGAGTGGCAGATGTCTGGCATGGGAACTGACATCGGCAAAAACACATTGAGCCATGAAGCATCCAACATTGTACATCATGGCACATGGCCAGGCATCTGTATGGTCAAAGCATGGCTTGCAAGCCACATGCAACTTTGACATATCATATGTGGCTCACAAAAATCCATTGGCTAAGACAGGAATTGTAAGAGCGGGTACTCACCATAGGAGTTTTATTGGGAGTGGCTTGCGGTCATTTCACTGGGTGAAAACCCTGGAACCAACAATCTAACACACAAGAACTGCAGTAGCTCAAGGAGCTTGTTCACCACAACTTTCTCAACCAAATCAAGGATGGTTTAAGTGGAGTTTTGTCACTGATATTTACCATGTGTATTTAAAAAATGTCTTCCTTATGTTACAGAGTTCTGTGTTGTGTATTGGCCTATGTGGTGTGTGGTTTTATCTTAAAAAGTGACAGTTTGCCTTTAAGAGCCAAGGTGAAGGTGGACTGCTGAGAGAGTGGGAGACGAACTGTGCAGAAAATGATTAAAACATTTCTGGACTTAGATGATAAACCACCAATGGGTGGTGCTGTGGAGTGGAAGAAGGCCCAGAGCGTGAGTCATGGTCTGGAGGACAGTTTAGAATGTTGGGATTTCAAAAAGGATGAACATTCCAAAGGTAGCCAGAAGGATCCAGACCTAGCCAGTGGTTCCCCTCTCTGCAAGCAACACAAGAAGACAACTTTGAATTTTGTGCTCTTTCTCTCTCTCTCTCTCTCTCTCTCTCTCTCTCTCTCTCTCTCTCTCAAAGATCTTTTGGCTTCAGTTTACCAAACAAACTGAATTTTGTTTATGATCTTTGCTTCTGTTGAGATCAAATTTTTGTGAGTCTTGACTGTTTTGTGTTTGTTTTGTGTCTAAGTTTTTCTGTGGGCTAGTTGGAAATATAACAGACTTTAATTACATATGATATATTTAGGCTGGGGAATTTATTAGTTTTACACTGTTATAGAAATTTGCATAGTAACCAGTGGGCATTGTTAAAAAGGGGGGATTTTAAATGAAAGTTTGAAAGTGAATTTTTGTTCATAAAGAAATTGTTCATCTTTCATCTTTGGCTTGGCTTTGCGGATGAAGATTTATGGAGGGGTATGTCCACGTCTTCTGCAGGCTCGTTGGTGACTGACAAGTCCGATGCGGGACAGGCAGGCACAGTTGCAGTAGTTGCAAGGGAAAATTGGTTGGTTGCGGTTGGGTGTTGGGTTTTTCCTCTTTTGTATTTTGTCAGTGAGGTGGGCTCTGCGGTCCTCTTCAAAGGAGGTTGCTACCCGCCGAACTGTGAGGCGCCAAGATGCACGGTTGGAGGCGATATCAGCCCACTGGCGATGGTCAATGTGGCAGGCACCAAGAGATTTCTTTAAGCAGTCATTGTACCTCTTCTTTGGTGCACCTCTGTCTCGGTGGCCAGTGGAGAGCTCGCCATATAACACAATCTTGGGAAGGCAGTAGTCCTCCATTCTGGAGACGTGACCCATCCAGCGCAGTTGGGTCTCCAGCAGCGTGGATACGATGCGGACTCTGCCAGCTCGAGTACTTCGATGTTGGTGATGAAGTCACTCCAATGAATGTTGAGGATGGAGCGGAGACAGCGCTGATGGAAGCGTTCTAGGAGCCGTAGGTGATGCCGGTAGAGGACCCATGATTCGGAGCCGAACAGGAGCATGGGTATGACAACGTATCTGTACATGCTGATCTTTGTGTGTTTTTCAGGTGGTTGTTTTTCCAGACTCTTTTGTGTAGTCTTCCAAAGGCGCTATTTGCCTTGGCAAGTCTGTTGTCTATCTCGTTGTCGATCGTTGCATCAGATGAAATGGTGCAGCCGAGGTAGGTAAACTGGTTGACCATTTTGAGTTTTGTGTGCCCGATGGAGATGTGGGGGGGGGGTGGGTCTGGTAGTCATGGTGGGGAGCTGGCTGATGGAGGATCTCAGTTTTCTTCAGGCTGACTTCCAGGCCAAACATTTTGGCAGTTTCCACAAAACAGGATGCCATGCACTGGATAACTGGCTCTGAATGGGCAACTAAAGCGGCATCAACTGCAAAAAGTAGTTCACGGACAAGTTGCTCTTGTGTCTTGGTTTGAGCTTTCAGGCGCCTCAGATTGAAGAGACTGCCATCCGTGCAGTACCAGATGTAAACAGCGTCTTCATTGTTGAGGTCTTTCATGGCTTGTTTCAGCATCATGCTGAAGAAGATAGTAAAGAGGGTTGGTGCGAGGACGCGGCCTTGCTTCACGCCATTGTCAATGGAGAAGGGTTCGGAGAGCTCATTGCTGTATCTGACCCGACCTTGTTGCTTTTTGAGCAGTTGGATAAGCATGTTGAGGAACCTGGGAGGGCATCCGAGGCGCTCTAGTATTTGCCAAAGCCCTTCCCTGCTCACGGTGTCGAAGGCTTTGGTGAGGTCAACAAAAGTGATGTAGAGTCCTTTGTTTTGTTCTCTGCACTTTTCTTGGAGCTGTCTGAGGGCAAAGACCTCTGTTTGCGCGAAAGCCACACTGTGATTCTGGGAGGACATTTTCGGCGACACTAGGATTTAGTCTATTATGGAGAATCCTAGCGAAGATTTTGCCTGCAATGAGGAGCAGTGTGATTCCCGTGTAGTTTGAGCAGTCTGATTTCTCGCCTTTGTTTTTGTACAGGGAGATGATGATGGCATCACAAAGGTCCTGAGGCAGCTTTCCTTGGTCCCAGCAGAGCATGAAAAACTCATGCAGTTTGGTATGCAGAGTTTTGCCGCCAGCCTTCCAGACCTCTGGGGGGGGGGGGGGATTCCATCCATACCTGCTGCTTTGCCACTTTTCAGTTGTTCAATTGCCTTATATGTCTCTTCCCGGGTGAGGACCTCATCCAGCTCTAGACTCAAGGGCTGTTGAGGGAGCTGGAGCAGTGCAGATTCTTGGACTGAGCAGTTGGCACTGAAAAGAGATTGGAAGTGTTCTGACCATCGGTTGAGGATGGAGATCTTGTCGCTGAGGAGGACTTCGCCATCTGAGCTGTGCAGAGGTCTTTGGACTTGGGGTGAGGGGCCGTACACAGCCTTTAGTGTCTCATAAAAACCCCTGAAGTCGCCAATGTCAGCGCTAAGCTGGGTTCATTTGGCGAGGCTAGTCCACCACTTATTTTGGATCTCCCGGAGTTTGCGCTGAAGATGGCTGCATGTGAGATGGAAGGCTCATTTTTTCTCTGGCCTGGAAGGCTTTGTAAGGTGAGCCTTGTGGGCAGATCACTTCTTTGCCAGCAGCTCCTGGATTTCCTGGTTGTTTTCGTCGAACCAGTCCTTGTTTTTCCTGGAGGAGAAGCCCAGTACCTCTTCAGTGGATTGCAGTATGGCCGTTTTCAGCTGATCCCAGAGGGTTTCAGGAGATGTGTCCATGAGGCAGATTGCATCCTCGAGCTTTGCTTGGACGTTAGCCTGGAAGTTTCCTCTCACTTCATCTTTACCCCTGTGTGATATCCCTTCTTTGTGGTTGCTGGTTTGATCTTGTAACACTTAGCAATGTTATATTCAATTTTGGTAATCTGCCTACCTGTAATTAACTGCCAGGGCACAATTATGACTCCACTTTTATATGGTGACTAGGTTAATTCTAAAACTTTTGTGGCCTTTATATCAGAAATAAGTGTTAAAAACTCATGAGACAAAATTACATCTTTCCACTGGGATGGTACATTGCAAGGTGTTAATGCAAACCAAACACAGGTTGGTAGACGCTATTACAGCCCTTCAAAAAAATATACATTGCTGTGGTAATGAGATGTGTGTTTGGGACATGTTTAAAATAAGAAATAGAAATGCAGGTCAAACAATTTTGGTTGTGAACTGCAGTGTTAAGTGCATAAACATTCATACTTCCTTCAGGTTTCCTGAGTTAAAAGCCAAACTAGTGCAGATAGAAAAAAATCTAAAACAAACCAACAGACCCAAAAACAAATAGAAACCAAGGTGGCAGGCATGGAATTGCTCGTGGGCTGAATGTAAGTTTCAAAAAAATGAAAGACCCAGCGACTATCCACTAGTAGTTTGCAGTGCAGGATCAATGAATCAAAACGTTGATGGGGCTTCACTTCTAAACCTTACCCACTTTACACACAGGGCTGATCCATGTACTGGAGTCTAAGAGAAAGGGAGGGTTTCATTTCACAGTCAAGATGGGAGACTGCCTTGAAATGAAATATTGAGAACTGACTGCATACAATTGTCAAAATACTTATCAAATAATCCATGTTATATTTGGGGAAAAATAGGTGGCCTCTGATCAACCTATGCAAAATATGCATGTAAGAATAAAATCGTGGATGCAATATTTTTTCATGCCTTGCAGTTCTTTTGAAGTTTATTGTAAGTGAACCTTGCGTTAAGCAAGTTTGTTGACCCCTGAGCTAGAACATGTACCTGCCAAATTTGCAGATGGGTAATCGTGGATATTCTGTTTGGTGATCCTGTAATGGATCACAATGGCATGATCTGTATAAGCAATCGGCTGGGATTCAGTGGCTTCATTTTGTGCTGAGCTTCAATAGAAGAAAGTAAAAAAGCAAGGATGGAAGGCCAGGTTTGGAATAGTTTTAATTTATTCCACTCTTTTTAGTTGCACCCTTAAAGCAGGAAAATAATATCAAATGAACATGTCTCATTTTGATAATGCTGTTATATATTCAAGCTTGAATTTGGAATCCCAATGCAAACAAGACCTATTTATTTTGGGAGAAGTAAAGCAGACACAAGGGATCAGTGATCACATTACCTGACATCCCCAAATTCATCCAGCCACCCAATCTGAACTCATTCCTCCAACTATCAGCAAAAATGGGACCACGGGAAGAAATAATCAACAGTTGATAATCAGTTTTCTCAAGGGGCAAAAAGAGCGATGAAAGTTCAAATGTAATTCAATTGCGTATTTTGTACGTAAATTTTCATAAACCTTTTATTATGTTTTTGAAAATAGATTGATTAATTAAATAAAAAGAATATAATTTAGTCACTAAGTATCCATGAGCCAGAGAAAGACCTTCAGGCTGGGATACCCCTGAGTATGAGTCCAAAGATGCCACTTACAATTGTTTGGCAATTAAGTTTATAATATACTTTTTATTAAACATTCTCATGTAGTCATATTCAAGGCTTGACATCACAGTGAACTGCTTCATAAATTCTAAGTAATAAAGTAGTAATAAAAAGGGATTTCAATAATATTGTAAATCATATAACCTTAGTGTATTTTTCAACATTCATAATTATGCATCAAAAACTAACATGAAGGATAGGAGTCAGTATCATGACATAACATTACGTGTGGAGGTGGTAACATTCACCAATCACAGTAAATGAAAATAAACAAAAACTGAGCAGCTAGAAATTTGGATCACTTTTGGTGCACTAAGCATATGTTGTATGTAATGTGATCACCCACTCCTTGCAAAACGTGTGAACAAATTTGTTAGTAGTAGCACAGTGACATTTTGGATTGGATATCTGCTGTCCCTGCTGGAAGCTGCATTCAGTACTTGGAGCTATTGCATCACTGATCACTGAGAATACAGTCAGCTCTAGAAGAACATTCTTCCAGCCAGCACAGAATAGTTGTGCAAAAGGTGCCATAGAGGGATGAAAATCCCAGGGGAGAGATCGGTGCACAGCACACTCCTTTGTTCCTGGCCAAATAATGGTCTGGAGCAATAGACTTTTGTGCTGTGGTTGAGGTTTGAGCTGATCAAGGGGGTCAGTGATCACAGCATTCAACAGCAAATTTATTTGAATAAGGAACATGGTCAGTGAAGAAAGCACCGCAGATGCATTTACCATAAGGGCAGCCACTGTAAATTGAGACTGGTGGTTGCTGTGAGCCCAATGTCCGTGACACAATGTAAATCCTTTAATTAAGGATTTGCATTGGTGGCACAGTTAGTGTAGCAGTTAGCACAACGTTATTACGGCGTCGGCGACTCGGGTTCAAATCTGTAAGGAGTTTGTAGATTCTCCCTGTGCTTGTGTGGGTTTCCTCCCACTGTTCAAAACATACAGGATTTGTATTTGGGCAGCATGGGTTTGTGGGCCGAAGGGGCCTGATACAAACTTTTCTGGGAGTGAACATTAATGATTTTGGGTTGTCTCACAGCTCTAGCTTCTGCTGACAGTGGAGGAAGCATGCATTATGTGACGTGTGATCTCAGACAGTGTGCAACTAATGCCTGGAACGTGTCGGCTATACTGAGGTATATTACGCACAAAATGCCAAGGGCAATCGTGATGATTCTGCTTTCCACTGAAAATAATTACCAGCACAATTTAATCCAGCAAACAACACTTGTATGTGGGACTTACTGTTGAAAAATGCACAAAATTGATCGTGTATTTAGGCTTGCAAATTTATTAGGCTTTCAGCCTTAAGGGAAAAAAGCACGAGGTTCAAATGTTCATGTATTTGATGTGTATTAAGTTAAGAAAAACTGTAGGTAAGAAGCTTAAAAGAAACACAGAGGAGACTGCAGATGCTGGAACCTGAGGCTGAACACTAAGGCCCTTTCAAACTCTTGTGTAAATGGAGTTAACCGGGCGATTTACACAGTTAGCACCTCAGTTACACAGCATTTTGAAAGGGTCCATCCAGGTCAATGCTGTCGGAACCCAACAGGGTCCCTGACCTACCTGAGGTTGTCAGGGAACTCAGTTAAACTTACCAAGGTCACGTCTGTGGTGTAACACTATTGGGGGGACATCAAGTGGGCCGATAACATCACGGGGTGGGACATCCGCATCCGGGAGAGTTATGCATCTGGCAGGCTCAGGGACGGCAGGCAATGCCTGCACATGTAGATATTCACCAAGGGTATGTTAAAATAAAGCAAGTTATGAACGCAACTCCAGACTCAAGGTAGCTTTTATTACAAAAGTGTTTGAACCTAACATGGCATGGTGTCAGAGTAGAGCTTTAAGCCACAGAGAGGAGGATGGGCTGCGAAAGGGTAAAAGTGAAAGAGTTGAGCTAAGACAGAGAATGGGCCTAAACATGTGGAGACACCCCAAACAGTAACTTTCACGATAAAACCTCCAAAATCCTTCTACTTCTCAAATCCACAGGAGTGGAGAAGTGGATAAGAAGATTCAAGCGCTTTGCGCTTCAGGCAGGCAAGTAATTTAAATAATTTCTCTGAAGCTAACTAGGTGAATACACTGGTATACTGCATGGGGGATGAGGCTCACGACATGCTACGGGGCCTAGACTTAAGAGGTGTGCAGTGGCAGCAGTACAATACTGTACAGAGAGGGTTCGATTATTATTTTGTGCCTAAATTTAACAAGAGAATACAGCAGCCTGCAGAAAGAGTAGACTCGTTCATTACCGCCTTGTATGGAGTGGCAGAGAACTGCGAGTATGGAGATCTGCACGATGAGCTGTTTCGCTATTGACAGAGTATTTAGAGGTGGTTTGGGATGACTGTTAGTGCAGGTTGCACACAAACATTTTAAAACACAGAATGTTTGCAGAGTGCTATTTTGCAAAAGGCAACAAAGTAGCAACATACATCAGCAGCTTGTCTGGAAGAGCAATAGAGCTTTGCAGGCAGAGGCAGAACAGTTTTGCTCTCAGAGAGGGAGGGAGTGAGAAAGAGGAGAGACACAGACTTCAGTTCCAGAGGGACAATCTGGCAAACTTTGGAAGACTGCCTGGTCAAAGGGGAAGACTGACTGTCTGGAAGGAACTCTGTGGTGACCTGAAAGAAAGAGGATCATCTGGAGACCCTAAAGGGGGCAAGTTTTGTCAGCAAGACTGATTAAAAAGGAATCAGGTCCTGGAACAAAAAGAATCTCTCTCTGATAACCAACAAGAACCCTCCTGAGTGGTAACAATTTGCCTGTTAAGCACTAAAGCCTGGCGAACTTTGGTACACAGTACAAGAATTGCCTACAACCAATGAGATTGGACTGTGAGTCAAAGAACTTTTCTATACTTATTACACACATGTGCGCTTAGAATTAGAGGGGGTTTAAGTAAGTTGATAGTAATTTTAAAGTTTGATTCTGTTTTCATGTGCAAAGATAATTAAAAACAACTTTTGTTTAAGTAACCCTTTGTCATGGTGCATATCTATTGCTGCTGGGTTTTGGGGTCTTCTGGACTCCGTAACATTTTATGTCGGGTTCCTTTCTTAATTATTTTCAAAATTTGTAAGATTAATTAGTTTCTGGGTTTTGACCCCATTGTTTCTCTTCTTTTTTTAATTATTATTAGTGGTGGGCTGTTTGTGTTAAGCCAGTAGCCTCCGAAGGGAGGGGATTGATAATTAGATAACTTGTAGAGGTTTTTTTGTTTCATTTTACTTCTTTTCAATGTAATGAATGTTTCAATACCATTGTTAGTTAATTGGTTTTTATTTCAAGGAACTATAAAAATATTGAAAAAGAAATCTAAAATAAACTCACGCCTGCACAACACGAGTTGCATTTCACTACTTGAACTCTTTTTAAGGAGTATGAAGGTGAATAATTAGAATATTCTCAAATTCATCTGCAGTAAATATTTTTAACAATAATTTTTCTTTTAAACATCTTCTGAGAAAAATGGAGGGATGAGATATGATGGTGCTCTAATTGCAGACTCGTATAAATTTTATTTCATGACCAATCAACTTTAGAAAATGAAAAAGACTGAAGAAAGGGAATAGAATGATCTTAACTGGGTGATAGAGAATTGAGGATGAAGTATAGATTATATAAAACATGATAAATTCCATTTAAAACATAATAATATTCCATTCATGAATTCCTTGTGATAACAATAATTAAAAATAAAAGAATGAAAAATGGTAAGTGAAAATAACTCTCAAACCTGTTCATTTTCTATCAGTGTAAAAAAGAACATTTTACCCACTCTGATGGGCTTCTCTAAAATTAGCAGGTGAATTGCCACAAATTTCCAGGTTCTGATATCATAGCTCTAAAGTCGATTAGTTCTCCATACTACAGCATCCTAATTACTGTAACACAGAACTTGAGCGGTACAACGTCTTAGAAAATGTAATGCACAAAATTGGTCTCAGTTGTTTCCCATATGCAGCAATTACAATAGTGTGTTTCCGCTGTAGCATCATCTTTAAAATATTGTAAAATTCAGGTTTTATTGGTTTTAGAAAACTCAATTGACCATTGGCAGAGATCACAAATATATAGTTAAGTAACAGTGGAATTCTAGGGTTTGAACAAATTGTGGCTGCAAAGGGCATCACCATCCCACAGAAACATTTCCTCAGTGTTGTGCAGCAGGTTCTTGAGAAGAGAAGATTCGAGAAACCAATCAATGGCATCCTCATCACAAAAAGCACATTTATTTTCCTTCCACAGGAACATTCACTGATGTTCTAAGGTAAAGAAAACAAACATTAGTAGTACATGTAGTGTGAGAAATAGCAAGGACACAGAAAATAACAGCTGCAGCAGGAGCTTCTTTTGAGCTTATTAATATATTGAAATGATCACCTCTCCATGATCTGGCTCTGTTGAAATTTAATTTCAAAAGAGTTAAAATTAATATTAATGACAAAAATTGACAAATCTCCTTTGCACTTGCAATGAATTTAATCAGATTTTAGGGCTATAAAAGTGCAATTCCTTTGAAATGATTTTTTAGCTGTTCTCACATCCTCCTAATGTAATTATGGCAGGAGTCAGGGAATGCAAAATAATGTTCCTGAAGCTGGCTGCTTAGTTCGTCTGCTGACTCACACCCCAGGGTTTGATCCTGACCTTGGCAATATCTTGGCGGAGATTATAAATTCTCCCTATCTCCGCGGGACATTCCTTCAGGTTCTCCAGCATCCTCTCCCATCTTATGTCATTGCCTACTACAAACTACCCCTTTTGTGGAGGTGAGAGGCAAAAAGGGGAATTGATGTACATATGTGAGAGGGAGTCAATTGCAGGGCGTGTGACCATGAGAGAGGACAATGGTGGATCTCAGTGGGTCAGGCAGTGGGTCGAAGTGGTAAATCAACATTTCAGTTTGCAAGCTGTTATTGACAGACAAGAGTAAAAAAGGAGTGATATTATGTAGATGAAGGGGGAAAGAAACTGGCGAGGGAGCAGGAGGTGGAGAGACATACTGAGGGAGGGACTATTGGGAGAGAATTTAGGGAGAAAAATAAGAACAGGAGTAGGCAAAATAGAGATGGGAACAGTGGAACCAGATAGAGGTAGGGGGTTACCAAAAATTAGAAAAAGTGATGTTAATGCTGTTAATTTTAAGTCTGTCCAGGAGGAATACGATGTGTTGTTCCTCAAGTTTGTTTATCCTTACGCTAATGATGGATGAGGCCAAGGACAAACATTCCTGTATAGGGAATGATTGGGGAAATTGAAATGGTTGGCTACAGGAAATTGAAGTTCAGACCCACAAGAAGAGCACAGATGCTGAATAAAGCAGTCACCATAATGGCTTTTTACCAGCACAGAGGGGCCACAACGAGTAAGGAGAGAGGGAATGGGACTGATGGGATTGCTCTCATGGGAGTGCTCATAGATCAAATGGTCAGAATATTATTCTCTGGATTATTACAAATAGAAGACTAATGATAGTTCTTACATAACTTATTGACTGGATGGGCACCAGTGAAGGAAACAAAAGGCATTTAACATAGAATATACAACAAAATCAGAACAGTGTGGGCCCTTCAGCCCACAGTGTTGTGCTGACCTACATAAAATGACTCAAAATCAATCTAACCCTTCCCTCCCTCACAGCCTATAACTTTCCATTTTCCTTGCACCCATTTGTTCGAATGACACATGGAATGTAGAACTCTGATTTTGTGGATGACCAGAGAAACCGACCTAGTTGCCACCCAATAGAGATTGATGGGAGATTATGTGAAAGTACTCATGAACTACTTAGCCTTTGTAAGGGAAAATTTGACTTGAAAGTCATCATCTCTTTGTTTCGCTCAAGTCAAGTCAAGTTTATTGTCATCTGATTGTACAAGTACAACTACAACTTGATGAAACGACATTCTCTGGTCCTCGGTGCAAAACATGCAGACACACATTCAGACATAATACACATACAGACAAATAATACATATGCAGGACAAATATTCACATAGACAAATAAATAAATATTGTTTCATGAATATGACAGACTAGAATGGTTAGTGTGAGCAGTTCCTTTGAATATTCAGTATTTGTACTTCTTGTGGAAAGAAACTTTCTCAGCCAGATAGTACTAGCTATGATACTCCCGTATCGCCTTCCTGATGGGAGCAGCTGAAAGATGCAGTGTGGAGGGTGGAAGGGGTCTTGAATGATTTTGTGCATCTTCTTCAGACAAAGATCCCTATAGTTCACGTCGATTGAGGGGGGAGGGAGACTCCATTGATCCTCTCTGCCACTCTTATGGTCCTGTGGATTGACCTCTGATCCATAGGTTATACAGATCACAGGCTTCAATAGAATAAACCAAGTTATGCTGATCTGTGGCTTAATTAGTGGACAACAAGAGGACACTGATTTAAAGGCAGTTGGCAAATACAAGGAAGGTTTGCTCGAGTGCAACAATTTGGAATACACTGCCTGAAAGCATAGTAAAGAAAAGTGTAATAATAACTTTTGAAAGGGAATGAGCAAAGGGGATCAGGTTCAGTGTAGAAAGGCTGCCTGGGTAGCTGGTGTTGGATGGGCTAAGTGGGATGTGTGGTGCAGCTACTTATCACTGGAATGGGGTTCAGAGCTGCACTCTAGCCTACACAGTGGGTGCAGGCCAGAGCTGTGAATTGGCAGATCCTGCTTTATTGACTGGTTGCCCTGTTCCTGCCGTTTCCCTCCTCACCTAAAGCTGGATGTGACGGAAGCTCCTGTTTCCTACTCTTCTTGTTTGTGTGATCAAGCTCATGGGCCAGTTGCCATGGAGAAACGAGAAGGCAATAGGAGAATAAGGAAAATGTTGGATGTTGTAGGAATGTTGTCTTATAAAGAGTTGAAAATAAGAAAACAGAAATGGAAAAGGAGGAAAGGTAATGATGGAAAAACGGAAAGAGAAGATAAACAAAATATAAAAGGGCTACGCTGAACTATATGACTTTAAATATTAATGGAATACATAACCAAATTAAAAGGAAGAAACTACTAAATTTAAATGAATAAATGTATTCCATTAGAAAAAATAACATATAGGTTAAGAAATAATATTGAAATATTCGAACAAGTATAGGAGCCTTACATTAAATACAATAGCGAAAACCTACCGGGGACAAACATTACCTAAGTTGATGGAAGGAGAAGGAAAGAAAAGAATGGACTCAGTAGAATTTCTGGTGTATTTTTGTTGAATGACAACATTGTCTGACTGGCTTAATGCAACCTAGATTGTATACCTAAAATGGATGAGAGGGGGGGGGTGGGGGGGTGGCTTGGGAGGAGGGGTGGGGGAGAAAAAGTCACTGTATATGTGTGAAAAAGAAATAGTGTATATCATGGCTAATGTGATTTATGGTGTGAAAAATAAAAAATTTAAAAAAAAAGAGAAACGAGAAGGCTGTGCTGTCAAACAATGAGAAGGAAAGGCAGCAGCTTCCATCACATCCAAGGAGAGGTGAGGAAAGAGGTTGTAGATCCAGCGTTCTGTCAACACATGGAGCAGCCACTGCCAGCACCAGCAATGACCTGTGAATAATTCATTGATGGAGCCACACTGGGTTCCTGGTACAGCAGTGTTATTACTAATGTATCTCTAATGTAATGACCCTTTGAGCACATTCATAAGATGTCGTCCTGAGCACTTCACAATATGCCAATGTGGATGTTAAGTGGGCAAAGTTAATTTTTGTGGATAATATAATGAAATCCATTTTGGCCAAGTATTCACAGTAACCTTAGTGATGTTGATGTGCAATGGGAAAATAATTTTACTCTGGTTCATTCATTCCATTGAAGACAAATAGAGCATTGGGAGAAAGAATGATAATTGGTACAAAGATTCAAGAAAATAGGAATCAAAAGCCAAATTCAAATTTGAACACATGTTTAATATCTGCATGCTTTGAGGCAGTTTCTTCCCTCCATACCCACTCTTCCTCCACTGCCCACCCATAGGTTCCCTTGGAGAGCCCCTTTCCCAATATCTGTTGGCTCTTTGGAGGTTCATTGTTATTCAAAATTTTGAATGGGGAAATAAAGGTGCAGTCCGCTTTGAATTGGGGCTTTAGATATCTGCCTCAGACCCCAACAAGATGATAAGACAGGTCAGACATCAGTTAGAGAATAGTACTAACCTGAATTGTTTATTTTCACATGCATCAAGCTGTAATGAACAACTAGCAAAAGTCACACTTGCCATGAATTTGATATCAGGTCAATCTATGCATCTCAGGTAAACATTTCTCTTATCAATAGCTCAAGTGGAAAGAGTGCATATGGAATTTTTTATATATTTATTTTGCTCTTATGTCCTGACCATGAGTACGTATTCACTACTGATTTCAAGTTCCAGCTTGAAATGATGATTACCATTGACTTCCAATGGATGCTGCATGACCTGTTGGGTTTCTCCAGCATGTTTGTGTATTGCAAGTTCATGTTTATTGCCACATTTATCAAGGTGGAATCACCAAAATAAAAAGTAGAGAGAGAAAAGATTCATTGCCCATGGAAACAGCACAAACAGCAGTGAGGAAAGCCCAACAACGTTCATGGGAGACGTTCCTTCCATTGTTGGTATCAAGCAGTACAGCAGAGCATTGAAAAGAGTTAAACACCTCAAGGTAGATTTCCCCACATGCGTTCTCACCAACAGTACATCTTGTTGGAAAATCTAATTCAGCCTTCTTCAGCCATGTTGAGCAAAGAATGGCATGGTTTGATTTGCGAGCAGTTGGAGACCCCATACATGGAACCGAAATTAAGATTGAGTACAGAAGTGCAGAGTTACAGAGGGAGTGATCTTAAGCCTGTCAGCTTGAGGAGAGTGTTCTTGGAGAGTGAAAAGACATGACGTCCTGGGAGCTGCTCATAAAATGTGGCTACCATCCAGCACCATTGCTTTCAACCTGTATTTTGCTGTCAGAAACAGAATTTAGGTTTTCTGAGTGTATAACAATAATTTTCCTCTCTTTATCTACCTAAAGAATCAGGAGACAGGCCTGCACGACTGTCTACTGTGATGAAATGCTTTGAGAGGTTGGTCATGGCCAGAATTAACTCGTATCTAAGTAAAGATCTGGACCTACTGCAATTTGCCTATCATTACAATCGCTCACAAAGATTAGCGTATACAGAGCCGTTGTCATACCCACACTCCTGTTTGGCTCCGAATCATGGGTCCTTTAACGGCATCACCTACGGCTCCTAGAACGCTTCCACCAGCGTTGTCTCCGCTCCATCCTCAACATTCATTGGAGCGACTTCATCTCCAACATCGAAGTACTCGAGATGGCAGAGGCTGACAGCATCGAATCCACGCTGCTGAAGATCCAACAGCACTGGGTAGGTCACGTCTCCAGAATGGAGGACCATCGCCTTCCCAAGATTGTGTTATATGGCGAGCTCTCCACTGGCCACCGAGACAGAGGTGCACCAAAGAAGAGGTACAAGGACTGCCTAAAGAAAGCTCTTGGTGCCTGCCACATTGACCACCGCCAGTGGGCTGATATCGCCTCCAACCGTGCATCTTGGCACCTCACAGTTCGATGGGCAGCAACTTCCTTTGAAGAAGACCGCAGAGCCCACCTCACTGACAAAAGACAAAGGAGGAAAAGCCCAACACCCAACCCCAACCAACCCATTTTCCCTTGCAACCGCTGAAACCGTGTCTGCCTGTCCCGCATCGGACTTGTCAGCCACAAACGAGCCTGCAGCTGACGTGGACATTACCCCTCCATAAATCTTCGTCCACGAAGCCAAGCCAAAGAGAAAGAAAAGAAGAGACAATCGCTCCGCAGAAGATGCAATCTCTCTGTCTCTCAACTCAGCCTGGACATCAGCAACATACATCAGGCTATTCTTCATCAACTCAGCTCAGCTGTCAACACCATCATACCCTGCTGGTCAACAAGCTCCAATACTTGGGCCTCTGTACCTCACTTTGCAACTGGATCCTTGACTTTTTCATTGGAAAACCATAGTCAGCATGAATTGGAAATAATGTCTCCTCCTCACTGACAATCAACACATGTGCACTTCAAGGATGCGTGCTTAACCCACTGCTCAGATCGCTCTATGCCTAAGACTGTGTGGTTAGACATCTTCAAATTTGCCAGTGACACCACAGTCATCGGTAAAATCACAGATGGCAACGAGGAAGTGTACAGGAGTGAGGTAGATCAGCTAGTTGAGTGGTGTCACAACAGCTACCTTGTACTTGATGTTAGAAAAAATAGGGAACTGATTGTGGACTTCAGGAAGGGGAAATCAAGAGAATATGAACTACTTCTTATCAAGGAATCGGCAGTGGAAAGGGTTAACACTTCAAATTCCTGGATGTAAACATCTCTGAAGATCTGTCCTGAGGCCCCCATGACAATGCAATCATGGAGAAGGCTCACCAGTATCTACAGTTTGTGGGGAGTTTGAGGAGATTTGGTCTGTCATCAAAGACTTGCAAATTTCTACAGGTGTACCATGGGGAGCATTCTGACTGGTTGCATCACTATCTGGTATGGAGGTGCCAATGCCTAGGACAAGAAAAAATCTACAAGAGTTGTGAACTCAACCAACACCATCATGGGCATAAGTCTTTACTCCATTGAGGACATCTAGAAGAGGCGGTGTCTTAAGAAAGCAGCTTCTACCCTCAAGGATGGTCACCACCCAGGCCATGCCCTCTTTAAACTGCTACCATCAGAAAAGAGGTAGAGGAACAAGCCAAGGTTAACACCCAGCAATACAAAAAACAGCTTCTTCCCATCTGCCATCATATTCCTGAATGGACATTGAACCACAAACACTTTCTCACTTTCTCTTATTTTTGCATTAATTTATTTATGCTTTCAATGTAATTTATAGCAATATTTGCACCTGTGATACTCCTGCAAAACAGTAAAGTTCATGACATGTTCATGACAATAAATTCGGATTTGGATACAGAATTCTCTGATTCTGCATCTGTTGCACAGATCATAATAAAAGTAATTTTAATTCCAAAGACAGATAATAAACTGCAATAATCTCACTCTGAAACCTTCTATTGTGTTTCAAAGATCAACAAAGAAATCGGCAGATGCTGGGGCCTAGTGCAATACGCAAAAGTGCTGGAGAAACACAGCAGGTCATGCAGTCATCATAGAATGTAAAAGGCAGTTGAATTTTTGGGCCCGACCCTTCATCAGGAATGTATTTCATATTTTTGTTTCGCAACCTGTAGTTAATGTCAGTTCCATGAATCTGAAAGATTAATGGCTTAACACATGGTTCTTTATTAATGGATGCTTCAAGAAATAAACATTGAATTGAAGTTTAGCCGATTGAACATGTAGTTCGTTTCTATGGATATTTATGTTGTTAATGAACAGATCAAATGATCTGTGTAATGGGCTTTCACTTACATAGGATTGCCTGTTGCTAAGTGGCAATTGATTGTTGGCAATATAAGGACCCTCATGCGCATCATATGGAAAGGCAAAGGCTCGAGGGTCTTCCTTCATTAGATACATTTCATTGATTAAATTCCAACTTCTGTTATCGACCAAAGTTTAGACTCTAAAAGCGGATTGTAGTGATAAAGTGCTACCACCAGGAGGAGTCAAAGACAGAGTGTGTAGCATCTGGGGAATGCTGTTGCATCTTGGGTGAATTCATGATGGATGCCTCCACGAGGTCTGGTGTGTGTATGTTCTCTCCTTAGTGCTGGGTTGTTTGGTTAATAAATCTAGTTGTTTTAAAAAGAACCCAAGTTTCTTTATTGCAGTAAAAGAAATATCACATGGTAACAGGAGTAGAAGAAACAGCCAAGTTCTGCTGTGCACAGGAGTGAAAGAAAAAAGTGTGCATGGTAACTGTTGATATTAGCAGAGGAAATATGGAGGGTTTAAAAGCTCCTAACATTGTAAATTGGACTGGAAATGTTGACTACGAGTGGAGGCTGTTTAAGCAAATGTTTATGCTTTACCTGCAAGCGATTGGAATCAATAGCCATCTTGATACACAGAAGATTGCAATCCAATTACCATGGCAGGACCTCAAGCTCTAGAGGTTTTCAACACATTTGTTTTTTGCTGAGGTAGAAGACCAGAGGAAATTCGACAAGGTTCTTGGAGATGTTTGATGAACACTGTTCACTAAAGAAAAATGAAACCTTTGAAAGGTGTTTCGCTCATGCATGCAGCTGCAGGGAGAGAGCTCTGATACTATTTTAACAGGTAAAATAAAAAGCAAGAACATACAATTTTGGACCGCTGCAAGATTCAATGATCTATGATCAAATTGTGTTTGGGATTAATGATAAGAAAGTGAAAGAGAGGTTGCTGTGAGAGATAGGGGTTACCTTAGCTGGAGCTGTGAAGATATGCCAGTGAATTAGCTCTGAAGCATGTGAAAAAATTTGGTGATAGTGCAATAGCCAGTGAAAATGAAGGCATAGTCGTAGCCATACTGTCTGGACACACACAAACAAAAAATGAGAGAGAGAGGAACCAACAAAAAGATGGAGAGACATTCAATTGTAATTGATGCAGCACTAAACATGCGCCAAAGCAATGCCCAGCTTATGGGAAAGTCTGTAACAAGTGCAAAGGGCAGAATCACTACACAAAACAATGCTTTTTCAAAGGGAAACTAAACAGAAGTAAAACTGTACACCCTATAGAAGAAACTGCTCTCAGTGATATACTTTGCATGGGCATGGTGATGCAGGAAGTGAACAATGTCGAGCAGGATAAATGGACTGTGTCATTGCGTACAAATGGAATAAATATTCCTTTCAAGTTAGACCAGGAGCAAAGGTCAATTTGATCTGTGAGCATGACATCAGGGCAATGAAGGTAAAGCCATACATCCATGCAAAACCTGTACTGCTCAAAGCCTCCAATGGACAGAGCATCAACATGAAAGGTACATGTAAATTCAAGGTGAAAACTAATGACAGAGCACCACTGCAAATTCACAATAGTCTGAGATGGACATTATTTACTGCTTGGTGACAAAGCATATGGAAATTTAAACCTTGTCACATTATCACTGACCATGCACACAACAGCACCGAGGAAATACTGAATCAATTTCCTGACAACTTCAAGGTGCTTGGAGTTCTAACACTCACCTATAAGATACAGTTAAGAGGTCACACAACCAGTAGTGCATCCCCTAAGGTGGATTCCAGCACCACTAAAAGATGAGCTGAAGCAGGAACCCAACTGAATGACAGTACTAAGGGTCATAAAGAAAGTGGAGGAGCCCACAGAATGGATAAGTTCAATGGTGTATGTCAAAAAGAAGAGCAGTGCATGGACCTAAAAGACTTGAATGCCAATATAAAGAGGGAACATTATTAGATTCCAACCAGGGATGAAATTATAAGTGAAATGGCCAGTCCAAAGTTTTTCACTAAATTGGATGCATCTCAGGGCTTCTGGCAAATAAAACTGCATGAAAATAGTACAAAATACTATACATTTAATACACCATTTGGTCGAATCTCCTGTCTGAGGATGCCTTTTGGAATTTCTTCAGCTCCGGAAAGAGATGCCCAGACCCACTGACAAAAAAAAGGCATATTGAGAGTGATGGGAATAATCAATTTCATTGGCAAATTCATACCAAACCTGTCTTCCAAACAATGTACCTGAGGAAGTTGTAACAGGAAAAATGTGAATTCAAGTGGACAGACAACCACAAGGAAGAATGGAGATAACTGAAGACCATTCTAACTACAGAACCAGTGTTTTTGACCTTCTTTGATGCATCCAGAAGCAAAAATATCTTCAAAAAATACTATAGATGCTGTACTACATCAGGTTATAGGAGAAGATTGAAGGCCAGTAGTGTACGCATCAAGGACGATGACAACATCTGAATGCCGATATGCACAGATCGAGGAAGAATATCTCAGTTTGGCCTATGGACTTGAGAAATTCCACAGTTTTGTGTATGGTCTACCAACATTCATGGCAGAGACAGACCACAAGCGATTAATAGCAATAATCTAGAAAAATCTCAGTGAGATGTCACCGAGAATCCAAAGACTGAGGATGAAGCTACAACGTTATGACTTTGAACTGGTGTACACACCAGGGAAACTTATTATGTTAACTGATGCGTTATCCAGGGCAACGACAGTTTTTTAATATATTTTTTTATTTTTCACACTGTGAACCATATCAACCAAAATACATACAAACATTTCCCTCTTAAATATACACAGTGGCATTTTCTCCCCTATTTTCCCCCCTACCGTCCCTCACCCCTTCCCACCCCCCTCCAAAACCAATAAAAATTCAACATATACAATACAATAAAACAATTAAACAATGTCATCACACAATGAAAATAAAAAAGAAAAATGTGTCATCTACTTTTACACACTGGATCAAATCATTTTGTCTTCTTATCATTTTAGGGGGTGAAGGTCCAAGGCAAGCCGTCTCTATTATGTTCCATGTACGGTTCCCAAATTTGTTCAAATTTTTTCTAATGGAATATATTTATTCATTTCCATGTACCATTGCTGTACTCTCAGACTCTCTTCTGATTTCCAAGTTGACATTATATATTTTTTTGCTACAGCTAAAGCTATCATAATAAATCTTTTTTTGTACTTCATCCAGTTTGAGGCCTAATTCTTTACTACTTATATTACTTAGAAGAAAGATCTCTGGAATTTTTGGTATGTTGTTTTTTGTGATTTTATTTAATATCTGATTTAGATTTTCCCAAAACATTTTCACTTTCTCACATGCCCATATTGCATGTACTTTTGTTCCCGTTTCCTTCTTACAGTGAAAACATCTATCTGGTAATGTTGGATCCATTTTTTTTTTTAACTTTTGGGACATGATATATAACCTGTGTAACCAATTATACTGTATCATGCGTAACCTTGTGTTTATTATATTCTTCATAGTTCCAGAACATGACTTTTCCCATGTTTCATTTTTTTTTATCTTTGTTTAAATCTTTTTCCCACTTTTGTTTGGGTTTATAGCTTATTTCATAATTTTCCTTCTCTTGCAGCTTGATGTACATGTTTGTTATAAATTTTTTAATTATCATTGTGTCTGTAATCACATAATCAAAGCTGCTTCCTTCAGGTAATCTCAGTCTGTTTCCCAATTTGTCCTTTAAGTAGGCTTTCAGTTGATGGTATGCAAACATTGTACCATGAGTTATTACATATTTGTACTTCATTTGTTCAAATGTTAATAATTTATTTCCCAAAAAACAATTTTATATTCTTTTAATTCCTTTTCTCTCCCATTCTCTATAGGTAAGGTTATCTATTGTAAAAGGGATTAGCTGATTTTGCATCAATAATAATTTTGGTATTTGGTAATTTGTTTTTTATTCCTTTCTAATTTAATTTTCTTCCAAATATTGAGTAAATGATGAAATACTGGTGAGCTTTTATTTTGTACCAGTTTTTCATCCCACTTATAAAGTATATGTTCCGGTACCTTCTCCCCTATTTTATCTAGCTCTATCTTAGTCCAATCTGGTTTTTCCCTTGTCCGATAAAAATCTGATAAATACCTTAATTGTGCTGCTCTATAATAATTTTTTAAAGTTTAGTAACTGCAAACCACCTTGGTTATACTTCTCTGTTAATTTATCCAACGCTATCCTCGGTTTCCCCCCTTTCCATAAAAAAATCCTTATTATTCTTTTTAGTTCATTAAAGAATTTCTCTGTTAAGGGAATTGGTAAAGATTGAAATAAATATTGTATCCTTGGGAAGACATTCATTTTAATGCAATTTACCCTCACTATCAACATTAGCGGTAATTCTTTCCAATGTTCTAAGTCTTCCTGCAATTTCTTTATTAGGGGCTGATAATTTAATTTGTGTAAGTGGCTGAAATTATTATCTAACCTAATACCTAGGTATCAGATTGCTTGTGTTTGCCATTTTAAATGATGATTCTTTTTTTGAAATTCTGTATAATCTGCATTACTCATTGGCATCACTTCACTTTTATTAGCATTGATCTTATACCCCAATATTTCTCCATATTCCTTCAATTTCTTATGTAGTTCTTTTATTGATATTTCTGGTTCTGTGAAGTATACTATGATGTCATTTGCAAATAAACTGATTTTATATTCCTTTTTTTTATCCCTTTTATTTTCTGTTCTTATCAGTTCTGCCAATGGATCTATTGCTAAAGCAAACAGTGAGGGAGATGGTGGACATCCCTGCCTAGTTGACCTACTTAATTTAAATTGGTTCAATACTATACATTTACTGTTACTTCCACCAAAAGTCCATTATATAATGCTTTAATCCAATTAATATATTTTTCTGGTAGATTCAACCTCTGTAATATTTTGAATAAATAATTCCATTCTACCCTGTCAAAGGCTTTTTCTACGTCTAAAGCAACAGCCACCGTTGGCTTCTTATTTCCTTGAACTGCATGAATTAGATTAATAAATTTACAGACATTATCTGCTGTTCGCCTTTTCTTAATAAATCCAGTTTGATCTTGTTTTACTATTTTTGGTACACAGTCAGCCAATCTGTTTGATAATAATTTTGATATTATCTTATAAAATCTGAATTAAGTAGGGATATTGCTCTTTTTGATGCTGGTGTCAGTGGATCCATCCCTGTCTTTGATATTACTGTAATTATTGCTGTCTTACATGAATCTGGTAAGTTTTGTGTTTCTTCTATCTGGTTCATTACTTCCAGGAGAGGAGGAATTAATAACTCTTTAAATGTTTTATAGAACTCTATTGGAAATCCATCCTCTCCAGGTGTTTTATTGTTCGGCAGCTTTTTTAATATGTCCTATACTTCCTGTATTTCAAATGGTTTTTATCAGTTTGTTTTGTTCCTCTTCTTGCAATTTCAGCAGTTCAATTTTAGCTAAAAACTCTTCTATTTTATCATCTTTCCCCTCATTCTCAGTTTGGTATAATTGTTCATAAAATTCCTTAAAGTTCTCATTAATCTCCATTGGATTATACATAATTTGTTTGTCCTTTTTCCTTGATGCCAATATATGGTATCAAAGGTCAGACTCGGGGTCGGAGGAGACAGTGAGTCAGTGCCTGGTGTCGGGTGAGAGGAGGAGGATGTCAAGAGACAGCATCAGAGGGTGAGTGGAATAAATAGCTGGACTTACCAGGGCTTGGGCTCAGAAAGGTCATACTCGGGGTCGGAGGAGACAGTGAGTCAGTGCCTGGTGTCAGGTGAGAGGAGGAGGAGCCAAGAGAAAGCATCAGAGGGTGAGTAGAATAAATAGCTGGACTTACTAATTTGGCTAGTCCAATCTTTATGTTAATTTGAGCTGGGAGTCGAAGGAGGAGAAGCTCAGAGAGAGTGACGTGGAGGTAAGCAGTTAAATACAAGGGCTTACTGGGGCTTGGGCCTACTCAAATCGGGCTGGGAGTCTGAGGAGGCGGCAGCTGGAGTTTGAGCTGTGAGTCAGAGGAGTAGGAGCTTGGAGAGAGTGACTGGGTTAATTGGTCAAGGTTAATTGGTCAAGGGGCCAGTAAAAGGAGTAAAAGGGGAGGGAGCGGCCAGTGAGGAGCGGCACACTGAGTGAGTGGGGCACTGAAGGAGTGGGACTTCCAGCCTTTGGCTCAACAGGCTTAGGTAAAAGCAGGTGAGGAGAAAGGTAAGTGGCATTATTTTAGCTCAGTCATGCCTATGGGGTTAGTGCTTTGTACTGGATGTCAGATGTGGGAACCGTGGGTGAGTCCCACCCTCCCAAATAGCCACATCTGCGTCAGGTGCACCGAGATGCAGTTCCTTAAGGACTGAGTTGGGGAACTGGAGCTGCAACTTGAGGACCTACAGCTGGTAAGGGAGAGTGAGGAGTTAATAGATTCAACTTTCAGGGACATAGTTACCCCAAGACCAGATGTGTCAGGTAATTGGATAACTGTCAGGGGAGGGAAGAAAAATACCAGGAAAATGGAGAGCACACCTGTGAATATCCCTCTCAGTAACAGGTATATTTTGGTGGATGCTGTTGAGGGAGATGACCTGACAGAAGCTGGCAGCTGTGACCAGGTCGCTGGCACTGAGCCTGGCATGGTGGACCAAAAGGTAAAGAGGAATGCAGTGGTCATTGGGGACTCCATTGTCAGAAATACAGACAGGAGATTCTGTGAGCCAGATAGGTCTGCCCGCATGGTGTGCTGCCTCCCTGGTGCAAGGGTGCGGGATATCTCAAATTGGGTCCAGGGTATTCTAAAAGGGGAAGGCGAACAGCCTGAAGTCTTGGTACATGTGGGTACCAATGACATAAATAAAAAGGAGGAAGTACTGAAAAAGGATTACAGAGAGCTAGGATAGAAACTAAGAAATAGGACAGTCAGGGTGGTGATCTCTGGTTTGCTACCTGTGCCAAGTGCAACTGAGGACAAAAATGGAAGGTTAAAAAAAATGAATGTGTGGCTGAGGGGCTGGTGTAAAGGACAAGGTTTTGGCTTCTTGGATCATTGTGATCACTTTTGGGGAAGGCATGAACTCTACAAGAAGAATGGGTTACACCTAAACCCAAAAGAGGTCAATATATTGGCAGTTAGGCTTGGTACAGCCATTGGGTGTGGTTTAAACTAATTTGGCAGGGGGGTGGGAACCTGTATGATAGGGCAAAGGACATGAAAGTTAAAACAGGAAAAGTTAGGTTAGGCAGCGAAAGTAAAAAATCAGAAAGAGCAAGGAGGGTGAAAAAAGCAAATCTGAAGGCTTTATATCTTAATGCAAGAAGAATTTGGAACAAGGTAGATGAATTAGCTGTGGAAATTGAGATAAACAAATATGATTTGATTGGGATTACAGAAACATGGCTGCAGGGTGGGCAAGCCTGGGAACTTAACATCCCAGGGTATACGATATTTAGGAGGGATCGGCAAGAACGAAAAGGGGGTGGGGTAGTACTGATGGTGAGAGAAGGGACCGACACGATTGACAGTAAGGATATCAACTCGGAAGATGCGGAATCTATATGGGTAGAACTGAGGAATAGCAAGGGGCGGAAAATGTTAGTGGGGGTGGTATATAGGCCTCCAAATAGTTGTGTAAATGTGAGGGAAGGGATTAAAAGAGAAATTAGAAAAGCGTGCAATAAGGGAACAGCTGTCATCATGGGAGACTTTAATTTGCATATAGATTGGACTAGCCAAAATTAGTAAAAATACTGAGGAGGAGGAATTCCTTGAATGTTTACGGGACGGTTATCTAGACCAATATGTCGAGGAACCAACTCGGGAGCAGGTCATTTTAGATTGGGTATTATCCAATGATAAGGGGCTAATCAACAATCTTGTTGTACGAGGCCCTTTGGGCGGGAGCGATCACAATATGATCGAATTCTCACTCGACATGGAGAGTGATGAAATTAAAACTGAGACTAAGGTCCTGAATTTAAATAAAGGGAATTATGATGGTATGAGACGGGAGTTGAGTAAGATTGATTGGGTGGTGTTTATGGGGGAGTTGACTGTGGATAGACAATTGAAAGCATTCACAGATCTAATGGAGAAATTGCAAAAATCGTTTATACCAGTTTGGCATAAAAATAAACCAAAAAAGGTGACTCAACCGTGGATAACAAGGGAAATTAGAGACAGCATTAGGTCCAAAGAGAGAGCATATCAATTGGCCAAAAAAAGTACCGCAACCGAAGACTGGGAGCAGTTCAAGATGCAGCAAGGGAGGACAAAGGGATTAATCAAGAGAGCAAAAATAAATTACGAAAGTAAGCTTGCGGCAAATATAAAAACCGACTGCAAAAGCTTTTATAAATATGTCAAGAGGAAAAGATTGGTGAAATCCAGAGTAGGTCCTTTGGAGTAGGAATCAGGGGAATATATAATGGGGAATAAGGAAATGGAAGACCAATTAAATTCTTACTTTAGTTCTGTTTTTACAAGAGAGGATACAAATAACCTCCCAAGGATGTTGGGAAACATAGAGACTAATGCAAGGGAGGAACTGAAAGAAATCAGTATCTCTAAGGACATGGTCTTGGGGAAATTGATGGGATTGAAGGCAGATAAATCCCAAGGGCCTGATAATCTACATCCTAGGGTACTTAAGGAAGTGGCAATTCAGATAGCAGATGTTTTAAGAATTATTTTCCAGAACTCGATAGACTCAGGATCAGTACCCATGGATTGGAGGGAAGCTAATGTTACCCCACTATTTAAAAAGGGGGGTAAAGAAAAAGCGGGGAATTATAGGCCGGTGAGCCTTACATCAGTAGTGGGCAAAATGATGGAATCCATTATTAAGGATGTAATAGCGGAGCATATGACTAGCAGAGAAGGGATCGGACAGAGTCAACATAGATTTACAAAAGGTAAATCGTGCTTGACAAATCTATTGGAATTCTTTGAGATGGTGACAGGTAAAATAGATGGGGGAGAGCCAGTGGATGTGGTGTACCTGGACTTCCAAAAGGCCTTCGATAAGGTCCCACATAAACGACTGGCTTCCAAAATCAAGGCTCATGGGATTGGGGGCAAAGTATTGATGTGGATTGAGAACTGGCTGGCAGGTAGAAGACAGAGAGTTGGGATAAATGGCTCGTTTTCTGAGTGGCAGGCGGTGACCAGTGGGGTGCCACAGGGATTAGTACTGGGACCCCAGCTGTTCACAATTTACATTAATGATCTGGATGAGGGGATTGGATGTAATATCTCCAAATTTGCAGATGACACTAAGCTAGGAGGGGTTGTGTGCACGGAAGAGGGGGTCAGGAAGCTCCAGTGTGATTTGGATAAATTGAGGGACTGGGCAGATACATGGCAAATGCACTACAATGTGGATAAATGTGAGGTTGTCCACTTTGGTAATACAAACCGGAGGGCAGATTACTATTTGAATGGCAATAGATTAAGAGATGGGGAAGTGCAGAGAGACCTAGGGGTACTTGTACACCAGTCTCTGAAGGCAAGCATGCAGGTACAGCAGGCAGTTAAAAAGGCAAATGGTATTTTGGCCTTCATATCAAGAGGGTTTGAGTATAGGAACAAGGATACCTTACTCCAGCAGTACAGGGCCTTGGTGAGACCACACCTGGAGTATTGTATGCAGTTTTGGTCACCTTATCTAAGAAGGATGTTCTTGCAATGGAGGGAGTGCAGAGGCGATTCACCAGGCTGATACTTGGAATGACAGGAATGACTTATGAGGAAAGATTGCGCAAATTGGGATTTTACTCGCTGGAGTTTAGAAGATTGAGAGGGGATCTCATAGAGACATATAAAATTCTGGCAGGACTGGACAGAATGGATGCAGATGGGATGTTTCCAATGATGGGAAAATCCAGAACCTGGGGCCATGGTTTGAGGATAATAGGCAAACCATTTAGGACCGAGATGAGGAGGAATTTCTTTACCCAGAGGGTGGTGAATCTGTGGAATTCATTGTCACAGAGGGCAGTAGAGACAGGTTCATTGAATATATTTAAGAGGGAATTAGATATATTTCTTCAGTATAAGGGTATTAAAGGTTACGGAGAGAAGGCGGGGATTGGGTACTGAACTTTAAGATCAGCCATGATTTGGTTGAATGGCGGAGCAGGCTCGAATGGTCGAATGACCTACTCCTGCTCCTATCTTCTATGTTTGTATGTTTAGTTCTTTTAGCTTGTTCTGTTTTAAGTTGCCAGTCTAATATTTTATGTGTTTTTTCTCCTAGTTCATAATACTTTTGCTTTATTTTCATTATGTTCTTCTCCACCTTATACATTTGTAATTTTTCGTATTTCATTTTTTTGTCTGCCAATTCTCTTTTTGTTATATCAACCCTTGTTGTTAGTTCCTTTTCTGAACTTACTATCTCCTTTTCCAACTGTTCTATTTCTCGATTGTAGTCATTTTTCATCTTAGTTACGTAACCTATTATCTGCCCTCCAATGAAGGCTTTCATTGCATCCCATAATATAAATTTGTCTTTCACTGATTCCGTATTTATTTCAAAGTACATTTTAATTTGGCGTTCAATTAACTCTCTAAATTCCTGCCTTTTAAGTAGCATGGAGTTTAACCTCCATCTATATGTTCTTGGTGGGATGTCCTCCAGTTCTTTTGCTAATAGCAGAGGTGAATGATCAGATAGCAATCTAGCTTTATATTCAGTTTTCCTAATTCTCCCTTGGATATGGGCCGACAACAAAAACATATCAATCTTTGAGTACGTTTTATGCCTACTTGAATAATATGAGTATTTCTTCTCTTTTGGATGCTGTCTCCTCCATATATCTATAAGTTTCATTTCCTGCATTGATTTAACCATATATTTGGCCACTTTATTCTTTTTGCTAGTCTTTTGTCCAGCTTTATCCAACATTGGATCCAAATTAATGTTAAAATCCCCTCCTTTCAATATATTCCCTTGCGTATCTACAATCTTCAAAAATATATCTTGCATAAACTTTTGATTCTCTTCATTAAGTGCATATATATTGAGCAAATTCCAAAATTCTGAATATATCTGACATTTTATCATTACATATCTCCCTGCTGGATCTATTATTTCCTCCTCTATTTTGATTGGTACATTTTTATTAATTAATATAGCTACACCTCTTGCTTTTGAATTATATGATGTTGCCGCTAAGTGCCCTACCCAGTTTCTCTTTAATTTATTAGGTTCCACTTCAGTTAGATGCATTTCCTGCACAAATGCTATGTCTATTTTTTTCTTTTTTTCAGTAAATTTAATAGCCTCTTCCGTTTAATTTGGTTATGTATTCCATTAATATTTATAGTCATATAATTCAACATGGCCATCTCATACCCTGTTTTCACTTCATTTCCGCTTCCTCACCACCACCATCCCCCTTTTCTCCATTTTCATCTCTCAGTTTTGCCTTTTTAAACTCAATGTATGACAACAGATTTAAACTTAAAATACTTCAACAACTCCCAATATTCCCTTAGCCCCAAATATCACCCCCTCTCTGAGTTGCCCCTTATCCCTTGCTGGGCAACCACAACTCTCCTCTCCATTTGGATTGCAAACCCACTCGCAAGCGTCAACTGATTTCGCAGTGACGGTTATTCTCTCCCACCCAAAACCCCTTGAAAAGACTTTTTTAACACCAATAACAAAACTCACCCTGCAACGACACAGAGTGAAGCACACAATGAGAGTTCCACAGAGACAGATGTGAATCTCCATATGAACCTGATCACTGAATATCTATCATGAAATCCATTCAAATCGCAGCTGAAACAGAAAAGGACTCAGTTCAATAGGTCATCAAGAATCTGAATGAAGAATGGCCTAGAGGTGAATGTCAGCCATTCTATTATAATCAGAGCTGAGCTGAATGTTGTCAGTAGGCTTCTACTCAGAGTAGAATTGTCATTCCTCAATCACAGCAACAAGAGGTGCTGAAAAGGGTGCATGAGGGGCACTTTGGAATTGAAAAATGCAAGAGGAGGGCTAGAACTGTTGTTTATTGTTCACAGATAAGTGCTGACATTGACAGGATAGTTTCCAGCTCTGAGACCTGTTTGAAACATCATGCAAAGCAGACAAAGGAACTCATGATAATAACTGATGTATCAGCAGAAACATGCCAGAAGTTGGGACTGATCTGTTCCACATGGATGGAAATAATTACTTGCTAGTTATTGATTATCTATTGAACTATCCAAAGATTGCACTGCTTCCAAGCATGCCTTCTGCTTGGAATATATGAAATCAATCTTTGCAAGACACAGAATTCCTCAAATTGTCTATAGTGACAATAGACCATGCTACAGCTGTAGAGAATTTGCAGAAGAGTATGATTTCTGACATGTGACTTCAATCCTCTGCATCCACAGTCAGAGAAAGGAGTTCACATAGTTTAACAGTTGCTCAAGAAAGCAATAAACAATGGTTTTTGAACTGCCCCTAAACTCACATTTTACTTTAAGCAATCCCTATGCCATAAGTGCTCTGTGATTAGTAAGGGATTTCTTTAGATGGTATGTGAGTGGGAAGAAAAAGTGAAAACCACTGTTTTAATTGTACCTAATTGACTTGTTATGTTCATGGTTTCATAACTCCAAAGGAAATGAGCTAATGACAATATTTCTCAAGCAAAACATTTCAGTAACAAGTGGGTCTAGAGCAGTGGTTCTCAACCTTCCCTTCCCAGTCACATGCCACCTTAAGTAATCCCTTACTAATCACAGAGCACTGATGGCATAGGGATTACTTAGGGGGGCAGTTTGAAAACCACCACACTAGACAGCAGCTTAGATCTGTATCTAGCTCTGTTGAGTTACAGAGCTTTGCCACTTTAACATGGCATGTCACCCACTGAGCTTCTAATGGGATATAGATTATGCACCATACTTCTCTACTCTGGAGACCCAAACAAGAGTTGAGATGTTAAACGGAAACAAAAGCATCTGGCGGGGAGACAAAAGGCAAATATGACAAGTCAGGGAGAAATTTGAGGCCACTGGTTCAACATGACACAGTGAGACTCAGAGATTCCAACACTTGGGACAAACAGGCTACAGTTCTGGGAAATTAAATCTAAGATCCTACACTGTCAGAACAGAGAAGGGTCAAATACTGAGGAGGAATCGAAGGACCCCACTGAAAATGCCAGAGATACTGTAGGAACAGATAAATGAAGAGGATTCAGCCTGCACAGCAACAGAGGAAGCACCACCCATGTTAGACCGTAGTGGACCAGCAGAGCCAACAAAGCACCTGTGTTAAGATGATCCACACGAGTTGTCAAAGCACCTGACAGAGTGAATCTGTAAAATAAAAAGAAATGCACACTTAAATGTTTGTGATGCTGTTGTTCATGTTATGTTTGTGTTGAACTTTAAATTGAAAGAATACTGTATCAATTTGTCAGGTTTGATTAAACATCTCAAG
Organism: Narcine bancroftii; assembly: GCF_036971445.1. Classification (NCBI taxonomy): domain Eukaryota; kingdom Metazoa; phylum Chordata; class Chondrichthyes; order Torpediniformes; family Narcinidae; genus Narcine; species Narcine bancroftii. The sequence goes on along the minus strand of NC_091474.1, from coordinate 139,637,491 downwards.
GAAAGGGGATGTAGTGATAGAGTACTACCACCAGGAGGAGACGGAAATGGAATATGTATCATCTGGGGAATGCTGTTGCCTCTTGGGTAGATTCAAGATGGATGTTTCCACATGAGGTCTGGTCATGTTTTCACATGAGGTCTGGTCTGTGTATGTTATGTCCTTAGTGCTGATTGTTTTAAAATAAAAAGAACCCAAGCTTCTTTATTGTAATAAAAGAAATACTCCATGAATAGCATATTATCAGTGTGAGGAGCCAGCATTGATTTGGAGTGTGGTGGTTGTTACGGGGTATGTTAGTATGGTTATGGATAAACATGTCTTTAAAAGAGATAGATTGTGGAGGTTCAGTTCACAAAAGACATCTTATTTAAAATGCAAGAGCTTTGCTGAAGCTAAATGTTAAGGCTCTGGCTGATTTTACAGATGAAATGAAGAATGCTGATCTATTATGTATAGGCAATAAAGTCCAGGCTCAGAGATACTGATAAGATACTTTTAAAGATTGGGTTTGGTGCTTTGGGAGAGGTTTTTGGGTTTTTTACAAGCAGAGAGAGAGAGGGAGGGAGAGAGAGAGAGAGAGAGTGAGAGAGAGGGAGGGAGAGGGAGAGAGAGAGAGAGAGAGAGGGAGGGAGGGAGAGAGAGAGAAGTCTGTTCCACAGTAGCAGTTAAAGCTGGAGGTTTGTTGAAAGATGCTATTTTGAAGATGGTTTGTGGGTTCTGAGTTCAGCCTGTTCAAAGCCCTTGTAGTCCTTACAAGAGGAAATGGCTGGCTAGAATGTTTCTCCTGAAATAAGGAACAAGAGGAACTCTGTGGTGACCTGTATTACAAACCCAGAGGGCCCCAAAATGCAGCAGCAATAAAAATTCACCAAGAAAAAAGGTTACTTAAACAAATGTTGCTTTTAATTATCTTTAAACATGAAAACAGGATCAAACATTATCTTATTACTATTAATTTAACTTAACCTCCTTTTAATTCTAAGCACACATGTATTTAATGTGTGTATAAGTTCAAAAAAAGTTATTTGATTCATAGTCCAATCTCACTTCTCACTTCTCCAAGTTCACCGGTATCAGGCAATTCTTATACTGTGCACAGAATGTAACATTTATGAATTTCACCAGGCCTTGGTGCTTGAAAGGTAAATAGTTACTGCTCAGGAAAGTCCTTGTTGGTTTTCAGAGAGAGATTTGTTGTTCATTGGACACAAACTGATTCTTTCTAATCTGCCACGTCAGTGTCTTGCTGGAGAAACTTGCCCATCAGGGTTCTCCAGATGATAACCTCTTTCTTTCATGTTACCACAGAGTTCCTTTTGTTTCTCTTATTTGAAGTGAAACATTAGGCTGCCTGTCCTCTCCTCTTGTATGGACAACAAGGGCTTTGACCAGGCTGAACCAAGAACTCACAACCCATCTTCAAAATTGGGTTTTTCCCACAAGCTTTCCAGCTTGTCCTGTTCCAGTCCCAGCTGCTACTGCTGCTGCTGAACTGTAGAACTGAACTCCCTCTCTTTCTCTCATACCCCCAGTGAAAAACTTGTTTGGCTCTCCCTGCTTGCAAAACTACATGACCCTCTTAGAACAGCAAACTGCATTCAGACGACCTGCAGCTCCAAACCTAATCCTCCGAGTTCTTTCATCTGTTGCTTTCCAAAGCAACAATCCATTAGTAAAGTCCCTATAGGCACTCCACAAAGTTTTTTGTAAAAGCATTCAGAGCCTGAACTGTCTGGCTTGAGCAGAGCTCCGGCATTTTAAATAAGATCTGTTTTGAAGTGTTTATATGTGACCTGAACTAAAAAAAAAACCTGTCACCATTTATCTCCTTTAAAACATTTTATACAATTTAAGATACAACATATTCTGTCTAGGTTATCATTTTGAAAACCTATGATGGGACAAGTTTCTTCAGCAAGACACTGAAGTGACCGATTTGAGGAAATCAGTTTGTGTGTGTCCAACGAGCAACACATTTCTCTCTGATACCAACAAGAGCGGTAACCATTTAACATTAAGCACCTGAGCCTGGTGAAGATTCATAAATGTTAAATTCTGTGCACAGTATGAGAATTGCCTGATACCAGTGAACTTGGAGAAGTGAAAAGTGAATGATTGGACAGTGAAACAAAGAACTTTACTGAACTATACATATTACATACACATGTGCTTAGAATTAAAAGGGGGTTAAGTTAGGTTAAGTTAATAGTAATAAGTTTAAGTTTGATCTTGTTACCACGTTTAAAGAAAATTAAAAGCAACTTTTGTTTCCATTGTCCTGGTGAATTTCTATTGCGGCTGGGTTTGGAGTCCTATGGATTTTTAACAAGGTCCACTGCAAAGGTGAATGCTGAAACATTTTTTTTGCAATTGATATGTTAGGATATTGGGTCGGAGCAGGGGGTGGTGAGGAAGAACTCATCAGCCAGTTAGGATTGTGAGTAAAAACACAATGCTGGAGAATCTCAGCAGGTCAAACTAGTGTCCTTTACATAACAAAGATACATAACCAATGTTTTGGGCTTGAACCTTTGATGAAGGGTTCAAGCCCAAAATGTTGGTGATATATCTTCATCTTTGCTACATAAAGGACACGGACCTGCTGTGTTTCTCCAGCGTGGTGTTTTTATTTCAATCATGGTGTCTGCAGACTTTTGTGTTTTACTTCCAGTTAACATTGTTAATTGGTTCAACAAACCTTTCCTGATTTGCTTAGAAATCCTTTGGTCTCATGTGTTAATGTGATTGAAGACTGTGAGCAGGTTGCTTGGTCACTACTGCCTCGGGATCATGTAGATTCTTGATTGGCACTTTTGTTTGTTAGCATGCAAATAGTTTGTGTCTACAAACACATGGGGCTTTCAATGTGATTCATTTCCACTTCCAAATTCTGGCCTAGAATTTACTATATGAATGTATCCTGTAGTCCAGTTGTTGCTCAGAAGAGATCCCTGAGTAGATTAATAAAATTGTACATAACATTGTCAAGGGCTCTTGTACATTATTATGATATCATTGGTTCAGTTAGGAGTATACTTCAGGAATTAGCAATTATCTAGGCTGACAGCCTAGTGCATTATTGGTGAAATACTCCAACTCTAATGCTCTCTCCTTCAGATAAGATTTTAGAGTAAAATTCTGGCAGCCAAATTTCAATGTTTTAAATGGGCATTAATGACACAAAATTAATAGGACATTCTACATATTTGAACAGCTTTCCTGCCATGAATTTTTTTTTGCTCTGAGATCTTGCTCACTGTAGAAGGAATGTGGATTTTGTTTACAGATCAGCAGTTGCTGCCTTTCCAAATCATTTGTTGAATTTAGATCTCAAGGAGACAAAATTCACCTGATTCTCTGAAGAAGAATAAGTCTTGGAAGTCAGGAGGCTGGGGGTTTTAAATTGACAGAAGGAATGATTATGATGTTGGTAGCAGGATGGGAGGGGCCTGTAAATATTAAAACATTCTGTTTTTGATTCTTAGTTAATTTTTGAGCCTATCTCTTTAAGACATTATTTTTTGTAGTGTTATCATATTGACAATGATGTAGTATGTCATAATATCCACCCAGACGAACAGCTTGCTTTTTTTCCTACAAGATGTGATGAAAGCGTGAGCATGAGAAATCTTTCTTTGAATTTTTGAATCTCTAGATATTTTTGTGTCTCTGTATATCTATCATACAGTGAATGTTTTGTAATTCACCATTATGAAAGTCTTGTTGCGAATCTATGCAAGATGTTTATCTGTTGTATCAATGAATTAAAACTACAAAAAGTAACAGCCACAGGGTTTGATTTTACTGAACTCAAAAGATCGAAAATTGGGATATCGCAGCTCATGCTTTGGAAGATGATACTTTGAAATTAAGATATAGTAGAACAAGGAAAGTGTTGTCTATTGGGCCAAGCCTATCTAATCTCTCCCCATTACTCAAGCCCCCTGTCTCAGCACTTTCAAAGTCCTGGGGGTTTATTTTACCTTCCAGCAAGTTTTGCATGTGAACCTGTAAGATGAGGATTGAATGGCCTGGTGTCAGGGTGGCCTTACTGGTCAGCTGGCCTCCTATTTGAACACCCATTGTAGAGGGAAATAGAGTTGTCTTAACATGACTAACAGGCAATGGAAGAAGTAAGTACTTGGGCAAATCTTATGGGAAGAGGGGAGGCCATGGGAACCTGGTGTTAATGTTAAAATTGGATCAGCTCCTATCTTTCTGAACACTGGAGGAAGCTGAGGGCACCAATTTGTTTACTCCTGCTCCAATTCATGTACTCGTATGAATGGAGGTTCAGATCAATGTTTAAATCCAATCAGACACCCAATGATGCAGTGGGAAATTTGATTTCTGTAAAATATCACACCCCACTCCTACTGCTGACAAATGGGTCATTCCTGTATCTCGTGTGAGCAGTTAAAATGGTTGTCGGCAGCCTGCCAGATGTACTAGGCTAATATAGTGCTGTATCCTATTACCACTGCCCTGGGTCAGTAAAATTCATTTATCTGAAAAAGTGACTTCAAAGATCTTGACTTCCTCAGTGGACTGATTGGTTTGTGACTTGCTGCTTATACCAGATTTATGATTGATAATTGAACTGGATGGAAGCAAATGGGTTGCCAAAAGATGTAAGTGTCATTCAAAATTACTTTTGAGTCTGAACTTTCATAGAAGGTATAATACCCATTTTTAAGCTGCTTCTGCTAGTACTGGTGGAGTCATTTTGGTGGGAGATTGAAGTATTTTTGCAGTTGCTGCTGGTTGTCTGATCATATAAACTTATTTGGTTCACCTCAACTTGGACTGATTTATACTTTTCTTGTCAGAATTAGGATTTATTGACATGAACAAATCATGAAATTTGGTGTTATAATATCATGGCCTATCTTACACGAAATACCAGGCTGCTAAACTAAACCTATTTTTAAAAAATGCTTATTTAAACTTCTGGGCCAGTAAACTGTTCCCTTTCCTGTTTTGAACACAATCTCTAAGGTCTCAGTAGTTGCATGCACTATATGGGGCTATGCAGTTATCGGAGATCCTGCGCAAGTGAGCAGGTTAAACCCTTCCATTCCCCAACCAAAGTAACCCCACAAATCAAATATTTCAGAGTTCAACTATGGAAAATGCATTATTTATTATTATATTGTGATGTACAATATTTGAATAATAATATTTCCAGGTCTTCATTTTATTTGTAAAACTTAACCATGCTAATGCTTAAGTAAATCAGGATTATTTCAAACCTTGAAAAAGGTTTCAATTAGTTATTTTGTGCTGATGGTAAGAGTCATCTGGGAACTATATGGGGCTATAAACGACTCCAGGCCACACACCCTGATGGACTGATTATTATCGCTGGGGATTTCAACCAGGTGAACCTCAAGTCAGGGCCTCTTAAATTCCATCAGTATGTGGACTTTGTTATGAGAGGGGCCTACGCATTGGACCTTGTGTATACGAACATTTCCGACACGTATGGAGTGGAGCCTTGCCCCCACCTCGGATACTCAGACCACTTCTCTGAAATGCTGATCCCAGCATAGAGACCACTCATCAGATGCTCCAGACCAGTTCTGAAGCAGGTTAAAACCTGGCCTGCGGGAGCCATTCATGAACTTCAAGACTGTTTTAAGCACATTGACTGGCACTTGTTCAAGGAATCAGCAACTGGTCTGCATCAATCTGGAGGAGTATATGGCATCAGTTACCAGCTACATTAGTAAGTGTTCTGATGATGTCACAGTGCCCAAGACCATCATAACCTGCTCTCATCAGAAGCCATGGATGACTGTGGAGATGTGTGTAAAAGGTAAAGATTCCATTATTGTAACGTGATGGAATATTTAGAATGTAGCATACATGAATTTTTTTAACTTTGTCTACCATAAGGAAGACAGAGAATCACCACTTTGTCCAGTGCTCCTCACAGAAATGAGGCCCCAGCGAGGATCAAACTCACAACCGCTGGTTTACAAGGCCAGTGCTCTAACCATTGAACTATTGGAGCCTCTGTGCTGCTCAGGAACTGAAATGTTGCCTTCAGAGTGGACAACAAATTAGCCCTAGCTATTGCAAGAGCCAAGATGTCTAAGGCCATCAAGGAAGCAAAGCATCTGCATGCCCAGCATGTTCATAATCACTTCCTGGATAGTACAGACACACATGTGGAAGGGTATCCAAGATATCACCAACCACATGACTACACCATCTACCTGTGCTGGTGATGCCTCCCTCCCAGATTCATGAGCAACTTCTATGAGTGTTTTGAGGCGAAAAACAATGTTGCAGCCAAGAAGACCACTTCTCCTCCAGATGATCAAGAGCTTTGTCTTGCTGTGGCTGATGTGAAGAGAGAGTTAGGCAAGGTCAACCCATGGAAAGCTGCTGGACCAAATAATAATCCTGACAGAGTGCTCAGGGGATGTGCGGCTCAGCTGGCAGATATTCTCACCTACATTTTTAGCATCTCTCTGAGAAGCGCTGTGGTCCCAACATGCTTCAAAGCTGCCACCACTGTCCCTGTGCTAAAGAAGTTGCCTGTGTCCTGTCTCAATGACTACTTCCCTATGGTATTCATATCCATCATCATGAAGTGCTGTGAGAGGCTCGTCATGGGGCACATCAAGCTCCTGCTGCCCCTGTCACTGGACCCCCTGCAGTTCACATATAGACCCAACTGCTCTATGGACGATGCCATCGTCACCACCCTCTATCTAGCCCTCACTCACCTGGAAAACAAGGACTTGTATATTCGAATGCTGTTTATTGACTTCACTTCGGCATTCAACACAATCATATCTCAGGACCTGATAAGGAGGTTGAGCGAAATGGATCTTAACACCTCCCTCTGCAATTGGATTTTTGATTTCCTGTCGGGGAGACCTCAGGCAGTCTGGATCAGAAATAGCATGTCCAAGACCATCACATTGAGCCCGGGCCAGGGCTGTATGCTTAGTCCACTACTGTTCACTCTGCTGACACATGATTGTGCAGCTAAACCACATCATCAAGTTTGCTGACAACATTACTGTGGTGGGCCTGATTAGTAAGAATGATGAGTCAGTGGACAGAGATGAGGTTCATTCGCTAATGGACTGGTGCAACCTATATATGAACATTAATAAAACAAAAAATATGGTTGTCAATATCAGGAGAGCCCAGGGACTCTATGCTCTGCTGACCATTGACGGCTCCATCGTTGAGGTCATCAAGAGTATCAAGTTCCTTGGAGAACACTTGATGGAGAATCTCACCTGCTCCCTTAACACCAGCTCCATAGCCAAGAAAGCCCAGCAGCGCCTCTACTTCCTGTGAAGGCTGAGTAAAGTTCATCTCCTATCCTCCATCCTCACTACATTCTACAGAGGATGTATCGAGGGCATCCTGTGCAACTGTATCATCATCTGGTTTGGAAGCTGTACCACCTTGGACAGCACGACTCTGCAGAGGATAGTAAAGTCAGTGGAAAAGATAATTGGAGGCTCTCTTCCTACTATGAAGGACATCTACAACACTCGATGCAGACAAAAGGTGATAAACATAGTGAAGGACCCCTCACACCCCTCATGTAAACTGTTCTCCCTTTTGCCATCTGGTAGGAGGTACCGCAGCACTCGAGGCCTTATATCCAGAATGGGCATCAGGTTACCCCCCCCCCCAAGCTGTCAGACTCCTGAATTCCCAGAACATATGTGGATAGGGTACAGTGGACAGTTACTGTATTCGTCTTAATATTTTAAATGTGTTTAACTTCTATTTTAACTTATATTGATGTAAATATGCTCCATGAACCTTGAGAAACGCTATCTTGTCTTTACAGTTCGGGCATGGTATGAATGATAAATAAAGGTGATAACTTGATTAGTTTGCTTTGGGACTTCGAGCACCACAACTAGGTGTAAATGAGGGTGACAGCTTTTCTTTTTCAATATTTTTATTGAAATTGAAATTCACATAAAAAATACAGAGCACATGAGAATACATATTAAAAGTCAAAAAATGGAAAAGTACAGAATACACTACACTCAAAATTCCATCCACAGTACCCCGCATCCTTAATCAAACTGTTTATATTATAGTAATATTTTATTATAAAAAGAAAATCTAATATCACTACCAAAACCAAAGTTGTTTGGCAAAGAAAAAATTAAAAAATTCCCTATGGCAGTAATAAATTGCCCTATTTGCCAATATAGCCAAAATCTCTGCATAAAACCACATTTTAGTAAAAAAAAGATTGAATAAATAAAGCTGATTTATTCAGAGTGGTAGGTTTAGAAGATGAGTCCACATTCAGATCTAACCATCAATTAAAATCTCCTAATGAATACAGGCTCAGATCAGGCAGGGATGGGAAAAAAATTTCAAAAAAATCCAGGGATATCCACATTCGGAACCTAAACATTAGCAAATTCTATCAACTTATATAGTTTCCATGTCCCAATAACAGAGTGGCCATTTGTATCTGACACAAAATTGTGTTGAACAAATGGAATTGTATGGTCTATAATAATCAATACCACTCTCGATTTAGCCTAAGACAAAGAATTAAAATGCAACCCATTCCATCTTCTAAAAAGATGTGTGTTGTCACTATTGTGTACATGTGTTTCTTGCCAATATATAATTGGGATCTTAAATTTTTTAATGTAAGCAAAAACCTTATTTCATTTTATAGGATGATTCAAACCTTTAACATTAAAAATAAATAAGTTAATAATTTGATTCATTTTAACTGTTTAAAAAAAAAGAGACTGGCAATTAAGTGGCTTGTTCCAGTTACAATGAACAGGCATTGAAAGTAAGATAACTGAAAACAGATGTGATTTTTCAGAGCCAAAACAGCTTCCATAATACAGACAGAATACTACTAACTAAATTTCCCATGCCAAAAATTTCCTGCTGGGAAAACTCCAATATTATAATGAATATTTTCCAGACAAGATAAAACACAATTACTGCAGCTCATTGCCAAGGACAGAAATTGAGAAAGGAAAGAGTTGTAAAACACGAGGTCAGTCTCTGCCAGCTTTTACAGAGAGAGCATCTCTGTGAGGCTCTGGGCAGATAACTCATAATTCTGCAGAATAAAGGAAATCTGACCAAGACTAAAGTTTGGGTTATAAGTCATTTCGTACTGTCCACTGAAAGAACCAGAATCCACAAAATAAAGATAATCCATTATGTTTTCACAATATTAATAATGCACATTAATCATTATTAACAAGGGAAAGACCTTAAAGTATAGACTACATAAATATTAAAATATTAATTTATGTAGTTAAATCAGAATCAAAGAGCCTAACATTTTATAAGCTAATTGACTGAAATAATATAGATGTCATAAAAATAATTCTTATCAATATGTATAAGCACTTAATGCATTAAGTTATTAAGATCTTTCTCTATTGGTTAAACACTAAAAGAATCATGAAGTGAAACATCTTCAGAGAATTAGAGAAACATTTATTCAGAGAGATAATAGATGGCTGATCTTCCAAATGTTTTTGGGGTTCTTCGATAGAATTGAACCAATTCTTAGAATTGTCCTTCAGCCTGATCTGAAGACATGTTGAAAAAATCAGAGAAGGCTTAACACCTTGATTGTAAAATTTTGACATGATCTTATATTTAACATATTCACTCATAACCTTGGGAGAAATTTTTTTTCGATAATCCAAATCTTCTGATCTTTGTAGTTGATCATTCCTCTGCGATGAGATTCATTTATTGAAAGTTCTTTAGTTTGAAATTCATGAGAAGATCGTAGAACTGATAGAGGTCTCTAACCCGGTAGCTGGTTTAGGAGCGAACAATCTGTGTGCATGATCTATCACAGGGAGAGTCAGTAAAATTTTAGGTCCAAACAATTCTGACAGAAAACCTGTAAAGAATTTAATAGGTTTTCCATCCTTAGTTGATTCTTCCATGTCCATAATTCATAGGTTATTTCTTCTGCTTCTGTTTTGAGGTTAATTATCTTCTGCTTAAAAAGTTTGATAACTTTTTACAAAAGTTTTGCATATCATCCACTCTTCCATCCAAAACCTTCACAATAGCTTCATTATCTTGAATATGTTTATCATGTTCTTCTAAGGTTTTTGGAAAATAATCTAATTTTGCATTCAATTGCTTAAATTCATTTTTGAATTGTTTCAATTCATCAGATAATTCTTTTCTATGTTTTCAAAGCAATTTCATGATAGATTCCAAAGACACAGGAAAGTCCTATTCTTTTCTAGCACCTTTAGCATTCCTTGTAATCATATTGAAGACAGTTACAGTCATTAATCCAGATAAATTCAGTAAGCAATGTGAAGTTTAGGAATAAGGACAAAAAAAAATTGGAAACAGTAAGGTAAGTTGAAGCAACTTCAAAAAGCTGCTACTCCATCAACGGCCAGCAGGAAGTCCAAGGGTGATAGCTAAAATAGCTTCAGATAGTCTGCCAGAATTTAAGAAAAAGGAATCCTTCATTGGACAATGTCAAGGCATCAGTCATACTGTAGTTACAGAACACATCTGAGAGTGAATGTTCAGAGACATTCCCTTGTCCTCTTTTTGCCCTTGACAAGGGAAAAATCTTTCTGCTTGTTATTACCTTTCAGAACTTTTGTTCTACTTCTACAGAAAATGTTTATAAAATGGGCAACTGTAAAATTTGTTTCCAGAACATGTTTGTTGGAAGCCACCGGTGCAGAACTGCGTGCAAGTGAAATGCAAGTTTGTGGTGGGGCATGCTAGAGGCCATTTTCATTTAAGGGTCAGCAACTAAATGATGGGGCCAATACAGAGATCCCAGTTCAGAATGAAATCAAGCAAAGCTGTGTCATCATATACCAAACCTCTTATTTCAGCATTCCTGCTATATCACCGTATCTTATCTCCAACCATCTTCCCACTCGAGCTAATCCGCAGGACACAAGGGAAGATGTTTGACCATTATCACAACAGGCAAATCAATATCAGTATCTTTTTTAAAGATCTTGAGTGAGGCTCCACTTCTTTGGCTTGGCTTCGCGGACGAAGATTTATGGAGCGGGTAAATGTCCACGTCAGCTGCAGGCTCGTTTGTGGCTGACAAGTCCGATGCGGGACAGGCAGACACGGTTGCAGCGGCTGCAGGGGAAAATTGGTGGGTTGGGGTTGGGTGTTGGGCTTTTCCTCCTTTGCCTTTTGTCAGTGAGGTGGGCCCTGCGGTCTTCTTCAAAGGAGGTTGCTGCCCGCCAAACTGTGAGGCGCCAAGATGCACGGTTTGAGGCGATATCAGCCCACTGGCGGTGGTCAATGTGGCAGGCACCAAGAGATTTCTTTAGGCAGTCCTTGTACCTTTTCTTTGGTGCACCTCTGTCACCATGGGTCCTCTACCGGCATCACCTACGGCTCCTAGAACGCTTCCACCAGCGGTGTCTCCGCTCCATCCTCAACATCCATTGCAGCACTTTCATCCCTAACGTCGAAGTACTCGAGATGGCAGAGGTCGACAGCATCGAGTCCACGCTGCTGAAGATCCAGCTGCGCTGGGTGGGTCACGTCTCCAGAATGGAGGACCATCGCCTTCCCAAGATCGTGTTATATGGCGAGCTCTCCACTGGCCACCGAGGCTCCACTAATACTCAACTAACTGCGATGAGCTGGTCAGTGTTCAGATGGCTGACAACAGGTTTTCAGTTCAGGTGCTCAATATCATTGCAGCAAGAGATCAGACTGTGTTATAGAGTGTCTATTTTAATGGTAAGGGAGCAAATTCACTGTCCCCTATGATTTGTAACTTGCTCAATATACCACAGGGCACCAGTCTATCTAAATTGTCTGCTATTCTAGGCTCAACTCTTCTTTAGGTTGGATCATCATTAGATCATTCGCCAGTCACAGATCCTCTTAATGGATATTTTACACATAAGCATGCATTGGGCAAATATTAACTGCATCTGATAGTTCTGGAAACTACAATTATTTGTAGATCTCTCTTATATAAATATATATCATTGAAGTTAAAACAACATTGGAGAATTGCACAGTTCAGTGACTGTTTCATGCATTGCTTGTGATAAATACAAAGAAAATTGGTGCTAGCGAATAAACTATTGTCACTGCTTTGAGTTGCCTGTTCAAATAATTTAATAGGAAAGGGTAAAATATATTTTCTGCTATGTAATTGCTTTTTAATCTATCACATTCAGACTTCAGCATAAAGACACATGTTTTGGTCTGTTTGAGAGTCCAAAATCAATAAGATTCTCTCAAACAACCATAAATTTAATTAATTTCCTTTCCATCCCTAAAGTTTATGTGAAAAATTATTTCTGACATTTCTGCTTTAGTCTACCTCCAGCTGGTGCATGATAAACACCCCAAAATGACATTAACTCAAATTACCTGAACAGAAGTCCAAATTATTTTCCATTTGAAACATTTGTGCTTATAAACTTTTAACTTGATAAATCTCTCGCCAATTATCTCATCCAATAATGTTCCTTCAGATTCAGAATAATAATTGTTTAATCCAGAAAAGTTACCTGTGTGATTAATTGACTGTAATAATTGAATAGAAATTTTCAATCACTTTGAATTCAGAAAGCAAGAAATGCTAAAGATTACCATGCAGGTGATAAATACGATATTGGGAGATGAGACAATGGGGGTCTCATCTTCCATCATCCTGTAGCAGGTATAATGCATATTCTTAGTACAACTCAACAATGTAATACACTACTGCATTATGAGAAATACACAAGTACAAAATCAATAACATAACATAACAATTACAGCACGGAAAGAGGCCATTAGGCCCTTCTAGTCTGCACCAAACCAAACACCCCTCTCTAGTCCCACCTCCCTGCACAATGCCCATAACCCTTCATCTTCTTCTCATCCATATACCTGTCCAACCTTTTCTTAAATAATACAATTGACTCCGCCGCCACTATTTCTCCCGGAAGCTCATTCCACACGTCTACCACTCTCTGAGTAAAGAAGTTCCCCCTCATGTTACCTCTAAACCTCTGCCCCTTAATTCTTAACTCATGTCCTCTTGTTTTAATCTTTCCTCCTCTTAACGGAAATAGTCTATCCACATCCACTCTGTCTATCCCTTTCATAATCTTAAATACTTCTATCAAATCCCCTCTCAACCTTCTACGCTCCAAAGAATAAAGACCTAATCTGTCCAATCTCTCCCTATACTCTAGATGCTTAAACCCAGGTAACATTCTGGTAAACCTTCTCTGCACTCTCTCCACTCTGTTTATATCCTTCCTATAATTAGGCGACCAGAACTGCACACAGAACTCCAAATTAGGCCGCACCAACGTCTTATACAGTCTCAACATCACCTCCCAACTCCTATATTCCATGCAATGATTGATAAAGGCCAGCATACTAAAAGCATTCTTCACCACCCTATTCACGTGAGTTTCTACCTTCAGGGAACGATGTACCGTTACTCCTAAATCTTTCTGCTCTTCTGTATTCATCAATGCTCTCCCATTTACCACATATGTCCTATTCTGATTCTTCTTACCAAAATGAAGCACCTCACACTTTTCTGCCATTTTTCAGCCCACTTTTCTAAGCAGCCCAAATCCCTCTGCAATCCTTGAAAACCTTCTTCATTATCCACTATTCCACCTATCTTAGTATCGTCTGCATATTTACTAATCCAATTTACCACCCCATCATCTAGATCATTAATGTATATAACGAACAACAATGGGCCCAATACAGATCCTTGAGGCACACCACTGGTCACCGGCCTCCAACCTGACAGACAATTATCCACTACCACTCTCTGGCCTCTCCCTTTCAGCCAATGTTCAATCCATTTGACTATCTCAAAATTTATCTGAGATCATAAGATTAAAGAAGGCTAGTATTTTAATGTATTTTCAAATATCTATGATTTTTTTGCTAAATCTAAATTATTTAGGTAAGGTTTATAATAGTCAAATGGAATTAGTAGGCTCATGATATTGGAAGTGAAATTTTGTGCTGAACTTCTTATGGATTGAACATAAAGCTGCTATCTACAGGGAATATTGAGGAGAAGAGAACCCTGAGCACCTCTTAAGCATCCTGGTGCCCTGGTAGGAAGCCACGAAGGAGAACATCAAGAGGTTCTTCTTCATCATGCATTCAGAAAGTTAGACAGAGTCAAAAAGGATTATGTCAACTCCAGACAGGTGCAGCAAGATCTCCTTCCACAGTTGAGGGGAATGGGTGTGATGGAGAAACTCCAAGAGGTGAGGAGCCAGCAAGCAGTGCTCTTCACCTCAGAATCCTCCAAGATATTCTTCCAATCCAAACTTCATTCTAAGGAGCAGGAGGAGGCATGCACACGTTTCTCCCATAGAGCTCATAAGTTGGGGGGGTGGGGTGCGGAGGGGAGCTCTGGGTGCTACAGCCTTAAGGAAGAGGACGTCTCAGGGAAGGGACATCCTTGCACACAGTCATGTTGAGAATCTGATTTGGAAGGGCTGTGGCGTGTATCTAATATAAGCTGAAATATTTTTTTTAAAATAAAGTAACTTAGTTGTGACTTAGTTATTAATCTGAACCACCTTCAGATTAATTGGTGAATTTTATCAAACGTTGATGGGAAGAGATATCTAGTTGTATTTTGATAACTATGTGAAATGAGAAAGTATAGTTACAGGAAAGAATAGATCACTACTTTTGTTTGGAATAGTTTTGTTATTCTTTGGAGAAAATATGCTGAAGGCCTTGAATATTGAAATAAAAGTTGTTAGTGAACTGGTCAAATCTAATGTACAGCTGATATAGGCTTAATTTCTTGGCTTGATCCTCAATGAATTGCCTCACCTTGTGAATATGTAATATCACCCAATGGCACAGAAGCTCAAGATATAAATTCACAAGTGGCACAAAATCAGTTTGGCATCATGCATTTTGCATTGTATCGTAACCTGACAGATTGCGTGTATGATGTGCAAATCAATAAATAGCAAATAATTATTTGCAGAAACTATAGATCAAATAGCCATAATTATTTTTAATCAAAAAAGCAACCTTTACAATTGATGCAGAGGAAAGAATGCTGGATACAGGATACAGGAAGCAGATTGAAAACTTGTCTGAATGGGGTACTAACAACAACCTCTCACTCACTGTCATCAAAACTAAGGAGCTGATTGTAGACGTTAGGAAGGGAAAACAAGGGGCATATGTTCAGTGGGGGAATCAGGGTGGACAGGGTGAGCAAATTTAAATTCCTGTGAGCCACTGTCTTGGAGGAACTTTCCTGGAGCTAACATATTAATGTCATTGTGACAAAAGCATGTCAGCGCCTTTACTTCCTCAAGAGCTTGCTGAGGTACGTTAAGACATCGGAAACCTTGGCAAACATCTGTAGGCATATTGTGGAAAGTGTACTGTCTGGCTGCAAAACAAAACAACCTGGTATGGGGGTGCCCTGGTATGAGGGCAATGGGCACAGCCCAGTACATCACAGACAAAACTCTCCCCACCATTGATAAAATCTGTATGGAATGCTATTGTTGTAAAGCAGCAGCAATCATCTAGGATCCACACCACCCAGGACATACTCTGTTCTCCCTGCTGCCATCAAGAAAAAGGTATAGGTGCCACGAGACTTGTACCACCAGCTTCAGGAACAGTTGCTACCTCTCCAACATCAGACTCAATCAGTGACCCATTTAAAGTCTCTTATTTTCCACATTATTTTATTACTTAATATTTATTTGCACAGTCAGTTTGTTTACATTTTCTCTTTTGTATGTGTATCGTTTTCTTGAGTACAGTTTACAGTTATCAGTAAGTAGAAATTCCACCTGGCCCACAGGAATAAAGAATAGTGTTGTATGTGATATCATATGTACTCTAACAGTAAAGTTGAAGTTTGAACTTTGTTTGGTCGAGAGACCAGAAAGGGAACAGAGATGTGGTATAAATCGTTGAATAATATATTGTCCATTAGATGAAAAGAATTGAGTACTGCCACCAGCAACAGAAACTGAACCTCAGATATCATTTATTTTCTGTGCAACTAAAGCTGTGAATTTCATTTTATATGAAGTTATTATGAAAAGTCTTAATTGTTTTGAAAATGAAAGAAAAATACTGGGAAGAGTTGCCACAATATTGGCTTGTATTTTAGGATTTTTGTTTCTTTCCCATTTTTCCTGAATGTATTGATGTTTTGATATCTGGGTTAAACTTACGAGGAAAAGAAGTATTAAATATTTAGGCCAAAATTATTAATTACACTCATGATTTTTTTCAATGCTATTTACTAATTGAAATGCCAACTCCCAAATTAAACTAAAACTCTGTCACTTGCACATGGTAGATATTCTTCCACCCTCTTCATATTCATGTGTCAATCAAAACATCTCTTAAATCTTACTGCTTTCACCGCTGCCCCTGCACACACCAGTCTCTGTGATAAAATTTTGTCCTGCACATCTTCCTCAAGGTTTCTCACACTCACCTTAAACATGTCTCCTCTAGTGTGTGATGCTTTTACTGTCTTCCCTATCAATGCTTCTCATAATTTCCTCTTTACTGCCTCCGACACAACAACTTCTTCATGGATTGTCACCTTGGAGAACAATGTGCAGTCCTGAGAACATGAGAGTGATGCCATCTGGAGCTATGCTCCTGGTAGGGTCACCCATGGCAGTAAGGTCGAGGGTGACATCTCTGACAAAGAACAATCCAAACAAGTCCTCAACGGTGGAGCAGGTAGACGAAGTTACTCTGAACTCAACGACTGTGAAGGTGGTCGAAGACTGCAACAAATCCATCAGCTCCATTCGTCATGGTTTTTGTACCATTGGAATGAGTTGGTTGATTTGTGAAGGATCATGCGCTTCTTGAAGTGCAGCATCAAGTACACATTAAACAAATACACACACAGGCATCTTTACTCTGTGGCTCAACGGAACGAAGATCATCATCCTTGATTTCGAGGGATGGCCAAGCCGACTTTGCCCAATCACTCCCCAGAATTCATATCCTCTAGTCTAGACAACATCCTGATAAACCTTGTCTGTACCTTTTCAAAAGTCTTCACATCCTTCCTGTAATGAGTTGACCAGAATTGCACACAATGTTCCAAGTGCAATGTAAACGAAAGTTTTAAATGAATGCAACATTACTTCCTTACTTTTATACTCAATAAGCCTAATATTACGCTTACTGGCCCATATCTTTCTTTCTTGTACAAAGATACCACATCAATTATTCTCCAGTTCTCTGGAACTTTTTCTAATTAGTGAGGATGCAAAGATCTTTGTCAAGGACCCAGTAATCTCTTCTCCTGCTTCTTTCAATAACCTGGGATATATCCCAACAGTTCCAGAGGATGTTTAATCTCAAATGTTCTAACACATGAGCATTCTCCACATTATGCTCCCTATGTCCATGTCCTTCACCTTGATAAACACTGATGCAAAGTACTCATTTAGTACCTCGGCCACTTCCTCTTGCTCAAAGCATGTGGTAACCCACTGCTATGCTATGATTGGCTGTTGCTGGCTGGACACAGCTCCCGAGATCGATCCAACCCATGCCCTTTGCATGCTCCCCATTCCACTCTGCCTTGATCAGTCAATGAAGTTGACGGGTGTTCCAGGCTATAGTTAATAAAAACCCATTAGTTTCACAGCTTCAGTCCTTTGTAATTATTGATGGTGCATCAAAGCATAAAATCCGCTTTGACATTTAGGGGTCCTTTCCTCTCCCTAGTCATCCTCTTGATTTTAATATAAGTCTAAAATACCTTATGGTTCTCTTTAACCCTGCCCACCATGGACATTTCATGGTCCCTTTGGCCTTCCTAATATCCTTTCGGCTGTGATGCTCTCCCTGATTTGCAATGCTAAGCCTCCATCTATTACCTCTTTCTCCATCCTGTCTAAAACAATGAAACCCAGGAACAATGAGAAACTAATCCTGTCTCTGTAATGACCACAATACCACAACACGAAATACAGATCCAGGCTCTCATTAATCTGTCTTACCCATAATCCTTGCATTAAAATGGACACACAGGAACCCTTTCATCTTGCCACGACCAATCTCTTGGCCTTCCTTTCAGACTTACTTGCTCTAGCATCCACCATCCCCTCAACTCCTCTACTGCTGTCCTGTTGCCCAGGTCACCACTCCTTTCAACTCCAATTCAAACCCTTCCCAGTAGTACGGTTGAACTCCCCACAAGGATGTTTGTCCCCATCCAGTTCAGGTTCAACATATCCTTCTTATTCAGTTCCCACCTGCCCTGGAAAAGAGTTCAATAAACCAAATACCTGAATCCCTCCCTCCTGTACCAGCTATGCATTAAACTGCACCCCTTCCTATTTTTTGGCTCATTAGCTTGAGGTACTGGTAGTGATGCTGAGATTATAACCCTGGTAAGAGTACAGATGGTAATGTTGTTGCAGCTGTGGGTGACGGCAGCTCTACCTCTGGTCTGGACAAGAGGAGTGGACATGCATTTTTCAGTCCGCCTCAGCATGGTCCTACTGTCCTCTCCAGTCCCATGGTATCATACAGTTGTAGACTAGGTATGGTGGTGTTGTTCTTTTCATGGTGAACTCATGGAGGCCCGTGCCCAAGATGGCATCACCTACATTCAGCACCCCAGGCTCCTCAGGAGTTGCAGACCAGCACAGCACACAAAAGCAGGAGAACACCCACCCAATGAGAGGGAGAAACCTAGGAGAGAACTATTCAGGGTAGACCAGCAAGGAGCCAAATGACTCTCACCAGGCTGCTGGAGACAGGCTGGAATGTACCAAGTATCAGGACCAGGGCTAGTGTGGGTGCCAATGCCAAAATGTCTCGGGTGCTGACAGCTTCCTAATCTTATCGGAATAAGGACCGTTACTTCGATGCCTGGAGCTCGGCTTCACTGCTGGTCGGATGGAAGACCATGCAGCTACAGATGTTCGAGGGGCACTGGAGGCAGCAGAAGCACCAGAGGAGGTGGCAGGATCCACAAACACTTGCCATCTCTGAAGGGACTCTTTTGCTTCTCTTTCTGCACTGGATTCGTTGAGCCCTTTTGTGTGTCTTTATGGACAAACAAAAGTAAGCACATTTTGTTTAGTTGCTTACATGATAGTAAACGAACCTTGAAGTTTGGAAGTCCTCTTTTTAAAAAAAAAATTGCTATCTAGTCCCCTAAAATCATTCCAAAGGACTACATCAAAATGGGAACAGAAATATAAAACCATAGAACATTACAACACATAAACAGGCCCCTTTGGCCCATCTAGTCTGTGCTGAACCATCATTTTTTGTCTAGTCCCATAGGCCCCTGTAGTCCAGAGCCCTCCATGCCTCTCCCATCCATCTACCTGTTCAAATTCTTCTTAAATGTTACAATTGATCCTGCATTCATCACCTCAGCTGGCAGCTCATTCCACACTCTCAGCACTCTCTGTGAGAAGTTCCCCTTCATGATCCCCCTAAATTTTTCCCTTTTTACTCTTAACCCATGTCCTCTGGTTTTTATCTCACCGACCCTGACTGGAAAAAGCCCATCTACATTTACTCTGTTTATCCCCCTCAAATTTTATCAAATCTCCCCTCATTCTTCTACGCTCTGGGGTAAAGTCCTTACATATTTAACCTTTCCCTGTAACTCAGTTCCTGAGGTCTGGGTAACATCTTAGTAAGTCTTCTCTGCACTCCTTTCTACCTTATTGATATCCTTCTTATAGTTAGGTGACCAAAACTGCACACAATACTCCAAATTTGACCTCACAATGTTGTATCCAACTTTACCATAATATCCCTACTCTTGTTCTCAGTACTTTGATTTATAAAGGCCAAGACACCAGAAAGGTCTCTTTAAAACCCTATCCATATGTGACACCACTTTTAGGAAATGATGTATCTGTATTCCCAGAACCCTTTGTTCTACTGCACTCCTCACTGCCCTACCATTCACCGTGTATGTCCTATCTTGATTTGTCCTTCCAAAATGCAACACCTCACACTTTTCTGCATTATATTCTATTTTTTCAGCCCATTTTTACAGCTGGTCCAAATCCCTCTGCAAGCTCTATCCACAATTCCTCCAATCTTAATGTCATCTGCAGACTATTATAGATCATTGATATAGATGACCAACAACAATGACCAGCACCGATCCCAGAGTCACACCGCTAGTCACAATCTTCCAGTCTGAGAAGCAATCATCCACCACTACTCTCTGACTTCTCCCATACACCCATTGTCGAATCGAGCTCACTACTTCATGACTTACCTCCCATGAGAAAAGTTGTCAAAGGCCTTACTAAAGTCCAAGTAGACAACATCTACAATCTTTCCTTCATCAATTTTTCTACTAACCTCCTCGAAAAACGCTACTAGTTTGGTTAAACACAACCTACCACGCATGTTAACTATCCCTAATCAGTTTCTGGATATCCAAATAATTGTATATCCAATCTCTGAGAACATTTTCCCATCATTTACCTATTACTGATATCAGGCTCACTGGCCTATAATTTCCAGGGTTGCCTTTGGAGCCTTTTTTAAACACCTGAATATCATGTGCTATCCAGCATCTCACCAATGGATAAGAACACTTTTCTGCCAGAGCCCCCTACAATTTCTACGCTTGCCTCCCTCAAAGTCTGAGAGAATATCTTGTCAGGTCTTGGAGATTTATTCACCCTTATTTACTTTAAGACAGCAAGCACTTCCCCTTTTAATCTTTATAGGTCCCATGACCTCACTGCTTGCTTTCCTTATTTCCCATGACTTCTGTAATTCTTGAACCTTCTTAGCTTCTTCAACCTCAGGGTTACTTGTCCTATTAGACTGCAGCATGAAACATCACAACCTTAGTGGTAATTTATCAGTATTATTGCTCCCCGTCTGAACATAATACTTGACTGCTGCTCATACAGAATTAACTGCAGTGTTAAAAACCCACAGCAGGCCAGGCAGTGTCTGAGAAAGAGAAATGGAATTAACGGTTCGATTCAAACACCCTTCATCAGAATTGCAAACAGGTCTTCTCACCTTCCAAGTTCTCATAAAAGGTTTTCAACCTCAAAGTTGTTTCTCTTTCCATGAATACTGCTCAGTCTGCTGAGTATTTTTCTGTTTTTATTTTAGATTTCCAACATCTATAGTTTATTGATTTTCATTTAAGTTCAAGGCTTCATTGTTTTATATTATACTTGATGCAAAAAAATTGTTTTGGCCATGGTCCACTTTAGGACTCTGGACACTTTAGGACTTTGTTCAAAGTTTATGGGGCCCCTTCCCTGTGGAACAATCAAGTTTTGGTTTCTTCTGTACTTTTCTCCTATCTCCTACACACAAAAAAAAACCCATTAAAGTATTTATGTTAAATGAGGTGAAGAGAAAAGAAGGTTTTTACTTAAATATGTTGAGTGGAAAGCTTAGGGCCCCCTGTGTGAATGGCTGATCTCTATCATGTGGACATGATATTGACTTAATAAGACACCCACAACCAAGAGCAAAGAGTGAGGAGTACTGACCACCACCAGAACCTCTTTTCCCATGTTTTAAGACTGATATAAATTGAGAAAGTTCCTTAATGGCAGTATTTCTCAACCAGTGTGCCAGGCCCAATAGTGGGCCTATAAAAAAGTTAAATAAAATACTTCACATTAGATAAAGATATGTTTTTTTTTAACAGAGCTGCCTTTCACTTGAAAATATTGCTCAGTCATTACCATAAGTGAGCCATGGCATGTTAGGTCTTAGACTGAAAAATGTTGAGAACCACTGCTTTATGGACATACTACTTTTATCAAATGAATTTCATCTTTGTTCTCTCCAGAAATGCCAAGGTGGGAAAGCTGCTCTTTTTATGCAACATGGTGGAATTACTAAACATCTGAAGACTTGAGTTAATGACCTAGATCTTCCAATCAGCATTATTTCAATGGTGTCATTAGTTAATTTGAAATAAATGTTAAAGTAAAACAGATCAGAAAGTTTGTGCCATTAAGTTCATGTTAGCAGCTGAGGAAGTGATGGGGACCATTAATGCAGATGTTTTCTGATTGTTTTTTCCTTGAAAGTCTTTTCCATGAGGTGGAATTGATCTCAGAGAAAACACACCAAGGAAGGTGACAAGCATTCGACAAAGGAAATCAAATTAATATTTAATGTGAGCAATTCCAACTCTTGTTTGTTTTGCAAATTGAATTTATAATTCAGTTAAAACAGATTTAAAATATAATTTTCTTTTAAAAGATCCTATCCCCAAATCATCTAGAAATATAAATTGTATCAATGTGTACATATGAAAATTGAAGTAATATAAGTGTTGAAAATGCACATAAAGAAAAAATTTGCTTGGTGTTAGCAGGCAAGCAAAATATAAATAATGCTAAACGGGGCAGCATAGTTAGTGCAACGCCTCCACAGCACCAGCGAATGGGACCGGGGTTCGAATCCCACACTGTCTGTAAGGAGTTTGTACATTCTCCTCGTGTCTGCATGGGTTTTCCCCAGAGGTTCCGGTTTCCTCCCACAATTCGAAACGTACTAGAGGTGTAGATTAATGGGGGATAAATTGGGCAGCACAGACTCGTGGGCCGAAAAGGCCTGTAACTGTGCTGGATGTCTAAATTTAAAAAATTTAAAATGAGAAATATTTAATAAACTTATAACTGCTAGCAAATAGGGTAATTTGACACACATTTAAATTTTCACTTTCTACCGAACAGTCAATTAATACTAAACAAACTGAAATATATCATGAAGTTGATATGTTTAAAAGACCACCTCTGAGAAATCACATGGTAAAAAAGCACATTACAGAAACTACAACATCTCTTTCTTCCCTTTTATTGTACACCTCAATTCTAGAAACACATCCAATTGTTTGTTGAACCAATTTATACTGTCTGTTTTAATGCTCTATCTAATGACACTGGACATAGGATTTTGAGTATAAAGTGACAATTGGGGTTGGATAAGATGGACTACAGGTGTGCAATGGGTTCCTGTTTCCTCATTTTTCTAAGTTCTTTCACTACATGTAGCTATAGATGGTCTAGGTATTTTCCAACCATCTTATAGTCGACACTATACCAGATATATGGATTTATTAAACATTATATTCATTTTCCTAATATTCTTTCACTTATCTTTCATTCAATAATTCCTCAGAGTAGATGCAAAATGTTTTGATCTATACATATGAGATATTCCACAATCCATTGCAAAATAGTGAAGAATCATTATGAAATATGTCTCTTCAAAAATGGTACCAAGAAGCAAGAATCCTAGTCTTAAACTCAATAACTCATTCACTATCACAATAAACATTCTGAACCTTTGGATTCAGTGAAGAATTGAAGGCAGATAATTGATTAAAGTACAATAAAACCCCTCATGTCCACTACCTATGGGGATTGGAAGATGCCAGATAAGTGAATTTTCTGGTTGCTTGAGATTGCATGTTGCAATGGTGAAACATGCCAATTTTAAATTCCATATGTTTTAACTATTTTCTGCAGTTTTTTGCCATTTGCTTGAGGCCCGCTGATTGCTCAGAAATCAGGGGTTCTACTGTACATCCTTTGTTTTTCATTCCTATTCATGATTGTTTCTGTCATCAGTGGAGTATTGATGAGCGGGATTTGTTTTCTTCCTTTGTCCTGACAAATATGAAACAACAAAATCATATCTGGACTAAAATTTGGAATGGTAGGCTGCCTTATGAGGAAATGTTGGATAGGTCAGGCTCGTATCCACTAGAATTTCAATAAATGAGAAGGGGCTTGATTACAATATTCTGGTGCTGAGGAACATAAACAGGGAGGATGTAGACAAGATGTTACTTCTTGTGCATTCAAACAAAAACAATGAGATAAAGGATTTTCTCTCAAAATGTTATGTTTTTTTGAATTCTCTTTCTGAAAAGGTGATGCAAGCAAGTGTTTGAATATTTTAAAGTCATAGACAGATGGATATCTGAAAATCAAGAGGATAAGAATTTGCCACAGATAATGTGTAATTTACAGTTGGATCAATCTTGATTGTATTACACAATAGAACAGGTTTGAGATGGTTCATGACTTATACTTACTCCTAATTTACATGTTTGGAAATAAAATTTTTTAAATTCTGCCATTTTTAAATGTCCAATATTTTCCTCTACCTAATCATTTACAACTTATATTTGCTTGGGGAGAAATGTTTATACATACTTTCAACCATCTTATATTTGAAACATGCAAGTATTGGACAACAACCATTCCCAACAAATGAGAGTTCAACCATTTACCCTTGACATTCAATGGTATTACTATCGTTGAGACCCCCGCCTTCTGCATCATGGCACTTGCCATTGATCTTAAACTTAAATGGGCTATCCATACAGTTAGTGTGGTTAGAAGAGTAGATTAGAGACTAGGTGTTCCTTGGTGAGTAACTCATGTCCAAACTCCCTCAAAGGCATGTCAGGTACATACAGCATGTGACAGAGAACACTACTCTGCTCAGCATGTTCTGAACACTTGATCCATGCCCCCTTAGAAGGTTAAAAGTAGCAAGTGCATGGAAGTACCACCATCAGCAGGCTCCCCTCTATAACACATGGTGCACCAATCTGGTAATGTATTGCTCTTCTTTCATTGTCTTGGGTCTAAATCTGTGGCCAGAGTATTGTGGGAGTAATTAGACCAGTAGAATTGCAAAATTTCAAAGGAATAGCTCATACCTCAACAGAAAATAAGAACCAGGGATGCAGTGCTGCTCAGCTCTGGCACTTCAAAGGGTCACTTCAGGCACCTCATGGGGCAACTCCAGCATGACCTTGTCACCGTTTTTAGTGAGCTCCAGTAGCTAAAAAAAAATAGCACTGCACCCCTGATAAGAACCAAAGATAGTCCAATCTCTCTTCATAACTCATTCCCTTTAATCCAGGCAACGTCCTGGTAGATGTCTTCAATATTCCTTCCAAAGAAGTAGCATCCTTCCTGTAATGAGGTGACCAGAACTGCATACAGTATTCCAAGAAGTGCCAAACCAAAGTTTTAATCCCAGCCATTATGCAGTTTGAATGTAGGGCTTGAATAATACAGAGGAGTTTGCTATAAAATTGAGGGAAGAGGCACTTTCCAAGGGAATAGCAACAGCCAAAGAGTAATTACAGTTGGGGGAAATGGAGGATCCTGGAGGGAAGCCTAATGATTCCTACTGTTATTCAATAACTGGCAATGGAAAGATGATGGAATGATCCAAAGTTCCAAGTCAGTAATAACCGGCCCTGTCATTGAGTGCAGGATTAATAACACTTCTGCAGAGAAACCCATCCAAATGTAAAATGATGTACAAATATTTGGTTAACTTTTTGTTTTCTTAGGAAGGAAACTGATGCAATCACTGGTATTTGTGCACAGCTATTTATCACCCAGGTGAAGGCTCTGGCCTTCGAACATTAAACTGGCAGCATGAGGAGATGTGATAATGAGTCAGGCTCAGAAAATAAAGGAAGAGGATGTGATGTGATTGTTCATTGTATACCTGCGTTGGAGTTACAATATGTATTTGAATTTTAGTTCTGTTCAGCTACAGAGAAAGTTATTAAAAGGAGGGTTCAGTGCCTACTATTACCAATGCAGCTGTGTCCATCTTCTGAAAGGAGTGAGGAATCTGAACAGGAACATCTGTAACTTCCTTTGATATTCACACAACTGGCAGAGCTGTGGCAAGCAGGACTTGTAGCATCTTCACATTCATTAATGTCTGAAATTAGGAGTCAAGTCTTCAGCATTGGAAATCTATACATACAAAGTCTGGTTAACACAGATCTGTGGCTGTAACTTCCTGCTTTCACTATTCGATAATTGAACAGAACATCAGCTACTGATGTGCAGGTCGTGTACTTTTGAGGTTTCTGACTCCAGACAACACCTTTATCTGAAATCACCTCAAAAGCTGCTCAATTCATGAAGGTGGCACAGTATAATAATATTCAAGATTCCTTTATTGTCGTGTAGAAGTGCAGAACATATAATATTACATAAAATTATCTTCTGCCTGTCGTACTTATCGAATAGGAAATGTGTGTTACCGTCCAGCTTTTGTTAACAATCCCAAGCATCCTCTCATACCCCTTCCACTGTAGACAGTGAAAATATAAATATCACTCATTTTAATCCCAGCCATTATGCAGTTTGAATATAGGGCTTGAATAATACAGAGGAGTTTGCTATAAAACTGAGGGAAGAGGCACTTTCCAAGGGAATAGCAACAGCCAAAGAGTAATTGATCCTCAATTGAGTTGCAATGATGCAAGTTTAATTTTCTGGCATTGGCTTATGTAATGGAAACTGGACCTGGAGGCACCCGGTTTAGACGTCTGACTTGCCCACACTGTCTTTATTTATTTAGCAATGGGAGAACATAAAACAACTGAAGAAGCAGCTGGAGATGTTTGGCCATAGGCAGCTTCACTGAGGAGCTTTAACCAAGCAATTATCCTTAACATCAGTGAGAGCTTCTATCTCGCAACTCTTGCTGAGTTCACTTTTCCAAGCCGCCATGCACAGCTGTATGTTGCCAATAAGCCATTTGTAGGTATCTCTTGAATTTATGTTCCACCATATGTGACTTGGAAAGGACTAAGCTGGCCTTAGGATATTTGTGCAGTGCTACTAATAGATTAAGGAGACCAACCTGAACCAGATACAACTGATCAAAAGATAAGCAATAATTAATGATAGTCAGCATTTCAGAGTACAGCGTTCTATCATTTCCACACCACTACCTCACATATTGAACATTAAAACTTCAGCTGTGTTCCATTCCAGTGGTTTGCAGATCAACATTCATAAAGCAACCAGTGATTTATTTAAAATCAAATCCTCTCGATTTGAGTTTGAAAATTATTGCTGCAAAGAGCAGCAAAGTATTGGCATTTCACTTTGGTAATTCAGATTAAATAAACATAGGTTATTGAATTTATGCAATTTTTTATGGATTGTTTCAGTTGGTGCATAGAAACTAAAAGTACTATTTTTTACCTGTGCAGACTGGCGGATCACTGCTCCATCCTCCGATGCTGCAGGTCAATTCCTCTGGCCCAAGCAAGTGAAAACCATGATGACACCTATATGAGATGACAGATTGCCCACAACTGGTGCACAGCACCAATACACCATTTTCTATTTCTGGTGGAGGCCCACACGATCCAACTAAAATATATATAAAATGGAGATGACAATTATAAGAAGCATATTCCTCCTGTACTTATTTAAACTTCTTCTATCAAGGAATAACATTTTGGCCTGACTTTGCAACCTGATTTTCCTTTCCTTAAGAGGCTAACTTTGATCTTCATAAAAATATATTTCCTTCTCTACTGTTCATAAATTGTTAAACCCCAGAACTTTCACTGAGATATTTTTATTCTGATAACAGAAGCAAACAATGAGCACAAGATACAGTAAAATCTAATCAACTATTTAACAATTGGTGCATCAAATTATGGTGACTGTAATGGTTAGCACAAAGCCTTTACAATGCCAACGTTTGGGACCAGACTGGAGTTTGTGCCCTGCGCTGTCTGAAAGGAGTTTGTACATTCTCCCCATGTCTGCGTGGGTTTTCCCCGGGGGCTCTGGTTTCTTCCCAGCATTCCAAAATGTGCCAGGGGTGTAGGTTAATGGGGTGTAAATTGGGCGGCACGGACTTATGGGCTGAAGTGACCTGTTACCATGTATCAATTTAAATGTTATTCTGATTCTGCAGTCCTTTCAGGAAATGAGATTTAATGACTTATGAAGCCTCTGACTAAAAGACTTCTGAAGATGAATAAGGTCCAAGTTTGCTTCATTGTATGACTCATATTGCCATGTCAATGTACAGTATTAGCAGATTTATAATGCCTTGGAGAATTGAGCCTGATCCTTCTGTTTAATGTCAATCTGACAACATAGGGCAGGAGCAATGTTAAATCAGTTATATTGGAGAAGAAAAGAACCCTTAACAACACCTATTTACATCCATGCCCAACCTTCCTCCAGTCCCTCACATTCACATTAATTCTGGCTTATGAGAGGAGGTCATAATGTTAAACAATTGTGGGGCAAGAAATTTAAAGGGGTGACCGAACCAACATGGAGCAAATGAAATTAGGAAGGAGGTTAAAAAGCTGCTGGTCCACAAAGATTAATTAATAGTGTCAAATTCTGGAGACACGAATGTTCAGGGCTTGTTCTAATGTTTTGGCCTGAATGATAGCTTGCCACGATAATGGAGAGCACAGACGTGATTAAATGGGTGGAAAGTTTCTGAGAATGAAGGGAAAGCAGCCGCTGACAAAGCACATAAGACCTCAATGACAAAGGTTCGGAGAGTCATGCAACATGAAAGCAGGTCCTACGCCCAGTAAGTTCACGCTGCATCCGATAACAGTTATCCTTTTTATTAATTTCCCCACATTCCCATCAACTCTTTTCACATTCTTCCACTCACCAAGAGATGAAGAGCAATTTCCAGTGGCCAATTAAACGAGCAACCCACATACCTTTAGGGGGAGGATGGAAACCAGAGAACCCGTGCAGTCACAGGGAGAACATGCAATCATAGACATCATCTGAGGTCAGGAAGAAACCTGAGTCCCTGTGAGGCAGCAGCCATTGTGCCACGCCAAAGGTAGAGGCCTTCCACAGGGAGTGGAGCAAGTTAGCCATGAAACGGAAAAATAAAACCAATATAACCAAAATGGTTATCTTATCGTAATGACCGCTTTATTTCTGCTGGCTGGCAGTTTGCTGCTCTTCTGTGAATCATGATAAATCATCAACTGACCTGTACAAGGTCAAATAGTCAAAGTACCTTTTGGAGGATTTTCTTGCCACGCCTGGAGGCCCAGTCCAGGAACCTGATCACAATGCACGAAGTTCTGTGGGTACGGCCCTATTCTAAAAGCATCCAGAGGCACTTCAGCGATTGCAGTGTTATCGCAAATGACACGTGACAGTGAGTGCCGAGTAAGTTCCTGCTGTTGAGCGGACGTGAAGAGACCAGGGTTTTCCCACCAAAACCTAAGAAACACAGGGAAGGTTTTGTAACAGGCGAGGAATTGATGGAATTGCCATCTTCATTTTGTTGGAGGATTATGTGTCACAAGTTTATCATTTGAATTATGGACTAGTTTCAAACCATTGCACACTCCAGTACTCCCACCGTAGGAAGGCTGCTTTGTACATCCAGAGCCCATATTTTCATTTACTTATCATAGTTATGTTTTTGAAGAACAAATGAAGTGTGTGGGAATGTTGAGTGCTGGAAGGTTCCTAAACAATGATTAAAGAATGATTTAGATTGCAGTCAATACTGAAGGCACTGAACCCTCCTTTTAAACACAAACTATTCCAGGGTTACAGTGGTCACTTCACACAGATCCTCATGACAGACTGTCAAGCATTGGAGTGCAAAAGGTGCCATGCCCCAGAGGAGGCTGTTAGTGGCAGAATAAAATAAACTCAATCCATAGTGCATGTTTTCAGAACTCCACTATTGAATTTAGTCAAGGCTGAATGACGAGAAGAAGCTAATTCCATTAAAACACAACCAGATTCAATGATGGGGTGAGTGGGGGGGGGGGGGGGGGGAGGGGGGGGGAGTTCATTTGTCACAGAAAAATTCCTTGGTTTCGAGCAAGTTTCCAAGGACCAAAACCATGTGGGAGCTTAAAGTCACCGTAGATTAGGATCAACACTTGGAATATTCTGGAATAAAATGTCGTGGAAGGGAAACATCAGAGTTGTTTGAGAAACAACTATCTGTCACATTGAGAGGTCTCCAAGGTACTTCTTG
The DNA here is from genome assembly GCF_036971445.1 of Narcine bancroftii. Classification (NCBI taxonomy): domain Eukaryota; kingdom Metazoa; phylum Chordata; class Chondrichthyes; order Torpediniformes; family Narcinidae; genus Narcine; species Narcine bancroftii. The sequence continues at coordinate 139,607,665 of NC_091474.1, read as the reverse complement.
ATTGCTGAGGGAAGAAGGGAAGAATCTGTAATTGCTTTGTTTCTTGTGGTTAGGGAAAGAAACAATTTGCATTTATTTTGTGGTTATCATGCCTTGGAGCTTCCTAATGAACATGACAGCCAATAAATTGCTTTAAAACTCCAGTCACATTTTAAAATATGATCACATTGTGTTTCATCACAATAAAATTGCAGGGATTGAATCTGCCATAAAACCCCAAGAAATTAAAAAAAAACATGGTAAATTATATCCTGTGCACAATACTCAGAATTAAGCAGTACAACAAACTGCACTGATCGATGTCAATTTTTCACAAATGTGTTTTTGCTTAACAGATGTAATTTTAAAAATATATTAATTGACAAGGCTGCCTTTTATTGCCTGTTTTTAATTGCCCTTAAAGGAAGTCCTGGTGCTTGTCCTCCGACAATGCCCTTGGGCAAGGACTTCCCTGACAAAGTCTAGTGCATCCTTATTGGGGGCCACTCAGCTCCTTCATATATTGCTCTGGGTTCTACACGAATTAGCATTTCCTATTAGATGGCATGACGTGTAATACGTGAAATTTTTGTTCCATGATCTAAACAGAGGTCTTTTATAACCCTTACCCAAAAAACTGCAGGTTCCACCATCAGGGCTTCCACTGGCAAGTTATTGCGAACAAAGCAACATTGCTGAGACTATTAATAGTAAAAGTACGAAACAAAAATAACACTGACAACTTGCATCCTTTTGAAGTCAGTAGCTTTCACTTACCAAGGAAAGAAGCTTGGAATATTTGCCATTTTCTGATTTTGTTTAGTTCTATTTGTTCTGGTTCAAAGATCTCGATTAACCTTTATTAAGGTGGCCAATATATTTTCCAGAAGAGCATGTGCTAACAGCCTGAATATGTGACTGGATTGGGATGGAGCAATACCACAGAAAACTCACCTATCACCTTCTCTTAAAGCTTTCATTTGTTTTCCAATTAAACAAGCAAATAATGGGCCAATTCTGGCCCCAGGGAGAAAATCTTCTGCCAAGCCACCGAGCCAGATGTCGAGATTGTCTGGGTGCCCATAGAGATCCATGATCTTTTCAACAAACTCTAAATCAGATATTGCTTTCCTCAAATTATCTTTAGTTTCCAATCTTTCAAGTTCACAGAATTCCCTCCAGTCATTATATCCTAGAAGTAACATAAAATTGCTAATTTGTTAGCTTTGGAATGACCACAACCAAACTTCAGTTCTGAAATTAAATGATTGGCTGATATTTTGGGGTGGTTAATGGATCCATTTTCATTATGTTAGTTAAAGTGTTTACCCAATCAATAAATCCCAATTAAAATCATAAAGAATATAAAATATGATGCATCTATAAATAATTATGTTATATTCAACTATTAGAATTTGCTGAAACAAAGATTTTCTGGTGGAACTCGGAAGTTCAGACAGCATCCATGGATAGAAATGGTCAGTCAAGTTTTCAGGTCAGGATACTTGAGCAAGATTAAGATAAAGATTAAAAAGCTGAAATACATATATTAAGAGGGGGAATAAGTTGGGAGGAAGTGCCCAGAGGTGATAAGGGTATAGGACAGAAGGTCTGAAAGATGACGGATATAGTTAGCAGGAGAAACCACTGGGAAGGGAGGGAGGCAGTATGAAAGAGATGACATGAAGTAGGTGAAGAAAAAGTAGTAAAGAAGGGATGGAAATTGTGGAACCAAATTGGGATGGGGTTTATTTAAAATTGGAAATATCAGTGGTCACTCCATTAGACTTAAGGTTGTCCAGGAAGGAGATTATTCCTCAAGTTTACATTTGGCCTCATCCTGGCAATAAGAAGCCTAATAACTGGAATATGCCTGAGATTGCCTGATCTCGGAAGCTAAGCAGCCTCAGGCCTGGTCAGTACTTAGAGAGGAGGCCATGTAGGAATTCCAGGTGCTTCTCCTTTAAATGAAGCTGAGGACAAATATATCAGTGTAGGAATAGTAGGGGAAATTAAAACGTTTGCTGCAGGAAGTTCAAGTTTTGAACCAGAGTGCAGTGCACTACCAGTAACCACAAAGACTAGGCTGAGGGAACGATAGGCTTTAATGTACAGAAGAACCTTGCTGGCCCGGATCCAGGTATAGGAATGGTGGGAAGGGAGAGGTGGCTCTATCTTTATGGCCCAGGACCATGGGGGAGGAGTCATAGGGTATGAGTCATCCATGTGCAGGCCAGCTCCATATATATAGTAGTTAATCATAACTATATACAATGAGGGAAACATATCACCACACAGAGCAGAGGGTGTTTGGATTAGGCTACATTTGGCAAAATAAGCAGAGAAAAGAGGAGGAACATCGTTTCATGCAGTGAGTTGAAATGGTAGTAGAAAGTGATATGAATTATATCTTTCAAAAGGGAGCTAGATGAATATTTGAAGAGGAAATCCTCCCATGGCATTATGAAAAGGAGAGGGAAATTATGAAAAGCCAGCACAGTCCTCTTCACCGATGATATAACATTCCATGATTAAGACACATTCAGGAGATTCTTATCTTGGTTGGTCTGACGAAAAGGTGGAATTAATTGAAAGTTGAGTCTTGAACTGTAATAAATATAGTAAATACTTTCTTACCACATTGATTCTTAAAAGTAAACTAGAAGACAGGGATATTAATATTTCCTCTGTAATTTTATTCCAGTAAGATGTATCTGCATAAATAATTAATGCAGTCGCCTCTGCATGCTCTTTTTAAAGTGGAGGCCCCAACCCATTTCACAAACAGGTATAAACAAAGCCCATGAACAACCCCAAGAGTTAACAGGTGCTGACACCTGAGGCAAAAACCAAAATGTTGGAGGGATTCAGCAGGTCAGGCAGCATCTTCAGAAGGGAATGACATTGAATAATTTAGTTTGAACCGATGAAGCATTAAACTGAAACATACGTCTTCTCATTACATCTGAGGTTAGTTTGAGGTACTTCTTATTTGTGGAATGGAGTTAAAAATATCAGAGATAAATTTTAATCGTATTTGCATGTTGAAACAGTTCTGGCTTTTCATTTACCAGGAAGTCCATGGTCACGTCCTCTTTGAAGGTTCAATGATGCCAGATCCAGAGCTACACCATTTGTCAGAGCAAATAATTTCTCCGTCAACTCTTCAATCATTATTTGATTCGACACTTGCCGTTTTGCTGGTTTTGCCAAAAGTCCCCTAAGCAGGGGATCTAAGCCACCTATCAATCACAACAAAAATACTGGCTTAGAGCAGAGGCTGTCTGACATAAACACAGGGAGTTAATTATTATATCAGAAAAGCTGACATTTGGTCTTAATAAGTCGGATTGCTGTTTTCGTTGTGACCAGACGGCTAATACTTTTTTGCATACTGTTTGGTTTTGTGATCGATTGCAACAGTTTTGGAAGGGTATTCAATATATATTTAATAGTTTATATAATATTTGTCTTGTATTAGATCCTGGTATATTTTTATTAGGGAATATGCAATCATTAATTGATTTGGGCCTACATGATTATCAGATTTCTTTTATCTATTTAGCTTTAGCTGTGGCCAAGAAATGTATAGCTCTTACTTGGAAAGATAGAAATATATTAACTTTAGATAGGTGGCATTTGAAGATGAAGTTCTGTTTGACTATGGAAAGGATATCTTTTTCAATTCAGGATAAGATGTCTTTTTATAGGTTGAAGTGGACTCCGTTTGCTAAATATATGCATTTAAGTTTGATTTAAATATGTTTTTAAGTTTAATATTTTAGTATTGATAATTTTTTTTTCTTCTTTTTTTTGATATTAGTATCTTTATTTGTTATGTTTTATCTTTATTTTCTGTGTAAGGGTTTTTTTTAAATATATAATTATTGTTCATTTTATTAACTCTTCACTCTTTCACTCTTTAATTCGGGGGGGTGGTGGGGGTTAGACTAACTTTAAGCTAGGTCATTAATGTTGTGTAGAACTTGTCCTTTTCTGCTGGTTCTGCCTGGAGGGTTGAAGCATAGACACTGATGAGGGTGATGTGACGCTTGTTTTGAAGGGGGAGTTGCATGGACATGATCCAGTCCGAGTGGTCTGTCGGGAGGTTTTCAAGTTTGGAGGCAATGGAGTTCTTGACCATGAAGCCTACACCAGATAGGCGTCGTTAATCCAAAGGCTTGCCAGACCAGTAGAGTGTGTAGCCTGCGCCGCGTTCTTGGAGGCGGCCTACATCTGCCATGCGGACTTCACTGAGAGCGGCTATGTCGATGTCAAGTCTGAGGAGTTCATGTGCAATGAGGGCAGACTAACGTTCAGGTCGGTGGCTGTCAGCCTTGTCTAGCATGGTTCTGACGTTCCAGCATGCTAGCTTGAGTTTGTGAGCATCTTTTGGCGTGGAGGGAGAGGATGTGGAGGGGGAGGACATGGACCTGTCCTCGGGCCTGCGCAAAGGAGCTTTTAGGTGGAGTGCAGTGCGCGCAGTACTGGCCCCACCCTTTACACCCATGGTTCGTGTGCCGTGGCCAAGCAAGCTGGGACATGGCAGCGAGGTCCTTGGGTCGTAGGTTTTATATCGGAGTGGCCTTCTCCTATACAGTTTTATTACCCGGGCTGGAGGGGTCTGCCTCCCCTCTTAGGTCGGTCCATACTGCCAGGATCGGGGCCGCCACCGCCTACACTCTGCCCGGACCGGGCCCGGGGCTGCCGCTGCTTTCCCTGTGCCCAGACTGGGGATGCTGCCTCAAACTCTCTGCCCGGACCAGGACCTCCACCTGCCTCAGGACAAGTTCTACATTGACCTGCGCAACCTCATTCAACGCACCCCTACAGCCGACAAGGTTGTCATCCTTGGCGACTTCAACGCTCGCGTCAGCAAAGACTCAGAAACCTGGCCAGGAATCCTTGGCAAGCATGGTGTCGGCAAGTGCAACTACAATGGGCGCCTCCTGTTGGAGCTTTGCGCAGAACAGCGGCTTGTCATTACAAACACCCTTTTTCAGCAGAGGGACAGCCTGAAGACTACCTGGATGCATCCCCAATCCAAACACTGGCACCTACTGGACTATGTCCTGGTGCGAGAAAGAGAAAACGAGATGTGCTCCACACCAGGGTCATGCCCAGCGCGGAATGTCACACTGAGCACTGGCTGGTTCGCTGCAAGCTCAACGTTCTCTTCAAGCCAAAGCCCAGGAACAGTAAAGCCCGCAGAAAGAGGTTCAATGTTGGAAACCTGCAGTCAGACGAAGTGAGAGGAAACTTCCAGGCAAACCTCAAAGCAAAGCTCGACAATGCAATCCACCTCACGGACTCGTCCCCTGAAACCCTTTGGGATCAGCTGAAGACTACCATACTGCAATCCACTGAAGAGGTACTGGGCTTCTCCTCCAGGAAAAACAAGGACTGGTTCGACGATAACAGCCAGGAAATCCAGGAGCTGCTGGCGAAGAAGCGAGCTGCCCACCAGGCTCACCTTACAAAGCCGTCCTGTCCAGAGAAGAAACAAGCCTTCCGTCACGCATGCAGCCATCTTCAGCACAAACTCCGGGAGATCCAAAATGAGTGGTGGACTAGCCTCGCCAAGCGAACCCAGCTCAGCGCGGACATTGGCGATTTCAGTGATTTCTACGAGGTCCTAAAGGCTGTGTACGGCCCCTCACCCCAAGTCCAAAGCCCGCTGCGCAGCTCAGACGGCAAAGTCCTCCTCAGCGACAAGATCTCCATCCTCAACCGATAGTCAGAACACTTCCAATCTCTTTTCAGCGCCATCCGCTCAGTCCAAGATTCCGCCCTGCTCCAGCTCCCTCAACAGCCCCTAAGGCTAGAGCTGGATGAGGTCCTCACCCAGGATGAGACATATAAGGCAATTGAACAACTGAAAAGTGGCAAAGCAGCATGTATGGATGGAATCCCCCCAGAGGTCTGGAAGGCTGGCGGCAAAACTCTGCATGTCAAACTGCATGAGTTTTTCAAGCTTTGTTGGGACCAACGAAAACTGCCTCAGGACCTTCGTGATGCCATCATCATCACCCTGTACAAAATCAAAGGCGAGAAATCTGACTGCTCAAACTACAGGGGAATCACACTGCTCTCCATTGCAGGCAAAATCTTCGCTAGGATTCTCCTAAATAGAATAATACCTAGTGTCGCCGAGAATATTCTCCCAGAATCACAGTGCGGCTTTCGCGCAAACAGAGGAACTACTGACATGGTCTTTGCCCTCAGACAGCTCCAAGAAAAGTGCAGAGAACAAAACAAAGGACTCTACATCACCTTTGTTGACCTCACCAAAGCCTTTGACACCGTGAGCAGGAAAGGGCTTTGGCAAATACTAGAGCGCATCGGATGCCCCCCAAAGTTCCTCAACATGGTTATCCAACTGCACGAAAACCAACAAGGTCGGGTCAGATACAGCAAAGAGCTCTCTGAACCCTTCTCCATTAACAATGGCGTGAAGCAAGGCTGTGTTCTCGAAACCAACCCTCTTTTCAATCTTCTTCAGCATGATGCTGAACCATGAAAGACCTCAACAATGAAGACGCTGTTTACATCCGGTACCGTACGGATGGCAGTCTCTTCAATCTGAGGCGCCTGCAAGCTCACACCAAGACACAAGAGAAACTTGTCCGTGAACTACTCTTTGCAGACGATGCCGCTTTAGTTGCCCATTCAGAGCCAGCTCTTCAGTGCTTGACTTCCTGTTTTGCGGAAACTGCCAAAATGTTTGGCCTGGAAGTCAGCCTGAAGAAAACGGAGGTCTTCCATCAGCCAGCTCCCCACCATGACTACCATCCCCCCCACATCTCCATCGGGCACACAAAACTCAAAACGGTCAACCAGTTTACCTATCTTGGCTGCACCATTTCATCGGATGCAAGGATCGACAACGAGATAGACAACAGACTCGCCAAGGCAAATAGCGCCTTTGGAAGACTACACAAAAGAGTCTGGAAAAACAACCAACTGAAAAACCTCACAAAGATAAGCGTATACAGAGCTGTTGTCATACCCACACTCCTGTTCGGCTCCGAATCATGAGTTCTCTACCGCATCACCTCCTAGAACGCTTCCACCAGCGTTGTCTCCGCTCCATCCTCAACATTCATTAGAGCACCTTCATCCCTAACATCAAAGTACTCGAGATGGCAGAGGCCGACAGCATCGAGTCCACGCTGCTGAACATCCAGCTGCGCTGGGTGGGTCACGTCTCCAGAATGGAGGACCATCGCCTTCCCAAGATCGTGTTATATGGCGAGCTCTCCACTGGCCACTGTGACAGAGGTGCACCAAAGAAGAGGTACAATAACTGCCTAAAGAAATCTCTTGGTGCCTGCCTCATTGACCATCGCCAGTGGGCTGATATCGCCTCCAACCATGCATCTTGGCGCCTCACAGTTCGGCGGGCAGCAACCTCCTTTGAAGAAGACCGCAGAGCCCACCTCACTGACAAAAGACAAAGGAGGAAAAACCCAACACCCAACCCCAACCAACCAATTTTCCCCTGCAACCGCTGCAACCGTGTCTGCCTGTCCCGCATTGGACTTGTCAGCCACAATTGAGCCTGCAGCTGACGTGGACATTTACCCCCTCCATAAATCTTCATCCGCGAAGCCAAGCCAAAGAATGTTGTGTACTAATTTGGGGTTGTTTAGTTTATTTACTCTGCCGATGTAGTATTGTAATTTTTATTATCTTATGTTTAATCTTTTTACTGTAACTTTCTTTTTTATTCATGTTATTAGATCTTAAATAAAGTATATAAAAAAAAAGCTGACATTCACCTTCTCTGATGATTCGCCAAGGACTGAAGAAGGTCTCGTGGAGATTTATGCTTGGATAAGTGGGATGCTCCTTGTAATTTTCATCAAGTCTTTGTATCCTGGGGGTGATGGTTGCATGACCAAAGCGGAATGCTGCCGTCATGAACACGTTGGACAATGTGGGATTCACTGTTTCATCGTAGCCTTTATATTTTCCAATAAACCGATCAAATGCTTGAGAACCAAAGATTTTAGGAATATAGTCTCTCATTGTAATAATCTAAGCAAAATACAGCAAAATCCTTCTATGAATAACTGTTAGAGCAATGATATTATCACTTTATATGTAGATCATTTTTGAATTAGAAGGGTTAAAATGTCAGTCTGGAATTGGACTTTTTATTACTGGATAGACAAGAGTCATAGAATACATAGATCATAGAGATGGAGCCATTCCCCTCTGTACTGACCCCATTTGCACATATTAAGATGGTGTCCTTAATGCCTCATTAAGTGTCTGTCCAAATATCTATTAAAAATGGTCATATCTGATAGTACGACTTCCTCTGGCAACTCGTTTCCATTATCAATCATGCTCTGAATTAAATAACTTGCTTCACATTTCCCCTTAAAACACCTTCCTCTCATCTTAAACTTGTGCCCTGTTGTTTTTGATATGGCTACCATGGGATAAAGGCTATCAATCCTATCAATGCCTCTTGTTACCTTGTACATTGCCATTAGATTAATCTTTAGCCTCTTTCACTACTTATGGGCACTTTTCCAACTTGAACATCGATCATTTCATTGCATTCCCTGCAATCAAAAATTACTCTCAGTGAGATAAACATAGAAAAGACTGGGGGGAAAAAAAAATCAGCAGGTCAAGCCACATCTGTAAAAAGAATGTTGACAACCTTTCATTTGTGAGTACAGCTCGATGCCCAACATTTCTCTTGATTTGTGAAAAATGGATTGAACATTAGCAAGGGAGCTATCACGAATACCCACAAGGACCAGGTGGGAGAAGATATTGAAGGGATCATCACTTAAGAATGTATCTAGCCTGAGAACGGAGATCCATGCCCTTAACCAGATGTTGCTGAAGGACAATTTTTCTAATGTAAAAAACCCTTTTAGATTAGCCTTCAGCTACTATCTCAAACATCTCTTCACTGAATTGAAGTCTATATTGCTTATTTTTTCCCCATTAAGCACCCTGGAATATTTCAGGTATAAATGCATTGCTCAAATATAACTGTTGGTTCCCTGATTTTGTTTGTATTCTCTCACTCCTGATACACCTGTATTTATATCCTTTTAAGTCAGTTCATACATGCTAGAAATTAGCTCCTTTGAAACTGCTTTTACTTATTTTGAATTTAATGGGGTATCTTTTCATCTTTTCAACAATTGGATAGTTAATTCACTGTCTAATATACAGCTGCTTTTTATTCATTGTCTGATAAGAACTAAAAATTCGATAATATACAATATAATAACTCAACATTAGCAAGATGACAATCTTGCCTTTGGTCACTCGATGTTTATTGCAACCTTTGACTAAAAAGTCGAACATTGATTGCAATGAAAATGAATACCAGGAATCCTAAAAAAGAAAACTGCTCATTTCTAATTTCTACATGCTGAGACTGAATAGATTTAATATAATGGTTATAGCAATACTTCATTAACTGGTGGATAGCAAGATATCAAGTCTTAATTAGCTGAGCAAATAGTGATAGCAAAGAACATTTACCATATAACCATTTACAGTGCAGAAACAAGCCATGTCGGCCCTTTGAATCCATGCCAGTTCACTTGAACAACTCCACTCGCTTCCCCCTCCCGCTCTCCGCCCATAACCCTACAACCCCCTCACATCCACATATGCATCCAACCTTCTCTTAAATGACAGAAGGGACCCTGCCACAACTATATCTTCTGAAAGATCATTCCATTCTGCCATCCTGAGTGAAAAAGCATCCTCTAACATTTCTCCTAAGGTTTTTCCCCCTTACCCTTAACTTATGGACTCTTGTACCAACTTCCCCTGCCCTCAGGGGAAAGAGTCTATTTATGTCTAGTCTATCTATTTCCTTCATAATTTTAAATACCTCTATCAAATCCCCTCTCAGCCATCTACATTCCAATGAATAAAGTCCCAGTCTCCTTAATCTTTCTCCATACTCTAGATGCTGTAAGCCAGGCAACATCCTTGTAAATCTTCTCTGCACCCTCTTCACCTTATCTATATCCTTTCTATAATTTGGAGACCAGAACTGAACACAATACTCCAAACCTGACTTTACCAATCCTTTAAACAGCTGCAGCATCAGTTCCCAGCTCATTATTCGGTGAGAAATATTTAAATAATCAAGATTTCTTGAATACAAGTGCATTGATAGTATAGAGGAAAAATTGTATAAAATTAGCTCCATCCTTTTCGTTCATGTGGAAGAGTAGAAATCTATAATGGCTCTTAACTGTGGTGCATACAAGAGCAAGAATACATTAAACAACCAAGTGCACCACAAGTGTACAAGTGAACAAAGAGAAGCTGTGGGTCAGACAGCAGCCATGGAAAGAAATGGTCAGTCAGTGGGTCGGGACCCTTTATCAAGACTGAAAATTTCTCTCCACAGATGCTGCCAGACTTATGAAGTGCCTCCTTATGGCTCTCTGTTCACTCAAGATTCCAGCATCTGCAATTGTTGTGTTTCTCCATCACCTTGATACACTGTATATCATTACAACAGATACCAAGGCTAAAGTTGAGAGCTACTGCTAATATACCTCTACTCTGCGATTTTCTTTTGCAAGCGGCAACATTAAATGGCAAACAGGCCACAATGAGGATCGTCATTTCGTAAGATCTAGAAAAAATCTAGATTTTTGAAGACAAAATTAAATAAGGTGAGTCACTTTCCCTGGAGCTTAATGAAAGCAGAAGGCAATACCCTTGTACTTGTCCACCTTGCGGCAGAGCAGGACTTCCTTCAGTGTGAGGGCATCTGCCCCATTACTGTATCAGCAAATATTTTATGTTTACTAATATGTTGCAAATTGTTGGATCATCTTTCAAAGAGGATTCACAGAGACTCCCAATTTATTCAATTATACACAAATAGAAATTAGAATCTACAGCTGTTTAGTACAGTACAAGCTCTTCAGCCTACAATGTTGTGCCGATATCAATAAACTACTCCACGCCAATCTAATCCTTCCCTACCTCATGGCCCTTAATCCTCTATTTTTCTTACACTCGTGTGTTTATCTAAGAGCATTTTGAATATCCCCATTGTACTGACCTCCGGCTCCGCCAATGCAGCCCAGGCACATCCCCCCACCCTCTTTCTCACTCTTAGAATAGATGTCTTCTCTAAACTTTGATCCAGTGTCTTTGGGTATTGCTATTATTGCCCTGGGGATAAAGGTGTTAGCTGTCCACCCTTATCTCTGCCTCTTATATTATATTCCTTGATAAATCACCTCTCATCCTTCAGCACTCCCAAGAGAAAGGCCATAGCATGGTTAACCTTGCTTCATAAGACATTTTGTCCAATCCAGGAAACATCTTGGTAAATCTTCTCTGAACCCTATCTAAGGCTACAATGAGGTGAACAAAGCTGAAAACAATTCTTTGTGTGGTCTAACCTGAGTTTTTTTCTAGAACTATTGAACTATTGAAGGCCAGCACTCCATACACTTTCTCATACACCCTATGAATATGAACAGTGATCCTTGAGAGATTATGGATTTGTACCTCAAAATCCCTCTGATCCTCCACATTATTAAGAATCCTGTCATTAACAATGTATTCCAACTTGGTCCAACCTTCCAAAATGCATTACCTCACACTTATCCAGATTGAACTCCATCTGCAACTTCTCTGTCAAACTATGCATCCTGACTATATCCTGTTGTAAGAACAACTGTCTGTATTCTCCACAACACCTCCAACATTCATGTCATCTGCAAACTTTTTGTTCCACCCCTCCAGTTCTTCATCCAAGTCATTTATAAAAATCACGAAGCAGGATTCCCTGAACAGAACCCTGCAGAACACTACTAGTCACCGTCCTTAAGTCAGAATACATTCCACCGACTACTACCTTCTGCCTTATGTTGGAAAGCCAATTCCAAATCCACACAGCAAGGTTGCTATGGATTCTATGGCTAAAATCGATTCACAGCACATTCACTTCATCACCTCCTTTAAAATGCAATTAGGCTCGTGAGGCATGCCCTTCACAAAGCCCCTAAGGATTCTATGTTTCTCTCAAGGCTCACAAATCCTGTCCCCAAGAATCCTCTCCAATCATTTGTCCCCACCATTTTGGCTTTGCTAGATCTTCCCCTAACAGCTGGCATTGGCTTAACTTGAACCTTGAATCTTGTTCAAAATTGTAGAATCTGAGGGCTCATACTTTACAAAGACTCTGTCTGTACCAACTTTGGAATATTGAACCAACTTACCTGATGCAAGGCGCCAATAATCTTTCGCGCTTCATGGTAGATGGTTTCTGAATTCCAATGAGGGTTTATTTTGTGCAAAGTCTTTGCTAAACGATTATGCTCACGCAACCACAATGTGTGCATTGAAGCAAGAGTAAGAACTTCATTTGCCCTGCTTTCTCCTGCGAGAAAACATTCTACCCTTTCATTTTGTGTCGCATTGGGCTCTTGAGCACATGATGATGGTTCTTGCTCCACAAATGGCAGAAGTTCATGTTCCCCATCTTTGTATTTTGTGTTCATACGAAGGAGGCCCTCCTTACTTGCATAGTCCCTTAACTTTCTTTCTTGAATGGAAGTGCTTCCATAGACAGTTGAGGCATCAATAAAAGAAGTTACGGCATTAATCTGTTGTCGAGAGTTCAGGATTGACAGTGTTTCAAGGTCAGTTCCTTGATCAGCTGCTCCACATGAGGGAGATGAACGATAAAATGTGATGCACTCATTGATTCTGGAACGAGGATCACTTTCAGGTACCTGTTTGATCAATATTAAAATAAAGTGTGGTTTTAAAGTAGCAGGGCCTCTTGCAATCAGTACACCAAAGAAATCTTAACAACCCTTACTGTGGTCAAAGAATCGCATGGTTATATAACACAAGAAAGGTCCTTCAACCCGCCATATCCATGCCAGCCTTTTCACTACTCTTATTTGCCCACATGAAATCTATATTCTTCTTTGCTTTGCCCAGTTAGGTGTCTGTACAATTGCCTCTTAAGGAGAAGTAATTTCATTTGACTCCCCCACCTCCTCTATCAACAGCACTGTGTAATAAAAATGATCTCCTCAATTCTTCTTTAAAATTCCTTCCTTTCACCTTAAATCTATGGGTTTGTGTTTTTGATAGCCTAACTATTGGAAAAAATTAGTAATCACATCTTCCACATTCATATCTAAGTTGTTAATATAATCATAGACAGCAAATGTCCCAGCACTGATACCTGTGATACACCACTAGTCACAGAAAAAAACACCCTTCCGCTATTATTCTCTGCTCCCTATCACAAAGCCAATTCTATATTTAATTAACAGCTAGCTTTGAACCCTGTGTGCCTTAAGCTTGTGGGACTTTGTCATATAAAATCCATTTAGACAACATCGGCTGCTCTGCCTTCATCCGTCTCCTCAAAAAGCTCAGTCAAGTGAGACAGGATTTTTCCCCACACAAAGCCATGCTCATTATCCCTAATCAAACCCTTCCTTTCTGAATAAACATATTCCTTACAGTGTTCTCCATTAATTTCCTGACCACAGACGCAAGGTTCTTCAGCCTGGAGTTTCCTGGTCTCTCACTGTCACGGTTCATAAATAAGGTAACATAATTAGTCATCCTCCATTTTTCTGGTACCTTACCTATAGCCTATAGCTGACAAAGATGCAAAAATGCGTGTCAGGAACTTCCTCTCTAATTTCCCATAGCATTCTGGGATAGATCATACCTCCGCTTGTTGTGGAATTATCTGCCCTTATATGTTCGAAGATGTAGAACACCTCCACTCTTGGTCAAAACAATCAATGTGTCCCTCCTCGGGATGCATTACATTCCACTTCCTTCTCATTGATGAATATGGATGACGTTTTCATTTCAGATCTCACTTACATCCCCAGGCCCGGTTGCTCTGTAAGGGACCCCATTCTTTCCCCAGTTACCTCATGGCCTGAATATACTTAGGATTATCCTTTGCCTGTAAATGAGAGTTCATAACTTACTTTCACCCTCTTCATTTCTTACTTCTCTATTACATCCTTTATATTCTACAAAAGACTTGTTTGATTGTAATTGTCCATATCTGCCAAATGTTTCCATTCATTCTTGATCAAATCTTCAATCACTTTTGCCAGTCAAGGAACCCAAATTTTGTCATCCTTGCTTATACCTTTACCAGAACATCTTGTCCATAAACCCTTGCTCACTTTTTCAAAAGACTCCCACTTATCAGATGTCATATTTTTAACAACAAACTTTGCTCTGAATCTACTATCACTAGGTCTTCTTTTACAGTTACCATCACCTTAACAAGTTTGTGCACATTACCAGCAATCTCCTTATCGAAGCAGCAATTGCAGAAACTAAAGATGTCTTAGAAGGCAGTTCAAGATTTTTAAAAACTAATTATTGCTTTGCACATATAGGAAACAACATTTAATTAAAATATTCATTTGAACACGTGGTTCCTTAAAATAGAGTCCTAGAATTTTTATGATGTGAAAAACCGACCAGCTTTTTGTACCACAATGCAAGATAAAAAGAAAGTTGGTGAAGGAGGGGGTTCGCTGGGAGGAGGGAAGGTTTGAAATGACAAAGTAAAATTCACTTTCACACCAATAAGGGAAATAAAATCTATGAGCCAAGAGTGATTGAGAAAGCATTAAAAAATGGTAATCAATTCATTTTCTCCCAAGCCCTGAAATTAATCAGAAAATCTGAACCTCATGTCGTTGTTTAAATTCTGGTAATTTCCAGTAGTAGTACAAAAGAGTCTGGAAAAACAACCAACTGAAAAATCTCACAAAGATAAGCGTATACAGAGCCGTTGTCATACCCACACTCCTGTTCGGCTCCGAATCATGGGTCCTCTACCGGCACCACCTACGGCTCCTAGAACGCTTCCACCAGCGTTGCCTCCACTCCATCCTCAACATCCATTGGAGCGCTTTCATCCCTAACGTCGAAGTACTCGAGATGGCAGAGGTCGACAGCATCGAGTCCACGCTGCTGAAGATCCAGCTGCGCTGGATGGGTCACGTCTCCAGAATGGAGGACCATCGCCTTCCCAAGATCGTGTTATATGGCGAGCTCTCCACTGGCCACCGTGACAGAGGTGCACCAAAGAAAAGGTACAAGGACTGGCTAAAGAAATCTCTTGGTGCCTGCCACATTGACCACCGCCAGTGGCTGATCTCGCCTCAAACCGTGCACCTTGGCGCCTCACAGTTTGGCGGGCAGCAACCTCCTTTGAAGAAGACCGCAGAGCCCACCTCACTGACAAAAGGCAAAGGAGGAAAAACCCAACACCCAACCCCAACCAACCAATTTTCCCCTGCAACCGCTGCAGCCGTGTCTGCCTGTCCCGCATCGGACTTGTCAGCCACAAACGAGCCTGCAGCTGACGTGGACTTTTTACCCCCTCCATAAATCTTCGTCCGCGAAGCCAAGCCAAAGAAGAAGTACCTTAATTGGAAAACATGGATTCAGGTTCTGGCATATGAGCTTGCAGTCTGCTCCTCCCTGGAAAGCAGCTTGGCTTGTGCTCTGAGGTGTGAATGCAAAATCATGGTCAATATACTGGCCCCACTCAACAAGAATGTGGGAATATAGATTATCTTCTGCCATTTCAGTCTTATTGGCTGTACGTAGGATTTTGTTGGTTACTTCTCGGACCTGTCAAAGAAAGAAATGGTGTAAAACAAAAGCTGATGCACGAAGCTCTCTTGCACATCTTGAAGGGGTAAAATGGCTACTATAATATGCAACACACAAATGTGCTGGAGAAACTCTATTGAATATGAATGTTGTGTGACTGAGGGACTCCTGCAGGTTTGTGCATTGCTCTCGACCCCAGCATCTGCAGACTTTCTTACTGCTAAAACATATATTATAGTTTCTAGAGTAGAAAGCTGAGATGGGCACGTCACATCAGAAAGATTGTGGAAACAAAAATGAGAAGGCATTTCTCCAAAGATGTTGATTTGATAGTATTGGAGGAAGAATTGACATTTCTCTTAAAGCACTTGAGTTTGAGTGAACAAGTGACTAAATTGGATTCTGATATACAGTACAATATTTCTGCCCAGAATTGTGAAACCATAAGAAAAACAATTAATTTCAAGTAACATTACGTAAGAAAATTAACTGAAGGCTGCATGGTACAAAGGAGTATGAAAATCATACATCAGGGAATTTCCAGATGTCATTAAGATCTTTGCACCAAAGTCGGTCATAACCATATTCAAAGTAAGGGTCAAGTGATAATGCTTCATCTTAATGGGGCATTAAAAAGTGAGAGCAAGAGAAATGAAGTGGTCCCACTTGAATTAGGACCCGAGAGATTAATTTTAAGACACCCAAGATTCTAACCAATGGGCAAACTCAGGAGTTTATTTGCAAAACACAGTTTGTGTATTTATTAAGATTGGCTCTAAAATTATTTTTTTAATTCATTAAATAGACAAGTTGATTGCAGAAATCTTAAATTGCACTCAGGGGGATCTTATTTCACTTCTGTGCCTTATAATTGAATTGTAAATCAATAACTCTTGTTCAAATTAATTAAAATTAATATCCACATTGATCTTAGCTTCGCCTGCGCTGATTGTGATAATTTGTTTAATGTCTTTTGGCTTGATTTATATTGTGACAGATTATGTTATATTTTATATCATATGTAGATATGTTTTAAAGGAGATAAATTGTGTAAATTGTGGCAGGTTTTTTTTTTAAGAGGAGGTCACATACAAACACTTCAAAACAGATCTCATTTAAAATGCCAGAGCTCTACTCTTGCCAGACAGTCCAGGCTCCTGGTGCCTTTGCAAATTCTTTGAAGAATGCCTATCAGGGCTTCACAAGTAGGTGTTAATTGGACATGCTGTGGAATAATGGATTATTGTTTTGGAAAGCAACAGATGAACAAACTCAAAAGATTAGGCCCGATGCTGCAGTCTAAGTGCAGTTTACTATTCGAAGAGGGTCATGTGGTTTTCTGTGTGTGTGTGTGTGTGTGTGTGTGTGTGTGTGTGTGTAAGAGAGAGAGAGAAAGAGAGAGAGAGAGAGGGAGAGAATTCAGTTTCAGTTCTACAGTTCAGCAGCAGCAGCTGAGACTGAAACAGGACAAGCTGGCAAGCTTGTGGAAAAAAAACCATTTTGAAGATGGCTTGTGAATTCTTAGTTCAGCCTGGTCATGGCCCTTGTGGTCCATACAAGAGGAGATGGCTGGCTGCATAAGGTTTTACTTGAAATAAGGAAAACAAAAATGAACTGTGTTGGAACCTGAAAGAAAGAGGTTATCATCAGGAAAACCCTGATGGGGCAAGTTTCTTCGGCAAGGTACTGAAGTGGCTGATCAGAAGGAATCAGTTATGGGTGTCCAATGAGCAACAAATCTCTCTCTGAAAAATGACAAGAACCTTCCTGAATAATAACCATTTACCTTTCAAGCACCAACGCCTGGTGGAATTCATAAATGTTAAATTCTGCGCACAGTTTAAGAATTGTCTGATACCGGTGAATTTGGAGGAGTGAGAAGAGAGATGGGACTGTGAATCAAATAACTTTTCTGAACTTACATACTTAATACATACATATGAACTTAACCCCCTTCTAAACCAGGTTAAGTTAATAGTAATAAGTTAAAGTTTGATCCTGTTTTCATGTTTAAAGATATTAAAAAGCAAATTTTGTTTAAGTAACCTTTTGTCTTGGTGAATTTCTATTGTGGCTGAGTTTTGGGGACCTCTGGACTCATAACAATATGACTGATAAAGCAATATTAAACAAATGACAAATCAAATTAATGTGTCTAAAAATAATAAATTTATTTTTGTAGTTAAGTATTAATATATCTCATTTCAAAATAAATCAACTTTGTGGGACAACCTCCTCAATTTTCTCCCTTTCTCCTGTTAAAAATTTCATTCAGTTAATCATAAATCTGCATGGAGACTCCTTTACCCCTTTTCCTTATATTTAAGTCAAGGAGTCATTCCTTATGTTTGAATACTGGGAACAGGTATTAATAGATTTTGTAACTAAAAGGGATGAAAATTTCTCACTACGTCAGATCTCTTGATGAAGGATTTTGATCCAAAATGCCGACTCTCCATTTCCCTCCACAGATGCT
This sequence comes from Narcine bancroftii, assembly GCF_036971445.1. Lineage (NCBI taxonomy): Eukaryota > Metazoa > Chordata > Chondrichthyes > Torpediniformes > Narcinidae > Narcine > Narcine bancroftii. Next base: position 139,589,568 of record NC_091474.1, on the reverse strand, counting down.
GCCTAACCAGCGGAGTCCTCCTGGAACTCATTGTTGCGTGGATCTTAAACATCAGTTTGAGGGACAAGGTTAGAGTCAAAGAGCCATGGAATTACATTATATAGTGTAAAAACAGGCTTTTCACCTCAACTCACTCATGCTTGTCAAGTTTCTTACCTAAGCTAGTCCCATTTTGTAATCTTCCAGCAGATAATGATTGAAGTCTGCCAGCAAGTGGAAAATAATTTCCAATTAACTTTGTGAAGTGGGAAGGGGTAAAATGGTAGAGTAGGTGTAATGATAGTGATCATGGTTGCAATGCCGCTAGCAATGCCTTACTGTTTGATTATACTTGGCTGCCAGCAGGGCCAGACACAGAGCAGGACACACAGTATGCTGAATCTATAATGGAGGCTTGCAGCCTCATGGCCTGCTTCATGGTGCTGTTTACAACAACTTTAAAGTAAATAAACTTTTCTTTCATCCATGTGTTGTCTTAAGAACTCACACATATGAATATAAGATAAAACATGGTGTCAGAAGTGGGATTAAGGAAATTAGAAGGAAATATTTTAAAAGGTAAAATCCAAAGACAGTAACTGATCAGTGAAGGGAAGCGAACATAGTGGGAAAATGGAAGGATTACATCCACCAGCGAATCTTCAGCTGACATGTAATATGGCTGAAAATTGGAACAGATTCAAACTGCAATTTGGATCGTATTTAGTAGCAGTCGGAGCTGACAAGATAAGTGATAAAGTGAAAGCATCAGTGTTTTATCATTTCATGGGTGATGAAGCCTTGGGGGTGTAAAATAATTTCACATTTGCTACAGAAGGAGACAAAATGAAATTGGAAAAAATAATGGAACAGTTTGAGGCATACTGCATACCTAAATGTAACGTGATGTTTGAGAGGCACATATTTTTCACATGTGTACAGAAAATGGAAGAAAGTATTGATCAGTATGTGACTGAATTGAGAAACAGAAGCAAAACATGTGAATTTGGTGGACTGACTCACTGATAAAAGATCGACTTGTGTGTGATATTCCAGACAATAGTCTAAGGGAAAGACTGCTAAGAGAGCAAAATCTAGGCCTGGAAAAGTCCATAGCACTCTGTAGGGCTACAGAAATTGTAAAAATGCAGGCAAAAGAGCTATTCAGTGAAACTAGCGGCAACGTGGATGCAGTGAACAAGATCAGACATAAACGATTTAACAAAAAGCACCAAAGTGTAAAGAGAGGCGTGGCCAGCGAACAAAAATGAAAAGGACAATCGAAAGCCATGTCATCCATGCGGTGCACAACATCTACCAAAAAAGTATCCAACATATGTTAAAACATGCAATATGTGCCACAAAAACATCTGTAATGCCCATTGATGTAGGAACCAAGTGCAAAAAAGCAAGGTTCATGCAGTAGATGTTGTGACTGAAAACAAGAAAGAAAATTGAGTCTGGATTTTGAAATTAAAAGTAAATACATTTCAGTTTAATAGGTACTGGAGCACAAATTAATGTAATATCAGAGACTGATTTTAAGAAGATTAGATCCAGACCAAAGACGTATGGAACAAAAATAAAGGTGACAGGAAATTCAGGTACTGATATACCAGTGCAAGGAGAATGCATGGTCAAAGTGAAACACAAGGACAAAGAGCACATGCTAGCATTCATCATGGTACCAAAGGATGTACAGGTCATACTAGGTTTAACAGCCTGTGAGAAACTGAACCCAATAAAAAGAGCCCTCTTTGTGGAAAGCGAAGGAGAGACAGTCTATGATAAACTCATGAAAGAGTATAATGTCCACTTAGAATACAAAGAATGATGATTAGGCTGCAATGCTATACACTAAGTGTGGCTGTAGAGCTCGTCGAAAGAACCAAAGACTTGTTGATCCAAACCAAGGCTTTTATTAGCAAAAGACCGGAGCTCTTCACAGGTGGCCGACCAGTCCGGAATGATCCGACCTGGCTAGGGACACAACCCTTTAAGGCCCAGACAATAGGTGTGGCTTAGCTCTCAGCCAATCACTGTAAGCACAGTCTAGATACAGTAACTATATACACTATGTACATTGGTGATAGATCTGTACTATCACAGTGGCGTACACTCAGGGTAAGCTAATGTACACAGCAGACACGTTGTCTAGAGCTGTTGACACGAGCGAGCCCGCAAACACCAAAATGGATGAAGATGTGAATGCATTTGTGGACATGATCACAAGTGCACTGGCCCATATCAGATGCAACAATGGAGTTCATAAAGTCAGAGACAAACAAAGATGAAACACTAATATAACTGAGAAAAAAACATCTTGGATTGGTGGCCCAACATAAAGCAGGACTGCTCACCTGACGTTTCAGAGTACTGGAATGCAGGGCAGAACTATCGGTGGTTGAAGACATCATCTACAAAGGAAGCAAAATCCTTATCCCAAAGAAAAGAGATGCTAAAAAGGATCCATGGAGGACATCTTGGAATTGAAAAGCATGAGAAAGGTGATGTACAGGTCAAGGATCAACAATGATATAACAAATGAAGTCTCAAACTGTACAATATGCTGGAAATATCAAGCAAACAATCTTGCAGAACCACTAAAGCCACACGCAGCACCAGGCAGACCTTACCAGAAGGTAGGCGCTGACCTATTTGAGGGTCAAGGGAAAGACTATCCGGTGGTCACAGACTATTAGTCTCTGTATCCAGAGGTGTGTAGACTGAGCACCACCACTGCAGATGCTGTAGTAACAGATATGAAAGCCATATTCTCCAGACGTGGTGTGGCAAGTGAGGTCTTCACAGACAATGGACCCCAGTTTTGTAATTCAAAGTTCCGAAAGTTTGCCAAAGAGTGGATTTTATACACACCATGCCAAGTCCTCATTTTCTACAGTCTAATGGTCTAGTGGCAAAATCAGTGCAGACAGTGAAAAGACTGAAGTACAAGGGAAAAGACAGTGGAACGGACTTCTACCAGAGCATGCTAGTATACCACACAACACTGCTCGAATGTGGTATGTCACCAGCACAACTCCAGATGGGATGTATGCTAAGTTCAAACCTACCCATTCAGGGGAACCTCCTAAAAACAAAAGAGGGGGAGAAAGTGAGGAAATTCAAAGAACAACAGAAAGAAAAGCAAAAGTATGACTTTGACAGAGGAACAAAAAACCTATCGGAAACCGACACTGGTGACTAAGTAAGCCTGAGACAAAACAATCTTATGGACTCAGAAAGGAACTGTCCTTAGTGAAGTCCAACTAAGATCATACACCATTCAGACAGATGAAGTTGCTGTTCTGTGAATAAATTGTCGAGATCTTCAAATGGGACCAGCCACAGTAGATGGAAAGACGGATTCTGTTGAACAATCTTAATACACATCTGAGAAGACATCATCTGAGGCAACAACTCAGATTCAAGGACAATCAATCAGGAGATCATCAAGACATGTGATTCCTCCTAAGAGATTCATAGAGCAAATTTAAAGACTCTTGTTATAGAATGAAGTAGTGCTATCTTTTTTGCTCTTAAAGTTTTAGTGTAGGTAAATGTGACACACAAAACAAGTTTAAAAAATATTAACAAAGTTGATAATAACGAAAATGTAAGTTCTTGGTGTTAAAGTTAAAATTACAGAATTATACAAAGAAAATGAAGTTAAAAGTAAAAGTAAAGTACTTTTGCTTTAAGAAAGGGATAGTGATCATGGTTGCAATGCAACTAACAATGTCTTACCATTTGATTATACTTGGCTGCCACTAGGGGCTGACTCAGAGCAGGACACACAGAATGCTGGATCTGTAATGGAGACTTGCAGCCTCATGGCATGCCTCATGGTGCTGTTTACAACAAATTTAAAGTAAAGAAACTTTTCCTTCATCCATGTGTTGCTTAAGAACTCGCACACATGGATACAAGATGAAACAGTAGGAATTCGGAAATTAATTTGGTTCATTTGAATCTGCCAACTCATATGGTATTTCCAAGATTTGCTAAATATACACCCATGCTCAGTTAAACTGAATATACATAATTTTCAGTGGGAATGAACGACGTATGATCAGAAGTATTCCTGACACTGCACTGACACTTTTGACACTAAAGCCAAAAGTAAGAATTATTTGAAGTGAAGGTAAAAATCATACTGTCAAACAGAAGAAGCTGGGGCACTGTCTGTCCCTCTGCAAAATGATCCCCAAATTCCTGAATGGCAAGATCCCAATCAGAGCGGATTGGCAACAACATCTCTTCATCACTAACCATCCACACAAGGGCACCTCAAGGCTGCATGTCTAATCCCCTGTTCATTTCCCTTGACACTCATGATCTGCAGCTAAGTTTTCCTCCAACCCAACCAACAACGTCACTGACAACATTGACAAATTTTTGGCCTATTAATGGGAAACAGAATATAGGATGGTAAAAGAGAATCTGGTTGGATGATGCCATAACAACAATCTTATCTTACTCTCAATGACAACAACGCCAAAGAGCTTAATCTTGATTTTAGAAGGGAAGGTGAGAGGACACACATCTATCTACATTGATGGGACGGAGGTGGATAAGTTTAGAATCTTCATGTTCTTGGGTGTTCACATATCGGAGTCCCTCTCTTGGAGCCAGAACATTGAAGCAACTGTGAAGAAGGCATACCTGCACTTCGACTTTCTAATAAGTCTGGGGAAATTTGGCATGTTATTGAATTCAAACTTTTCCGGGTATACTGTGGAAAGTGTAGTGACTAGTTGCATAATAGCCTGGTTTGTTAACTTGAGTGCCCAGGAATGTGGAAAGAAGCAAGCATAGCCCATCATGTCCTCTAATCTCTGAATCACTGAAGATATCTTTGTGAGGCTCTGTCTTGAGAAGCAACCACCATCATAAAAGATCACTATTGTCCTGGTCACAATTTCCTCTCACTGCTACTTTTATGAAGAAGGTACAGAAGTCTGAATTCAACAGATCTACATATAAGGACAATTTTTATCCGATAGTTATCAGGCTCTTCCCCTTACCTCCCTAATCTTAAACTACTCTGGAACCAACAAAAAGTCCTGTCTATCACTTGTTTCAATGGTAACTATGACTATTTTTTTTATATCTTATGTATTTATTGTTTCTTTTCATTCAATTCAATCCTTTGCATTTCTTATTTCTTTCCGTGCTGTAGCCAATTAATGTATATATTAAAGGGACAACATGGTTGGCATAGCATTTAGTGCAACACTTACAACACCAGCAATCAGGGCTGGGGTTCGAATCCCGTGCTGTCTGTAAGGAATTTGTACATTCTTCCCATGTCTGTGTGGGTTTTCCCCAGGAGCTCCTTCCGCCATTCCAAATGTATTGGGGGTGTAGGTTAATTGGAGGTAAATTGGGTGCCACAAACTCGTGAGCTAAAATAGCCTGTTACCGTGCTATATGTCTAAATTTTAAAAGAAATTAAATTTAGATTTGAACATTTTAAATTTAATGTTTTTGCATGTTGCATACATGCAAGTAAGAATTTTAGTGCATGTAGATTATTCTTATATCATTATCAAGTACATTTATTTCCAAGTTAACTGTGAGAAACAAAGTAATAGAGGTCATCAAACGAGGGTCATCTCACCTAGCTCATTTTACTCATGTTATGGAATGTTTATATGTATAACCTTATCAATGCATAAATCAGACTTTTTATATCCCAGCAGTTGCGATGAAAAAATGCTTTAGTACATCAGGTTGCTTTTCATCGATTACAGCTCACTTTTCAACATCCTCAGCTCCTCAGTACTGATCAGTAAGCTGCAAAACCTGGACACTGCAGCTCCCTCTGCAACTGGGTCCTTGACTTGCTCATCGGAAGATGACAGTCAGTGCGATTCGGTAAAAACTTCTCCTCACTGACAATCAACACAGGCACACCTTGACAATGCGTGCTTAGCCCACTGCTCTATTCTCTCTACACTGTGTAGCTAGGCACAATTCAAATGCCATCTATAAATTTGCCGATGATACCTCAGTCATCAGTAGAATCACAGATGGCACTGAGGAAGAGTACAGGAGGGAGATAGATCATCTACTTGAGTGGTGTCACAACAACAACCTTGCACTCAATGTTAGCAAAACTAAAGAACTGATTGTGGACTTCAGGAAGTGGAAATCAGGAGAACTGAAACCAGTCCTCATCAATGGAAAGGATAATAAAGTTCAAAGTCCTGTGCACCTTTGCAGCACCTTATCAAAAGCCTTTTCAAAATCCTGAAGATCTATCCTGGGCCTTCATGTCGCCAGTGGCTATACTTCATTAGTACTTCTGAGGAAATTTGGTGTGTCACCAAAGACTCTTGGAAATTTCTACAAGTGTACTGTGGAGAGCATTCTAACTGGTTGCATCACTGCCTTGTATGGAGGTGCCAATGCACAGGACAGGAAGAGGGTTGTGATCTCGTCCAGCATTAGTCTTCACTCCATTAAGGACATCTACAAATGGCGGTGTCTCAGGAAAGCAGTCTCTATCTTCAAGGACCCTCACCACCCTGGTCATGCCCTGTGCTTACTGCTACCATCATGAAAGTATAGGAGCCCGAAGACAAAAAACTGCTTCTTCCACTCCGTCATCAAATTTCTGAATGGAAAATGAATCACAGAAACTACTTCACTTTCTCTCTTATGTTGCATTAATTTATTTATTCATAAAATGTAATTTGTAGAAATTTTGCACCTGGAATGCTGCAGAAAAACAACAAATTTTGTAACAATAAATTCTACTTCTGATTTTGGGGTAGAGCAACTTTCAAAGGTAAGCACCAAGCTTTTGAAAGGGCAGGAGCAAATGATGTTATTTTATGTGTTCATCAAAGAAAGGGATCATTTGCAAGCAGAATTATGTCCTGTAAGCTTTGTAGATTTTTAGCATTGGTCCTCAGTCTCAAGCAATCTCACAATTCCATTGATGGGTCACGGTTGGCAGGCTGAGATGAAGGCCGTATATTCCCACAACTGATCTGATATAGTAAGCTACTGATGGAATCCACAGTAATGGGTGGAGCACTACATTAGAGCAAAACAATGCTGGGCTGAGGATTTTGTGTTTGTGGTACCCTGTTAATAAATAACAAGATCACAAGAAAAAGGAGCAGAACCAGGCCACTAGGCCCATTGAGTCTGTTCCGTAAATCTATACTAAGCTACGCTACACTAGTTCCAATTTCTGACCTTTTCCCCATATCCCTTGATGCCCTTACTAATGAGATACTTGTCTATTTCTTGTTAAAATACTCCCTGTGATCTGGCTTCCACTGCTGTATGACTCCTTGTCCTCGATTTACCCACCAAGGGAAACATCTTACCCGCATCCACCCTATCTAAACCTTTCAAAATTCAAAATGCCTCGATGAGATCTCCTCTCATACTCCTATACTCCAATGAATACAACCCAAGAGCTGCCAAATTCTCCTCGTATGTTAGCCCTTGCATTCTGGGAATCATCCTAGTAAATCTCCTCCTCACCCTCTCCAACAACATCACATCCTTTCTAAGATAAGGGGCCAAAAACTACACACAGTACTCCAAATGAGGTCACTTGTACACTATTCCTCTTGAAATGAATGCCAACATAGCATTTGCTTTTTTCACTACCAATTTCACCTGGTCGTTAACTTTTGGATTTCTCTGCACGAGGACACCCAGATCCCTTTGCACGTCCGAGGTCTGAATTTTCACCCCATCCAAATAGTATTCTGCCTGTTTATTTCCACTGCCAAAATGTACAACTGTACATTTCTCTATGTTAAATTTCATCTGCCATAATTTTGCCCAGTCTCCTAATCCGTCTCTATCCTTCTGCAACTTTACGGTTTCTACTCCACTTCCCACTCTGTCACTTATCTTGGTGTCATCCACAAAATTGGCCACAAAACCATTCATACCACAATCTAAATCATTAACATAAATTGTAAACAGCAGCGGCCCCAATACTGACCTCTGCGGAACACCTCTAGTTTCAGGCAGCCATCCAGAACGGGAACCCTTAATTTCAACCCTTTGCTTCCTGCGTGTCAACCACTTTTCTATCCAGTTTAAAAACTTGCCTGTAATTCCACGGGCCCTCCTCTTATTGAGCAGCCTAATATGCGGCACCTTATCAAAAGCCTTTTGAAAATCTAAATAGATAACATCCACAGCCTCTCCTTTGTCTATCCTACTTGAGATTTCTTCAAAAAACTCTAATAGGTTAGTCAGGCAGGATCCACTCTTTAAAAAACCATGCTGACTTGGACCTATCCTGTCATGGTCAAAGATAATGTTGGTGGTATACTAATTAATGGTTTCAGCCTGAAACTCTGACTATCTCTTGTCATCCATGAGTGCTACCGAACCTGCTGATTTCCTCCAGAATTTTGTGTGTTGCTGGTGGTATGCAGCTACTCACTGGCAAAAAAGCTAATGCTGATAGGACACTTAATGGAAAGAATGGGAGCACTTGGTTCTTTTGATAAGCAACATTACTCCTTGCATCATTGCAGTAACTGTTGTGCACTTATGCTCCTGCTATGAGTTCCCAGCACAGAGATTCTGCTAACACATTTAACAAGGGCTGTAAGGTTTTGACAAGTTAATCAGAAAATAGCAATAGAGTTCTGATTAGAAAAAAAAGACGTTGATAAACGATAGGCCGACAAGGTACACGTGTGTTACTACATTTAATTCAAATTTAACACTAGAGGTAAAGATTTGCATGTTACCAGCATTACACAAGGTTAAATGTTTTAAATAGATATGGACAATTTCTTGATAATGGGCTTCTGAGCTGGATGGACAGATAATTTACAAATACTGCAATTTTAATGTTATTTGTCCGGCAACGGGTTGTTTGATTAGTTTGAATGAGAAATGGGAAATAAATCTACTTTCAGTTTGCCGCTGATGTTGACGAAGGCAAATATATAACTTTCACAGCCTTTTGGGGCACCACGGTTGACGAGGCAGTTAGCACGATGCGTTTACAGTGGTTCGAGTCCTGCGCTCTCTATAAAGAGTTTGTACGTTCTCCCTGTGTCTGCAAGGATTTTCTCAGGAGCTCAAGTTTCCTCCCACCTTTCAAAACGAACTGAGGTTGTAGGTTAATTGAGCATAAATTGGGCAGCACGGACTCATAGGCCAGAATGGCCTTTTACCATGCTGTATGTTGAAATTTAAAAATAAAAAGTAGAATTGTGTTCAAACTTCCTGAAGCAATTATTTTTCCATGGCAATATTAATAGAGTAGGAAATCAACTATTCCTTTCTTTTTTTCTTCTTTTTGCAATATTTCTTTGCCAACAAGAGTTAAAAGTAATTATTCATGTCTGTTGTAAGAAATTAACTATGACAACAACTGATAATGATAATGGTTTTTGTGGTAAACCACTGTAATATATAATTATCTGGTCAAGCATGCCTATTGGCTGGTTGTACCTGTGGCCCCTCCCACAGGCTCCTGTAGAAAGGTGGCTGTTCCACAGCCCCCTGCAACCCAGTGCAGGTCAACCAAACAGCAGGGTAATGTTATGTTCTCAAGTGAATTAAAGCCTATTGGTTTCTCCACAATAGTCTGCTGAGTGATTGATGGTGCATCAATTTAATTCACTTGAAAGTTTTCTACAATGGAGCAGATCCTCAAACCAGAAAAACTGGAAATCGACCCTCAATTGCCTGAGGCATCTACCAATTTAGAACTCTGCTATGCTGTTTTGAGGCATTCCTGCAGACCTTCATGTGATCAGAAACTGACAAACTGCAAGTACTGCACTCTTGGTCGGCACCCTAGAGTACTCCATGATTAGGGATGCCGCAACGTATCAGGAGGCCATAGACACCCTCAAAAAGCAATACCCGCAGAAGATCAATGATGTCTATGCTAGACTCCTCCAAGTGACCAGAAATGTTGAGTAAATGGTGCAGTACTGGTGAACTTCTATATTGCACCAGTGTTTTATCTCACTTATAAAGTATATGTTCTGGTACCTTCTCCCCTATTTTATCTAGCTCTCTCTTGGTCCAATCTGGTTTTCCCCTTGTTTGATAAAAATCTGATAGATACCTTAATTGTTAGCCCTTGCATTCCGGGAATCAATATAACACTATAATAATTTTTAAAGTTTGATAGCTGCAAACCACCTTGTTTGTACCATTCTGTTAATTTATCTAGTGCTATCCTCAGTTTCCCCTCTTTCCATAAGAATTTCCTTATTATTCTCTTTAGTTCATTGAAGAATTTCTCTGTTAAGGGAATTGGTAATGATTGAAATAGGTATTGTTTCCTTGGGAAGACATTCATTTTAATGCAATTTACCCTCCTTATCAATGTTAGTGGCAATTCTTTCCAATGTTCTAAGTCATCCTGTAATTTCTTCATTAATGGCTGATAATTTAATTTGTATAGGTGGCCTAAATTATTATCTAATCTAATCCCTAGGTATCGGATTGCTTGTGTTTGCCATTTAAATGGCAATTCTTTTTTAAACTCTGTGTAATCTGTATTATTCATTGGCATCACTTCACTTTTATTTGCGTTGATCTTGTACACCAATATTTCTCCATATTCCTTCAATTTCTTATGTAGTTATTTTATTGATATTTCTGGTTCTGTTAAGTATACTATGATGTCATCTGCAAATAAACTGATTTTATATTCCTTCTCCTTTATTTTTATCCCTTTTATTTTATTTTCTGTTCTGCCAATGGTTCTATTGCTAAAGCGAACAGTGAGGGAGATAGCGGACATCCTTGCCTAGTTGACCTACTTAATTTAAATTGGTTTGATATATATCCATTTACTGTCACCTTTGCCAATGGTCCATTATATAATGCTTTAATCCAATTATTATATTTTTTCTGGTAGGTTGAACCTCTGTAATACTTTGAATAAATAATTCCATTCTACCCTGTCAAACGCTTTCTCTGAGTCTAAAGCAACAGCCACTGTTGGTATCTTATTTCCTTGTACTGCATGGATTAAGTTAATGAACTTACAGACATTGTCCGTTGTTCGTCTTTTCTTAATAAATCCAGTTTGATCTAGTTTTACTATTTTTGGTACACAGTCAGCCAATCTGTTTGCTAATAGTTTTGCTATTATCTTATAATCTGAATTAAGTAGAGATATTGGTCTATATGATGGTAGTGTTAGTGGATCTTTCCCCTTCTTTGGTATTACTGTAATTATTGTTGTTTTACATGAATCTGGCAAGTTTTGTGTTTCTTCTATCTGGTTCATTACTTCCAGGAGAGGAGGAATTAATAACTCTTTAAAATGTTTTATAGACTTCTATTGGGAGTCCATCCTCTCCAGGCATTTTATTGTTCGGTAGCTTTTTTAATGTATCCTGTATTTCCTCTATTTCAAATTGTTTTATCAATTTGTTTTGCTCCTCTTCTTGCAATTTTGGTAGTTCAATTTTAGCTAAAAGCTCATCTATTTTGTCTTCTTTCCCCTCGTTCTCAGTTTGGTATAATTGTTCATAGAATGCTTTAAAGTTTTCATTGATCTTTGTTGGGTTATATGCAATTTATTTGTCCTTTTTCCTTGATGCCAATACTGTTCTTTTAGTTGTTCTGTTTTAAGTTGCCTGGCTAGTATTTTGTGCGTTTTTTCTCCTAGCTCATAATACTTCTGCTTTATTTTCATTACGTTACAATACGGCCACCTTGTGGTCACCCCAGTCGCAGCCATCCTGGGATGCGCCACCACCCCTCCGCTCCACTAATGACCAGTCTACAGCAGTGCTCCGCAATACCCTCCCGACGCTCTTGACCGGCTTTGGTAACGACCCAACCACAGCTGCAGTGTTCCAGGAACCCCCCAAAGTGCTACTTCTGTGGCCTGGGAAAGCATCAGAGGAAACACTGCCCAGTGAAGTATTAGATCTGCTCCAGCTGTTTTCTCGGGGGGCTCCAATTTCCTCCCATCCTTCAAAACGTACCGAGGGTGTAGATTAATGGGCTATACATTTGGCAGCACAGACCAGGTGAAATTGCTGTATGTCTAAATTTAAATTTAAAAAATAGAATTGTGTTTGCACTATCTCAAGGAATGATTTTTCCATGGCAATATTCTTCTTTGGCCTGGCTTCGCGGACGAAGATTTATGGAGGGGGTAAATGTCCACGTCAGCTGCAGGCTCGTTTGTGGCTGACAAGTCCGATGCGGGACAGGCAGACACGGTTGCAGCGGTTGCAGGGGAAAATTGGTTGGTTGGGGTTGGGTTTTTCCTCCTTTGCCTTTTGTCAGTGTATATATAGAGTAGGAAATCAACTATTCCTTTTTTTCTTTTTGCAATACTTCTCTACTGACAAGACTAAAAAGTAATTATTCATGTCTGCTGTAAAAACATAACTATTGACACAGCTGATAATGACAATGGTTTTGTTCAAAGTGTAGGTATGGATAAGTAAGTTAGAGAAAATGAGTTGATCATGTCAAATCAATAACGTTTTATGACAAAAATCTTTGCTTTATGCTCCTTTGTGAAAGGTTTTGTAACTTAAGCTGGATTCCTAACTATAACCATTCGGACAAATTTCAAAATATGTGAAACAAGCTATTCTTTCATTGATATAAATAACATGCCAACTCGTGGCTGGTGAAGATCAGTTGAGAAACAAATGAAGTAAAACCATTGGCAACATCAGATTTATACTGCAGTAAGGATCTTTAACTGATTTTTGAACTGTTTTGGATATGATCTACAGAACTCATCCTCAATAATTCATTCTGTCACCTGGGTTACCATAGTCACAAGATATAAAACAGCCAGACTTGACAATATGTTTCATATGCTGCTTCTTCCCATTGTCTGAAGTGCAGATTTTAGATAAAAGTATTTTTTTTAAACAATTTAAATATCAAAACCTAACTAAATAATTCCAAAAGCCTTCCATCAGTTCCATGTATGGCCTCGATGGAACTTAAGAGGTTAAGGGGAGACCTAATGGAGGTTTATAAAATCATGAGGTTTATAGACATGTCGAATGATCTTAGTGTTTCTTGCAGTGAAGGAGACTCAACAATTAGAAGATACAGGTATAGATTTAAGATGAAGGGTAAAATATTTAAAAGGGATTGGATGATCACCCTTTTCACACAGATGGTAATAGGTATATAGAGTGAGATGCCAGAGCAAGTGGTAGAGGTGTGTACAATTATAATGTTTAAAAGATATATTTTTAATTTAGAAATACAGCACGGTAATAGGCCATTTCGGCCTAAGAGCTTGTGCCATCCAATTACACCCAATTAACTTACAAGCCCCCAGTATGTTACGTACAGTGGGAGGAAACTCTGTTGGGAAAATGTACAAATTCCTTACAGACAGCACGGTATTCAAACCCCGGTCTTGATTGCTGGCACTGTAATGGCATTGCGTTAACCACTACGCCTACCATGCTGCCCGATACAAAAAGTTTAGAGTAGTGGTTCTCAACCTTTTTCTTTCCACTCACATCCCACTTTAAGTAATCCCTATGCCATCAGTGCTCTGTGATTAGTAAGGGATTGCTTAAGGTGGGATGTGAGTGGAAAGAAAAAGGTTGAAAACCACTGTTTTAAATGTACCTAGTTGACCCATTATGTGCATGGTTTCATAACTCCAAAGGAAATAGGCCAGTGAGAATTTTTCTCAAGCAAAATATTTCAGTAACAATTGGGTCTGGAGTGATGGTTCTCAACCTTCCCTTCCCACCAATATCCCACCTTAAGCAATCCCTTACTAATGACAGAGCACCGATGGCATAGGGAATACTTAAAGTGGTATGTGAATGGAAAGAAAAAGGCTGAGAACCATTGACTTTGAGGGATATGGGCTGAAAACAGGCAAATGGGATTCACCTTATGTTTTACATTTTTCATTTTTAATTTAAAAAAAATGTAGACATAAAGCTGAGCAACAGGCCATTTCAATCCATGACCCCATGCGGAAAGTTTCAATAGCACGAGTTGATACTGGAGAGCCATCAAATATAAATTACACTTCTTTTACGAGCTTTGCTATCTAGGCACACCAGAACTGTGTTAAAACACTGAAAGGCTGGAGGAACTCCTCTGGTTTATTCAGCATCTATAGGGCCCAACATTTTGGGCCTGAGCCTTTCTTCAAGGAAAATCAGAAAAGGCAGAAGCTGGATATATCAGGAGTGGAGGATGTTGGGGAGGGGAGGGGGATGGGTGGATCAAGAGGTTGAAGGTAGGAAGGGTCCAAGGGAGGATGTGGAAGATTGGGAAAGTCAGAGGGTGGAGAGAGAGAGAGGCCTGTGCTCTCCCAGAGCCAGAGTGAGAGATCGCGATGGAGGCTTGGTCCTGTAGGTCGCATGGACCAAAGTGGAAACCCACATTTGAAGCTCGGTTCTATCAGTCGCCGAGTTCAGAGTGAAAGTTCATGTTGGACGCTCAATCCTGCAGATCGCCAGGGCCGAAATGGAGACTCGCATGTGAAGGCCGGTCCTGTAGGTCGGCGAGTTTGGGGTAAACCCACCAGCCCAAGTGTAAACAGAACTGAACAATGTGAACTAACACAAAGCTTTTGCAAATAAGCTGTCAAATTGTCTCATCTAATAGAGGCTGCATCAACTTTTCATTAGATGCCCCTGACTTTGCAAACAACATCCTTGAAAGACTTCAGATGAATGTGATTCTTTAAAAAATACAACAGATGCAGGAACCTTTCCCAAAATATTCAACAGTTACATAAAGATCCATGAAGGTGCTTTGTCACAACTTTGACAAAATCCTGAGAAGTAAGAAAATTGATTCAATCAGATTATTTTCTTGCTCTGAAATATATTCAAAGTCAAACAAGACAGTGCAGTGATGATGGTTGGGAGGGGGCAGGGAGCAGGGAATTAGAAGCCCCTCATCCTAATAAATAATCATAAGGCACTTTATCACCCATCAATGGGTGTAGTATGAATCTACTTAAAGTGCCTCTCACAAAGCAATCAAAGTTAAATTCCTCCTCAAACCATGCGAATCAAGTGAAGGTGAAATACTCACAAGAGGCAACTTAAACCCTCTGTATGTGTGTTCAGAATTCCATCCTTTTGGCTGGCTGAATCCATCCTCATAATCTGGAGCGAGCCATCGTATGAGGGCAGTGTTTGAGGCACCCCACTTGGTATTATTTCTGAAATAATTCAAATCATGTGACATAAATTTGCGGGTCTGTATTTTTTTTTAGCAATCGTATTATTTTGAAGAATTCCTAATTATTTTGGGAATTAGTATCATTGTTCTCACGCTCGACTTTCAGCCACCTGTTGCTTTGCTTAAAATGGAAACGATGCCTAGGGTGGGTGTAAGTGATGCGTGTATTCAGCCACATTGTTAGGTATTCAAAGCATGGTCCACGTTTTCCTTCCTGTTTAATGTCTGGAACTGGTCTGACCTACAACTGGTGTTTTCCAACATTCAGTGATGATCATTAGACACCCAACAATTATGAGCTGCTGACCACAATTTGCTATCCTTTTTGGTCTTACACAAAATGCATAATGTTTAATTCTGTCCATAATGACATGGCACATTCTGTGATAAACGAGACTTAAAGAAAACATTATCGAGTGTAACATGGAATAATTCAAGTCATGCATTTCTTGGAACTGTCCCAGATGCTCTTTCTTTTGCATGTTATTTTGAAGTGTGACATTATTGAATCCAGAGTCCTATCAAAGCAGCTGCAACAAATGCATTAAGGAAGTAAATTAATACAGTGGGGAAAAAAATCAAAATAGTTTTTAATCAATCCAAAGTTTTATGCACTTTTATCATCAGTTTTAACTTCAAGATTTATGAATTTATTAGTCATGTGGAATTGAATTAGCAAATTAAACTATAACATTTCTTTGTGCAAGAAATTTCTCTTAACAACGTGACGCACGATTGTCAATGTCTGTTATTTTCCTACAACCCTTTGAAATGACCTGTCAAAGTGTATCATTTTGCTATTTAAGCCTGATGCCACTGCAATGAGAATGACCCATAATGTTTCTTACCTCGATCTCAATAGATTTTTGACAAGAAAAATATATCGCTCATGAAGGCAGAAATCCTTTTAAAAAAAAGACTATTTAAAAGAAAATAAGAAACTTTGGTTGAATGGAAATGCTGGTTGTCCAAGTTATCATCTGGGTGGAAAAGAGTACGTCTGACAAAAATGATCAGTGGGGTTCTTCCTACAAACTAATTGACTGTGCACCATAAATATGTAATGACATGTGCTGTCTGTATCATGATAAACTGACATGGTTTGAAAATTGACCATAATTTCTACCCTAGCTTACTGTAAGTGAACAAGGAACTCTGTGATGCATTTTGACATTGGTGAGAAGATATATTAAGAATGATGTCTGCACAAATGCAAATAGGATGGAGTTGGAATCCAACTATCTCCATTAATTTCTGTACTCCTATCGTGCAGCTCTTAACAATCAGGAATGATGGCTGTACACGATCATAGTCAGGTTCTGTTCCCTACAACATTTTGAAGGGGTGAACATTAGAACTGTCGGTCCAATAAATCATCACTTATGTTTCAGAAACCAAGACTTAATGGCCATTAAACAACTTGAAAATCACACTAAGGCTCTATCCATTATTCAGCATGATAAAGGATAATGCATTTGTTTAAAAAGCTTCAAGGAACACAAAATCACATAGAATGATAAAATAGACAAAAGAGTGTGAAATTCCAGTCTTTGGGAATAAGATCAACAAAAATGGGGACTGGAAGCAATGGTTGCCGTGGGAATACAAAGCCTACCTTTGGAAAACTGGCTTTTTGACATGGGATTGAAGATTGGTTTAATGGATATTTGAAGTCTTTTTCCATTGTTTTGGTTTCTCATTCTGGCCTGAGGTCAGGGGACCAGCCAATTCTTGATACATAGAAAATCAATATTTCAGGTCAAGGAAAATTCACAAGAACTGGGTGAAACTTCAGGGGAGGGTTAAAGTCACCTGGAGTGATCACAGGGCTAAGCTGTATCAAAGGCATCTGGTGAGTGAGTGAATGGGAGCAGCTAGAGAGTGAAAACATGGACAAATCCAGGATGAACTAATCATGCGTACTAGGGGGTGATGAAGTAATGTTTGTTAAAAATAAGGGAGAATAAAGGAAGATTAGCTAAAAGAAGCAATACCTGTACTTACATCAGTAGAAGCCCAGCAGAGAAAATCTGCATGTTTGAGGCCAGTAACCTAAGAGGTGACTCTGGAGTGAAATAGAAACTTTCCTTGTACTTTTCACAAGATAATGTCCACAGGGATGGACCCACTGGTTTTATTTTTTTATCCATTTCAGCCAAAGGCAAGTGAAATAAGGGAGGAATCATTCTTCAAAGTGTAAACACCATCTAGCTTATAAACAGCTCAGGCCAAGCTGAGACCTGTTTTCTTGCTGCTTGGGTCAACATCACAATTTGGACTTGTAACCTACTAGCAAGGGTTTCAAGCATCATCCTTTGCCACATGGTTGAATATAATAGGTTTGTGTCCTAGCCATCAAAGCACATTTTGACATATTGTAAATGATATTCACAAAACCAAAGGATTTTTGTGATGTAAGAAAAAGGGAAGCCTATTTATGTACAGCAAGGCATCAAAAACAGAAATAAGTCAAAACAACTGTTGAATCATTTATGTTTGTTAACACCATAAATAACTCCTCTGTTCTTTTTCAAAACAATTCTAATGGACCATTTGTTTCCATCCAAGAGTACAATCTTGATATCGTACTTCATCCAGAAACCTTATCTTTGAGAGTACAGCACTGGAAATTTTGCTGAACTGTGTTCAAAGTGTCTGGAGTTAAATCCACATACTTTTGTATTAAAGGAAAGAGTGCTCCCAGCTGAGTTACATTTGATATCCTTATGGCATTGCATCTGACTTGAGTTTCACTGCTTCTTTTCTCAAGTTCTCTCTGGCCTTTTTTAAAATCAAATTTAAAATAGCTTGATTTTTAGGTCTACTTTAAAAAAGCCACGGCAATAGATATAGAAACTATTTATAAAAACTAGAGATAATTTTTGCTGGTCCTTTGACATTGGCATCTGAGATGTCAATGTTAGCACTTTCCACCACTGTGAAGCAAAATTCACCAAGCTTGAAATTTTTCAACCACTCAAAGGAACACAAGCTCTTTATGAAATGATGCAAGAAGCAGGCAGGTGGAATATTGGTTGTTGGAAAAGTCTAGCAAAGTACCTGGCCAATATCAATAGCTAAATAGCTTAACATCTTTGAAAAGGACAAGATCCAAGCATAATAATAACTGAGAGTAAATGAAGGGAATTCCAAATACCTGTTGTTGCAGTTCCCATTAATTAATCTGTACTTTCTGGCTAGACATCCACTGGAGCACGTTGGAGGTTGCATATGAGGTAAACAGCCTGATGCAGACGCAAGAACTTTCAACACGTTCGGAGAGAGTAGACCTGAACCAAAATGATAAAAGCCTCTTTTGACAAAAGTTGACAGGGTTTCTTTTTAGACTCACAGGATTTATATCTACAGGCTGTTACAATATTTTTCAAAACAAAATATATTTTTTTGAAATCACCACCATATCTCTAGTATTGTATCAGAGAACTGATTATCTTATGGAGGATTTAAATTAATAACAGCATTTTGTCCTTGGTTTCCTGACACCCACAATGCTGAACTTTGAGAAAGAGATTTGGACCAACTTCCACCAGGAATTAAATCTGCTTGAAAAACACCTAATTTGATGGTGCTGCATTGATATTGTAGGCACTAAATGGGCACTGATGCCTTTGATGTGAAATATGGGCTTATTACAAGCCGGAACTGCTCAGCTTCAGATTAAATAAACTGAAATAGAGCAGGTGTCTGAAATGAGCATTGGACTTCTTGCATTTACCAGTAAGAGTTCCAGCAGCTATTTGAGCACATACTAAAATATAGGGTTATCTCTTGGTCAGCTGACTTAACTTAGTTTAAAAAAAAAATCAAAGTCTGTGTGAGTCATACACAAGAGTCCTGGAGAAACTCAGCAGGTCAGGCAGCATCTATAGGAAGTAAAGGGTGACCAGTATTTCAGGCCTAAGCCCTTTGTCAAAGTATGAGCAATAAGCAGGCAGGTGCTTGTTACATGTGGATTGTGGAGGATCATGTGACTTCCTTGTGTAGAATCTAGTTGGAAGTCGCAACACCTGCTAATGGATGTTGGACACCCATTAGTGCACACCTCACCGTTGGCTCATTTCAAATGACGCAGTCCAGCTCAGAACCATATAAATTCTAACACGTGTGACAGTTTGGGCTCTTCTGCCTCTTAGTCCTGGCCACAAACGCTGCTCCATGCCATGTCGTTACTGTGGACGTCGCTGGAGGAGTCATTGGTAAGGTGTGCTCTAAACTTAGCTGAGCCATAGCCATAGATCAGTGTTTGCAGGGAGCCGCACCCCTGTTGGTACAGGGAATTGGGAGTGAATTTGGAAGTCCCTGTCCCTGAGTGTGTACACATATGGGAAAGTGTGATAGGGTAATCAGTCACTGGTACTGGGGATCCTTGCACCTGATGTGCTTGCTTACACTGTTATAGTTTTAGTCTCGCACTGTGTAGAGGATAGGCGGTCACTGGTATTGGAGTACAACCTGGATCTGATGTGAATGCCTATAAAGTTATTAAGTGGTGAGAGTGATCAAGTATCATATGATGCTGTCCCTGTCTGATTCCCGTCTCATCACTCGAAACCCACTGAACCTAATACTTTTCCAAATACAACACTGTCTGAATAAAAAGATGGGGGAAGAAGAGGAGAGGATGGAGGAAGGAGCAGAGGGAGGAGCAGACACTAGCAGGTAAGTGATCATAGGTGGGTATAAATGGGAGGGTAGAAGACAGATGGAGATTTCTGGTAGATTTCTGAATGGAGAGAGAAGGGAAGGAGATGGGGAGCTGAAGGACAGGAGACAAGGGGAGAAGGAAAGAGAGAGACTTGAGGGAGGGATTTGACAGAAGCCAGAGAAGTCTATGTTAATGCTATCTGGTTGGAGAGCACGCAGACGGAATATTAGGTGTTGTTCCTTCAATGCCCAGATAGCCCCAGCTTATGTTTCTTTTACCTTCCCACCTATATCCACCTCATACCTGTGTCGATACTGCTCCCCCTGCCTCTTCCTCTCCTTTTCCTCTCCACCCCCCACACCTTTTTATACAGATGCCTGCCTGTTTTCTGCTCAAATCTTGATGAAGGGCTCAGGCCCAAAACTTTAGTTACCCTAGACTTCCTATAGATGCTCTGTGACCTGCTGAGTTTCACCAACATTTTTGAGTATTGATCTACAATCTCAATGCCAGAAGACTTTTCTGTTTGTCTACATGTGTTCATTAATGTAGCATGATTGCACAGGTATGAGTAAAGTACTGCATGCTTGTGGAGCCAGGAGGGATGCTGAGAGCCATCACCGCTCTCCCTCCCAATCACACTCTTCTCCCCCTTCTGATTACCCCTTTGAATATCATTTGGAGCATCTTAAGCCCAGTTCTCAGGAAGCCAAGATACTTTTTTCTTGCTATGTACCCATATCAGTTTGTAAATTGATTTTTAACCTCATTGTGCTCAGAATAAAAATAAAACAACAAGAAACTTACTTCATGCTGTTGACTTGAGAAGTGGCCTATTAATTCTCACAATAGAATGTTGGTTTCCATGTCAACAAGTGACCTCACATTCAGTTCACTTTAAATGTTGTAAAGACAATCACCATTTACCATTTTAATTTTAAGACACAGGAAGAAGCCATTCAGCCCATTAAATTCAAGCCAACTCCTAGGGAAGCAGTTTGGCCATTTTTCCATTCTGTCCCCAGATACCTGCAAGTTATTCAATATTCAGTGACAATGGGTTTCACTTTTGAGGACCTTGATTGATTTTCTTTTTACTTTCCTAACAGGCAATGAATTCTAAGTCATAAATACTTGAGTGAAAACATTTTTTTTGTATGCTTCCTTGTATCTTTTAGTAAAAATTTAAATCTGCCTCCACAGCCAGATGTTAAACTAGCACTAACAGTTCTACACTCCGTGATCATCAAACATCATACTGAGCATCCTAATGACTTCTCAGTCTTTGCTGGGGACTTAAACCAGGCAAGCTTAAAGAAGATCCTCCTAAACTACCACCAGCATGTCTCCTGCAACCCCAGAGGATTGAACACTCTCGACCACTATCGTGTTACTATCAAGAGCACCGACTGCTCCATTCCACTCTTGAACTGTGAAAAGTCGGACCACCTGGCTGTGCTCCACCTTCCTGTAGTCAGACAGAAACTGAAGAGCACAGAACCAGCAGAAGATAGAGTTGAACCGGGCAACCTTCGAAGAATTGGTGGTGAATATGCTATAGTGGCCTAAGACTTTATCAGGAATGTATGGACTAAGACTAGTAGATATATCTAAATCAGAAGCCATGGATGATCCAAGAGATGGACGCACCACTAAAGACCAAATAGATCCATGGTCTTTCAGTCTAGGGATTCAGAAGCATACAGAAAGTTCAGGTATGACAAAGGGACAATTTCAGACCAAGCTGGAATCTCAGACAGACACCAGACAGCTGTGGCAGGACATGCAAACCATTATATCCAAAAGAGAAAACAAGACAATATCATCAATTGCGAATCATATTTTTTGGATGTGCTCAATGCCTGCAATGCTCACATCAAAAGAAAAAACAATCAAGAACTCTCAAAACCCCCATAGTCCCTGGTGACTTTGTCTCCCAGTCTCAGATAGCGTGAATCCTCGAAAAGCATCCAGCCGGGATGTTATACCTGCCCAGATTGGTAAAACTTGTGCAAACCAACTGGCCATAGTTTTTGCAAACCTCTTCAACTGCTCACTATAATGGTCTGAAGTCCCCCCCCCCACCCCACCCTCCTCTTAAAGGACATCCACCATTCTGGTGTCCAAGATGATCAAGATGACACACCTCAAAATAGCTGCTGGCCAGTGGCATTGACGTCTACCCTGATGAAGTTGTTTGAGAGGTCAGCTATGGAGTGAATCTACTCTCAGGAGGGCCTGAATCTACATCATTTTGCCTTCTCGTCATAACAGGTTAACAGCAGATGTCATCTCACTGGTTCCCTACTCTGTGTTAGCTCACCTAGAACAGAGGAACACCTATAGCAGGCATTGATTGACAGCAGCTTGGTGTTCAATACTATCATACCAGCATAATGCAAAACCAAGCTAAAGATCCATCTGCAATTGGATCCTTGACTTCCTCGTTGGCAGACCGCAATTAATGTGGATCAAAAACATCCCCTCCTCCATGCTGACCTCCATTGGCACCCCAAGGTTTTATGCTTAGTCCCCTACCCTATTCCATATATGCCCTCCCCTGTGTAGTGAAGTTCAGTTCCAACTCAATCTACAAATTCACTGATGACACCAACCTTGTTTGCCAAATAACTGAAAAAGATGAATCAGAAAAAGGATGGAGATCGCAAACCTGCTTGGGTGGTGTCAGTATAACAACCTTTCTCTCAACATCTCCAAGAAATTATTGTTGAGTTTAGGAAAAAGAGGCTGAAGGGCCTCACACCTATCTGCATTAAGGGGAAGGAGGTGGTTCGTGTCAGAACCTTCAAAATCAGGGGAGTCTATTTCAGAAGACTTTTCCTGGAGACAGCACATTAAGGCAACCATGAAGAAGGCACATCAACACACCTACTCTCTGAGGAGCCTGAGGAGATTTGGCATGTCATTTTATAATCTATCAAATTTCTACTGATGTGCCGTGGCTGGTTGCATCATCGCCTGGTTTGGGAATTCGACTGCCCAGGAATCCAGAAGGTCGCAAATATAGTCAGGTCAATCATAAACTCTGACCTCCCATCCACTGAAGATATCTATGTGAGGCGCTGCCTCAAGAAGACAGACAATATCAGAAAGGACCGCCCCCATCACCCTGGGCACCACCTCTTCTGAATGCTGCCTTTGAGCAGAAGGTACGGAAAGCGGAAAACCAGAACCTCTAGATTCAAGAACAGTTTCTTTCCAACAGCTCCCAGATTCTCGAACCTTCCTTGGTACACAAATCATGGACTACTCCAAAATCGTAGAAGGACTGCTTGCATTACTACAGGTCACTTTTTTTTTTGCAGTGGATTAAGTGTGAATATTTATATCTATTTAATTTATTTATTTAACTTTAATTCAATTAGTTTACCATTACAGTTTTTCTTTACAAGTACCATACCTGTTTAACTGCAGCGGGTAAGAATTTTGGCACACATGTCCGTTGTACAACATGCACGACGATAAACTCATTGTGATCAAATTCATTGGATATGACATGGCTCCGATTGTGAATACATTCTTAAACAAGTTTGATAATTTAATCTATTTCTGGGTTTAGCAGCAACATATTTACTTGAGTTCTAAGAAACAATTGACATAAGGACTGAGGACATAGTTGAGTGATTTCTAATGAAAATCAGTATACCCTGGAAGAGAGGACAAAAACTGGATTTGATTTGATTTTATTCAACCCTTATAAAGTGACAAAATGAATAGCTGGAGTTTATGTGATTCTGTGCAAAACTGCTTGGCTTTTAAGAATTTTAAAAACACAGACGCTTTTGTTTATTAGATTGTAATGTTGAGTAATTAGATTTATCGATAGCAATAATCCAAGCAAGTTTAGATACTATAAGTTTATGTAATGCACAAGGATTCAGATCTTGTCATAATTTTATGCAATAAACCCCTTCATGTTTTGAATCACCATACAATCCCAGAGCGTGGTTAAAGCACAAGATTTCATTACTAACATTCAGAGGCGGTCTGGTAAGAGTGACAAATTATTTAGCTGCTCTCAAATAATCTCTTGGAGAAATGATGTCACCCTGTTGGGAAATATCTTTTTAAATTATTTATAATGTACAAAGATATCCAATGGGAAAATTCATACAGCAGAGCATGGTTCATTTAAAATAGATAGTGCGCTCCTTAAATATTCCTGATTTGGCTTAACAAATTAAATTTTGGAAGAATTGCCATTGTAACCCCTGAAAACGCAGTGGTAGCTGATGAACGGCAAATAACAACACACAGAGTTACAGGTAAATCAGAGCTTGTTTACTCAAGTTATGCGCATATTCTTTTAAAACACTGAGCTATGATGTTAGGATGTCCCGTGCTGGCTCGCTAGACTTCTGAGAGTTGTAGTCTGTCTATAGCTCTGCTACAAGGACTCTCCAGGACCGGCAGTGTCACCTGATAGATTTTTGGGAAGTCAGCCTTTGTGTCGGACTGCTGGCTGTTGAATATGGGTAGTTTTGTCAACATGGGCAGGTTTGAGCCTATCAATTGTGAATGACAGAGGCTGCCCGGCAATGTCCAAGATGCAGGTTGACCCCTTTTGTCTTATCACCCTGTATGCTCCTTTGTATGATGCCTGCCAGGATTGTCAATGTGATCCTCTATGTACGAACATGTATTCATAGTCCTTCAGTTCATGTGGTACAAAAGAATCGTGTTTACCATGTGATGATGGTGGTACAAGGGATAATTTGCCTATGGTATCCCTTAGTCTGCTCAGCAGCTTTTTGGGATAATCATCTTTTACTGGATCCGTGTGGAACAAATTCCCTGGGACCACCTAAGGTGCACCGTTTACAACCTCCGCAGGTGAAGTGTGAAGATTTTCTTTTGGAATTGTCCTAATTCCAAGCAACGCCCATGGTAATTTGTCTGCCTAGTTGGGACCATCCAAACTGGCCATTAAGAAGGATTTAAAATGATGAAGGAATTGTTCAACCATCCCTTTGGACAGTGGGTGATAGGCATTTGTATGTTGAAGCTTAGAACCGAGCAGCCAAGATTAGGCCGTCAATAATGAAGAAGTAAATTGAGGTCCTCTGTCAGATGTGGTGTGCGCTGGTAGGCCAAAGTGACCCACCCAAGAATTAAGGAATGCTCGTGCACAAGAGTCCGTAGAAACATCTGCCATGGTGACTGCCTCAGGCCATCTTGTGAACCTATCGATCACTGTGAACAGATAGCGGTAGCCTTGTGAAACTGGAATTGGTCCCACAATGTCCACATGGACATGGTCGAAGCAGTGAGTTACCAGTAGGAAGCGAGGTAGCGGTGATTTCGTATGCCGATAGATTTGGACTTTTTGACAAGTTACACAAGATTTGGTCATTTGATTGATGTCTTTCTTCGGACTATGCCAAACAAATCTGTCTGAAATCAGATGAATGGTCGATCTGATAGATGGATGAAAAAGAGCATGGACAGAATCAAAAATGCGATATCTCCACGAAGCTTGAATTACTGGCCGTTGATGTCCTATTGACATGTCACAAAAGAGCAGCTTGACGTCGGCATTGATTTGCACATCCTTCCATTGTAGGTTGGTTATCGAGGTGCGAAACGACTCCATCTCACTGTTTTGTGCTTGAGCAGTAGCGAGAGCCGTGATCCATAGCTGATACCTCGAGTGCATCTGAGCGGGAAAGTGCTTCAGCCACTACATTGTCTTTTCTAGAAATGTTCGTTATTCTGGTAGAGAATTCTGAAATGAAGGATAACTGCTGCTGTTGTCGAGTTGACCAGGGATCCAACACATTTGAAAACGTGATGAAGTGTCAGCCTTCCAAAAAGTAATGGGAGTAATGGATGGACAAATATGTGGCTAGGAGCTCTTTACCAAAGGTGCTGTATATTTTTCTCAGCCTCACGGAGGTGGCGGCTAAAGAATGCCAATGACTTCTATTGTCCATTGACATACTGCTGTAGAGCGCCCCCTATGGCCACATCGGATGTGTCTGTTGAAAGAGCAATGGCTGCGTTTAGGACTGGATAACTGAGCATGGGTGTTTGAGATAATAGTTCCTTTGTCTTTAGGAAAGCATTTCAACTCTCATCTGCCCACTGAATAGATTTGACATTACCACACAGCAGATTGAACAGAGGCTTCATAATGCGAGCTGCTGGTGGAAGGAATCGACGATAAAAATGAACCATGCCCAAGAACTCTTGCAGACCTTTGTCAGTGGTTGGTCTGGAATATTTAGTCATGTTGTTGATTTTGGAAGGCTGGTGAACCATGCACTGCTATGGTGATTGTATGTCCCTGGAATTCTATGGACTTTTGGCTGAAAACACACTTATCTGGATTGATGGTCAGTCCAAATTCTCACAAACGTCTATAAAGTGTACTTAGATGTTCCACGTGCTCTTCTTTAGTTTTGCTGGTGACTAATATGACATCTAGATAAATGAAGACGTTGGCCATGCCATGCCCTACTGTGTCGATAACTCACTGAAAGGTCTGAGCTGCATTTTTTAACCCAAAAGGCTTACGTAAAAATGTGAACAATCCGAAAGGGGTAATTATCGCCGTTTTCGGAATGCTGTCTGGTTTCACTGGCACCTGGTGATATCTGCGCACCAAGGCCACTTTTGAAAAGATTTTCACCCCGTGCAGATTCAGTGAAAAGTCTTGAATATGGGAAATAGGGTAGCGATCCAGTATAGCTGAGCCGTCTATAACCTCCACAAGGTCTCCACCCTCTGGTGCATTTTTGGACTAAATGTAATGGAGACATCCATGCACTGTCGGACCTACAAAATATCCTCAACTCTTCCATTTTGTAGAATTCTTGTTTAGCTAATTCCAGTTTCTCTAGGGGCAAGTGACGTGCCTTAGCATGAATGGGAGGACACTTGGTAGAAATATGGTGAGTTTCTCCATGTTTCGCGGTGAGGGTCAAAAACTGCAAAGCTGTAATTTTGGGAAACTCTTCTACAAGTCTGGAGAACTTATCAACAGTCTTACGCAGGGCTTGAAGGCATAGCGCAGGAACATGCGATTCTGCTAGGCTAATAGTTTGAAAGGTGGTACTGTCCACCAGTCATCGCCCTTTTAAATCCACCATGAATGAATGAGCTCAAAGGAAATCAGCTCCTAGTCATGACCTCGTCATGACAAGGCCGCTATAATAAAAGTAAATGTTCCCCTCAAACTGATCGTACGTTTTTTGGGGGCCATACATATTGACTGCTGTGCATTGGAGGTTAGTGGTAGGATAACGAGTATTGAAACCGATTGGTGGAAAAACACTAACCTCCGATCCTATGTCCACCAAAAATTTACATTGGGATATCTGATCCCAAACATATAGAAAGCTTGTAGATTTTTGGCCAATCGTTGAAGCAATTAATGACGGTTGGCCAGCGTGTTTCTCAAGAATGCATAGGGTGGCAGGCACCTACGTGTATTGACTTCCCAAACTCCTGTGGTAAAAACACCAGGTGGAAGTGTCGACAGGCAGGAGCGCTTTTAGAGTGGCATACTCGCGCTCTCCATGCTCTGGTGGATCACCCAGGATGTCACTGACCCACTTGGCAGTGGTTTGGTCCAAGGCAATGATGAGCTGATAATAGCGAGTCACGTCCACCTCAATCTTCCTGAGGTGAAATTGTGCCTCAGCCTGTCAAAAACACAACAGAAGGGTGGTAGTTTAACAGCAACAGCTGCAATATTCATATGGTCCAAATGCTCGTTTTGAACCCATCAGGGTCAGCAATTGTAGCCACTGAAAATGCAGTGGTGGTTGACGAAGGCAAAATAATGACAAACACAGTTGCAGGTGAATCAGAACTCGTTTACTCGATTCACGCGCATATTCTTTTCAAACACTGAATATGTGCTCAATGTTATAATGATATGAGGTCCGACAATGCATGGATGTCTCCATTACATTTAGTCCACTACATCATATTATATTAAATTAGATGTTACAATAGATGCAGCATGTAATTCGTTTCACAACTCAGAGCCAGGCTTGAATTCTATCTTGACCATTTGGGCTAAAGTTACTACTTCAATAGCAGTTTCTACACAATCAACACAGTTCCAGATTAAAGTTAGATCTAGGCCAGAACTACAGTTGCCATAGGGCAAGGTTATTAATCCAAAGCCTGGAATAATAATCCTGAAAACACATTTGAATCTCACTGGGCAGATTCAACTCCACTGAAATAATCTACCATTACTACTCTGTACCTGCTTGTGAAGCCCAGCTGGTCTCTGATCAATATCACTAATTTTATAACATAACATAACATAACAATTACAGCACGGAAACAGGCCATTAGGCCCTTCTAGTCCGCACCGAACCAAACACCCCTTTCTAGTCCCACCTCCCTGCACAATGCCCATAACCCTCCATCTTCTTCTCATCCATATACCTGTCCAACCTTTTCTTAAATAATACAATTGACTCCGCCGCCACTATTTCTCCCGGAAGATCATTCCACACAGCTACCACTCTCTGAGTAAAGAAGTTCCCCCTCATGTTACCTCTAAACCTCTGCCCCTTAATTCTTAACTCATGTCCTCTTGTTTTAAACTTTCCTCCTCTTAACGGAAATAGTCTATCCACATCCATTCTGTCTATCCCTTTCATAATCTTAAATACCTATCAAATCCCCTCTCAACCTTCTATGCTCCAAAGAATAAAGACCCAATCTGTCCAATCTCTCCCCATACTCCAGATGCTTAAACCCAGGCAACATTCTGGTAAACCTTCTCTGCACTCTCTCCACTCTGTTTATATCCTTCCTATAATTAGGCGACCAGAACTGCACACAGAACTCCAAATTAGGCTGCACCAACGTCTTATACAATCTCAACATCACCTCCCAACTCCTATATTCCATGCAATGATTGATAAAGGCCAGCATACTAAAAGCCTTCTTCACCACCCTATTCACGTGAGTTTCTACCTTCAGGGAACGATGTACCGTTACTCCTAAATCTTTCTGCTCTTCTGTATTTCTCAATGCTCTCCCATTTACCACATATGTCCTATTCTGATTCTTCTTACCAAAATGAAGCACCTCACACTCCTCCCCACAGACCCTGGTAATGCTCTGCTCTGTTCAGGCATAATTACATTATCTTCATGTGGCCACCAGGAATATACCTGAAATTTCACTCTTGCCTCTGGTTCCCATCTCCTAAGATGGTTTGTTTATTTTAAATTCAGTCTCAGATTTACTCCAGGGTGGCGAATATTTCAAATAAAATAAATTATTTGTATGATAATGAAGCATAAGTATATATTTTCGGTAGAGTATAATGAGAAGAAGAGCTTAATTGTTAGGTCTGACCTTTAAACTGATGACACTCGCTTATGAAATGGGCTATGATTCATTTCATCCCAAGTTGACATTTGAGATTAAATTTCCCATGCACACAAACATTCCTTCTGGTTGGTGTGGCGAGACCTGACCTCCTTACCAGTAACATTTACTGATCTTCTGTATTTTTGGTGCACTCTGTCCTGGATCAGAATCAAAGACATTTCCATGATCTCAGCAGCTCTTGAAATCTTTTTGCTCTCAGGGTCTGGCCGCTTGAAAAATGACATCAACTCAATGGCAGAGGACAGTCCACTGATGTTGACATCCCTGATGGTGAAATGGAAAGCCAGTCATACCAGGCTGTAACTGAACATTTAATCAAAGGTAGCTCGCAGCCTTGATGCTTTATTCAGTGTGTGCAAGACAAAGTTAATTATTCGGAGTTGAATTTGTGTAGGCCTGTTTTTCAATCTATTAATCTGACAATCACTCAGATGTGTTTTGTCAGAGGTACCCTATGAAACACATGAAGACTTGTGGATGTTGGAGGCCAAGCTTATGTTGGATAATTAGAATTGAACTTGCACATTTTCTGAGTGTGAATGAAAATATTATTCTTCAGGATTCAGTCATCCCAAACAACTGAGGAGTTGGGAGAGTTAAGGAAATATTAATTTGGACCAGAATTTAATTTGTGATCATGCATATTAGATTTACTGCATTCTCAGCATTCGTCAGTATGTTCCTGAATTATTAGAACCCTTGCACCTTTGGTCCATTAATGAATGGTTTCAAGCACAATGTCACAAATTTCTATTTTAAACTATAATCCATAAGGAAGCTCAATTCCTTTACATTCCAGATGTGCAACAGAATCAAAAAACATTTACCTTTTATTCTGGGGAATACCGCAAAATAACCAGTGAGAGATGAGGCTTTAACCTATGCATACTTTTCAAATTCTGGACTGAGCCTTGTTTTCTTTTGGAGATTATTTGGAGGAGCTGGAAGCAGGCTTTATTATTAATATGATAAATGTTCTACATTTTTGAGCTGCCTCCAACAAACTCTTTAATGACTCACACAAAAGAGCTGCTTTGCATCCAGAAATACCATTCAATTTTGATCATCAGGAATTCTGTTTACACCAATTGCTTGATTTAGGACATCTTATAAGAATCTCTTCATTGAGAATTTGAGAAACTTTTGTGTGGATTGGCAAGCGGTTTGACATGATTTAGTTTTGAAGAAACATGAATTTCCAATGTATTTTCTGGTCTCGCGTTGTTTTTACCTTTTCATTCTGCGGTATGTAGCCTTGTCCACCATATCCAATCCCCGCTGAATTGCATCAGGCAAAAAGGCGTCACCCAGCTTCTCTAAACTTTCTTCTGAGTAGAAAAAAAACGAGTTACACTCGTGAATCATTTGGTATCAAGCTGTAGGATTACCTACCTAAATAAAAACAAAAACCACTGGGAAACAGTCATCAGCCAGAGAGCATTTGCGGAAGGACAAAAGAGAGATCGTGCTTCAGGTCAAAGATCCTTCATAAGGAATAGGAAAGAGAGCGAAAGTGTAGGAAGGTGGGTTGGACCCATGAAATTTTGCTGATTGAGGGAGAATAGGCTTGCTGTGGAGATATGTTCCAAGTGGTCATTTGGGTTGATGGGTTAATGAACATGAGGGCACTTAGAGAGTGAGAATACTGACAGTGAAACAAGATGCAGGCTTGTGGGATGGGCTCAGCGAGTCTGGCTTTGTGAATGGAGAGGGAAAAACAGAGTCAATGTCATCGTGGGATGATAGACAACAGAAATGATTTGCTCTGATAGGGAGAGAGACAGGAAATTATCTGATGTTGTAGAATTTGATACGGAAGTCTGTGGCAGCCACATTCCCAGGTTAAAGTTGAGGTGTTGTTTTTCAAGTTTGCATTGAAGTTTGTAATAACCACGCTGGAGGTCACAGGCAGTTAGGCCAAAGTGGGAGTGAGAAGAAGAATTAAAGCATCAAAGCAAACTCAGGTTAGGCGACTGTTTCATCAAGCATCTGCATTCAGTCTTCTGTTGCCTGCCAGTGGAAACTCATAAGCTAGCCCTTCCTGAATCTATATTCCATGATAAACTTTTGTCGTTTTTGTTCTGCCAAGGTTTTGTGGATCCAAGAGTCCAAGTATCAGTATCAAGATAAGCCTCTAATCATCATGGCACAGAGAGCTACAGAATAAATGATGGTAAATTGGATGAATACAGATGGTCATAGTGAGCTCCAAAGAGCTTTTATTCTGTGATGTACAGCACTAATAACTATAGCAACATGTTCAGACCACATTTATAGTCTCCCAGTGTCCTTCCTTTGTGTCAGGCTTTGATGTTTGGATCAGGGTGATCTCGGCCTGAAAAATAACCTATCTCCGCAAGGCAAACATAGCTGTGAAATCAGCAGATCGCACAAACAATATTCAAGTTCCAATGAAATGCAACAAAAAATCAATATGCCTATGGCTTATAAATGAATTCATTTTTGTACATCACTCACAGCCAAACCAAGCATAACAACTTCTAATTTTAGAGTGAAAATTATGATGGAAAATCATAAACTAGCTCTCCTAGTTAAATACCAGGAAGAAAGAAATCATCCTTCTACTAATGTGTACATACTATATCCAAATATGGGGGCATTGAAATCCAATATTGTGGATTAAGCTTCAGAGGCCAAGAATAAACTTCCTCTTCTAGAAACCGCAGAAGTCAAGCATACTCCTTGAGAAAATGTACCATTGGTCAGAAATGTTTGATCTCTAAGAAAAGGTTGGTCAATAAATTAAAAATATATAATAAAGTAATATTATACACATTTTTAACCCCCACTTTATAGTAATTATTTGAAGTAATTAATTTTTTACCTGTCATCATCGTTTCATCTTTCTTATTCCAAGGGAGAAACCATCTCACACAAAGTATCGTGCTTACAAATCCCAACATTGCAATTAATCTCATTCTGATGGACAAGATCAAAACTAATGAAGTGGAAAACAAGCATATATTTAAAATGAGTTACTCAGTAAAGTGACCAAATTAAGAGGAGTTCAAAAGGTTTTATTAACATGGTCATGTTTACACTGGCAGCACCTTTCTGAATGCTTTGATTGCAATTCTAAATGCTTTTCTCTGCTAATTGATGAAGTCACTAAAGTGTCAAATTTTCAAATAGATAAATGACAAACTCCAGCCAGGTTTCAAATTAAACTTACTGTCCTGGTTGTTGTTTTGTTGAGTAGTCTGTCATCATTTATTTTTCCTTTTCCTTTATTTATAACAGAGGTTATAAAAGTAATTTGGGATGGTGAAATAAAGAGGTCATGGATGCAAGTGCTAAAACTGGGCCTTTTTTCGAGCAATTCCAAATTTAAAGTTGAAGTTTTATTATATTTTGCACGGTTATTTTTTTTATATTCAAGATATTTTATTCCCTAAAATTGTCATCTCAGTATCATGAAAATGGTTTCAGAGTTAATTTCTCATTCGAGCTAGTGCATATTATTATTTGGGATGGGTAGCTGTGTATGTATACCATAACAACAATGGGTTTAGCCAAGTGCTGCTAATTCAACCACCCATAGGAAGAACTTCCCTATGAGATGAAAATCAACATGCTCTTCCGGACGATTTGTTCATGAAAGCGAGATCTAATTTTCAATCTCCATTTTTGGAAATGCTGCCATGCAGATAAGTTTGCAGGGTGAAGTCCTTCTGCAATATTTATTTTCCTGCAGTCCCATCAGGTCCCACAAGGTGGGCTGCTGCAGAAGTTTAGAAGGCAATGAATTCTCCGGTCAATTTTCTGACTAGATACAAAGTTGGTTTGGTGCAAGGAGGCAGAGGATGGTTGTGGATGATTGTTTTGCTGGTGAGGAGCCTGTGATCAGTGGTATGGCACAGGGATGGGTGCTGGGTCTTCTGTTCTTTGAGACATATATTAATGATTCACATGAGAATGCTGGGGACATGATTAGTTTGCAGATGAAAACAGCATTAGTGACATAGTGGACAGTGAAGAAACTTCTTTAAGATCACATGAGAAAATGGGAAAAGAAATGGCAAACTGAATTTAATCCAGATAAGTGCAAAGTGATGCATGTTGGGAAGTTAAACTGGAGCAGGGCACATACAGTGAATGGGGTATATTGTAGAACTGAGTGGCACATATACATGATTCCCTGGAAGGGGCAACTCAGGTGGACAGGGTTTTGCTTCCTTTCATCAGCTGAGGCACTGAGTGCAAGAGTTAGGATGCCATGTTACAGTTGGACAAAACTTTCTTAGGCCACACGAGGTATTGCTTGTAGGTCTGGTCACGAAGTGACAGGAAATATGCATTTAAGCTAGAGAGGTGCAGAATGGATTAAGAAGGATGTTGCCTGGATCGTAAAGTTTGAATTATAAGCAGAGATGGTGCAGGCTAGGTCTGTTTGTAAATTTTTAAAAGTTTGAACTTCTAAAATTTAAATTTAGACATATAGCATGGCAACAGGGCCTACTAGCCCATAAGCATGTGCCCCCCAATTATAACAATTAACCTCCAATCTCCGTGCACTTTTGAAGGATGGGAGGAAACTGGAACACTCAGAGTAAATCCAGGTAAACATGGTGAAAAGGTACAAAGTCCTTACAGGTAGATCCAGATTTGAAACTGGGTCACTGGTGCTGTAATAGCTTGGCATACCTGGATCAAAAGATGGAGGTGTACAAAATTAGGAGAGGCATCGGTAGGATGGAAAGCCAGACTCTAGTGCCCATGGGTGGAAATGTTGAAAACAGAAAGAATATTGAGGGAACAAGTGTAAAGGGGATCTGAGATAGACATTTTTCAGCCAAGGAGTTTCTTGTATCTGGAATTAGCTGCCAGAGGAGGAACAAATGTAAAACAGTTAAGAGGTATTTTGAGAAGCACTTGAATGAGCATTTGAGGGGGGATTCATACAGATAGGCATGAATGTCAGCAGAGATGAAATTGGCAGAAGGGCCTGTTTCTAAGATGCACAACTCTGTGACTCTATGATGTTAACTCACATGACCAGAAAGAAAAATAAATAAACTGTGGAGTTGTTGCTGCTGGATGTAAATCATTGAAAAATATATTATTTCAGTATTAAAGATAAAATGTGAATTTCTTTGATCTCTGTTCCCACTCATTTCAGTCCTCCACTTAACTAGATTTCTTCTTACTTTCTTTCTCTGTTGGTCCCATTTCTTCCTCCATTTCCCTTGGATGAAAAAAAACTGAAATAATAATTTGGGAACATTACAGGCACCCCATTGCTCTTGCAGCCATCAGCTCACATATCCTGTAAAGAAGGTGCGAAGAAGATTCTGCTTGAAAAGCAGACTAATGGGAACATTTCAAGATGTCCTCCTCCAAAATCACCCACAGTTGCTAAGTGTTTTTATTATGGGAAATTAAGAGCCATTCAATAAACAGACCAGAACACCATGGATGGCCTTTTACCTTTCATTTCTTTTCTCACTAATGGAACAGAGCTGCGGGTGGTTTTCTGGACCAATCATACATTCACATTTTCAAACACGCAATGGAGTAACTAAAGCTGGAGAAGTAAATTAGTGCAGAGGTAACAACCTAAATGGCACCTTTGTCCACCACCTTGCCAAGTTCAAGAATGAATAGATAAAAGTGGATTGTTTTACTTTTAAAAATATCAGACTGCATCTTAAACTTCAGTATTAAGTGTTTAAAAATTTAGTCATTCTGACATTGTCGACATGACAATTAAAAATATATATATATTTTTTTTTTTTTTTACACACTGAAATGTTGAAATATCTTGTCATTTGAACTGAACCACCAAAGCTATGAATTGATTGTTAAAAATAATTGAATTAGTTAACAGATCTTATGAGAAATGTTATGGAACACCATAAGAGAAACAGCTTATCTAAATACAGTAAAACCCCTGTTGTCCAGAATTCAAGCAACTGGCAAAATAATTGTGAAATAAATATCAAATTGATGGTTATATTTTGCATACATTTAAAATATGTCAAACAATTAAGATTTTTCAATAGGATAAAGAAGAGCACTAATAAATTAAACATTTTCAACAATTAAATCAATTAGCAGTAAAAAGCACCATTCTATTTCATGCAGATTAATCAGAGCAAATACTGATGTTACCTGATTGCTTTTCAACGTTGTTCCGTGAAAATTTTCACTAAAGCTGTGGCTCTCTTAATTTTAGGAGTGGTTTTTTTTTGGTTTCCTCCTCCTTGCCCCAAGTGGTTCGAGTTTTTCAATATCCTTCGTGGTCCGCTGCATGGACTTTGCGAAAAGCACTGTTGCACACTCTCAAAGGTTTTCAAACCAAAGTCAGACTCAGTCACCTTGTTGCAACTGACGTCAAGGAGGTAGTGTTTAGTCAACGTGGCAAGCTTAAAAATTGGTTGAAAGCTTTATGTGTCATGCAGTATAAATTTATGATGACCAAATGGAATTAAAATATTTTATTATCTTTCCACAGGGCTCAGTGCTAGGGTTTTTTTTTCATATAAGAAATCAATGGTTTCACAGCTCATGCAAAAGGTATGATGATGCAAACAAATAATGATGTGGTTGATAACAATGAAGAGAGCAGCTGCATGATGGTGTGCATCGGTCAAACCAACCAGTGTGGCTGCTGGAATTTAGTGTGGAGAAGTCTGAGGAATTAGGACGTACAAATAGGCAAATCATTGCACAATAAGCGGCAGGATACTGTTGAGTGTCAAGGACAGGCAAATCATAATAATTAAGAGTGTGGATGAACAAGGGGATCTTGAGGTTCAAATCCATACATCCCTCAAGGTCACCACACAGGTTGATAGGATAACTAAGAAGGCCTATGGGATGCTGAGCTTCATTTTTTTGGGAATAATTTATTTATTATTTTTCACACAGGCCTGTACAGTCATATACCGTGTCCTGCCAACGATGGCAGTTCACAATCTCGTATACATGTACTCCTTTTCTCTATGACTGTATATACAAGCCTGCATCATTACCCACTCCCCTCCCCCCCACCTATATAACTAAATGATTTGTTCATACTCCAATGTCGATAACAATAACAAACACTAACATTAAGGAAATTAATAAGAGTACAAATAATTTTTAAAAAATGAAAAAAAGGAAAAGGGACTATCATGGATCAACCGGCGGCTTCTGGGTCAATGCTCATCCTTGACTTTCCTTGATCGGGATCAGTGCGGGAGAGAGGGAGCCGCAGCAGGGAACTGTAGAACAATCACTTCCATGCACCTATGTAGTGCATGTATGGCTGACAAATCTTCCGAAAGGTGCTGTACTTGTTTCTCCAGGGGAACACAACTTTTCATTTCCTTGTTCCATCGCTCGATACTAAGAATAGAGACGGACTTCAAAGTTACCGCAATGCACTTCCTGGCATAACACAATGCATAACACAAATTGGATTTGAAATTTGGACAGCTTCATTGTAAGCCTTGTGTCCAATATATTTCCCAACCGGAACAACTCTGGGTCCTGAGAGAACTGTTTACCTATAATTTTCTCCAGGACTTGGCCTAGATCCAATACCAGCTTTAATTCTCTCTGAAGCTTTCAGAGCTGCTGGAGAGAGAGGGAAAGATTTTGTGCTATACAGGGGGCGTGCTTTCATAGCAGTCACATACCCATTTGCAATAGTAGGAAAATAATTCCATACACTTTTTAAGGGCTTTTGCTGAGTCTGGGGGTGGCAACTTATTAAGGGGAGCCATTCTTTCCAGATCAGGGCGGATTTCGCCCTTGCGGACAATGTAGCCCAGAATGGGTAGTTCTGTTGCATTGAAAACACATTTACCCTCATAAAATGTAGGTTGAGTTCTTTAGCTGTTGCTAGAAATTTTTTAAGTGTTATCATGTTCAGTCTGGGTCTTCCCACAGATAGTGACATTATCCAGATAGGGGAACGTACCCTGTAACTCATACATTCTAACGATCTTATCCATCTCCCTCTGAAACACCGAAACACTCAAAAAGGTACCCTTTTAAACTGGTATAACCCCCCATCAGCCTCAAAGGCCGTATCGGGTCGTTCACTTTTTTTTAATGGAAATTTGGTGGTAAGCTGCCTTAAAGTTGATAGTTGAGTACACTCTATATTGAGCTATCTGATTAACCATTTCATTGATGTGTGGCAGGGGGTAAGCATCCAAGCTAGTATAATGGTTAATTGTCTGGGTGTAGTCAATAGCCAGTTGTTTCTAAGTGTGATTTTCCACAACTACCACTTGGGCTCACCACGGACTCCTTCTAGGTTCAATGACCCCCTCTTTAAGCAGTCTCCGGGTCTCAGGTTTAATAAACTCGCTGTCCGCTTTGCTGTAAGAAAGGCTCTTAGAGGCAATCAGTCGACACTCGGGAGATAGATTATGAAACAGGGAGGGAGCTTTGTTCTTTAGTGTGGACAGACCGCAGTAACTAGTGCGGGGGATGGTAAGTGTGGGTACTGGCCCATTGAAATTTAACACTACACTTTTTATCTGAGATTGAATATCCAACCCCAGTAACATGGGAGCGCAGAGATCAGGCATTACAAAGAGCCAAACATCAGCAAGGCAATGTCCCTGCAAGTTTAAAATAACTTTACACTTATCCTGTAAAGTTCAGTACAAGCCATCAATATCCTTCAGTTCACTGGATATCTCCACAAATTTAAGGCTTTGGCGACCTTCTCGTGGATGTAGCTGTCAGTGCTTCCAGAGTCTATTAAGCAATCGACAGTTTCACCATTCACCTCCCCCTTCATAGTCGACTGTTCCAGTCCATAACAACCCAAAGCTTTACAGTCAATTGAGCTATTAGAGGGGATCTCACCTCGCCGTCACTTGAAGTCGATTCAGCAGGCTCATCTGAAGATTTCTCCCTTTCATAGTTGTCTTCCATTTCTGCAGCTCCAGGAAACATTTTCTTGGTCTTTTCTTCTCTTCTTCTTATCAGTGGGAATATTTTTCACCCTACATGCTTTAACGAAGTGGCCGAGTTTCCCACAGTAGCTGCAAGTAGCGAATCGAGCCGGGCACTTCTGTCTGGGGTGCCTGCTCTTATCACAGAAGTAGCATTTGCCAGGGGTTCGCCCCTTTTCCCCTTCAGGGTTCCAGCACTCCTGGATATTTCCCTTTCGGTATAGCACTTCTCAGTGTTTTGACTAGTGTGACTGCCCGGCCATAGGTCAAGGGCTCTGTCTCAAGTAGCCTCTGATGGATGTAACTAGAGTCAATTCCGTTGACAAGAGCATCCAGCTTCAAAGTATTGTGGTGTTGTTCCACATTGACTGCCCTGACATCACATTTTTTTGTCAGCGAGTCAAAGGCTAGTGCATAGGCAGCATCATTTCCTTCGGGTTTCTGGCATCTAGTCAGCAACTGGTATCAAGCAAGTACCACATTCCATGGCGCCACATAGTAAGCGGTCAGTCATTCCCGGGCTATAGCCGGAGTCGTAGCTCCTCGTGTTACAGCAAAAGGGATCTCACCCATTAGTGAAATCAGGTGGCCCCACTGTATCGCCTCATCGACCAAGTTGTTCCGAGCCATGTAGTAATCGAAACAAGCAATCCAGTGGTTAAAGATTTCTCTGGCCCTTGGGGCAGACTTGTCGATTATCAGCCGCTCTGGCTTGAGTGCTGCATCCATTTCTGCTAATAAAATTGATGTGCCAATTAATGAAGATGAAGGCAGTGTAGTCAAGCAGCAATCATGGCTTTTATTAGCAGAAACTAGTGGTACTAAAGACAATAGGTGCATACACAGTTATACCCAAGGGGAGTATCTTAAGTGGTAGAGATAATACACATCCAATGTTAGTAAAGCAGGGAAAAGCAGAGAGAGAGACTGACATAGACTCACCACCGTCCAGCAATCTCAATCTGCCTAGACTATAGTCCCATGTTAATTTTTCCATAGAGACCCTTGGTGCCTTACCATTCCAAAGAAACCTCCTAACCATATGTGATAACTGTTTGAAGAAACCCTGGGGCAATGGCACAGGCAATGTTTTGAAAAGATACTGGAATCTTGGCAACACATTCATTTTGATGCAGTTGACACTGCCCACCAGTGTGATAGGCAGGGGCATCCACCTCTTTAATTGCTCCTTGACGCTTCCCAGCAAGGGGCATAATTTAACTTATATAAGTTATTCAGGTCACTATCAATATTAACTCTTAGGTATTTGATCCCCTTCTGTGGTCACTTTAAATTACTAATTCCTTTAAACTGACTATAATTACCCTCAGTGAGTGGCATCACCTCGGTCTTATCCCAATTGATCTTATACCCAGACAGTTCCCTATAGTTCCTCCAGTACATCGTGCAGTCTAGGCAGGTCTATCAAATATATCATTACGTCGTCAGCAAACAAATTAATTTTGTGTTCCTCCTGGCCCACTCTATAACCTTTGATGTCTGGATCCTGATGAATGGTGCCCTAATCCAGTTTTGAAAAATTGGTCCCAGTCCGGCCTTCTACAGCACCTTGAATAAAAATTCCCATTCCAGTTTATTTTTTTAAATTTATTTTTATTTTTTAATTTTCACACTATGAACCATACTAACCAAAATACACACAAACATTTCCCTCTTGAATATACACAGTGTTATTTTATCCCCTTTTCCCCCTCCCTTTCCTCCCTCCTTCACCCCCCCTCCCCACCCACTCAACGTTCAACATATATGATACATTAAACCCATTAAAAAATGTCCTCACACATAGAAAATAAACGAGAAATTTGTGTCTTCTACTTTTACATACTGGGTCAGTTCATTTCGTCTTCTTCTCCTTCTGTCATTTTAGGTGGTGGAGGTCCAAGGTAGGACTTCTCTGTTGTGTTCCATCTACGGTTCCCAAATTTGTTCGAATACTGTGATGTTTTCATTGTAAGAAGGAAACGAGAACAACAGTAATTGCAATTTGGGCATGTGAGAAAGTGGAAAAGTTTTGGGAAAATCTAAACCAGGTATTAAATAAAATCACAAAAAGCAACATACCAAAAAATCCAGAGATCTTTCTTCTAAGTAATATAAGAAGTAAAGAACTTGGACTCGATTTGGATGGAGCACAAAAAAGATTTATTATGATAGCCTTAGCTGTAACAAAAAAATGTATTATGGCAACCTGGAAATTAGAAGATAGCCTGAGAATGCAGCAATGGTACATAGAAATGAATAAGTGTATTCCATTGGATAAAAATACCATTCCAGTTTATTGAAGGGCTTTTCTGCATCCAAGGAGATGGCCAGACCCTTCTCATTTCTAGATTGTGCCAGATGCATTACACTCAGCAATCTGCCAATATTATCTGCTGCCTGCCTTCCCTGCACAAAGCCTGTCTAATCCTTGTTTATCAATTTTGGCAAATGCAATGCAAATCTATTTACCAAAGCTTTGGCTAGGATCTTGTAATCAGTATTCAGCAATAGGAAGAGAGCATAAGTGGATCCTTATCCTTCCTCAAAATCGTCATAACAATCACCACTGTAAAAGATTCCGGCAGGGACCTTGCTTCCCTTGCCTGGTTTACCATCTCCATATACAGAGGCATTAATAAGTCCTTAAATTCTTGATAGAACTCAGGCAGGAATCTGTACTCCCCCGAGACTTGCCTGTTTGCAGTACACTCAATGCTTTACCCAGTTCTTCCTCAGTGAAAGGAAGATCTAATCCTGCCTGATCCTTTGGGCTCAGGCAGGGGAGGTCGAATCTGGCCAGGAACTCATCCTCTTGATTGAGGTCCCCAGAAAATTCAGATTTATATAATCCTTCATAAAATTCCCTGAAGGTCTTATTAATTTCCTTTGGTTTGTACGAGATCTGGCCATTCCCCAATCACATTGCATTAATTGTTTGAGAGGCTTGTTCTGCCCTCAACTGCCATGCGAGTACCTTATGAGCTCTCTCCCCCAACTCATAATATTTTTGTCTCGACCTCATAATAGCCTTTTCCATACTATACATCTGAAGCATATTATATTCCAATTTCTTATTTGTGAGAGCTCTGTAATGGTCCTCTAGGCCTGATTCCTGAAAATCCTTCTCTAATTGGGTAATATCCTTTTCCAATTCCTCCACTTCCTTCATATAATTTTTCTTGACCCAATTAGCTGACCCCTCAAGTACGCCTTGAGGGTTTCCCATAGAATAAATTTATTTGGAGTAGAGGGGCAGTTGTACACACAAAACTGAGTTATAAAGCTACAAAACTCCGGCTTCTTCAATAGCAAAGTGTTAAGATGCCACCTGTATGCTGTGTCCTGCTTATCTGGCATGTCTATAGTCAAGATCAGGAGGGAGTGGTCTGACAGAAGTCTCCTTCTGTACTCGGCTTTCATGATCCTACCCTCTGAATGGGCTGAAGCCAAAAAGAAATCTATTGAGTAGCAGTCATGTTGTTTTGAGTAGAATGAGTAGTCTCTCTCTCTTGGATGCATTCTATGCCACACATCTATTAAATTAAACTCTCTCATACAGTCAATGGTGGCTTTCACCACTCTAGTCCTAGTTATATGTTTTGTGGAGTTGTCCAATGCAGGATCCAGGCATAAATTAAAGTCGCCCCCTATCAAAATATTTTCACTTCCCTTCGCCAAATGTAGGGAAATGTCCTGTATAAATTTTTCATCATCAAAATTGGGGGTGTACACGTTAACTAGTGTCCAGGTCTCTGAGTATATTTGACAGGGCACCATTACGAATCTACCCATTTTGTCTGCAGTCACCCTCTGCACCTGCACTGGAACACTTACTTATTAAAAGTTTCATTCCCCTTGCTTTTGAGCCAAACAAAGAAGATATAACCTGGCCCACGCACACTCTTTTTAACTTTTGATGTTCCCGCTCAGTTAAATGTATCTCTTGAAGAAAGGCCAGATCCACCCTTATTTTTTTTTAATGTGTGCCAAGACCCTTTTCTGTTTCACCAGACTGTTTAGGCTGTTAACATTAAAAGAGACTACCTTTAACCTCTTAGTCATTATCTCCAGGTTCTTCCCAAAGTACCCCCCCCTCATTGCCACTCCTCCTCATGAATTCCAATCTTTGATCCGCTCCACCCAAGCCACATGAATAAGCAAATAATAAATAAGGGGGAGACAAAGACAATAATTCAAATAACTGAGCAGAACAACATGAAGCCAAGTGCAAAAGACATTCATAGTCATACTTCCCCTTAATCCCATATAACCCTTCCAATGCATCCTCTGTCCCATACTAAATCCACCCTCCCTCTGTTTCGCTGACAGCCTCCTTCAGCTATCAACCATGCACCACAACAAAGATTGTGCCACCGGCACCCATCTAATCCCCTCTCCATCACCCGAGCTCCTCAGGAAAAGTCACAGATAAAACTATTATTGCTATTTTGGTTAACCCCTTTCTTAAAAATAACCATACTTTAACAATTTAAATACCAAGAAAGTTAAGACAATATATCAGTATAATCGAGAACATAATTTCTTCAAATTCTACATCTCCTTATGTTTCCCACTGCAGATAGACCTTTGGCAAATTCACGTGCTTCCTTTGGGTCTGCAATAAATTTTTTTGTACCCCAGGTAACGATACCTTTAGGGTGGCTTGGTATCTCAATGTACAGTCATAACCCTTTTGTTTAACTAATCTTTTAGCTGGCTTTAATGCTTTTCTTGCTTTCAGGAGGGTTGCACTAATGTCCGGGTAGAAAAAACTTTGTGGCCTTTTATCTCTAGGGGGACCCTCTTCTTTTTGTATTCATCGCTTCCGCCCCCAGTATTTTTTCTCTGTCATAGTAACATAGCTGTCTCACCAGGACAGATCGCGGCTTTTGTCCGGGACCAGGTCTGGGGAAAAGAGATCTCTGCGCCCTTTCCACCTCGACCATTTCTCCCAGCACTTCCCTGCCCAGCTCCTTAGGGATCCAAGTTTGGAAGAAATGTGTCAGATTCTGCCCTTCCACCCCTTCTTTTAACCCTATTATCTTAATGTTATTTCTTCTGCTATAATTTTCAAGGGCATCCAATTTTTTCCAAACATTTTCTCTTTCCTTTAATAATATTTCTACCTTATTATTTATACTATGTATAGTCTCATCATTCTGGTTCACCCCTTCCTCCACCTCAGCCAGCCTACCCATTAGCCCAGATAGAGAGCTCTGGATGCTGTCCAGCTTCCCCTCCATGTCTTGGGCTCTTTCATCCACCGGTCTGAAGAGCCTGCTTTCCATTTGCCCCATCTTGTCAATAACATCTTGCAGGAAGGGCTCTGAGCCCCCCGCCCCCACTTGGTTTTCTTCAGCAGAGTTCTCTTTCTAGGTCTCTCCACTCCACAGGACCTGTCTTCATCGCTGGAGTCTTGCTCTTGTAGAATTCTGGACCCCCTCACTGCTGCAGCTGCCTGTATTAGAGATCTCTTCCAGAACAGCGCTGTACCTGCCAGCTGGTCTGTTTGTTTCAATGCCGGTTGCTGTCAGGACACCCGCTGCTCCCTGGAACTCGATCCTGGATCCGCTACTGGGGCAGAGGTGAGAATTGGAGTCGTCCCCATTGTCAGCACCGATGCCGACACCGACGCCCACTGCTCCGAAGGACTCGATCCTGGACTTGCTACTGGGGCAGAGGTAAGTATTAAATTCGCCCCTATTGTCAGCACCGATGCCGATTTCCTGCCAGTTCCCCTTCTGTTGGGCTGCTCCACTGCCTGCGGGGTTCAGTGCTGCTGCCCCGCGACCACTGCCGATGCTGACCTCTTCATGGGCCTTGCACTCCCCAAGAGTGTGTCCGGTCCGAAGGTCCTGTTGAGGGAAGGGGGACCTGATCCTTTCCCCATCCCCAAGAGCTTCAGAGGATTTTTCTTAAGGTACTTGCCAGCCATTTCCATTGGAGTCTTGCTCTTCCTCTCTGATAAACTTCAGGTTTGAAATTGCAGTTTCCGCTTCGGGCCCCGGGATGGCCCCACCATTTTTCGCACCCCCATGAGGCATACCTTGCTTTGTCTCTCGCTTTGGAGCAAGTTCTTTCATATTCTTACTCAGCAGCTTGCCCTTTTTGGTCATTCTGTACTGTAAATTCTTTCCAAAGCCATTTTCTGGTATTTTTAACCCTAAAAACCCAGGAAGCTCTTGGGTTCTGCCTCCTCCTACTTTCCCCGCATCACGTCAAACTGGGTTTCATAAATAGGGAAATTGAGTTCAGGAATAGAGATGTCATATTGCAACTCTACATTTAAGATACTCTTCAACAGAAACATGGATGAAAGAAAAATAAGAGGGTTATGGGGTAGAGAAGGTTTAGTACTTTTTTTAAAAGGAATATATGCATCAGCACTACATCAAGGACTGAAGGGCCCCTATTGTCAGCACCGATGCCGATTTCCTGCCAGTTCCCCTTCTGTTGGGCTGCTCCACTGCCTGCGGGGTTCAGTGCTGCTGCCCCGCGACCACTGCCGATGCTGACCTCTTCATGGGCCTTGCACTCCCCAAGAGTGTGTCCGGTCCGAAGGTTCTATGTTCTATGTTCTATGTGTAGGATCTGTGTTCCACCCAAACCTTTCTATTCATAAATGCAAAGACTGTAAATAATAACAAGAAAGAAGTCTGGGGACTTGAGTTTTACAACTCTGAGATTGCTGATTATATCTTCTGTTGATACCATTGTGATGGATTATATCATATTTTACACACCCAAAGGACCCCAAAACCCAGCAGCAATAAACATTCACCAAGACAAGTGGCTTTCAAAACAAAATATATTTT
This sequence comes from Narcine bancroftii, assembly GCF_036971445.1. Taxonomy (NCBI): domain Eukaryota; kingdom Metazoa; phylum Chordata; class Chondrichthyes; order Torpediniformes; family Narcinidae; genus Narcine; species Narcine bancroftii. Next base: position 139,544,626 of record NC_091474.1, on the reverse strand, counting down.
TAATCAACTTCAAACTTGAAATAGAATCAAACATTAACTTAACTCTATATTAACTAACCCAAATTAACCCCCTTCTAATTCTAAGTGCACATGTATGCAATATGTGTGTAAATTCAAGAAAAGTTCTTTGGTTCACAGTTCAATCTCACTTCTTCTTCCAAGTTCTCTGGTTGGTGGCAATCATCATACTGTGCACAGAATTTAACATGTATAAAGTTCACCAGGCTTGGTGCTTGAAAGATAAATATTTACTGCTCAGAAAGGTTCTTGTAGGGTTTGTAGAGAGAGAGAGATATTTGTTGCTCCAGGATTTGCACAACTGAGGTACCACCACTAGCCACCTCAGGGTCTTGCTGATGAAACCTGCCCCATCAGGGTCTTCTAGATGGTATCCTCTTTCTTCAAGCTACCACAGAGTTCCATTCCTTCCTCTAATTCAAGAGAAACATCAGACAGATAGCACTACCAGCCATCTATTGCTCTGTGACATGCTTTCATCAGTTTCAAACAGTTTTCCCTGGATTGCACTTTTCAGTTACTTGTCAGTGCCCCACACATTGACTGACTGACTGACTCACCTGTTAACTCAACTCTCTCTCTCTCTTCCAACTCAAACTCCAAAGAAAGCATGTGACTCATGTCTTGCAAAACCTCCACCCTCCTGAGCAAAACAACAGGAGTTCTTTCTTCTGCTCCCATCTGTTGTTGATAAACAAAATCCAGAAGTGACCTTTTTATGAGCACTTTGCAGAAAGGGTACTGATAGACAGCATGACTCCAGCAAGACAATGGTCAAGCATTTTATCATGTCAGTTCAATTAACACCTACTTGTGAAAGGTGCTTACATTCTCCCAGAGATCTTGCAATGTGAATGCTTCAGTCTTTCAAATAAGATCTGTTTTAAAATGTGTGAATGTATGTGACCTACTCTAAATCTTATAAATTCTCCCCAAATATTAATATTGTTACAGTATATAGATATATTTTTGAAGGAGATAGATTGTGGGGGTAGTGTAGGTCACAAACAACACTTCATAAAACAGATCTCATTTAAAATGCAAGAGTGTTGCTCAAACCAGACACTATGGGTCCTTGGCCTTTGTAAAGACAATCAAAATTGCTTTGCTAAAGGTTTTCATAAGGAGATGCAAATAGAAGAACCGCTCAAGAGACTTCATAAGTAGTTGTTAATTGAACCTGCTGTGGATTAATGGATTATTTTTTTGAAAGCAACAGAAGAACAGGCTCAGAAGTCTGGGTCCGGTGCCACAATCTGTCTGGTTGCAGTTTGCTGTTCTAAGAAGGTCATGTGGATTTTGCAAGCAGATAGAGAGAGAGAGAGAGAGAGAGAGAGAGAGAGAGAGAGAGAGAGAGAGAGAGAGAGAGAGTGGATTGGTTTCTACAGCCATAACAAGCTGGCAGCTTGTTGAAACCCCATTTTGAAGATGGGTTGTGAGTTCTGAGTTCAGCCTGTTGAAAACCCTTGTGGTCCATACAAGAGGAAATTGCTGGTTAGAGTGTTTCACCTGAAATAAGGGAAACAAAAGGAACTCTGCGATGACCTGCGGAAGAAGAGGTTATAATTTGGAAAACCCTGATGGGGCAAGTTTCTTTGACAAGATACTGAAGTGGCTGATTGGAGGGAATCAGTTAGTGTGGGTCCAAAGAGCAATAAATATCTCTCTGAAACCAACAAGAACCTTCCTGAATGGTAACCAATGACCTTTAAGCACCAAAGCTTGGTGAAAATCCATAAATGCTAAATTCTATGCACAGTATAAGAATTGCCAGATACCAGTGAACTTGGAGGAGTGAGAAGTGAGATTGAACTGTGAACTTTTCTGAACTTGTACACATTACATACACATTTGCTTAGAATTAGAAGGGGATTAAGTTAGGTTAAGTTAATAGTAATAAGTTTAAGTTTGATCTTGTTATTAATGTTTGAAGAAAATTTAAAAAATAACTTGTTTAAGTAACCATTTGTCTTGGAGAATTTCTATTGCTGCTGGATTTCGAGGTCTTCTGAGCCCCTAATATTATCAATGCTCCTTTAACCATTACAGATCACTTCAAGTACTTCTAAATCACTTAAAAAATGCCACTTTGGAAACTCTTGAGGTAATGCCAAGTTATAGATCCACAGAGAGACATTCTAGCCCAAACCCATGTTTGAGTCCACTGGCTAGAAGACTCCTTCTCTGATTACTTAAATGACCCTCATCGTTTGAATACCTAAATGACCCCTCCTCTTTCTGCAGCCCTGAATGTTGACATCTGTTTCTTCTTTGTGTTCGATGCTATTGCTCTGTTATCCTGTCGAACATAAAGCCCTCACTCTCATGTTTTTGGATCAGATGTGCCATTTGTACCTTGATACTTTTCTTTAACTTCTCCCGTAGACCTGAAATGTTGCTTATGTGAAAAGATTATAGAGTCTTACAGTGTGGAAATGGGACCCCATGATGTCAGCAGTTGCCTTCTAGCCATTTGCTGGTTGGGTCAAGAGAAAAGTTGATGGTATAGTTGGAAGGAGACAATCTTTGACCAGGTATAGAGGAGGAAGGAAGATTGTGTCAACACTAATTGGTACCTATATTGTGGGTTCAATATAGGAAATATCCCAAGATGGTTAACAGGAGTCTTAGTGAACAGAGCTTAGGACTATGTCATATAAGACAAAAATGGTGAACATGACCAATGTTTGACAGAAGAGTAGGTTTTTAAGGAGCCATCTTAAACAGAAGAGCGTGCAAAGAGGTGAGAATATTCAGGGAGAAAATTCCAAAGAGAAAGCTGTCTAAAGTAATCAAGAAGCCAAAATTGGAAAATCTCAGATATTTTAGAGTGTCTTCTCTTCTCTTTGGCTTGGCTTCGCAGACAAAGATTTATGGAGGGGGTAAAATGTCCACGTCAGCTGCAGGCTCGTTGGTGGCTGACAAGTCCGATGCGGGACAGGCAGACACGGTTGCAGCGGTTCCAGGGGAAAATTGGTTGGTTGGGGTTGGGTGTTGGGTTTTTCCTCCTTTGCCTTTTGTCAGTGAGGTGGGCTCTGCGGTCTTCTTCAAAGGAGGTTGCTGCCCGCCGAACTGTGAGGCGCCAAGATGCACGGTTGGAGGCGATATCAGCCCACTGGCGGTGGTCAATGTGGCAGGCACCAAGAGATTTCTTTAGGCAGTCCTTGTACCTCTTCTTTGGTGCACCTCTGTCACGGTGGCCAGTGGAGAGCTCGCCATATAACACGATCTTGGGAAGGCGATGGTCCTCCATTCTAGAGACGTGACCCACCCAGCGCAGCTGGATCTTCAGCAGCGTGGACTCGATGCTATCGACCTCTGCCATCTCGAGTACTTCGACGTTACGGATGAAAGCGCTCCAATGAATGTTGAGGATGGAGCGGAGACAACGCTGGTGGAAGCGTTCTAGGAGCCGTAGGTGATGCCGGTAGAGGACCCATGATTCGGAGCCGAACAGGAGTGTGGGTATGACAACGGCTCTGTAATGAGCTGGGAAACAGAGAGAAAGGGAATGAGAGGCCATGAAAAGGTTGTAAACAGGGGTAAAAATTATATGGCCATGGTGTCAGTTTTGAAAAGGTTTGTGGTTATAGTTGATGGTGTAAGGGTGATCATCAGGGCGATAATTCTTTGAAGATAATTTCAATATCAGATGAGTTTGAAGTTGGGGCAGAATCAGCAAGTTCCAGCACAGCCAATCTCAGGGACATCAAGGTGGTAAATAGTTTTAAATTATAGCTGGAAAACTGAAGGTTGTTACTACTTGTTTTAGGACCAGAAATTCTCTACACACCTGATGGACCAGAACTGGCCATCCACTTTAAATCTGGTAGGCACAAGAGAATTTACAGATGCTGGAAACCAGAGAGAGGAAAAGCTGGAGGAACTCAGTATCTTGAGTAGTATCAGTGGGAGAGAAAGAATGGATGACGTTTTGTGCCGAACTCTTCATCGGGGCTGAGCTCAGTCATGATAAAGGGACCCAACCCAAAAAGTGACAGTTCTTTTTCTCCATTGATGCTGCTCAACACACCGAGTTCCTCCAGCAGATTGTTTTTTTTTAAACTTTTGGTTTTCTCAAATTCATCTTGCCTGGAAACACTACTGACAACCCATTACTCAGCAGTAAAGGAGCTTGTTTTTGCAGCACCTAACGCCCTATGGATTGTCGTTAAAAATGCAATTTATAATCATTTGCACCGCCTTCTGGATATTTTCCCTCAACCATTTAAATAAAACACATTGCAAAAAAGAGAAAGGAAACAGTCGGGGATGAGCAGTGAATCTGTCTCTGAAAAATGAAAATATTTGATGAAGCAGACATAGATATGTTCAGTTTTTGACAGAGAAAAAGTTTATGGGCAGATGAAGGAGATTTGTGTTAGTCATGTTGATCAACCATGAAGAGAATGAGATAATGTTTCAGTTTGCATTCCCAGGAGTTGTGATTTATATCATGGAACAATAACCACCTTGGTGTATTGTGTTTCTCATTCCTTTGCAGCTATTGTGCATATTGACCCACTCACACTCTCCATGGATCTTGAGAAATAGTCTGTGTGGCTGAATGAGCCTCAATGGGAGCTTAGTCTCAGATGGATGAAATCACTGTGATTAACTGTGATTGCTGGAAATGGTCAACTGATTCTTCAATGCAAATGCACAATACTCAAGTGTGTGTTTCTGCCAACCATTAAATGCACTAAAAATGTAACAATAGAGGCGGATTTTTCAACTCCACGGTTTTATGCACCGAGGCCTCTCATTGAGAGCTAGTTTCTCTCTCAGAGAGAATATTTTAATGTAATACTGAATAATCCAGAATCATCATATATTTATTACTTTTGCAGAGAAAGCAAAATGACCTGAGGCACGACATGTGTGAGAGTGAATTGGCCAGCAAGGCGAAGGATAAAATAGAATAATGCAAGCAATGGACCTTAGCTTGGATGTTGGACATTAGTTGAGATGCAAGGCATTGGTAAAGAGAAGCCTTTGGTGTCTTAAGGCTTTTCAGAGGATGAAGATGTCAAGCAGGGTGCAGCATGTTGGGCGTTGGCTGCTGTCACCTGGCTCTGCCCGAGAATGTTATCTGAGGTTCAGGATACAATCCGAATCACTAAATGCTCATTCTGAAGCATTGGTACTGCAGGACAAGAAGTGGTCCGTGCCGGAGGCCTGACTGTATTTACAGAACCACTTTATAGCCCATTTAGCTTCAAGGAGACATTTTCTTAAAATGCACCTCCGTCATGAAAATGATGACTTGGCGGTTTAAGGTGGATTGGGAATGGAGAGCAGACATTAAATAGAAAGCCCACAGCCACCACAGTTCCCATTATTACTCACATCTGGAGATTTCTTTGGTCTTATGCAGCCATTGGCTGCTAACAATTCAAGCAACAGCCTGCAGCATTACAGGAATGTCTGTTTTTCTGCTGGTACCACCAGCTGAAATCCTTCAATTATTCCTTTGCCAAGGGAAAAGCTGTATCAATGCAGGAAGACTCATCCTGTCACACCTCTGCCCTGCAATAAAAATACATCCATTTATTGTGTGGTAATGTTAACTGAACTCGTTGGATGGATTGCAGATAACAAGCTCCACGGAGTCTTGTGAACTCCACACTCAACTTACAGTCCCTGTGACAGCCTTCACTTCGTATAATCATATAACAATTACAGCACAGAAACAGGCCAACTTGCCAAACACTTTCTCCCACCTAATCCCACTGACCTACACTCAACCCGTAACCCTCCATTCCTTTTCCGTCCATTTGAGATGGGAATGTAAAACTCCGTTTACCTGGAGGCCTTGGGGCTGCATCGCACTTTAAGTGGGGCACATTCAGCAGAAGGTATTGGACTATAAATTATGTCCGGTGTGGTGGGAATTTCCATGTGAGGAGAGATTTACAGTATGTAGATTTGACTGAATTTCTGGAGATAAAGGAGATCTCATTGAAATGAACAAAATTTTTACGGTTTGACAAGAGTTTAGAGCAGTAGTTTTCAAACTTTTTCTTTCCACTCACATACCATCTTAAGTAATCCTTATGCCATAGGTGCTTAGTAAGGGATTGCTTAAGGTGGTATGTGAGGGAGGGGGGGAGGTGGGAAAGGTTGAGAACCTCTGCTCTAGATCCAATTGTTACTGAAATATTTTGATTGAGAAAAGTTGCCTTTGGCCCATTTCCTTGGGAGTTATGAAAGCATACACATAATGAGCCAATTAGGCCGGATTAAAACAATGGTTTTCAAACTTTTTCTTTTCACCCACATACCACTTTATGTAATCCCTTTCTAATTACAGAGCACGTATGCCATAGGGATTACTTAAGGTGGTATGTGAGTGGAAAGAAAAAGTTTGAAAACCACTGATTGAGAGGTTCCAGGAAGCATGATCTCTGTGTGAGGAGTCGGAAACCAGAATAAAAAGTAGGCTGTTTTGAGTTGCCCAATAAGTTGGTGTGAAATGTAGAGAATTCCTAGCAATTTCTCAGACCCAAGATTTGCACCAAATCTAAATCTCATTTTTTTTTCAAGTAAATTCATCCACAATATTACAAAAGCAAAATGCAGGCAGTCCATGGGTTAAATATGAGTTCTGTTACCTAGGTCTATCTTTAACCTGAATTTTGAATTCAAGTTGGAACAGGTACACAAGGTCCTTATTTAGCATCAGTTAACCAAATGTTTATCTTAGAATATGGTATATATAGTATATATTTTACCATTATATGCATATAAAACACTTCTCAATACACTAAAACATCTTAAACACATAATACAGTGCATAATATGAATACATAATAAAACAGTGCTACATAAATGTAACTACAGATCATGATTAAAAGTTAACACTTACAGAAGATGATGGAGAGATGGTTACAGTACAGGTACTTCCAATTTTGAATTCTGAATTTTGAGTTCAGCTCCTTTGCTCCACCTCCCCCCTCCTCCTTTCTTCCTCCACCTCCTTCTCCCCCTCCCTCCCTTCCCCTCTCCCTTCCCCCTCTCTCACTTACTACTTGTTCCCCTCTCTCTCCTCCCTTCTTCCTCCCCTTTTCTACCCTCTCAGTCTCTCCCTCTCCCATCTTCCCTCCCTCTTTCCCCGACATTTTTTGGGGCCAAGCAGTGTCCCCACACTGAGCAATGATGGTTCCAGAGGTGTTGTGATGGTGCACACTGCTTCTACTTCTCCCCCCTCGCCCGCCCATTGCTTTGCCCAGGCCCCGTGTAGCATAGCCTGACAGTGGATGCATGCCACCGTTTGCCTGACGATCAACAGGGGAGCAAGCCAATGGAAAGCGAGCTTCTCTTAAATCGGGAGTAGATGTCATTCACCTTTTGGCCAGCTTTTCGGTTCGTAACTATGAGTTCTTTATAAATCAGACGTCTTCAACCCAGGGACTGACAGTACCTCAAATGCTGGATAATTGAAATAAAAACAGGAACTGTTGGACATAAATCAGGCAGCATCTCAGGAGAGTGAAACAGATCAAAACCTTCAGGCCAAATAGCTTTCATCAGAATTCCCTTGGTTTTCATTCTTAGCTGATGGATCAATTTCAATATAAAAGGACAGGACCCATTTTGACGTATGTGAAAAGAATAAGCCCAGATTGCATCAAACAAAATTTTGGACATCTTTTTTCAGTAATGCTAAAAAAGACTGTAGGAAACTATTCCAGAAATGCTGGGGAGAATGGCTCCTTGCACTTCTGTGGAATATGGGAGAGAGGAATGCTATTTTCCTGTTTCTAGCCAGTTGCCAGACTCACTGCATTAGGAATTGAGACATAAACCAGAGTCACAGGATTACATACATCATAGAAACATACCCTCTGGGCCAATTCATCTATGCCATTCAAGTTGCCAGCCTGAGCAAGTCCCATTTGCCTGCACTTGGCCCATAACACTCCAAAATGCTCCCTATCCTTAAACTGATGGAGGTATCTATATAATTCAATTATGCTCATTGTCACAGCATCCTCTGGCAGTTCATTCTATATTTTCACCAGCCTCTTATGTGAAGAAGTTACCACCTCAGGTCCCTTTAAAACATTTCCTTTCTCATCTTAAATCTTTGCACTCTTGTTTTTGACTCCCCTACCCTGGGAAAAAGACAATGTGTGCAGATCCTTGCAGCAGGTTTCCTCCCCCCTCAGTATGTCCACTTTCCCCATTGTTGTTGCCCCCTATGTAAACTCACATACCAAATTGTCCAAAAAGTGTGAATTATTTGATACTGTACAACCTTGCCTGAAATATAGGGTCCCATTCTTTAATTCTCTTGGGGTTTTCACACCCTCCCCTACTGCACAAAGTCAATCCCCAATCCTCAACGTCTCCTGACCATGGCCAAACCCAAATATCTTGGTTCTCAGGTTCATTTTCAAAGGAATTTGGGAGAATGGAGTTGACTGAAAGAGTGGGAGGATTAGAAGGTAGGAGGTGTTAAATTGATACCTTAATCTCATAGGCTACAATTAAGATTAGAAAAGTCCATTTTGTATCTTGATTTAGGCAGTGGAATTAAAGGCAAATGGTAGAAAGCAATGGCCTTTCGTGCAAAAGGATTTGATGACAGGAGTAAAGATAGATCACTGTTATTATACAAGGCCTTAGTAAAGTCATTGTTCTTAGTTTTGTTCTCATTACCGAACAAAGGATAGACTTGCCACTCGAGCATCTCATGGGGCCACTCCAGGGCTGCTCTGGCACCTTATCACTCTGGGTGGTGGTGGTAGCAGTAGTGCCCCCAACTCCACCCCCCCCCCCCACCACACCCCCTCAAAATGCTATTCTGGACATACAAGCTTCTTCCACGACCAGTTGTCTTCGTTCCTCATCATACCATTCACTCTCAATTATACAGTATCAAATACAACATGGCAGCCACCAAGGCCAGGTCTCATGAGACCTCCTTATCATTGCTTTTGGTGAGCTCTGGCACCTAAAAAATTAACACTGCACCCCTGGTTACAATAAACAGTTCAATTTGATTTCTTATGTTCTTAATAGAATCTTCAACTTGTGCAGTGCAGTATCAAACAATTCAGTAAATGATGTCTCAGTTGAGGTGATCAAAACACATTTTGAACAATGTTTTAAGCCATGGATATGTGAGTTTTAGATAGAAGAATAATGGTGTGATCTGTGCTGAGCCTTTATGATCCATGTGCCTTGCTTTTGATGTGAAGCATGTTGAATGCTTTCACCAGATTTTTAATCTCAGCTTGACATGCAGCACTTCTCATTTTGAAAGAGATGATGGATACTTTGTTGTAAATTACTTGCCTTCAGATTCCACAGACATGCATATTTGTTGATCCCACAAACCTTAGTAAAGTTGAATGTGAATTCAACAGCTTTATGCATGCATAGAGCTGGAAAGCTCTGCCTTCACTTCCATTCAAGCTTGGAAGATTATAAACAATCGGACAGAAGTTCTCAAGATACTGAACTGCTGTAATAATATCGCAATATGAAGTGGAAATTTTAAGGTAAACACAATTACTTACAGAGAATTAGAAGAATCTTGAGCTTGCATGCACAATAAAATATCTGTCAGAAGATATCACTAAAGTGCTGCTTTTCAAAAAGAATGAAATAGCTCCATGAGAGAGTTAAGTCAAAGGAAAAGGATGATTTAATTTGAATGTTCGTTTTCAATATTTTTATTGAAATTGAAATTCACATAAAAATATAGAGTACATGAGAATACATATTAAAGGTCAAAAAATGGAAAATTTACACTCAAAATTTCATCCACAGTACCCCACATCCTTAATCAAAGTTTATATTAAGGTAATATTTTTATTATAAAAACAAGATCTAATCCCACTACCAAAACCAAAATTGTTTGCAAAGAATTGTTTGGTCAAAGATTTTGAAAGTAATTCAAAAAATGTCCTCACAGTGTTCGAACATTTAAGTTAAAATTGGATATTGAGCAATGAATCTTCTCTAAATTTAAGCATGACATAGTGTCACATAACCATTGAGCATGAGTAGATGGAGCAATGTCCTTCCATCTGAGCAACAATGCCTGCTGAGCCATAAGAGAAATAAAAGCTAATACATGCAAATCAAATCCCAATAAAGTTAAAAAGCACAGAAAAAGTTTGAAATATTTCTTTCCAATATATCCCAAGACTTGGACATGCTCAAAACATACAAATTAGTCATGTATTTCCATTATTGTATCTATCACAATGAGGAGACATATCTTCATGAAAGCGAAATAGTTCAACGTTGGACATGTGGGCCCTATTGACTACTTTAAATCATAGGAGGGAGTGGAGAGCTCATAATCCATGTAAAAATTACATTCCAAGATTCTTCAGAGATGGAAATCTGTAGGTTCTATTCTCAGAATTTTATCGAAAGGAGCCCCTCTTATTCCCAACTTGTCCTAAATGTTAGATATTGAACCATTGTAAAAAGATTGCAAATTAAAAATTATATTTATTAAATTTGAATTTTGAATGAATCGTTCAATTCAAAAAGTTCCAGGCACAGTATGACAAAGTACAGGGTGCAGAGAAAAGTACAATTCAAGAGTATCATATTTTACCAATGAGAGATCCATTTAAGAGTCTGAATGCAGCAGGAAAGAAACTGTCCTTGAACCTGGAGATTCATATTATCAAGCAAACGTATCTTCTGCCCAATGAAAGGGAGAAAAGAGTGCTGAAATTAAGACCTTGACAGTTGTAAATAATGAGAGTCAAGGACTGTCCCTGGACAGCACAATCCTGTTGGAATGAAAGGCATGGACTGTCAGGATTAAGAATCCCTGGCAGATGAGGGATATTGAGGCTCTGGTCAGCAAAAATGAGGCAATTGGAATCAGCCAGGAATGGACAGCTGGAATCAAGCTTTGAGGAGAATAAGAGATGCAGCAACTCAGAAAATAAATCAGAAGGGCACAAAGAGAACATGAGATGCCTTTGCTAAATAAGATAAAAGAAAAAGCTACAAGTATATTAAAAACAAAAGCATCTCAGGAGAGAATAGATTCTCTCAAGCATTAATGTATGGAACCACAGGAGCTGGCTGCGGTCTTCAATGAATATTTACTGTGGAGAAGGTCATGAAAACTAAGTGATTAAGAGAAATGGTTAATGATGTCTCAGAACATATCCATGTTATCCATATTATAAATAGAGGAAGTACTGGGGGTCTAAAACACTAAAATATAGATAAATACTAGACACGATCAAGTTTATCCAAGGATATTTTAAGAAATTAGAGGAAAATAATTGCAAGGGGTCTGAGATACTTGCACATTTTTAGCCATGGGTAAGGCAGCAGAAGATTGAAGGATGGCTAAAGTTGTGCCTTTATTTAACAAGTGTTGCAAAGATGAGCCAGGGAACAACAGACCAGTGACTAAATGGTGGGAAACTTATTAAAGGGATTCTGAGGGACAGAATCAGAATCAGAATCAAGATTTATTGTCAGGAACAAATCATGAAATTTGGTGTTTTGCGGCAGCATCGCAATGCAAACATTCATATTATAACCATCTTACAACATTACTCTAAAAAATAAAATTAAATTAAAATAGTAACAAAAAAAAGTACACAAAAAGTAAGACAGTGTCTTTGGTTCATTGATTATTCAGGAATCAGATGGCAGCAGGGAAGAAGCCGTCCTTGAGCCGCTGAGTGCTCATCTTTAGGCTCCTGTTCCTTTTCTGCGATGGTAGCAGAGTGAAGAGGGTAATTGGGGTCTTTTTAAAGACACTGCTTCATGTAGATGTCCTTGATTAAGTGAAGTCTGGTGACTATGATGTTGCAGGCCAAGTTAACAACCCTCTGGAGTTTATTCTTGTCTTGAGAGTTGCCACCTCCATACCAGGCAGTGATGCAACCAACCAGAATGCTCTCCACAGTACACCTGTAGGAGTTTATGAGAGTTTTTGGTGACATACTGAACTGCCTCAGACACCTCAAAATGTATAGTTGCTGGTGAACCTTTTTTGTGATTGCATCAACATGGAGGCTCTGGGTCAGATCCTTAGAGATGTTGACACCCAGGAATTGGAAGTTCTTGACCCTCACCATTACTGAGCCCTTGATGAGGACTGGGTTGTATTTCCCTGACTTCCTTCTGATGTCCATAATCATCTCCTTCACTTTGCTGATGTCACTTTGCTAAGATTGTTGTCGTTACACCATTCAACGAGCTGATTTATCTCCCTCCTGTACTCTTCCTCATTGCCATTTGTGATTCTGCTGACGACTGTGGTGTCATTGGCAAACTTGGAATTATGCCTGGTCACACAGTCTTGAATGTATAATAATGAATAGAGCAGTGGGCTAAGTGCGCATCCTTGGGGTGCACCTGGGTTGATAATCCATGAGGAAGAGACATTGTTGCCTATTTGTACCTGACTCTGGTCTTCCAATGAGAAAGTCAAGAATCCAGTTGCAAAGTGGGGTACAGAGGTCTAGAGTTTGTTACTTCTTGACCAGCACTGAGGGAATAATGGTATTGAAGGCTGAGCTGTAGTCAATGAAGAGCAGCCATATGTATGAATTGCTGTTTTCAAGGTGATCCAGAGCTCAGTGGAGAGCCAGCGATATTGCATCTGCCATGGAACAATTGTGACATTAGACGAATTGTAGTAGGTCAGGTCTTTACTTAGATACATGTTAATTCTGGGCATGACCAGCCTCTCGAAGCATTTAATCACAGTAGAAGTTAGTGCTACTAGGCAGTCATCGTTGAAGCAGCTCGTACAATGGGATGATTGATGCCCTTATGAAGTTGGTGGGAATCTTTGAATGCCGCAATGGGAGGTTGGAAATGTCTGTGAACACTCCGGCTAGTTGGTTGGTGCAGATTTTCAGTTCGCTGCCATGTGAGTTTCCAGGGCCTGACGCCTTGTGAGGGTTCTCCCTCTTGAATGATGTTCTGACATTGCCTTGAGAGACAGATATCACAGTGTCCTCAGCCTTTTCAGAGACTCTAGTAGATACTGTTCGGTTCTTCTTTACCAAGTAGGCATAGAAGGTGTTCAGCTCATTGAGTAGTGAAGAATTGCAGCCATCTACAGTCTTCACCTTTGCTTTGTAGGCTGTAATGACCTGAACTCCCTTCCATAGCTGGCATATATCTGTCTCTGTCTCTAACTTCCTCCTGATTTGCCACTTTGTTTTACCTGGACCTTGTAAAGATCTCAATCCCTGGCCTTAAATGCCCTTATTCCTGCCCTCAGCAGGTTGCGGATTCTTTGATTCATCCAGTGCTTCTGGTTGGGGAGCACATGGTACTTGCGTGTGAGCACCCACTCATCCACGCAAGTCTTGATGAAGTCGGTAACACCTGTTGCACATTCATTCAAGATTAAGGATGAGTTCCTGAATATGTTCCAAAGCAGTCCTGCAGATGCTCCTCTACCTTCTTCACCACTGGTATGTGGTCGTCAGTCTCTGCTTATACGCCAGGAGTAGAAATACAGGCAGGTGATCAGACTTGCTGAAGTACAGTTGTGATATTGCTCAGAAAGCTTTTTCATGATGGTGTAGCAGTGGTCAAGTGTGTTGGCTCCTCTGGTCTTGCATATGACATGTTGGTAGTAGTTTGTCAGAGCTGTCTTCAGTTTGGTCTGATTGAAGTCTCCCACAATAATTTGGAAGGCGTCCGGATGTGCTGTGTCATGTCTGTTTATCACAGTTGTGACAGATTATGTTATATTTTATATTGTATATAGATATGCTTTTTGAAGATAAATTGTGGGGTTTTTGTTAGGTCACACACAGATACAAACACTTAAAAACAAATCTAATTTAAAATGCTGGAGCTCTGCTCAAACCAGACAGTCCAGCCTCCGGGTGCCTTTGCAAAAAAATTGATGAATGCCAATAAGGACTTCACAAGTAGGTGTTAATTGGACATGCTGTGGAGTAATGGATTATTGTTTTGAAAAGCAACAGATTGAGTCCATTCATTAGGTCCGGTGCCACAGTCTGTCTGAATGCAGTTTGCTGTTGCAGGACGGTCATGTGGATTTGCAAGCAGAGAGAGTCAAACAGGCATGTCTCTGAGTCTGAGAGAGAGAATTCAGTTCAGCAGCAGCAGCTGGGACTGGAATATGACATGCTGACAAGCTTGTGGAAAAACCCCATTGTGAAGATGGCTTGTGAGTTCTTAGTTCAGCCTGGTTAAAGCCCTTGTGGTCCATGCAAGAGGAGATGACTGGACATATAATGTTTCACTTGAAATAGGGAAAACAAAAAGGAACTCTGTGGTGACCTGAAAGAAAGAGGTTATCATCTGGAAAACCCTGATTGGGCAAGTTTCTTCAGCATGACACTGAAGTGGCTGATCAGAAGGAATCAGTTGTGGATGTCCAACAAGCAACCAACCTCTCTCTGAAAACTGACAAGAATCTTCCTGAGCAATAACCATGTACCTTTCAAGCACCAAAGCCTGGTGAAATTCATAAATGTTTAATTCTGTGCACAGTATAAGAATTGTCTGATACTGGTGAACTTGGAGGAGTGAGAAGTAAGATTGGACTGTGAATCAAAGAACTTTCTAAACTTACACACATATTACATACAGGTGTGCTTAGAATTATAAGGGGGGTTAAGTTAGGTTAAGTCAAATTAATAGTAATGTTAACGTTTGATCCTGTTTTCATGTTTAAAGATAATTAAAAGTAAATTTTGTTTAAGTAACAATTTGTATTGGTGAATTTGTATTGCTGCTGGGTTTTGCAGTTCTCTAGGCCCATAAAACAGTGCTCAGTCCATCCAGTAGCAGCCTGACATTAGCCTGGGGCAGAATGTACCAGGATGATTGGCATTTGCAAAGGCAAGCTCTGATCATGGACAGTCAGCAAGACTTTGTGCATGGGAAATTGTGTCTCCAAAATTTAACTGAGCTTTTGAAGAGGTCCATTGTGTAAAGGATTTGGGACATCATGTACAACTGTACAAGACTGTATGAGACCAGCTTGGAGTATTATGTTCAGTTATTGACACCCAGCAATAGGAAAACTGTCATTACACTAGAAACGGTGCCAATTTTTACTGGAAATGGCAGGATTGAGTGATAAGATACTGAATAGGCTGGAGTTTTTCCCTGGTTTATGGCTAAGGTGGAACATTAAGGTGGTGCATAAAATCATGAAGGACATAAAGAAGGTTATTGTCTCTTTACCAGGAAAGGAAATTTGAGATTAATCTATGCCTATTAAAGGTAAGAGGGAAATGGTTTAAAAGGGACCTGAGGGGAAAATTTGTCACCCAAAGTACAGAATAAGTGGTAGAGGTGGGTACAAATTCAACATATAAGAGACATTTAGACATGTACATGAAAGGGAAATATTTTGAGGGATATGTGACAAGTGCAGGCAAATATGTCGAACAAGTTGGACTGAACAGTTTGTTTCCATGCTGTAAAATTCCACAGCTCTTTGAAAGGTTGGATACTTCTATCATTACCTTATATAATCTATTACATAGCGTTACTGGAGAGTAGCAGAGCTATTATAATTAAAAATAGAAAACATTGCAAATACGCATCAAGTCATACATCTGTGGAGAGTGATACAGGTTTTTATAGAAACCTGCATTTTGTAACTTTGTTCTCTTTCCTCTGTTGGTGCCAAACAGTCCCAGGATAAAGTTATGGAGTCACACAGCCCAGAAAGAGGCCTTTAGGTCCATCAAGTCTGCACCAAGTATTATGCACTCACTTACACTAATCCCATTTTATTCTTCCCACATTCCCAATTTTTACATTACATATTCAGCATGTAGAGTCTTTTGCTTTTGGAGTTATTATATTCTAGGAAAGCAAGAAGAATTACATCCATATATACATCGTATACTTGGAAACGTGTTAGTGTTAAAATACAGTGAAACATGAGGATTTTTTTTTCCCATAACCTATTTGCAGCTTTTTCATTCAAAAGCTTTTTTTTTGCTAAGGCTGAGATTTGAAATCAAAATAAAAGGAATGGAACCTTTAAACAACACATTTACTATTTGAGGCTTTCTTTTACCTTTTGAAAATAAAACACATTTTTACCTTCAATATAAACATTGCCTGTGGCACTTCCCATTATATCTGCAGAATGCTATGCTTTTCGATCTGAAAGACATCAGCTGCTTCCCTTCCAGCTTTGTTCCCTTTAATGGGGTTTAGTGATGGAGAGATAGGAGCTGCATTTGGAGCGCTGTTGAGGGAAGATCATCAGTCATATTAACTTTTTACAACCATGCACTTAATGACACATCTTGATAACACGCAAATCTCTGGAAGAGGATAAGATTGGCATCATTTGGGCACAAGAGATAAATTTTGTGTAATGCACAGCTGTCTTAAGTTGGAACTTCACTATAAAACTGATGAAGTCCACAAACATTGAATTGACAGCTTCTGATTAAAATGAACCCCTACCCCTAGGAGCTTGGCTATGTCTTGCATAATTCATCTAAATACATCTTGTAATAGGAATAATCAAAACTATACCCAAGGACCATTCAGTGTGATGATTTGAGCACTGACTTAAGCATGGTGGGTCAATTTAGATACTCCAATTAGTAGCATAAGGTTCAAAAGAGATTGGTTGTGTCACATGATAAATTTGCAATCAGCCAATCACCTCCACAAAAATTAGGAATTTAAGGCAAGGCAGGTGGCCATGTCATCCTGACTATCTAAAATTGTTTGCTGTTGTTGATCATTCTTTTTCATTAATTTGTCTGATAATTAAAACGTGTGTTAGAGCCCATGATTTCACCATGTTTTGTGGTCTGGCAGAATTCACCAATCTGATTGGATGGTCAGCCTGGATGATATATGGCATCAAATTCAAAGTTGGGTTGCAATGGAAGTTCAGATTTTAGATTTATTGTCAGAGTACCTACATGATATCACATACAACCTATGTTATTCACATCCTAGTATCTATAAAAGTTTGGTGGGCAGATTTTTTTTTGTGATAAAAGGTAAATCCAGTTCCTTTGACCGGATGACAAAACCTGAATGAACAGCAACTTGATTCTCAGTCCTCTTATTTAGAGACCAATGATGGAATTGAATACTGGGAGAAGGGACCTTCTCGTGGTTGCCTGGTCAATAGGACTTTCTCATTAAAAACTGGAACAGCAGATGCTAGAATCCATCAGCAATCAATGAGAAGCTGCAGGGACTCAGGCAGCATCCTTGGAAAGAAATAGTCAAAGTTTCAGGTTAAGACCCTTTATCAAGACTAAATACCCTTGAGTCTCGATAAAGGGTTCTGACCAGAAACAGTGTCTGATCATTTCTCTCCATGGATGCTGGCCTGACCTGCTGAGTTCCTCCAGCTTCCCATGGTCTCTACTGGAACAGATAGTATTGAGAACTCTGGCAACTATGGTGGACGAGATATCTCAGTTAAAGTCAAAAGAAAACAAGACAGTAGCAGTGGGTAGAAAAGTTCTCTGTCAGAATAGATACAAAAGGGTCAGAGAATGCAGAATAGAATGGTGTTCTTACAGGAGGGAGAGTGGGAGGAAGCATAGTCAGATAGTTGTGGGAACATGTGCAATGCTAATGAAAGTTGGTCATTAACCTTCCCCACAAAATGGATGCAGCAATATTAAGGAAGGAAAGAGCCAGATGTGAACCAGGTGAAAGTAAAAGCAGTGTGAAATTTGGCAGCAAAAGTAATGATATTTTCATGTTCTGTATGCGTGCGGGAAGCAGCGAATATATCAATGCAGTAATAAATGTACTGATTTTGTTTTGCAAAGATATACTTTATTTGCAATAAATTATATGCAATGCATTCATTGTTTCGATCATATTGAGAAAATTACTTACAATACAGGAAAATCTGTTCAAAACTTTTTACATAGCATCAATCATCTCATCGATTTACTGCATATTTTCCATTCTTCTCTTAACTTTTTACCACTATGTAGAGCTCGCCGAAAGAACCAAAGACTTGTTGATCCAAACCAAGGCTTTTATTAGCAAAAGACAGGAGCTCTTCACAGGTGGCCGACCAGTCCGGAATGATCCGACCTGGCTAGGGACACAACCCTTTAAGGCCCAGACAATAGGCGTGGCTTAGCTCTCAGCCAATCGCTGTAAGCACAGTCTAGATACAGTAACTATATACACTATGTACATTGGTGATAGATCTGTACTATCACATTCATCCCTTCTTGGAGAACTGACCCTGGAAAAAAAAAACGAGGGAGAGAATGAAAGGAAGGGGTAAGTCAAGGACTGTAGCGGTCAGGGGGTCTGACCATCCGGCGTGACCGCCGTGGTGCCGGGATTGGGGTCGCTGGGATGGTGTCGCCAGCGGGCTCGTCGGGTGCGACTGCTCCGTCATTCAATTCTCAAGTCGTGTTGTCGTCAGGGTGGCCCGGGTCTTTGGGGTGCTGTTGGTCCTTCTGTTGTGGCACGGGGCCTGGGGAATAAAGAGTTGGGGAAGGTTGGGTTGGGGAGTTTACTGGGTCTACCGCGTGCTGAGCTAGGTCCCGCACCGAAACAGTGTCCTCCCACCCGTCTGGGAACTCAACGTAGGCGCAATGTGGGTTCGCGTGGAGTAGAGTCACTCGGTCGACCAAGGGGTCATTCTTTGAGTGCCGGACGTGGCGTCATACAAGGACGGGGCCAGGGACGGTGAGCCATGCCGGTAGAGTGGTTCCTGATTCGGATTTCCTCGGGAAAAGGAACATCCTTTCGTGGGGGGTGGCATTTGTTGCAGTACATAGGAGGGAGCGGATGGAGTGTAAGGCACTAGTGAGAACCTCCTGCCAGTGAGAGGTGGGGAGACCTTTAGACCGGAGAGCCAGTGTAACCGCTCTCCATATGGTGGCATTCTCCCTCTCGACCTGACCATTACTGCGTGGGTTATAGCTCGTGGTCCTGCTTGAAGCAATACCACACTCCAGAAGGTACTGTTGCAGCTCCGCGCTCATGAATGAGGACCCCCTGTCACTGTGGATGGAATTGGGGTATCTGAAAATGGCGAAAATACTGTGAAGGGCCTGTATCACTGAGGTGGCAGTGGTGTCTGGGCAGGGCACAGCGAACGGGAAGCGGGAGTACTCGTCGATGGCCGTAAGGATGTAGGTATTACGGTTGGTCGACGGTAGGGGCCCCTTAAAGTCTACGCTAAGACGCTCGAAGGGGCGGGTGGCTTTGATAACGTGGGAGTTATCCGGACGGAAGAAGTGGGGCTTGCATTCAGCGCACACCGAACAGGCTCGGGTCATGGAGCGGATCTCCTCGACTGTGTAGGGTAGGTTGCGCGCCTTGACAAAGTGGGCAAACCTAGTGACCCCTGGATGACAGAGCGCCTCATGGAGTTTCTGTAGTCTGTCCATCTGTATGCTGGCACACGTCCCCCTGGAGAGCACGTCAGGCGGGTCATTGAGCTTACCAGGCCGGTACAGGATGTTATAGTTAAAGGTGAAGAGTTCGATTCTCCATCTGGCGATTTTGTCGTTTTTTATCTTACCATGCTGGGTGTTGCTGAACATGAAGGAGACCGCGCGTTGATCAGTCAACAGTGTAAAGCACCTCCCAGCGAGGTAATGTCTCCAACGACGCACCACTTCAACTATGGCCTGGGCCTCCTTCTCGACCGAAGAGTGTTTACTCTCCGGACCCTGGAGGGTTCTGGAGAAGAAGGCTACAGGCCGACCGGCCTGGTTCAAGGTGGCTGCCAGGGCGAAGTCGGATGCATCGCTCTCGACTTGAAACGGGACAGACTCATCGATCGCGTGCAGCGTCGCAGCAGCGATGTTGGATTTGATTCAATCGAAAGCCGCTGGCTTCGGTCGAGAGGGGAAAGGAGGTGGTGTTGATAAGAGGACGCGCCTTGTCGGCGTAGTGTGGAACCCATTGGGCGTAATACAAGAAAAGGCCCAGGCAGCGTTTGAGAGCTTTCTGGGTATGGGGGAGGGGTAAGTCCATTAGGGGACGCATGCGATCAGGATCTGGCATGACTATCCCGTTCTCCACCATGCAACCTAGAATAGCGAGTCGTGTGGTCCGGAAGACACACTTGTCCAAATTGTAAGTCAGGTTTAGCCGACGGGCAGTTTGAAGAAATTTTTCTAGGTTGGCGTCGTGGTCCTGCGTGTCGTGGCCGCAGATAGTGATATTGTCCAGATACGGAAAGGTAGCGGTTAGCCCGTTCTGGTCCACCATCCTGTCCATTTCCCGCTGGAAGACCGCGACACCATTCGTGACCCCGAATGGTACCCTGAAAAATTGATATAGCCGCCCATTCGCTTCAAAGGCCGTGAATGGTCGGTTCTCGCAGCGGATCGGGAGCTGGTGGTAGGCCGAACGTAGGTCAATGGTGGAGAAAATGCGGTATTGGGCGATCTGGTTCACCACATCCGTGATGCGTGGCAGGGGGTATGCATCCAGGAGCGTGAAGCGGTTAATGGTCTGGCTATAGTCGACCACCATCCGTAGTTTTTCCCGTTCCTGACAACCACCACCTGGGCTCTTCAGGGGCTTGAACTGGGTTCGATGATGCCCTCATCCAGCAATCTACGCACCTCACTCCTAATGAATTGCCTGTTTTCGTAACTATATTGCCGACTTTTGGTGGCCACAGGCTTCCAGCCAGGGGTGAGGTTTGCGAAGAGTGCTGGCGGGGCAATCCGGAGTGTGGAAAGGCCGCAGATTTGGCCCCGGGGCACGGGGGCGGGTTGCTCGGGTGCTTCGGGGGTGGGGCGATGGCAGACCGAGAGGGGGGCGTGGGGTTACCCAAAGTGTAGGGACACCGTTCGGAACTGACACTGGAAGTCTAATCCCAGCAACACTGGGGCGCACAATTGGGGAAGGATGAATAATTTGAAGTGGGTGGCCGTTACGCCCTGTACTTCCAGTGTGGCGATGCAATACCCCTTTATCCCAGTCGAGTGCGACCTCGTCGCTAATGAGATCCACTGGGTAGTGGGGATAATGTCAAGTCCCCAACGGAGGGCCAGATCTGGCTGGATAAAACTGTCAGTTGACCCAGAGTCAAATAAGCAATTGGTGTAGTGTCCATGCACTTTAATCAGTTCCATTGCTCTGGTGAGGGGATGAGAGCATTGCTGGTTTAGTGTTATTGAAGCAGTTGACAGGGGAGTTTTGCGCGATGACGTCACACAACGGATGACGTCACGCAATGGGATGACGTAGTCAACGCTCGAGGAGCAGGTTGGAGGACCTCCCAGAAGTGCTGTTGTGGCGGCGTCGGCGGGTGAATGGTAAGTAGTGGGGTTTGTAGTTGCTCGCGATTGGTGGTGGGTAGGTCGTTGGTCGCGGTGGTCGGGCCCTGGCGGTCGTCGGCGATGGATGCTAGGGTGAGTACTTGGTTGGCCCCGGGGGTGTCTGTGGCGGCGGCAGGAGCGGCGGTAGAGTCGGCCCTGGAGGTGTCTGTGGCGGCGGCAGCAGCGGCGGTAGTGTCGAGTGTTCCGCACGGGGGCGAGAGGCAGGCCAACACCATGGTTGCGAGGGTGGGCTGCCCCTTCCGGGTTCGGCGTCTCCGTGACGTCAGGCGTTGCCGTGCAGGGGCGCCCTCGCTCTCATTGGACGAGAGCTCTGGGGAAGAAGAGTTTGAATGGGATAGTGGCGGTTGGGCTTCACACGAGGCACTGTGTTTGCCGGCGGCCATTTTAGACCTACAGACTGCAGCAAAGTGACCCTTTTTAAGGCACTTCTGGCACCTGGCTTTTCTTGCTGGGCATTGGGACCTGCTGTGTTTGTCCCTCCCGCAGAAATAACATTTTGGGTTCGCAGGGGGCAGGGTAGCAGCAGCCGACAGGCTGTCAGTGGTAGGGTAGAAGGGCACTCTACTCACATCAGAACATGGGTTCCAGTCCCTAGAGAACTCGGTGGACTTTAAGGCTGCATCCTCCATTGTGATTGCAATCCGGACCACGTCCTCTAGTTTTTCTACCCCTTGCTCGAGCAAGCGCAGCCTCACTTCGTTCGATCGGAGCCCGGCCACATAGGCATCCCGGACGAGATCATTTGTGTTCTCGGCAGCAGTTTTGTCCTCACAGTTACAGTCCTTGCCCAATGCCTTTAAAACTTGTAAATATGCCCTGCTAGACTCGCCGGGCTGTTGCTTCCTCGAAGCAAACACGAGCCGGGCATGAACTCTGTTCACCGGTTGATTATACAGTTCTTTCAGTACCTTTATGGCTGCGGTGTAAGTGGTCTCATACCGGATGTTCTCGTAGACTCTCAAGGACACCATAGACAGCAATGCTGTTAGATGCTGGTTATCCTCCTCCACCTCAATGAATCTCAGGAAGTTTTCAAAGTTCAGCAGCCAGATGTTAAAGGCTTTGAAGGCTGTAGCTGACTGTGGGTCGATATCAAGTTTTTCTGGCCGAGTTAAACGCTCCATCCCTTTCAAAAAAAATTCTTTTTGCTAATAAAATTGTAGAGCTCGTCGAAAGAACCAAAGACTTGTTGATCCAAACCAAGGCTATTATTAGCAAAAGACAGGAGCTCTTCACAGGTGGCCGACCAGTCCGGAATGATCCGACCTGGCTAGGGACACAACCCTTTAAGGCCCAGACAATAGGCGTGGCTTAGCTCTCAGCCAATCACTGTAAGCACAGTCTAGATACAGTAACTATATACACTATGTACATTGGTGATAGATCTGTACTATCACACACTACTAGGCACTTTGTTGTTTCTTATCCTTCCCCTCCACCTGCTCCATTGGTTGAGGGTCTTCCCTTTACTGTCAGCCCCTCTGTGCCCTGTAATGGGAGGCCTTTAATAAATGTACTGATAAAAGAGGACCTGAGTAGGTCTAGAATAAGTACTATTCCATGTTTTCACTGAGGAGACCTTTGCAATGGGTACACCTTTGATTGGAAGAAAGTGAATGGATTTGTCAGTGTGAGTTTGAATTCAGCCAGGAAAATGAGTAGATCAGTGGAGGGGAAATGATTTGGTGAGAAAACATCTTTGTGTTTCTGTCTAGGACAGAGGTGCAGAGAGATGGCACCATGTCTCTGGTGAAGTTGACCTGTTAGGGCTTGGGAAACAGAAGCTGCTAAAATGGTGCAAGGAAACAGAAATGCTTCAGCAATGGGAAGGGAGAGGACAATGGAAGATAGAATAGAATCCAGGTAAGAAAAATTGAGAACACACTGAAACAATAGGTCTGTTCAAATGATCCTGTTGGTGGATATTTGGGAGAAGAGGCTATGTGGGTTTGTAGAACTGTGAGGCTGGAGGTCGTGGTGGGAACAGTCTGGGAAACAATGACCTTGTGTTCAATGGTGAGCTCATAGCTCAATGGGATGGAAGAAAGGACTTAATGCTGACATTTGATTTTTACTAGGTAGAGCCAGTCACCAAACTACATCAGCATGTATGATGATGTGTTTGAGGCAGCTCCAGAGGAGGGTAGTGGAAGTGAGTAAGGGCAGTGTAAAATATTAGATAGTCACATTGGCAGCTAATAGTGAACAAATCTATGGAGGAGGGGGTGACAGGCACAAGAGGAGGCAAATCACATGGATCAGAATTCTAAAGATGGGACAATGAGTCAACCGTCTGAGTTGGAGAATGCTGGCCAGAAAATGAGCCCATAGAGGTGACAATGACAGAAGGTGGATTTTAGGAAGTTAAACCAGGGCAGGACTTGCACAGTAAATGGTAGCATATGGGAGGCATAGTGTTGTAGAGCAGGGTGACCTCAGCGTATAGGTGAGTGGTTACATGAAAGTGGTGACAGAGAGGAGACAGGCCTTTGACATGGTTACCTTTGTCGTATATTTTCCCTTGGAAAATAATATCACTTGAGAGAGGCTTTACTTGTGCCTTTTTTCATTTGAAGATGGCATCAACTGAATCTCTTCCCACAACAGACCACACACCTGATGTCACCCGTGCATACGCGTTCCCACAACACACTGCCCATCTGTCGTCACCCGTGTATGTGTGCATTCCCATAACAATCTTTCCCCTTAACTAAATGTTTTGTACTTACTGGTAAATAAGCATAGAGTTAAAATTAATGATGCTGACTCAACAGAGAATTGAACAATATTAGCATTACAGAGAATTTAACTCTAACTTCCACTGATCGTGGTAGCTATGTATCCAGTGCTACTGAAAACATACAAAGTTTTAAAGTTTTAAGTCGTCACCCATAGTACATTTGAGATGCACTGAATAAAGTCTTTAAGTCACTGCACGTATTTACATAGATGTACTGGAGGGTGTCTTTCGCTCATGGATCTTCTCAGGGATGAAGAACACCAAGCTGGAGTATGACCTTTTTAACTCTTCTGAAGCAGATAACTTCTCCTTGCTGGCTGGCACTACTAGCTGTGTGCCCAGTATTTGACATGCATCTTGCTCCTGTGTCGCCAGTACTAGGGCTATCTCAGGGGCATCATCGTTGAGTTGTGCCCAAACCTGAATGTCTGGGGGATTATCTGCAATCGGAACAGAGATGGAGTCCTCGATTGCCCTTAACTGGTCGATGTGTCATTTCCATATCTTCTCCCCCACTAGTACATCTCTTATCCGTGTTTCTTTATTTTCCAGGTAAACCTTACAAATACATTTTCTCTGATCTCCAGAGCTCTTGTTGGCTTACTTGGGGATGTTGACTGTTGAATACAAAGTCTGATGTTTGGGTGCACTGCAATAAGTCGGGTTCTCAAGTTGCGTCCTAACATCAGTTCTGCTAGCATGCATTTTGTAGAGGAGTGCGGTATTTTTCTTAATGATAACAGCAAGTCTGCAATTTTATGGTTTTGTGATATTTTACATGACTTCTTTTCTTTCATTGCTCTTTTAAACATCTGCACAAAATGCTCTGCATCCCCATTAGCGCAAGGATAATATTGTCACACGTTGTTGCCTTGTAGAAACATTTGAAAACATCTGACACAAATTGAGGTCCTGTGACGCCACACCTCCTCGTGGTGAACCAGCCCCGTGTGTAACGTCACGTGGCGGAGCAGCCATGGGAAGATGGAGCTGTCAGGGTTTTCTCCCTGCCTCAAGTCTCTTGCCCAATGGGTGCCTGGGGCAGCGATTATGATGTCACAATGCACAAGGTGACTGAGCTCATCCTGCGCTTAAAAAGGTGCACGCTGAACTTGAATAAAAACAGTCGTTAACGATCTCTGGTGTAGTGACTGTGTTTTTCTCCAGCTGCTCCAAGTGCCACAGTGGTGACCCCAACAGGCCCAGATGTCTATCTGGACCCAGTTAACAATGGACGCAGCTGAGGTAAATGCTGTAGCCCTCAAGCTTTCCCCTTTCTGGCCCCATCGCCCTTGAACGTGGTTCGGGCAGGCAGAGGCATAATTTCACCTGTGTAACATCTCAGCTGATGCCACAAAATTCTACCACGTCATGGGCGCGTTGGAACAGGAGACAGCAGCGAGGATCGATGACCTCATCCATCGACTACCAGCAGTGGGCAAGTATACCACCCTCAAAAACCTGCTCCTGGGGAAGATTGGCCTTACTCCCCAGCAGCGTGCTTCTAGGCTCTTACGCCTGGATGGGTTGAGGGGCCGCAGCCCTTCAACCCTCATGGATGAGATGCTGGCTCTGGCAGAGGATCATGAGCTGTGTTTCCTCTTCCGCCTGATTTTTCTGGAACACGTGCCAGAAGATATCCAGCTATATCTGTCAGAGGAAGATTTCACTGACACCCATAAGGCCGCAGCCCTGGCAGATGCCCTCAGGCACACAAAGCAGGAATACAAGGCGGCCCTCAGCCAGGCTTCCAAACGAGGGCCTGGTTGACCGCAAGATGCCCCCAAGCACAAGCCAGTGGAAACCCAGTCAACATGGTGGTTTTACCACCAGCGCTGTGGAGCGCAAGTCCGCAAGTGCCGCCAACCCTGCACAGCCAGGCCAACCGCCGTTGATGGCTGCGACGGTTGGCCACATGAACAGCCGCCGTTACATCACAGACAGATCCATGGGCTACTGGTTCCTGGTGGACACAGGGGCCGAGCTGAGTGCCCTCTTGTACCAAGAACCCTGGTCCAACCCTGCGGACTGCCAACGGCTCCGCAATCAAGAGCTATGGCACCCATAGGGCACAGATACAGATCGGGGAAGAAAAGTTCACATGGAAGTTCGTGCTGGCTTTGGCAGGCACCGTGCTGTTGGGGGCTAATTTCCTGAGGTCTCATGGTCTGCTGGTGGATGTGAGGGACAGGAGGCTGCTCAATGCCCACACTCTTCACTCAGTGCGACTGGGCATGGCATGGAGGACGACAACAGTCCGAGAATTGCCACAGTAGCCGGTGCCAGGGACAAGTACGTTGGGATCTTCAGCAAGTTTCCCACCATCCTGGAGCCATTTTTCAACATCGCCTTCCCCTGACATGTAGTCTTCCACCACATCACCACACAAAGCCCCACGTTGCATGCCAGAGCTAGACAGCTGCCACCGGAGAAACTGAAGCAGGCGAAGGAGGAATTCTCCAGGCTCCAAGAGTTGGGCATCGTCCGGCGGTTAGACAGTGCCTGGGCAGCGCCCCTGAACATGGTCCCGAAGTCATCTGGTGGTTGGAGGCCCTGCGGAGTCTACAGGCAGTTGAATGATGCCACGACTCCAGACAGGTCCACGGTCCCCCATATCCAGGTCTTCGCGGCCAACCTCGACGGCAAGCAGTTCTTTTTCAAAGTCGACCTGGTGTGGGGATACCACCAGATCCCAGTTTACCCCAACGACGTTGGAAAGACTGCCATTATCACCCCTTTTGGCTTATTCGAGTTCCTCTGGATGCCATTCGGGTTGAAGTACGCGGCCCAGACGTTCCAGCGTCTCATGGATGCAATGGGTAGGGATTTGGACTTTGTCTTTATCTACCTAGATGACATCCTGGTAGCCAGCCACAACCCTGTACCCTGTTCACCCATCTGGCAGAGTTCGGCCTCATGGTCAATAAAGCCAAATGCCAGTTTGGGAAATAAACATTGCAGTTCCTGGGGCATACCATCTCAGCGTCTGGGGCAGCTCCGGCACTGGAGAAAGTGGCAGCCATCCACCATTTCCCCAAACTCTCCACCCTTAAAGTCCTACAAGAATTTGTGGTGATGGTAAATTTTTTCCATAGATTCATCCCCAGCGCCGCCTGTACCATGCGCCCTCTATTCGCACTGATCGCGGCAATAGAGAAGACCCTGGCCTGGTCGGGGTAGGTGGACAAGGCCTTCACTGCGATGAAACAGACCCTCATCGAGGCGACTCTACTGGTACACCCATGCCCGGAAGCACACACAGTGCTTTTGGTCGACGCTTCTGCTACGGCAGTTGGGGGAGTGCTGGATGGGCAATGGCGCCCACTGGCCTTCTTCAGAAAACAGTTGTGGCCACTGGAACTTAAATACAGTGCACTTGACCGGGAGCTCCTGGCGCTGTACCTGGCCATCTGCCACTTTCGTTATTTCTTGGAGGGCAGAACTTTTACTATTTTTACTGATCACAAGCCCCTCACCCAAGTCTTGGCTATGGCCAAGGACCTGTGGTCAGCCAGGCAGCAGCGCCATCTTTCCTATGTATCCGAATACACTATGGACATCTGGCACAGTGTGGGCAAGGACAATGTGGTTGCGTACGCGCTCTCCTGCCTGGCCATCAACACATTAGCTCCCGGCCTAGACAACGCACGCTGAAACACAAGCTCTCCGGACCGCCATTTCAGGTCTGCACCTCGAGGATATTCGGCTTCCTGAATCCGCCCAGCTGCTGCTCTGCGACACCTCCACTGGCTCACTGTGCCTGATAGTTCCACAGGAGTGGAGGGCAAGAGTCATCAGCTCCATCCATGATCTTGCCCACCCCTCAGTAAAGGCAACCGTGAGGATAGTGGCGCAATGATTCCTCTGGCATGGACTTAAGAAAGAGGTGGCGGACCTAGCCAACAACTGTATCAGGTGCCAGGCATCTAAAATTCACAGGCGCACTCAGGCCCCTGTTCAACATTTCAACTTGGCCACACGGAGGTTCCAGCATATCCATGTGGATGTTGTGGGCCCCTTGGGAGTCACGCTACCTGTTTACTATAGTGGACAGAGCAACAAGATGGCTGGAACCCTTCCTGGTCCATGAGGCGTCAGCGGAGATGTGTGCCAAAATCCTGGTCAGCCAGTGGATCGCTCGTTTTGTCGTGCCAATGCACATCACGAGTGACAGAGGCGCTCAGTTTACCTCCGTGCTATGGACTCAGCTGGTGAGGCTTTTGGGGTTAAAACTTCACCACACCATGGCCTACCACCCACAGTCTAATGGGTTGGTAGAGAGTTTCTACCGCACTTGAAGTTCACTGTGATGGCTAGACTTTCTGGCCCGGACAGGGTAGATGAGTTGCCCTGGGTCCTCCTCGGGATCAGAACGGCACCCAAGAAGGACCTGCAAGCCTCGTCGGCAGAGATGGTTTACGGTGTGCCACTCTCCCTGCCAGGTGAGTTTTTCAGCCCAGTGGCTGATGTGATGCACAAGGAAGGTGAGCGGCTCGCGGACCTCTGCAAAAGACTGGCTAATCTAACCCCTCCACCCCTATCATACCACATCACCTGACCATCCCACCGTCCCAAAGAACTGGATGTGGCGCAGTTTTTATTTGTCAGGAGAGGACCATAGAGGGCCCTGTTGCAGCACCCATACAAAGGGCTGTACATGGTTCTCCAGTGGTCAGGTGGGACTTTCACCTTAGATGTGGGGGGAAAGGAAGAACTTTTTACTGTGGACCGCTTAAAAGCCGCTCATTTGGACTTATCCCAACCAGTGCAGACGGCCGTGCTCAAGCGCCGGGGCTGGCCGCCAAAGCGGCAGGACGCGTAGTGGGTTCTGGGGGGGGTTTGTGTGGCAGCACACCTCCTCGTGGGGAACCAGCCCCGCGTTTAACGCCATGTGGTGGGGCAGCCATGGGAAGATGGAGCTGTCAGGGTTTTCTCCCTGCCTCAAGTCTCTTGCCCAATGGGCGCCTGGAGCAGCGATTGTGATGTCACAATGCACGAGGTGACTGAGCTCATCCTGCGCTTAAAAAGGTGCACGCTGAACTTGAATAAAAACAGTCGTTAACGATCCCTGGTGTAGTGACTGTGTTTTTCTCCAGCTGCTCCAAGTGCCACAGTCCATTGTCTGAAACCTGTTCCATGTGTTCCAAACCCTGTGAACACAGTTCATAGTTCCTCAATTGTTTTTTCCGTGTCATTGACCACATTGGCATTACTATAGGCCAGTTGGAGTGTGCATCCACAATAATCAGAAAATTTTCCACCATAAATTGACTAGCGCAATCAATGTGCCACAGAATTCAGTGCTGTAGTTGTGATGGCCATTTCCATCAGTTAGCTTTGGCCTGGCATACCTTCAGTTGTATTTCTTGGCAAATGTAACATCTCCATACCATCTGCTCAATGTCACCAGACATGCAAGTGTGCCAGTGCCTTCATCCAAACCATTTCTGGACGATTGGTGTGGAGCGCTTTTAGCATGGCCCCTTGCCATTTCATGTTCCCCACAACAGGCAACCCTCTTCAATTGATATTTGTTTCGATGCATGTGATAAGCTTTCAATTTGGGGTAATACTGTTGGCCTCTGACCATCCATTCAAGGTGAAGTTTAGAATCTTTGACAGCGTAGTCACTTTCCGTACCTCTTTGCTGTAATAGGCAAGTGGTGAAGTTGTTCCTGGTTGATCGTTGTGGCTTCCTCTGCCCAATTCATATTCCCTTCTGCCTGTTCTGTCTCAGGCAGAGGTAAGCATGATAAGGTATCCACATGGCCATTCTTGTTGCTTTAGATCATAATCATAGGCCTTGAGCTGCATTGGCCATCTTTGAATTCTCACTGCCAAAAACACAGGAAAAGCTTTCTTGGGGCTTAAGATCAAGCTCAGTAGTTTATTGTCCGTCACTAAAGTAAACTTCTTACCAAATAGGTATTGGTGAAATCACTTAAGATCAAAGGTTATGGCCAGTCCTTCCTGCTCCGGTTGTGCATAGTTCCTTTCTCAGGCCATCAAGAAGTGGGAAGCATATGCAACTGGTTGTTCTCCCTTTTCCGTGGCTTGTGACAACACCATGCCTAAACCAACATGAGGCATCAACAACAAGGGTCGTAATGAACGAGAATATTGTCCCTTGAGGTTAGCAGTTTCTTCAAGCAATTGAAAACTTTGTCAGTTTCCGTATTCCAGAACCATTTCTGGCCTTTTTTTAAAACAGCTGATTGAGTGGGTTGCAGAGTGTTGAGATGTTAGGAATGTGCTTCCAATAATGGTAAACCAAACCTAAAAAAGTTTGTAACTCTGCTCAATTCAATGGGCAAGATGTGCTGTGGACAGCTTCGGTGCCAGCTGTATCCATCCTGTCTCCTTCATGGTCAATCGTAAATCCCAAATATGTTTCTGAGGGTACCATAAATACACACTTGTTTTGATGCAGTTGGACTTTAGCCTGTTCTAACCTGTCTAGGACTTTTTTCCAGGTTTGTTAGGTGCTCTCCCTCGTCCCGACCCATTACGATAATGTCATCTAGGTAACATCCAACATTTAGTCCTTGCAATAGTTTGTCCATAACAGCTTGAAATATTGGTGGATGCGAAGATTCCATATGGCATCTTGGTGTAAGTGAACAATCCCAGGTGAGTGTTGATAGCCACATACTCCCTGAATTTATGGTCCAATTCAATGTTGATATGCTTGTGATAAGTCCAATTTCCTGATTTATTTTTTTTCCCACCAGTCAGAGTTTGAAATAATTCTTCCAGTCTCAGAATGGGACATCCAGAAACTTGTAGCACTTGGTTAGTTGTGACCTTGTAGTCCCACAATTTCAAATTTCACCATTGGGTTTTCTGACTGCCACAATAGGAGTTGCCCAGTTGCTGTGCTGAAGTTTCTTGAGTGTTCCTTTGTTTTCTAATCTGTTGAGCTCCATCTCAATTCCTTTTTTTTTTAAATTGCAAAAGGTACTGTCCTTGGCTTAAAGAATTTGGGTTTGGCTTGCAGTTCCAATTGCAGTTTTAGCTGGACTCCCTGAATTTCTCCTAGGTCCTTCCCAAACACTGTCTGATACTTCTGAAGCATCTGCTTCAGCTTTGATTTCTTTTTGCCCACAGTTTGTACATTCTTCACTACAATAATTGTCTTCCAATCCAGTTGGATGTGCAACAACCAATCCCTTCTAAACAAGGTGGGTCCTTCTGCATCTACAATGTAAAGTGGTAATCCTTTCTTTGTCTGTCCCTTGTACTCAATGTCTACTTTATATTTCTCTAGCACTTTGACTTTCTCTCTGGTAACTATCTTTAACACTTTATCCAACCATTTCATTTCAAGTTTGGGCAGTAGTTTGTCTTTCTGATCTTTCGACTTTAATGATGCAGCTGCCCCTGTGACAAGTTCCATCTGGACCAGTTCACTGTTAACTTTAATATGAACAAATATTTCTGACCTGTGGTCAACTACACTATGGACATACTTACTGCCAACGGCCCGTCATCCTTGGAGTCGCTTTGGTACTCTGGCTCATTGCTGGAACTTTTGTCATTTCCCCTGAGGTTTTTTCTTCTCAATTTTCGCTCTGATTTGATGTGTTCCTCCTTGTCATATAAATAGCCCTGGTGCTTTTTGTGATAACAGTTATCAGGGCTGTGGTTATTCCTACCACAGCGGAAGCATTCCCATTGGTGCATTCTCTTTACCACGTGCTCCCCCTTGCATAATATTATGATCAGCCATTTTGATACACAATGCTATCTCATAGGCGGACTTAATGTCCAAACTTTTCCTGCTCAACAATCATTGTTGGGCTTGGTGATCAGCCAAACTGATTACCTCTCAGGGTCTCATCCAAAAAATTTCCAAAACAACATGTCTCCAACAACTTATGCAATTTGGCAAAATGTTGGCTCACCGTTTCACCTGTGTTTTGCTTTCGGGTGTAGAATTTGTACCTTTCCGTGATCCCCACTGGTTTTGGGGACTGATGCTCTCCAACCAGGTCATGTAACTCTTCATAAGCCTTGGTATTTAGTTTCGCCGGTGCCAATAGGGTCTTGATCAGACCGTATGTTCTGCTCCCCACCTTGCTTAAAAACAGTGCCTGTTTCTAAATCCCTCATATCATGGGCAATGCAGTACATATCGAACCTATCTACATAATTATACCAGTTTTCCATTTCTTTATCTTCTGTGAATTGTCCTTCTGTCATTTTAACTACCTATTATTCAGTAACAAAGTAAATCCAGAATTTATTCTCACATTTTTTGTTGTCTTCCTCTTGAGTTTCTTCCCTTTCCCTTTCTTTCTGCTGCCAAACATGTGCTTCAATCTCGCTGTCGCCAACGTTGTTCTCCCCCCCCCCCCCCCCCCACTCAATTTCCACCTCTGCCCGAAATCCTGTCGATCCCATCATCCGGAATTTATCCTCGTCGCCACTTTGTTGTACATTTTCCCTTTGAAAATAAAATCACTCGAGAGAGAGGCTTCACTTGTGGCTTTATCCATTTGAAGATGGCGGCAATCTAAAAGTCTCCCCAATGCACTGACGTCACCCACCCTTGAGCGTTCCCACAACACTCTGTGTACCTGATGTCATGTGCGCATGCACATTCCCATTACAGCCTTCATCAGGCAGGGCATCAAGTACAAGAGATGGAACAGCACATTATCACTCTACAAGAAGTTGGTGAGACCACACGGAATACTGTGCACAGTTCTAGTGGCTCAGCTACAGGAATGATGTCATTAAGCTGGAAAGGGTGCCAAAAAGATTTACAAGGAGATTAGAAAGACTGGAGGGCTTGAGTTATAAGGGAGGCCCAACCAGCTGCCACATTTTTCCCTGGACTATAGGAAGCTGAGGGATGAGGGGCACAAATGAGGTTAACAGTAAATGTTGTTTTTCCACAGAAGGAAATTTAAACCTAGAGGGCATAGATTTAAAGTGAGAAGGAAAAGATTTAAATGGGACTGATTTTTCCACACAGAAGGAGGTGTATATATGGAATGAGCTGTCAGAGGAAGATACAATCATAATGTTTAAATGACAGATTACATCGATAAGAAAGGATTCGAGGGATATAGGCCAACTACAAATTTGTTGGTATGGGGCCGAAGGGCCTATTTTCACAATGAATAGTTCTATGACTCAATGATACTTAGAGGAGCACAATATTGTGTCGAGTTCTGAATTTATTGATGTGGTAACATTTGAAGCCGAGGCCTGCACTGAAGACTGAATGCTTGGAATCAAATGGAATAACAGAATATGGTAAACTTGGATGCAAAGGGGACATATGAAGGTGTAAAATGATATAGAGTGGGGTTAGAATTCATAAGGCTGCTGATTTTCAAATTGATTTCCTATTTCACTTACAAAACTGTGTTTAAGTTGGTCAAAGTCAATCAAATAGCAGATCTATGACAAGCTAAGTCTGTGCCTAAGAAGGTATTAAAACAAGATTTTCAACCTTTGATGAGATGACTTTCCTGCAAAGCATTCTTTCCTTGACATAAATTCATTAAAATGGACAATCCAAAGTTTGTGATAAGTTAGTGGGAAACTATTGATGCGGAGTCAGAAATTAACTGAAGTAAGTTAGATTTTGAGGAATTCTACAGAGCTTTACTGTGACTGCACTCAAAGAGAGCAGTTAAGATACTATGATAATGTTGTTTGGGTCTTTTCACGATCATAATTGGGCATGAAGTAACATTTCATGGAGCAAAGTTGTCGAGAAAGCAAAATAAATAATTTATTTTCAAGATTTATTTCATTTATAAAATGTCAGCCAAATCATACTATTAAGAAAATTCAAGATGAATCAGTTGGGACTATATATAAATTGTTTACAGTCACTTGAAGGATCCAAGATCGCAATGCATCAATACCTAGTGGGGATAAATCTTTACAAAGGCTTTGTTATGGCTCTACAGAAGGTGTTCTTTTTAATTATTTGAAGGTTCAGTGAAGAATTGCTGGGAAGCACACTAACAAAATGATTTACTGCTGAAGGTGTAGGAGATAAACCGGACCTTTGTTTTTGAAACATGGCAACCAATTGGTAACTTTATTCCATGGTATGATATATATTTGAAGGTTCAGACCACAGCTGTGAAATGAAAGTCAAATCATGTCAAGTTCTAGCATTCTGCATGACTTACTTAAGTGCTGGATGATGGAGGTAGAAAATGTGTAACTTGGTTTGAATTACAAGTATGGCTCCAGAAATAATGGGATTTTTTTCACATTTATTTACAGTGCAGCATATTTGGGAAGAGGCTTTCAGATATAATTGTGAGTAAAGATGTTTTAAACTTATTCTTATTATATCCTATATATTATGGGCAGCGAGAAATGTTCTTTCTTATAATCATATATACTATGTGTACTGTAGGATATACAGTATAATTCTCATTATCCGGTACTTATAGGGATAGTGGATGCCAGAAATGCAAATTTTCTGGTTGACTGAGACTCTCTTACAATGCCCAACTAATACACCGTTTAAAAGACAAATGACAGTACAAAATGTAATGTATTTTTGAAAAAAATCAGTAATAGTTTTTAATCATGTAATATTCACTTGAATCAAGTAATTCCTGTAACTATCAAAATGCAAATTCGAATCCAGTCCATCTCTGTAACAGCATTGCACTAACCACTACACGGAGCGAGCTACCATCATAATTAACTCCCTCCCCCATGTTTAGAGATAAAGAATTACTAATATACCTAATACCAATAAAGATATAGACTCTTTCTTGGTAGGAATAGGGAGACATGTTGGGATAGTTGCCCAGCGGTGAGCGGCAGTGACTGGGTCTTAATGACGGTGTCCCAGTTAGGCCCTCAGCACAACCCGATTCACCTCCATACATGTGTCCCGGTCAGTCCCTCGACATACTTTCCCCGCGCTGACAACCTGACTTACCTCCATGCAAGTGTGCTGGACAGACTCTCGGCGTATCTTCCTTTAAATTTGAACCCCATGCACAGGCTATAGCGTGAATAAAAGTTCTCACGACTGGAGGGAGAACGTACACTTTCATTAGCTTATAACTAAGCGTAGGGTCTCACAGTCGTCTTCAGAAGGGTTCTAGGTTTTGGTGGGAAACCAGGGTTATATGTGAGCAGAGGGGGTGTGGAGATGGGAGGAGGGGCCAGCCATCAGCACAACACCCTTCCAGTGAATCCCTGTTCACTGCATTTACCCCTTCCTGCAGAATTTAGGGTCTGTGAATGAAGATAGAGAACATGGGTTCAGAAAAAAAAGATGAAAAATATACAGTTATTTACAAATTTACATATTTAAGTGGTCCGGGGGGTCTGGAGGTTCTGGTGGAGTGCCTTAACCCTGGGGGGCCTTGGACTCCTTGGGCCTCTTGGTCCCCTTGTGAGGGAGGAGAGGTGGGCTTGGTCTCCACCTCAAAGGTGAAGAGGGATGCACTTTTCTTCTGAACCAGATCCCCTGAGGCCTTGACTGGGATGGCGAGTATGAGCTCCATGGCCCACAGGGCACCTGAGGCAGTGGACCCTCTGTTCAAGTGGGTGCCAAGGTTCCTGATGGAAACGGTGTCCTCTCTGCCATCCGGGTGCTCCACATAGGCATACGTGGGATTGGCATGGTGCAGTTTCACCCTTTCCACCAGGGGTTCAGTTTTGCTTGTCTTCATGTGCTTCCTGAGAAGGAGAAGTGAGCCAGATGGGGAGTATAGTTCCTGATGCTGGCCTTCTTTCGAAATTATATAGGAGCTCTTGAGGAGTAGCATTGGTCGCACAGGACAAAGTAGTGAATGGATGGAGAGGAGCACCATAGGGAGGACTTTCTGCCAGCGTGAGTCTGGAAGGCCTTTTGACTTCAGAGCCAGTTTGACAGTCTTCCAGACCACGGCATTCTCCTTTCAACCTGCCCATTCCCCTGGGGGTTGTAGCTCATAGTCCTGATGGATGCGATGCCCCTCGCCAGCAGGTACTGACGTAGCTCATCACTCATAAAGGATGAGCCTCAGCACTATGAAAATAGCTGGAATTCTCGAACAGGGCGAAAATGGAATCTAGAGCCTTTATAACTGATGAAGTGGACGTGTCTGGACGTGGAATGGTGGACGGGAAGTGGGAGTGCTCATCAATGATAGAGAGGAAGAGAGCCCGTTCGTGGAGGGGAGAGGTCCCTTAAAATCGACACTGAGCTGAGCCATTCGAAGGACCTGGATGACTTGATCAGGTACGCCTTTGTTGGGTGGTAGAAGTGTGGCTGGCAAGACCTGGTCATTCCCCTGACGTCTTCCATGGAGTAGGGCAGATTTTGCACCTTGACAAGATGAGCCATGCGGGTAACCCCTGGATGGCAGAGCTCATTATGCAGAGACGGTAGTTGTCTGGTGTGTGCAGAGGCACAGCTTCCTCTGGATAAGGCATCTGGAGGGTCATTAAGGGCTCCTGGCTGATAGGCCATGTCACAATTGTAGGTGGAGAGCTCAATCTCAACTTAGCAATTTTGTCTTTCTTGATTTTTCCCCTCTTGACATTATTAAACATGAATATGACTGAGCACTGGTCAGTGAGGAGCATAAATTTCCTACCAGCCAGGTACTGTCTCCAGTGCCTCTCGACTTCTACAATGGCTTGAGCCTCCTTTTCCACAGAGGGGTTCTGGAACTCGTGGCCTTGCAATATCTGAGAAAAGAATGCAACTGGCCTGCCCATCTGGTTGAGGGTAGCAGCCATGCCTACATCCGAAGCATCGCTTTCCACTTGGAAAGGTACATGCTTGTCCACGGCGTGCGTGGTGGCTTTCGCAATGTGGTTCTGGAGGAAGTTAAAAGCCATTTGGGCTTCAGTCGAGAGGGGGAAATTAGTGGCTTTTAAGATGGGGCAAACCTTATCAGCGTATTGAGGGATTCACTGGGCATAATATGAGAAACAAAACCAGGTATTTCCTCAAAACCTTTGTGGTCCTGAGAACGGGCAGCTTTAACAGGGGCGCATCCTATCGGGATTGGGGCCAATGATGCCATTCTCCACCATGTAGCCAAGGATAGCCAGATGTTTAGTCCTGAACATGCACTTGTCAGAGTTATAAGTGAGGTTCAGGGTTTTTGCCACGTGGAGAAAACTCTGGAGGTTGGCGTCATGGTCTTCCAAGGTGTGGCCACAGATGGTCACATTATTGAGCTAGCCTTCAACCCATACTTGTCCATTATTCTGTCCATCTGCCTCTGGAAGATAGAAATCCCATTAGTAACACCAAAAGGGACCCTCCGGAATTGATAGAAATGACCGTTACCCTCAAATGCCATATATGGATGGAATGGATTGACAGCTGGTGATGAGCAGCTTTCAGGTCAACGGTCGAATAGACCCAATACTGAACAATATCATTCACCATGTCTGAAATTCGAGAGTGGGGGGTGTATGCATCCTAGAGTGTGTAACGATTAATAGTTTGCTATAGTCAATTACTGCTCTGGACTTGTTTTCCCCCTTTTACCACTACCACTTGCACTCTCCAAAGGATGGTGCTAGTTTCGATGATACCTTCGTCAAGCAGACATTGAGTCTCTGAATTTTTATAAAACCTCGGTCTGTTGTGCTGTATCTCCTGCTCTTGGTAGCAATAGGTTTTCAGTCCAAGGACAGATTTGAGGAGAGGTGGGGAGTGTTAGGTAAAACATCATGAGATGGGACCGGAGAAGGAGTCACCCAGTACTAAGGAGTAACAGAATGGATCCTTGTACTTACAAGATAAGAGAGACATTGATGGATTGAGAGGCAGGAAGCTAGCAGGGAAAGGATAGCAACAGTTTTAGTCATTGGACAAGTAATGATATGATGATGTTCTAAACATGTATCCAAGGGTATAAAAAATCACCATTTTGCTGATAACGGCAGAATGCATTCTCCGACTAACTTTGTTAGTCGCAAGTGTTACAATCCGGTAATAAAGAACAAAGAACCCTGATTTCGACTCAGCCTGGTGTTTGTCTCACTCATTCATGAACAAAGCAGACCTAACAGGAGTGGGGTCAATATTCAGTGCGGAGAGGCTGCATCTGGGTTCTGATTTTAGGGGCCCTCCATTCCAAATTGTTACAGGGTGAGGGGACCAGAATTCTCCAAGGTCACACTTTTAAGGTGACACAGTAAGTTCAGACCCAACACCACTGGAGCACACAGTTCATCAAGTATATACAGGTGAAATTTACAGAATTTTCCCCCTTCAAATGACAAATGTTGTTGAATACATGTAGGATACGAATGAGATGTGAGAAATATGCAGTAATTGGAAGATACATCTTCAGGTTGTATTTTTGCAGAGTCCATGAGTCTATGAAGCTTTCAGTAGAGCCCGTGTTGATTAGGCATTTAGTGGAATGTCCATTTATGTTCACAGTCACTATAGAGTTGCTGAGCTGGTGAGGTCTGTCCTGATCTAGGACCATTGAGGATAGGTCCCCAGAGACTCTATGCTCCTCAACTGAGTAGCCCCCACCCTCCTGTGTTGCCCTGCATGAGTAAGATAGCATCGACCTCGTGGCACAGCAGTATGGCTCCCCTCCTTCCTCCTCTGACGCTGTCAGCACCGAATTTGAATTTGGGTCATGGCAAGATGGCCGCCAAGCCTTTTCGTGCCATTTTTTCACTGCCATTGCCACCTTCCATCGGCGTGTAGTGCAGCAAGTGGGCTTGAGTGAATTTGGGGCAGATGGCTTGGGGATAGAATTGGATCCGGGAGCTGTGCAGGCCATGGACTTCCCTGAGTTTCCCCTTGCATGGCAAACCCTCATCCAATGCCATTTCTTGCCACAGATGGAACACACTGAGTCTTTTGCCGGGCAATAAGATCGGGGATGCTGGCTCTTGCTGCAGAGAAAGCAATCCCTAGCACAGGAGTGCTCCCTAGCACAAGAAGTGGCAGCCATTAAAGCTGGGGTAGCGTGAGAGGCAGGTCCTTGGAAGGTCCTAGATGAGCGAGCTCACTGGCTTCAAGGTCGTTGTTCTCAAGCTTGGCCTGTTCGAATGATTTGGCCAATTCAATGTGACTAGCCAGGTCCTTCTTACCCGACTTGAGTAGTCACTGCCTCATGTGTCTTGAGCGGACCCCCGTGACTGGAATGTTCCCAATCTTTCTTCATGAATGCGGCCGCTTGCCACTTCATACCTGCACTTCTTGGCAAGCGTCCACAGATCCAGCAGGTAGTCATCAATGGTCTCTACTGGCCGCTGGCGATGTTCAATCCCTTGATAGCAACGTCATATGTAGTGCAGTCCCTGATGACTGCATAATCTTTTGTTCCTACCCTCGAAACGAGTGTGGACGTTCTGAGTTTATTGGCATGGAAGATGTCCCTGGTCACGTTCAAGTAGGCCTTGAAGCAGTGTAGCCAGTATGTGAACTCCTCAGCTGTGTCGGGGGACAGAGGGTCTATCAGCAGCCGACCTGGCTTGAGTAGCGCTTCCATCATTCAAGGAATAAACTTGTAGCGCAAATAAAAGCTCTCACAACTTGAGGGAGAACAAATGCTTTTATTAGCTTATAACTATAAGTAGGGCCTCACAATAGACTTCAGAAGGGCTCTGGGATTAGGCAGAAAACCAAGGTTATATATGAGCAGATGGGGGCGAAGCCAGCCATCAGCACAACACTCTCTCAGTGAATTCCAGTTCACTGCACAGGCACTGTACAGCATTGTGCTAGCTTCTAAGCTAACCATGCCAATTAACCATCCCTCCTCCAAATTTACAGATAAAGCCTTGCCAATATACTTAATAGTATACTAATAATGATGAAGATATTTCCAGGCAGGGATAAGGAGACACTTTGGGGGAGTCACACCAGGGGCGAGCAGCACCAGCCGGCTCTTCATCCTGGGGGCCGCCATTTTATTCAAACACAACTTTATTGAAACTATTCAAACAGCTGCTGGCTGAATGTTTCTTCCCAAGGGGTTGTGTGTTGCTTCAGAGAACCTTTACTTTTACAATTTTAAACTTTTATTAAAATTTTATTTACCCTTTCAAAACATCATTAATTTCTTTATTTCGTGCTTTGCTAGTTGTTTGAGTTTCCGGTTAATTGAATGCTGGACAATAGGGATTTTATTGTACTTCTATATACCATGGTACTGTCCACTCCAGTACAACAAGGTGACAAAGTAATGTTGGCAGAACTAGTTGTTTGTCTAAATAATGTTCTGGATTAGAGAACACATTTCACACTTGATGACCAGTTTCTTCTGTAATTGAGAGGTGCATCTTTGCAATCTGCACTGATCAATCTTTGTTGTATGCTTCAGTCCCTCAAAGCCGTATTTCCAACACGCTCAGGTAGTCAGATCCGACTATGAAGGAGGTGGTGGACTGGTCAGACTACTTACCAAAGAGCAATGCCTCACACTTCTTCCTGTTTATCTGGCATCCTGATGCAGACGCAAACTGGCCATAGATTCTGAGCAGTCTGGAGAGTGATCGTGTGTCTGAACAAAAGACGGCAACAATGTGCATGTACAGGGAGGCTTTGACCTCAGTGTCTCAACTCCTCTTTTACCCTCATCCTTCCTGATGGATTCAGCAAAGTGGTCAATATAAGACACAAAAAGGCTGGAGGGGGTGGGTAACCCTACTTGGCTCCAGACTTGATGGGAAAGCTATCTGTTTCCCACTTATTGATTTGAACTGCATTTCAGATGTCTGGCAGAGTAGTTTAATCCCATTTCAAATTCCCTCTCCAAAGCCCAATTTGGAGAGCATGCCAATTGTTTTCATGTGCACTATTCTGTTAAAAGCCTTCTCCTGATCTAAGCTGAATAGAAAGGCAAACAACCCCTTTCTTGTATGTAGGCTATGGTATTTCTGAGCAAGACTTTTCCTGCCCAGAACCGTGCAAGTTTGATCTCAGTGGATCACCTGTCCCAAGACAGACTTGATTTGATTGTGGATTGTTTTGGACCGATTTTTGTAGTCAGTATTTAACAATGAAATGGGGCTGCAACTTTTAATACAGCGCAGGTATGGCACAACCCCCACACCTTTGCCCTGGTAGTCAGCATATCTTTCTTCCAGATCATATATAGATCCAAGATGGAAAGGGTCCAAAGGGTTGCCATGTACAAGTCACCAGAAAATGGGAGCAAGGGCATACCCAACCTGACCCTCATCCTGATCACCATCTCCATCTGTCGAGGTGTGGAACCCAAATACAAGAGCACAACTGCTAATATGTGCTGAGGTTGTACCTGTCTTATGTGTGGCAAAGAATGGGGCTTGCTTTGTTGCCACACATTGTCTCAGTTCGTTGAATTTTGCTGCACCTAACCTTAGTGGAATTTTTTTCCAGACAAATGCCATTGACCATGTCCATCAAGCAATAGTCAGCAAAAAACATCCTGCAGACATTGAGAGAGGAAGACTCAATGGACTGTGAGGTGGCCCCCTGAGAAGACCATCAAGGTCATCTGGCAGAATGCTTCATCATCAGTGCTCATGAACAAGCAGCAGGACTTGGCTGAACTGACAGTAAAAGGAGCCCTCCTTGACAGATCCTTCCTGTATATTAGGAACATCACCAACAATGCATGTTTTCACCGAGTTGACTGGTGGAGTGGGGACAGTCACCCACCCCTCTACAGAATGCAGATTCGTTGAGAGTGTGTGGAGAACGATGCAAGGGTCCTTGTTACTGTTCATCCCCAGCAGCAGCGAGATAGGGGACTTTATGATTTACAGGTTGTTCATGGAGATGCACACATAGATAGACATCCAGAATTACTGGTAGACTATCAACTCGGTGAAAGATATTTTGTTGGCCTTTCAGCACATGGAGATGTTGGTGCATGAATGCTGCAGGAGTATGTGCTAAGGAATGCGCTGAGGCTTAGCAAAGTCAATGCGAGGACGATAAGAGGAAGGACCACAGTCTAGCATCCTTCCTTTACTGGTCATTGAGGGCCTAGGAACAAAGGGAAGTTCCTCAAACAGTGGGGGGAAGTAATGACAAGGTGTCACAGTGGTAGAAATGCTGCTAAATAAAATAGAAAATGAATGTAATAATGTACAGTGATGGAAATGTATTGAAATGACACTGGGTGCGAAGAGACTGGGACAGTTTTCTTTTTGTAAATAATTTCTTGTGAATAAAGTCTATTTTTGGGAAAATTATCTGGGTTTTTTTGTATGCAATGTTTTTTAAAATATTTTTTTATTTTTCACACTGTGAACCGTAACAACCAAAATATGTACAAACATTTCTCATTAAATATACACAATGGCATTTTCCCCCTTTCTTTTCCTGCCTTCCCTC
The DNA here is from genome assembly GCF_036971445.1 of Narcine bancroftii. Lineage (NCBI taxonomy): Eukaryota > Metazoa > Chordata > Chondrichthyes > Torpediniformes > Narcinidae > Narcine > Narcine bancroftii. The sequence continues at coordinate 139,502,304 of NC_091474.1, read as the reverse complement.
CATCACCCCCTCCCACCCCCCTCCAAAAGCAATAAGTATTCAACATATACAATACAATAAAACCATAAAACAATGTCTTCACACATAGGAAAAACAAACCAGAAAAATGTGTCATCTTTTATACACTTCTTCTTTGGCTTGGCTTCGCGGACGAAGATTTATGGAGGGGGTAAAAAGTCCACGTCAGCTGCAGGCTCGTTTGTGGCTGACAAGTCCGATGCGGGACAGGCAGACACGATTGCAGCGGTTGCAGGGGAAAATTGGTTGGTTGGGGTTGGGTGTTGGGTTTTTCCTCCTTTGCCTTTTGTCAGTGAGGTGGGCTCTGCGGTCTTCTTCAAAGGAGGTTGCTGCCCGCCAAACTGTGAGGCGCCAAGATGCACGGTTTGAGGCGTTATCAGCCCACTGGCGGTGGTCAATGTGGCAGGCACCAAGAGATTTCTTTAGGCAGTCCTTGTACCTTTTCTTTGGTGCACCTCTGTCACGGTGGCCAGTGGAGAGCTCGCCATATAATACGATCTTGGGAAGGCGATGGTCCTCCATTCTGGAGACGTGACCCATCCAGCGCAGCTGGATCTTCAGCAGCGTGGACTCGATGCTGTCGACCTCTGCCATCTCGAGTACTTCGACGTTAGGGGTGTAAGCGCTCCAATGGATGTTGAGGATGGAGCGGAGACAACGCTGGTGGAAGCGTTCTAGGAGCCGTAGGTGGTGCCGGTAGAGGACCCATGATTCGGAGCCGAACAGGAGTGTGGGTATGACAACGGCTCTGTATACGCTTATCTTTGTGAGGTTTTTCAGTTGGTTGTTTTTCCAGACTCTTTTGTGTAGTCTTCCAAAGGCGCTAAATCAAATAGTTTTTATCATTTTTGGGTATGGAGGTTCAAGGCAAGCTCTCTCTGTTATGTTCCATGTATGGTTCCCAAATTTGTTCAAACAATGTGACTTTATTTTTTAAATCATTTGTTATTTTTCCAATGGAATACATTTATTCATTTCCATGTACCATTGCTGTATTCTCAGGCTGTGTTCCATTTTCCAAGTTGACATTATACATTTTTTTTGCTACTACTAAGGCTATCATAATAAATCTTTTTTGCACTTTATCCAATTTAAGGCCTAATTCTTTATTTCTTATGTTACTTAAAAGAAAGATCTCTGGATTTTTTGGTATGTTATTTTTTGTGATTTTATTTATTATCTGATTTAGTTCTTCCCAAAACGTATTCAGTTTTGTACATGCCCAAATTGCATGTATTGTTGTTCCCATTTCCTTCTTACAGTGAAAACACCTATCTGATAATGTTGCATCCCATTCTTTTAGTTTTTGGGGCATGATATACAACCTGTGTAATCAATTATACTGTATCATGCATAACCTTGTGTTTATTGAATTCTTAATAGTTCCAGAACATAACTTTTCCCATGTTTTATTCTTTATCTTTATGTTTAAATACTTTTCCCACTTTTGTTTAGGTTTATAGCTTATTTCCTCATTTTTTCCTTCTCTTGCAACTTAATGTACACATTTGTTATAAATCTTTTAATTATCATTGTGTCTGTAATCACATATTCAAAGCTGCTTCCTTTTGGTAATCTCAATCTGTTTCCCAATTTAGCCTTTAAATAAGATTTCAATTGATGGTATGCAAACACTGTACTGTGAGTTATTCCATAGTTTTCCTTCAACTGTTCAAATGTTAATAAATTATTTCCCCCCCAAAAAATTTCTATTCTTTTGATTTCTTTTCTCTCCCATTCTCTAAAGGAAAGGTTATCTATTGTAAAAGGTGTGATATAGAAAATTTAGGTTAAAAAGACTTAAGTTAAAATGTGATGATTAATCATAAACAGGGAAGCCAGAACGGACAGAGAGTTTACTAGCAGTCAAGGACAGAAGGAGCTGCTGAATATGTTTTTTTAAACCTATCTTTTCATTGTCATAGTGAGAGACATGCAGGAGACAAAGGATTGATAAGAAGTGTGAGAAACAGAATTCAGTGAATGTAGAGTTCACAGCGTACGTAACGAACGTGATAATTAATAATGCAGTTATACTTAGAATGTTTTTGTAATACTAACCAATTAAAACAGTATTAATAAGAAGGGGAAGGGCAAATAATAAAGGTATAAAAATCAATGCACTGTATGTATCGGGGCTTAACTGGTGAGAAACCAGTTGAGTCCAACTCTGCAGACTTGTAAATAAAGCTTGTCGTGTCATCAGTTTTAAAGAGACTCATGTGTGAGAAGTTTTATTTCTGACAAAAGGGATTAGTGGATTTTGTGTCAATGACAATTTTGGTATTTGGTAATTCATTTTTTTCCTTTCTACGTGGATCTTCTTCCATATATTAAGTAAATGATGCAATACTGATGAGCTTTTATATTGCACCAGTTTTTCATCCCGCTTATAAAGTATATGTTCTGGTACCTTCTCCCCTATTTTATCTAGTTCTATCATAGTCCAGTCTGATTTTTCTCTCGTCTGGTAAAAATCTGATAAGTACCTCAATTGTGCTGCTCTATAATAATTTCTGAAGTTTGGTAACTGCAAATCACCCTGGTTAAATCTCTTTGTTAATTTATCTAACGTTACCCTTGGTTTCCCTCTTTCTACAAGAATTTCCTTATTATTCTCCTTAGTTCATCAAAGAATTTCTCTGTTAAGGGAATTGGTAATGTTTGAAATAAATATTGTATCCCTAAGAACACATTCATTTTAATGCAGTTCACCGTCCCTATCAACGTTAGTGGTAGTTCTTTCCAATGTTCTAAGTCTTCCTGCACTTTCTTTATTAGTGGCTGATAACTTAGTTTGTACAAGTAGCTTAAGTTATTGTCTAACCTTATTCCTAGGTATTGGATTGCTTGTGCTTGCCATTAAAATGGTGATTCTTTTTTAAGTTCTGTGTAATCCGCATTACTCATTGGCATCACTTCATTTTTATTTGTGTTGACCTTGTACCCCAATATTTCTCCATATTCCTTCAATTTCTTATGTAATTCTTTTATTGATATCTGTTAGGTATACTATGAAGTCATCTGCAAATAAACTGATTTTATACTCCTCCTTTATTTTTATCCCTTTTATTTTGTTTTCTATTCTTATCAGCTCTGCCAATGGTTCTATTGCTAAGGCGAACAATGAGGGGGATAATGGACATCCCTGCCTCATTGATCTACTTAATTTGAATTGGTTCAATACATATCCATTTACTCCTACCTTTGCCAATGGTCCATTATATAATGCTTTAATCCAATTAATATATTTTTCTGGCAGATTGAACTTCTGTAATACCTTAAATACGTAGTTCCACTCTACCCTGTCAAAGGCTTCTTCTGCATCTAAGGCAACAGCTACCATTGGTTTCTTATTTCCTTGAGCTGCATGAATTAGATTAGTAAGTTTACAGACATTATCTGCTATTCGTATTTTCTTAATAAATCCAGTTTTATCTTGTTTAACTATTTTTGGTACACAGTTGGCCAATCTGTTTGCTAATAATTTCACTATTATCTTATAATCTGAATTAAGTCTATATGATGCTGGTGTTAATGGATCCTTCCCCTTCTTTGGTATTACTGTAATTATTGCTGTCTTACATGAGTCTGGCAAGTTTTGTGTTTCTTCTACCTGATTCATTACTTCCAGGAGAGGAGGAATTAATAACTCTTTAAATGTTTTATAAAATTCTATTGCAAATCCATCCTGTCCTGGTGTTTTATTGTTTGGCAGCTTTTTGTATATATCCTGTACTTCCTCTATTTCAAATGGTTTTATCAGTTTGTTTTGTTCCTCTTCTTGCAATTTCGGCAGTTCAATTTTAGCTAAAAACTCTTTTCTATTTTATCATCTTTCCTCTCGCTCTCAGTTTGGTATAATTGTTCATAAAATTCCTTAAAGTTCTCATTAATCTCCATTGGATTATATGTAATTTGTTTGTCTTTTTTCCTTGATGCCAATACAGTTCTTTTAGCTTGTTCTGTTTTAAGTTGCCAGACCAATATTTTATGTGTTTTTTCTCCCAATTCATAATACATTTGCTTTGTTTTCATTATGTTCTTCTCCACCTTGTACATTTGTAATTTTTCGTATTTTATTTTTTTGTCCGTCAATTCTCTCTTTTTCTTTATATTGTCCCTTTTCATTAGTTCCTTTTCTATACATGCTATCTCCCTTTCCAGCTGCTCTATTTCCCAAATTGTAATCCTTTTTCATCTTAGTTACATAACTTATTATCTGTCCTCTAATGTAAGCTTTCATTGCGTCCCATAGTATAAATTCATCTTTCACTGATTCTTGTGTTTATTTTAAAATATGTTTTAATTTGGCATTCAATAAGCTTTCTAAATTCCTGCCTTTTCAGTAGCATGGAGTTTAACCTCTATCTACATGTTCTTGTTGGGATGTCCTCCAGTTCTATTGCTAATAACAGGGGTGAATGATCAGATAACAATCTAGTTTTATATTCAGTTTTCCTAACTCTTCCTTGAATATGGGCTGACAACAAAAACATATCAATCCTTGAATATGTTTTATGCCTACTTGAATAATTTGAATATTCCTTCTCTTTTGGATGCTGTCTCCTCCATATATCCATAAGTTTCATTCCCTGCGTTCATTTAACCATAAACTTGGCTACTTTATTCTTTTTGCCTGTCTTTTATCCAGTTTTATCCAACAATGGATCCAAATTAAGGTTAAAATCCCCTCCTATCAATATATTTCCTTATGTGTCTACAATCTTCAAAAAAAAATCCTGCATAAACTTTTGATCCTCATCGTTAGGTGCGTATATATTGAGCAAATTCCAAAATTCTGAATATATCTGACACTTTATCATTACATACCTCCCTGCTAGATCTATTATTTCTTCCTCTATTTTAATTTGTATATTTTTGTTAACTAATATGGCTACACCTCTAGCTTTTGAATTATATGATGCTGCCGCTACGTGTCCTACCCAGTCTCTCTTCAATTTGTTATGTTCCACTTCAGCTAGATGTGTTTCCTGCACAAATGCTGTATCTATTTTTTTCTTTTTTCAGTAAATTTAATAGCCTCTTCCTTTTAATTTGGTTATGTATTCCATTAATGTTTAGTCATATAGTTCAACGTGGCCATCTTATATCTTGTTTACACCTCTTTCCCGCCTCCTCACCACCTCCATCCACCTTTTTCCCCTTTTTGTCTTTTAGTTTTCCCTTTTTAAACTCAATGTATGACAACACATTTAAAACATAAAATACTCCAACAATTCCCACACCCAATAACACCTAACCCCAAATGCACCCCCCTCTCTGAGTTGCCCCTTATACCTTGCCAGGCAACCACAACTCCCCTTTCCATTTGGTTTGCGATCTTGCTCACAAGCGTCAACTGATATCTTAGTGACGGTTATTCTCTACCCCCCAGCCCCCCCCAGAAAACACTTCTTTTTTTATACATATAACAAAGCTCTCTCTTTTTTTCCCCCTTCTTCCTTCCTTCCCTTCTCTTTTCCATCTTTAGTTCTTTAAATATACATTATTTTTACATCTTTATATATACTTTACCACCGGTCTTCTTTCTTGTTACATCTCTTCTTCTGTCCTGCAAATGCTCTGTGAATTCTTGTGCTTCCTCCAGATCCGAGAACAGTCTGTTTTGCTCCCCAGGTATAAATATTTTAAGTTCAGCTGGATGTCTTAATATAAATTTATAACCTTTTTTCCATAAAATTGTTTTCGCTGTATTAAATTCCTTCCTCTTCTTTAAGAGTTCAAAGTTTATGTCTGGGTAAAAAAGTATTTTTTGTCCCTTATATTCCAACAGCTTATTATCTTCTCTAACTTTGTTCCTTGCCCGGTCCAATATATTTTCTCTTGTCATATATCTTAAAAATTTTATTAAGATGGATCTTGGATTTTGATGTGCCTGTGGTTTTGGAGCTAGTGCTCTGTGTATCCTTTCTATTTCCATTTCTGCATGCAATTCTGTCATTCCCAAAACCTTCGGGATCCATCCTTTTATAAATTCCTTCATGCCTGTGCCTTCTTCACCCTCCTTCAGGCCCACTATTTTTATGCTGTTTCACCTACTATAATTTTCCAAAATATCAATTTTCTGAGATAATAACTCTAGTGTCTCTTTAATTTTTTTGTCACTTTCTTCCAATTTTTCTATTAAATTATTTACTTCCAATTCTACAGCCGTTTCCCGCTCCTCCACATTCTCTACTCTTTTCCCTATTTCTGTCATGACCAGTTCTAATCTTTGCATTTTGTCTTCTGCTCTTTTCATTTTTCTTTTAATTGCACTAAATTCTAATGATAACCATTCTTTTAATGATCTCATTTGCTCTTCAAAAAAAGCTTTATCTATATTCAGTCCATCTGTTTTACCTTCTATTTCCCTGTGAAGATCTTCTTCCTCTTCCTCTCTTCTGTGTCTGTACCTGTGCTTGTGTCTTCTTCTTCTCTTCTTTGTATCTGTGTCTCTTCTGTTTTTCCTGATGAATTACTTCTATGTCTTTTTCTGGCCTCCTCTTGCTGTTGGTCTTCCTTTCATGGGCTGTCTGTCTGTCTGGCCTCCTGCTGTTGATTCTCATTCTCTTGTTGTCTGTTACCCTGCTGTTGTTCTTCCTTGTCTGGCTCCTCGCTCCTTTCCTCTCCATTGTTTTTATCCTCCAGCTGAGCACTTTGATCCTGGGCATCCCTCAGCTGTTTGTGTTGTACCTGCCCACTCCTCAGCTGAGCCCCCCTCCCGCTGGTGTTCACTTTTTCCTTTGATTGTGCACTGTGCACTTTTGTTTGGCTCCGAGAGCAACTTTTGGAGTCCACCAGTTGGGAAGTCGTGACTTCGCAAGTCACTCACTAACTTTGGAGATCGGCTGCTCTTCACCACCGCAGCTCCCTGCTCCTTTGTACAGGTAAGGCCTTCTTCTTTCTTCTCTGGTGATTTTAATTCTTTTTTTTCCTGTTGTTCTTACTTTCTTTTTCTTGGGTGCCATCTTCTTGTTCTTCTCTGTAACTTTATCTTTATTTCTTGAGTTTTGTATCCATTGAACCTTGTCTTTTCCAAACTTTTTGTTCTCTTTTTCTGGAGAGGGCTGATTCAACCCGAGCGGCCACTACTCCATCACGTGACTCCTCCAGAAAATGATCTGGGTTGAAGAGCTCTAACAAGGGTAGGTATGAACAGAGGAACAGAGTGAAGCCACATAGACTTACAAGCTATTTTGCAATTCAGGGAGTCCTGCATCTCACTTCAATTTACTGACCACAGTTGCAGATTTATGACACCCTTACCGAACATGAGTCTCATGACTTTAGATTACAGGTGAAATGAATGGGCTGTGCCATACAAAATTAAAGAGGATATCACAATTGATGCCAAGATTAAAGCAGCAAATAATGGGATTCTGGTTTGGCTTGGCACATTGCATGAATGAATAAACATGAGGCTCCTGTGAACTACAGGATTCCGTTTTTATGTACCTCGCAAAATGCCAATGTGAAATGCCTCATTGTGCCTCACCACTTTAGTGCACGATTTACATCATTCAGTTCCTAGAAGCAATGCTGCACTGAGTTCAAAGCTCAAAACCAGATAGAAAGTGTAGGCTCCATATTTTGTTTCAACCTCTTCACAGAGCTTTTTAAATACAAAAAAAATATTCTTTTCAATGTGAATCATTAAAACCAATAGAAATTACAAAAAAAACATTTATCATGATGCCTTGTAAGCAAAATATGAAGAATTATATTGGCTTGAACATTTAAAAAAATTTAGACATACAGCATGGTAACAAGTCCTTCCGGCCCACGAGCCTGAGCTGGCCAAATATTCGAATTAACTCAGTCAACATTTTGAAGGGTGGGAGGAAACTGGAGCACCTGGAAGAAATGCATGCAGACAAAAGCAGACCTACAAACACAGTGCTGGATTCAAATCCAGGTCGCTGGTCCTCTAATAGCGTTGCACTAACCACTATGTCAGTCTAATTTTATATCAGCACAAAAAGGTTCTGGGTGATATTTTTAGTCAAAGACAAATTATTTCTTTAAAACATTGATCCTCACACACAAGCACAATTACGATACATGGACAAATTAAGCAGTGTTGAAGATTTGCACCGTTGCACCATTGCCTGTGGCACTTGCAGTTTTCATGTACAAAGAAGATAACACCCTCGAGTAAACTATGATTGTGTTTTACCTTTCACATACAGTTCATTCATTGGTGAATGATTTTCAACCCTTTTGAAAGTTTTCTGTCATTCTGTATGCCTTTTCAGAAACTTACTCATATTTTACAGTTTCGGGAAGCTCTCCAAAATGCACTACAGAAATATATCCAATGACCATTGTTGGCATTACCAGTAATAATGCACTTAATTTCTCAATTTGCTTCACTAAATTCAAGGTACTAAAGGCCCAGAAAACATTTGGTGCAATGCCAGAACACCACTGCAAATTCTTGCTCATTTCTGGGCATATTGCCACCTATTATTAATATTGTACACAGTGGGAAACCTGTGAAAGGATGGAGATAAGGAGCATCTAAGTGACCCAAGGCTATTAACATTGTCTAAACCAGAGCGATGAATGTTTTTTTAAAAATCATTGCTGATCTCTCGGAGGAGGTTTAACAAGAAAGATGAACAAAGATAATAGAGAGAGCAAAAAAAAAAAACAATTCTTGAACCATGAAGCACAGAACACAGTTGTTACTGAAAATGAAGAGGCTGTGCAAATGCTCTGCAGATCTGAACAGGAAATGTCGATATGGTGGGGGGGAACGGCTGAATAGAATTAGAACATGCTGATGAAAGAGCATTGGCCTGAACCATTAACTCTGCTTGCCCTCACCATGGAAGTGACTGGAACCACTGAGCAATTGCAGCAGTTTCTATTTTAATTTCAGATTTCCAGCAGCACATTCTGTTTTGATTTGCTTTTTTATTATTGTTTCCATAGAGTTGGGACGGTGCAAGTGACACAGTGGTTGAAGTTCAAGTCCAGCTTGATTTTTAACCACCTTCTTCTGAATATATCCAGTCAGTGTTCACTCAGAAGAGAACCAGATTTTTTCAGAAGTTCCCGTGACTCTTGCAGTCACCTCATCTCCAGGCACTTTGAGAAGGCTCCTCATGTAAGTGGCCAGAACTACAAGAAATCCTTTTTTTTTTAAAGCTCTCCATGCAACAAATTTCTCCTTCAAAATGTGAATACAAAAATCCCATTCATTAGAAGTCAAAGCCTTCCCTCTCAACAAATAATGCTCTATTGACCTCTGCACAGCACGAGTGTCACGTCTTTAGTAGGTTTAACCTGCAAAGATTCTTAGAGTCTTTGAATCAGTCCATTTAGCCCAACTGATCTACAGCAACCAGTAGCAGCCTTCTGTACTATTCCCATCTCCCAGGGCTTCGTCTATACAGGTAGTCCTCAACTAACATCCGTAATTGGGACTGAAGGATTGGTTATAAGAAGTCAGATTTGCATGTCTTAATGAGGTATTAAAGCAATTTTTCAAAAAAAAATTGAACAAATGAACCTTTAATGAAGAATCTCGGCATATGCACAGTACTGAAAAAAAAATTGATCGTATGTGCAGGTGGATGTAACTCACACAGGTCGTAAGTTGAGGACTACCTGCAGCCTTCTATGTCTAAGTGAATGAAGAGTTCATCTAGCCTTCTTAAATACTATCAGTGACCCAGCTTCAACCATTCTCTCAGCCAGTGTCTTCCTAGCACATGCCATTCTTTGAGTGCACATTTTATCTTGGAATTAAACTTTTATTTGGGAGAGACAGAGTAGAAGTCTGCAAAGGTGCAATATTATTTGAATTCTTACTCAAAGGTTTCTTTTTTGTAAGTCATGGTATCTGTCTTAGAAGGGACATTGCGATTACATTGGTACGGTTGCACAAATTTGCTTCTACCCACTTCAATTGAAACACAGTTGTGCATCTTTCACCTCTAAGTTGCTAATTCCTGACCTCTCTTCCATTATCTTTTCAATATCTTCTTCTTGACTCTATTCCCTGCATTCGGGTAAATGTTGCCTAATCTGTCTTGATGTATCTATTTTTTTTCTTTGCCAACCTAAAAAGTTTAATTTTGGTCTGTTGTACATTGTCCAACTAGCCACTCTCTCATTCATCCCATTAAATGGAGTTTCAGTGAACTGTCAAGGAAACACACCTGAACAAACATTGGAACGTGCATTTTGGCTTCATTTTATTGAACTAATCACCCCTGAAACATTTACAAGATTTTGCTCCAGGTCAAAACCAATAAGGATGATGGATTTATAATCATATCATGGGTTAGTTCCATTTTAGAAATAGAATGGTATCCTTAAATAGCTTATTTCATTTTATTTAGTGTGGTCTTGCATTTGTTTCAGCTCTCTGAGTGTTTTATAGATGTCGGTATATGGTGATGATGTCTAAAATAGTCTTGTATTTGTCAAAATAAATTTAAAATTTTCGATAAAATAAAATGCAGGTCACTATGTTTTACTTGCATTGAAAGTCACTTCAAAAGTTGGTTGTGAACATCAAATCCAAAACATAATTTTGTCTCCCCTTATGTTAGAGCACCAGATGAAAATGTGGCTTTTCTCAGAAAATTCAATTTTCATTAAATGATAGAAAGGTTTGCTGTCAGCTTTGGAGAAATTGAACTGGTAACGATCACCAGAAACATTAGTTGACGAGCACCAGAGCAGCATCTGAAAACTAAAAAAAAAACTATATTTTTGGTTGTTCATCCAATGACACCTTTCCTGAGGTCAGGAACAAATAGTGACAATTTAACTAGTCAGAGATGTTACTTTTATGGTATCTGCTTGTCCTGACAGAAGAATAGCATCCCTGTTTTTCTCAGAATAGCATTGTAGTCCTTTCTCTATTCACTTGGAGGCAATGGCAGTTTGAATACAGTTAGTGTCCAGAATCATTGCTTACTTTACATCAGAATGAAGGGAAAGGAGGTTCCCAATGAGGCATGACTCTCACACTGCTGAGTTAAGGAGTCAAATTGGGACTTTACATTCAATTTGCCTGCAAAGTTCAAAATACATTGAAAGCAATTTCAGCATAACATCAAAATTAGACCAAATTGTGTTGGATCAAATTCCCCAAATCCACTTGAGGACTATTGTAGCATTTTCAAAATTGGAATGACACATAGTCCACAGTAGCTTGAATGAAAGTTTGCCTATTTGCTGCCATCAGTGAGTAATGAAATATTTATAAATCAACTGATCATAATTATCTATTGTCCAATCTTTTCTTTGGCTTGGCTTCGCGGACGAAGATTTATGGAGGGGTATGTCCACGTCCGCTGCAGGCTCGTTGGTGACTGACAAGTCCGATGCGGGACAGGCAGGCACGGTTGCAGTGGTTGCAAGGGAAAATTGGTGGGTTGGGGTTGGGTGTTGGGTTTTTCCTCCTTTGTCTTTTGTCAGTGAGGTGGGCTCTGCGGTCTTCTTCAAAGGAGGTTGCTGCCCGCCAAACTGTGAGGCGCCAAGATGCACGGTTGGAGGCGATATCAGCCCACTGGCGGTGGTCAATGTGGCAGGCACCAAGAGCTTTCTTTAGGCAGTCCTTGTACCTCTTGTCTATTGTCTATTATAGTTTATCAAATTCACAACTCAAAGATGGCGAAGACAGTCGCTGTAACTAGGGAGAATTATTCCAGGAATCGGATATATGCTGATGACAGAGTATTCATTTTCATCAATAACGTAGAGAGAAAGTATTTTCATATAAAATTCACTTTATTGGAAAAAAATTGTACAAAATTAATGCTCTGTGTTAAGCATCAAAGCTGCTTTCAAAGTTCAAAAAAAGTACAAGCCATTAACTAATGATTTTACTTCAAATTTACATTATACATACACAGTCTGAACTATACAAAAGTTTGTGTACAAAAATTTATATATATTTTCAATGAATTTACACTGAATAATATAGACAATGCTGTCAATGTTGTGTTACTGTTCGGACCACAAGCAATGAATCGATTACTGCCTACTGCCTATTTAGAAAAAGAAGTTTGCCACAGTTCACAATTTGATTGTATAGTCAATGCTTCAGTCATAAATCATGATCTGTTTGCATTAATTCAAGCAGATTTGTGCAAAAATAGTCTATTTATTGGCATCAATTATGGTGCATAATTAGAGCATCCACAAGCACAAAATTTACTCAATGCAACAAAAAAAAGCATAAAATGATACTCATTTAGTACAGGTGAAGGCTTTTACAATGCTATGCTGTTTCAATGAACCAACAAGGATTTTGTGTTTTATGCTCTTATTGTACAAATCTGCTCACTTATGTTGATGTCTGTTGGTAGATTTATTTTTTGATAAATTTGGTAATTTCTCATCAACTGTTGGGTTTCCAAAATACATTGCACTGAGGTCTAGGTTCACTTCATGCATTCATCGACACTGAGACACCGATTTTCTCTTGGTGCAAATTGACTGCTCAGTTGCTTATTTCACATCATCTCAATTCATTTAATGACTATCTTAGATGTATGATGATTTGTGACAGCTCTCTATATTTTACAAATCATGGCAAATAGATGAAGCACATGCTCTTACTTTGATTCATGCAAGTTCAGCTCGAAGCAGATAACTCTTGCTTTTACTATGTCTAAGCCGATATGTTGTTCAGAATTACATGACAGAAGCACCACAGATTTGATTGCACAGTTAAATGAGAAATCACAAGTTGAAATTTAACCTAAACCTACTCAATCAAATGTCTCAGGTAATCACTAATTCACTGAACCAACTTGAATCTAAAATGAGCATGGGGTAACTGCTGTGCCAGATTAACCTTTGCCTATTGATGGCAAAACAGGCAGAGTGCCTGCATTTTCCTACTTGACGTCATGATTATTTCAGCTTCCAGCCCTCAGTATCATTGCATCAATTATCAGGGATTAGAGAAGGAGTCCAATATCATTGAATGGCTAGGATTCAATAAAGCTGGTCTGCACTGCTTATAGAAACAACTGTTCTTAAACTGGTGATGGATCATAGCTGCAACAGCTGATGGATGTCATTCTACAAATGAATCTGTCTTGGGAGGCAGTGAAGAATATGATAATTTTGGAGAAAATAGACCAATATTTTCTGAATTTGAATTGGAATTGGTGGAACAAATGTAAAATAAGATACACCCTCTATCTCCAGGTGACTGAGAAGCCTTGGAATCAAACAGTTAGCAGGGATTGAGAATTGCTAGCTATGGTGATCAATGCAAGAAGACCCAGGTACAATGTTACCTGATGTTCAATGGCTGTCTCTAGCATTAGCTTGCACGCTTCCTACCCATGGTCAGACACCAGCTAGACATTGACTGAGAAGTGGAGATCTCTTTATAGACTCATATTGGGGAGAGTTGAATTCTGGTGCCCCCAGAGCAATCTGCATGCTAGCAATCAGACCCTGGATTGTGGGAAGTTCTCCAAACCTAGAAAATTCATCATTTTTCAGTGTTTTTGATCTTCAGCAAAGAGACTGAAGAGATTTCATTCCCTATGAGTGAAGAGACACAGTGATCTCCCTTACACAGTAGTGAACAGCGCACTGATAGGTCCATTGGAGTTCATCACCATGGTATCCAACATACAATATCAATGATATTCACGCCCTTCTCTGCAGAAAATGGCAGATTTAAGTTAAAATTCAGATGCTTCATACATTGTTCTTTCCTGTGAATTAAGAAGACTTGTTCACTACATACCTGGTGGATGTGGCCTTTATTTGAGAACCTCTCTACCTGCTCTGTATATAGTCATCAACATGGTAAAATACACTTCATAAATAGGTACACATGTTGTAGAGTCATTTTTGAGAGATGAAAAGTCTCTTGGGGAATCCCATTCAATAGCCAATAACAATGTAAATGTGGGGGGGGGGGGTGGGTTTGGGGGTGGGTGGCATGATGCCATAGGAGGAAGATGTGGAAAATGCCTCTCCTGGCAGAATTAATTAATGCCCGATTTTTTAAAAACTTAAAAAATTTAATTGTTCTTAAATAAACTTCTTAGAGGTCCTAGAACAGGGGTTCCAAACCTGGGGTACATGTACCCCCAGTGATACATTTGCACTTTTCAGGGGGTATATTGGGTCTGAGAAAATAACCACTACTGTTGTAATCTGCAGTCAGATGTATTTTTATTTATACTTAATTTTTAGGGGTACACAGGTACCTATGAAAATGCCCAAGGGGTACAGAGGAACAAAAAGGTTGCGAACCCCTGTCCTAGAAGATGGCTATAAAAAAAACCTAAACCTCAATCTTAAAAAAAAATCGACTGCAACCATAGTAACATTAATGGAAGAATCAGGGCCTACCTTGAAGATCTGGCCTCCGATTTTAGTTCCTCTCCAGCCATGATTGACAAAGATTTCCCGGGTAAGGATCCAGGCTCCAGCCCTCTCGGGGAACTGGGGAGAGTGGCGCTGGAGCACGGAGGGAGACAGTGAAAATGACTACAGATCCAGAGAGCGTGCGCGGGACTTCGTGCATGCGCGTTGCTGTAGTGACCAGAATGAAGTCTGAAGACCCAACTTCAGCTGCAGTGGCAGGATATACACGGGCCAAACAATAAGTCCATTCAGAATTTCAACCCCTGACTACATCAAAAGAAGAGGAAGAAGAGGAACTTGAAGGAGAAGAAGGAAGTTCGATACCACAATCTCAAGGAGAAGACATGGAAGAAGAGATGGGGGATCAGGATGTTCAAGGTCAAATGGGTGCATATTATGTCACCCCAATTCGTCTTGATCCACAGGTTTTTGAAAAAAAATTTGAAAAAATGGACTTAATTAGTCAAACAATGGATGCTAAATTTGCTGAGGTTAAAATTGAATTTATAAATCAATTGGGAGTGGTTAAAGAGGAAATAACTAATGAAAACAGATGTGACAAGATATAATAAATCTGTGGATAAAATTAAAATTAAAGTTCAGAATTATGAAGAAGATTTTTATGATTGCCATATGGAAGTGAAATAATGCAAGGATATGGTTAATAAAATTGAAGACCTCTTTACTGCATGGGAAATTGAGAAGAAAGGTTTATTACAAAAAGTTGATATGCTGGAGAATCAGAGCAGAAGAGATAATGTAAAAATAGTTTGTCTGCCTGAAGGTAATAATCCAGTGAATTTTTTTCAAAAATGGTTGCCTGAAATATTGGTACCGGAGAACTTTCTGATGGTTTGAAGCTTGATATAGTACCTAGTGCCCCAAAGAAAAACCATATCCAGGACAACCACCACACTCCGTCTTGATTAAATTTTTACATTATCAAGATAGGGAAATGATTTTAAGAATGGCAGTACAAAGAGCAAGAGAACAAGAAGATCCTTAGAATAACAGAGTATTTTTTTAATGCGGATTTGAAAAATGAAATTGTTAAGAGAAGAATTTAACCCAGTCAAGTCCATTCTGTGGAACAAGGGATATAAATTTGCATTTTGTTACCCAGCAATTCTTAAAGTTTTTTTATGGACAATATCAGTCTCAATTTTTTTCTAATGAATTTGAAGCTTTGGAATTTGTTAAGTCGTTGCCCAACAATAAGCAGAATGGAGGTTATACATCTGTATCTCAACAAGAGGGAGATCAATAAAAATTGAGAGGAAAGGATTAATCTGGGGGAGGGGGGGGGCATTGATTGAAGTTCAGGTTGAAGCTGATGAAGAACAAGCTAATAGAGACCTTGAAGAAGCTTACCATACTTGATTGAATAAAGTTTTTTATGATATTCTGTCAGGGGTGGGGGGTGGATTCTTCTTTTTTCTCCATTCCTCTTCTGAGGCCTCGTGCCACCAGTGGCGAGGGCCACTTCTCGTTATTAAGGGAGTTAGTGCAGATTTAATCGGTGCTTTTTGGGTTTTTTTTTCTTTTTTATATTTGGGGTTACTAACTTTCTTTCTTAAAAAAAAACAATCTAAATGTCCCAACCAAATGTTCCTTTCATTGCGTAATGAAGTCCAGGACTCACTGAAAATTTCAAATTGTTTGAAAAGTTTATATCCACATTGGAAAATAAAGGCTAGGAAAGGCAGAATAGCATAGCTGAACTTCTTCCAAATTCAATCTATTTTCTTGAAACCACAGTAGGGTTGTCAACATCTGAAAGAAACCAAAGGATAATGTCCTGGCTGGAAATCTTCAGATCAGGTTCCATGAAAGAAAGACTATCAGAACATTTATCTACCTGGGGAACTGCTCGTACTTTCTGTCCCTACTTCAGAGTTGTGACATCAGTATGTTTCTACACATGTTGAAAATGTTGAATCCTCATCTAAGTTTTATGAACAAAAAGAGAATTTACGGGAAGTCATTCGGGCAATGAGGTTTGTTGGCTTTTACTACACCCTAGAGATTCAGCTCACCTCACTTCATTGAATAATTTAAGCATATTCCACACTTTCCTTCTGCCAAGTTTGCCATGAGTACATACACACTATTTCCCTTAGGCAATCCTTGTAGCTATAAGCTTAAAATTCTTTCCACTCTTATAATATTGATGTTTATTGTTCGTTCTGATGCTCTCCAGAATTAGAAACATCTCCGCAACTACTTTGCACATATTTATTAGTCACTGACAGATCTACAAAGTGCTTTTACTTATAACTTCAACCTCTTATCTTTTCCACTGTCTTTATAATAATACAGTACAACATTACATCATGGAGAGGCTGTATTCCAAAAAAACCCAACTCATTATGATTTTCTGTAATGCAAACCTTTGACAAAAATTAACAAAATGAGTTTCTTTCACGTTCTATTTTCTCATAAATTTCTCTAGAACTGATCGTTATTTAAAATCTCATATTTTTGGATGTCTTTGTGAAGTACATGTGGGTGAATTTCCATGAAGCATAGAAACTGGAAGATATTTGATATAGTGAAACACTTCTCTGTGAATAGTGAGATAGAAAATTTTGTATTCACTCATATCAATATTATTGTCAGAATTGAACTTGTACTATTATTTATTAAATTAGATTTGAGTGATCATTTAGCATGGGAATATTATTCCTGACAACTTAATCTTACCATTTGAAGTTAATTTTTAAAACTTTATCCATGAGAAGGAACATGATATTATGTGAGCATGTCTTTTACAGCTGACTCCACAAGCCGTCTGTTTCTGATTTTGTATCAAAAATTTCCTTGTGAATTCGCCAGATTTCACCTGAAATCCATGATGGAGCAATGAATGGAATTTTCTTTTGTAAGTGCACCCCTGAAATAAATATTTAGAGCAACCACTGAGGAAATTCATTAAGAAGGTAACAGACTCACATTTTTGATCTGGTATCCATTCCATACCTCTTTAATTCATGAAAAAGTGGCAATGTCATTGACCAGCACAAGTCTCAGAATATGAAGCTTTGAACCAGATATGCCCAGACATCAGTATTTAAAAACATTAAAATTAGAAACAAGAGTATACCTCTGTCGATCTATTTAAAACCCAACATTCGAATGATCTTGATCTTGAATAACACAATAAGTCAGGGTTGTGACTTCAACAGAATAATTTTCAGAGGTGCAGTGCAATGTGTTTAGCTCGATTGACCAAGGGTGAACTTCTGGGCACTGTTTTTAAAGATTTCATGTAACTGAGAATAGACAATCTGGCGCCTTTGATCAATTTGCAGTGGCAGATCCATATCTCATCTCCATTTACCTACTTTTGATCCATAATCTTTGGTAACTTTACCTGACATGATTTTAGTTTCAATTAATTCAGTCAAAATGATTTTTTTTAAAAACAATTGACTTTTCTGTCTCGAAAAAAAATCCTTTCCTCTTTGCTCAGTTATAAAATTCCATAAGTCATAGAATAGTCAAATTATGGAACTGTACAGCACAGATAAAGGCCCTTTCTGCTGACCTTGTCCAAGTTATCCTTCATGCCTTTCTACAGTCATCCAATTTGCCTGCATTTAGGCCTGTATCCCTTACATTTTTTTCATATTCATGTATCTATCTGTCTTTTAAATGTTGTAATTTTACCTGTCTCCACCCCCTCCTCTGGCAGCTCCTTCCAGATATTTAATGCCCTCTGGGCACAAAAGCTTCAAACTCAGATCACTTTTAAATTTCTTTCCTCTCATTAAAAGCCTGTTCACTCATTCCCTTGACCGAGGAAAACAATTCTATCTATCCTAGCTAGGCGCATTCTAATGTTATAAACCTTCAAGTTCATCTACACCCTTCTACATTTCAGAAAGAATGGAATTCACTGATCCAATCTCTCCTTCTCCCATTTCAGCCAAAGTTCTGGTGAACTTCATCTGCACTGTCCCTATAGCTGTTGCAATCTTCCTGTAGTAAGATGACCAGAACCGTACACAATTAAGTGTAATCTGACCAGTGTTTTGTACAGTTGTTACATGATGTCTCAACTCTTACACTCAATAGCCTGGCCTATAAAGACAAGCATTCGCAGTATTTTCTTCCACTCTGTTATGTACCTCTGATACCATTTTCAGGGAACTAAGGTTTTGCACCCCAAGGTGTCTCGGGATATTTTCAGACAGGAAATCGCACTCCACCACCCCCTCTGCCTCCTGTGACCAAACCAATTTTGGATCCAATTTGCCACCCCTGTCAAAAACTTGACTAACATCCATCTTAACTACAATTACTGCTTTGTCTTGTTGAATTTTCCATATTATAATTTTCCACCTTGCTCAATAATAAATTTGGTCATTACATTGCTGTATATGGTGATTAATCAACTATTAAATATGTTTACATGCAACTCCTGGCCCAGTCACCTAACATTTTTATTCATATAGCAGACTAAGAAATCTCACAGCAGGAAGATGCAAACTAATTTTTGGGTAGTGCACTTCAAAATCTCTTACAAATTAAGTTTCGGGTTATAAGTGAAAGTATAAAAGCATCACTTACACATAAGCATTGCTCCGATAAGTTTTGCCAGATATCATTAATGTGCTCAGAAAATTCTAGCAGTTAGCAGTGAGTAGTTCAAAGTGAACAACCCCAGTTCATTATGTTACATTTACTATAAAATGCAGCAAGAATAATTTCAAATTAACTGCACGCTTTTCTATGATTGACACTACTCCAGGAAGAAACTGCAGCAACTGCTTCCTGCGCTTTGAATGCAATACAAACAAAGGCCAACATTTCTTAAAATAATCACCTAATAGAGGATAAATAAATTTAGAGTGAAATAGACCTGGGGGTCAGAAAGAGCCTACACTAAACATGAAAAGTGGTTCATGCATTGTGCATTAGCTTGAAATGCAGTAGATTTATTCAGAATATAGAAAAGGCATAAATATCATTGCGGAGCCTTGGGGAAAATAACAAAGATTTTTACCCCTTTCAATCAATGATTGAAACAAAGCAGTATCAACACATGAATGTTTGACAAATTGTTCACTCTGGTCTGCCAGCGATATTATTTGATGCTTCAGGTAAAGTAACAAAGAAGAAAAAAATAATCAAGCAGACTTTTATTTATTTCGCCTTACCCACCCCTAACTTCTGTGTGAACCCAGCTTTTTCTGGAATGCTATAAAGGATGACCACAACACTGTTGTTCTGCAGTCACGTGTAGGCCCGACAAGGTGAAGGCAGGAGATGTTCTTGCTTAAAGGACATGAACCAGGTCGGTGTTCACAACAAAGCCCACAGTTTCACGGTCATCATAATCCACATGAGGACTTTACTCACAATTAACTGAACTTAAAATCTCCCAGCTGCTGAAACAAGAATCAAACTCAGGTATCTGAGGACTTCTGCAAACCTCCTGATGCTAGCCCAGTAATTTAACCACATTGCTACTGTGGTTCATTATGCATTCCTGCTACAACAAACTGTAGTGTAGATAAAAGCTCAGACTTGACTGGAGGGAGAACTAATGCTTTTATTAGTTTACAACACAGGTAGGATTCATGAACAGGCTTCAGAGGGGTTCTGGATTTAGGCAGGAAACCAGGGTTATATACAGGCCCCAGGGGGAGGGGCCATGAGGTGGGACTAGTCATCAGTACAGGACGCTTCTAGTGAACCCCAGTTCATTGCATTCACCCCTTCCTTCAGAATTAAGGGCCTGTGGATGAAGAGAACAAGGATCAAAAGCCAGTAATGGACACAGAAGAGAAATAGTTACAATACTATTTACAGATTCAGGCGGTCTGGGGTGTGAAGATCTTGGTGGAGCACCTTAGGTCCGGGAGGCTATGGGCTCCTTGAGTGTCCTGGCCCACCTTTGATGGAAAGGTAGGTGCTGGGGCTCTGGCTTGATGATAGAGGGGGGTTCACTCTCCTCGTGAACAGGGTCCCCTGAGGCTATGAGTGGTGGTAGGGAGAAAAAGCTTGGTAGCTCGTGGAGCACCTGAGGCAATGGATGTTCCGGTGGGTGCCAGGTCCCTGATGGAGACGTTGTCCTGCCTGCCACTGCCATCCGGGTACTCCACGTAGACGTACGTGGGGTTGGCATGGAGCAATTTCACCCTTTCCACTGGGGGGGGGGGGGTCGGTCTTGCTTCTCCTCACGTGCTTCTTGAGAAGGACAGAACCAGAACTAGTGAGCCAGGCTGGGAGTGTAGTCCCTGATGCCAACCTTCTGTCTAATGTAAACATGAGCTCATGAGGAGTAGCATTTGTTGCAATGCAGAGTAGCAACTGAATTGAGTGGAGCGCGATGGGGAGGACATCCTGTCAGCACGAGTCTGGAAGGCCTTTTTGTTTCAGGGCTAATTTGACAGCCTTCCAGATTGTGGTGTTCTTTTTCTGCCTGCCTGTTCTCCCGGGGGTTGTAACTGGTAGTCCTGTTGGATGTGATACCCCTCACCAGCAGGTACTGACGCAGCTGAGCCCTGGTCGCTATTAATATAGCCAGGATACTCAAACAGGGTGAAAATAACAGACAAGGCGGACGTGTCTGGGCATGAGATGGTGAACGGGAAATGGGAGTACACGTCGATGATCGAGAGAAAGTAGATGTTCCCATTCGTAGAGGAAGAGGACCATTAAAATCGACACTGAGCCATTTGAAGGGCCTGGATGATTTAATCAGGTACACTTTCGCGGGTGAAAAAAGTGTGGCTTGCACTCACCGCAGACCTGGCATGACCTGGTCATTTCCATGATGTCTTCTTTTGAGTAGGGCAAATTGTGGGACTTGACAAAGTGAGCCATGCGGGTGACCCCTGGATGGCAGAGCTCATTGTGTATGTTCCGCAGTTGACTGGTGTGTGCAGAGGCACAGCATCCCCTGGACAAGACATTTGGAAGGTCGCTAAGGACCCCTGACTGGTAGGTGATTTCAAAATTGTAGGTGGAGAGTTCGATCCTCCACCTAGCAATTTTGTCATTCTTGATTTTCTTGATTTTACCCCTCTTGGCATTGCTGAACATGAATGTGACAGAGCTCTGGTCCATGAGGAGCTTAAATCTTCTACCAGCTAGATAGTGCCTCCAGTACCTTACAGCTTCTACAATGGCCTGAGCCTCCTTTTCCACAGACGGGTTCTGGAGCTCGTAGCCTTGAAACATCCATGAGAAAAAGGCAACCTGCCTGCCCGCCTGATTGAGAGTAGCAACCATGGCTACGTCCGAAGCATCACTTTCCACTTGGAAAGGTACATTCTCGTCTTCCACATGCATGGCGGCGTTCGCAATGTAGCTTTGGAGGTAATTAAAAGCCATCTGGGCTTCAGTCAAAAGGGGGAAAGTGGTGGCCTTTAAGAGGGCTATTTAGGGACCAACTGGGCGTAATATAAATAAAACCCCAGGCATCTCCTCAAAGCCTTTGTGGTTCCGGGGAGGGGAAGCTCTAATAGGAGGAGCATCCTTTCAGGGTCAGGGCCAATGACGCCATTCTCCACTACGTAGCCAAGGATAGCCAGTCGTGTAGTCCTGAATATACATTTGTCAGAATTGTAAGTGAGATTCAGGGCTCTCGTCGCGTGGAGAAAGCTCCGGAGTTTGACATCATGGTCTTCCACGTGTGGCCACAGATGGTGACATAGTTGAGGTAGGGGAAGGTACCCTTCAAACAGTACTCGTCCACCATCCTGTCCATCTGCTGCTGGAAAAATAATCACCCCATTGGTAATACCGAAAGGGACCCTCCAGAACTGATAGAGTTGACCATTAGCCTCAAATGCCGTGTACAGGTGGTCCTCGGAACAGATTGGCAGCCGATGATAGGCAGCTATCAGGTCGATAGTCGAATAGACCCGATACTGTGCAAAATCATTCACCACATCTGAAATGCGAGGGAGGGGATATGCATTCAGGAGTGTGTATCAGTTAATAGTTTAACGATAGTCAATCACTAATCTAGACTTGTTTTCCCCCTTTACTACCACCACTTGCGCACTGCATGGGCTGGTGCTGGGCTTGATGATCCCCTCCTCCAGAAGGTGCTGGGTCTCCGTCTTTATAAACTCCTTGTCTGTCATGCTGTACCTCCTGCTCTTGGTGGTGATGGGTTTACAGTCGGCAGGTTTGGGAACGGTTGTGGGGGGGGGGCTTGGGGATCGATGTTCAGTATGGAGTGGCTGCAAGTGGGTCCTGGTTTTGAGAGCCCTCTGTTCTGAACCGTTACCTGGGAAAAAGGACCAGAAAACGCCAAGGTCATGCTTTTAAGGTGACACAGGACGTCCAAACCCAACAATACTGGAGCACACATTTCATCTAAAATGTACATGTGAAATTTACAAAACTCCCCCCTTCAAATGATAGATGAACTATACAATGTTTCTGTCCACGCACCAAATATATTTTTGCACAGTCCATGATTCTATGAAACTCTCCGTGGAGTCAGTGTCAATCAGGAACTTGGTCGAATGTCTATTTACCTTCCCCGTCACCATCGAGTTTCTGAGCTGATGAGGCCTATTCTGGTCGAGGACCAGCGATCCCAGGTTGCCAGTGATGTCGTGTTCTTCCCTCGAGTGGCCCTCTCCATCCTGAGTTGACCTGTGCAGGTAAGATGGTGCTAACCTTGTGGCGCGGCAAGATGGCCGCCCTCCTTCCTCCTCTGACGATGATGATGGCGCTGAATTCAAAATCAGGCCACTGAAAGATGGCCACCGAACCTTTTCGCACCATTTCTGTAGGTGGTGGGTTGCGCAGCAGGCGATCTCGGGCAAGTTTTGGAGAGACAACTGGGGCTGGAATCGGATCCAGGAGCGGTAGAGGGCATGGACTTCCCTGGACCTCCCTTCAGGCAGCAGACCCTCACCCAATGTCCCTTCTTCCCACAGCTGGAGCATGCCAAGTCTTTGGCCAGGCAGCGGGCACAGGGGTGCTGTCCCTTGCCGCAGAAAAAGCACTCCTGGGCTCGGGAAGCAGCAGCCATTAGAGTGGGGTTGCTGTAGTGGGAGCAGCTGGTCCTTGGAGATGCTCACCTGAGAACATGTGTTTGCTGGCTTCAAGGTTGTCATTCTTGAGACTGGCCTGTTCCGATGATTTGGCCAGCTCGATGTAGCTAGCGAGGTCTTTCCTTATCAACTTGAACAGTCGCTGCCTCATGTACCTCGAGCAGACCCCTGTGACTAGAGTGTCCTGGATCTGTTCATCGTACTGGATGCAGCCTGAAGCAGCCTCATACTTGCACTTCTTAGCCAATGTCTGCAGATCCAGCAGTCGTCAATCAACTCTACAGATCATTGGTGGTGTAGGGAAAGCCAGTGCCTCACTAGACCTCATTTGGGGCCTTCGTGTAGTGGGCCTTTAGTGCCTCAAAGGTGCCCTCATACATCGGGCAGTCTCGGATGACTGCATACGCCTTCATCCCTACCCTTGAGATGAGCTCCAACCTCTGGAGTCCATCTGTGTGGAAGACATCCCTGGTCACATTCAGCTAGGCCTGGAAGCAGTCTACACAATATGCGAACTCCTCAGCCGCATCGGGGGACTGGGGGGTGGGGTCTATTAACAGCAAACTGGGCTTGAGCAATGCCTCCATCCTTGTTTGTAAGCTAATAAAATTGTAGCGTAGATAAAAGCTCACGCTCGACTGGAGGGAGAATAAATGCTCTTATTAGCTTACAACACAGGTAGGGGTCACGAACAGGCTTCAGAGGGGCTCTGGGTTTAGGCGGGAAACCAGAGTTATCTACAGGGCCCCGGGGGAGGGGCCGTGAGGTGGGGCCAGTCGTCAGTACAGCACATTTTCTAGTGAATCCCAGTTCACTACACAATCATTGCGTTAACGCACTAGTATATTAAGGTTAAATATATTAAAGTTTACATGAGGAAGATAACTGCCAAAAACATTCATTAGCTTTTTGAGAAAACTGGCTGAAATGATAACCATCCATTTTCAGTCCATGTGAAAGTCACTTATGCCTGAAGTGAAATAATGTACATCTCATTCTTAAAAAGTGAACACAATAAGAATAACTTACACTGATGTGATGTCTTGACTGTAAAATATTTTGAAAATTAAGTGATTAAAAGATAAATATTGACAAAGATATTGGTCAGGCATAATAGCTCCGGAGTGGATGCAGAGGAGATTCACAAGGATATTGGGAGAGGTAATGTGTAGGAGCAGTGAGGAGAGACTGGATAAGTGGCGATGGGAGGTGGGGTGGGGGGAGGGTGTGGTCGCTGAATGAGGTGCACAAAATTCTGAAAAGCATAGATCAGATAGACAGTTGTCAGCAGTCGCGCCCGTAACCAGAGGTGATATGGTAAAAAATAAGAAATTGAAAGAGGATATGAGGATTTTTGTTTTTCTTTTACCCAATGGGATTTGAAATACATTGCCTGAGACAAAGTCTTACAACATTCATAAAGTTCATTGTCCATAAAATTCTTCATCCAAGCCAAGGATTTGAAAAGTCAAGGGACAGAAGGTGATGGATGAAGAACTTGTAAATTAGTGGAGAGGGGTATTTTTGAATTTAAAATGTTTGCCACATGGACCAAGATACAGTTATAAAAACTTTGTTTTGCATGTTGCCTCGGCATCCCAGCCAATATTCAGTACACCAGGTAGTGCAAAAAAAACCCCAGAAAGGGCAGGGTAAAGTGCTTCACAGAAAATGTTTAGTTAAAACAATGCAAGTGCATCACTATTTTAATCATGACAGGTCTGTTCAAGAGTCTGATAACAGCAGAGGAGAATCTGTCCTTGAATCTGGTGGTATACATCTTCAAACTCATGTCTTCTACCCAATGCAGGATGGAGAGGGGGAGAGGAACTGTGGTGGGAAGAGACTTTTAATATTGTGCCTGCTTTCCTGGAAACAGTGGGAGCTGAAGGTGGAGTCAACGAAGGGAGATCAATTTGTGTGATGGTCTGAACTAAGTTCATGACTCTCTTCAGTTTCTTGCGACCGTGGGCATAGCAGTTCCCATGCACGAGACAACAGATCATAAGATTTTGGAACAGAGTTAGGTCATTCAGCCCATTAAGTGCCCCACCATTCTTATGTATTTTCCGGGCGCTGGAATGGTCAGTCAGGATTAGTGGTGGAAGTAGGTAAAACAGTAGAGTTCAAGAGGCTTTTAGATATGTACACTGAATCGAGGAATATGTATCATGTGCAAGCAAAATTTCAGTATAAATTCCTTATCCATTTGCTACAGATATAGTGGAATGAAGGGCCTATAACTGTGGAGTAATGCTTTAAGCTTTATCTGCATTTTCTCTGCCTATATCTGTCACTGATCTATATTAGTTCTCCACACTATCCAAAGCACTACCTATCTGTATGTAAAATGCAAATTTACCAACCCATGCACTTACTTATCATAAACAAGTGGGCATCACAAGCAAGAAGCGTCCCAACACCAATCTCTGCAAAACACCTCTGGTCATGGATCACCAGTAAGGATAACAACCTTCCTCAACTCCCCTCAGCTTTCTATGGGCCATCTAGTTCTGAATCCAACTATCAATTTACTGTGGATCTCATGCATCTGCATCTCCAGGATCAGTCTAGCATGAGGAACTTTATCAAATGCCTTAATAAACACCACTGCTCCACCTGCATCAAACACTTTTATTACCACCTCAAAAAAATCATATTTGTAAACTGCAATTTATCTTGCACAAAGGCTTCCTTAATCTGACCATGCCTTTGCAAACTAGTGCTAACCTTATCCCCAAGTATCTTCTCCAGTAGCTTTTCTACCATGAATGAGAGGCTCTCCGCCTCATAATTTCCAAGATTATCCCTATTTCCTTTCTGGTACAAATAAAAAACAGCTACACTCTAGTCTTCCAGGACTTCACCTATTGCTATTGAGGATAAAGACCTTTAATCAAGCCCCAGCAATCTCCTTGCTTGCATCTTTCACCAACCTGCGATATATCCCATCTTATTACCCTTCAGATGATCCTGCAATCACTCCTCCTTGATTTCAATCTGCTCGAACACAGGAGAATTCTCTGCACTATGATCCCTATCACTGTCCTCTAGGTCCTACTTGATGAGCATCAATCAAAGTACTCATTTAGTACCTCAACTACTTCCTCTGACTCCAAGAAAAATGTGTTCCTTTGTACTTATGTCATCCTATCTCAACCTAAGTCATCCTTGTTTTTAATGCAAGTATAAAATGCCGAGATTCTCTTTAATCTTGCTCGTCGAGGACATTTTTCACCTCTTTTTGCCTTCTGAGCTTGAGCTCCTTGCACAACCTCTGTATTCATCTCAGGACCTGTCTGATTTTAGCTTCTTAAACCTTCCCCCCCCCCCCCCCCCACCCCACCCCATTCACATTTTTTCCAGATTCATGATTTCTTGTGATCCAAGGTTCTCTTACCTTGTTATCCCCTCCTTTCTGGAACATGCCAGTTCTGGACTCTGATCAGCTGGTTCATAAATAACTCCCACAAGTCAGTCGTGGGCTCATCCAATAACAGCTGCTCCCAATTAACTCCCCCCAGCTCTTGCCTATTAATGTCATAAAATTTCCTTCCCCAATTTACTATTTTCCTACAAGGCCCAAGCTTAGTCTTATTAATAACTATCTTGAAACTTAAGGAATTGTGATTATTATTCCCAAAATGCTCTCCCACTGAAACTCTGATCATTTGCCAATATAAAGTTTAGTATGGTTCCCTTTCTTTTTTTTGAATACTCTATTTATAAATTTTAAACCACAATA
This sequence comes from Narcine bancroftii, assembly GCF_036971445.1. Lineage (NCBI taxonomy): Eukaryota > Metazoa > Chordata > Chondrichthyes > Torpediniformes > Narcinidae > Narcine > Narcine bancroftii. The sequence continues at coordinate 139,475,145 of NC_091474.1, read as the reverse complement.
TAATTACATTATATTCAATTGAAACTATTTTTGAAAAAATTAATGCCAAGAAAATAAAATGTTTATACAGTAATATCTATTGGAGGTTACCAAGAGGTGAGGTCTTCAAACAATCAATCATACTTGCAAACCAAAATTTTGTAAATATGGGCTCCATATTTTCAAAAAAATATGATATTTAACTCATAAATTATAAGTAATTTTCTCTAATGGTATAGGACTATGAAGTTCTGCAAGCCATCTTTCCATGCCTCAATCTATTTCTGACTTCCATTTTATTGCTATACAACTCCTAGCAACTGCTAAAACAATTAACACAAATGGCCTTATAACCTTAATATTACTCAGGAATTTGGGAATTTGACCCCAGTAATTCAGCCCAAAAAATTACCTACCCCTCACCAAAATTGTCTAACTTTACGGCATTGCCAAGTTGAATAAAAAAAAAGGTTCCAACTTCAGATCTACATCTAAAACATAAATCTGAGACGGTAGGATTTAATCTATTTAATTTTTGCAGAGTTGCACTTAACTGATGCCAAAAATTATATTGAACTAACCTATATCTTACATGTACAAGTTTAGTCATGTTATTCTTACACAACTCCACCCAATCCTTTTCACTTATTTGTGTATTTAAATCGATTTATGCACCCCAATTTTGAGGGCCTTAGTTTGAAATAAATTATACATTACTGAAATAAATTTATTTACATTAGTGTTAGAAATCAATAAATCTAATTCACTTTGATTAGGTAATGTCAAATTAGAATTTTTTTTGCCAGATAGGAAAGCATTAACATTGTAACAACAAAATAATGTACTATGTACATTAAATTTTTACCTCATTCTTTCAAATGTTATAAATCTCCCATCCTCAAAACAATCCTCTTAATATACCCTTCTGTCTCCAAATCCTCAAGAATTGGTTTTCCATTGAAAAAGGAATAAGCCTATTTTGTCATAAAGGTGTTTTCATAGATATTAAACCCTTTCTGAATGGATGGTTTACCTGCTGCTTCAAGAGATCCTCCTGGTTGAGTTTAAAATTGAACAGTCTGAGTCTCTGGTATTAAGGAAATCCCAGTCAATAGTGGGGAAACTAAAGTCTTCTTACCCTGACAACAATGTTGCCATTATACCTTTCCAGAAAAAAAGGTGTCTTTCACTGGTAACTCTTTGCGTCGAGCTCTGATGGGAATTATCAAATATTCATGTTCATAAATATTAAAATACAACCGTAGAATCATCAAATCAAACTTACCCATGGATAAAAATGTCCTAAGATTGCTAGAAGACCTCACAATTGGCATAAAATGAAGTATCTGTTGAACCACAGGACCTTTAAAACAGCCGACACTCAGGCAAGCTAAACACTGCAGGAGTGAATGGGCCATTTAAACTTTGTGGGAGTCACAATCAGCAGACCGTCAGTCTATTTAAACATCATGGGAGATTTAAAGAGACATTGCTCGGACCATTTAAAATCTGCAAGAGTTACCAGCAGCAGACCCATGGGCCATTTAAAGAAGACCTGACCACTTGAACGCAGAGGGGTGCTACAGGTTAAGCTAAGACACTGGGCCCCAAGGCTTCTGCTCCCTACCATCCTCCTGGCAAATATAGAATCCTTAGAGAAGAAACTCCATGAACTGTGAGCCAGATTACAACATCAGAGACCTGTCAGGGAGTGCTGTGTTATGAGTTTTATAGAAGCGTGTTAAACGAGGACATTCTGGGCATTGCATTACAGCCCATGGGATACACCCTCCACTGTGCTGACTGGCCACTGGCATGAGGGAAAACCAGGGGAGGCAGTGTTTGTGTCATCATCAATTCATCGTGGTGCACAAATGTGACAGTTCTCCCAACCTAGAACATTTGGCAATCAAATGCTGTCCATTCACCTGGCTGTAACTCCTAGTGTTCATGCAGAGACTGAGGACCACAGCACCATTAGTGAAGATGGCAAAGGTATGTGTAAGGGAGGCAGAGAAGCATCTACAGGACTGGTTTGAATTGGTGGACTGGAACATATTCAAGTACTTTATCCTTAGACTTGAATTAATATGCGATGTGTGTCACCCACCATGAAGATTTGCATGGATAAGTGTGTGCCCACTGTGACAGATAATGTTATATTTTATATCGTATATATGTTTTATGTTTTAAAGGAGATACTTTGTGGCAGGTTTTTCTTTGTGTAGGTCACATACAAACATTTCAAAACAGATCTCATTTAAAATGCCAGACCTCTGCTCAAGCCAGACAGTCCAGGCTCCTGGTGCCTTTGCAAATACTTTGAAGAATGCCTATAAGGGCTTCACAAGTAGGTGATAATTGGACATGCTGTGGAATAATGGATTATTGATTTGGAAAGCAAGAGTTGATTGAACTCAGAAGATTCAGTTCAGCGCTATAGTCTAGAGTGCAGTTGGCTATCCTCAGAGGGTCATGTGGTTTTTCTCTTAGAGAGAGAGAGAGAGAGAGTGTGAATTCAGTTCTATGGTTGTGCAGCAGCAGCTGGGACTGGAACAGGACAAGCTAGAAAGCTTGTGGAAAAACCTCATTTTGAAGATGGGTTGTGAGTTATTAGTTCGGCCTGGTCAAAGACATTGTGGTCCATACAAGAGGAGATGGCTGGCTGTATAATGTTTCACTTGAAATAAGGGAAACAAAAAGGAACTCTGTGGTGACCTAAAAGAAAGGTTATCATCTGGAAAACCCTGATTGGGCAAGTTTCTTTAGCAAGACTCTGAAATGTCTGATTGGAAGGAATCAACTGTGGGTGTCCAATAATCAACAAATTTCTCTATGAAAACTAACAACAAGCTTCCTGAGCGGTAACCATTTATCATTTAAGTATCAAAGCCTGGTGAAATTCATAAATGTTAAATTTTATGCACATTTTAAGAATTGCCTGATACCAGTGAACTTGGAGGAGTGAGAAGTGAGATTGGACTGTGAATCAAAGAACTTTTTTTGAACTTATATATACATTATATACATGTGCACTTAGAATTAGAAGGGGGTTAATTTAGGTTAAGTAAATAGTAATAAGTTAAAGTTTGATCCTGTTTTCATGTTTAAAGATAATAAAAAGCAACTTTTGTTTAAGTAACCATTTGTCTTGGTGAATTTCTATTGTTGCTGGGTTTTGGGGTCCTGTGGGCTCGTAACACAGCACACACACACACATAGGGTGTTGTCCAACCAGAGGCTTTGGATAAATCAGAGAATTTGCAACCTGCTGAGGGTGAAATCAAGAGCGTTTAAGCTGGAGATCCAGATCTCTACAAGAAGTCCAGGTACAATCTATGGAAGGCTATCTCTGAAGCAAAGTGGCAATTCTGGAGGATATCTCCTAGCTTCACACCAGATACATGCCAGTTATGGCAGGGAGTTCAGGTTACTACAGCCTACAAAGCAAGGTCGAACATCATAGACGGCTGAAATGCTTCATTACTCAATGAGCTGAACACCTTCTATGCCCGCTTTGAAAAGGTGAACCCAACAATGCCTACTAGAATCCCTGAAATGACTGAGGACCCTGTGATATCGGTCTCTGAGGGTGACATCAGAACATCTTTCAAGAGGGTGAACCTTCGCAAGTCATTAGGACCTGATGACATACATGGCAGGGTACTGAAAATCTGTGCCAACCAACTCACTGAAGTGTTTACAGACATTTTCAACATCTCATTACTGCAGTTGGAGGTTCCCACCTGCTTCAAAAGGGCATCAATCATCCTCATGTCCAGGAAGAGCAGTGTGACTACCTCAACAACTGCTGCCCAGTAGGACTAAAATCTACTGTGATGAAATGCTGTGAGAGGTTGGTCATAGCCAGAATTAACATGTGCCTAAGCAAAGATCTAGACCCACTCCAATTCACCTATTGCCACAATTGCTCCAAGGCAGATGCAATATTACTGGCTATCCATTCAGCTCTGGATCACTTCAAAAACAGCAACTCATACATACGGCTGCTCTTCATAGACTACAGCTCAGCCTTCAACAAAATTATTCCCTCAGTCCTGGTCAAGAAGCCTCAAATGCTGGGCCTCTGTTTCCCCCCCCCTCCACCCCCGCAACTGATTCTTTGACTTCCTCATCGGAAGACTGCAGTCAATATTGAATTGGAAACAACATTTCCTTACTAACTGTCAACACAGTGCACCTCAAGGATGCATGCTTAGCCCACTGGTCTTCTCACCATACACCCATGACTGTGTGGCCAAGCACAATTCCAATGCTATCTACAAATTTGCCGATGACACCATAGTTGAAGGCAGAATCACAAACAGCAAGTATGAAGCCTACAGGAGCAAGGTAGATCACCTCATTGAGTGGTGTCATGCCAATAATCTTGTGTCCAATGGTAGCAAATCCAAGGAGATGATTGTGGACTTCAGGAGGAAGGAGAACACAATCCAGTCTTCATTGAAGGCTTAGTAGTAGAGAGGGTCAATAACTTCAAATTCGTGGGTGTCAATATCATTGAGGATCTGCCCTGGTGCCTCCATGTCAATACAATCATGAAGAAGGCTTGCCTGTGGCTAAACTTTGTGCATTGCTTGAGGAGATTTAGTATGTCACTGAAGACTCACGAAAACTGCTACATGTGTTCCATGTTTAGAGCATCCTGGCTTGTTGCATCACTGTCTGGTACAGTACCAATGCACAGGACAAGAAAAAAATCCAGAGGGTTGTTAACTTGACCTACGGCATCACGGACACCAGACCACTGCATCGAGGACACCTACAAGAGGTAGTGTCTTAAGAAAGTAGCCTCTCATTTCAAGGACCCCCATCATCCAGCCCATGCCCTCCACTCTGCTACCATCAGGAAAAAGGTACAGGAGGCTGAAGATGAGCACTCTTCAGCACAAGGACAGCTTCTTCCCCACTGCCATCAGATACCTGAATAATCAATCAATGAACCAAAGACACTGCCTTACTTTGACTTTTTGTGCCTGATTTTTATTTATTGTTGTAAGGTGTTTTACATGAATGTTTGCACTGTAACGCTGCTGCAAAGCAACAAATTTTGTGACTTGTTCATGACTATAAATTCCAATTCTGGTTCTGATTCAGAATATGTCAATATATCTGCTCTTCTCTCAGTGACCATTGGGAGCCCCAGAAGATCACCTTTGATAGCATCTTTCAATTTTTTACCCACACTGCCTCAGTGAATGAGCCCTCCAGAACATCCTCTCTGAATGCAATGGTGACACTCTCCCTGATTAGTATTACAATCTCTTTACCTGTTTTAGATTTCATGTGAAAAATCAAATCCATGGAAATCATTCTACGTGAGCACTTCTCCTTTCCCACCTCTGCCATTGGTACCAATGTGGATCAAAACCTCTGGTGCTGCTCTACCTTTCAGAATATCGTGTACCTGCTCAGATCAGTCCTGCAACCTGGCACCAGGGAGGCAACACACTATCTGAAGTCTCTCTTGTAGAAAAAGAAACAGCTCTCTGTGCCCCTGGCTACAGAATCTTCAATGTTTATTGGTCTACCTGACTTCACCCTTTCCATATGAGCCTCAGGTCTACCTGACTTCACCCTGACTAGATAAGCCACTGATCTGGCTGCTGCTGATACCCTTTGGTAGGTTATTCCATCCAATAGTATCCAAAGTGATACACCTGTTACTGATGGGAATGGTCACAGGAGAACTCTGAACTCTCCACCTACTTTCTTTCCTTTTCCTAGTAGTCACCCAACCACCTGCAGCTAAGGTGTGACTACATCACTATATCTACAACCTATGGCCCTTACAAATGATCCTGAGGTTATCCAAATGCATTCTAATTTGTTGACTGAGGGGGCGTGGCAAGATGGCGTAGAGTCTAGACGTGTAATCTCGACCTCTCTGGCCAGACTTTTAAGAACCCATTTTTAACTCTGTTTTCAGGTTTAAATTTTTTAAAACTTAGTTTAAAGTATCAAGGAATTGTTATGGCTATTAATGGTAAAAAGATTAAACCTCAAGTACAGAAGAAACTACATTTTCGGAGTGTTGAAGATTTAGAGCCTAAACAGTCTGCTACAACTTCAGGTTTGCTTTCTTTCAAGCCTAAACCACAGAGATTGCCTGTGGGAGCTGAAAAAATAACTACTACTCACCAGGAGAAGGACATCGCTGGAATTACCCGTTCTCAGAAGGAAGGTGCGTGTTCCCCCGATGTGGATCCTGATTCTGGCAGCCTGCCAACTTTAATGGAGGGGGCACGCAAGAAGACGACTCCATTGCTTGAAATACCCCAGGATATACTCCAATCTGAATATTTTGGTCTTTTTTGTGAGTTTTTGAAGCAACAACGGGTTGCGGGGGGGGGGGGTGGAGAACAGCGTCGGCCCCCTGAGGAAGTCGGGGTGCCGTCGCTGGGAGTCCAGACCCACAGTAAAACTGCCTGTTGTTGAGATGCAGCAGGAGCTGCAGTTACCTGGTTCTGCCACTACGCAAGAGAAAGCAGGGCTGAGCTTTTCTGAATTACAATGTAAACAGCTAAGCCTTATCATTCAGCCTATACTGAATGAAATGTCTCAGAGGCTCAGTTTGGAACTGGATACAGTGAAAATACGTGTGGAAGCATCTTGTGAGGATTTTAAACAATTTCAGGCTGCTTTTTTGAAATGTCAACAACAAGGGCTTCTAATACAGAAAAAGTGTTGGAGGTGGAAAAATCCGTTAAAGAATTGCGAGAATGTGAGAGGGAGTTAGAGAGGAAAGTAGATTATTTGGAGAATCAAAGTAGAAGGAATAATGTAAAGATTGTTGGTTTGCCATTTTTTTTCTGAATGGATTCCACAAATACTGGAGCAGGAATTTTTCTCTGGAGGACTGGTATTGGAAAGACCTCATAGAGCCTTAAGAAGAAGACCTCTATCTGGTCAACCACCGAGACCCGTGATAATTCGATGTTTGAATTATTTGGACAGAGAAACGATACTTCGTTTAGCAGTGCAAAACGCGAGACAATGACAAGCTCCGTTAATGATTCAGAACAGTAGAGTTTTTTTCTATCCTGATTTGAGTCAAGAGGTTATTCAGCGTCAGCGTCGATTTAATCCAGTTAAAGAAGTTTTGTGGCGTAAAGGTTATGTCTACTTTTCGCTATCTGGCAGTGTTGAAGGTGTTATGTGGAGACTTTCAATCTTGGATTTTTGAGAATGATCGTGAAGCAATGATTTTTGCTGATTCATTGCCAGATGCAAGAGGACAAAGACGTAGCCCACCATTGTCTCCTAAAGAAAAATCTGGTTGTTCTGGAAATGGAAAAAATGGCAGAAATTGGCAAAATGGGAATGTAAAGAGTCCATTTCCTTGAAATGGGGTCGCTGAGTCTGGAATTTCTTGGATGAATAGAAGAACTTTTTTATTTTTATTTTCTTTTTATGTCATTATGATATCTTGTTGTTATTCTTTGTTTGGCTGGGGAGGGAGAAATTTGCTCTATGTTCTACTAGTCATCAGCCACTAGTGGGTGATCCACACCCAACTTTTGTTTAGGGATTATTACCTTTTGGTAGTTTTTTTGGGGTTTTTTCTTTTTATCCTTTTTTTATTTTCATTTTATTTAGACTTAAATTTGTGGTTTCTTTTACTCCTATTGGAGGGCCTATTTATGTTGATCTGAGTCTTTATATATTGGTATTATTAGTTTTTAGTAATATTAGTGGATATGTCAAAGTTGAAGTTTGCTACTTTTAATGTTCGGGGTTTAAACAGTCCGATTAAGCTTAAGCGTATTTTTATCAAGTTCGATCTTTGGTAAAACATGTGTTCAGTAGAGATATGATTTTACCTGAAATGATTAAATTTGAGACTTTTGGCATAATGAGATGAAATATTATTTAATAATGGAAAAAATTACATATGTTTCACGGATAACTATAGTTTTTTTTATTAATAGGTGGTTGTTATATTCAGAATATTTACATTTTGATTTATATTGACTAGATTTTAATATGTATGCTTTACTTTTATTTATTTTTTCTTTATGGCTCTCCTTTGGAGAGTTGGCTGAAAGAGGGCAGGGTTTCTTTCCTTTTCAAAAAAAATATATAAAATATAACATTCATGGTTTGTTTATTGTTATATATGTTACTTATTATCTGTATTTTGAATGAATAAATAAAGTTTAAAAAAAAATTGTTGACTGAATCTGAGGAAAGCATTCAGTCCAGATGGAGTACCTGGCCCAAAGTTAAAAAAATCTGTGCTGACCAACATACCAATGTATTCATGGATATCTTCGACATCTCACTCTGGCAAGGAGTGGTACTGACCTGTTTCAAACAGGTGTCTATTGTACCGGTGCCAAAGAAGAGTGTGATAACTGTCAAAATGACTATCAACCAGAAGCATTCACATCAACAGTGGAGGTGTTTTGAAAGTCTGGTATTGAAAAATATCAGCTCCTGTCTGCGCGGTAACATGGATCTATTCCAATTCATCTATCATAGCAACAGGTCTATGATGGATGCCATCTCATTGGTTCTACACAAAGCCCTGGAACACCTGGACAGCCAAGATGCAGAGATCAGTATGTTCTTTATCAACTACAGTTCGCCATTTAACACCATCATCCCTTCAAAACAAATCAGCAAACTCCAAGATCTGGGACTCAACATCCCACTGTATAATTGGATCCCTGATTTCCTCACCTCCAGACAACAATCTGTGAGGATTGGTACGAACGTTTGCCCAAAATCTTCATCAGTACTGGAGCATCACTTGGTTGTGTTCTTAGCCCTCTGTTCTACTCACTTTACACCTATGACTGCGTTGCATGGTTCAACAGCAACACCATCTCCAACTTACTGATGATTCCACGGTTGAAAAACAGGGGTGATGAGTCAACATACATGAGGGAGATTGAAAACTTGACCTCACACTCAATGTCACCAAAACCAACTTGCTGATTGTTGAATTCAGCAAGGGAAAACCAGAGGTATATAATCCAATGATTTTAGAAGGTTCTTTCTGGACCCAACACACAAATGGCCTCGTGAAGAAAGCACGTCAGCCCCTCCACTTCCTCGGGAGTTTGCAGAGGTTTGGCATGACATCCCTTGCAAATTTCTACAAATGTGTTGAGGAACGTGTGCTGACCAGCTGCATCACGATCTGGAATGGGGAAGCCAATACTTCCAAGCATAAAGCCCTGCAAAAGATAGTGGACACAGCCCAGGACATCATGGGAAAAACCCTCCCTGCCACTGAGAATATTTACAAGGAAAACTGCCATCTGAGAGCAGCAACAATCATCAAGGATCTACACTACCCAGTACATGTTCTGTTCTTGCTGCTACCATCAGGAACGAGGTGTAGGTGCCACAAGTCTTACACCATCAGTTTCAGGAACAGCTGCTACCCCTCCACCATCAGACTCCTCAACAACAAACTCAATCGGGGACTTATTTAAGGACTCTTATTTTGCACTTTATTTATTTTTTTCTCTCTATTGCAGTTAGTTCGTTTACATTTTTTTTTCATGTGTACATTGAGTCAGGTTTGTTTTTTTTTGCAGTGCCAGTAAGTGATAATTCTGCTTTGCCCATCGGAAAAACAATCTCAGGGTTGTATGTGATGTCATATATGTAGACTGACAATAAATCTGAATTTGGATGAAACAGAGCACCAGCACAAAGTGCTAAAAATATCCATTTACACAATTTCCATGCATTGATATCAAACAGTACAACAAAACACGGCCATTTGGGCCATCAAGTTGGAACCATCTCTTTTAAAGAACAATTCAGTTGACATTGTTCTCACTCTTCCTGCAACTCCTTATCCTGTGATCGTATCCTCCAGCTTAACAAGCTGTGCATTCCAATTCTGTGCCATTCATCACATGAACATTTTTTTTTTGTTATGCCCTCTCTGGACTTTCGGCAATCATCTTAAATCTATGCCCTCTGGTTATCGAAAGCAGACTTTGGGGGAAAATAAAACCTCATTTATCCTTTCTGATTGAATTTTCCTTTTCACAATTCTCTTTACTTGCTTGAAGGAGAACAACAGAGCTTGTTACAATTTTCCTTTCCACTCTGATTCTTCACCCTTGGGACCATTCTAGTAAATCTTTTTACACTCACACCAAAGCTTTTAAAATCACAAACTCACAAATTGCCGCAATACTGTGGGTGAATTGTGCTCTGAAGAGTTTTTTCTAAACATTCCCAGCCTTTGAACAATGCACATAGATAGAAGAACATTAACTGTTTGTCAATACACTGGGCCCTTTCTCCTTCAAAAATGTGTGAATAACTTTTGAATGCTAAATGATTTAGCCAGTATTGCCTCTTCTTATTCTAATAATATACTATTTACAGCATTCCCAATCCCAAAATCTCCACTTCATCCCTTTGGAGCTTATTACACTCTCCTTAATGTTTTCTATTCTTTCAAATATTCTCTGCAAAGATCCAAATTGCACCCTTAACTTCACATTATTGATGCATTTGTATTCAAGGTACTGATCCTCCGTTAAATCTGAAATATCATTATAAATATGGGCCTTCATCAATTTAAGCACCCCCCCCCCCCCCCTCATGTGCCTACCTGGCCAGTGATGTCCCAATTCTCCAGAATGCTCCTGCCCCATCCCCTCTCCCTCCCCCTCCATCTCCCCCTCCTCAGGACTAACACTGCATGTAATTGAACCCAGCCTAGCTGATTAGAGAAAGACTTTTACAAGTGTGAAGTCCATTTAATGCCGAGTTTCTTTTCCTTTCACATTCACTACGTTAACCATTTGTCACCTAAATAGAATCCCGTGCTGTCTGTAAGGAGTTTGTTTGTTCTCTCTGTGTCTACATGGGTTCTCCCCAGGGGCTCCAGTTTCCTCCCATCGTTCAAAAGGGTGTAGGTTAATAGGGTGTAATTAGGTGGCATGGTCTAGTGGGTCAAAATGGCCTGTAACCATGTTGTATGTCTAAATGAAAGATGTGTCAATTTTTCATCAATTAGCCAATTTCATATTTATGTGGCTACCATCCTTTCACTCAAAATCACAACAAGCAAAGAGGAGATGGAGAGAGTGAGGCAGCATTCATGGACATAAATGGACATCCAATACAATTTCCTTTCATCCAACAGTCTTCAATTCTGCTAAATGCTTGTTGAAAGTCCACAAGGACAACATCAACATCCATTGTCAGCTTTCTTATCAAAGGACTCAATCAGGAATCAGGAAATTAAAATACATTTCACCCTCAATAAATCAGTCATTTGGTCAATTGGCACCTTTTCCTGTCATAGACCATAATTATTTATGTGACTGTAATCTTCCTGCGAGATTTTTGTTTCTGAAAACTCACTGGGTTTTAACTACAGCTTTGCTAATTTTCCCATGTTAAATTGTTCTCTGGCAACTCTCCTGTATTTAAGGGCAAATGGAAAATCAAGTCTAGAGTTACAGAGTCATCTTGCACAGAAAAAGGCTCGTCAACCCGGAATGCTCATGCCAACCTTTTTGCTCATCTATACTAATCACATCTTCCTGCATTAGGAACGTATCATTTCATGCCTTGTTTATCAAAATACCTGTCCAAATGGCTCATGTCTGACTCCACTTCCTCTATTGGCAGTGTGTTCCAGAATAAAAAAACTTTCTTCTCAAATTCTTTTAAAACACATTCTAATCATAAAAATAGATAAAGGTGACCATCTCATTAAGGATGATTTAACATGTTTAAATAAAATAGATTCTCTTTTTTCTTTTTTACATATGGCTAGGAAAGTGCCCCTGCTTGAATAAAATTCATCTTCAAAAATCTAAAAGAAATGATGGTTTGGCATTTCCTAACTTTAGATTTTATTACTGGGTGGTCAATATATGTAACTTGATTCTTTTATTACAATTTGATAACCGAATTGATTGCCCCACTTGGGTAGAAATGGAACTAAACTTTACTAAGAATATTTCCATGTTGGGAATTCTTTATACAAACTAACTGACAATCCAATCGTAAAACACAGTTTGAGAATATGAGCACAATTTAGAAGGTTTTTTTTGGATTTCAGAGCTTTTCCCTTGCTATCCCTATTATATTCAATCACTTCTTTCAACCTCCTTTGCAAGATTCTGTCTTCAAGGATTGGCACAAATTGGGTATTAAATGTTTTAAAGACCTTTTTATTGACAACAATTTTGCATATTTTGCACAAATGGTGGGAAAATGTAACTTATTTGAAGCTCATTTTTTATATATTTACAAGTTAGATATTTTGTTCAATCCCAGATTGCTAAGAATCCCCCAGGCGGCTATCCTTGATACATTTTTTGAATTATAACCTCCTTATAAAGCCTTAATATCTCTTATTTATGAACAATTGACTGATTTAAGACAAGCCTCTAGTTAAAATCAAGAATGCTTGAAAGTAGGATTTTAACCTTTCACTGTCCAAAGAGGTTTGAAATTCTATTTTTAAACTGATTAACCCTACATCCCTTTGTGCTGCAATTTAAAGTGGTTCATAGAGCACACAAGTCTAAATTAAAATGGTCTTATTTTTATTTGGACATAAATTCCCAATGTGATAAATGTAAAATAGGTGATGTTTCTTTAATTGATATGTTTTGGACCTGCCCAAACTTAGAAAAATTTTGGAAGGAAGTTTTTCCAAACATTATCGGGATTTTAAATTTAAAATTGGAACCTACCCCTTTAATTGTTCTTTTTAGAACTTTCTAAGAAGATGACGTGTTACCTCTTTGGCTTGGCTTCGTGGACGAAGATTTATGGAGGGGGTAAATGTCCACGTCAGCTGCAGGCTCGTTTGTGGCTGACAAGTCCGATGCGGGACAGGCAGACACGGTTGCAGCGGTTGCAGGGGAAAATTGGTTGGTTGGGGTTGGGTGTTGGGTTTTTCCTCCTTTGCCTTTTGTCAGTGAGGTGGGCTCTGCGGTCTTCTTCAAAGGAGGTTGCTGCCCGCCAAACTGTGAGGCGCCAAGATGCACGGTTTGAGGCGATATCAGCCCACTGGTGGTGGTCAATGTGGCAGGCACCAAGAGATTTCTTTAGGCAGTCCTTGTACCTCTTCTTTGGTGCACCTCTGTCATGGTGGCCAGTGGAGAGCTCGCCATATAAAACGATCTTGGGAATGCGATTGTCCTCCATTCTGGAGACGTGACCCACTAACTTCAATTAAATGCTGCATTTCTTCATTAATGGCCAGGCGCAAATTTTAATTCAATGGAAAGATAATACTCCACCTGCAGATGCACAATAGCTAAGTGATATTATGTCTTGTTTAAGCTTGGAAAAAAATAGATATGAGGTTAATAACTCAAATATTAAATTACAAATGACATGGGGCTCATTCTTGGACTCCTACTATAATCTTAAGGTTGAATGTTAACCTGAAATCTTGGCATTGCGTTGTCCCTCTCTAAGACTGTGCCACCTGAACTTATGAATACTAATCTTCAACCTTGCATAGAGGAAGGGGTTTTGAAATTTATTTGTTAATTTTTTTTGTTTCTTTTTTGTTATGTACTATTTTAGTGTGTTTTTGAACGTACTTATTGCAACTTTAAAAAAATCTTGAAGCACCCTTCATAACAGTCTTGTTCTCTTTTTTTAAATTTCAAATTATCAATAAAAATATCTTAAAAAGGAAACACCTTCCTCTCATCTTATGCCTATAATCCTTTGTTTCAGATATTCCAAACATGGAAAAAATATTCTGACTATCTTCCCTATTTATGCTCTCCTTATTTAATTTTAATTCTGGTCACCCCTCAGCCTCCTTGGCTCCAGGTAATACAAGCTCTGCCTATCCAATCAGTTCCATCACTCAAGTCCTCCAATCCAGGCACCATCTTGAATAATCTCACCATTTTAATTTCTCAGGAATTTCTTCAGTCATGGAGCGATCACCCTGCCTTTATCCATTGTCGACTCTTTTAGTTCAATTTGATCAAATAAATTTGATGAGATTAAATATTAATCATAAGATCTTGAATCAGTTTCTCTCAAGCTGGCAATCGAGTGGTTGACTTATATGCATGCCTTCAGCAGATTAAGAGTGAGTGCAATTTCGGAAAGATCTACATCCAACATTCATACTCTTCATAAATTTAGTTCTGCTGAAGATTCCGTGTGCCAGATTTGAAACTCACAGTGCATCAAATAACACATTGTTAGTTTTATAAATTAGCTCAAATCACAGAGTTGTTATTCACTGCCTTAATTTGCTTTAGAATTCTGCATTCCATCACAAAATTGTGAAATTGTAATTTTTAAGGCAACTTTTAACATTTTTTGTGGAACTTTGTAAATTTAAAAATCTCAATACCAATATGAACATTGATCAGAGTATGAGGAATGGGCCACCTTTAACAAATAATGCAGTGAATTAGTTTATTTGCATATTATTTGATAGAAGTTTTGTGGCATAATCATCAGTTAATTAATTAACCAAACAACAATCAAAATAACACACAGATTTACTCATTAAGGTCTGATGCTTGTGATTTGAATATAATTTGTGCATAAATTACTTCCAGAGAAGTATATGCTTGGACTCTAAACACACTTCTAGAAGAAAACTAGAAGAAAGAGCAGGAGTAGCCTACCAGGTCATTCAATGTGATCATAGCTGATTTGCTGGAGCTCCTCTTCTATGACAGTTAAATGAGCCTTCAATTTCATCCAAGATATAACTAATCATGAACTGTCAAAACTGTCAAAGACTTTGAATAGAATTTTCCAAAATAATTAGATTTGACCATTTTTCTGTTATATAAGAAGTAATGCATAAACAGTTCAACTAATTCACCCATGAGTGGGTTTATCACGCAACATCCACCACCTCAGACTAATTTTAAGGAAGTGAAGATATTTGCAATCCAACCAGAATTACATTTTATCTGAGATGCTTGCAAAACCACGATCTTAAAAAAAGTCTATTTTTAAAAGCTTTTTAAAAATGCTTGCTGACACACTACCACCTAAAAAAAAAATTAAAAACCACTTCAAAGCCCTAAAATTTAATTCAACTGGCAGAAACACATAATTTATAGACTGGTGTTAGAAAATTCATAAATTACTAGAAATTCAATTTTAATCATGTAATTTGGCTTTCAATTTCTTTGAAATTTTGTAATAACTTGGATGATTGTTGGCAAGTTGCATAGAAAAACAAAGTATGCAAGTTATGGAAACTCTAGGTCTGTATTTTAATTCATTTGCAATTGAGAACTGTGTAAGGCAATGCTAGTTTGAATAATTAAAAATATATGCAGTTCTTTGCAAGAAACTCTTAGCAACATACCATGAAATCATATTTTTAACACATTCTTTCCATTGCACTGGTCTTGTACAAATGTAGTTTAAATGGATTCACTACTCTATCAAAATAGCAGACGAACAATGTATTTTAGAGAAAGACACTGGAGTGCAAATTTCTTCTTACTTGCATGCATTAAATGCAAAATGTGTTAACTGTGCATTGTACCCCACTTTCAATGTTCAGTTCTATTGATTTTTGAGCACTGCCCCACTCATCTGATGCATTATAGTCCCAGGCTGTGAAATTTACAGAATATATGTCGGGATCCTAATTTATTGTTAAATAATAAATTCCCAGCCTATTCCAACCCTTGAGGTTAAACCTTATTAATAACAACAATAATGGGTTTTGAAATACATTTCCAATAACAGATAATGTAAAAATAATTGGTGAAAAACTACATTGAACATTTTATATACAATTATTTACTTACCACATAAAACCTAGACATAGTTTAGCTCCAAAAACTGAGCAAGTAGCAATATTCATACTTGAACTATGCTTTATCTCAAAGAATGTTTCATGTTATAAACTGAATAGCTCCAGGATAATACAGTTTCCATTGGTAACCACAAGACCATAAGATGCAGGAGCAAGATTGGTCTATTCGAGCTATCGGATTGGCTCTGCCATTCAAATCAAGGTTGATGTATTTGTACTTTCAACCCCATTCTCCTCCCTTCTTCTCATAACCTTTGACACCCTTACTAATCAAAAACCTATCAATCTTTGTTTTAAATATACAGAAGTATTGTGGAGAATTTTTAGGAACCACTTGTGTGGAGTTCTGGATAGGTTTGTCCCAATGAGACAAGGATAAAATGATAGAAAAAAGGGACCGTGTTTGACAAAACAGGTGAGGCAGCTAATTAAGAGGAAGGATGCATACATTAGATTTAGAAAACAAAAATACAGGGAGGGCTCATGAGAATTATATGGGAGCCAGGAAGGAACATAAGAAAATACTTCTAGCTAGAAGAGGCATGAGAAACCCTTGGCAAGTAGGATTAAGGAAAACTCAAAGGTGTTTGATGCTTATGAGAAGAACAGAAGGAAGGTAGAGCTGCTTAAGGATAAAGGAGGCAACATGTGCCTGGAGGTGGAAGAGGCTTGGAGGTCCTAAGTGAATACTTTGCTTCAGTATTCACCAGAGAAAAGGACCTTGATCAAGGTGAGATCAGAACAGAACAAGTTTATATGCTGGATTATGTTGAGATTAAGATAGAGGAAGTGCTGGATCTTCTTAAAAATATTAGGGTTGATAAATCCCAGGAACTGAATGAGATATACCCCAGGTTGCTATGGGAAGGGAGGAAAGATATTGCTAGTGTATTGCCAATCTCTTACATCAGTGTTAGAAAACTAATGGAGAGGATTCTTAAGGACAGGATTTACAAGGATTTGGAGAAGTACAGACTTCTCAGGAATAGTCAGCATGGCTTTCTGAAGGGAAGGTCGCATTTTCTGAGGAAGTAACAAAACAAAATTGATGAAGGGAGTGCAAAAGATGTGGTGTATATGGATTTTAGTAAGTATTTGGATTTAGCTGCAATATATTCCTCAGATTCAAATCCCTCTGGCATTTGACTTGTGAGTCTCATTCAGACAGTCATGAGGCATGGGATCTATTGATCCTTGGCTTGCAGAAAGAAAGCAGAGAATAGAAGCGAAAGAAAATTATTCTTCCTGAAGGTTAGTATCTAGAGAAGGATCTGTTCTGCTCTCTGTGATTTTTGTAAATGATCTGGATGAAGAGGCTGAAGGATGTGTCAGTAATTTTGAGGATGATATGAAGGTTGGAAGAGTTGTGGATATTATTGAAGGCTGTTGTAGGTTACAACAGGATATAGGCAGGATGCAAATTTGGGTGAACAAGTGGCAAAAGGAGTTCAATCCAGATAAGTGTGAAGTGGCTCATTTTGGTAGGTCAAACTTGAAGGCAGTGTACATAGTTAATGGTTGGTTACTTAATAGCGTGAAGAACAGAACGCCCTCGAGTTCCAAATCCATTGATCTTTTAAGTCGTTGCACAGCTTGAGAGGATAGTTAAGAAGGCCTATGGTATCTGGGCTTCAGTAATCGGGAGATTGAGTTCAGGAGTCAAGAGTGTGATGATAGAGCGCTCGTGATCTTCCCGACCACTAGAGGGAGTTGGAGACAAGTCTGTGGCAGCTTGGTTTGGATTCAAGATGGATGCCTCCACACGGTCATGTGTGCATGTTAGCTAATAAAGTGTAGCTGTTTAAAAGAAGATTAATTTCTTTATTACAAGGAAAGAAACATCACACTGAGGTAATGTCGCAACTCTATAGATCACTTAGAATTATGTGTTCGGTTCTGGTCACCTCTTTACAAAAAAATGTGTGGAAGCTATAGAGAAGGTGTAGAGAAGATTTACCACAATGTTGCCTGGTTTGAAAATATGTCTTATGAGGCAAGGTTAGCAGATCTAGGGGTTTTCTGTTTGGAGTGAAGAAGGATGAGTGGATATTTAATAGATTATGAGAGGCATAGGTAAAGTTGACAGTCAGCACCTTTTTCTGAGGATGTACGTCGAAAACAACAAAGAATATCTGTACAACGTGATGGAAAGAAATTTTTGGGGGTGACATCAGGAAAATATTTTTTACACAGAGAGCTATGGATGCCTGTAAAGCATTGCCAGTGGTGGAGTCTGGAATATGAGGAGTATTTAGACAGGCACATGAATGAAAGAAAAATAGATGGTTATGAGGTAGGGAGGGTTTAGTTTTTTGGGGTATGTGTTGGCATCACATCATGGGCCAAAGGGCCTGTATTGTGTTGTGACGTTCTATGTTTTATACCTAATGATTTGGCCTCCATAGCTGCCTTTGGCAATATATTCCTCAGATTCACAACGATCTGGCTGAAAAGTATTCTCCTCATCCCTATACTAAACAGACATCATCTCATTGTGAGGCTGGTCTGAGACTCTTCCACAACTGGAAATGTCTTTTCCATGTCCACTCTGCATAGCCCTTTCAATATTCCATATGTTTCTATGAAATCTTCCTTCATCATTCTAAACTCCAGCAAATATCAGCAAAGAGCCAACAAACTCTCCTTGTACTCCAATCCTCTCATCCCTGGGATCATTCTCGCATCTGGACACTCTCCAGTGCTAGCATATCATTCCTTCGATATGGAGCTCAAAACTGCTCCTAATACTCCAAATGTCATCTGACCAATGCCTTGTAAAGCCTCAGCATGACATCTTTGCCTTTATATGTAACCCTCTCCAAATGAATGTACATCATTGCATTTGCCTTCCTTACTACTGACTCAACCTGTACGTTAACTTTTAGGGAATTCGGCACCAGGTCTCCTAAGTCTCTTTGCACCTCAGCTTTCTGAATTCTCTCTCCATTTAGAAACAGTCTACTTTTTTATTCCTTCACCAAACTGCATGGCCTATGCTGTATCTCATCTGACACTTCTTTGTCCATTCTCCCAACCTATTTAAATCCCTCTGCAGGCTCACTAGTTCCTTAATATTATCCATTCCTCCACCAATCTTAGTATCATCCACAAACCTGGGTGCAAAGCCTTCTGATCACATTCAGGAAAAACATGACGTTGGTGAGTATCTAATCAAAGTGATCATTATTGGATGAAGAGACCCCCTTCAATTCTATGTGCGATAATAGTTCATTTCAATTATGGGCTCTAAAATATATCCTTGGAATCCCTACAATGAAAGTAAAATATTAACACTGCATGATTCTGAACACTGAGGAGAAAAAGGTTAACAAGGTGTAGATTTTGGGATGGAATATCAATCAAGTGAAGGATTTTTTTGGAAGTGCTGAAAGGGGAGGGAGCGTGCAGATTTTTTTGACCCTCCCCTTATGTTAATCGGTTTAGTGCCCAACAGATCGATATCAAATTAAGGACTGAACTGTTGTGATTTAGTGTTTTAAAGTGAGGGACATTAATAGCAGAAAATAGAAATGCTTGTCCTATTTTTTGGCATTAGCATCAACACTTGCCATTATTACCATGCACCAATACAATTTAAAATTTAATTTCTTTAAAATTTAGGCATATCACACGGCTCATGAGCCTATGCTGGCCTAAATACCCCAATTGATCTACAATCCCTGTATATTTTGAAAGGTGGGAGGAAACTGGAAGACTAGTAGGAAACCGACACAGACACAGGAAGAAGCCCTTACAGGCAGCGCTTGATTCAAACCCAGGTCATTGGTGCTGTAATAGCATTGCCCTAATTGCCACACTAATTGTGGCAGAGACTATCTGGCTTTTCAATTCTCCATCAATGAATTAAATACAACACACAGCAACATTAACACCACAAATTAATCAGAAAATTTATGCCGATTAGCCAATCTACAACTTTTTTTTCAAACTAGTAATATAAAAACAAACTGAATAATTCATTTTCAGGTAATAGAGAGGTCTGAACATTATTTTTTTTAATTAGTCGATCTTTTAACTATATCTGGATTCTTAACATTAGCATTCAGTCAAAGGGAATTAGCTTCATTGGTAAAAGACCAAGGTCAGCTCTGTCAAGACTGATATTTATGTTGACTATTCTTGTTTGCAAAAGTTCTGACACATGACAGAATTCTATTGATCTTTCAATATAAATGTCTTTATAATTCTTAGAATGTGAACTAAGATTTTTTTAAATTTAGTGATTATAGGGCTTGTATCTTCCCAATTTAAATATTATGAACAATGATTTTCTATTAAATTTATATCTCTGACACTTTAATATACCATCAGAACTTATAAAAAAGGAAAATGAATCTCATCATCTCGCAATGAGTTTGACATTTTCCTTATTTTGTTTATCAAAAATGGGCAACCATTCATTCGTAAGTTGCTTCTCTGTCCAAGGAAGAAAAATTGGTAAAATTTCTTCATGCAAAATGTAGTCAACATGTGGTTCTCTTCCAGTTGGGATTCGTAAATGGAGTACTCTATTCAAAGGAGATTTAAACAATACAACAGGAAAAAAACCACATAGTTATTGTTTTATATTTGATATTGTCAAATGGCAACTCGTATCCATATTAACCTTGACATCAATCAATTAGGTATATCATAGAAAAACACAATAAATCTAATCCTATTAGACTTGGAATAATAGAGAAATAGAATTTTGATAATCATTATGACGTGGTTGGCGAAGCAGTTAGTGCAACATCTTTACAGTGCCTGCGATCAGGACCGGGGTTCGAATTCCGCACAGTCTGTAAGGAGTTTGTGTGTTCTCCCCGTGTCTGCGTGGGTTTTCCCTGGGGGCTTTGGTTTCCTCCCACCACTCAAAACTCACCAGAGGTTTAGGTTAATTGAGCGTAAGTTGGGTGGCATGAACTTGTGGACCGAAATGGCCTATTACCATGTTGTACGTCCAAATTTTAAAAAAATTAAATTGCAGTACTCAGCTCAGATATAACTGCCATTCTTAATCTGTAAAATCTTTAACTCATTTATCATGTCCTTCTCAGTACCTGCCCACATCTGTAATGACCTCATTGATGAGACTATCAAATCCACACATGACGTGGAAGTCTACTTGCTCAGTAACTCTGACAACTTCTGCAGATGATTCTCACAAGTCTGAATGATTTCTGGCATGAACCTAGATGAAACTAAGATTTTGATCTGAAGGGCTACTGTTTCATCTGATGAGAAATAAAGTACTGCCCAAAACTCACAATAATGTAGCATTTTTACAATTGTTAATAGAATTAGACTTTTTTCTGCACAAAAAAAATTGACTGTTGATCAAATGAAAAGCCATTCTTTTAATGTTTGGATAAGGAATTCCAAATTATAGCAGTGCAACAGTACGCTGTTAAACTAACTGCAAATGTAAGGACTGTGTCTAATGTACTATGTTTAAACTCCTCAGCACTCAAAAATGAATGAGAATGAGCACTTAACATGCTTATGAAAGAAAATAATGGCATCAAAACACAGCTATTAATAAAAGAACCAAACACAAGTGACATTAGAATATTTTGTTAGTCTGAAATATGAATAGTACAATTATATTTTGGAGTTTAGATATCCATTTTTGCAAACTGATACTAAGAGGCTGGGAACAGAAATAACGACTTTGAAATAGTGCTGCACACACTGTCAACATGACTGACATTAGAAATATTCAGGGTACATGTTTTAACCCTTGGTTGCTATAAACAAAAAAAGGTAATGCTAACTTTGAGTCATAGTGTAAAATGGACATGATCGATTCTGCTATTCATCTCTCACGACTTGCATTGAAATGAATATCAGAAAATGTGTGTAAATTGCCATGGGATCACCATTACCCATTTGACACTATCTCCTGTCAGAGGGCAATTAGTCTCTGACCCGTATGGGCTCCATTCTGATCATGTGCTCAACATGGTCATAAAGCGATTACTTTATGTTAGAGAATACAATACATAACCAATGGCTGCAATCCTCTTTTCAGCTGCTGTACATGTACTTCCGTGCAACGCTCTGGCTGTCCACAAACAATGGATCCACTGCTGCCACCTTGGCTGCTATGAATGAATGTATGCAGTGCAAAACTGCAGTCAGATCAGCAAATTCCAGCTCCTGCAAAAAAAAACACAAAATATATCACTGGTTTATTTGCACAACTACTTGCAATAGAATAAATATTTCCAATCCACTTGTCATAGCATGCAATATTTACTAGTTGGTACATAAATTTTCAGCCGTACAAAAGATAATAGCTTTCAGCTATCATCAATGTAATTTGGATAATTTCCCCTCTGTAATTTGATTATTTATGAATGAATGATTTAGGTTTATATCAAAGTGCTTCACAACCAATTAGTGATGTTTCATGCAGAACCATCAAAGTAGTTATGTAGGTAAATATAGCTACCAATCCACACAACAACCAGCCTTGGGTCTGTGGCAAGCAGTGAGGGAACCAACAAGAGGGAAAATCCAACTCTTACCCTCCTGACGTTACCATCACCAAATCCCTCATGATAGATATCCTGGGGCTGACCATTGATCAGAAAATGAACTGGAGTAGCCATATACACAATGGTGCTACAAGAGCAGGCCAGACGGTAGGAATCCTGCAATGAATAACTCACATGCTAACAACCTAAAGCATGTCCATGATCTACTTGGCTCAAGTCAGGAGTGTGAAGGAATACTCTCCACTTTCCTGGATGAGTACAGCTTCAACAATACTCATGATGCTCAAAACCGTACATCATATGGCAGCAGCCCAGTTGAAAACACTATCTCCACCAGCAAAGCACCATAGAAGCAGTTTATATCAACTAAAGGATGCCCTGAAGCAGCTCATCATATCTCCTTAGACAATACCTTCCAAAGCATGGCCTCTAACAGCTAGGAGGACAAGGGCAGCAAAAGTATGGGAACATTCACCCCAAGCCACACACCATTTTGTTGCTTGGAAATATATTGCTGATCTTTCACCATCTTTCACCATCACTGGGTCAAAATCTTGGAACTCCCTCCCCAATTACCATTGTGGCTTCACTTCAATGCCTCCACCCTCTCAAAGAGGAATTTGGGATGGACGATTAAATGCCGCTCAATCTGCAAGGCCCACTTCCCTTGAATTGAAAAAAAATGATTGTCTGCTGATTGACATAGACACATTAGCCAGAACACCCACAGAACTCAATGATCTTTGGAAGACTTTTATATCCAACCTAATCACTTAAGACCTTCAGCATTCAGTTGTTCCTCAGTACACTATTGAAGTAAGATTATGAGAAACCATTTTCTGTCCATAAGTTGAACTAAGCAGACATTTAAAAAAAGACATTCACTTTGGAAGATTACAAAACTATCATGATATCCTGTTATCAGGATAAGACTCCTGTTATCAAGAATTCAAGCAACTGGCAGGCCTCAAGAACAACTGGCAAAAAAAAAATCACAGAAAATAAGTGGATAAAACATATGGAAGTTTGAAATTAGTGCACCTAGCCATTATTTCACCAATCACACAATTTGTCGTCTCAAGTAACCCAAAAAAATCGCTTATCCAGCCCCTACCAATCCTCATAAGTGCTAGATTCCAGGGGTTTTAATGTATATAAAAATTAACAAAAGTCTCAAATATTTTTTGACATGATAAATAAACTGAAGGGAAATATTAATATTTAATAATGATAATTATGTTGCTCTCATGTTATCCACAGTGAAAGACATCTAATTGAACATCTGTTGTGCTTGTTCATTTCAAATTAAATTGATTATGATTCAGAGTCAGTTCATGAAATATTAAATACAGTAAGTTCTCCAAGGGATTTGTCATTCCATTGGAAATATAACATGGAGCCTGTTACTAAACTGCATATCTAGCATGCACAGACACTCTCTCTGCAGCTGAGAAGGGAGCGAGTGAGTGGAAAGGTGTAACAAAGGATTAACTGAAAATAAGTTCCAATGTCAATTTTCAATAATAAAGGATTGTTGTGAAACATCTTTCCCTTATTTCAGAGGAGACTTTGACAAGCTGATCTTAAAATGATCAAAAGAAATTCAGTATTTTTTCAGTGTATATTTGTAAAATTGAACTATTTTTCAATATATATCATGTATCCAATGATTTTTGTTCCCATATTGTCATTAATTTACTCATATAAAGCTGAAAATGAAAACAGAATCTGAATTGCAGAATGCATTGTTATTGCTGAGGATAAGGGACAATTCATTCATTCATTTTTGGAGAAAACTTTGTGCTGATAATCTTTGTATAATTTCAAACATTCGAAATAAAGCAATAATGATCCTGTTCAACTGCTTTAAATCTACAGGAATTTTGTTGTTTCCTTGCATTTTCCCTTTAAACAAAGTCCTTAATGTAATAAAATATTGCTGAGCCATACCATTAATTATTCAACATTTAGCGATAACTGGAAAATGCCAAATGGGATAAATCGATTTTTCAGCATTTGGAAATTAATTGATTCTTTAATTTATATTGCTCATTAGTTAAAGAAGTCTTGTTTTTACTTATTTACATGATAATACCTTAGCTATTGCTACTAATTATCATGGAATGATCATATTGAAATGATCATATTGCACAGATCATTTAATTAATATCCATCATATCAAACAGAAGCATGTACATATTTCATTTTTTTGTTGCTTTTTTTAACTAGTTTTCTCCCCTCCTTTATTTTCTTTAAGATGTTGTCCAATATTTACAGTTGTTTAGCCTTTATTAATCATGGGTAAGATTTTGAAGGCTCAGGATTCCATTCACTAATTCAATTATCAACATGCTGCACTTACAGAATTTGTCTTCGAACAGTAATAAGAGAGAAATTTCAAGGTAATTTTCCCTTTGGAGCAATGAGGCCAATTGTGTGGATGCAATCAGCTAATTCAGAACAGCTCTGCAATTAAATATGGAATCTAATTTGTCAAAGAATGAAGTTTCTTAAAAGTGAATTAAATGACATACTTTAAAATTAAAATCCAGGAAATCTGAAAATGTGTTCCTGCCATAGCTGCTGAAAGGAACATTGGATATATTAATGTTTCAGTCCTTGAGAAAACAGGACATTTTTCTTTGGTTACATTCTATTCAATTTTCAAAGTACAGAAACATTATCATTTGGGAATTTAAGGTGAAAGCAATTTACCCTTGAACTGAAATAGAAGTATTATTTTCTCCCTTGTATCCACTGGAAAATAAGAGTTAAAATTGCTCTATTAACTTGATTACTTTAAATTAGTGAGTCAGGTATTTTATTGAGAGTGGTGTGAGATGAATATAATATGTGGGACAATCAAGGAGAGAGGAGGAGTGACAAATGGAGGGGGGAGGGGGGGAAGAGAGAGAGAGAGAGAGAAAAAGAAAGAGAGAAAGAAAGAGAGAGAGAGAGAGAGAGAGAGAGGTGAGTTGAGTTAGAGTTTTATAAAGTTTAAAGGGCAGAGTGAGGGAGTGAGTAATTGAGATAATTGGCAGGGAAAAATAAAAGTAAGGGTAGCTAAAGAGGAGCAGCCAGTGAGGAGAGGCCACGGTAGGAATGGAGCTTGGAGGCTTTGGTGAGCAGATGTTAAGGAAGAGCTTGCTTGCAGAGAGGTAAGGCCAGTAAGTTTCTTTAATAAATTTAATTAACTTAGGAGTGAGTAATGGAGAAAGAAGTTAGGGCAGCCAAGTGCTCCAAATGTAGGATGTGGGAAGTCACGGATAGTACATTTGTTCCTGATGACTATACCTGCAAAAGGTGCATCTAGCTGCAGCTCCTGACCTACTGAGTTAGAGGCATGGAGCTGGATGAACTTAAGATCTTAAGGGAGGCAGAGGTAGTGATAGGCATAACTCTCATGAAGGCAGTCACCCCTAAAAGTCAGGAAGCAGGTAACTGGGTGATTGTCAGGAGAGGTAAAGGGAAGAGGCAAACAGTGCAAACAGAGCACACCTGTGGCTATTCCCTTCAACAAGTATATTGTTTTAAATACAGTTGGGGGGGGGGGGATGATATAGCAGAGACAAATTGAGGTGGTTACATCTCCAGCAGAGGGGCTGGCCTCCCAGCTCAGAAGGGAAGGGTGGAGTAGAGGAGAGCTATGGGAATTGGGGACTCATTGGTTAGGACAGCAGATCGGAGGTTCTGTGAACAAGATCAGGACTCCCGGATGGCATGTTGCCTCCAAGATGGCAGGGTTAGGGACATCTCTGATTGTGTTCATAGCATTCTGGAGGGGGAGGGGGAGTAGCTGGATGTCGTGGTCCATGTGGGGACCAATAAAGGTCCTGAAGAAGGAATATAGGGAGTTGGAGAAAAAAGTTAAAAAAGCAGGACCTCAGGGGTGGTAATCTCAGGATTGCTGCTTGTGCCACACATCAAAGAAGGTAGAACAGTAAATTGTGGCAGATGAATATATGGATGAAGATTCAATGCATCATTGGGATCTCTTCTGGGGAAGAACTGACCTGCACAAAAAGAATGGGCTGCACCTGAACTGGAGGGGGACCAATATTCAGACAGACAGGTTTGCTAGAGCTGTTGTGGAAGGTTTAAACTAGTTTGGCAAGAAGGGGTGGGAATCAGAATGCGAGTGCAGAGGTTGAGGTAGAAGGACAAAAGCATGATACTATGAGTTCTGAGTTGGTGAGAAAGGAGAGGCAGGGGATAAAACATAAAGGCAGCCAGTTAGAGGGTTTAAGATGTGTCTATTTCAATGCTAGGAGTTTTAGGAATAAAGGGGATGACCTTAGAGCATGGATCAGTACGTGGAACTATGATGTAGTGGCCATTACTGAAACTTGGCTGGAGGAAGGACAAGATTAGCTGATGCAAGTGCTGGGTTTAGGCATTTTAAAAAGAATAGGATGGGAGGTAGGAAAGGTGGTGGGGGGAGTAGGATTACTGGTCAGGGATAGTATCATGGCTATAGAAAAGGGGAATGCTGCAGAGGGAATGTCCACCGAATCGGTGTGGGTGCAAGTCCAAAATGGGAAGTGAGTAGTCTATAGGCCCCCCAAATAGCCCTTGGGACACTGAGGAGCAGAGAAGCAGGCAGATTTTTGAATGTTGTAGGAAATACAGGATTGTAGTTATGGGCAATTTCAACTTCCCCATTATCGACTGGTACCTACTGACTACAAGAGGGATAGACGGGGCTGAATGTGTCAGGTGTGTACAAGGAGGATTCCTGATGCAGTACGTGGATCAGCTGACTAGAGAAGAGGCCACACTGGATCTGGTTCTGGGGAATGAACTTGGTCAGATGGTGGACCTCTTGGTAGGGGAACATTTTGGTGAGACTGACCATATCTCCCTTGGAGAATGGCAAATGTAGTCTCCCTGTTTAAGAAAGATAATAGGGAGAATCCTCCGAATTATAGTCTGGTCAGTCTTGCATCAGTGATATGTAAACTAATGGAGAGGATTCTTAAGGATAGGATCTCTGAGCATTTGGAGAAGTACAATCTACTCAAGGACAGTCAGAATGGTTTTGTGAAGAGAAGGTCGTGCCTCACGAGTCTAATTACTTTTCTGAGGAAGTAAAAAATGGAATTGATGAGGATAGGGCAGTTAATGTGATCTACATGGATTTTAGCAAGACATTTGACAAGGTCGCCCACGACTCATCCAGAAAGTCATGAGGCACGGGATCAGTGGAACCTTGGCTGTTTGGATAAAAAATTGGCTTGAAGGAAGAAATCAGAGAGTGATAGTGGAAGGAAAGTATTCTGCCTGGAGGTCGGTGACTAGTGGAGTGCCACAAGGATCTGTTCTGGGAACCCTGCTCTTTTATAAATGATACCTGGATGAAGAGGTGGAAGGTTGGATCAGTAAGTTTGCAGATGACACAAAAATTGGAGGAGTTTAGGATGGAGCTGAAGGTTGTTGAAGGTTACAAAAGGATATAGACAGGATGCAGTTTGAAAGAAAAGTAGTAGATGGATTTTAATCCAGATGAGTGTGAGGTGATGCATTTTGGAATGATAAACCAGAAGGCTGTGTACAGGGGTAATGGTCGGTTACTTAAGAGTGTGCATGAACAGACCTTGGGGTGCAAATCCATGCATCCCTTAAAGTTACCGCATTGGTTGAGAGGATAGTTAAGAAGGCCTATGGGATGCTGGGATTCATTAATAGGGGGATTGAATTCAGGAGGAGAGTTCATGTTGTAACTCTACCATCCTTTGGTAAGACCACACTTAGAGTAATGTGTTCAGTTCTGGTCACCTCATTATAGGAAGGACAAGGTTGGAACCAGAACAAGTGTTAGGGGGGCATTAGCGTGACAGGGGTGGGCACAGTGCAACACTTGTAAACTTGCGCATTCGTGGGGGTGGGGGGGGCATGGATGCTGGTAACTACCTGCTGATGAATGTTATAATCCTCCGTCTCTTCAATGTGGCAGACCAAAGTGCTGCTTTTATTGCTGGAAGAGTCACTAGCGTGTGTCATGCTAGATGCTAGTGATGCTTGATACACAATAGTGATGCAGCCAGTGGTGGGGGCAGGTAGAAGGTGAGCAATGGCCGCAAGTGTATGGAGGGGAACAACACTTCACTTGGGAGAGCAATGCCTGTGGATGCTCCCCACCCACCCCTGGCACCGAGCCTGAGGAAAGATGTTGAAGCTATGGAGAGGGTGCAGAGAAGATTTACCTGGATGTTGCCTGGATTGTGAAACAAGTCTTATGAGGCAAGGTTAGTAGAGCTGGGACTTTTCTCTTTGGAGTGTAGAAGGATGAGAGGAGACTTGATAAAGGTCTACAAGATTATGAGAGGCATAGGTAGGGTGGACAGCCAGCATTTGTTTCCCAGGACAGGATCAGCAAACTCCAGACAACATATGTACAAAGTTAAGGAAGGAAGTCTCGTGGAGACATCAGGGGTATTTTTTTTTTTTTTTACACAAAGAGTTATGGGTGCCTGGAATGCCTTGCCAGAGATGGTGGTGGAGACTGAAACATTAGGGGCATTTAAGAGACTCTTAGACAGACACATGGATGAAAGAAAATAGTTAGTTATGGGGTAGGGAAGGTTTAGTACTCTTTTAAGGAATTTATGGGTCAGCACAACATTGAGGACTGAAGGGCCTGAACTATGCTCTAGTGTTCTGTGTTCTATTATTTTAATACAACAGAAAGCAATGTTTCTGCAAGTGATACTATCATGTTCAAAACATTGTTTGGTAAAGTTATTAGCTATTATCTTTCAGCTCTCATGAATCCAATGATTCCTCAAAATGATGGAGAAGATAGATATATGGGATCCACAATTCAGAATCGGCTTGCTTATAAAATACAGAAGGAAATGGTGCAAGGGTGATATTCTGGATGGAGACTCATGATATTCCACAGGTGGTGTCGGGGCTTCTGAAAATATAGATTGGTAGGTTAATAAGTTTGCAGATAACAACAAAGATAGGAGGAGTTGTGTGCAGTGTAGAGTGTTACAACAGAATATAGATCAGTTACAGATATGGGCAGAGAAATGGCAGATGGACTTTAATCTGGACAAGTAAGGGGTGTGGCACTTTGGGAGATCAAATGTAAATAGGATGTATAAGATTAATGGCAGGACAAACATTAATAAATAGAGGAGGAAATCAGGAGTGTAGGGGAGGAGGTGGAGATAGGGGTCTGGGGAGGAGGTGAAGATGGGTGGACTGGGGATGTGAAGATCAGGAAGCCTTGGGAATGGCTTGAAATTGAGGGGACTGAGGTGATAACACCATTGTTTGAACTTTAACAAGGCATCACATGCCTCCCATGATTTGGTAGATCAGGTGCACTCCACAGAGCTCAATAATGTAAAAGAAACTTTCTGGTGAATGATTTCAGACAAGCTAGGAGAAGCATAGATGGTTGAAGGAATCTGTTACGGCAATAACTATTGGAAGATTAATAATGATTCTTCAAAATTCTATCATGTCACACCCAACAATTCTGATAATAATATGTACCTGGTAAAATGTTATAGAAAATAGAAATTGAGAGATGAATAAAGAGAAAGAGTGATGTAAGTTTTTTTTAATATTCAATTGATAATCTCGAATAAAGCATAAACTATATTAAGGAATAAAATTGAACAATTCTTCTTTCTTTTCTGGACCTGGTTGTTTGATGAGCATTGCATTAATAACTATCTTGGAATTAACTAGGATTTAGCTTTCGGCAGCCTGTCTAGCAGACAAGGTAAGGATGTCACCTGTGTGAAATGAATAGCCACAGATAAGATAACCTGCACTTTTTGGAGAGTTGCAAAAGGGTGTATTTCTTATTCTCATTGGTTAGTTTGCACAATAATAGTGTCTAATTTCATTCACATGCCATTGTTCTTCCAGCAAGATTTGCCCAGTTGTTTATTTGATCTGAATTTCAAATGTTTTCCAACAGCATGAATGTTGGGCAAACTGTTCTTTGACAATGCTATATCCAGAAATCACATTGCTGTGACAGATGCAATACTGATGTGGCTTCATTGACTCGTATGTTTTGGTCATGTTAGACAAATTTTGGAAAGCTATTTTTAAAACACTTTCATGATATTGGTTATTCAATTACAACCTAACCCCTTAACTGCTCTTTTTGGAATCATAGATGTAGGTTGTTTATATACTTTTGCATGTCGAGTTCTAGCTTTTTCTACATTATTAGCTAGAAGAGCCATTTTACTTAAATGGAAAGACTTTGATTCTCCTACATTATTTCAATGGCTTCCTCACATTAGGGCCTTTCTTAAATCTCGGAAATAAAAATCAAAACTTTTACTTTAGACACAACTACTAAATATGAAGAAACATGGAAACCATTTATTGATGACTTTCATAGGATATAACTGGCATCACCCTATGTATTAACCCTTTCCAGATGCAATCTAATTCTTGCCTTTTTTGTTATCTGTAGGTGTGGACCAGAGCTGTTTTAAACTCTTCGACAGATCCTCGGAACAGGCTGCTCAGCTGTTATTTTGTTGTTGCTTTTTTATTACATTTTTTAATAGAGTAGTTGTTTCATAAATATATATATATATCACATATAAATATATATATATATATATATATATAATTATTTCTTTATCTCTTTGTTAGAAGAATTATTTCTAATATGTCACATTTTCACTCTGGAATTTACATATGGTACTCATACTTGAAGTCTTGGACATAACATTTTGATTGTGTTATTTCCCCTTATACCGTGTATATTATGAAATTTTAACAAAAAGATTGAAAAAGAAATTAGATTGCTGCAAAAGCAAAAAAGTGTTCATCCCTTAGATCAGATCTTGGTTATTTTTCCTTCCTCCTTTCAGGCAGCCTCTCAGGATCAAGGGTGACCTACTACCAATTCAACTTTGTGGATTCAAAGGAGGTTAATGAGGACAACGTGGGGATTGCAGAATCATCCAGGGTTGGGGAAGGAGGTGCTTGAATGAGTGGAGAGATGCGTAGTTTGTGAGGTGCTCTGCTTCTTTCTTCATCTAGTTGGTCCCGACCCAAGGTCGTGAGATTCTCAACAGGATACTTATCTCCATATTATTAGTGAATTTTAATTTCTTAAGTTGGCACATTTGTGTTACAAGTTGAAATTGGCATTAGATTTCCAGTACAATTCAGGGATAATGTGAATCTTAGTATTCACATCCTATCTAACTATTAAAGAGAATATTTTCCCTGCCCCAAATGGTATTTTAATTACAGTAGTTACACTTCATATAATAAAGATACCTTCATATCAATCTGCCTGGTATCTGTGTTCTGAAACAACAATTTCACACATGTTTTTCCATCATCCGAAGACCCCTTGAGTTGTGAGAACTTGAATCTCCAGATAATGTTCTGTAAAGTAACATAAGATTGCCATTATATATCTAGCAGCATGTGGAGTGAACAATATGAATTATATTCACACAACTGATTTTACCAAAATTCAGTGTGATGCCTGCGATTAATACTTTGAAATGATACTCATTCATTGAAAAACAGCATGTATATTACTCTCAGTTGAACAAGATCTTTCAAAAATGCTCTCAAATGTACTGTTTTACACTTCTTACATTGTATCATGTTTTATCCCCTGATAGACTTAAATCAGCACTTTGAAATATTGCACAATTGCAATCAATACAATTTGAAAAAAAAATTATTAGATTTTTTCATTCTATAAGTTAACTTTGTGAGGTAATGTACCCACAACGCAGCCTTCGGTGAATGAGCAATAGACAATTTTATACCAGAATGAAAGAATTAAATTGATTTTAGATTCACATCAAAACCATTAACTTCCAAATTACTACTGAAATGTGTTTGTTTGAACTTCAACAATACTTCTGTGCTTTAATATTTCCTCACCTTTGTGTTATTATCAATACAGGTAAATCCAGAAGCAAAGTCTATTGTGAAGGAAAATGCTTGGCCTTGCCAAGTGCATCCATAAGTCTTAGACTGGTGAAAGGAAAAACACAGCAGGGTTATTATAGAAAGAAATCTATGCATCTTCAAAATAGGCAGATATATTTGGTGTATTGCTTTGTTATCAAGCAAGAAAACTGAAATTTCATCACCACTAGTTTTATCAAATCATCTCTGCAATTTCCAGGGAAGAAATCCAACCAGTCAGATGTTCTTCCTTGGTTTTTGAGTACTCCTTACTAAAGTGCCGGCTGAAAGTTAACCATTACACTTGGAAATATTTCTGAAACAATTACTTTATTATTGTCTTTCCAGGCACTCATTTCTAAATTGTTGGGAGAGCATCAGGGAATTGTAGCAGATTACAAATCCCAGTGGACAACGTGGGGATAGTAACACAGTCACTATGAACACCTATATTGGTTATGTCCTCTAAAATGAAGGATAGGCCACTTTGAGGAAATATTAGAAATGGACCAATTTAGGCAAGGAAAATGAATTCAAATTAGTTAATTCTTGTCACTCAGGGTTTCAGATTTAGCAATGCTTTTACATGAATCAATGGTGTTGTTTCCTGTCTCCTTCTTTACTGCAGTATCACGATGTAAGTTAAAGATTCATCATCCATTTGAAGGCTGTTTAGTTAGTGACCAAAATTGAAAGTAATTCAAGTGTGAAACACTGTGCTGCACTTCTGAACTAAAGATAAAGCAGAGCATGTACATTTAGTTATTCCCTGCATATTTTCAATTACAGACCAAAGTACGTATTCAGAGTTGAATTATGAACATCTAGACTGTTATGTTAATACACTCTAGAGTCATATCATTTCATTGTTTTCTACTTAAGAAATTCATTTCAATTTCAGAGGCTGAATGCAACCTGTTGATGGGCATTAGTAATACATCCAGTACCTCTAACCAGCGATAACATTCTAGGCACTAATCAAAGAACAAAGACAGGTTCCTGCTCACTTCCACAAAGCTCCATTTATCTAACATTCTTTTCTGCTTGCTTAATATCTGTATCAAAATAAAGAAAAACTGTTGCAATATCACAATCTCAACTGATACTCAGGTGAAAGAAATAAAATTAGAAACAGAATCTGTTATCACTTGCGACCTAACAAACAGAATAAGGGCACTTATTAAAACAGGAAATACCATATGATAGTAGTCAATGACCTAAACAAAAATAATCAAACATAAAGATCAAGATAAGTTTCAATGTTCAATGAAGACAGAGGATAACCATCCAAAGATCATCAAAGAAGAACCCAACTGACAACCACCTTGCATTGGTGAATATCTGGAATGAGCTGCCATAGAAAAATGCCTTTCCAACTTTCGAAAGGAAAGGCATAAAGGGATATGGTGTTCATTGCAGGCAAATAGGATTTGGGTCAATAGACTTCATGGTAGACTGAAGAAGGATCTGCTTTCATGAGAAGCATTTCTAAGAATTCCTTTCAGCTACAGCGCAGAATTTCTGCCGAGTGAACTAGCCTGCTGTGGTCAATTCGAGACAACATCTACGCTCCTCATTGAGAAAGGAACCTTTCCGTGCAAGTGTGCACATGGTTTCATGTCTTGGAAGTATAGCTTACAACTATTATGCTTTCACTATGGAAACTGTGTTATTTGACTGAAAGAATAAATATTTCTTAGAATGTTTTCTCTGACAGTTGATGACCCCAATTGTCAGGAGAATTTTACAAGTACTATATGGCCCATTAAACCATTTCTGTGCCTGCAAAGTATAACCACTGGATTAAGAACATTATGATTATGCAATTTAGTGTACTCAAATATGACCTCACATCTCCTAGAATGCCTTTTCACCTCAAATAAAACCAGAATATATTGGAAGTCGCCAACAAGACAGGAAGCATCATGGAAATTTTTGAAGTTGACAACCATTTTGGATTTAGATGAGTATCTCTACTGCAAGGCATTTTCTCTATTGCCTACAAAAGTACATGTAAACTGACTATCAACAAGAAATGATGGGCTTTTTCCAGAGATGCAGAAGTGAACATTACCCTAGATCTCAGAAAAAAAAACATGCTGTAAAAGGCTTGTAAAATATATTTACATCTTCTCTGAGATTTTTGGGAGGATTGCAGCAATGATTTTAAAAAATGGGCAGATTAGCAAGGCTGCACTGAAACATTTAATCAAAGGTTTCTTGATTTGAGTGTTAAGTATAGTTAAGTGGGAAAGGTTCTTCTGCAAGCTTCCAGTGGCCGCTTGGCATTCTATAAATGATTTGACTACTTGTAGCTTATCCCATCTTGACAACTGATCTGTGGCTCACACCAACATAAAGGACTTTAAGAGGCTGGTCATGGCTCACATTAATTTCAGTCTCCCAGCCAGCATTGACCTATTTCAATTTCCCTACTGGTCAAACTTGTCCACAGCAGATGCCATCTCCCTGGCTCTCCACTCAGCCCTGGAACATCAAGAATACCTGTTCATCACCCACAGCTCCAATATTAATACCATGGTCTCTGGCAAACTTATCCCAAACCAGGATCTTGGCCACAGCACAGCCCTCTGTAACTGGATCATTAACTTTCTAAGTGCTCTGTCAGAATATGCACTCAGCCTTGTACTATATAACCTTAATATCCATGACTTTATCGCCAAATAGCACTCTAACTTTAATTGTCATGAAGATGCCACAGTTGTAGGCGAAATGTCAAATAATGTTGAGGCAAAATAGAGGAAGGAGATTGAGAGTCTAACGGCTTGATGCCAAGATAACAACTACTTTCTCAATGTCAATAAGATGAAGGAGATCATTATTGACTTCAGGAGAGTCCTCCCCCCTCTCCACATCTGTGGCGCTGGAAGTCAATGATAGCTTCAGGTGCTTAGAAATAAGTATTTCTAATGAATTGTTCTTTGAACAAAATTTGGTATGTCCTTCTTGTCCCTCAATAATTTATACAGGTGCACCATCAAAAGCACACTTACAGTATGAATCGCAGCATGGAATGGCAGCTAATTTGCTCAACATCAGAAGAAGCTACAGAAGGAAGTGAATGTAGCTCAAAACCTAATGCAAATTTCACTCATCACCACGACCTATGAAAGGCAGCCAACATACTGAAGGATCCATCACTCCATGGACATACTCTCTTCTCCCATTGGGGAGAAGGCTTAAATGCGTGAAATCACACAGCAACAAGCTAATAGAAAGATACTTTCCTGCAGCCATAATGCTCATGAATGAATCCCAAAAATAGTGCTAATATGCTGCCTTTGATCAGTGCTAATTGATCTTTCTTTTCATGGGTATCCTATGATGCTCATTACATGGCTGTGTGAATGTTAGAGATAACCTGTCAGTCTGCTTGCAGAAGAACTCTTCTCAGTACACTATGCATTTTGTGACAAAAAAATTGAGATTAAACATTGTCCTGGAGACTCCAATAAAGTGAATGAATCTCTGTCGGCTTTTCTCCTTCCCTTATCTGGGCTGAGTGATGTTTTTCTCCTTCTGGCCATCTTCCAGATCCCATTGATTGTTCCCTCCAAAACGCTGGGGCAACCACAGCAGCCATGCTATCACCAAATGTGTTTTTTGCCAGATGATATCCTGCCAAATCTGCTGGAACTCAACCTATTAAATTACACTAGAAGCACAGCAGTAGAGTATTCCCAGTAATACACAAATCAAAGGAAGGGACAGAATATGGAAAGAGAGAATCTGTTTAAGGTGCAAAGAAAGATTTATAAGGCTAATATTACAATAACAAAGATACTCCTGAGTAGGTTGAGTGTAGTTAAAAATGATTTGTTTGAGAAGTATGTGAGCCGAAAACTGTTAAAAAAAATAAATGGTTCGACCCTATGCCTGGAATCCTTTGGAGCTGCTGGCAGTTTAGGAATTAATGAGCTATGGCTCCTTCATACTTATAAGTGAAAAATGGCAGTACTTCATCAAATCTCCAGGTTTCACTGAATCAATAATAGTTTAGGCTTGATTCCCATTTCAAAGTTCATTTAGTCTTCAGTCGCTCAGTCTTAGCAAGGGTAACATTTGGGACTTGATATCAATGAACTTCTAGGTTGACATTCCAGTCCAATACCATGGAAGTACTGCACTGTGGAGGAGCATCTTTCAGAAGGGACGCTTAACCAACGCTTCAGATGCACTCACAGATGGACTTAAATGTTTCGGAGCTGGAAAATTCTGCTGTCCAAAATTTATTGCTCAATGTTGCTAAAACAAGTTAACTAGTTGTATGGTTGTTGGGTTGCTTTTAGTCCTTCATGTGTGCTGATTGGTTTCCCAGATTACAACCATGTCCAGAATTTGAAAATACTTAACTAAGTGTAAGATTCTCAAAAAAAATCAAGATCAGTTTATTGTTACGTGCACTGAGGTGAGCAGATTTGTTTTATGTAGTATCCATCTGTGACAGATTATAGATCTGCTTTTGGGAGATAAATTGGGGAAAGTTTTTTTTTAGTGTAGGTCACATACAAACACTTCAAAACGGATCTCATTTAAAATAATGGAGCTGTGCTCAAGCCAGTCAGTCTGGCTTTGAGTGCCTTTGCAAAAGCTTTGGAGAGTGCCCAATAGACTTCACTAATGGATTGTTGTTTCGAAAAGCAACAGATGAAAGAACTCGGAGGAGTAGGTTCAGAGACGCAAGTTGTCTGGGAATGCTGTTTGCTGTTCTAAGAGAGTCATGTGATTTTTGCAAGAAGAGATGGAGTCAAACAGGCTTTTTCTCTGAGAGAGAGAGATAACAGTTCTTCAGTTTTACAGTCAGCAGCAACATTTGGGACTGGAACAGGACAAGCTGGGAAGCTTGTTGGAAAACCCCATTTGGAAGATTTGAAAGCCCTTGTGGTTCATACAAGAGGAGAGGACTGACTGCTTAATGTTTCACTTGAAATAAGGGAAACAAAAAGGAACTCTGTGGTGACCTAAAAGAAAGAGATTATCACCTGGAAAAACCCTAATGGGGCAGGTTTCTTCGGCAAGACTCTGAAGTGGCTGATTAGAAGGGATCAGTTGTGGGTGTCCAGCAAACAACAAATCTCTCTCTGAAAACTGACAAGAACATTCCTGAGCAGTAACTGTCATGATAATGAATATGTATGAGATGTACCGGAAGTCACGTGGTATGAGAGAGAGATAAGAGCACAAGCAGGAGAACAAAGGAAACTGGAAAATAAAGACCCTGAGAAGTTTACCTGATAAAACTTGTGTTTAATGTTTTATTAACTTCACATTTCAGGCCACAAATTTGACATTGGCGACGAGGATGAAAGAAGCTTGAAGAAAATTAAAGACTAAACAAGATTACAGACAACTTCAAGGTGATAAGAATTTTCTCTTTGCTTCAGTACTTTTGGGGCTGGAATATTTCCTCATGGCTTGGGCAGACGGTGACTTTCTAACACATAGTGGAATTGCTCATTTTGACCCAACGGGTGATGCAAACACTGTAAGTGTGAAGTGGAAGGCATGGCTGGAAGAATTTGAATCCTACGCCGACAGTCGTGGCCTATTTCTAGATACCGGTACAGTTGAACAAAAAGCGCAGAGAAGGGCGTTACTTCTTTTCACTGCTGGACCCGCAGTTCGGGAAACATTTAAGACACTTTTGTATACTGGAAGAAAGGATGAGTACCGGAAAGCGGTAGATGCATTAAATGCACACTATGTAGTGACACCGAATGCTACATTTCAACGCCATTTGTTTCGGAGAACGAGACAAGAAGATGGCCAGACAATTGCTCAGTACGTGATGAGACTACGCCAGCTAGCTGTTGGATGCAATTACATGCCAGCTGATTTGGACAACCAATTATTGGATCAAGTCGTACAGCACTGCAGATCAGATAAACTCAGAAGACGTCTACTGGAAAGAGGGAGTGAGTTGGAACTCACCGATGCTTTAACCATTGCTGCTGCATTAGAGGCTGTTGAAGGGCAATTTCATACCATGACCCTGAAAGACAACTCAAGCCAGCAAATTAAGAGGCTCTCACATCGCCATATCCAGCCAAGATATACATCAACACAGGACGTGGAGTGTTATCGATGTGGAAACCGAGGTCACTTTGGAAAAGACCCATATTGCCCGGCCAAAGGCAAAGTTTGCAGAAAGTGTGGAGGTAAGGACCACTTTGCAAAGAAGTGCAAAAGCAAGTCCAATGCAGACCAGAAGAGGAAGAGTACAACTTCCAAAGGCAAAGCCTGGGGGAAAGGAAAGTATCCTGGAAAGAAAGATACCATTCACCAGATAGACGGTGACGATGATGATACCCAGGAGGGACAGAGTTGTTACCAATTTACGTTGAATGAAGTACATCATGAGAAGGTCCCAGTGATCATTGGTGGGGTGACAGTGCAGGTCATTGTAGACTCAGGCAGTGACAGTAATGTGATTGATCGACATTTATGGGAGAAGTTGAAAAGGAAAAAGATCATCTGTACCTCAAAGAAGTGTTCCAAGAAACTGTATCCATACACAGCAACCAAGCCATTGCAGACCATTGGATGTTTTACTGCAACTGTTGAAGCTGGAGATAAGTACACCGAAGCAGAGTTTATGGTCATAGAAGAGAGGGGAGAACCATTGCCGAGTAGAAGCACAGCGCAAGACCTGGCAATACTTCATATTGGAGCTTGTGTCAATTCAATTCAGTCATACGAGGATATGAAGCAAGAATTCCCCGCAGTCTTCCAAGGTGTAGGAAAGCTGAAAGGTCGACAATTGAAGCTAGCGGTAGATGAAACAGTCAAAACTAAGGCACAACCAATGCGCCGAACTCCGTTTGGACTTCGTGGTAAAGTCGAAGCCAAAATTAAAGAATTGATCGAACAAGACATTATTGAACCGGTGGAACATTCGACACAATGGGTTAGCCCAGTAGTGATTGTGCCCAAACCAAAGGGTGACATAAGACTATGTGTTGACATGAGAATGGCCAATGAAGCTATAATTAGAGAACGACACACTATACCAACAGTGGAGGAAATACTTCAAGAACTAACTACCAGCAAGGTATTCTCAAAAATTGATCTGAAATGGGGCTATCATCAATTAGAGCTGGATCCAGGTTCCCGAGATGTAACAACATTTGTGACTCACTGTGGATTGTATCGTTACAAGAGACTATCATTTGGAATTAATGCAGCTTCGGAGATCTACCAGTATGAAATCCATCGAGTGATTCAAGGCATTCCTGTAGTTGCCAACATTTCTGACGACATCATAGTCCATGCACCAACAAAGGAAGAGCATGACAAACGGTTGAGGCGTGTACTATCTAGACTACAGGAGGCAGGCCTTACCGTGAATGGAAACAAGTGCCAGTTCGGTGTGTCAGAAATGGACTTCATGGGACACAGACTTACACGGGAAGGACTAAACCCTGCAGAGGCCAAGGTGAAAGCTATTGCAGAGGCACGTGCACCTCAGAACGCAACAGAGGTGAGGAGTTTCCTGGGATTGGTCAATTTTTGTGCAAAGTTCATTCCTAATTTCGCTGTAGTGGCAGAACCACTAAGGAAACTAACCCGGAAAGGTGTACCTTTTCATTTTGGATCTGAGCAGAAGAAAGCGTTCACAGTGCTGAAGCAAAGCCTGACAGATGCAAAAACTCTTGGATATTACGATCCGGCGGCATCAACCAAGGTCATAGCTGATGCCAGCCCGGTTGGTTTAGGAGCTGTGTTGGTCCAGATGCATGATGGAGGACCAAGAATCATTGCCTATGCCAGCAGATCGTTATCAGATGTGGAAAGAAGGTACTCTCAGACAGAGAAAGAAGCACTCGGACTTGTATGGGCCTGTGAGAGGTTCCATGCATATTTATACGGCATTGAATTTGAACTCATCACAGATCATAAGCCATTAGAGGTAATCTATGCACCTAGATCCAAACCATGTGCCAGAATAGAGAGATGGATACTCAGACTACAACCCTACAAATATAAAGTAATCCACATTGCAGGGAAAACAAACATTGCAGATCCGCTGTCCAGATTGGTGAAGGATGGTGGTCCACAATCCATGTCAGAATTGGGAACAGAAACAGAGAGCTTTGTACACTTCGTAGCTATTCAGTCGACACCGAAAGCTGTGACTACAAAGGAAGTCGAGAGAGAATCCGAACGTGATCCAGAACTTATGGAAGTAAGAGAATGCATACAGAGTGGAGAATGGGACAAGTGTACTCACAAGGCTTACATTCCCATTAGAGACGAATTTTGTTGCATCGGACAGTGTGTATTAAGAGGTTGCAGATTGGTGATACCGCAAAGATTGAGACCGAAGATCGTATCCTTAGCGCATGAAGGACACCTAGGTATCGTTGGTACCAAGCAAAACCTCAGAACCAAGGTATGGTGGCCAGGTTGTGATAAAAACGCAGAGAAATTTGTTAAAACTTGTCACGGATGTCAAATCACAAGTAGGAGTAATCCGCCAGAACCGATCCGGAGTACGCAACTCCCGACAGGACCATGGAT
The DNA here is from genome assembly GCF_036971445.1 of Narcine bancroftii. NCBI lineage: Eukaryota > Metazoa > Chordata > Chondrichthyes > Torpediniformes > Narcinidae > Narcine > Narcine bancroftii. Next base: position 139,434,414 of record NC_091474.1, on the reverse strand, counting down.
CGACGTAGCTGTTGATTTTCTTGGACCTTTACCGACGGGTGAAACAATTATGGTAGTGATAGATTACTACAGCAGATACTATGAGTATGTGGTGTTGAAGTCCACAACCACTGAAAAAACAATACAAGCATTAGCAGAGATATTCGCAAGATATGGATTACCTGTTACATTATACTCTGACATTGGTCCACAATTCATTTCAGAGACATTTGCGGAATACATGAGGACCACAGGTATCCACCATCATAAAGTAACACCGAAATGGCCGCAAGCCAACGGAGAAGTAGAGAGACAAAATCAGTCCATTGAAAAACGATTGAGGATTGCGCACGCAGAAGGACAAAATTGGCGAGAAGCATTGCTATCTTATGTGGCTGTCTATCGAGCAACGCCTCATGCAACCACTGGAAAAAGTCCAGCAGAAGCATTTTTTGGGAGAAAAATCCGCACAAAAATGCCAGAAATGAAGGAAATCCGAGACGACCAGGAGATGAGGGACCACAATGCTGAAAAGAAAGGTGCAGCAAAGCTGTACACAGATTCGAAACGTGGAGCCAAGTACTCAGACATCATGCCAGGAGATAATGTTCTAGTGAGGCATGAAACTGGTGGTAAGCTAGATACACCTTATTACCATCAACCCTATACTGTCGTATCCAGAAGTGGCAGTATGGTGACAGTCAAGTCTCCGACTGGAGTCCTGTATAAGAGAAATGTATCAGGTGTAAAAAGGTATCAGTCCAGAGATACATCGAGCGAAGAGGTTGAAAGGCCAATACGAGATGCTGAAACTGAGAGACCTGATGATGTTCCAGAGACAGTTACCAGCACTCCTGATGAAGTGACTAGAGCGCCAGAAAAACCCGAAGCCGTGGCGAGCAGTATTTCAGACGCTGAGAGTGAACAACCGAGAAACGACGACAATATCGCAGACAGGCCGAAACGAAACCGGAAAGTGCCCAAACGATATGAAGACTTTGTGCCATAGTTTTAATAAGAACTTTGGGACAGTATTTAATCTTATATCATAAAGTGCATGTATGAGTGCTGTAGGAAGTAAACTTTATGTAGTTGAGTTATAGTATTACCATTAGTTACGATGTTTGTATGTTTCCGAGGGATATTGGTAAGTGAAGGTAAAGTTTATTTCTGATTAAAGGAGGGATATCATGATAATGAATATGTATGAGATGTACCAGAAGTCACGTGGTATGAGAGAGAGATAAGAGCACGAGCAGGAGAACAAAGGAAACTGGAAAATAAAGACCCTGAGAAGTTTACCTGATAAAACTTGTGTTTAATGTTTTATTAACTTCACATTTCGGGCCACAAATGTGACAGTAACCATTCACCTTTCAAGCACCAAAGCCTAGTGAACTTCATAAATGTTCAATTCTGTGAACAGTCTAAGAATTGCCTGCAACCAGTAAACTTGGAGGAATGAGAAGTGAGATTGGACTGTGAAGTAAAGAACTTTTCTAAACTTACTCACACATTACATACGCGTGCACTTAGAATTAGAAGGGGGCTAAGTTAATAGTAATCTTAAAGTTTGATTCTGTTTTCATGTTTAAAGATAATTAAAAGCAACTTTTGTTTAAGTAAACATTTGTCTTGGTGAATATCTATTACCGCTGGATTTTGGGGTCCTCTAGGCTCATAACACCAACAAATTAAAGCTTATAGAAACTATAGTAAAAACTTCAGTGTGGAGTGCAGGATAACAGAGAGAGAGAGAGAGAGAGAGAGAGAGAGAGAGAGAGAGAGAGAGAGAGAGAGAGAGAGAGAGAGAGAGAGAGAAAGAGGGAGAGATTAGTGAGAATATATCAAGGGCAACATTATTCTCTAGAATGAGGTTCATTCAGGAGTTGGATAGCAGTGAGAAAGATTCTGCCCTTGAATGTGATGATGTGCAATTTTATAGTTGTGTGTCTTCTTCCCAGTGGTAGGAAGGAGAAGGGAGTGTGGCAAGGATTGGATGAACTGAATATGTTGGCTGCTTTCCTGAGGCAGCAGGAAATACAGATGGAGTCAGTGGTAGGGGTTTGGTGTGATAGGATAGGTTGCATTCTCATCTCCACAGTTTCTTGCAATCTTGGGAGGAGCAGAACCTGTACCATGCAGTGATCCATCCTGAGATCATTCCTTTGAAGATGCATTGGTAAAAACTGTTGATAAGATGAACAGGTAAAATGGATCAATCCTATTTCCAATATAGGTGTGACAACTAAGCTCCACTGGGAACCTAAAGTAGAAAAGCTGGTGTAGATCTATTATAACAACAGGTCCCTTGATTTCCATCACTCAAATGAGGTCCCAAATGGAAAATCTCTTGAGATTGTCTTGCTGAGTTCATGTGTGCTTAGTATTGGTTGCAAGATGAGTAAGTGTAATTCTGTAAGGGAAATCCCAGATTTCTAGGAGGGACAAGTGAAAGCTCCTTACACAAAGGGCATCCTCTACCTTCTACAGACACCCCATGCTCTATATTCTACTGGAATGCTTGAAACTGAACAAACACCATTAATAGATGTTTGTGAATGGAGTACTCTGATCTGTTTTGCTAGAGATTAAAGTAGGCTCTTTCATTGCCACTCAGGTCCAGTTCTACTTGAATAGACAATGGAAATTATTTAATGCTTTGTGATAATTCCAATATGGTGCAATGAAGCACCCTTGGTTGATACTTATTATTTTGGTCAATGTTCTTGAATCTTTGCAAGAAATTAGTCTGTGGTGTCAATACAGAATGAGAATCTGGAACGCTGTCTCTCTTTTGAAAGAGACTTAATGAGGCATCTCTGTGATCCTGGATATGTGCCATCACCTATCACTTCATCCTATTTCGACAAATCTCTACCACTCAGCCGCCTACCTGATCAATAAGCATTTGACCCACAATCCCTTCTCTTGAATCCAACTCAATTTGGCTGCATAATGTGCTTGAGATGCTTATGTTTAAATTTCAGTTTGAACTTCAACAGCATGAGCTTATCTACACCCACCACCTCTTTCCATCTCCTCCCCTCCTGGTCTGACTTCTTTCCAAGTTAGCAGCTATTTCTCACTCCTTTGCAATTGAGGATAACATTCAATAATCTGGAGTCACTAATGAGGGTAATAAAACAAGCCCAGAACTTTCCATAGCTGAGGCAGGAGTTGGGTGGGCAGTTGTGAGATGGTGTGTTGACATCATTGTTTAACCATGAGTTCTGTGTGCCTGTGATGAATGGACTCATGATTCTCCCTACAATCCAAAATATTACTTCCACGCTTTGCATGCTCATGGACTGGGATTTCCAGGGGTCTCTGAAGATCTCTTCCCTTGCTGAACTGTCTATTTCAGAAGTCCGATGTCAGGTATGTAAACTGCATCACCTGTGCAAAGAAGGTGCTCGTGTTGGGAGTGTTGTCTGGCAGAGGCTTCACTTAGCATTCCAGTGGACTAGAGCAGCTATTCTCACCCTTTATGGCCCTGTGCCGCTTAGGATTCTCATCAAAGTTTATAGACCTCCTTCCCTATGAAGCAGTCATTTAGTTGGTTTCTTCCATATTTCTCGCCTTCCCACTACATCAAAAAACAGTTTAAAAATTGATTTCAGTCTGTGCCTCCTTAAACATGCAATGATCTCCAGAGGGTGTGGGGCCATTGAGAATGGCTGTCCTAGAGGATTCTGCAGAAATATAATTGGCAAAGTTTTTGTATCTCTTGAAGTGCTTGCTATATACAGTCCAGGTCTCGGTGCAGTCAGAGAGCATCGCTCCCAGGATTTTTGTGCCAAGCTTGAACTCTTAATCTTCAAATACCCACTTCTTCAATTGGCCAACACTGTGCTAATACATTGGAAGGATTGGTGAATTTCATCATCAATATCTGTCATCAATGAATGGTGGCTCCAGAGAATGTGCAAAGTTACCTCTGTTTTCCAAGATCTCATCACGAATTTGACAATGGTTTTGTACATTAGGGGCAGGTTATACAGTAGAGGCCATTGTTGTGAGATTGTTAGGAGTTAGGTCCATCCTTGAATGGATGAGACATCATTGGCGGGAAGCTTAGCCCTCATACTCACACAACTATACACTTCATATAGCTATCAGGCTATTGGAACATGCCACAATGCCAAATGCTAAAATTCAACTGATATCAGAACGGATTATTCCAGTGAGATTATAGGCTATTCGTGACCTTTGCTTTGCTTAACATAGATTGTACACCTGCAGATCAAAGACTAAGCACAAACAAAACGAGGAAATGTCATAGCACGCTAATGATTAATTTGACCATCGTTGTCTTGGCCTAACACTCACTGAGGTGTAGAAGGACGTGCATCTTGAATACGTTCTAAAGCAAAACTGATCAGCATCTGCTTAATTCTCAGACTAATCAATTTAGCAGGTTTTTACACAGTCTACTTTGGCTAAAATAGCTTCTATGTGATGACAAAACTTTTCCAAATACAGAGTAATAGTTATCCAAAATCATATTTGTTACTCTCCCCAGAAGTTTCAGCCTCAATTCGTTTACTTCTCTCCATCTCACTTTTTAACTTCTCTAATTGAAACCGTCTGTCCCTTTCAATCTTTCCCAAGTCATATTTTCTTTGTCTCTCATCACCTTCCCTCTGTTTTTCAGCTTCCTCTCACTCGTATTTCCTCCATTTTCCACTTCCTCTGCCTCATATGTCCTCTGTTTTTCAGCCTCTTTTTTTTAAGCCTATTCTCTTTGTTTTTCACCTTGGTCTGCCTCATGTTGTCTCTGTTTCTTAGCCTCCAACATCCTCCGTTTCTCTCTTTCTTCTTCCACCCTCAATTTCTCCAACTCCAATGGCAACTCAACAGATCTATCCACCGGAAAATTATCTAAGTCTTTCTCAACAAATTTTCCCTCACCTATATAATATTTCACTATAATCCTCGGTATTTGTATTTTCCTCATCCAATGCTTGATTTCAGTCAGCTTTAATGCCTTAGAAATAACCATCAGTTCCTCTTTTCTCTTGCTCTGTAGCTCCGCAGGTGATAATTGTAACAAAAAAGTATCAACATCCATTGTTGCTGTTTTTCCACACACAAGCTTTAAATGAAAAAACCAAAAACTAATAAATCACAAAATCTCCAATTTTCAATCCAAAAGGACAATCCCCCATAAAATGTTATGAGCCCAGAGGACTCATAAACCCAGCAGCAATAGATGTTCACCAAGACAAATGGTTACTTAAACAAAAGCTGCTTTTAATTATCTTTAAACATGAAATCAGAATCATACTTCAGCTTAACTTAACTAACCTAATTTAACCCTCTTCTAATTCTAAGCGCACGTGTGTGTAATATGTGTGTAAGTATAGAAAAGTTTTTTAATTGACTGTCTAATCTCACTCCTCATTCCTCCAAGTTCACTGGATGCAGGTAATTACTATACTGTGCACAGAATTTAACTTTTATAAAGTTCACCAGGCACTGGTTCTTGAAAGGTAAATGGTTACCACTCAGGAAGGTTCTTGTCGGTTTCCCAAGACAGATTTGTTGTTCCAGGATATCCACAGCTGATTCCTTTTTAATCAGCCACTTCAGTGTCTTGCCGAAGAAACTTGCCCCATCAGAGTTTTCCAGATGATAACCTCTTTCTTTAGGTCATCACAGAGTTCCTTTTTGTTTCTCTTATTCCAAGTGAAACATTAGACAGCCAGTCCTCTCCTCTTACATGAACCTCAAGGGCTTTGACCAGGCCGTCTTCCAAATGGAGCTTTCCACAAGCTTGCCAGCTTGTGCTGTTCCAGTCCCAGCTGTTGTTACTGGCTGTAATACAGTAGAAGTGATCTCTGTGAGTCTCTTTCTTTCTCTCTCTCTCTCTCTCCCTCTCTCTCTCTTGCACTCAGAGAAAGCCTGTTTGACTCTCTCTGCTTGCCAAACCACATGACCCTCCTAAACAGCTCCAGACAGAAGTCGCTCCAACAAGATCTAACATCTGTTGCCTTTTTGTAAACTGCAATCCATTAGTGAAGGTTCTTGGGCACTTTCCAAAGCTCTTGCAAAGGCTGTTGACCCCGACATGTCTAGCATGGGGCAGAGCTCCAGTATTTTGAATAAGATTTGTTTTCAAGCGTTTGTATGTGACCTACTCCAAAAATCCTTTCCCAATTTAAATCCCAAAAACATATCTATATACTCTGTCACCATATCAAAGAAGCCAAAGAAAAGTAAAATTCCAAATTGATACAAGATGAAACATTTGATTCCATCACACTTTAAAATTTATGTCAACTTTGATATTTTTCCAGGTATTGTGGCGGCGCACATCCTCATGGCAACCGGCCCCTCTTGTATCGCCATGTGGCGGGGCAGCCATGGGGAAATGGCGTCATCAAGTTTCTCTCTGACACTAGCATCCCTTCCAATGCGTACCCTGGGCAGCGATTATGATGTCACAATGCACCAGGTGACTGAGCTCATGTTGCCCTTATAGGGTCGCGCTGAATTTGAAAAAAAAACAGTCGTTAATGACTCTCAACGTGGTGGCTGTGTTTCTCCCACTGTTCACACTGCCACAGTGGTGACCCAGACGTGCCCAAATGTTTTTATGAACTCAAAACACCATGGTTTCAGCAGAGGTTAATGCTGTCTCCATCAAGCTTCCCCCCTTTTGGAGCCACAGACTGAGGAGAACATGGTTCTGGCAGGTGGAAGCACAATTTAAACTCCGCAACATCTCCTCAGGCACCACGATGTTCTATCATGTCATGAGTGCTCTGGTCCAAGATACGGCAGCAAGGGTGGACAACATCATCCACCACCCCCCCCCCCCCACCCCCCCTGGCTATGAGCAAGTATACCGCCTTCAAAGACCTGCTGTTTGGAACTTTTGGGCTAACTCCCCAGCAATGGGCTTCCAGGCTCCTTCACCTAAATGGGCTTGGGGACCATAGTCCGTCAGCGCTGATGGATGAAATGCTGGACCTGGAGGAAGACCACAAGCCTTGTTTTCTCTTCCACCATATATTTCTGGAACACATGCCGGAGGACATCCAGCTGCTCCTCACAGATGAAGACTTCTCAAACCCGAGGAGAGCAGCAGCCCATGCAGATGCCCTCTGGCACACAAAGAGGGAGAACAAAGCAGCCCTTAACCAGGTGGCACAACCACCAGCCAGCCGACCGCAAGCCACTCCCAAGACCAAGCCAGAGGAGGGCCAGTCGACCTGGTGTTTCTATCATCAGCGCTGGGGAGCGGAAGCCCATAAGTGTCACCAGCCCTGAGGGTTTCAGGGAAAAGACCAGGCCAGCTGCCGTTGATGGCTGTGAGGCTGGCTACACAAACAGCTTTCTTCATGTGACGGACAGATTCGCTTGCCGCCGATTCCCGGTGGACGCAAGGAATGAGATCAGCATCCTTCCCCCCACAGCATTAGAGACTTAGACCCGGTCTCAAGGTCCAACCCTGCGGTCGGCCAATGGCTTCACCATCAGGACCTATGGCACCTGCAGGGCACAGATCCAGATTGGGAAGGAGAAGTTCCACTGGATTTTCGTCCTAGCCTCCGTAGGCACTGTGCTGTTAGGGGCCGCCTTCCTCAGAGCTCACGGTCTACTGGTTGACACGAAGGGCAAAAGGCTGGTCAATGCCTGAATGTTCCACTCCACTCGACTGGACACAGCAAAAGCCTGCAGGTCTGAAATCACCGCCATAGCTACCGCCAGGGATGAAATCGATGAGATCCTCCAAGAATTCCATGCCATTTTAGAGCCATGGTTCAATGCCACCCTACCCCAGCATGGGGTCTTCCACCACAATGCCACACAGGGCCCCCCACTGCATGCTATACCCAGAGACGGCTGCCACCCAAGAAGCTCTAGCATGAAAAAGAGGAGTTCTCCAGGCTCCAGGAACTGGGAATCATCTGGCATTCGGACAGCACCTGGGCATCGCCGCTAAATATGGTCCCGAAATTATCCAGGGGTTAGAGACCGTGCGGGGATTACCATCAGTTAAACAATGCTAATACCCCCGACAGGTACCTGGTGCCCCATATACAGGACTTCTCCGCCAACCTCCACTGTGCACGGATCTTCTCCAAAGTGGACCTCGTGCGGGGATACCATCAGATTCCGGTGCATCCAGATGACGTGGGTAAGATGGCCATTATCACCCCTTTCGGCCTCTTCGAGTTCCAACGTATGCCCTTTGGTCTAAAAAAAGTGGCCCAAACATTCCAGCGTCTCATGAACGCGGATGGAAAAGACATGGACTTTGTGTTCATTTACCTGGATGATATTCTAATTGACAGTCGCAACCGCAATGAACACAAAGCTCATCTCTGCACACTCTTAGCCTGGCTGGCAGACTTCGGCCTCATAGTCAACATGGCCAAATGCCAGTTTGGCAAGGAGTCCCTCCATTTCCTGGGGCACACTATTTCGGTGGCTGGGACCATGCCAGCACCAGAGAAGGTAGCAGCTGTTCAACAATTCTTCAAACCTCCACCCTGAAAGGCCTCCAAGAGTTTGCGAGGCTTGTGAACTTTTACCATTGTTTCATCCACAGAGCCATGTGCACCATGCGGCCATTGTTCTCACTCATGGCCACCATTATGGTCAGAGGAGGAGGACAGGGCTTTCATCGTGACAAAGGAGGCTCTAGCCAGCGCCACGCTGCTGGTGCACCCATGGCCAGAGGCACACATGGCGCTCTCTGTGGACGCCTCAGCTATGGCAGTTGGTGGGGGTGGGGATGGGTTCTGGAATAGTGGCTCGATGAACAATGGTGCCCATTGGCCTTTTTCAGCAAGCAGCTGCGTCTACCAAAGCGCAAATACAGCACCTTTGACTGGGAGCTCCTGGCGCAGTATTTGGCCAGCCGCCATTTCTGCTACTTCCTCGAGGGCAGGCTGTACACAGCCTTCACGGATCACAAACCCCTCTCTCAAGCATTGGCGATGGCCAAGATCTGTGGTCTGCCAGACAGCAGCGCCACCTTTCGTATGTGTCTGAGTTCATGACCGACATCCGACACAGGGCTGGCAAGGACAATGTAGTGGCGGATGCACTGTCCCGTCAAGCCATCAGCACTCTCGTGCCTGGCCTCGATTATGAGCAACTGGCTCAGGCACAGAGGAAAGATGTGGAGACACAGGCTTTGCGGACCGCCATCTTGGGCCTCAAACTCAAGGATGTCCATGTGCCCAGCAGCCCGGACACATTGCTCTGCGAAGTCTCAACAGGCATGCCACGCCCGGTGGTCCTGCCGCAATGGAGGGTGAAGGTCTTCAGTCTGATCCATGACCTCACTCACCCAGCAGTAAAGTCAACTGCACGGATGGTCGTGGAGCAGTTTGTGTGGCATGGGCTAAAGAAGGAGGTCGCGGAACTGACCAGGAACTATACCTGGAGGTGTCAGACCTCCAAGGTCCAGTAACACACGTGAGCCCCTATCCAGAACTTCGACCTGGCGGTTCGCAGATTCCAACACATCCACGTTGATGTCTTCAGGCCCCTGCCAGTGTCCAAGGAGGCTCATTACCTGCTCACGGTGGTGGATCGGCCCACAAGGTGTCCAGATGCCATCCCAATTAAGGAGGCCTCCGCGGAGATGTGCAGCAGGACTCTGGTCAGCCAATGGATCACCCGTTTCAGAGTCCTGGCGCACATCACTAACAACAGAGGGGCGCAGTTGACATCTGCCTTGTGGACTCAGAGGGCGAAGCTCCTGGGGGTCAAGCTCCACCACACCACATCATACCACCTGCATACCACCCAATGGATTGGTGGAGAGGTTCCACAGGCTCCTGAAGACATCGCTTATGGCCAGGCTCTCCAAACTGGGCAGACAAACTACCCTGGGTCCTCCTCGGCATTAGGACGGCACCCAAGGAGGACCTGCAGGCTTCACAGCGGAGATGGTCTATGATGCACTGCTTTCCCTGTCAGGTGAGTTTTTCGGCCCAGACCCTGACACCATGGCCACCGACAAAACCTGCTGATGGACCTACGCAGGTGACTGGCCTCCCTAGCTCCCCCACCCCCGGCATGCCACGGCACCCAACCATTTAATCTCGCCAAAGAGTTTGACTCGGCCCAGTTCGTTTTCGTGTGGAGGGGACTACAAGGTGCACCGCTACAGTGATCGTAAGAAGGGCCATACAAAGTCTTGCACCAGACAAGTGGAACCTTCACCCTGGACGTTCTGGGGGGAGAGAGGAACTTTTTAAGGTGGACTGCCTGAAGGTGGCCCATCTGGACTTATCACAGCCGTGCAGAAGGCTGCGCCCAAGTGCCAGGGCTGGCCGCTAAAGTGACATGACGCATAGCCAGTTCGGGGGGGGGGGGGGGGGTTGTGTGGCGGTGCCCATCCTCATGGTGAATTGGCCCCGCTTGTATTGCCATGTGACTGGGCAGCCATGGGGAAATGACATCATCAGAGGTTTCTCTCTGACTCTACCATCCCTTCCAGCGCGCACCCTGGGCAGTGATTATGATGTCACAATGCACCAGGTGACTGAGCTCATGCTGAATTTGAATAAGAACAGTCGTTAATGACCCTCAATGTGATGGCTGTGTTTCATCCACTGCTCACACCCCCACAGTATTCTACTTAGTTGTTTCCTCATGTTTCTGAAGTTAAATCTTTAAAATAAAGTATGGTGATATTAATTTTGGATGAGCATTGAAGGTATAAGCGTAGCCCCATTAAAATACGATCTTTGCAGTCCATAAAATGTAATTGCAAAAAAAGTGGGGTCACGCTCAATCAGGGTTCAAGAAATCAGCATTCAAACTGACCCAATGTTGACCTAACATTGTAAAACACCCCTATTTTGATCTGTTTTTTTTGCACATTTACCTTTTGGCATGTAAATTACCTTTGATTTAAAGAATTCTGCAAATAAATCATTGTTGTTGCAGTAGAAATTACAACACCAAATTTTTTTTAGTAAAGCTTTTTAACAAGCAAAACAACAAATAAAAACATTCAAGAATATTAGCAATCATCATTTACAGTTTATTTCTTAAAAGGTGATTGTGTTTCTGGCTTGAATGAAGCTGGCGGTGGCACTATCAGCTGAATGAATTTCTCCTGACACTAACACTTGAGAAATCCCTTGTCGGCATTTAAACCGGTCTAGCCATCCATTGTTAACTTTGAATTGTGAGGTTTTCTGTTGATCTGCTTGTCAAACTTCTTGGCTTGAGGTTTGAGAATAGGACCAGAAATTGGAAGGCCTTCTTAGTGCGCTTGAACGAACCACTCATACAGGGAGTCATTGAGGCTGACATCTTTGGCTGCCTTCAGGCATTTGGCCTCTTCCTCAACTTTCCAAAGCAGCATGCGTAACTTATCTTCTTGAGATTTCCAGCCACGAAGTGTTGATTCCAGTATTTTGCGAGCACCTGTGCAACTTGAGTTTGACTTTTAGTTTTGATCACATCAAGTGCTTGAATCTTATCTTTCAAAGAAATTGATTTTATTTTTCTAGCAGTTTGTTCCATTTTTATCTAACTCACCAAAACACTGTTCCCGAAAGAGCAAAAAAAAAGGTCCAATGACTCATTCTATGATATCTGAATTTGCATTAATTCAAGGCATGTAAAATCGGGGTTTTACTCTATCTGAATCATAACAGGTTTACAGACAACTTGTGTTCAATAACAGCTCAATGAATTTATAATTATTTGCTATGCATCAAACAATGGTAGGTCACTTTTGGTCCTGGTATTAAATCAGCTTCATGACTTTCTTTTTTCTGGTCCCACTTACATGCTGATTCAGAATAGAGTCAGCTAAAATTGCAGCAGAATTAGTAAATCTGGCCCCAACAAATGAATGCATGACCATACTTCAAAAGTACATCTGTCATACATATCCTCAAAATATACAGCAGCTACTGGGAGACCAAATCGCTGTGTCCTCTCCTTTCACTGATGGATTTTACTTCCTCTTATCTTTTCTAGAAAATAGAATATGAGTTGCATTTTGCAGAATAATTCCAAGTTTACCAGTGTTTTGTTTTCTACAGTCAACCATTTCAACTTTGTAATGTTATATAACTAAACAGGATGAGGAATATGAAATTCATATGTATACCAACACTGGAAAGATTTTAATAATAAAACCAAGTAACTTCAGGGAATGGAAACTAATGGTAAATGTTTCCTAGAAATGTGATCTCGTGACTTGTTTTTGCTTCGGTGCCCTTGCCGATGCTTCAGTGACCTGATGTTATACAATTTAGTGTTTTAATGAATGAAAATTCAGCAGTGTTGTTGCACACATTTGGGAGCAGTCAAGCCATGCACATTCAAATTTTGTGAAAGACGATGAGGGCTGGACAATGCAAAGAAAGAAGGCATTCCAGATTAAGCCAAATAGACTCAAAAACGTGAATATTGAACATTCTGCCGGAATGTGACCAGGGTTTAAATTTAACTTTAAAATTGTAATTCAATTTTATTTTAGAGATACAGTACGGAAACATGCTCTTCTGACCCATGTGCAAAAGAAGTATACCAATTAATCTACAAATCCCGCAGGTTTTTGGAGGATGGGCGGACACTGAAACACCTGTACCCACAGTAACGGGGAGAATATACAAACAACACCAGATGAGAACTGGCGCTGTGATAGCTCTGTGCTAACTGCTTCACTCTCCCTGCCAATCTGTGCTGCCTTGAATGGTGACATTTAGAACGAAGATCTAGGATTTGTTATCATTCCAGGTGGGTCGGTGAATTGCAAGCAAATCACTGCAGCCTGCCTAAAAGTTATGTTCTCAACAAGTTGAGAAGCCATTCCTTGGTGCCGCAGTCATCGTCAACTATAATATGCAACTGAACTAAAAACGTAACAAGCTGTACAATTCCACATTTAAATTTTCCCAACAAACCAACTTATAGAGGAAAACCCTATTCTTGTAAAAGAGGCTTGGAGTGCACCTCCATGGTATACCGAGATCAGGCCAACATCAGTTTTAGAAACTGCACCAGCTAGATCCAAAATGACTGTGAAATTCTACTTAATTCGGAAAGTGAGACTTGAAATGAAAGTTTTGCATATAATAATACGCTATTAACCTGGTTTGAATACTGCATGCCATATAAGATGGGAAGGAACCTGAAGAAAGGGAGAGTTCCATCATTCCACCTCCTGAAATAACAATCTCCATTCAAATGACTGATCCTTCATTGTGACAAGGAAAATATAGTAATTCTTGATCTAACTGGAAATAACCCAAATCCACCTTTTGCAAAATTGCAACAACTCTCTGCCAATGTCAATATTAAATGGACAATGATTGAAGAGTAGTCAGTCTCCACTAGAATGCACATGGATGAACATGTGGAATGAGCAGCATATTTGTTTTTTGATATAACCTGCCATCAGAGCTTCAGTGTCTTGTTGAGAACCATTTAAAAAATCAGTATGCTTCCTGCATTTGTAGGTTTTAACAAAACTGTAGGGCTCTTGAAAAGAGTTTTACAAGTATAGGATTTTGTGGGATTTATTAACATTGAGGTTAATTCATCCAAATTAAATAACAAAAGAAATAGTAGTAGGCCATTCAGTCCCTCATCACCCTTCTATATTTAATCTCACTCCAAGTTCCTTGCACATTTCACTTTTCACACTTCAGTGTCTTGTGTGACAGAATATGTTGTGTTTTATATTGTATATAGATAAATTGGGGCAGGTTTTTTAGTGTAGGTCACAAACAAACACTTCAAAACAGCTCCAGTATTTAAAATACTGGAGCTCTGCTCAAGCTAGACAGGCCAGCTCCGAATGCCTTGGCAAAAGCATTGGGAAGTACCCAAGGGACTCCACTAATGGATTGTTGTTTTGAAAAGCAACAGATGAAAGAACTCGGAGGATTAGTTTTGGAGCAGCAGCCTGTCTGAGTGAAGGTTGCTGTTCTAAGAGGGTCATGTGGTTTTGCAAGCAGAAAGAGTCAAACAGGCTTTTCTCTGAGTGTGAGAGTGAGAGAGAGAATTCATTTCTGCAGTTTTACAGTTCAGCAGCAGCAGCTGGGACTGGAACAGGACAAGCTGGCAAGCTTGTGGAAACACCCCATTTGGAAGACGGGTTGTGAGTGCTTAGTTCAGCCTAGTTAAAGCCCTTGTGGTCCAGAGAATAGGAAAGGACTCGATGCATAATGTTTCACTTAAAATAAGGGAAACAAAAAGGAACTCTCTGGTGACCTGAAAGAAAGAGGTTATCATCTGGAAAACCCTGATGGGGCAAGTTTCTTTGACAAGACACTGGCGTGGCTGATTAGAAGGGACCAGGTTATGCCCAGTGAATAACAAATCTCTCTCTGAAAACCACCAAGAACCTTCATGAGTGGTAACCATTTATCTTTCAAGCACCAAAGCTTGGTGAACTTCATAAATGTTCAATTCAATGCACAGTATAAGAATTTCCTGCAACCAGTGAACTTGGAGGAGTGAGGTGAGATTGGACTGTGAATTAAAGAACTTTTCTAAACTTACACACACATTACATATACGTGCACCTAGAATTAGAAGGGGGTTGAGTTAGGTAAGTTAAGTATTAAGGTAAAGTTTGATCCTGTTTTCATGTTTACAGATAATTAAAAACAACTTTTGTTTAAGTAACCATTTGTCTTGGTGAATATCTATTGCTGTTGGGTTTATGGGTCCTCTGGGCTCATAACATTTTTTTACTTATACTTGCATTAAAATGGCTACAAGAGGTGCCAGCTAATCTGACTACGGAGGCTATTACTGATCTACTGAATTAGCACAGTTGTTATCTGACGATTTTAAAGTTACTTGGGACAGATTAATACTAAATTTGACCAAGACCAGAGATTAACTGAGGAATATGGTAAACGCTTGTCATCTGTTGAGCATGAATTGACTACTTTGTGACCATGTTGATGAAGTGGAAAAAGAATGCTCTAGATTAATAGACAGCAATTTGAAGCAAATGGCGAAAGTTGTTGACCTGAAAGGTAGAAGGAGATGATGAAATCTATGTATTCTAGGCTTGGCTGAATCTACAAAAGGTGGGCATCTTACAAATTTTTTTTTCAAAGTTGCTTCACGTGGTTTTTGGGAAGGAGCTGCTTCCATCTCCACCAGAGATTGATAGAGCTCACTGCTCTCAAATACCGAAGCTGGCTCCAGAGCAGAGACCACACTTGGTTGTTCTTTGGCTACATTATGATCAAATAAATGATTTTCTGATTCATGAAGCTCATCGAAGAGGGAAACTCAAATATTGCAGCAAGCAGATCAGGTTTGCAGAGGATTACAATTCCAAAGTTCGGAAGCAGCATGCCAAATACAGAGAAGCAATGTCGGAGTTGTACAAGCATGGTTCTAAACCTTGTCTGTTGTATCCCGTGCATCTCAGCGTTTCATTGTCTAATGGAGATGAGAAGTGGCTGTGTTCATTTGAAGAGGCTCAGATCTACCTAAATGATGTCCCTACAACATCACACCCAATGTGAATTTCTACCTGATGACTTATTATTACTTTTAAGGATTCTAACACTTGTTACATAATATTTGTTGGTCAAAGACTGGTTGGCTTTTTTGCCTTGGCAAATTTTTCATGTAAGTAATTTTATTTGCATTAAATTAATTGAGCTATAATTTTTTTATGAGAAGAGTACTGAGAATTATACATTCATTTTTTTCTCTTAGTAATAATGGTTCAAATTTTTACTTTATCATATACTTTTTAAAATTGCATGATAAATTTTAAAAGAACTTTTTTGGTTGTAGTCATAATAGAATTAAGTATCGTTTGGAAGGACTGATTATATTTACATTAACAGGATTAGAGCTAGAGATAACATGTCCAACAGGAAGATTGGTATGGGTACAAAATTGATTGTTTTGAAGAGCTTGCTGTTGACATCTTTAGCAGCTGTCTGGCTTTGGGTTTGGAGAGAGAGGGGGAAGGGTGTGGGGGTGTTTTCTCAAAGTTGCTATGGCTTTAGGAATCTGTACAATTTGAGGCCCTGTAAAGGTTATTTACAATTTATCATCCATTTCAAATTTTTTGCTTCAAGGTTAACTTCTGGAGTTTGGATATTATTTGTAATAACAAACTTACATTATTTATGAAAAAGTATGGATAATTTTATTAATTTTCTTAGTTGGAATATAAAAGGTTTGAATGATTGGTTAAGCAAAGAAAATTGTTTTCACATATTATACAACTTAAAGCTACTATTGTATTTTTACAAGAAATGCATAGTTGTAGTTGTAATTCTCACGCCATGACAAAGTGGAGGGGGCAGTATTTTTGTTCCTCCATCCAGGCTAAAGCCGGGGGGGGGGGGGAGCTGAACTGGGGGTCTCAATTCTTATAAATCAAAATATTCTTTTTGTTCATCACAATGTTGTATCAGATACAAATGGTTGTTATGTCATTGTTTTAGGGATATTGTATAATAAAATTGTAGTTTTTGCTATATTTATGCTCCTATTATAGATGATGAGTGGTTTTTTTGATTGTTTTTTACTTCCTTACCAGACTTGAGTTTATACTCTCTGGTACTGGTGGGAATTTTAATTGTTGTTTAGTCCCTGCTTCAGATATCACTCATCTCTTAACCCTACCACAATGAATAAATCTGCCTCATTAATTCATTCTTTTTTTAAAAATAGAATTGTGGTATTTCTAATTTTTGGCATTTCCTTTATCAAAATAGGAAAGAGTATTATTTCTTTTCACACATTCATTGCACATATTTGTGAACTGATTATTTTCTTATTGATAATCAATTGATTTGATTGACTCGTTTTTGTAACTATCAGAGTATGGTAATATCAGATCATGCCCCTATTTTATTATTTATGACTCTTCTTGGCCTCCCTTAAATAAAAAGACATGGGCATTTCAATTTTATCAGATAATGACTGTGAAATTTATGGAGGAGAAGGTAACTTTTTTCTTTGATACAAATACTTCATTAGAAACTAGTTTAATTGTTTTGGATGCTTTGAAAGTTTTTCTGAGTGGGCAAATTATTTCTTACACCGTGAATATAAAAAAGGTGAATAAAGAAAGATTAGAATTAGTTAATCGTATTAAACAAATAGATCAACAATACTCTCAAATTAAAAATTCTGAGTGATATATAAAGAAAATTGAACTTCAAACTAAATTTGATGTCCTTTCAATGTATCCGATTGAATGCTTACTTTTGAGGGGTAAGAATCAGTTTTATATTCATGGCAATAAATCTGGTAAGCTTTTAGCTTATCAGTTAAGAGGTTTTGAAGCCAAGTGGCAAATTATAATGATTTGAAAGGAGATGGTAACATTACTACAGATCACACTGAAATAAGTGATACATTCAGGAAATGTTATTCCCGACTTTCTACTTCTGAATTCACAAATGATAGCAGTTCACTGAAGAATTTCCTTGATGTTTAAATATTTGCATGTTTTCTTCAGATGACCAAATAAGACTAGATGAGCCTATATCACAAGAGGAAACAGCTGCTGCTATTTACTCATTGTATTCTGGAAAATCTCCAGGACCCACTGAGTTTCCTGTGGAGTTTTTCCAAATCATTTTCTCAATTGCTTTCACCTCAATTAAGTTTTGTGTTATCAGATTTGTTTAGGCAAGATAGTCTCTTGGCAACATTTAATGAATGTGTATATCTCTCATAGTAAAAAAAAACATAAAGATTCAACTGATTGCTTCTCCTACAGGTCAATTTCTTTATTAAATGTTGATGTAAAAGTTTTGACCAGTAGATTGGAGAATATTTTACCATCCATCATTTCTGAAGATCAGACTGTTTTTTATTAAAAACCATTACTCTTATTTTAATATATGCCTCTTATTGAATATTTTGTACTTATCTTCCAATATACCTCCGGAATGTCTTCTTTCCCTGATGCAGAGAAGGCATTTGATTGAGTTGCATGGATCTATTTATTTACAATCTTAGAAAAATTCAATTTTGGACCATGTTTTATGACATGGATCAAATTACAGTATTTGTGCCCTATGGCTTCAATTCTCACATGTTCAACTGTTGCAGCCCTTCAATCTCCAACAGGATGTCCTCTAAGTCTATTACTTTTTGATTTGGCCATAGAGACATTAGCGATCGCATTTTAAGTGTCTGAGGATATATCAGGGATTTGTAGGAAGGGAATTGAACATATGCAGATGATCTTCTGCTTTTCTTAACAAGCCCTGACACTTCTAAACTATCCTTGCTATCAATACTTTCTCAATTTAGTCAGTTGTCAGAATGTAGATTAAATCTGCATAAAAGATTTTTTTTCTCTTTGAATACACCTGCATCAGTGTACACTATTGTTTCTTTTAAGATTGTGAAAAATCAATTTAATTATCTCTATATTACAGTTACAAAGAATTGCAAGTATCTTTTAAAAAAATCTTATGTTATCCAAGCATGTGAAACAGTGTTTAACTCAATGGTCGCCCCTTCCTATACCTTTGATCAGTCATAAATCGAATATCTTACCTAAATTTTTATATAGTTACCAGCCTAGAGGACTCCAAAACCCAGCAGCAATAGAAATGCACCAAGTCGATGGTTACCTAAACAAAAATTGTTTTTAATTTTCTTTAAACATAAAAACAGCATCAATCTTTAACTTATTACTAAGCGCATGTGTATGTAATGTGTATATGTTCAGGAAAGTTCTCTTTTTCCACTGTCCAATCATTCACTTTTCACTTCCCCAATTTCATTGGTATCAGGCAATTCTTATACTGGGCACAGAATTTAACATTTATGAATCTTAACCAGGCTCTGGTGCTTAAAGTTAAATGGTTACCTCTCAGGAAGATTCAGAGAGAAATTTGTTGCTCATTGGAAATACACAAACTGATTTCCTCCAATCAGTCACTTCATTGTCTTGTGGAAGAAACTTGCCCATCATGGGTTTTCCAAATGATAACCTCTTCTTCCAGGTCACCACAGAGTTCCTCTTGTTTCCCTTATTTCAGGAGAAACACTCTAGTCAGCCATTTCCTCTTGTAAGGACTACCAGGATTTTGAACAGGCTGAACTCGGAACTCACAACCCATCTTCAAAATGGTGTTTTTCAACAAGCCTGTCAGCATCACATTTTGAAGCCTTAACTGCTACTGTAGAACTGACTTCTTTCTCTCTCTCTCTCTCTCTCTCTGCTTGTAAAACCCACATGACTTCTTAAAGGGCTTCAGCAAAGCTCTTGCATTTTAAATGAGATGTATTTACACCAAACCCTCCACAATCTCACTTTTAAGACATATTTATCCATAACAATTCTAACATACCCCATAACAATATATTTTTCAATCTATTCCAATTTTCATTCCCAAATCATTTTCTGCCTATGCCAAATCTGTCAGCCTTATGGTAGATGAAAGCAAATTCCGTGTAATAAAGTACTGTTTTTAATTACATGACAATAAAATAACCTTGAACCTTAATATGATTAAAAAGAAGATTTTAATGCTGTAATTTGTTATTAAGGAATGATTCAGTACATTGGTGAAAAATAATAGGAGCAGAGCATTTGTCATGTAATTGCTCAGTTTTTTTACAGTTTCACAGTAAAATGTTAATTTCCTAGTTATTGCATTATTTGTTATGCATATTAGATGTAACAACAAAAATACATGTGCCAAGAAATTTATTGTGGGTTGGTTCAATACCATGGCAGCATCACATTGTACACTACTGCTGAAATATGGTTTAATTGACTTCAGTAACATGTGTTGAGCACTTCCACACAGGATAAACATCTGAACAATGCAAGTGTAATTTGAAAATTAATCATCACAATGGAAATATTTATCTACATACAAAGAGTTCAGCCATTTTCACTTACCCCTGTTCTCTGCACATCCATGAAAACCGCTCTCTGGAACGATTTCTCCCATACTGCAAGATCACTCCCTGTCTCTACGCAGAAGTAATGGTTCTCGCCTTGACCTGCCAGGATACTGAAGCCATATGGCCTCTGGTCTTGAAGCTCGCAGTCCTGATGAAGACCTAAATATAAGTTTGCTTGCAGCCAGCATTCATCAGCAAGCCAGAGCTGTAAAATATTCTGCAGTGGATTATCTTTGAGCCATTTAATTCTTGCAGGCAGATAAAACTATATCAAGTATTTTAATCAGCCATTGCTGTCAGCCAAGATTAAGAGGAAAGATGTTTAAATAATTATAGCATGAAAATCCATTCAAAAAGTCAGTTATTTCAAGCATATACTGCACATTATCTTTAAAATACAATTGATATGGCTCAACGTCTATTCTGCATATGTAGAGAAGTACTGTTTTAAGAAGGAAGATTAAAGGTATAGTTATGACAGTGTTTTATCCGTCAAGACCAACTTATGTTATTGCTTTATTTTTCAAGTTGAGAATAGATTGATTAGATTCATTATCTCAAGTCGTCTTCACTTCATTAGTATGGAATATTTTTTCACTAATAATGAAAGAAAACATCTGTTGGTCATATTAATCTTACAAAATTCTCCTAAAAGGAAACAAATATCCAAAAGCATTTTGCATGTTATGAATAAATAAAAATAAAAACACTAACAACATTTGGTCCAAAAATTAAAAATTTTAAATGAGACATATAGTATGATTACAGGCCACTTCGCCCTACGAGTCCGTGCTGCCCAATTTACACCCATCAACCCTGGTATGTTTTGAATGGTGGGAGGAAAGCAGAGCACCCGGGGAAAGCCCATGCAGACTCGGGGAGAAAGTACAAACTCTTGCAGACAGAGTGGGATTCAAACCCAAGTCCCGATCGCTGGTGCTGCTACTTGAACTGTGCCATGAGGCAGACACTATTGGAATGTTTAATAATATGTTCACAAGTTACAGGTCCTATGATAATAAGAATGGATTAAATAATACATGATGTAATAGAAAAATACAAATTACAGACTTGCTGGAGCTGAAAAGTATCAATTGACTGGTGATCCCATGTTTCACCAGAGAGCCTCTGCGCAGCTCTTGATTGTAAGGTGGCCAATGCCAGGGAGGAGAAGACGTGGAAACAAAGGATTAGCATGGTCAATATTGGGGGCTCACTTGGCAATGAGCTGATTAGTACCTGTAAGTGTAATAAAACTTCTTTGCCACAATATTTATGTTTGTCAGAGAAGCATTAGAGCAATACTGTTTTCTTGGTATATCCAGGTATGTGACCTCAATATGTATAATAAAGAGACATGTTAAACTATCATTGTCTATTTTCCTTGCCTGAGGCCAATCACAAAAGAACACTTGCAAAATAAAAGAATATTTTCTTGCTGGAATTAACCACCTGAGCTGCATTTGATGAAGTGATGTAAGCTGCCATGTCCTATTGTAACGAAGATACCAGGGACCAGGATTGTAATCCAGTGATGGCGTAGGATTGGCAATACATTTCCAAGTTGGGTTGATCTGTGACTTGCTGGAAACTTATTAAGGTTCCCATGTAACTACGATCTTTTTACCTTTCAGATGGTGGAGATATAGTTGGAAGGGCAGTGATGAAAAATTGACTCCTGAAAAAAGTCTGCATCATATGGGATGCAAGTAGTTCAAATTATCATTCCAAATTCATCACATCTGTTCCTTTAAGGCCACATATTGTTTTAAATATATCAGATGATTCAATATATAGCAATGGCATGTAAATCCAAACCCAATCAGCTGACCAGCATAGCACTGACAATGTGATATGTGAATAGAGAAAATTTATTCAACATTTATACTGAGAAAAATTCTGCATAATATTGAGTTGATTCAGAACAGAACTAGGTTTGTGTGGCATTCATTCCATGTTAGGAAGTAACAAATTTTTTATATCAAATCACAGATAAACTTTTGGTCAGTAGAGACCACTATTGACAGAGCAGCCTGTTATGGGCAGAGGTCTTTCAGAACAAATAAAATGCATTATAGGTCACAATGGTCAACAATTAGAGTCACCAGTCATTAATATTAGTCATAGCAGAGCGACTGGAGTTTCAAAAGGGGATTGACTAAACAAAAATGATAGATCAAATGGAAAGATAACTTTTGCTTGGATGTTAGCTTTGACTTTCCTTATCAGCCACAGTTGTGACATTTTTCCATTTGAACATTTCCTCTTTTTTTGGTCTGCGTCCATCCTGCACCTTCCTCATCACTCGCAGAAACTCCATCCATTGCTGCTCTGCCTTCCTCCCTCCTAGTGCCCCTTTACAATCCACTTTGGGCAGTTCCTTTCCCCTGCCACTGAAATATTGACACATCTGACTTTAGTTTCTCTTTGTTCAATTTCAAATTGAACTCAAATATGGTAGTTTAACAGTGACTACTAATACTATTACTAGGCATTATTCTATTTAGGAGAATCCTAGCGAAGATTAGCTTTTTAAATCAGATCGATTTGATAAAGGGATAAAAAATTAATTTATATGTTCAGATGTCCAGCTTCAGTCTATCCATTAATCACTGGATAACCACTGTGTTTATTACATGGAAACCAAACTACTGATTTAAACAGCAGCTCTGCATGACCGTAACAGTGTGAAATTATGCACCTTTCAAGTTGATTATTATTTTCCTATTATCTTGCCTTTGATGGGTACACCACAAGTTCATCAGTTAAATGGTTTTTTTAAATGATGTTTATTGCTCTGTACTTCATATTGCTAACTTCATTTCACTGTCACACAGCGATAATTACCTTATGAACTTTACAAAGAATCTCGCAGATGTTGTAGATCTTTTCAGCCCATAACCAGTCACGAATGCTGACCTAGAAAAGTTAAACACAAATTGTTGAGAATGGAATTATTACTTATTTGAAAATAATGAATTAACATTATGCCATTAAATGGCATAATTCACCTACTTTGATGCAATGGTTCTCTCAAGTTAAGTCATGTTTAAATTTAGAAAATAAAAAGAAGTTGTACCTTTGGTACATCTGTTAAGTTTGAAGAAATTTTGAAGTGTCCCTTTATAAACCATTTTCATATGAGTTAATTTGCATTTTGACTTTACCTTCCAGACTGTTTTGGATTTCTGTTGATTTTTTTTATTGCCAAAGACAAGATAAATAATTTGTATTGATCTGTTGTAGTGAGCTTGTACCACAGGCTCTCAGTTTAGGCTGCCCAGCCTTATTTTGCTGTTTTTGCTGTTTTTTTGTTAGATGGGGTTTTAGCAACATTTTTTCCCTCTTTTGAAATTGAGGAGAAAGGGATAATATTGTTCAATATATTATAATGTTATATGTTGTATTGTGTATTGAAATATATTGATGTTTCTGTTTTTACTATTCAATTCTGTATTCTACTCTCCTCATGTATTGTTTGTTATATTACGTTTAATAAGATTGAAAAAGAAAGAAAATTATGACTTCTTTGCACAATCAATACAAATAATTTGGGATATGTGATTCAAGAACAGTTTCATTCCTGCCATTATTAGACTCATGAATGAACCCCAAAACAGTAAAATTATGCTGCCTTTGCTACATAATAGCTGATCCCTCTCTCTCCATAACACTACATTTTTGTAATATATCTTAATTGTCGTACTATGCATGAGTTGTCTAACTATCTGCTTGCTAAATAACCTCTTGGTCCATGTGACAAAAACTTCATCTTGTACTTGTCATAATTCTCATTTTGGGCTCCAATTAATGGTTGAAACATTATAGCACATGCCAGCAGGTGACTCTGAGTGCTTCCTTAGTGATGGGAGAAGAAGACAATTGTCAAAAAAAACAGTGAAGAATGGACAAAATGAGCATATACTGAGCAGTGAAACAATCCATATTTCATTTTCATTCATGTTTATTTAGTGAGATATCCATACTGCAAGTGGTCATTTATCCACAACCTTGATATACAGGTGATGTTGAGAGAAGGGTGAGCTCTTGGACATATTCATGCTAAAGAATTTAGTGCTACAAAACTGATTTTATAGTTCATATTAGTTAATTTTGTATCATCCTACCATATAGCACCAAAATAATACCAAGTAAAATGTATTTGGAGTTTCTTTTTGTGTCATAAGAACATTAGAAATAGGAGCTGGGGTCAGCCATCTGGTCTGTTGAACCTGTTCCACCACTCTCTCAGATCTTGGTTGAATTAGCTGTGGATTCAACTCCACCTCCCTGCCTGTTTCCCATAACCTTAGTTTCCCTACTACAATGGAACCCCAATTCAATCCAAATCCAGATATTACATGATTAATCATTGGACTCGTACGTCGGGCTACTGCCAGGAGTGGGGACTTTGGGTTGCCGCGGGGAGCGGGGCAGTCAGTTCATTAAAAAATTACTTTGTACTTTAATTTCATCTGCAACTGCAATGATTTATTGGAATCTCTATTTAGTGCGACCCTGTTTTTTTCACAATGAGATTTTTTTTGGACCTAAACTATCACATTGTAACGGGGTTCCACTGTGTTATGTCTCTGTGTTACTTGGGAGGCTTCTTAAATAAATTAGAGATGCAAGAGACTTTACTTACTGATGCCTTCCACCATGTCAGGAAATTGTTCACTCACACATATACATACGCCCCACAGTGGTGCACTACAGTTAATACGGTAAGAAGGGTGCATTTTTACGCGGTTACAAAATAGCTCACATTATCCTGACTATATAACATCCCTCCTACTCAAAATAAAGAAAAAAATAGTGTTCTTTATCACCTTCTTTTCAGTACAGCTTAAGTAACTGAACTTGTACACTAATTTATTTACACCTATTTTTTAAATAGCTCTTATTGATATCACACTGGTGGCAGTATGTTCCTTTGTCATCTTGTGGATTTGTCTGAGACCGTTGGGCTCTGTGTTGCTGGTACACGTGTAGGAGATGTAGCTTGTTGTGCTTCACCTGACAACGGCAGTGTTGATATTTCTGTATTAGTGGTTGTGGTCTCTTCACTTGATCTTGGTGTTGCACGCTTTGTTGGTATTAAAGGTTTCTGCTTCATCACATCTTGTGTTGGATGGATGTGAATTCTGTTCCTTCTCTGCTGATTTCCAGAGTCTGTCTCGAAAATGTATGATCTTGGTATCTCAGCTTCTCTGATGACCTTTGCTGGGGACTATGTTTTCAACATCAGCTCTTGAATATGCACATACTCCCCTCTGAAGAGTTCTGGAAATGTTTGTGTATGTTTGTTATAATGCCGGTGTCCTTCTTATGTGTCAGCCAGTCATCTTCTGGTTGCCTCCTGGTCTTCTGGAGGGTATATTTTCTTGGCAGAGTTGTTTTATATCTCCTGCCATTTAGAAGGTCTGCCAAAGACTTCACATCAGCCCTTAAAGGTGTTGCTCATAATGATAGAAGAGTTAGGTCTGGGTCTTATTTTGTTTTGTGACACAACTAATATGCATTTCACAGTTTGCACTTGTCTTTCAGTGAACCCATGACCATTGGGGTAGTATGGGGATGATGTAGTGATAACAAACCCATACTCTCCAGCCAGCTTTCTGAATTCTTGTGATGTGAACTGTGTTCCATTGTTGCATATTACTTACTCAGGTATATCATCTTCGCCTGGATCTCATAATTGACAGAAATCAATTGCAACTTCCAGCATCTATCCAGACCTAGAATTTCTAGTCTGCCTGCATCTACTAGGTAGAATGTACAGAGGATTTTTATTCCCTCGTGGCAACCATTGATCTTAGCTCTCCCTAGCTGCTTGATCATAGATCCACCATTGGGCGTTAATGTGACATTTGCTGTTTCCAATGCACCATCTTTGGATACCCTTTTATTAAGTTCTCTGGGAACATCTGGTGGTAGAGTCTGAGTGGAAGTACATTGCTTTGTGATCCAGTATCCAGATTCACCTGTAGGTTAAATATCGTATGCTTGTTCTGGATTGTCCTCTGTATTTGGATCCTTGTGTGAAACTCACTTCCTTCTTTCATCTCACCCAACATCTCGTGAAGGTGTATGGATTCTATGTCTGGTATCTGGGTGTCGGAGTCCTCATCGTTGTTTCTTTTATGTGGTGGATCTTCTCCTTGTCTTTTTTCTTCACTGATATTATTGTTTTCTTCATACCCGATATGCACATCTTTGCCCAGTGGTTTGCTTTACCACAGGCTCTACATTCAGAACCGTATGTGAGGCATTTGTTATGGATATCATAAGGTGCCGTCTGCCACACATCCTGCAGGTCTTGGGGGTTTGAACTTTTCTGATTGTTCTTTATAGCATCAACCCATCCTTCTCTTTGCTGTGGGTGGGTCTGCATAGATAGGGATTTCATTTACATCCTTGTGGCTTTGAAGGCTCTGGCTGCGTCTATAGCTTTGGCCAGCTTCAACCTATCCTTCCCAAAAAGAGACTTTTGTATTTTGGGATGGGCACTCCTCCATATTAGTTGATCAACTAATCTTTCCCCTATATCCTTAAATCTAAATTTTGCAGCAACAACTTTTAGTCTAGTGAGGAAGTTATCAACAGTTTCATCAGTCACTTGCTTAAGCCTTGAAATTTATAGCATTTAATTCTATGATTAGACCCGGGTTCAAGGTGAGAAGCAAACTTTGCAAATATCTGCTCTGGGATCATTTTTCTCCACCTCTGTAAACTCCCAGCTATTAAATAAATCAAAGCCTCATTCCCCTGTCAAGAGAAGTATAAAACTGACCTTTTCCTCTGATGTTGCATTTTTAAAAAAGCTTTTAAATGCTAAATTGCACTTCTGGTGAAACTTTTTAAACTATTCAACAATATCTTCAGCCTCCCTGTCCATCACTGGGTGAGCTGCTATTGCTCCAGCCATTTTTTTTTCGGTAATGTTTTTTCTCTTCCTCCCCTTTGTATTTCAGTGACTTACAATCAATTGTCTGGGTTTATTCATGTTCTCTTATCCCTCTGCCACCATGTTATGTCTCTGCATTACTTTGGAGGCTTCTTTAATAACTCATAGAAGCAAGATTCAAATAACAAAAGAGACCTTACTTACTGATGCCTTCCACCATGTCAGGAAACTGTTCACTCACACATATACACCCTACAGTGGTGCACTACAGTGGGAAGGGTGTATTCTTACATGATACAAAATTGTTCACATTATCCTGACTATATAACACAGTATTTATTTGACTCGCTGTAATATCCTGTGTCTATTTTCCTCCACAGTTGCTTCCAACTTACTGAATATTTCAAGAATTTTATATAGACTTTAACCAGTTCAAAAAGCCCAGAGATACACATTACTAAAGAAAGGAATGTGAAAGGAAAATCAGTAAAATTAGGAAATGGTAACAACCAATTTGTTTAAGTCTGGTTGTGTCCTTCAGGAACAATTAACAAATCATTCAGCAGGAGCAATTGTATTCTTGCAGTTAAAATTATCAGCAAAAGCGGACTTTGCTAGGGTTTGATGACGATTCCAATATAACTGATTTGGGGCCACTGCAATTTCCTGGCCTCATTCCAGGATGGAATTCCTAGGGATTATCTTCGGAAAGCTGCTCTGACACCCTGCAGCAGGTTTTACCTGGTGCAGAATCTGAGGGCAATCACTCTGCAAGAAAGATAAGTTGTCTTCTTAATCATATTTGAGCTTGTTTTAATGCATTTAAATTTGTTTAAATGTGATAGCTAAATGAAGTACGAAAATGAGCAGCATGGCTTCACTGAGTATGCAGGGAATTTTAGAAATTTACCTGTTCAAGTTTATTTGTCATCCGATTGTATCATTACAAACCGACGAAACAGTGTTCTCCAGTCCATGGTGCAGAACAGTGCAAAACAAGTATACATACAGCTTATGACACACATACAAACAATGCATATACGTAGTATATGTGTATATACCTTAAAATAAATATTATTAATAAATAACAATTACAGAAAGTTGCTTTCATAGTCATTCATTCATTTCACTGTCTGTGGGCATAAGTTGTTCCTCAGCTTGATGGTTCTGGCTCTGATTCTTCTGTATCTTTGATCTGATAGGCATCGTGGGAAGATGCTATATGCATGATGGTAGGGGTCCTCCTGATTTTGTGAGCCCTTTTTAAACAACCATCCTGGTAAATCATATTTAATGGGGGTGGAGGTGGTGAGAGGGAGACATGAGCTTTTATGGTCCTGCAGATTGACCTCTGATTCAATGCTCTAGAGCAACCTTTCCACGCTGTGATGCATCTGGCCAGGCCATCCTTGATAGAGCTCCTGTAGAAAGTTGACAGAATGGTTGCCATTGGTCTTGCCCTCCTCAGCCTTCTACGGAAGTGCACTCTCTGTTGCATATTCCTGAAAAGTGAGGAAATGTGAGTCCAGGATAGATCATTTCTCAAATAGATTCTGAGGAACTTGATGCTCTGAACTCTCTCTACTACTGAGTTATTAATGTGTAGTGGAAGGTGGTCATCACTGGTCCTCCTGATACACAGTCATCGCCATTGTCTTGTTCACGTTGAGACTCGGGTTGCTACTCTCACAATATATCACGAGATTTCCCACCTCTTCTCTATAGTGCGACACATTGTTGTTGCTGATGAGGCCAACTCCTGTTGTGTCATCTGCAAACCTGATGCCTCTGTTAAAGATGGATCTGGTGTTTTGATCATGGGTCAGTAACATGAACAGGAATGGACAGAGCCCACAACCCTGAGGTGTGCCAATTCTCAGTGTGATTCTCCTGTCAACCTGGACAGACTGTGGTCTGTGTTATAAAACCTAGAATCCAGTTACAGAGACAGGTTTTGATTCCCAGTGAGGACAGCTTCTCCATCAGCCTCTGATGGAGAATTATATTAAATGCCGATTTGCAATTAATGAACAGCAGCCTGGCCTATGAGGTGTCATTCTCCAGTTGTGTCAGGACGTAGTGGAAGGAAAAGGCTATAGTATCATTGGTGGAATGGTTCCATCCGTAGGCAAATTGAAATGGGTCTACTTTCTCTAGGAGGTGCTTTTTTATATGTTCCATCACCAGATGCTCGAGTATTTCATAATGGCAGAGATCAGTGCCACTGGCTGGTAGTTGTTGAAGCCTGTTTTTAGATGATGGTGGCTGTCTTGAAACCCATAAGGATGATGTACTGTTGCACTGATGTGTTGCAGACGTCTATAAGCATCTATGTCAGTTGGTCTGTTCAGTCCTTCAGAGGGTTGGCGTCAGCGCTTCTGCTGCATTCAGGTGAGTATATTTTGGTTGGAAGGGAGGAGATTATGCAGCTTTACACTGGGCTGTTCAGGCCACCTGAAGGGCCTAAATTCTTCCTTTGGCTCATGTACTAGGGGCAATTTACAGTTTTGAAACAAGTCAGCAACTTGTATGTGAGGAAACATCTTTAGTAGTTGTGCCACTCTTCTGTCTTGTTCTGTCTTTATTAGAAATACATTTATTGGAAGTCTCCAAGATTCTGAGACGTACAGATAAGGTAGAGAAGCCAGCATCTTTAGCCCAGGGTGGGAATAGCAAACACTAGAGGACATCTATACAAAGTGAAAGGAAAGTTTAAGGGAGATATCAGGGGTGTTTTTTCTTCCCCAGAGTTGTAGGTGCTTAGAATGCTTTGCCAGACGTGGTGGTGGAGGCTGAAACATTGGGGGCATTTAAGAGACTCTTAGTCAGGCATGTGGATGAAAGAAAGATAGATAGAGGGTTAGGAGGTAGGGAGGGTTTAGGTTTTGTAGGAATATATAGGTCGGCACAACATCAAGGGCCAAAGGGCTTGTACTGTGCTGAGGTGTTCTATGTTCTAACCCAGTTGGGTATTTCGTCTGGACCCACTGTCTTATGTGGGTTCACCCTGCATAGGATTCTCCTTGCCTCAGTTGTATCTATGCAAGGGACCTGTTCTTTAGGGGGATGCAGAGTTGGTTCTCATTGAACTGTGCATAGTGTTAATAGCATTGCCATTGCTCATTGAAAGAGCTTATTGCATGTGGTGTCAACATCATAAGATGACATCATTACAATTCTGACCACAAGACTTATTTACATAATTATACCCAAACATATGACATCATAGATTGGGATGAATTCAGAATGGAGCAAAAGAGAACCAAAAAATATCAACAAGGAGAAAATAAACACTGAAAGCTAATTAGCAAGAACTATAAAAAATGATGAGATGCTTCAGTAACAAAAAAAAAGGAAGAGAGAGTTTAAAGTGAATACAGGCCTCTTCGAAAGTGAAGCTGAAGGAATAAATGTGGAGAATAAAAAGTACAGAGTAAGTTCAAGGGTCTGAATGGTCTAATCTTAGAAACAAACTGCCTGCCCTTATGGATGAAAATATGCATTAATATGGGCAGCACGGTTGGTGTAGAGCTAAGCGCAACGCCTTTACAACACCCGCAAAGCGCAACGCCTTTACAACACCCGCAAAGCGCAACGCCTTTACAACACCCGCAAAGCGCAACGCCTTTACAACACCCGCAAAGCGCAACGCCTTTACAGCCGCCAATGATTGGGATCAGACTGGGGCTCAAATCCCGAGCTGTCTTTGGGGAGTTTGTACCTTCTCTCCGTGTCTGCATGCGTTTTCTCCAACAACTCCGGTTTTGTCCCACCATTCAAGACGTTCGGGGGGAGCAGGTTAATAGGGTATAAATTGGGTGGCACGGACTCGTGAGCCAAAATGGTCTGTTATCATGCTGATTGTCTAAATTTAAAATATAAATTTTTCACAGTTACATGGACTCATTACAATGCAGTCTGTTGAGTGGCTTCCTGGGTTAATTTGATCTCAGTTGTATAGGTGTTTCTGGCATTTTACTTGTTCCTGGTACTGAGAAACTCACATCTTCATGCTTCTTGACTATTCTATGATTGTTGGTATTGAACGTAGTATTTGATTCATTGGCCCACATTACTTCAGCTCCTTGGATATGTCTGTCACTGTGATCATTTGATCTTCTTGGATATTTTGTGATCTCCAATCTGAATTGAATTCCTTTCGCAATGACAGACTTGGGACTGGTTCAATGAAGTGCCAATACAAACTAGTTTGGTAACACCAGTGGCTTTGTTTTATTGCCCTTTGCTTTAACTGCTGTCTCTTTACCTTCCAAGGCAAGCTACATCAAGCTCAATCATGTGCAAAGATGACAATGTAGCTCCAGATAAGCGAGTGTAGAACCAGTAATGGAGTTGGAAGGTACCTGAACATGATACTTCACAATCAACAACAACCAGGAGTGACTGCTACTTTAACAGTACTTTCAACACATGCACAGATCTCTCCACTCACCTACTGGAAGAAGGATAGGGTGAGAAGGAAGAATCAATGATTATTTGAAGGCATTAAGCAGCATAAATCTCTCAAATAAATGCACAGTGAAGTGTGGCCCAATGTTTGATGTTAAATCTGCGGGAGCTCAGCCCTTCAGTTGACTCTTGTAAGAGCACTCACACACCTGATTTCATCCATACTTCATGTGTGTTGATGAGCACAAGGGACTGCCCATTCATCATTTGGCAAAAGTCAACATGTATTAGATGTGAATGTCAAGTCCAACATTTTCCTTGATCTGAATGAAGAATGAGGTGGAATTGCTCTGCACCTTGATTTATGGACCAAGTAGTTGGAAGTAGTTCTTTGAACATAAAATATTATTATATCTGTGGCTGGTACAGCACAGAATTCCAAGGCATTCTTTGCTGTCAGTTGTTGTAATCTTATATGCCAAGTCAAACAGATGGCTTTTTGGGCCTAGCAACTTCCACTGGAGTTCTTCATTTCTGAGGATGTACAGAGCCTGCCTTGGAATGCACCAAGTTAACAACTCTCCAGAGTTACATTATCTTCTCTTTGTTTGAGCATGGAAATTTTTGCACTCACAGTTTCTTTTGATGGTTTTGTGCCTTGTTTGTCCATTTTATCAGACATGTAAGTGAAATATTCTTCTAGCCTCTGTGGTAAGCCACTGTTTGTATATATTTATCAGTTTGGGCACACCCATTGCCCAACTGTACCTGTGGCCCCTCCCACAGGCTCCTATATAAAGATGACTGTTCCACAGCCCCCCTCCTCAGTGCAGGGCAGTCGAGCAGGACGGATAAAAGCCTGTCAATTTACTCAGCTTGAATCACTGATGGTACATCAGCCTCCATGCTACCTCTGTGAATAAAATACCTGTGGCTTTCTGTAGAGCTAATAAGCTAGTCAGTGTACAATAAACCTTGAAGTTGATGTTCATTTGTAAATTGTTTTCTTCTCACTCCTTACTGCAGTGTTCAATGCCAGTATGTTTTAGCAGTGTCTTAAATTAAAATTTAAAAATTTAGACATACAGCACGGTAACAGGCCATTTCGGCCCACAAGACTGTGCCGCCCAGTTACGCTCAATAAACCTACATCTCTGGCACGTTTTGGAGGGTGGCAGGAAACCAGAGCTTCTGGGAAAAACCCACGCAAGCACAAGGTGAACGTCCTTACAGACAGAGTGGGATTCGAACCACAGTCCCAATCGCAAGCGCTGTAATAGAGTTGTGCTAACTGCTACACCAACTGCGTTACCTGCTTCTGCCTCAAAAATATTATGGAGTGAAACCCAAAAGTCTGCAGATGCTATGATTGTAGTAAAAACACAGGAAAGCTGGTCTCACGGGATCTATAGGAGGTAAAGATATATATCCAATTTTCTGGAAAAATGGCACCAGGTAACACTAATGGTGAGTTTTTGTCTGTCTTACAGCAGGCAGAAGCCCATTTTGTGTAGTATTACATGCTCTGCACTATTACATGACAATAAAGGGATCTTGAATCTTACTCTTGTTTCCTGTTTGTTTCCATTTGTACTCTCACCATCTTCCACTGTTCACCGGATGTAATGGTCTACTTTTGTTATACTTAAAAAATCATTTCATGTTCTTTGAACAAATGCTATAGTTGCACAGTCAGGAACAGCTGCCTGGGTCTCTCCAAGATTCTTTCAATCTAAGCTAAGGGTCCATACGAAATGGGCTTACAGGTAGTTGAGAGATTAAACCTTCACGGCTCATTTCCTGACTTAATTTGCCATTTATCCTTGTAGCCACAGAGTTTCTTCGGACATGCAATACTGTTACTTTCAAAGTCAAGGTCGCATCCTGTTCTTTCAATTTCTTTTCTTACTTTTCCATCATTGTTGCCAATTTAAATGTTTCTAAGAAGCTTGGATACAGCTGGAATGCTGGTAAATTTGACACGGTAACAGTTAACTCAAGTAGCATGTAATGTTTATGACTTCTGCACATATCTATAATACCAGGGGGAATCAATCACTTTTTTGCTTCCATTGTTTATTCATGTCACGTTCTATGTCTGTTTTATCATTCGTAGAATACTCAAAGGCATAAAATAAAAGAGAGCTTGCGTTAATGTAGTAGCTTCATGAGGTCAGAGCAGTGTTTTAGCCACAGTTGTTATGTGACAAAAGAGTAAGCTTCTACAAAAATCACAGTGACACAGTTAGTCAAGCCAATGCCTCGTAACGCCAGCAACTTGAATGAACAAATGAAGGGTTTCTTATCATTTACATAACCATAGTTAGGACACAGATGGAGGACTGCGATTCTAGTCACCTCATTACAGGAAGGATGTGGAGACTTTGGAAAGTGCATGGCAGAGATTAACCAGGACGCTGCTCAGAATAGAGCTATGAGAAGGTTGGTCAAACATGGGTTCTTTTCTTTGAAATAGAGGGGAGGCATAAAGGATAAATATGAGAGATAATTATAGGATAAACAGGCAGAAGCTTTCTCCCAGGATAAAAATTTCAAATAGGAAAGGACATGCATTTAAGATGAAGGGGCATAAGATTGCAAGAGATGTGTGCGGAAGATTTTTACACAGAGTGCTTGGGCAGGCTGGTGAAAGCAGATACAATTGTAGTATTTAATAGGTTTGCACCCAGATTCATGAAAATCTAAGAAATGTGTGTGGGAGGGGAGGAATGTATCATGTACAAGAATCAGAGATTTTAAAAAAATTTGGCATCACGGACATCATGGGTTGAAGGGCCTGTGCTGTACTGTTCGATATAAAATGTATAGATGCAATGAAAGTTTTAATTGGTACTGCTTTGCAGGTACATCAAATACTCCACCAACAATTTAAATATAATTAAAGTGAAGTAATAAGTTAAGGTTTAATTCTGTTTTCTTTTTCAAATATAATTAAAGACCTCTTTTGTTTTTAAGTTACCCTATGTTGCAGTGCACATCTATTGCTGCTGGGTTTTGGGGTCCTCTGGACTCCATAACTAGACTAACTGACTGACAGACAGACAGATAGATAGACAGATAGGTAGTCATTCATGAGTTGGTCACTCGTCTAAAGATGCACTGTGTCAGTTGTGCAGACAGATCTTTGATGGTGTTGGATTAGTGTGATGGTGAGGGTAGCATTGGGGTGTTTATGAGCTTGATTGCTGTTGGAAAAACAGCAAGCCCTTTGGCCCTCGATGTTGTGCTGATATCCCTAATGCTAAACTCTTCTTACCTCGTAAACCTCTATTTTTCTTTTGTCCATGTGCCTAAGAATCTGTAAATTCCCCCTAATGTATCAGCCTCCCTCACTATCCCTGGCAAGGCATTCCAGGCACACTCTTAATCCCGATGTCTCCCCTAAACTTTCCTCCTTTCACTCTGTACAGATGTCCTCTGGTGTTTGTTGTCCAGCCCTTGGAAAAAGGTTTAGGGTTGGTGTTACACCCTCCCCCTCATGGACTGAGTGTACAAGTGTACCAACCGTAGAAGAAATAGGTGTGTGTTCCTTGCACGTCCGGGATAGTGGTGGCACTGAGCAGGTGGGAGGGGGGTGTGGGTGGGTGGCTCTGACCAGAGCGCATTAGAAGGTTCAAAAAGTAAATTAGCATAGAGCTTCAGCCTTGTTGGTATATTGATACATGTAGGATGGGTTTATGAAAAATGTTTTCATTGTTATAGCTAACTACAGGGATATTTTTATAAAAAAATAATACATTTCTGCTGAAACACACAAAAGTGTTATAGACAGCCATTTTGATCTCACCCCCTCTGATGGTGTCACCTGGTGAAGTCGACACCCCCTCCCCCCACATCCTCCTAGTGACACCAGTGCATGACTTCACATTTATCCAGATTGAACTTCATCTGCCATTTTTCCGCCCAACTCTGCATCCTTTTGTATCCTACGGCAACCTTCAACACTATCCACAACAACTCCAACATTCATATAATCTGCTAACTTACTGATCCATCCCCCACTTCTCCATTTAGTTATTTATAAAACTCACATAAAGCAGGGGTACCTGAACAGATCCCCATGGAACTCTACTAGTCATTGACCTCCATGCCGAACACTTTTCATCCACTACTATACTCTGCTTTTTAATCCACATAGTTAATGTTCCATGGATCCCATGACTTTCTGAACAAGTCTCTCATGGGGGTTCTTGTCAAATGCCTGACTAAAATTTGTATACATCACATCTTCCACCCTCCCTTCATCTTTTTTTTTTATACCTCCCCAAAATCTCAATTAGGCTAGTGAGGCATGACCACCCCTCACAAAGCCATGCAGACTATCCCTGAGTAGACTGTACTTCTCCAAATGCTCATAATTCCTGTTGTTAGGAATCCTCTCTAATAGTTTGCACTCCACTGATGCAAGATTCACCAGTCTATAATTCCCAGAATTCTTATCTATTACCTTTTTTAAACAAGGGATCCACATTTGCCATTATCTAATCTTCTGGCACATCCATTATGGCCAAGGAGGACATAAAGATCATAGATAGTCAATGTCCCATCTATCTCTTCCCATAGCAACCTGGGGTAGGTCATGTCTGGTCCGGAGGTCTTATCAATCTTAATATTTTTAAGATTATCCAACACTTCCTCTTTCCTAATCTCAACATGATCCAGTACCTAAGCCTGTTCTATTCCAGCTTCACCATGATCAAGCTCCTTTTCTCTGGGGAATACTGAAGCAAAGCACTGTATTCACTGAGGACCTCCCCACCCTCCTCCACCTCCAGCCGCACGTTGCCACCTTTATTCTTTAGCAGCCCTACCTTCATTCTCATCATCCCTCTGTTCTTCATGTACACACAGAATGTCTTGGGGTTCTCCTCAAGTCTTTTTGGCAAGGCCTTCTCATTTCCCCTTCTACCTTTCCTAAGATCCTTCTTGCCTACTAAATACTTCTTATGAGCCCTTCCTGCTTCCTAAATCTAATATATGGTTCCTTCTTCAGCTTGACCAGCTGACTCCTCTGTTTTGTCAACCACGGTTCCCTTTTCCACCATCTGTTCCTTGTTTCAGAGGGACCACCCATCCTGAATCAGGTGCAAGTGTTCCCTAAACATCCTGCACATTACTTCTGTGCTTTCTCCTGTGAACATTGGTTCCCAATTTCCTCTCCTTAGTTCCTGCCTCATCTCATTGTTCTTATCCCTTTCCCAATTAAACACTTTCCCATTTTGTCTTCTTTTATCCTTGTCCATTGCTATGTTAAAGCTCAGGGTACTGTGCTCACTATCACTCAAATGAGAGGGCTGCCACCTGACTAGGTTCATTACCATATAACCATATAACCATATACAGCACAGAACAGGCCAGTTTGGCCCTACTAGTCCATGCCAGAACAAATCCCCACCCGCCTAGTCCCCTTGACCAGCACCTGGTCCATACCCCCACAATCCTCTCCCCTCCATGTAATTATCCAGTCTTTCTTTAAATGTAAATAACGTCCTTGCTTCAACCACCTCTGTTGGAAGCTTATTCCACATTCCAACCACCACTTGCGTGAAGAAATTTCCTCTCATGTTCCCCTTATAATTTTCCCCCTCCAATCCCAAATCATGACCTCTGGTTTGAATATCGCCCATTCTTAATTGAAAAAGCCTATCCACATTGTCTCTCTCTGTCCCTTTTAAAATCTTGAACACCTCCATCAAATCCCCTCTCAATCTTCTACGGTCCAGAGAAAAAAGCCCCAGGCTGCTCAACCTTCCTCTGTAACTCAAACCCTGACATCCTGTCAACATTCTCGTGAACCTTCTCTGCACTCTCTCTATTTTGTTTATATCCTTCCGATAATTTGGTGACCAAAACTGCACACAGTATTCCAAACTTGACCTCACCAATGCTTTGTACAATTTCATCATAACATCCCAACTCTTGAATTCAATACTCCGATTTATGAAGGCCAACATTCCAAATGCTTTCTTCACCACTCTATCTACCTGAGTATCAACTTGGAGGGTACTATTTACCATAACTCCTAAATCCCTTTGTTGCTCTGCACTCCTCAATTGTCTACCATTCAAAGTATATTACCTAATTAGATTTGCCTTTCCAAAATGCAACACTTCACACTTATCTGTATTAAATTCCATCAGCCATTTCTCAGCCCACTCCTCTAGCTTTCCTATATCTTTTTTTAAGCTACGGTAATCTTCCTCACTGTCCACAATACCACCAATCTTTGTATCATCTGCAAACTTACTTATCCAATTTACCACTCCTTCTTCCAGATCATTAATTTATATAACAAACAATAGTGGACCCAGGACCGATCCCTGAGGAACTCCACTAGTCACCGGCCTCCAAATGGACAAACAATTTTCTACCAGTACTCTTTGACACCTCCCATCCAACCATTGCTGAATCTATTTCACTACCTCCTTATTTATACCTAATGCCTCCACCTTTTTTCCTAACCTCCTGTGGGGAACTTTGTCAAAAGCTTTACTAAAGTCTAAATAGACAACATCCACAGCCTTCCCTTCATCAATCTTTTTTGTAACCACCTCAAAAAACTCTATAAAGTTTGTTAAGCATGATCTACCCCTGGCAAAACCATGCTGACTACTACCTATCAATCCCTGTTCTTCCAAATATTTGTAAATGTCATCCCTCAGAACAGTTTCCATCAACTTACCCACCACAGACGTCAGACTCACAGGTCTATAATTTCTAGGCTTATATTTGGACTCTTTCTGTGCTAATTATAGATGCAGTATGGCCTTTTCTGTAGTTGGTTGGTTCATATACTGTGTCAGGAATCCTTCTTGAACACACCTGACAAATTCTGCCCCAACTATCGCTCTTGCAGTGACAAGATGTCATTCAAAATGAGGGATGTTAAGTCTCCCATAACAACAACCCTGTAATTTCTACACCATTCCAAAATCTGCCTACTTATCTGAAAATTTGCAAGAAGGAGGCAGAGATCAAAGCCAAGACAAATGTATTTTATGGTGTTGGCTGCCTTCTTGAGGTTGTGTATCATGTAGATGTCTTCAATAGACTGGAGGTTTGTGATTGTGATGGACCTGACCATAATTTTCACTTTCTGCCGGCTTCTGCATTCCTGGAACCCTATGCAGTCACAGAGAGAACATGCGCTGACCTTACAGACAGCGTCAAATTAAATTTAGGTCTCTGGCACTGTAATAGCTTAACACTAATAGTGCCACCTTGATTTACTGTAATCTAATTTTTGCTTGATGCATAAATATGGTCCTGGGCACTGGAAGCACCATATCTCACCTTTGAGGAACCTCAGTGCCATATTTTGTGCCTGTGAGCAAGTGTACACAGCATGGATGTGAAGTATTATTACAAAGATTGGCACTGCAGGTAGTGCAGCTGTCTCACGTCCTCGGATCAATTCTTATCTCAGGTGCAGTCTGTGTGGAGTTTGCAAGTTCTCCCTATGACCATGTGGGTTTCCCCCAGTGTTCCAGTTTTTTCCCATACCCCACATGTTTACTGCATCTTAGGTAATTGGATACTACAAATTACTTCAAGGATATTGGTAGATAAGAGAATTGTAGTTAGGCATTGTAAATTATCCATTGTGCATCAAGTGGGAGAATGAGATTGCTCTTTGAGCTGGCATAGAATCGATGGACCTAATGGCTTCTTCAATGCCACAAAGAATAAAAAATGGAAGTATATAGAAACCTGAAAGACCATGTCTGGTAATGCAACACTCAATCAGTATTGCACAAGTTTATCAGTCACATTTTGATGCTACCATCTACAGAACGAGCCCACAGCTTTCAACCTCAGGTATTTGGGTGTTTAATTTTCTAATATCTAAAATCCCAGGTAAGTTCAAAATGCTTGGAGTCCTCAGGCCATCTGTGGGCAACAATGAAAATTGATTCCCTTTTATCCTTGCGAAAGGTTACATTAGCCCATTAGATCAGGACTTGGCTTGGAGAGTGAGATGTACATATTGGATTGATCGTTGATGGTAAGAAGAAAAGAAACCCTGAAAACGACCTTAAAATATAATGGCAAAACAATGCATAAATACAAATGATATGTTTTGCTGTTATTAAGGTGGCTGCTGTACATTATCTTCAAATATTACTAAAATAAATAACCATAGGAACAAAAATGTAAGAAAGAAATATTAGAAATGAAATGTTACTCCACCACATCAGACCTTATTCAACACCTGATATTATGTTTCAAATTTCAGCACTTTATGGAGTTGAAGGATCCCTTCCCCTGCTGTCATCCTCCTTGATCCCATTGCATGAAGAGATAAACGGTTACAATCAATATTTCTTTACAGCACGGACTTAGATTTTGACTTCATTAATTGAAGGTCATCAATGAACCAGGATGGTGTGTCCTCTAATTCCATGAGTTTTCTTAATGAAGAAAACAATTTTCCAGTGCTGCTCCATTTCTTTCAGAATTGCAAGTTTACCAGCTGTGTTATTAAGGACAGTGATTCCACAGAAAGCAGCTTGATCAATGCTTTTTCCCTAAAGGCACTGCAGACAACTAGATTCATTTCCTACTAAAATGCAGCAGGCATTACCTTCACAGCTGATATAGGGTGTTTGGTCTTAATTTATGCAGTTCTAGAGTTGGGGAAAATTATTTTCCATGATCTTAGTTAAATATTTTAGAGGCAGTAACTTCCATAATATTTTCAACATTCTCAAAAAACTTTTTGACCTGATGGAGAAATAAGCTTAAAACTTTGGATAAAGGGGAAGGGACAGAGGAGGTACAGACATCCTGTTATTGAGATGCAAAGGTTGCTTAGCTGGGCTGTTCTGTCACTTCAGTAATTTTCCTGAAAATGCTGAGATGGTCTATGAAGATGCACAGGAGAAAACCATAACCCTTCCTTTGATGAGAGACATAAAGTACAGCTCACACCACAATACCTTATTATTAATCATTACTGTCTTCATCAAAGGTAACATTGCTAGAATGTTGGTGGCTTTTGGCTCAGGCTGAAATGTAGCTTCGATAAGAATAAACTATAACTTGCCTTTTTGGTTTGGATTCTCTTTCATAGTCCGAATATTTTAGGAATTTGTTCCCTCAAGCCCCACGTCCAAAAACAATGTAACTTTGTTGAATGCAGAATGTGTTCAACAATTACAATAGACTTTAAATTAATTCAAGTCTGAACTAAACAAAAGAAAATGTAAGCAATTATTTCAAAATAATGTCATTAGAAAGAGAAATGAACATCCCATTATCCTTTAAGTGTTACTTTGGAGTTGCTTGGCTGATTTGCAACTTTAGGCCCAAGACTGACCTACACACTACATTTATTGATCTGGTAAGCAATTAGATTTAATTTTCTCAATATTGTCAAGCTATTCTACTGTCAGTTTGTTAGATAATCAGGGTAGTTGCTTTTTTTGAAGTTAAAGCATCACCATCCAAAAAGTAAAAGAAACCCACCTATTTGTAGGATTGCTAATGGTTGCCAAATTCCATAAACTTCCTGACAGTGTCTAAGGAATCAAAAAATTCCCATGTCTGTGAACGAAATAAATTTGGAAAGCTTGAAATCTTCCTCTTTTCCTCAATATCAACAAATGAATTTGAATAGGTATTTACACAATAAAGTAGAACTGAGCACTTTCATGTGGGAGTCATTAAGACAGTCAAATATTGACAAGGAGTTTTAGTTTGAATAGGTTCCTTGGCCACACTCACAGTTCATATTACTCATTATTCCAGACGATGTGACTGCAATCAGTCTGGGCAATCCTATTGGATGTGACCATTCTGGACATGAGATGATCCTCTGTAATGTAGGAGTTTCAATGAATGTAATTGATCAAGGGGGGTGGGTGTCAAAGAAGCCCTACCCACAACATTTCTCTTCAACTTTTTGCCATATGGAAAATCCTCACCACACCTTTGTAGCCTGTCATTTGTTGTCTGTCATTTAAAAAAAAATTCTTATAATAAGACAGCTGTATAAATAATAAAGAATGGAGAATTTTGCATATTATTATGAATTTTGAGGTTTGTTATTATAAAATTAATTAGATTATGAACTCTGTATAATAATAAGTTTAAACATAATAAATTTGCTCTATAATTCTGTTTTAGAAACAATTAGTGCAACTTAATCTAGATTCTACCATAGAAATGTGATAGTACTTTTAATGACAACTTGGTCTGGATATTGTCATCAGCTTTCAAACATAATCTTTAAAGTCAGAAATGGGCTAAAGCTGCCACTTAAATGAGATCAAGTTGGACTAGGGCACAAATATTTTGTTTTTGAAAGTTTTGTTTTTTCTACTATACTGAGGAAATTGTGAATGTGCAGTCCATAGATTTAAATACCCGGAAATGAAGCCCTCATCATATGGAAGTTTGATGGGAAAAGTGATTACCTCAACCATATGGACCAGCCTCAAGTTATAACCACATGTAGAAGTTCAGTTGTTTGATGGGAAGAAAGCTGGGACAAAATGAACAAAAACATCCATTTTATTTTCATAACAACAAATATGTTATTAAAGAGCTAGTGACTCTTACCGGAGGAGAATTGAAAATGTGAAGCGATGAACCCTTCAGTCCCAGAAACTTGTACTTGTAAAGCAGACTGGAATCAGATCCTAGCAGCCTCTCACTCACCCACCCCATGTGAATTATCTGCAGAGGAAAACCTTAGAAAATTGAAGAATCAATCCTCAAAATCAAAACACTGCTGTTTTCATGATTCCTGCACACAAGGCCATTAATTTTATAATGAAACTTCAAGGACTCTGTGCCAAACGCAATAGCTAACTCAACCAGGAACTGCTCGTAGATTTTCATGGTGCCCACTCTAAAAACCGTTCTGGGTGGTATGTGAATTTCATTTCAATTTAAAAAGGCAGCCTCAGTTTTCACAATGAAGCAACCAAGATGGACCAGGCAAATACAAAATATTTATCAATTTAAAACATGGGGGCTTCCTGCCGGTGGGTGCAGGAAGGCAGATCGAATGTCACCTTGTAAACAGTCTGCTTTCTCCTGGCACAGAAATCAACAAAAGCAATTTGAGAATATTGGATAAGTTTAGATTAAAAAAAAACCCAACTACAATAATAATGTATGACCTAAGATTAAATTTTCATCTCTCTTTAACGTATGAATGCAGAAATTGAAATTGATTATTGCCTTATTAGTCAACATCTATCCCTATTCAACACTGTAGGCAGACATTTAGTTGAAAAAAGCATGCAGTATTTCTTTGCTTTTCAAAAAGACTGCAAGGTTATAATGTCACATACAATGGGACATGTACAAAGTGAGAGAAGGGGGAACGTTTAAGGGAGGTGCAGGGTAAATATATATTACACAGAAAATGGGAGCTGCCTGGAATAGGGGTGAAAGTAAATATAATTTTACTGAAAAAAATAGGTTGAGAACCACTGGGGTAGAGAGTCAGAATCTTTCTTCCTCTCAAGGTAAAAATGTCACATGCTAAAGGACATGTGTTTAAGACGTGGTGGGAGGAAAATTTTAAAGGAGATGTTCGGGGCATGTTTTCTTTTACACAGAGAATGGTAGGTACCTTGAATGGGTTGCCATGAGTAGTAGTGGATTATAATCCAATACTTGCATTAAGAAGCTTCTAGATCAGTAGTTCTCAACCTTTTTCTTTCCACTCATATATCACTTTAAGTAATCCCTATGCCATCGGTGCTCTATGATTAGTAAGGGAATGCTTATGGTGGTATGTGAGTTGGGAAGGGAAGTATTTTGCTTGAGAAAAATTGTCACTGGCCCATTTCCTTTGGAGTTATGAAAACATGCACATAATGAGTCAATTAGGTATGATTAAAATAGTAGTTTTCAAATATTTTCTTTTCACTTTAAGCAATCCCTTACTAATTACAGAGCACCTATGGCATAGGGATTACTTAAGTTGGTATGTGAGTGGAAAGCTAAAGGTTGAGAATCTGTTCTCGATAGACACATGAATATGCCAAAATAGTGGGATATCGCTCATGTGCGAAAAGCAGAACCTCAGGTTAATTTGGGCATCATGTTAGGCACAAACATTGTGACCCAGAGGGCCTTTTCCTATGACATTCTATGTACCCAGAAATAGACAACTCTAAACCACCACTTTGAATTAAAGTGCTGATCACAATTTTTAAAAAGAAGTTAGTAATCTTGGAAGATTTTCATCATGTTATAAAAACAAGAGCAATTTGATTTGAATGAAGAGTCTCTAACCGGACAGACTGCTCCTTCCACTATGCTTCTGAAGATAATTGAGCTGTTGAGAGCTGGAAGCCACACTGTGAGCTTTGGTGGAAATTGGTTGGGCCTTAAAATGGATTTCATGGTTTCCTTGGTGTTCAAATAGCTTTAGTGTCCATTCATAATGG
Organism: Narcine bancroftii; assembly: GCF_036971445.1. Lineage (NCBI taxonomy): Eukaryota > Metazoa > Chordata > Chondrichthyes > Torpediniformes > Narcinidae > Narcine > Narcine bancroftii. The sequence goes on along the minus strand of NC_091474.1, from coordinate 139,390,821 downwards.
GGTCACTCACAGATGGTTTTTGTCATTATTATCAGCGGTAAAGGAACTTGACTTCAGTGGAGAAAATGCAAAGGAGAGTCACCAGGATGTTGCCTCCACTGGGGGACTCTAAGCATGGGAAGAGGTTGTAGAGGCTGGCTTGTTTTCCTTGGAGTGAAGAAAAATGGAGGGATGACCAGATAGCTGTATGTAAGATTAAGAGTGGCATAGATATTGTAGATAGACAAAATATTTTTTCAATGGTTTGGGTACCAAAATCCAAAAGGCAAAGTTTTAAGGTGAGAGGTCAGAGGTTTAAAGGAGATTTGTGGGGTAAGAATTTTACACAGAGAGTGGATTAAATTTGGAATACCAGAGGAGGTGGTGGAATCTGATACAATTAAGAGGCATTTAGATGGATACTTAAACTGGCAAAGAAAGGGAGGACATGGTTCTAATGCAGTCATATTAGACCAGCTTAGATGGGCAAAAAGGGTGGGATGGACATGGTGGCTCTCCTCTTCCTCCATCTGTTTCCAGCTGCCTGTCATCCCTTCCTCCATCTTCCCATCTGATTCCACATGTATGTCCCACCCACACTGGCAATCTTTGTTTTTTGTTCTCGGTCCTGATGTAGGGTTTTTATATGAGATGTCAGCTTATACCTTTTGCCTCAAGATGCTGTTTTATCCAGTGAGTTCTTCCAGCATTCCATTTTCATTTGACTTTAATTTTGATAACAGGAATAAAGGATGTACTCGGAAATTAATGTATCAGAAGAAGAGTTTCGATGGGAAAACACTTCCTTTGGTTTCACAAGGGCAGATTCAATACCATGTTGTTTACATATATAAAAAAAGTCTGAATAGTGAGATTGCAAGTGCAGGCAATTAGATAAAACTGGGATGAAGCTGTCAAAACAGAATGAAAAGGAGATCAAACTTATTTAGAGTTTGGAATTTTGTGAGATTTTGAGATTTAAAATGGAAGATCATCCATTTGACAACTAGTCTTGGACAAGGCACTTGTCTATTTTTAAGGAGTAAACAGAAATAATTTACCAACTTTGATTTTTGGACCTCTTGTTTCCACCTACATTATTGATTTGTTCTTTGTTTTATTTTGCAGGAAGAGACCATTTTTATTGGTGTACAATCCTCACACAGAAAGAAATCTTACCTGGTCATTTGGAGAACAGCATTTATTTGCCATTTTCATCTGTAAAATGAAAAAAAAAATGTATGGTTAAAATTAACTGTTTATTCTTTTTATTTTATCAGTGTTCTTAATTCTACTTCCCTAGACTCTATGCCAGTTTCCTGAGTAAATATGGATGCAAAAAAAAAAAAAAAATTATGATCTCCCCCGGCTCCTTTGGCACTAAACATATCTGATCTAAGAGAGGACCAATTTTGTTCATTACTGTCATTTGTTCTTAATATACCTGTAGAATCCCTTAGGATTTTTCTTCACCTTGTCGGCCAAAGCAACCTCATGTCTTCTTTTAGCCCTCCTGATTTCCCTCTTTAGAGATTTCCTGCATTTGTTTACTCCTTCGGTACCTCATTTGCTCCTTGTTGCCATTACCTGCTATACACCTGATCCTCAATATCTCTCAAAAGTCAATGTTCATCTTGTCTGTTAACTTTATCTTTATTCCGCACAGGAACATACAAACACCGTACTCTCAAAATGTCACCTTTGAAGGGCTCCCACTTACTGAGCACATCCTTGCCAGAAAACAACCCAGCCCAATCCATATTTTCTAGAACCTTTTTCACTTCATCAAAATTGTTTTTTCTCAGTTTAGAATCTCAACCTAAGGGGAAAACATATCCTTTTTGATAAACTGATGGCATAAAAATGATCACTGGACCCAAAATCTTCCCCTACACATACTTTTGTCATCTGTCTTGTCTCTTTCCCAAATCCCAAATAGGAAATCCTGTATTGCACTCTCTCTAGTTGGTACCTTGATTATTGATGTACAAAACTTTTCTGAGCATATTTAACGAACTCCAAGCTTTTATTTTACAGTATGAGAGTCCCACTCAATGTGTGGAAAGTTAAAATAACCTACTATTACAACTTTATGTTTCCTACAGCTGTAAGCTATCTCTCTGCAGATTTGCTCAACAATTGTCTCTATTAGGTGCTTTAAAATGCAACCTCATCAATGTGGTCATACCTTTCTTTTTCCTCAGCTCCACCTATATAACCTCAGTAGATGCCTGAGGACAGTTGTGATATTTTCACTGACAGAACCCCGGAATATTGAGCTGTCAGTTCAGCTCCTCCTGTAATCATTTTACTAATGGCCACAATATCATAATGCCACATGCCAATCCATGTTCTAAGCTTGTCTTTCTTTCCCACAATATTCCTTGCATGGAAATGGATGCACCTGAGATGGTAATTTCCACTGCACGAAACCCTTCAATTTCCATCTTTGCCTTTCTCTACTCCGCTATCTGTGATTATACTCTGGTTCCCAACCCCTGCCAATCTAGTTTAAAACCCTTGGAGCAGCACGAGCAAACTTTCCTGCAAGGATATTAGGCCCCCTCCAGTTCAGATTCAAACCTTCCTGCCAGTACAGGTCTCACCTTCCCTGGAAGAGAACCCACTTATATTACATGCTTCCCAATTTCTGAAGGTGGCAGGAGAGGTGGATAAGGGACTTGTCATACTTAGCTTAAATGGAGCACAGGATGAAAGGAGTCATAACAGCACTTTACAAAAGTAACACTGGTAACTGGAGTGTGGTGGTTGGGGAAAGAATCACAGATTTAATATAATTGGTAGAAGAGTTAGAAATGAGTTCTTTCTACAAATGGAAGGAGTTGAAATGTGATGGTGACAACAGAAACTCCCCTAAAATTAGCTTTTTAAGAGCCATAAAATGTATTGCTCAGAAATAACACCTCTCAAAATGCTTTGACTGTAAGTTTAAAACTGGAAAACCTCAAAACTCATTCATTGTGGGCAAAAAAAATCAGAAAATTTTCATATATTCTATACTCTAGGTCACAAATTCACGTTGTTACTTTAACAAGAAAAAATTGCAACCCAAGACCTACATTTTGCAGCATTAAATCATTGATGTTAGTTGATATTGCCCGCAGCCAGTCAGTACTCTCTTGAGCAGTGTAGAACTGGAAGATGCCAGAACTTACTCCATCCAGTGCCACAACCTCAAAAGTGTGAGGCCTATTGAAGGAGGAGAGAAGTATCTTAGGTATTCATCAAAGCAATCTGAAATGTAAGGTAGCACCTCACTAAATTATATGCCCCCTCAGAATCCTCCATATTTAAATATTCAGAACAGAATAACATTTGCAAAAGAGTTAGAAACTAAATCAGAATATCAATATTATTTTTTTGGATCAAATATCGTAGCAAGATAATTCCCAAAATAAGGGCTATAAGATACATATCAGTGCAGGAAACATATTGGTCACAACCACAAGCAATTACCGTTACATAAATGACCAATAACAGTGAAGTCCTGGCTAAGGGATAATTTAACCACCTTCTGGTTTTACCAGATTTTCCAGTGGCATTTTACCCAGGTCTTACCTTGGATGTTGCACCTGCAATTAGGAGAATTAGAGGAAAACCTCGGTTGATTTTTTTTTTGTTCAATGATCCCTCTATCCTATTCATATTTAAGGCCAGTGTAATAAATATAGGAAAAGAATGATCATGGGTGGCACAGTTGGCTTAGCAATGCTATTACAGCACCAGTGACCTGGCTTCGAATCCAGCATTGTCTACAAGAGGTTGGCACGTCCTCCCCTTGTTTGTATGCATTTCTTCCAGGTGCTCCAGTTTCCTCCTATTGTATAAAGATGTACAGGGGTTGGTAGGTTAATTGTCACATGGGTGTCCAGTATTTTGGCACTGAGATTTCTTGGCCCAGAAGGGCCGGCCACTGTGCTGTATGTCAAATTTTATTTAAAAAATGCAACATGCAAAGTTCACCTATCCAATAAGTCATAAAGTGAACTACAATGAAAATAATAAACCCATAACTTCATTATGCACCACGTGCAAATTAATAAACCAAATTTTGAATTGAATAGTTTATTGTCATGTGTACCAACATCCAGTGAAAAATTTTGTAAACAGTGCAGGAATAAATTATGGTGGTAAGGATGAACTCAACCTAATTTGAGACAAAATGTGAAGGAAAACTAACCCTATAGTTGTTTGCAAAATAATGTCCAATAATCTTCCACTTGTAGAGAATGAGTAATTGGGAAGAAATAATTTGCATCTTTACTCTTATAAATACACTTTTCATGTCATCAAGAAATTCTCAAAGATTCTTACTTTTCATCCTTAATTGTTCCTGAACATTGTGGTAACCCAACCCTGAGACTACTGCAGGACATATGTTGAAGATGCTCCTTCAGCATTGTTGGGTGAGAAGTTGAGGAAGCGGACTCTGAACAATGAAGGAATGATTATTTAATTCGAAGATAGTGTAATGGGTAACTTGGAATTTCTGATATTCTTGTGATCTTGATTTTAAGTGATAGAGGTTGTTGGATTACAAACAAAAAGGTACCTTTTATTGGATAAAGCATTTCCCTAACCTTTGGGATTGCTTCTCTGTAATGCTCACTGGATGCACTTCCTTCAGGTCAATGGCTGTGAGAAATGCATGAGAAAAATAGCTCTCTGGGATCTGAGCACCTTACATTCATGAGGTTGAATTTCCTGGCCTCAAGACTAACAAATACAGTATTTTTAGCTTGACGATAGTAACAGAAACAGAGGGAATACCCAAACAATACAGAAAAAAATAAAGAAAATAAGGGCAACCATAGCAGACATAAAGATTAGATTCACAAAAGCAACAAATTTGTTGTAAATTGAAAAGAAAAACATAGATGCTGGAATCTGGAGGAAATAATGAGATGCTGAAGGGACTCTGGGGGCTCAGGAAGCATTTTGAAATAAATGATCCAAAAAAAAATCTTCCCTTGCTTTGATTGAGGGTATAATCTGTCATGATTGGTCAAAGAGGATTTGTCCTACATTTTGCGGACTGGAATATCTGGACCACTTCTACCATGGAGTAACTCCAGCTTCTCAAAATGTGTAAATTAAGTTAGTCATATGGTAATTGGTAAATGTCTGTACAGAAGGGACTACCCTCTGCCCCAATAACCTCAGATTTTTTTCTCTTCTAGCCTTCTACCTATAAACATCTGTTGACCTATATTCCTCGCTCCTGCACATCCTCCATCCTCTCCTCCCCCACCTTTTTATTCAGTGCCTAACTGCTTTTTGAACCTACCTCGACAAAATGTTGGTTACCCTTTACTTCCTATAGGTGCTTCGTGACCTGCTGAGTTTCTCCAGCACAGGCTTGTCCAGCACATGTCCGTATTGCACTACAATTGCAGTGTCTGCAGACTGTTCTGTTTAATGAAATGACTGATATCTGTAAATAAACATTGTCTTCTTGTTGTTCTTTAGAACACTTTCACTTTTGGATTACAACTTGGTTGGCTGGCAGTTTTGTTACATTGCTTTAATATCTCGGTCTGGATTTTATGGCTCCATGACATTATGTAATTATCATTGACCTATGAAACCGGCAACAGCATTGGAATTTCCACACGAGGGAATAATTCAGTCAAGTTGCCCTCTTTGTAGCCTTCTCCCCCACACTCTAGCATAATCACATGAACTCACTTGAATTTAAATATGCACAAGCTGCTCTCTGTAAAATACTCTGGTAAATCCTGTGCTTTGTTTTATAGGTCTGAGTTCATTTTTAGTGTTCTATTTTCATCTTACACGTTCTGGTCCTAGAATGTGGTCTATTTCGGTGACAGTGACCACAACACTCTGAGCCTTAACATAGCTATGGATGAGGATAAAAGCAGACTAAATGGGAATGTGTTTCATTGGGGAAGGGTTAATTATGATGGCATGAGGCAGGAACTAGCGAGAGTATATTGGAAATGAATATTCAAAGAACTAATGTAGAGAAAGTTTAGGGACCACTTGTGCTGGGTTCAGGATAGATTTGTCCCAGTGAGACAGGGAATAGAAGGTAGGAAAAGGCGAGGCAGCTGTTCAAGAGGAAGAAGGAAGCATATATTAGATGTAGGAAATAGAAAAAAGGAAGGGTTTCATGAGAAATACATGTTAGCCAAGAAGGAGCTTAAGAAATAATTTAGGAGAGTCAAACTGGGCATGGGAAGGTCTTGGCATGTAGGATTAAGGATAACCCCAAGGCCTTCTCTGTATATGTGATGAACAGAAAGGTGACTGAAGAGGCTGCTAAAGGATAAAAGAGGCAACATGTGCTTGGAGGCAGATGAGGTTGGGAGGTCCTAAATTAATATTTTGCGTCAGTATTCACAAGAGAAAAGGTTAAACTTTATTCCTTGGAGTGTTGAAGAATGAGGGGAGATTTGATAGAGGTGTTTAAAGTTATGAGGAGGATAGACAGTGTAAATGTAGATAGGCTTTTCCCACTGAGGGTAGGTGAGATACAAACCAGAGGACATGGATTAAGAGAGAAAGGGGAAAGGTTTAGGGGGAACATGAGAGGGAACTTCTTCAAACAGTGTGGTGGGAATGTGGAATGAGCTGCCAGCTGAAGTGGTGAAGGCGAGCTTAATTTGTACATTTTCTTTTCAATATTTTATTAACATTGAAATCTCACATACAAAAATACAAAGTACATATGGATATATGCTAAAATTCAAAAAGATACATTGCACAAATCAAATCATTTCATCAAAGGTGCCCCACATTTTAATCAAACAGACTATATTGTATTGATACTCTATTATTTTATTATATATTAAAAAGAAAAATCTAAACCCACTTCCAAGAAAGAAGTTGTTTGGAAAAAATTAAAGAAAGACAGAATTCTTATCAGAGTGATTAATTACCTCAATAGTCAACACTTCTATCTTCATAACAAATCAAAGATTATAGAAGTAATTCAAAAAGGGATCCCACAGAGTTTGAAAATTTATATTCAAATCAGAAATTGAGCATCTAATCTTCTCCAAGTTTGAACATGATATGACGTCTGATACCATCAATAATTCACAAAAGCCTGAGCAGTGAAACAATCAGGCTTTTAATAGCTAAAGGCTGGATCACTATCAAACAAACATCCACCTCCTTGACTGATCAGAGCAAAAGGAAGGAAACAGCCTGCAAGGGACTATGGGTAGGATCGATCTCAGGAGGCACGTCCAGTCAATAACAGCCAATCGTGGTGTAACTGTGGTTTACCTCGACATCACATAGCCATTGAGCATGATTAGGTGGGGTAACATCCCTCCATCTGAGCAACACCACCCACCTAGCCATAAGAGAAACACAAGCTAATATGTGTAGCTCAAATGTCATTAACGTCATGTCACTCTCTCCAACTATACCAAATAAAGCAGTTAAGGGATTTGGTTTAAAATTACCTTTAAAAAGTACAGAGAAAGTTTGAGATTTTCTCTCTCTGGTCCTATTTTTTATCAATTTATTTAAACCTTCCATAGTTGATGCAAATTTTAAAGAATGGTATCAATTGGGCATTAAATATTTTAAAGATTTATTTGTCGAGGGGAGTCTTACTTCCTTTGAACAACTTTCAGTTAAATACAATTTATCAAATACTCTTTTTTTTTGTTATCCACGGATCAGAGATTTTTTAGAATCTCAATTACATACTTTCCTAATAGGACTGATAATAATTTAATTGATATATTTTTTAATCAACAATCTTTCTATAATGGTTCAATATTTAACATTTATGATATGTTGTTGGGAGTAAGAGAGGCTCCCTCAGATAAAATTTGAAAAGCCTGGGAACAGGCTACACCCTACAGCTTTTAATTCCTGAAGAAACTTGTAATGTTGGTTAATACCTCTTTTTTTTATGTGCCTGCCACTCTCTCCTATAATTTAAAGTAGTCCATAGAGCTCACATGTCCAAAGTCAAACTATCTTGTTTGTACATGGATGTATCTCCTCATTGTGATAAATGCAACAATGGAGATGCTTCATTAATTCGTATGTTCTGGAATGCCAGAGCCTTGAGAAATATTGGATCGAATTTTAACATTTAAGTAGAATTTGGACAGGTACATGAGAGAAATGAATGGCTATGCTCTTAGCATCCTCAGGAAATTTGGCATGTTACCTATTTCTCTTAACAATATGCACCAGTCAATGTATCCAGTCAGAGGGCATCAATGCTTGTACAGAAACTGCTCTACCAATACTATAAGAAACTGCAGAGAGTTGTGAACACAGCTCCAGCCATCACACCAACCTCCCTCCCTGCCATTACTCTATATTTACTTTCAACTGCCTTGGAAAAACAGTCAGCCAACATATTAAAAAAACTCCAACCATCCAAGCCAGATTTTCAAGGGCATTTAATAATGCCCAAGTAAATGTTGCTGCAGCCTACAAAACCCATATCTGTTGAATGAATAATGAAAAAAATATACAATATTTGTCCTCCTCTCATCAGGAAGTGGATTCACGCACCACAAGATTCAAGAAAATTATCAGACTACTGAACGAACCTCATACTTGTAAATTAATATTGTCTTTGTTCTGTTGTAACTAATCACTCTGTAACTTTGCAACTCTGCTCTCTGTAATGTGTTTTTGCTGTTGTTCTGTGCATAGGCAAACAAGCTGAAATGCTCGCAGAATGAACTTTCTTACTACATCTTGGTATAAAACACCATAAACCTAGAACTTGAATTTGATTGGAAGATGGGTACTATCTGTATACGAGTGCCACACTGTATGGAGACTGCCACTACAAGGTTTTGAAGATGAGGTCAGGTAGGTTTATCTTTTTTGTCAGTGATCTGGCCAACTTCCTTTGGCTGGGTCTGGGAAGAAGCTCCTTCAGAACTCAATCATTGCTGATTTTTGGTGAAAAGCAATACAGTCAGCAGCCAACTTTCATTTTGACTCCTACTTAGTCAACGACTTGCTTTAAAATGTTCTTTAATGCACATTTGCTGGATGATTGAGGATGCTATCTGAGGAAAGCAAAGCTAGAGTGGAATTCTCTTTAATGCATACCATTATTGTGCCTGTGTCTGAAAGCAAGCAAGGTGAACACAGAATAATTTTTAAATTTGCTCATTTAAGTAATTTCTGTAACAACTGAGGTCAAAACTATTAACCTGGAGACAGTACAACACATTTTAGATCTTAATTGTCAAACAATGTCTCCAGCTAATTGTGGATGAAGACAATGAATTAAGTTTGGCACTGGCCCTGTCAAGCATCATTAACTCAACATATAAATAAAGCAGATTTGATGCCTGGGGGAAGCACATTAAGCCTTGATCCACATCTTTGAGAAGTGTAAATCAGAAAAAATTAGTCCACGTGAAGAAATATAGAATGAATTAGGATATTCGAGGTTCGGCTATTTAATTATTTTGTATGAAGGGGTTCAGGTAGAATAGAGGGGAGAGAGAAATGGAGGCCAGTGAAAGATAATATTAATATTAAACATCATTTGCTTTGAGAAGGATTGAACTCATTGGCTATGTAGACAAAAGAAGACCAGAGGACTAATGTGACAAGTAATATGAGAGCATTAACAGAAATAGCAGAATATTTTAAAAACGGTTATGACACCAAAGAAATGACTCTACTCTCAAAAGTGAATTTATATTTGAAAATATTTTTATACTTGAAAAGGTTTCAATATTCCATTAAAATCCTCACAGACAGCTCAACTTAAAATATTGAAATATAACCAAAAGTAATATTTTTAACAAAAAGGCATTTAAATGTACTTCGAGGATGGCAGAAATTTCTCATCATATTTTTTGAACTGATATGCATTTCTACACCTCATCGTGAAATGAACCTTCGTTCTGTGACAAGCCTAGGATTCATGTTGGGACAGGCTCCTTGGAAGTGAGGGAAGAGGGACAACATGCAGAGTGGACTTATGATTATGTTTCAAAAATATCCAGTGAGTTTCCAGATCAAAAACTCAAGTGAACATTTCTGGTACTGCTTGTTCCAGGTCTTACATTATCCAAGAGAACTTTCAGTATTACCATGTCTTGCAGGACAATCAGGTCAAGGGATGTGATGTTTTGGTTAAATATGAGCACTGTAATATTACTTGTAAAACTAAATATAGAACTTGGCTAGCCTTTGGCATTGATTGTCACATCTCTACCCCTGCACAGATTGATTGAAGACAAGGATATTTGTAAAGAAGAATGGAACAAATGACACCTTGGGCCAAAGAGATCAAATTGCTCTGTCATATCATGTATAATATATCCTTCTCACCAATTTCAAATTCACTGAAACTCTTCAGGGATATGACTAGATTAAAATAAAAGTTTCCTCTGAATGCTAAAGGGAAAATTTCAAAAATAAACCTTTCATTGTTGGAATAGAGACTGGAGAACTCGAGTTCTTGGATGAGTCAGCTTGATTTATAATACTTTCATTCTCTAGGAATTAAAGCAGACAGATAAGTTCCTTTATGGAGGGCTTTGAGCTGTGTCCTTGCTGGGTGAAATACTGCTTGAAATCTGCTTCCACCAGATTTGTAGCAAATCAAAAACCCACTTACAAAGAACAAGATTATTGTCTGAAGTGCACAAAGGACTAGTCCCATGTGATTTGAGCCTGTGAGGTAAACTAATGTTTCCTGTGACCAGCCACAACCAAGAACCATTCATGATGCACTGATATACTTCAAATTATTATTTGACGATTATGACCATTTTTGCATTGTTGCCATTTTATGATCCCACAAATAGAGCTTCTCTAAATCAATCAATTCTAATTTTCTCACTTTGCTCTTTCTCTCAATGTCTTCTAAATTACGACAGAGTGTGTAATTCTCTAAAGGCATATCCACCTTGTGTTGCTAGCCATTATTGATTGATTCATTCAAACTATCATGTTGCAAGTTCTGCTGACCAGCTCCTCTAATCCCTTCGTTATTGCTCCTCCACTCTGTCAATACCATATCTTATGCACACTGGTCACAAATCACCTCAATACATGAAGGAGATTAAAATAAATCACAGCACATGATTATGATTATGATAGAGGAATGCTATTGAATATTTAGCTATGTCCTATGTGACAATCAGGAAATTGCCTAGCTCTTGCAGAATATCCAAATCAAGAAATAGTCATAGTTTTTGCAGGTAAGTAGTTTTTAATATCTTGCTATTCTATGTACATAACTTGTACAGCCCACTTTTCTGCCCAACCTATCTTGTTCAAACAGCTAATCCTTATCATTCAAAGTCTAACCTTATTCTTAAAAAATAGCAAATTGTTCTCCTCAAGTTGCTTGCAAAATGTCTTGGTTACCATGGTAAGATTTGAAAGCTAATCCCTTGTAAGTTAGCTGACAGTCTTGTGGCCCTTCTCTATAACCTTAGAAAGGCATTTTTCAGACCATTTGTCAACTTTGAAGATTGGACCTGATATTTTAAAGGAATTAGAGGAGTATGTTGTGCATTTTTGTTTGAACAATACAGCAAATTTTTGGCTTTGAAATTAGCCTCATACCACTGTTATAAAATTATTAAATGCAATAAACATCACTCAACCACTTTGAGTATGCAAATCTACAGGGAACTTAAGAACTTGAAGCAGGAAAAAATTGTTCAGCCTCTTGCGTCTGCTCTACCATTCAAAGAAACCACTTTCCAGTATCCATTGATCTCCCTAAAATCTAAAAATACCTCTTGATAATACTTAATGACTGAATCCTCATATCTTTCTTGAATAGAGAATTCTGAAGATTCCCTGCCATCTGGTGTGAAGAAACTTCTTATCATTTCAAGTGTATACTTCAGGTAAGTAATTCCAAATTATACACAATATTCCAGCTGTAATTTCACTGTAAATTTTCAAAATCAATTCTGAGGTTCAAATCTTTTGCAGTAAAGGCTAATATGTCATTTGACAGTCTAAGTCACACATGTCAAACTCAGGCCCGCGGGCCAAATTTGGCCCGTGATATAATTATAGTTGGCCCACAAGATCATATCAAATATGTATTAGAGCTGGCCCGCTGGCTGCCGCGCCAGTATAGCGCATGCACAGCTAATACTACAAATCCCAGAATGCTTTGCAAATGCGTTGGCGCCGGCCCGTCAGCCCACTAATCACCCCCACCTCCTCTCTTTACTTTCATTAGCATCTGCGACCTGTCGCCCAACTCATATGTAATAAACCCCTTACGAAAAATGGCCAAACGAAAGACAGAAAACAGGACCTTTCAAGACAGGTGGGAGGCAGACCATATGTTCATCATTTTAAAAGACAAACCTGTTTGTCATTGAAGCAAGTTGTTATTTTTTTGACTTGTTGGCTTGTGAAAAAAAATACATTTAAAAGGAGCTTAAAGGCGATAGAGAAATATTATTTATTGAATATTTTATTTCTCATTTGTTAATGCTTCTTCTGGAAAGAGTTTAATCAAAACTATTATTAAACATTTATTTTAATAAGAAAAAGTTTAACTTTACATATGTTGAAAGAAGAGAAAACATGCAGATGTTGTTGAAAATTTTCAATAAATATTTAGTTTGGCCCATGACTTAGTCCAAGTTTTTAATTTTGGCCCTCTGTAAATTTGAGTTTGACACCCTTGGTCTAAGTGATCACTGTATCTGTATGTTAATGATCAGAGAACTAATGGTTAGCATTATCCATCTAAGTATGTGACATTGTGTATGCATATTGATAGTAAATAAAGCAATAGTTAGATTCATGATTATTTTTATAACATTCTAAATTTATTTCCTTTGCATTTATGTCTGAGCAGATCTTTGTCGATTTCAGGTCTTTGGCTGAAAAGATGAAGAGCAATTGCCCTGGTGTTTATTCCTTCAGGACCCCACCGAAGAATGAGGCCCATGCAGACTCACAGCCATTAATAACAACCTGTCCAGAAGCTAAAAAGGGTTCTTAATTCATCCCAGAATCTGTCATCTAATCCCACAGGACTTCCTGTAAGGGGCCAGGTTTTAGATTGTGCAAATTGAGCTGAGTGATCATTATTAATAGCACACATGATCATTGCTTTAATTGCAGCTCTTTTGCCTCTAGGATCAGTGTTTTAAACCCCAAATCCAGGTCTCGAGCAGCGTAGTCCTCAGAGACTGCCCATTGCCAGAGCCACTGTTCTACATATACTCTCTAAAATGAAAACCTCATTCTCCCATTTTGGAAGCTAAATATGTAATTGTTATAGAAAAATTAATGCCATGATATCAGGAGTAATAATAGATGGGATTCACAAATAGAAAACAACTTGGACCAAATTACTTTTCCTTATCAACATTCCCCTGTCTCATCCCTGATTTTGAAAGATGTGAACAGTAAGTATACTTCCTTTGGTGTTTTTATCTCCTTTATGATACTTTCTGTGTTCATCAAATTGTCTCTCACAGGAGTCAATGGAATTCAATTTTGTATTAAGCAATGGGACTGAATTGCTGAGGAAGCTATATTTTATCACATATAAAATCCTTGGATTATGTGTATGAATATGAAAGACATTGGGCAGGCAATACTCATGTACACTGCAAGGAAGCTGTCTGCCTCACATGAGAGTAGTCCTAAATAGGCCCACTCATATGAGACTTAAAAGTGAATCACCATTAACCGCATCTTAATGAGGGAGTCCATGACAGAAGGTATTAATGGGATTAGAGCTCCAGGAAAGGACAATATTTCTAATGGAGTTTATTTTAGCTGTGCACACCAATCCCCTTCAGTGGTTCATCTCTAACAGTACTAACTCAAAGCCATTGGTGGAGGACTGAGCACTCTTTTCACTAGGTGAGCAGCAATTCTGGTTGAATGCCACTGCCTTAACATCTACAGCCAAAAAGGTGCACAGAATAAGTTAGTTCATTGTTTGGGTGTAACCGCATCAACATTTTGGGAGTCAACCTGCACAGCTTCATATACGAGCACTAAATGGCTGCTATCATTCACGAAGCTGTTGTACTTCTCAAAGAGTTTGAGAAGATTTGGTGTGTCACCAAGGACTTGTGCAAATTTCTACAGGTGCACTGTGGAGAGCATTCTGACTGGTTGCATCACTGTCTGGTTTGGAGGTGCCAATGCACAGGACAGGAAAAGACTACGGAGAATTGTGAACTCAGCCAGTGCCATCATAGACATCAGTCTTCGTTTCATTGAGGCAATGTCTAAAGGAAGAAGCCTCTATCCTCAAGGACCCTCACCACCCAGGCCATGCCCTCTTCTCAGTGCTACCATCAGGAAAGAGGTACAGGAGCCTGAAGACAAACCCCCAATGGTAGAGAAACCGCTTCTTCCCCTCTGCCATCAGATTTCTGAATGGACAATGAACCACAGTCACTATCTCACTCTCTCTTCTTTTGCATGAATTAATTTACTTTTAAAAATGTGATTTTACAGTTGGCTTAGTGCAATGCCTTTACAGTGCAAGCGATTGGGACCGGGGTTCGAATCCTGCACTGTCTGTAAGGAGTGTGTACTTTCTCCCCGTGTCTGTGTGGGTTTTCTCCGAGGGGCTCTGGATTCCTCCCACCATTGAAAATATACTGAGGGTGTAGGTTAATTTGGTGTAATTGGGCGGCACAGACTCATGGGCTAAAATGGCCTGTAACTGTGCTGCATGTCTAAATTTTAAAATATTTAAATTTAAGTATTAATAGCAACTTTCCACCTGTAATGCTGCCACAAAACAATGAATTTTGTGACATACTCATGACAATAAATTCTGAATCTTATTCTGAAATCTGGCTTGACATGAACACTATTCCCATGTGGTAACGAAAGAAGACTGCTGCTAATCTGCCATGCAGTTGAATGTGTTCAGTCACACATGGACTTATCATCACCTAATGTCAATGCATCACGTGGGTAAACTCTGGTCAGTTTATGTAAAAACAATGCTGGAGAAACTCAGCTGGTCAAACAGTATACTTTCTTGTAGCAAAGATAAAGATACATAACCAACATATCAGGCTTCAGATAGCTTGATCAAGGGCTCAAGCCCGAAATATTGATTATTTATTTTTATCTTTACTACATAAAATATACCATTTAACCAACTGAGTTTCTCCAGCATTGTGTTTTAACTTCAACCATCATGTCCGGATACTTTTGTGTTTTACTTCTGGTTGGGTTAGTTCAGCACAGAATCTGGTCACATACTTCAAGATGAAACTTTGTTATGTTAATTCTGTATATAATTGACTATTAACATTTGGAAGGGGATAGAATAAACTCCAAGCATGTGTTGCGTAGGCTTCTCTCACTGTATCCTAATATTAGTATTGCATTGAACATCAGTGTTCCAGCTTAATGAAAGAATTAAAAAAATACTAGAGTCCCTTTGCTGTCTGTTATTCAGTACCCCTGTTAGAATTGTGGATTACTGTCACTGAAACCTAGTAATATACCAATTTATGGCAACAATAAAATGTCATCAGAGAAGATGGAAATCTACCTTCAATTGTATTGGCACAGAATTCTAAATTTGTTCTAAAGGTTTAAAATAAAGATTTAAACCCATATATTTGGCTCTGACCCATTTTATACAAATCAAACTGTCTTGCTTTATTTAGCTTGGTGAATCTGAAATGGCATTAACTCCTAATTCTATCATTCACAAAGCTGAATGACCTAGAAAGCTACAAGGTCTGGGTTTTCTCATTAATTAGATGATGCAACTGTCATTTCATCTTTGGACCAGATTCATCTTCATCCAGAAAAAGCAAGACTTGTGGACAGCAAGGAGAATTGGGTCATAATTCACAATAAATTAGAGCCAACATCAATTCAACACTTTGATGCTTTACCACTGAATATGGGTGATACCTTTTGATGTACAGCTTTATCCAATGCCTTACTCATTATGAGCCTATTTAGGTTCTACAAAAATAAGAAATACAGCTCATTTTGATTTCCAAAGCTCTTTATTAGAAATAGATTTGAGGGAATAACATACAAAATGCTGGAGGTATTCAGTGGGTCAGGGAGCATCCATAGAAGGCTATAGACAGTTAATGTTAACTAGCTATTGCCTTCCATAGATTCTGCCTAACCTGCTGAGTTTCTCCAGCATTTTGGTACGTTGTTCCAGTTTCCTCTCGTTTATCTCTGACTTGAGACAAGTATGCCCACACCAGCTACCAGAGGGAATCTAACCTTATTGAACTGATGTTAAAGTGAGTGACAAGTAGTTGAGAAAGATGCCTGCACAGTTATAATCCTAAACCTTAAAGATTATGAAATTTTGGGTGTTCCTTCTGCATTCATCAAATTCCAGGAAGAAAAAAAGTTAGAAAAATAATGCTCTCTCATAATCCTGACACATCAATTCATTGTCAAACATTATAAGCAAGCCACTGTTGCTATAGTGTAAAATATGGTACAGAGGACTTTTGTGCGCAGAATAAGTTCAGTAATCTTGTCACTTCAACAGATCGGCCGGATGTCAGCTGTGATACTTCAAAAGCTTTACACCATCCCTTAATCATAAACTTTTCACTTAGCTAGATCCAATTTTTAAAAAAATTATTTTCTTTTTGTAAAATTTAATCCTAAATTTTTTACTTAGCTAGATCCAGTTAAAAAATTGAACTGACCATTGATAAGAAAGGACACTGATGAACTGTGACTGCAATTGATCAAGATCTCTGCATCCAATTAACATTGGTTATCTGACAGCACACACTTTTCCATGGAATAAAAAAACTACAATAAAACTTGTGCTATTACGTTATTTTAAAAAACCTTTCGTTCTCACTGCTGATTACAAAAGTACAAGCAGACCAGGTAAAAAAATATGTTATAATAATGCTTCACTGGTGGTAACACAAAGTATTCTTGAGGTAAAGTCAAACTCAGAGATGGTCATCATCAGAGATTTAGAAATCAATCCAGCCAGAAACATGTCAATTATAAACAGTGAAACTGATCTCTGGCAAGAAAATAATATTCTTTCTTAAGCTGCAGGAAAATGTGCCTTGTGTTTTATCCTTGTATCATAAAACATGACAATATGATTATTTTGTTTGCTGCACCCAATTGTCCTATTGGGAATACTCAAACAAGTATATAATTTAATAAACCCTCACTTGCAGCTTTTTTTGGGGGTGAGACTAATAAATGAATAGTAAATAGTATTTCATCTTGGGTGGTCTTTTGCAGTCGAGGGTGACTTACTTCCATTCTAGTTTTTGTGGCTCTCAGGTTCCTGAAAATCAAGATCCTCAAGACTATGCAACTGCAAGGCCTGGTGGTGTGTAGTTGGCACGTTGAATGCTGCTTCTGTATGCATGTAATTTCCACCTACTCTCATCAAGCGCTCTGATCATTCCTATGTTTCACATTTTTTCATGGAGTCTCTGAGAATATCCTTGAAACATTTTGTTTTCTGTTCTCTTGCTATCTAGGAATAAAGTGCCTATTTTAAGGGAAGACAAACACAACCTGCCCATCAGAAATACACTGAGAATGATTGCAGCCTCAATGATGTGAATGTTATCCTGGGAGAAGGTGCATGGGGTTAGATTAGTTCATCAGATGGATGTATCTGGGTCAGTGCTGACTCATGGCTGGAAGGCTCCTTACCGTTCTGCGTCTCAGAAGCAAAAGGACATTGGTGGTGGTTAATCTACCTTGTCAAGAAGCAGGAGTTTGCAGAGACAGTATTGGTTATACTTCTCCAGTGTTTCAAGATGCTATCTGTACATGTTCAACATCTCTGAAGCTTACATGAGGGGAATTATCACTGCAAGTCCAAGAGTTTCACCTTGGTTTTGAGATTGTGATCTTTCAATGTTATTTTCAGCAGTCCTTTGAAATATCCACAACGTGCTTGAAGTGAAAGTAGGCTCTCTCTTTGATGGTGGTATTGAGGACTCCAGGAATGAGTCAGTGTTGCATTCAGACGTTTATGCGGGACCTATTTTTTTCATATAAATCAAAGAAATGAATTTGGCTTCATAGAGCACAAGTGTAACATATAGCAGAGAAGGACATGTGTCCCTTTGTGTCATTGCGAGTTTCTTGGCAGCTCCCTGAATCATCTCACTCTGAAGTTCAAAGTTATTGTCAGAGTACATACTTGGCCCTGAGATTCTTTTTTCTGTGGGCCAGGCTGTAATTCTACTTATCAGTAACTGTAAACTGGACTCAAGAAAAAGATCGGTATACAAAAGAGCAAAATGTAAAAAAACAAAGAAATGTAAACAAGCTATGTTAATACATTAAAACAAATAAATATTCAGTAATAATTAATGAGATTTCAGATTTATTGTCAAAGTACATACATGACATCACAGACAACCCTGAAATTCTATTTCCTGCAGGCCCAGCAGAATTACCACTTATTGGCAGTGCAAAAAAACCTGAACACAATGTACACATGTAATCAAATAAACAAATGTAAACAACTGACTGTGCAATGCAGAGAGAAAACATAGTGCAAAAGTAAGAGTTTTTAAATGAGTCCCTGATTGAGTTTGTTGTTGAGGAGTCTGACGGTGGAGGGGTAGCAGCTGTTTCTGAACCTGGTGGTCTGAATCTTGTGGCCTATATCCCTTTCCTGATGGTAGCAGTGAGAACAGAGCTTGTACTGGGTGGTTTGGATCCTTGATGTTTGCTGCTGCTCTCCGATGGCAGCACTCCCCTCTGATGTTCTCAATGGTGGGAAGGGCTTTGCCTGTGATGTCCTGAGTAGTGTTCATAACCTTTTGAGGAGCTTTATGCTCAGGGCCATTGCTTTCCATCACACATCTGCAGAAATTTCCAATGTCATACCAAACCTCTGCAAACTCCTGAGGAATTAGGGGCACTGACGTGCTTTCTTCATGCTACCATTAGAGTGTTGGGTCCAGCAAAGATCCTCTGAGATAGTGACACCCAAGAACTTAAATTTTCTCACCCTCTTCACCTCTGATCCCCCAATGATCACTGGATCATACACATCTGGTTTTCCCTTCCTGAAGTCACAGTCATCTCCTTGGTTTTGGTGACATTGAGCATAAGGTTATTGTTGGTGCCCCATTTGACCAAGTTTTCAATCTTCCTCCTGTATTCTGACATTGACTCTTCTTATACAACCCACTACTGTGGTATCATCAGTGAATTTGTAGATGGTGGTGTGGATACACACAATCAGAGGTGTAAAGTAAGTCGAGCAGGGGGCTAGGAATGTAGCCCTGTGGTGCTCTGGTACTGATGGAGATTGTGGAGGAGATGTTTTTACTAATCCTTACTGATGGTGGTGTGTAGGTGAGGAAATCAAGGATCCAATTGCGCAGTGGGGTGTTAAATCCCAGGTCTTGGAGTTTGCTGATCAATTTTGAGGGGATGATGGTGTTCAATGCCGAACTGTAGTCGATAAAGAGTATCCTGATACGTACATCTTTGCTGTCCAGGTGTTCCAGGACTTTGTGTAGATCCAGAGAGATGACTCCACTGTAGACCTGTTGCTACGATAGGTGAATTGGAACGGATCCATGTCACCGCTCAGACAGGAGCTGATATGCTTCAACGCCAGACTTACAAAACACTTCACCACTGTTGATGTGTGTGCTACTGGTCGTTAGTTATTTCAGCAGGTTACTACACTCTTCTTTGGCACCAAAAAGATTAATGCATGTTTTGAATAGATGAGTTTCCAAACACTGCCAGAGTGAAATGTTGAAGATATCCATGAATACATTGGTAAGTTGCTCAGGACAGAGTTTTAATGCTCTGTCTGAACCAGATGAACCTTGTAAGAATCCTTAAATGAGTTTTTTGAATGATCAGTTTATTAGGAGTCTGATGGTGGAGTGGTAGCAACACCTCTTTAACCTGGTAGTATGTATCTTGTGGCACCTATACCTCATTCCTGATGGCAGCAGTGAGAATAGAGCAAGTTCTGGGTGGTATGATGATGACTGCTGCTTTCTGATTGCAGCATTCCATATAGATTTTCTCAATGGTGATATACTGGGCATCTCCATTACCATTTGCAGGGCTTTCTGCTCAGAGTTATTGGGACCACTGTTACAGGTTGAGATGCAGCCGGTCACCACACTCCGCACTACACATCTGAAGAAGGTTTCCAATGACATACCAAACTATCGCAGACACCTGAGGAAGTAGAGGTGCTGACATGCTTTCTTCACGATGACATTAGTATGTTGGGTCCTGGAAAGGTTTGCCGAGGTAGTGACTCCCAGGAATTTAAATTTGTTCATCCTCTCCACCTCTGTTCCCTACAACTATTGTAGTATGGTCATCAAATTTGTAGGTGGTGCTTTTGTTGTACTGAGCCACACAGTCTTAGGTGTAAAGCAAGTAGAGCAGGGAACTAAGTACACAACCCTCCAGTACTGATGGAGGTGAGGGAATCCAGGATCCAATTACACTATAGGGCAGTGGTTCTCAACCTTTTTCTTTCCACTCACATACTACTTTAAGTATTCCCTATACCATAGGTGCTCTGTAAGGGATTGCTTAAGGTGGTATGTGGGTGGAAACAAAAAGTTTGAAAACCACTGTTTTAATCGTACCTAACTGACTCGTTATGTACACGGTTTCATAACTCCAAAGGAAATGGGTCAATGACAATTTATGTCAAGCAAAATATTTCAGTAACAACTAGGTCTAGAGCAGTGGTTCTCAACCTTGCCTTCCCATTCATATACCACCTTAAGCAATCCCTTTCTCATCACAGAGCACCGATGGCATAGGGATTACTTAAAGTGGTATGTGAGTGGAAAGAAAAAGGTTGAGAACCACTGCTATCGGGTATTGAAGCCCAGGTCTGCAAGTTTGCTGATTAGTTTTGAGGGGATGATGGTGTTCAATGCTGAACTGTAGCCAAAAACCTATTCTATTGTTCAGTGAATTCTCTCCTTTCAACTGTACAATCACCTATTAAACCTACACTCGTTCATCTGATGCATTAGGGATCATAACAAACCCCTGTGCAAGCAAATGCTTCTTCACACTGCCAAACATCTTTGTTCTCGAAACAGACTCTTTTGCAACAGGAACAGATTAAAGTTATTTACTTTGTCAAAACCATTCTTGCTTTTGACTTTTGCTATTAGGTTTCCTTTTAACTCTTTCCACCCTAAGGTAAACTATAAGAGTATAAGATCTCAGAGCAGAAGTAGGCTATTTGCCCCTTCGTGTCCGCTCTGCCATTCCATCACATGCTGATCCACTTTCTGTCTCAGCCCCACTCCTCTACCATGTCCCCATAACCTTTGGCACCCTGACTATTCAGATGCCTATTAATCTCTGCCTTAAATCCATCCAATGGCTTGGATTCCACAGCTGCCTGTGGTAGCAAATTCCACAAGTTCACCACTCTGGCTAAAGAAATTTAAATGGGTGCCCTTCTTGTCCTAGAGTTCCTGAACAACTTTGCTTCATCTACTCTGTCCAGGCTTTACAAAATTTCCAATGCCTTGTTGAGGACCACCCTCATTCTTCTAAATTCCAAGGAGTACAGTCCAAGAGCCATCAAACTTTCCTCATAAGCAAATTCCTTCATTCCAGGAAGCATTCTTGTGAATTTTCACTGAACGCTCTCAAATGCAGGCACATACTTTCTTAAATAAAGCCCCTTTCACACGTGCAAGTAATCCCAGGAATTAACCGCCATTCGGCCTTTAAAGTGGCAAGTGTGAAAGCAAAATCAGCTCAATGCTGGCGTCAGATGATGTCATCTCACACCAGGCATTGATGGCCTCGACCCCTAGTACAATCCCCAGGGTCTGCAGATATCAGCATTGCAATCAGTTGTTGTGTGAGTGCAGGAACATGCAAGAAGAAAAGATCAAAATGAAGGTATAAACTTTGCCATGGGAAAGTCACAGCAGAAGAGAAAGAGAGGGGGGAAGAAAATAAATAGCAATAAAGAGCAATAGCAGACTATTTTTAAACAGCATAGGAAAGTTGGTAGCACTATAGCACACAATTTATAAAGACCATGGGAAAAGCAATGGCCGACTTCATTTCCCAGAATGCCATACAGCAGAGAAACCACTCCATAAATGCTTCATTGCTGCAGTCAGTCATCTCTGCTGTATAGCATTCTGGGATGGCAGGTCTGCCATCACTTTTTCCCCCATGGTATTTATAAATTGTTTGCAATAGTGCTACCAATTTTCCCACACTATGCAAATTGTGCGCTATTGTATTACAAACTTTTCCATGCTAGATAAGTTGTGCGCTATAGTGCTATAAACTTTCCCACACAATATAAATTGAGCACTAAAGCGCTAGCAACTTTCCTGTCCTGTTTAAAAATTGTCCACTATTGCTATTTATTGCTCACACTTCCCCACGGTCCCTTATAAAGGTTTATATAGGTCGGCACAACAAGAACAGGGGCTGAAGGGTTCATACTGTGCTGTACATCAAGCTTTATTATTTTATAATTAGACATGATTAATTTTATTCAAATATAAGATTATAAAACATTGATCAGGATTTAGGGCAGGACCACCATCTGTCGATACATCATGACGTCACCAGTAGAAGGTAGAACAGTCCTAACCCCGGGGATAGTTCCTTGCAAGTGTGAAAGCATTTAGTGTCTCATTTAGGAGTGTTCAAGTGTGAAAAGCCAAACCTCCATTCCTATCCCAGGACATTGAACAGTCAATTTAGTTGGATGTGAGTGTGAAAGGGGCTTATGGAACCCAAAACTGTACCCCGTACTCTAAGTGAGGGCTCACCATTGTCTTATAAAGCTTCAACATCACATCGCTGTTCTTATATCATATTCCTCTTGATAGGAATGCCAACATAATTAATAGGAGCAAGATTAGGCTATCAGGTCTATTGAGACTTCTCCATTATTCATGGCTGCACTGATAGGCTCATCTCCATCTACCTTCCTTTTCCCCATATGCTTTAATTCCCCAACTTTGTAAAACCTATCCAACCTTGTCTTAACTATATTCACTGAGATAGCCTCCCCTGCTTCAATTTTCCACAAATTCACCACTCTCTGGGAAAAGCAGATCCTCCTCATTGCCATTGTATTTAGTACCCTGGATCTTCAGGCTATGTTAATTAGTTCTAGTCTCCCCCATCAATGGAACAACGTATCTACCTCTAACCTATCTGCCCCGCCTTTCATAATTTTATATGCTTCTGTCAGATCCTCCTAAATTCAAGTGGGCACAGCCCCAGATGACTCAATATTTCCTCATAGGCTAATTCCTTCATCTCTGACATCTACCTGGTGAACCTCCTCTGAACTACCTCCAAAGCCAGTACATCCTTCCTAAAGTAAGGAGACAAGAACTACATGCAGAACTACAGAGGCAGACTGATCAATACCTTGTACAGTTGGAAGATTACTTCCCTGTTCCTAAATTCAATCCCTCGAGCAATGAAGGCTAACATTCGATTTGCCTTCAAGACACTGTGCTGCACCTACAAACCAACCTTTTGCGATTCATGCATAAGCACTCCCAAGTCATTCTGCATGACAGCATGCTGCAATCCCTTGCCATTTAAATAATAATCTGATCTTCCAACATGTCATTTACTTTCTTCACCACCGACTCAACTTTGAGGTTAACCTTTAAGGTATCCTGCACGAGATCTCCCATGTCCCTTTGCACCTTAAATTTTGAATTTTATCCCCATCAAATTAATAGTTTGCCCTTTTATTCTTTTTACCAAAATGCAAGACCATATACATTTCAACATTTCATTTGCTGTTTCTTTTCCCATTTTCTTAACCTATCTCAGTCTCTCCTGCAGCCTCATGACTTCCTCTTCACTACCTGCCCCTCCAGCTTTCTTTGAATCTTCTGCAAACTTCGCCACCAAGCTATTTATTTCACTATCTAAATCATGTAAATGAATTGGCCCCAACACCTACCACTACAGAACAAAACTAGTAACCCGTAGCAAAGCAGAATAGGATGCTTTTATTCTCACTCTTTGTTTCCTGCTGATTAACACATGTTATTATTTTTTCCTGTAATTCCATGGGCTCTCTTCAGGTTAAACAGGCTAATCTGCAGCACTTTGTCAAAGGCCTTTTTAAATCCAAATATAAAACATCAACTGGCATCTCCCTTGTCTTGCTTGCTAGTGGTTTCCTCAAAAAATTTTCAGTAGGTTTGTCAGACAAGTCTTTCCCTTAAGGAGACCATGCTGGCTTTGGCATATCTTGTCATGCGCCTCCAGGTACTCTGCAACCTCATCCTGGAAAATCGACTCCAACAACTTCCCAACTTAGGAAAACAGGTCTATAATTTCCTTTCTGCTGCCTCCCTCTCCTTTTAAATAGCAGAGTGAAATTTGCAATTTTCCAGTCCTCTGGAATAATACCAGAATCTGTCCTCCACAGTCTCTATAGCTGCTCCTTTCAGAACGAAAGGGGTGCATTCCAATTGGCCAGGGGGACTTGTCTACCCTTAGACCATTCAGCTTCCAAAGGACCTTCTCTCTGATGATCATGACTTGAAAGTCAGGTGCATTGCTCATGTCTTCCACAGTGAAGATTGATGCAAAATATTCATTCAGTTCCTCTGCCATCTCCTCGTCTCCCATTACAATTTCTCCAGCATCATTTTATATCGGTCCTATAACTATTCTCCCCTCTTTTTTACTCTTCATATTTAACAAAAAAACTTCTTTTGAAATTATTTGCTGGGTTCCTTTCAAAGTTCATCTTTTCCTTCCTAATGACCTTAGTTGCCCTCTGTAAGCTTTAAAAATCTTGCCACTCCTCTCTCTCCCCAGTAATTTGAGCTTCCATGTATGTCCTTTCGCTTTTACTTTGGCTTTGACTTCTCTTGTCAGCTACAGTTTTTGTCTTTGTTGGAATCTACCTTTCCTGCACCTTCCTTATCTCTCACAGAAACTCCAGCCATTTGTCCTTTCTGTCAGTGTGCCTTTCCAATCAACTTTGGCCAGATCTTCTCTCATACTTCTGTCGTCCCCTTTATTCCACTTGTACATGACACATCTGGATTTACCCTTTCAAACTGCAGGGTAAATTCTATCATATGATGACCACTGCCTCCTAAAGGTTCCCTTACCTTCAGCTTCCTTATCAACTCTGGTTCATTACTCAATACCCAATTCAGAATCGCCAATTGCCTGGCCAGTTCAGCCACAAGCCTGAAGGCTCTTTTGGGCTCCAGTATCAATCTTGTTTTCCCAATCGACCAGTATATTGAAATCCCCCATGACTATTGTAATATTGCCTTTTTTGCGTGCCCTTTGTAGTTTACACGCCATGCAGATCAGTCATTGTGTTCATATCCAGGTTACTGGGGTTCCAGGGGTTTCTTTATGCTGTCGCACGCCAGTTCTGTCCCTTTGCATCCTCGATATATATGGTTAATAAACTAGGTTTAAAGTTAATTCACTTTGTTTCATTTATTTAAACTTGCGACAGGGTGCCAGAAGTGGGGTGTCCCTGACATTTCAAGGTTAATGTTTTTCGTCCGGGATTTGTTCTCTTTTGACTGAAGACAACTAAACCAGCCACAATTGCACCACAGCTAAACAGTGAATATGGTGGATGGATTCCAGAGGCCCGACCCACTAGTCTTTGATGGTGACATTGCCGAAAACAGGTGGATCTTTGAGTAAGAATATGATCTTCTCGTTGCGGCGGCACACTCTGACAAGCCAGCCCGTACTCAAGCATGCATTCTCCTCAATCTAGCAAGGCTGTAGGCCATTGAACATGAACACTCTTTCATGTACATGGGAGAAGTGAGAGATCTCCCATGGAATCCAAAGTGGATCCTGAATTCCTCAAGAGAAAATTTAGAAAGATGTGCAACGCTCAAACTAATGTTACCATGGAAAGACATAAGTTCAATACACAAAATCAGAAAGCTGGTGAGACGATTGACTCACATGTCAGTGATTTAAGAATCAAAGTGAAAAGCTGCAGTTTTGGAATTCTCTGTGAGGAGTTTATTAGAGATAGACTGGTCTGTGGTATTAATAATGACAATAAGAGGAAGGTGCTACTGCGTGATAGTGAATTGACATTAGCTAAGGCCATTTTCATCTGTCAAATTCATAAGATGACCGAAGAGCATAACAAAACACCGACTTCTCCACAGCATTCAGTCACAAATGTTGCTGCAGTGCTGGCTAGGTTCATGAGAAAATTAAAGTATTAGTCAAAAATGAAGAACCAGCCAGAAAAAAATGGTGACAGAAGTTTATTACTAATTGCAATAACTGTGGAGGTGATCATACAGCGAAAAACATATCCTCTTCTCATTTGGAGGAGTTAAAGAGACACCACGCTGCAGACATTCAGTACCATCATTAGACATGAGTGGCCCAGTAAACAGTGCAGTCTTCCACATGCTGTTCATCCTTATTTTCATTTCAGAGACAAACTAACTATTGAAGATAGAGTCATCATGAAAGGCCAGGAAGCCTTCGTTCCTGGGTCACTACAAAAGGAGTACATCAGTACAGATGGCATCCTGATGCAGAAGCAACTAAACAGAGAACAAGAGGCATAGTTTACTGGGCGACAATGACATCAACAAGGAGATACAGTCATGCTCTGTCAAATTCAGAAGATGACCGAAGAGCATAACAAAACACTGGCTTCTCCATACCAGCAAAAGGAACCACTCCTCCTTCATCCAATTTCAGACCTGCCTTGGTCAACCATGACAACAGGTGTTTTTGAATGGTGCTGTCACCAGTATTTGGTGCTAGTGGACTCATATTCAGGCTGGTATGAGATTGACCTGCTTTGTGATGTTACCTCAGCAATAGTCATCGCAAAACTCAAGACACTTTTCAGTTCATGGAGCACCACATGTCCTCATATCAGACAATGCCAAACAATTTATAAGCCAGCAATTCAATGATTTTTGCCATACAATGGGACTTTACTCATGTCACCAGCAGCCCAGAGTATCAATCTAATGGGTTAACTGAAAGAGTTGTCCACAGTGCCAAGCAACTCATGGAGAAATCTCACAGAGATACAACCAAGGTGTTCCCCAACCTCCTAAATCTCAGAAACATGCCATGAGACACAACACTAGGATCTCCTGCACAAAGACTAATGTCAAGGCAAACACGCACTACTCTCCCTGTCAGGGAAGCTACTTGAACCTCATATGCGTAAGCCAAAAGAGGTAAAATCCAAGCTTCTCAATAAGAGATTGTCACAAAAGTTGTGCCACGACAGATCAAGCCAACTACTTCTGCCTTTAATGGAAGGACAGGTTGTCAGATTACAGACCCCACAAGGTTACAACCGCACAGGCATGGTAAAGGAGAGCTGCAAGGAGCCACATCTTATCTTGTTCACTCAGAGGGAAAGTTATACAGGAGGAATCACCAACTCATTCTACCTATAGCTGAGCCTACACCAGCCCAGCCCAGTCTAAATGACACTGACCATCAGGATACAGGACCTGGGTCAAGATACTACAAAACTCCCACGAGAGTAGGACCGGAAAGGATGGACACTGGGAGGTTTCAGGTTGAGGTGCCTCCAGCTGAGCCACCCTCAAACACAACTGAAAAATCTGTATAGATCGTGTTAGTGAGCCAAATCCCAAATATGGAGACTGAATCATGTTTTACAGCGTATATATTTGTTTGGCTATAGTCATAGTTATTCATATTGTTTACAGGTAGCAGAATGTTTTCTTATGTTTCTCACCTAATATGGTTGTCATTTCAATTACTGAATGTGTCTGCTAAAAATTGGTCATTCTGTGACACTTTATAAGCAGTGAAATTTAAAAAGGTAATTTTGTCCTGGTATGGAGAATGAGCTGAAGAAAGGGTGGAGATCAATCACTGCATTCATATCCTGTATATCTGGGTTCCAGGGAATTCTTTATGCTGGCGCATTCTAGTGGCTATGTTCTGTTACTTTGCATCCTTGATATATATAGTTAATGAACTGGGTTTGAAGTTAATCCACTTGCTTTCATTTATCTAACCTCGCAGTACGCCACATCCTGGTTACTGTTTGGAGGCCTGTGTACAATTCCTATCAGGGAAGTTTTACATTTACAGTTTCTTAATTCTACCCTCAGGGATCTAATATTGTCTGATCCGTCTCCTCTCTCTAAAGACTTAATTCCATTTTTAACCAGCAGAACCAAGCCACCCCCTCTGCCTACCTTCCAGCCTTTTTGATACAATGTATATCTATGTATATTTACTTCCAAGCTGTAGTCTTCTTTCAGCCACAACTCAGTGATGGAAAAAATGTCATACCTGCCAACTTCCAGCTGAGCTACTAAATCATCAACCTTATTTCTTAAACTGCAGGCATTTAAATACAAAACTTTCAGTGCTGTATTCACCCCCATTTCAATTTTGATTGAAATTAAATCCTTAATCTTATGCTTGTAATTTTGCCCTATTGTCTGCCTACCCTTCCTCACAATCTCACTATAACTATATGTGGATCTTTTGTCCTATTCATTACCCTTTCATTCTGGTTCCTCTCTGCCTTCCAAACTAGTTTAAATCCTCCCCAACAGCTCAAGCAAACCTGCCCACCAGGATAGTGTAAGGTAAAACATCATGAGATGGGAATGTGTAAGGAGTTACCCTGTGCAGGGCTGTAACAAGATGTGAATGCATCCTTGTACTTACAAGATAAGAGAGACATTGATGGATTGAGAGGCAGGAAGCTAGCAGGGAAAGGATAGCAACAGTTTTAGTCATTGGACAAGTAATGATATGATGATGTTCTAAGCACATATCCAAGGGTATAAAAAATCACCATTTTGCTGATAACGGCAGAATGCATTCTCCGACTAACATGGTTAGTTGCAAGTGTTACAATCCGGTAATAAAGAACAAAGAACCCTGATTTCAAATCAGTCTGGTGTTTGTCTCACTCATTCATGAACAAAGCAGACCTAACAATTTGGTGACCCCGACGTGATGGGTGAGTGAACACTGGACGACGGTTTCTGTTTTTTCTGACAATCATCTCAGCCGGCTGATAAAAAGGTCCAGAGAAGCCTGTTTTAACAAAATTCTCTTTTTTTTTTTAAATCTTTATGATTGTCAGTAAGAACTGGAGATCGGACAAATTAGACGACCACAATTGAAGGTCGCATGCCAGGATTGTAACACGTAAGTGATTACAGACAAGATAAAAGTCCTTAAGGTGTTTGAATGACATTTATTAAGTGCTTCGCAAGAAACTACTAGAGTTTAAAAGTCTTTATTGTGTCGTTGCAAAGTCCAATAGAGTGAGAAGGTGGTCTATAAACAATTGAGGACCTGAGTTTTCTGCCCTAAACTGGTTATTAAGAGGAGAAATCTCCCACGTGAAGGTTGGGCTTTGAAAGAAAACAAAGGTTCAGGCTTATTGGCCTCAATTGTATCTGAGAGACTGACTTATAAATGTCCGGTAGGTATGATAATGTCTGTACACTTGAGAAGTTAAGAATTTATTTCCCCAATTCGCCGTGGTGGAATACCACAGCAGACACTAGAGACCTTGAGACAACAAAAAAAGTACTCAGGGACGCCTGCCTGGTGAACAAGAACGACGACAGAAGGCTGCGACAGCTGTGTCCGGATCAGGTAGGAGATATTAATGAAAAGTTGATAAACTCCTAAGAGACACCCGGTTTATTCGAAATACTTTTGATAAGTTAAATGAGGGTATTCCCAACATCACCAAGGAGATAAAGTTACGTAAATTCATAGATTGGTACAGGGAAACAGGACAAAAGTATAGCCCAAATATTTGGTTTTCTAGTTGTAATTTAACTTTCAGACCCCTTTGGGAAAACAGAGAGTGGAAAACGAGCAATCAGAGTATACAGGACAGTCTGAAGTCAATTGGAGGACAAGACTTAGAGACTGTTCCTTTAAAAGATATTAGTCATCCAGCTTGCAAGGAGACATTTTTAAAAGCAATTTTCGTTGACATAGATCCCCTAAACGGACAAAAACCTAAATTAAAACAGGCATTAGAAAGCGGTCCCGCAGCTATGACTGTACAGTTGCCTGCTAAGACTTTTGACCAAGTTATTAAGGAAATTAATCAGGAATTAGAGGAGCAAAATACCAGTAATGCGGCATTGGAAAAACAAAAAATGCTCCGAAAATGTGTAGACCGCTGGAGGAAGAGGGGTTGGTTACCCGGGGGCACTGAGATGTTCCTGACAGGTGAGAAAAAAAAAAAAAATTTTAAAACGTAGAGGCTTAGATAAGCTGGAAGAAACAAAACACAGAAGGGAAAGGAAAAGTGCCTGTTTCCAGTTTCCAGCCACGAAGTGTCCGGGTTTGCTCTCTCCCACCCTCCTTTCACCCTCCCCTCTCTCTCTTCTCTCCCCCTCTCTCTCTTCTCCCCCCCCCTCCTCTCTCACCCACTCCCCCTCCCAATCCCAATCTGTGGCGGTGCTGCCCTGAAATCCCCAGGTTGGGCAGGGCAGAGAAATACAATTTGGTTTTAATTTTGTGCCCACAATTCCAGCTCCGCATCAAATGGGATCCTGTTTTATCCTCTCTCCCTCCCTCTTTTCCGCACCCCCACCATTGCGGGATCAGGGCAGACATTGTGGGCTGACGTGTAGCTCACTCGAGGTGGGAGGGAAGGAAGGAGTGATAGTTCCCAGTGGTGGGAGACCCAATCTGATCCAGACCAGTGATCACAGGATGAGAACCTTTTAAAACCTTTGAAACGAAAGTGTTAATCTGAAGACTTTTCTCCCAGTGGGGCCAGTGCAAGGCATTTTCTCTCTCTATCTCTTGTGCTCTGTGTATCTGCCTCTCTATCTCTTTCTCTCGCTATGGTCTCTCTCTCTCTCTCTCTCTCTCTCTCTCTCTCTCTCTCATAGTCTCTGGATGTATGTGATGTCATGTATGTACTCTGACAATAAATCATTTATAAGTGAGTCTTATACAATTATACAAACGGGACACAGAAAACAAAATCTTTAATCGCGAGTCAGCAAAAAAGAGGGTGAGAGACAAGGAGATTCAGTACCGCGATGTCCTAGCTCTATTTGAAGAATTTGGTCTCCCTGGTAACCCACCTGTTACTGCCCCTGTAGAAATAGCTTGTAGACCCCCGCCCTATACATATGTGGCGTCAAAAGGTGCCCCTGGCACCCCAGATGGGATACTGGAGTCACGTCCCTTATATCCAGATATTGAGACACTGGGGTGTGACAAGAACCTCGGGAATAGGGACACATCAGACGAGGTACAGGCCCCTTTAATAAAAATAGAAGGGGGAATAATAGATGTAGAGACCCCTCTGGAGTCCAAGAAAATAGAAAAGGAGTTAGAGATACAGAAATGGAACATGAAAAAGGTTCAGGATAACATTAAAAACTTAAACAGAGATATTAATGTGCTGGGGCAGATCAGTGAGGATCAAAAAGAATTAATGGTAGGTGTATTTAAGGAAGTGGAAAAGATAACTACAACACTGTCAGGAGAAATTAAAGCTGAAGGAATGGTAATAGGAGTAAAGGACGAAAAGTGTAGTACAGATGAGGAAACGAGATACGATCCACCATGGGAGGAAAGTAGAAGGAAAAGACTCGGGAGGGAGAAAAATAGACATGCCTACCTGGACATAGTTAGGACAAAAGAGAAAGATGTGAAACAACTAAACTATGGCCGAAAAGATTATCTTAGAGATGAACGTGACCAATATACCTTTGACCCTGAGACATTGGAAGCTGATAGGGACAGTGACAGTGACGAAGAAGAGTCAGAACAAGGTGGGATAAATAAATGCATGCCAAGAGTAAAGAAGGAGCAGAAATCCCCAAAATTGAGATATCAATGCACATTACTGATCACGGGACGGGGAACTCAAAAATATGTACCCTGGTCACGAATGGACTTAGAGAGTTTAATGAAAAACTACCTCCGTTGAGTAATGGGGCTAGTCCATGGATTTCTTGTTTTGAGCGAGAAACCTGCCAAGAACAATTAGCACTCGCAGATGTCAGAACTATCATGATAAAATTAAAGGCAGAAGGGGCCCTGAAGCAAATAGAGAAAATTGTAAGAAGCAGTAAATTGGGGGATGAAATAGAATTTAACCCACTTCGGAATAAATTTTGGGAAGCACTTAGAGAAACATTTCCTACACCCTATAGTTTGGATGCCTTGGTAACCCTTCAACTAAAGGAAGGAGAGACTGCACACGAGTATTTCACTCGAGCATGGGACTTATGGGAAACAGGGACTGGAGAAAGACCCGACCACAGCCCCTTAGGAAGGGCTCACTTTCGTAATGGGATAATAAACGGACTACCTGCTACGGTTCAAGCAAAATTAAGGGACATTGTGGGATTAGAGACAATGTCAGAGGATTTGTGGAAAAGACACCTGACACATGCAATCAAACGACATCGTCAATCAGAGCATGCTAAGTCAGAAAGTGCGTCCCAGAAGGAGGTGGACAAAACAACCGATAAATTGGTGAGAGCCATAGAACATATAGGGGTTAAATTAGCGGCCCAACAGATAGTCCCACAAGTCATGGGGCCAGTGATAAATCCGGGACCCCAAGTAAGAAATGGTTGGGAAAGACAGCTAGGTACAATGTATAGAGGGGAACATGCAGTATGCTGGTACTGCCAAAATCCTGGACACTACCAGCGGAACTGTCCGGAGGCTGGGAGAGCAAGGGGAAAAAGATTACCCTCTATTAGAGGCTATCGGGGAAGAGGAGGAAACTTAAGAGGACAAGCAAGGGGTAGGGGTGGACATATTGATGGGCCCCAGAGAATCGGGGGGTGTCAGAGTGATCAACAAGTCCAGGCACCTCAGTGTAATGACTATATTGAGGAAGGTGCTGAATTTGATTATTGAAGGTGCCCTGGAGAATCAAAAATCACGCCTCCCTGAGAGCCACCAAAAATTTGGGGGACGGTAAATGGAGAAAAAATTGAATTTATGGTTGACACAGGGGCAGCAGTTACGACAGTGATTAAAAAACCCCCAGGGAGCACATTTTCGGGCAAAACATTATCTACAATAGGATTCTCCGGGATAAGGGAAACACAGCCCTATACAGATAACATCGACATGACATTTGGACGACAAAGGGTTAAAACGCCTGTCCTGGTTGTGCCAAGTTGCCCCATTAATTTATTAGCATGGGACATTCTTACCAAACTAGGAATAACCATACAATGTTCTGAGAAGGGCCTTCGGTTAACATACCCAGGGGATACAATAAGAAGGGGAGGACAGTTTATAGTAATGACCCCATCTAACGCTTCAGAAGACTCTGTGGAGGTTAGTATTTTCTGGAGTCGGCTACTGTATGATGAACCAGGCCCAGGGCTGATTAAACAGTTTTTTGAGTGGAGGGCCAGTATTCCTCGGTATGGGGATTACCATTATCCACTAGATCCTATGCATGTTACATTAAACTACACCATCCACCCGGACCAGGAATATGAGGAGAGGTGGGACTCTCTAAAAGAAGGGAAGACAGAAACGATACATTGTCCATTTATCTTTGTAGGTAAGGAGGGAATAGCTGCTATGGTTGTCATGACAGAAGAACAAATGGAGTGGTTCTGCTTAGGAGTAGAAAGTGTGCCTCATGTGACCTTGGGTATTGCCAAAGATCATCACGCTCGACAGCTGGGTCCGATGGTAAAGGAAGCGATAGGGTGTGAATACAGGCAGACAGAAATCCCGGGATATTCCACCTCAGAGGGAGGAAAATTTGTCAGACTGAATATTGAAGCATGGGACCAGGTTGTGAATGAGAAAGTAGAAAGAGACCGAGCCATAGAAGGAGAAAATATTGATCACAGAGACTCAGACAAATATCTTTCTAATCTGAGTCCACATATATGGACAACGGGGCCCTATGATGTGGGAGTAATAAAAGGAGAGGTATTTCTAGAATTGGCCAACCCCGGGCAGAAACCAATATGGAGAAAACAATACCGCTTGTCGCCCAGTCAGGAGGAGGGTATTAAAGGAACGATAGAAGGGTTAATGGAGTCAGGGGTTTTAAGGGCGGCACCTGACAGTATGTGGAACACGCCCATCATGCCTGTTCCCAAACCGGGTAGAAAAGACTGGAGGATGGTACACGACCTCCGGGAGATTAACTTGGCTACCAAGACCATCGGGAGACCAGTCCCAGACCCATATGTAGCACTTAGGGCTCTGAGTCCGGAGCACGAATACTATACTGTCATTGATCTGGCAAACGCATTCTTCTGCTTGAAATTAGCTGAGGAATGCCAAGACTGGTTCACTTTCACTTACCAAGCACATCGGTACACATACACTAGATTACCTCAGGGTTATAAGGACAGTCCAGGACTGTTCAATCAGGCCCTTAGCGAAATCCTAATGAAATTAAAGCTCCCGGAAGATGTTACACTGATTCAGTATGTAGACGACCTACTATTAGCAGGGAAAACGCCACAAAGTGCCTGACAGGGACAGCAGTTTTACTCAAGGGGTTAGGCGAGGCTGGATTTAAAGTAAAAAGGTCGAAATGTCAGATCGGAAGGAGGGTGGTAACTTTCCTAGGAAGACTCGTGGGTAAAAACGGTACGGCCATGTCTGAGGCACATAGAGAAATGATACTAGGGTATCGAAAACCTACTACAGTACAAGACATGCTGGCATTCTTGGGGCTTTGCGGGTATAGTCGAACATATGTTCCAGGATATGTGGGTCTGACCCAAGGTCTGAGGGAAATGGTCACAGAGATAGGTCACCGGAGGCTTAAAGAACCAGTCAGGTGGAATGTAGAACGTGAAGCGGTTTTTCTGCGTGTCAAACAAGAACTGGGAAGAACGATCAGCCTGGCTAATCCAGATTACAGTAAAGAATTCTACTTGGACGTGGCTGAAACTGAGAGCATTGTTAGCTCAGTACTGTATCAGAGAGATAGAGGAAGAAGGAAAGTACTAAATTACTATAGTTGCAGACTGGATAATGTAGAGAGAGGAAAAGTCCCATGTCTCCGTTACCTCGCAGCAGTAGCTAGAACGATACAAAAAACCGCGCATATTGTTCTCTGTCATCCCCTAGTTGTTAATACAGACCACAGTGTCTCAGCCCTTTTAATGTCTAATGCTTTCAGCTTTTCGGCCAACAGATCCATTAAGATGGAGGACGCCCTTAAGGGTCCTCACATCACCTTCAGGTCACCCAGGGACAACTATTCCAACATGGCTAGAGGATTGAACTCGGGGTTTATGGAGACGCATGACTGTGTAGCAAGAGTCAAGGTAGATTCCAAGCTGAGGGAAAAGCTATTTGAGGAACCCATGGAGGAGGTGGACTGGGAGTTATTTACAGATGGAAGTTGCCATAAAAATTCTGAGGGTAATGTGGCGGGTTATGCAGTGGTAGGATGGGAGGATGAGGCACCCTATCTAGTAGAGTCCTCTATCATTCCCCAACCGGCATCAGCTCAGTTAGCAGAAGTGATAGGGCTCATACGAGGATTGGAGCTTAGCGAAGGTAAAACAGTTAATATTTATACTGACTCTGCATATGCTTGGAGTGCAGTACATATTGAAGCACCAGGCTGGCTAAGAAGGGATTTTCGGACTGCTGCCGGACAAAACGTCCGTCATGATCTGGTTTTACGGAGACTGGTCAGGGCGGTCATGCTTCCCCGGGCTCTGAGCCTAATTAAGGTGGCGGGCCATTCCCCAGATAACACAAAGGAAGGGAAGGGAAACACGGCGGCTGACAGGGCAGCCAAACAGGTTACTGGTTATCATGAACATATACAGGGGATAATTTTGAGGTCCCATAACAAAAAAAATGAATCTGAAACTAAGGAGACTTGTAGCAGATTGAATGACTACACAGATGAGAAGGGAGAGGGTCCCCACCGAATATTGAGCACCTAATAGAAATACAGGAAAAAGCTAGCCCAAGTGAGAAAGAGGAATGGATGAAACGCGGTGCCACTCGACAGGAGATCAGCTATGAAAATCAGACAGTACATGTTTGGCGCTCCCCTATAGGTACGATAGTTGCCCCTCGTCAATTACTCCCACTATTATTTGAAGAAGCTCATGGGCCGACTCACATTAGCGCCACCAAAACTTATAATACGCTTAAACAACATTGGTGGAATCCCCACTTACGCGAGCACATTGACAACTTTAGAGCTGAATGTACTATCTGCAACGGGCATAACCAAAGGATCACCTTACCCCACCCGCTTTTACGATTTCCAGTACCGACAGCCCCGTGGAAAGAGATCTATATTGACTATACAGATATGGGTACTGACCTTAGGACAAAGGAGGGTTACCGATATCTTTTAGTGGCAGTAGATAGGTTCTCACGATGGGTGGAGGCTATTCCAACAAAGAAAGAAGATGCGGATAGTGTAATAGGCTGGCTAACGCGAGAGTTAATACCCCGCTATGGAGTCCCCAGCAGGATATGCTCTGATAATGGGTCTCATTTTAAGAATGAGCTGATCCGACAGGTTGAAGAATACCTAGGGATCAAACACCGTTTTGGTAGTGTCTATAGGCCTGAGAGCCAGGGGTTAGTAGAAAGGGCAAACAGAACGATAAAATCTAAATTAGGGAAAGTTTTAGGGGGGACCAGGTTGAATTGGGTTGAGGCATTGCCATTAGTACTGATGTCTATGCGACAAGAGAAGGCCAAAGATACCTTCCTGTCACCGCATGAGATTCTAACGGGTCGACCCATGCCCGGTCCAAAGACTGATCCAGCATGGGTTAAGTTGTGGGAAGAAAGGGAAGTGGAACTGGATCATTATATGCAGATGCTGGGTAATATGGTTGCTTTAGTTTCACAACAGGTGGCGAATGCTAGTAAGGAGAACCCGGACACCGAAGGAGTTCCAGTAAAGGAGGGAGACCTGGTGTATATCCGTAAACCAGGTAAAGTACATTGGACTGAATTTAGGTGGTCTGGACCATACACTGTTACCGCCGTAACAGATAGGTCGGTAAGAATTGACAAACCAGGGGATCATAATTGGCATCATTTTGCCTACTGTTCCAAGGCAAAACAGCACGTAGCCAGCCTTGATAGAATTGATGAGACTCATGCAGATGATACCGGGGGCCCTATGGGCAGTACTACTAATGGGATGCCAGATAAGTCAGCAGAATAGCTCGGATTCCTGCGGGGCCAAAGTTATTCTAAAGGTAGACATAGACAGGGATAACACCTTCCAGTTCGATCTATGCAGTATAATAGCGTGTGGTTAGAATGAGGCGTCCTGGAGAGGATATGATGTTTACATGTGTGCCTTTCAAATAGGATATCCTAAATGGGGTCTACATGTCTGTCCGTCTTGGGGTGAGGTTTGGTGGTGGACAGGACCCGACACTAGATGGATAAGAAAACCCCTTAACAAAGGGTCCAGCAAACCTTATTATAATTTTTTCACTAAAATCTCCCTGATACGTGGTGCTGTGACCTATTCAATGAAAGGAGAGAATCCCCTGATTTTGACAGTAAAGGCGGGGCTGCGCAACCCGTGGAATATGAAGGGATGGAGCTCTAAGACATGCGAGGGGGGCACAGGGAGAGAACATGGTGTCGGAGACCTCTTCTATCTAATGATTGGAGTGTCTATTAATGGAAAAGATCCTTGGGGAGTGGTGAGGTTCGACTTACTAACATACACAAAGGACATAATTAAACCCACTTCGAAAGAGGGGGAAGTGAGAAAATTCGACAGTACGAAGATGTCCAGGGGAGAGAAGATAGCAATTGAGACAGGTATTGATGAGTCAAACTCCTGGATAGATCAGATGGGTAAATATGCGGACCAAGCAGGCTATGGGAACTGCTGGGTCTGTGCCCGAGGAAGGCCATTATTACGGATGAGCAGATCAATTTTTGAGGAGACAGATGCTATGGACTGCGCCTTGAACCTAATGTCAGAATCCAACCCACTGAATAGGTGTCTGATATGGGAACAGATGTTTCCCATAGCTCCGGCTAATGTAGCTCCCCCTGTCTTTAGATCCACAGGCATAACTAATGTTACTTGTTTTGCCAACAACAACACAGCAGCGCACGTTTTCCATGTGGGTTGGCTGCCCAGCGACTCGTGCAGGACTCATGTTGATCTCTCACATAGCAGTAGTGCAACCCGCTTGACCCAGGCTAGGGCGGATATTTGGTGGTTTTGTGGAGGAAGAGTGCTGTACAACTGGCTCCCCGTTAACTGGGATGGTCGGTGTGCTCTAGTAACCCTTAATGCGCCAGTGCTGATTGTCAAAAGGCAGGAGGGAGACGAGGATTCCCTAGAATTGCGCCACACAGAGAGTTGGCTGTGGAGAAAAAGGAGGAGTGTTGGACTCTTGGGGCCGGGAGGAAGGAACCCTGATGGGGTATGGATTGATGCCATTGGCCAAGCCCGGAATATTCCGGACGAATTTAAATTAGCCGATGAGATTGCAGCTGGGTTTGAAAGCTTTCCTGTTTTTAGTGCAATTTTTCCCATCACTGTAAATAAGAATGTTAATAGGATCAACCTTATTCACTATAATGTCCAGCGCCTTGCAAATTTGACCAGGGACGTTGTTGAGGCAATACATCAACAACTGTCAGAAACTTCCCTTATGACACTTCAGAATAGGATAGCGATTGATATGGTCCTGGCAGAGAAAGGTGGAGTGTGTGCTATGTTTGGAGATCTATGCTGCACTTCTATCTCTAATAACACAGGGCCAGAT
The DNA here is from genome assembly GCF_036971445.1 of Narcine bancroftii. Lineage (NCBI taxonomy): Eukaryota > Metazoa > Chordata > Chondrichthyes > Torpediniformes > Narcinidae > Narcine > Narcine bancroftii. The sequence goes on along the minus strand of NC_091474.1, from coordinate 139,352,122 downwards.
GGATCACTCACTAAGGGGTTAACGAAACTTAGGGCATTGGCGAAAGAATTAAAAGCCCAGTCTGGAGTCTCCAATCCTGTTTTATCCTGGTTACAGGGAGTGTTTGGGAGATGGAGCACATTGTTAGGACAACTTTTGCTGGGTTTGTTCATTTCTGTATCAATTTTTATCACTTGTGGCTGTTGTTGTATTCCATGCATTCGAACGCTGGTCACGAGGACCATAGAGAGAGCCTTTGCTGACCGTGATGAACTGCCTCCGAAATATCAAGCTGTGCAGGCTGTGGAGCAAGACTATCTCACATTACAGGAGGTGGAGAAAGTTGCTGAGATCGATCTGGAGTCTGAAGGGGAATGTGATGGAAAGGAGGGATTGTGAATTAGATTGTTACACATATAATTTTAACCTTGCTTGTAACCTAAATATTATAACATTGATTGTAACACAAACATTATTAATCAGATTGTAGAACAAGTATTATGAATTAGATTGTAGACCATATGTTAACTTGGGAATTTACTAATGTACGGGGGGTTAGCTAGTTTTTTGCTTGGGGGAAAATGGGATGAAACTTGTAAACGGGCAATGGGATCGGGGTGACGGATGGGGGGTGTACGCAAAGGAGGGTTGGGGGAGCCCTCGCCCACCAGCCGAACTGCCCTGTGAACAGAACCCGTATAGAGCTTGGCAATAATAGGCGAACTAATGTAACGCGGTGGTAGCATAGTCAGGGCGAGATTGTCCTCTAAAGAGGACAAAGGAGGGATTGTAAGGTAAAACATCATGAGATGGGAATGTGTAAGGAGTTACCCTGTGCAGGGCTGTAACAAGATGTGAATGCATCCTTGTACTTACAAGATAAGAGAGACATTGATGGATTGAGAGGCAGGAAGCTAGCAGGGAAAGGATAGCAACAGTTTTAGTCATTGGACAAGTAATGATATGATGATGTTCTAAGCACATATCCAAGGGTATAAAAAATCACCATTTTGCTGATAACGGCAGAATGCATTCTCCGACTAACATGGTTAGTTGCAAGTGTTACAATCCGGTAATAAAGAACAAAGAACCCTGATTTCAACTCAGTCTGGTGTTTGTCTCACTCATTCATGAACAAAGCAGACCTAACAATAGAACATAGAAGATTACAACAGGGTACACGCCCTTCGGTCCTTGATGTTCTGCTGACCTACATATTCCTACTATATAAACCTCTATTTTTTTCTTTCGTCCACATGTCTGTCAATAGTCTCTTAAATACCCTGATTGATTCAGCCTCCACCACCAGCCCTATCAAAGCATTCCAGGCACCCACAACTCTCTGTGTAAAAAACTTACCCCTGATGTCTCCCCTAAACTTTCTTACCTTCACTTTCTACAGACGTCCTCTTGTGTTTGCTATTCCTGTCCTGAAAAAAAAATACATTGGCTGTCCACCTATCTATGCATCTCAGAATCTTGTAGACCTCTATTATGTCTCTTCTCATCCTATTTTGCCCCAAAGAGAAAAGTCCTAGCTCACCTAACCTTGCCTTATAAGACTTATTTTCCAATCCAGGCATCATCCTGGCAAATCTCCTCTGCACTCTCTCCAAAGGTTCAACACCCTTCCGATAATGAGGTGACCAGAACTGAACACAATACTCTAAGTGTGGTCTCACCAGAGATTTTTAGAATTGCAACTTAATCTCTTGACTCTTGAACTCAATCCCCTGACTCAAGAAGGCCAGCAACACATAGATCTTGTTAACTATCCTTTCAAGTTGCGCGGCAACCTTGAGGGCTGTATGGATTTGGACCCCAATGTCCCTCTGTTCCTCCACACTGTTAAGTATCCAACCATTTGCCCTCTGCTCAGCCTTCAGGTTTGACCTACCAAAATGCATCACCTCACACTTATCCGAATTGAACTTCATCTCCAACTTCTCCGCCCAACTCTGCATTCTGTCTATATCTTTTTGTAACCTATAGCGACCTGTAGCACTACCTACAATTCCTCCAATATTCATACCATCTACAAACTTATTTACCCATCCTTTCAACTCTTCATCTAGCTCAATTATAAACATTACAAAGAACTGGGTTCCCAGAACAGCTCCTTGCAGAACTCCACTAGTCACTGATCTCCAGACAGATTATTTTCCATCCAGTACTACTCTCTACTTTCCACGTGCAAGCCAAATTTTAATCCACACAACCAGGATTTCATGGATCCCAAGCCTCAGGGCTTTCATAATACTAGTACCCTTCCTGTTCTTGAGCAACCTATCCTTTTTTTTGGTCATACCTTCAGATTTATTGTAAGTGTATGTACATGACATCACATACAACCCTGAGATTCTCTTTCCTGTGGATGAAGCAGAATTATGACTTACTGGCAGTGCAAAGAAAACCTGACTCAATGTAAACACTTAAATAAAGAAATGTAAACAAACTGATTGTGCAATAGTGAGATAGGAAAAAAGTCAATAAAGTGCAAAAGTCAGAGTCCTTAAATAAGTCTATTATTGACTTTTTTTGGAGTCTGATGGTGGAGGGTAGCAGCTGAACCTGTTCGTTCGAGTCTTGTGGCACCTCTTTCTCTTTCCTGTTGGTAGCAGTGAGAACAGAGTGTGATGTGTGGTATGGATCCTCGAAGATTACTGCTACTCTCCGATGACAGGATTCTCTGTAGAAATTCTCAACGGTGGGAGGATTTTACCTGTGATGACCTGAGCTACATCCACTACCTTTTGCAGGGCTTTGCACTCCGGCGTATTGGTTTCTCCATACCAGACCATGATACAGTCAGTCAGCACACATTCCACCACACATCTGTCGAAGTTTGCCAGGATTTCCTATGTCATACCAAACCTCCGCAAACTCCTGAGGAAGTAGAGGCACTGACGTGCTTTCTTCACGATGCCTTTGTGTGTAGGGTCCAGGAATGATCCTCCAAGAGAAGTGGGTGTTACATAGCTCTTGGATTCATTAAAGTGAAGCTCTCTCTCCAAGCCAGACGTGAAGTACACCGCCTAACCTGTTCATACAAAATACTAAACTGCCAGCTCAAAATAGACGACCAATCTATACCAAAACCAAGCCTGCTAGGACCAGATGAGGGCATGAAACCCAATTTGTAGTGCCATCTTCCAAGAGAGATGTGTACAGCAAACCATTCTTCCCCCACACAATTAAAGCATGGAGTAATCTTCACCCTACCATACTCACACAACCAGACCCAGTTAAATTTAAGACAGCTCTTCCTCAAAAATCTCCTCCTTAAGCACACCCTCCCCCACCTCCAATTTAAATTCCATACGGAATATTTTGGAGAATAGAAATGAAGAACTTACATTTTCTCACCCTCTCCACCTCTGATTCCCCAATGATCACTGGATCGTACACATGTGGTTTTCCTTTCCTGAAATCAACAATCAGCTCCTTATAATGGGATGACACTGAGTGCAAGGTTGTTGTTGGTGCACCATTCAGCCAAGTTTTTAATTTCCCTCCTGAATTCTGACTCATTGCCCATTTTTATACAACCCACTACCATGGTATTGTCAGCTAATTTGTATATGGCTTTATCATACAGAGTCTATAGGTGTATTGCAATTGAGCAGGGAGCTAAGAATGCAGCCCTCTAGTGCTCCAGTACTGTGAGATTGTGGAGGAGATGTTCTAACCAATCCTCACTGATTGTTGACTGGAGGTGAGGAAATCTAGGATGTAATTATGCAGTGGGGTATTGAGTTCCAGGTCTTAGAGTTTGGTGATCAGTTTTGAGGGGATGATAGTGTTAAATGTTGAAATGTAGTTGATAAAGAGGATCCTGATACACGCACCCTTCCTGTCCAGTCTTCCAGGGCTTTGTGTGGTGCCAGTGAGATAGCATCTTCCATAGACTTGCTGATATGATAGGTGAATTGGAGCAGATCCATGTCAATACTCAGACAAGAGCTGATATGCCTCAATACCAGCCTTTCAAAACACTTCATCACTGTTGATGTTAATTATTTAGGCAGGTTACCACAGTCTTCTATGATTAACGCCTGCTTGAAACAGATAGGTTCCTATGCTCTGCCAGAGTGAGATGTTGAAGATGCTGGTCAGCACAAACTTTTAATATTCAGCCTGGTACTTCATCTGGATCGAATGCTTTCGTTGTATTCACTCTCCTAAAGGTAGCACGCACATCATCCTTGGATAAGGATTCCCCAGAGAGATCCCAATGATCGACGAATCTGAACCGCTTCCCCCTGCACCAACTCTTCAGGCATGCATTACCTGCCATAACTTCCTATTCCTGCCCTCACTGGTTCATGACATAGGAAACAATCCAGAGATCACCATCCTTTGTGGTTTCCTTCCTAACTCCCTATATTCACTCTTCAGAATCTCCTCCATTTTTCTATCTATGTCATTGGTACCAACATGGACCACGACATCTGGCTGTTCACCCTCCCACTATGGACTCGATCAGAGACATCCCTGACCCTATCTCCTTGGAGACAATATACCATTCAGGTGTCTCAAACTTGCTCATGGAACCTCCTATCTGTTCCCCAAACAATCAAATCTCCTCTTCTTCTCCCTTCCGTTCTGAGCCAAAGAGCCAGATTCTATGCCAGAGACATGACCACTGTGACTTGTCCCTGGTTGATTTCCCCCCCCCCCCCAGCTGACAGTATCCAGGACAGTATTCTCATTGTTGAAGTGAATGGCCACAGAGGTGGCCTATGCTGACTGTCTATTCCCCTTCCCTCTTCTAACAGTTGCCCAGTTACTTGGCTCTTGCCTCTTGGGTGTGGCTGTCTCCTTTCTCCTTATAGCTTCTATCACTCAGTTTGCCTGCTGAATGATCTGGAGCTCATCCACCTTCAGTTCCAGTTCCCTAACATGATCTGTAAGGACATTTGTGCTGTCCCAGATTTCCCACATGTGTAGTTGGAGCATACTACTGTCCAAGCAGCTCTCTCCACCACCTACTCTGGGAACTATCCCAACTTCTACACGTCTAGTTCTCAGTAAGTCCTTTGCCATTGAGGATGAGTTGTTGTCATTCCAGTTGCAATTCTGTGGATTCCGAAGCAGCTGATGAATGCAATGCAGGATCAGTAGACCCTGCCACAAATGAATGCTTGATAAGGTTTATTGCTGCATTTGAAATTCCCATTGATTAAAGATTTACATGGGATTCTTGATATGACAACTGGTTGACTGCTGCCTCACTTCACTCTAGAAGTTAACTCTGTTGTCTATGTTAAAGAAGGCTTCCATTAAGATTTGGAGTCACATGGCCCTAGCTTTCAGTCCCACTTCACCCCACAGTACTTGATTCTTAGAAAACTCAAAGAAAACAGGAGCAGGCCATTGAAACCTTCAAGTCTACATCATCATTCAATACGATCATGGCTGATCATAAGACATCAGTACCTTGTTCTGCTTTTTCTCTGTACCCTTTGATTCCATTAGCCATAAGGGCTACATCAAACTCCCTTTCCAATATACCAGTTGATCTGGCCTCAACACCTTTTTATGGTGGTGTGAGTGAAAATGTTTTTTCTCATCTCAATCCTAAATAGCTTACCCCTTTATCCACACTCTGTGACACCCCCCACCACCCTTGTTCTGGACTGCCCAACATCAGGAACATTATTCCTGCTGCTTCCCTCTCAGCTGGGCTGAAAAAACCTGAATCAAAAAGATTTCTCATACACTTTCGGAATTTTTTTCCCTATTATAATTTATTAGCCCCAATTTAGATCAGTTTAATTGAACATTCTTCCATCATGACTCCTGTTGTCTTGCTTCATCATGTAACGTTCCTTCTCATTTGCTCATTGTTGATTCCTTTTCTATTACTCCTGTATTCTGATCAAAGAAATTCTATCGTTGACTTTGAACCACATAATCTCTCTCCAATCCCATAATTCTTCCTTCAAAGGACTTCCACTATGGCCAATTTTTATTCTTCCTTAATAAGTTAGAGCCAGGAATATTAAGCCACCAGTCACATCGTTTTTATAAGGTTCTTGTCTATTTTTGTCACTATAGCATTGGGTGAATTAACTTTGCAGCATACCCAACCACACACATTGACCATGCCCAAATCATTGTCTTTTTGAACTGTTCTGTTTAACAATTTGTTTTCCAAAACATCTAACCATCTAGTGCCTGTATTATTTCATCTTGATACCCATTCTCCTTGTCAAATTAAAAGACATTGCCTGGAATTTCCATGTGAAGACAGCTCTCTTCATCATGAACAAATCCCTCTGACCCAAGTATTCAAAGTGAAGCCTCCCCTCATAGAACATAACCTCACAGAACAGGGCCTTCAACCCACAATGTTGCATCAACCTACCCCACAACAATCTATTATTTTCCTAACCTTATACCCTTAATTCTTTATTTTTCTTACCTAAAAGTCTTTTATATGTCCCTATTGGCATATTTTGGCAATGCATTCCATGCACCCAACACTCTTCATGTAAAAGCTTTACCTCTGATGACTTCTCTAAACTTCCCTCCATCGTCTTAAACAGGTGTCCTCTGGTATTTGCTATTTTTGTCCCAGGAAAATGATGCTGACCGTCTACCCTATCTCAGCCCCTCAGAATCTTATATACCTCTTATCTTTTGTTTTTCTAATATCTTGGTAAATCAATTGCATTAAGACATGTCAAAGATGGAAATTCCATTCTGCCAGATTAGTCACAATATATAGGATTTCACAGCAATGAAGCTGGGATTGATATAATTTTAGCAGATTTTTTAAAGGGTACTTCTTCAAATAGTGCAAGTTTTTATAATGGGGAAGAAAGCATAATGTAATTCTATTCAGTTAAGAAAACACTTAAGAAGTATTAATGTTTTAAAGTCTTATAACCACACAGCATAGAACAGGCTCTTCAGCTTAACTCATCTATGCCCACAAATTGATGATCTGGGCTGGTCCCATTTGCCTGCTTTTGATCTATATCTTTCTGAACTGTTCCTATCCATTATCTGCCCAAATATCTTTTTAAAATTGAATTTGTACCTGCTTCTTTAGCTTCAGGTTCCAGAATCAAGAAAATAAAAATGAAAATTCATTGTCATAAGTATAATGCACCAAAAATTTTACTTGTGGCAGCCAAACAGGTATATAAGATGTACCAAATATAATAATCTTTTAACTAAAGACAATAACATACATTAAGTTAGCACAATATGCCAAGACATAAAAAGAGGTTAAAATGTAAGTATTCACAATTGCAGTTAGTGCAAAAAAAAAATGATGTTTCAAAGATACAAACAGATATTTTTGTGGTTCCAGGCTAGATTATGGTTCAGTTTGAGAGGAGGAGTTCAAGTCCTGATGGCTGTTGGATACAAATACAGGTACTCGCCGACCTATGACCATAATTGGGACTGAAGTATAGGTCATATCTCAAAATGGATGCAAGTTGGAATTTTGTCTGCGCATGTGGAGTAAATAAGTCTTAATCTTTTTAATCAAAATTATCATCATCTGAACTTTCTTTGTTAGTAGGCATCATTTTCATCATCTCAACTTGTTAGTTGGTGTTTCGGGATCCATAGGCTGGGCATAGCCATCTTGATTCCTGTGCGCATACACGAGTATTCGATTGGCGCATGTCCGGTGGGTTGTCTATTGGAGTTTGGTTGGCTTCAATACACCAACACACCATGCATGCGCCAACCAAATACTTGCGCATGAGCTGCGCCCAGCCTATGGACTCCAAAATGCCAACAAGATAACTATGCACATTTTGGCTCTTGCATTCCTGTTACAGTTTGTCAAATACAACATAAACTGCATAAATTTTATATTTTTTCTTTTTTTTAAAAAATCGGTCTTAAGTCACATAGGTCGCAAGTCGGGGAGTACCTGTATTTAATACAAATGGATGTGCTGGACTTCAGGCTTCTGTACCTTCTGCCTGAAGGTAGTAGTGAAAAGAGGCTGTGACCAGGGTGATGAGGGTCCTTTGCAATATTGGCTGCTTTCATGAGGCAGCATCCCACATAATATTTTTCAATGGATGGGATGTTGGTGCCTGCGATGGACTTGGCTACCTTTGCCACTTTCTGTGATGAAGTGAATAATGAAAATAATTTTCAGTGGCAGGGGGAATTGCATTTCTAGACATCCGACACCTGTCCAGTAAAATGCATCAGGTGAGAATGTTCATGGCTGTGAGATGATGAGCAGCTTTACTCCTCTTTTAATACCCATTAACTCATTCCCCAAATGGAACATTTCTTCATTCATTTTAATATTGCTTTTAGCACATTGGCAAGGTCACCCTTATCGCCAAACTACCTTACATTTGACATTCAATGGAAGTTTCACTCGGGATTATTAGACATACTCTATTATAACAGATAGTCATGCCATTCTTGTTTAATTTTTCCATTTAAAGTCCTGATAAAAGTATCTGCTGAAGTTGCTGTTCTTTCATTATGCAGAAGACATACTGTACATATGGATTAAATAAAATGTTCAATGTCATGCTTCAAAAGTATTCTCTCTTTACAAGCAAGTTCATTTAGAATTTTGATCAATCAAGTTACTTTAGGTTGGCAAGATTTAATAAAACAAGCAAACTGCAGCTTCTTCCCGCTCAGTTATTTTAATTTCTAATCCACAGTGATAGACCAGCATTCAATTTCATTTGACTGGCAGAATTGTAAAATTCAAAAGGAATTTACTACCCTTTTGCTGTTTTCTCAGCAGCAAGGTATTATGGGATGATACACAAAATGCATGTTTATACTTACGATTTTCAATACAGTTAGAATTAAGCATAGTCAATACAGTGACAATGCAAGAAATGAACCCAATGGCAAGGAAGTGTTTTCTTTCTCAAGTATGCTTTCTTTTCTGGAATCATGAATAGTTTCACAGAGCTTGTTCTCATATCTTTATCACATTACATCTTAGAATTATGTATTCTGTTAAAACTCACATGCAGTAGTGTACAAATTTCATTAATTATTACGACACAGAAAGACTGCAAATGCTGGAATTCTGAAATAAGAAAATAAATTGTTGGAAACACTTTGCAGGTCAGGTAGTGCTGACTTGTCAGGTTAATAACATGTCATTAACTGTGGACCGTCAACAGCAGCAGAAGTGTACACCACTACACTCTGTGATCAGCAGTGCTGGCAAAGTGGCACTTACTCACTAGTAACTTGTTCATTGATGCATAGTTTGTGTTTTACCTGCAACACTCGGTTCCAGACCTTACCTCAGCCAGTTCCAGATTTGGAACAACAAATTGACTTCCCAAGGAGGGATGAGAATGACAAGGCGTCATTTGATCAAGAATCTTATTTGACCAACACATCATAAAGGATCCCCAACACCCTGGTTGCAACCTCTTTTCATTGCTATCTTTGGGAATAGGTACAAAAGCCAAAGTCAGCACCTCTAGGTTCAAGAATAGTTTCTTTCTAATGATTATCAGGCTCTTGAACCTCTCTTTACTACACTAATCATTAACTACTCTGATACCACAAAAATGCATGTCTACACGATGGAATGCCACAATTTTCTTGCACTATAATTCTAGTTATTACCTATCTATCCTTTGTATTTATTTGTTATCAATTTTAATTTAACATACTGTCAACTATTGTAGTTTATTTTCACAAAGTATTTGTTTGACTACAACAAGTATGAGTCTTAGTGCATATGTACATTGTATAATGATTATCATTAACAACACAAAGGTGAACTAGTAAAATGGACAGCAGAGAAAAATACTTTAGTGACTGGAGTCATATCTTGCCAAGGGTAAGGCTATGTGTATCAAAGAGATACAGTATGAAAACATGAATTCCACGATGACCCCCAGGCACCCACTTCCAAATTGCTTTGAGTGTGTGGATGAGTAGTATAATCTGGAGGTGTTGATAGAAATGTGGAGCTTTGGAAATGAACTTCAGAAGAAATATATATATATATATATATATATATATATATATAAAAATAAATGATAGCACCTTGATGGCAAATTCGGGAAGATATGAACTACATTTCAGTCATTTATTTTTGTTCCTTAAAAGTATTTTTTTGCACTCTTCATACTTTATTGAACCTTTGTTCATTATTGTCAAACCTTTCAATGTTGCCTTTCAAACTACCTTAACCAACTGACACTGGCCCTTTGTAGTTTAACTTGTTTAAAATTAAAATCCGATTACAAATTTAGCTAAATCACTTTCACCTTCTGTCATATTATTATCACACCAACCTAAAGGCTTCTTAACTACCTGAACATTAATGAACCTTTTCCCATTGCCTGATACTAGAGCTAAAGAGCCCGCTGCCTTGCAGTCTCCCCAACATATTAATCTGCCTATTTTAAGGAAGCAGCACAGGAGCAGGAGCTCTTGAAGTAACACTGAGCTCAAGTGGCCCCATGTGGTTATGGAAAATTTGTCTGATTTTTCCCTATAAGGGGGATGTGTGCCCCTCCATGGCCAAAGGGAAGGTCACCTTTGAAGGGGATGGTGTACTACACCATAATCAGAGAGAGAATGTCACATTTGGGCTGACCGCTGAAAGGGTTCTGGAAGCCACTCACCTGTTTCGCCTTCAAAAAAGAAAAGGGGAGCTTTGACTACCACTCATCTGAAAGGACATTTCTTGGGAAGCAACTCAACAAGGATTTTGTGAATTTACAACAGTCTGTCCACCCATCTCTCCCACCTCATTTGTAAATGCTTCTTTGCATAAATTTAAGAGTCTTCATGTCAACACTGGATTTCTGAGACTGGACTTCCAACTGACATTCCAGAATTGGGCCTAAACTGAAGCGGCTTGGGATATTTTTCTCTCTCTCACACACACACCACACATATATTTTAAAAGAAATAATTGGTGAGATAGTAGGGGGATAAATTTAGATAAGGTGTTATATAATTGATTAATAAATTAAAATATTATTTCAAATATAACACTTTCTTGGCTAATTTCTATTGCTGCTCCCTGAGTGCATAACACCTGCTTGTATAACGTTCTAAATCTCCTCGTCTCAACCCTCTCAAGGCAAATTCCTCACAACTTAAGAATTGAAACCTATGTCTCCCACACCGATCTTTGAAACATGCATCAACCCTGTGCCAATTGGCACAGGGTTCAAAAGATAATCTAAAGTTGTGGTTCTGGTTATTAATGTGTAGGAACTTCTTGTAGAGACAGTTCAACTCCTTTAGCAGAACCTAATTCTTGAGCCTATCTATGTTTTAGTTCCCACACAGACCATGACAAATGCAAGTGTTTCTCCAACTTTAAGGAGATGCCTTTAGCCTTGCGGCTGCAAATATCCATCCTCCTGACTTCTTTGTCTCTTGTGACTACTACTTTCTTTTCTACTCTTCCGATTTGAATGGTCCCATATGGCAGCACTGTTTTCACTTTAACGAGCCTCCACGCAGGCTCTGCTATCATTTATAAAAGCTGCAAGAGTCGCATATCTATTGGCCAAGAGCAAAGACTGGAGCTCCTCCAATGCTGGTGTCTTGATTCCCATACCACACACCATCCTGACCCCATGATGGACCAATTCTGCAATAGTTAATCCAAGATATATGGCTATCTCTTTACTCAAAGTTCAGGTTACCTTTCCCATCCCTGATGATGGACTCAATCTCACCAATTCTTTCTTTTAAAATATTTTTATTGAGTAAAAATAATAATCTCAAATACATATTGCATTAATATATCAGAAGGAAATATTATAATATATACAATCTCACTAATTTTGAGCTCAAGTTCCTGCATGTGGTTACCATGGACTGCACCAGTTTCTATTTGTTGCCACGTACTGCAGCTACAATAAATTATCTGATCTGGGTGACTTTCCTTAATATCACTTCCTTAATCCCTCATTTTTATTAATTTAATAAAATGTATTGAATTTAATATGAAGCTACATCCTTGTCTTTATTCCAGCTATATCCTTTACGTGCTGAAATGCACCCTCCACAGATGTTACACTTGGTGGGTCTTGTACACAATAATGCATCTAAGTTTAAGTTCAAGCTTATTATCATTCAATTACACAAAGTACAACCCGACAAAAACACCATTCTCTGTTCCTCGGTGGACATCCAGAAATAGCACACATACATATGCAGCATATATAGACTCATAAAATTAAATAAATATTGTTTAATAAATAGTGGTGTCTTAGGTTTGTTTGAGTCATTCAGCTGATTCACTGCCTATGGGAAGAAGCTGCTTCTCAGCCTGATGGTTTTGGCTTCTGATATCCTGTTACTCTTTCCTGACAGGAGTAGCTGAAAGATGCTATGTGTGGGCTGATTGGGGTCCTCAACAATTTTTCGAGCCCTCTTCAATCAACAATCCTGGTCCATAACATCTATGGGGGTGGGACTGCAGGAGGGAGACCCCAGTGTTCCTCTCTGCCACTCTTTATTCTGTGATCTTGGGATTTCTCTCTGTTTTCAGTCTGCACTGGTCATTGCGTATGGATCATAAACTTTCATGAGAAGTCCCTGTGTCCCAGTGATTTTTTATCACTAACCAATGTCAAATTAATTGGTCCATCATTCTCTATTTAATTTCTTGCTCCTTTTTTGCACATTCTGTTTCCCAGTCGACAGGCATAGCCCTGATTTTTTTTAAAAACTGAATGCCTGAAAATAATAATCTGAACTTATTTCCCGTCTATTTTTCCAGTGTTTTCACGATTGGATCCCATCCAATTGAAATTCATGACTTTCATTTAGTGTTCTGAATCACTATTTACGTGTTTGGGATAGGCAATCCAAATCCCGTTTGAAATGAGCACTGAGACCTGTGCATTGTTTCATGCAGTGACAGATGGGAAATCATATTCATGTACCTATTGCACAGTGACAGGTGCAATGCTCCACTGATGGGTCAGAAGCTGCATATGCTGTGCCTTGCAGCACAGTGAAGTGGGGGGGGGGGGGTATGAATAACACAGAATTAAAGGCAAGACTTCAATGACAAAGTTTCAGCACCATTCTGGTAACAATGAAATCTTCACTTTAGAAGATGCAAGACAAACTTTGTAATTTATTTCTATTGTTCATCACTGTCTCAATCTATCAACCTGTTAAGACATAGAATCAGAATTTATTGTCAAGAACAAGTTATGAAATTGCGGTGTTTTGCAATGATTGAGCCTTTAACCTGCTGTTACAAATAAAGGACCTGTCACCATTCTTTGAGCACAAGTAGAATTTGTAAAGATCTCCAGTAGCTAATGCATTCAAATTGATGTTTCCATTGATATTTTTATGGCTGTCATATGCTGCAGCACCCAGATTAGTGCTAACAGTCCTTCACATTTTCACAGCTGATTAATAAACATTTCAGGGAAGGAAGTTAGCTTGATCATGCCATAGGAAAGATGAGATAGTGCTGGAGAAGGAGCAGAGGAGATTCATCAGGATGTTGTCCAGGATGGAGAGTTTAGTTATGAGAAATGACTGGAGAAACTAGGTCTGTTCTCCCTGGAGTGACAGAGATTAAGAGGGAGCATGAATCAGGTCTGTAAAATTATGAGGGGTATAGATAGGGTAGACTGCAGGAAACTTTTCCTGCATTAGAAACAGATAAGAGTAGATTTAGAGAGGGGGAATTTTAGAGGGGATATGAGAGGGCTTTCTTTCCCCAAAGAGTGACAAATACTTGGTATACAAAGCCTGAGAGATAGATTGAAGGTGGGTCAGTAACAGCATTTTAAAAATGTCTGGATAAAGTCTCAAATTCCTAGGCATATGGTAGAAGGCCAAGTATTGGGGAAGATAGAATTAATATGAATGGACAAATTGGGCCAAATGCTGGACGATTCTATGACTAATGGAATAACTGCATCTAATTAAAGAACTGTTAACAAAATCCTATATTATATTTTAAATATTTGCTGTTCAAAAAGTGACATGCCAAAAATTTACATGGAGCTGTGTGTCAATAATAAACATTGTATACAGTTTTGCAGCAAATTATTTAGCATATTTTGTATTTATAGAATTATTTGTGAGTTTTCTGATTTTGCCTTGTACAATGCATAGAGGAACGCTCACCTCTCCATTTACATATGTAAAAAAAATGCAAATTGTTGATCAAATGAGTTCCAATGTGAAGTACTTTAGGCATGGAGATTTGGGAAGAGAAAGCCACAAAAAAAATCCACGATTTCTAGCTGAAAGGGGAACCTCAGCAGAACTTTAATTCTGATGAAAATTATCGGTTTGATTTTTATTCTTAAGTTTCTTCATGACCCAGCAAGAATGGATGAAAATATTCAGATATAGGCTTCAACATGGTTTGTACCATCATTTAACTGACCGCAAGGCACAGGAATATCCCCTGCTGGACTTGGTTTGTGTGAAGAATCATGCCCTGTTGATGACATTGCTGCTGGAGACCAACTCTTTACTCTTATATTTAGGTAGTGAAAAGGTGATTGTCTCCAACAGTGAATGGACACAATAGGAGTAGGTTAATTTCTTAAATTATGTTATTTAATTTGGAATCCAGAAGAAGAAAGAGTGCTCCTTTAAAGTCCAAAATGAGTATTTTGGCCTCCCAAATCTTGCCAGGATTCACCAGGCTGACACCTCCAGCATTAACCATCCAATTTTTGATTCTTGCTCCCTTGATTGTGGATGTCACTAAAGAGACTATTTGAACAATATCTATGAGCTAAAATAGGCCAGGATAAATAGCTGCATCTGATATCTCTGTCTATGTCTCTTTTGCAATAAAATCCTGCTAAATCCAAATCTTCTCTGGACAAATTGGACCCAATCAGACTATGCATCTTTTGACAAACTGCCAAGAGTGGGGTGTCCAGCTGATTAATTGTTGGGACATGACTGATGTCCTGTGAGAAGAAAATGATTAAACATACTCAAATTTTAAAATGTAAAAGTTAATCTCATAAAAAAAATATACATAATTCTGAGAAAGGGGATGCCTAAGAGTACAGGTTGGCTGAGTAGGGTAAAAAACTTTATCTTTGGTCAATACTTGCATATTTGGCATGCATGATTTATAATAACTGTGCATTATGGTTCATGTCTGAAATCAGAGAACTCAGAACATTACGTACTCCTGGCTTCTATTTCTTATGATGAAGCAGAAACAGATTGTTTCTTTATATGTATTCAGTGGGTGGAGAATGATGATTTATTGGATCAAAAGGACACTTATGGTTAAGCTTTTTACATGCACTTAATTTAGGAACAGTACATTTACTAGGTGTACATGCAAAATTAATGAACTTTATCATTTAGATAATTTTTCTGCACCCATTAAGGTAAACAAAAGCATTGGGCAGTCCAGAAACTATGGATAAATACCTTGATTAAAATGGATGCATAAATAAACAGCACCAATTTCTTTATCTCTTTCTTTTGTTCAAGATCCTCCTTGAATATTACAACTATTTCATGAGCAATTCCTCATATCCAACAATGCTCTGCTTTTGGAGAGTCTTTAGTTGTCTCCATGGTTTCAATCCCTTTTCTTCTACCTTGTCCTTTTCTGGTTCAGATTCCCCCATGCACACTCATGGTTAATCCTCTATCTTATCTTCAGACATAGCTTTGGCTGCTCTGTTATCTCTGTGACTTTCAAGCTTTCCCCATTTTCATTATCCACACCAGCCACTAAAATCAGTTTCTGTCAGGAAAATCCTCGAGATGTTGGATGGAGGAGAGGGCTGGCAGCTGCAGACCTGTTTACAACCCTGGGGTGAGATTGGTGATTCAGTAAAAGGAAGGGCCTTGATAATGAGTGGAGACTCAAGAGAGGGGGCCCTCTCATGTATATAAGGAATGGGGAAATAAGGTGAAAAGTACATGGGTGCAGAAGGACTGCATGAATGGCCAAAATATTATCAAAGCTACCTGAATGAAGTTCCAGGATATTGCTCAAAGCTGATCCTTCCATTTATCATTACAATTTGGCTGTTTTGTGAATGCTTCTCACATCACCACACTATTCCCACCACTCCCCCCATCAATTCGATCTGTGACTCCCATTGGCTCGCTAAGGCAGCCAGCATGATTAAAGACTCATCCCACCACAGTCACACTCTCTTCACCTTCCAACAGTCAGGAAGAAGATTCACAAGTTTGCGATCACACCTCACTAGATTCAAGGACAATTTGTTTCCTGCTGTTATCAAACTCCTGGACGAACCTCACATGAGTAAAATAATATTGCCATTGCTCTGTTCTAACTGATCTCACTTTGTTACTCTGCATTATGTGCTATATTTGTACTGCTGTGCAGTGTATTGATTGACTAGCTCATAAAATGGACTTTCTCGCTGTACCTCAGAACACATGACAATTAACAAACTTGGGTGGTGAGAGAATAAGACTGGCGGCAGATGGGTCAGCACCACAACTGAAGGGTCTGGAGGAAGAGTGAAGAGTAGGGCAATGTCTTTGTACTGTTTAGTATGATTGTTAGGTTCCTAGAGGAGAATTGCTCAGGGTACAGTCTGATCTTGTGTTCCTCTAACCTGAATGTTGCATCAGAGATGCAATGATGAATGGCAGTTTGAAGTGTTAGTCCAATTTCCAGCAGGATTCATCCCCAAAATGGTCATAGTTATTGAAAAGTTCTACATGCTTGACAATCTAAGATATTTTTAAGCAAGTCTTCAGTTTGTTGCTGCAAATTCATTCTTAGCAGTGCTTTAAAAAAAGAGCCAGTACATCTAATGTAATGTGTTTTTTTCTACTTCTATATCGTGGTAGCTAGCTTTTTTTTTTAAGTATTGCTGTGTGGCGGCACACCACTAGGCAGGCAAACCGGCCCTGCTTGTAATCCACACAACGGGGGAGCCGGCCAAAATGGCGCCATCGGGGGTTTCCCCTTCTTCTCAGCACAGAGCTCAGAAGCCCGCGCTGAGGGACCACGTGACGCCCGGGTGACGTCAGCACCACCCAGCTCGGTTCTCAGCCAGGTCCGGGCTGGGAGTACAAGTCCAGCCCAGCAGCCTGCAATAAATTAGTTCTGCTCATTGAGCTCAACTCATCTGGTTGTGTGTTCGATCAGTAGCAGAGTAGCTGTCGCTACAATTGGTGACCCTGACTGGTTCAAATGTCTTTGAATCCATCGTGAATGAACCTGGGATCAGTGCTATAGCTGTCAAGCTGCCTGACTTCTGGGTTTAGGAGCCGGAGACCTGGTTCGGCCACACGGAGGCTCAGTTTCACCTCCACCAAATTTCATCCGACATGACCACATTCTACCATGTGGTCGCCGCCCTGGACCAGGCCACTGCCAAATGTGTGCTGCACCTCGTTCAGCACCCACCCGCCAAAGACAAATACGAGACCATCAAGCGAGTGCTCACCGGATCCCTTGGACTATCCAGGTGCCAGTGTGCTGCTCGGATGCTGCACCTCGATGCCTTGGGGGACAGGTCCCCGATGGAGCTGATGAATGAGATGCTCGCGCTCATGGGTGATCACACCAACTGCCCACTCTTTGAGCGAATTTTCTTCGACCATTTGCCCGAGGACAACCAGCCATTACTGGCCAAAGAGAGCTTTACCAACCCAAGGATGGTTGTTCAGAAGGCCAAAAAGCTATGGCTCGAGCAATTCCTGGAGGGCTCAGCAGTCCAGCAGGTCATGAGGCATGGGCATGACCACACCAAGCCTGCCCCTAGTGCTGCGTTAGAGCATCCGGCACCTGCAGGAGCCACCAAGAGCATAACCAGGGGCATGACATCCGCTCCAGTCCTCTGCTTCTACCACAGGCACTGGGGAGCCAAAGCTCAGAAGTGCCGTCATCCGTGCTCATTCCAGGGAAACAAGCAGGCCGGCTGTTGTTAATGTTGCAGGACTCAGTCAACAGCCAGTGGTTCCTCGTCCTCTGATCAGAGTCATCCCGGCCACGGCCATCAAGTCCAGGAACTGACCTCAAGGATGTCCTCTCTGTGCAGCCAACACAACAGAGATCCGGACATGTAGAGACAAGACAGTACACTTCCAGATCGGCCGACGAAAGTTCTCGTGGAGGTTCACTGTCTCGTCCCTTCCGACCGCCATTCTGGGTGCCGACTTCCTCCTCACTCACAGGCTTCTGGTGGACATTTGGGGTATGTGCCTGATGGATGCCCGTACTTTCCAGGCCGTTCGCCTCGACGCCTCCTGCACAGAGCAGTCACAGATGGCCATGATCAGCATGCCCAGCAAATCCTGGATGAGTTTCCAACCCTCCTCAAGCCACAGTTCTCCGCTGCCTCACCACGCCAAGGGGTGTTCCACCACATCCCCACCCAGGGCCAACCGGTTCACACCAAGGCACACCAGCTCCAGGCCGACAAGCTCCAGGTGGCGAAGGAGGAGTTGTAGCATCTGTTGGAGCTGGGGAACATTCAGCGGTCCAACAACCCATGGGCCTCACTGCTCCACCTGGTCCCAAAAACCTCCGGCAGCTGGCGCCCCTGTGGAGACTATCGATGGCTCAACGAAGCAACAGTTCTTGACCATTACCCCATCCCTCACATCCAGGACTTTATGGGCAACCTGCATGGTGTGAGGGTTTTCTCCAAGGTTGACCTGGTGTGCGGGTATCACCAAATCCCAGTGTACCCTGAGGACATAACCAAGATGGCCATGATCACCCCCTTCGGCTTGTTCAAATTCCTTCACATGCCGTTCGGGCTCAAGAACACCACTCAGACCTTCCAGCACCTCATGGACTCAGTGGCCAGGGACCTGGATTTTGTCTTTATTTACTTGGACGATATCCTCGTTGCTCAACACAAAGCCCACCTGCGCACCCTCTTCTCCCAGCTGGCTGACTTTGGCTTCACCATCAACCCAGCCAAGTGCCAGTTTGGGAAAGAGTCCATGCAGTTCCTGGGCCATACCATCACGGCCGAGAGAGCAATGCCCGCTGCTACGAAGGTCACCGCTATCAAGGAGTTCCCACATTCGGACAATTTCAAGGGGCTGCAGGAGTTCACGGGTATGGTCCACTTCGACAACTGATTCATCCTGGAAACTGCATCATGCAGCCGTTATTCGCCCTCATCACAGTCAAGCACAAAACGCTCACCTGGACCCCAGAGGCCTGCAGTGCATTCAAGGCCACCAAGGATGCCTCGTGAAAGCTACCATTATCGCCCACCCACACACCAACCTGCATATGGCGCTCTCCATCGATGCCTCTGCCACAGTCGTCAGGACCATCCTGGAGCAGCAGGTGAATGGACAATGGAAGCCACTGGCATTCTTCAGCTGGCTTCTCCGCGCACCAGAGCACAAGTATAGCGCTTTTGACTGTGAGTTACTGAGCACTGACCTGGCGGTGCAGCATTTCTGCTATTTCTTGGAGGGGAGGACTTTTACCATCTTCACTGACCACAAATCCCTCACCCAGGCACTCGTGATGGCAAAGGACCCCTGGTTAGCCCACCAGCAACGTCACCTCTCCTTCGTGTCAGAGTTTACCACCGACATTCGGCACAAGGCTGGGAAGGACAACATGGTCGCCAATGCACTCTCGCAACCAGCCATCTGCATGCTGACGCTCAGCCTTGACTTTGACCAGCTCACCCAGGACCAGAAGTCCGGTGAGGAGACATGAGCCTTCAGGACTCCCACCACAGGCCTGTGGTTCCGAGACCTCCTGACTCCAAGCGGCGGAATCACCGTTCTGTGCGATGTCTCCATTGGCACCCCGCGGCCAGTGGTTCCCCAGCAGTGGCGCAGGCAAGTCTCCCATCGCATCTATGACCTTTTGCACCCATCCATCAGGTCCATGGTCCAGATGGTGGCAGAACATACGCCCATTGCCAGATGTCCAAGGTGCACAGGCATACCAGAGCACCCGTGCAACTGTTCTAACACATCCGGGAATGGTTCAGCCAAATTCACGTGGACATATTCAGGCCCTTACTCATTTCCTGGGGCAACCGTTACCTGTTCACGGTGGTGGACCGCACCACTCATTGGCTGAGGCGATCCTGATGCCAGATGCCTCCACGGACTCCTGCTCCTGAGCGCTGTTGCATGGTTGGGTCACCCGGTTCGGCATTCCAAATCACTTCACCAGCGATCGGGGCACCAAGTTCACCTCTGTGCTCTGGGCACAGCTCGCCAACAGGTTGGGGATCGAGCTACACCACACCATCGCCTATCACCCGCAGGCCAATAGGCTGGTCGAGCGTCTGCATCGCCACCTTAAGTCAGCACTTATCGCCTGCCTCACTGGTCCTGACTGAGTGGACAAACTGCCTTGGGTACTCCTGGGCATCTGCTCCACGCCCAAGGAGCATCTGCAGGCTTCATCTGCTGAGTTGGTCTATGGCGCGCCGCTGGCACTGCCTAGAGAGTTCATCAACACGCATCACAATGCCCAGCGGTCACCGCACAAGCTGCTTTCCCACCTCCTGGCCCACTTGGACTCCTTCGCACCCCTACCGCTGCCCAGACATGGCTCATGGCCACCTCACGTCCCCAGTGAGCTGCTTTCTGCAGAGTACATTTATATTCCGCGGGGCCCGCTTGCGCACCTCTGCAGAGACCTTACGAGGGGCCGTACAAAGTTGTTTAGCATTCAGGGTCTACGTTCATGCTGGACATCGGTGGCAGGCGGGAACCGTTTACTGTGGAGAGGCTGAAGCCAGCGCACCTTGACCCCACCAAACCAGTGATTGTGGTCCAGCCAAAGAAGCGAGGCCGCCCAGCTAAAAAGGACAATGGCGCTGGTTCTGGGGGGGGGGGGTTTGCTGTGAGGCAGCACACCACTAGGCAGACGAACCAACCCTGCTTGTAATCCACACGGCGGGGCAGCCGTCCAAAATGGCGCCGTCAGGGGTTTCTCCTTCTTCTCAGCACAGGGCTCAGAAGCCTGCACTGGGGGAAACCACGTGATACCCAGGTGATGTCAGTGCCCCCCCAGCACGATTCTTTGCCAGGTCTGAGCTGGGAGTATAAATCCAGCCCAGCAGCCTACAATAAATCAGTTCTGCTCATTGAGCTCAACCCGTCTGGTTGTGTGTTCTTTCAGTAGCAGTGTAACTGCCGCTACAGCGGAACCTTTCTGCCAATTTAGTGATCAAATCTCAGCTAGAGATACAATTTCTGCAAATTCAATGAGCTGACATCACACTCAATAATTGTCAAAAGCAAGATCTTAGGAATAGAAACAAATCTGGCCTTCACTTTCCTGAGCCATCAGCAACGTGCGAATGAATGAGATGAATCATTCCAAGCTTCAAAGTTCCAAATTAATCACAATCACAGTTTCTGAAGTTACTAAGTTATAAAGTCAAAGTATACAAGCAGGTTCTTTGGTCAATCATGGCCCTGCTACCCATTGTTCCAATCTCTTTGGCTTGGCTTCGCGGACGAAGATTTATGGAGGGGGTAAATGTCCACGTCAGCTGCAGGCTCGTTTGTGGCTGACAAGTCCGATGCGGGACAGGCAGACACGGTTGCAGGGGAAAATTGGTTGGTTGGGGTTGGGTGTTGGGTTTTTCCTCCTTTGTCTTTTGTCAGTGAGGTGGGCTACACTGACCCAATTTACCTGCATGAGATACATTGCCTTCTACACCTTTGCAATTCAAATACTTGACTAAATGTCATCAGGGTATCTACCTCCACTACCTCTTTAGGCGGTGTATTCCAGATACCATTCACCTTCTGTTTGGAAAAATCTCCCCCAAGATCTCATTTGCAGACCTCTAACAGTTTCAAGATAGTTGTGGAAAAAGATAAGACTGATCTACAATTTAAAAATCCTAAATTGAGCCATGACTCACTTTGACAGCATTAGGAACATACACAGGTTCATTGGGAGAGGATATTTGTTGGTAAAAGGATGTCTGGCAAGTGGGAGCCTTTTAGAAGTGAAAAAGAGAGAGAGAGAGAAAGAGAGAGAGAGAGTGTGTGTGTGTGTGTGTGTGTGTGTGTGTGTGTGTGTGTGTGTGTGTCTGTGTGTGTGTGTGTGTGTGTGTGTGTGTGTGTGTGTGTGGACAGCGTGTGAAGGACAAGGCAGACAGAAGTGGGAATCCTGGATATCCAGGAATCTTGGATATCCAAAGTGCTACTGACACTTTGGCCAAGAAAAGAGGCATAGTCAGTGTAGACAGCTGGGATCAAGTGAATCCGGTGAAAAATATGTGGCACATAGGAGTAAACTTAAGAGGGGAATTAGAAGGATAAAGAAGAGACATAACATGGATCTGGTCGATAAGGCAAAAAAAAAATCCCAAGAAATTCTACCTCAATTAAGAGCAATGAGTAACTGAAGAGAAAATAAGGACCTTTAAAGGTCAACATCATCTGCCTATGAAGCTGCAGAATATGGGTGAGGTTCTAAACGAGTTATTTTGGAGAACGATATGTTGTATTGAACTCAGAGAGGTAAATAATAATGTCTCAAAGAGAGTCCATGTGACGAAAGAGGATGCACCTCATGAAAACGAGAGAAGCTGCAGGAATTATTGTTAATTAGTTACCATAAAATGTCCCTGGTGTGCAGGTGAATGGTGGAATCTGGCGGTGCTGATGGAACGTTTGAGAGAATAAAACGGGATTAGTGTCGAATTAGTTGAGTGTTCGTTGTTTGGCACGTGCAGTAAACCCCAAGTATCTGGAACCTATGGGGATTGGTAGATGCTGGATCAGTGAATTTGCCGGATGCTTGAGACTGTGTGTTATATGACTGGCAAATTAACCACTATAAGTGCCAATGTTAAACTTTCATATTTTTTACCTATTTACATTCAGTGATATTTTTACTGGTTGCTTGAATTCCAGATAATGGGGATTTGACTGTATTTAGTGGGCCAAAGAACCTGTTCCTTTGTTGAATAACCGTGACGCATTTAAAGAGCCACATATGAATGGATGAAGCAGGGACTCTTGTTTTCATAAAGAGTTCTTGTACATGGAAATACTTTGAGTGACACAGATGACCTTTGTGTTGCTGTGTACACCAGGCAATGCTGCAATGTGTTAAAATGTTGTTTGATCATCCTTCAATAAAATCCCATTGGGTATGAGGCACTTTGGGATGTCCTAAAAGCATAGAAAATAGATGTCATTTGGCCCTTCAAGCCTACACCGCCATTCAATATGATCATAACTGATCAGTACTCAGTTCCTGCCTTCTCCCCATACTCCCTGATCCCTTTAGCCACAAGGGCCAAATCTTACCTACTCTTAAATATTGACAAGGAACCAGCCTCAACTACTTCCTGTGGCCAAGAATTCCACAGATCCACCACCCTCTGAGAGGAGAAATTTTTCCTCATCTCACTCCTAAAATCTTCCACCTTATCCTTAAACTGTGACCCCTGGTTCTAGTTTTTCCCAGCATTGGAAACAACCTTTCTGCATCTAGTCTGTCTAAACCCTTAAGAATTTTATATGTTTCCATCAGATTCCCCCCCTCAATCTTCTAAATTCCAGAGAATACAAGCCTAGTCTATTGAACCTTTCTTCATATGGAAGTCCTTTCATCCCTGGTATTAGTCCAGTGAACTTTCTCTGCACCCACTCCATGGCGAGGATGTCCTTCCTCAGATAAGGAGGCCAAAATTACATGCAGTACTCCAGGTGTGGTCTCACCAAGGCCCTGTACAGCTGCAGCAGGATCTCCCTACTCATATACTCAAATCCTCTCGCTATGAACACCAACATACCATTCGTTTTCCTCACTTCCTGCTGCCCCTGCACACCCACTTTCAATGACTGATGTACAGCAACACTCAAGTCTCTCTGCATCTCCCCTTTTCCTGAACAGATACCATTTAGATAATAGTCCTCTTTCCTGTTCTTATCTCCAAAGTGGATAAGCTCGCATTTATCCACATTATATTGCATCTGCCACATCTTGGCCCACTTGCCTAACTTGTCCAAATCACTCTGCTCCCTCTTAGCATTCTCTACACAGCCAACTCCTCTACCCAATATGAGATTAAAGAAAAACAAGTTCAATCTCCTTCTCACTAGTTCTCTATGGGGATGGGGAAAAGTTGCTTTTTGTGGCAATACAATGTATCGGTTACTTGCTCAGAGCATCTTGATACTCTTATCTTTTTATTTCAATGGCCTTCTCAGCATCTAAAGCAACCATCATAGGTTGGCCGGTTGCCCCCGAGAAACATTAATTAAAGAAATCAACTTTACAATATTATCAGCAGAATACCATTTTTTAAATAAAACCAGCTTAATCTACATGTATCAAATCCAGTAAATACTTGGCTAATCTATTAGCCAGAACCTTAGCAACAATTTTATAGTCTACATTCAATAAAGAAATCAGTCTATAAGATCCCACTTTTAATGGGTCTCTATCCTTCTTAGGATTAATCATAATCAATGCTCTAGAAAAAGAATCTGGAAAAGAACCATTCTCCGTAGCCTATTTCAAAACCTCCATCAACAAAGGAAGTAACAACTCCTGAAATTCTTAGTAAAATTCAAAAGTAAAACCATCCTCACCTAGGGTTTTCCCACCAGGTATTGCTCTGGGTACTCTTATCTGAGCAGAGAATGCTGTGTCTTCATGCAGCACCCTAGGATGAGCGTGAAGCGTTACAAAAATGTACTTTGCAACAGCCCAGGCTTTAGTCCAACGCACATGCTAGAGGAACTCAGCAGGTCAATCAGCATCCAGGGAAGGCAATAGACAGTCGAAGTTTCAGGCCAAATCCTTTCATCACGACTAACTGATGAAAGCCTCTACTTTTCCTCTTACTTCCAAAAGTAGTACTAAAGTAGTTGGGTGCATTCTTCCTTTCTTCCTCTAGTATAATGTGACAATCCTCATACTCTTTCATTCCTTAATATGAACATTGAACAACTCCTTTGAGGCACCCATTATTTCAGGCTATAGTTGACAAAATGAAAATGGGTAGCTTATATCTAATGTATTCCAGATGAACCAGAGGAGTTTAAAAAAAATGTAAAAATATCCCTAAAATTTATTGATTGTCCCTAAAAATCTATCCAAGCTTGTCCTAAATACATTCACTGAGGGAGCCTCCACTGCTTCAATGGGCAGTGAATTCCACAGATTCACCGCCCTCTGGGAGAAGCATTTTCTCCTCATCTCCATCCCTAATCTACTACTTAGTTGGAGTGAGAGACTAGAGTCAAGCTAGAAATCAAAATTGGAAGTATTCAGGTTAGCAGGAGGATTATGGAATTGAAAGAAATTACAGGGGATGGAAAATGGAGAATTGTTTGGATTTGAACACATGGAAGAGAATTATAAAATTGAGGTGTCGGTAATCAGGAGACAAGTAAAATATAGATGGGGTGAATGGAATTCGAATGATGAGAAATTGTAACGAGAAAACTGGGAAGCCAGAGAGGGAACTGTGATAATTAACCTAAAAAAACCCAAAATTAAAGTTGTTAATTGCTGAGTTGTTGGGCGATGTCAGTGAGTAGAACTAAGAGGATTTCGGTACTGAGAGAATGGAGGAAAAAAATTCATTGATGGGTAAGTCAAAATGCCATCACTATAAATTGATTCAGTTTGTGTAAACTCCCAATGGATGGAATTAGTCCTTAAGCAAACAATTCTGTGGCTGAGGCTGAAAGCAATGATTGGTAGTCCTTCTGAAGTTGCTTTGTTGAAAGCAGTGGCATTCTGAGACTGGTCATTAGACAAACCATTTGACACTGAGTATGGATTGAGGGACTTGGAGGTCATGTGGAACTGGGCACTCTTTAACATACTTGAAGAACTCCAGGTTAGGATGTTTTAATGGAACTACTCTTCTGAAATATGTGGTTGATGAATAACCATATAACATATAACAGTTTACGGCATGGAAACAGGCCATCTTGGCCCTTCAAGTCCACGCCAGTTCACTCACACAATTCCTCAAAATCTCTCTGCCGATTCTCTGCCCTTAACCCTCCAACCCCCTCCTATCCATGTATATATCCAGTCTCCTCTTAAATGAAAGAATTGATTCGGCCTCAACTATTTCCTCCAGAAGATTATTCCATTCGGGCCACCACTCTCTGAGTGAAGAAGCATCCTCTAATGTTTCCCCTAAAATTTTGCCCTCTTGCCCTCAACTTGTGTCCTCTTGTTTCAACCTCCCCTGCTCTCAGGGGCAAGAGTCTACTTGTGTCAAACAGATTGCAAAATATCGGGTATTCTCTACGACTGATCTGAAGTCGGCGTATCACCAACTCCCGATCTGCCCAGAGGACCGCCAGTATATGGCGTTCGAGGTGGATGGCCACTTCTACCACTTCCTCTGGGTCCCTTTCGGTGTCACAAACGGGGACTCCGTCTACCAGCAGGAGATGACCACATGGTGGACCATTACAATTTGCAGGCCACTTTTCCATACCTAGATGACGTTACTATCTGCAGCCATGATCTGCAGGAGGAGAGGATTAAAGATGAATCCCAGGAGATCTTGTATATTATGCTCAGTGTCTCTGAAGTAATTGAATGAATGGCTATCATTTTTTTTACTTTATTTCTTTAACCCAGAACACCTGTCAATTTGCATATCTTTCTTCCCAACAGCAACATTTAATCATCCCACATTGTGATTTTAGACAAGTCAATGTTTCAACCTTGAAAGGACAGACTAAGCTAAAATTCCTGACAGAAACAGAACATTATAAATAGCAAAGCACAGCATTCTTGCAGAAGACAGGTTCTTATGAGAAACTTACAGGAAATTTGCCAATTATTACAAAACTGAGAAAAGTCTGATATTGGACGTAATTCTACATTCCCAGAATTATCTTTAATATATAATTTTATTGGACTGCTGCTTGATTAAATGCTGATATTTTGAGGCTGTTGCTAGCATGTGCAGGCAAGAAACTATAATATTTATCTTCAACCAACTTCCGACCACACAAAAATTTGTCTGAAGAAAACTGCATTTTGAAGGAATTTTGTACATTGTTATAGAGATTGTTTGTCATCATTGTTAAGTGACAGACCCGTAAATGTACCCGAACATCTGTTCACAAACAACATCAGAAGTGTTCCAATTTGCAGTCTTTCTCTCGCAGGATTACAAACCTTAATTGATCTGGTCCAGCTTTGTATCTTGAGACTCGAGCCATTGACAAAGGGACCAATAAGGCATCTAGCCAACGCTTCTCATATTTTGGTTCGTTAGCTGAAGGTGAAGAAGGTGATGATGGGGCCTGCACAAAATAAATAAGACACACCAGAAACACAACTTAATCAACAGATACTGCGATGCATCTTGTGGTGTATATCAGGTTGATTCACATTACTAACGATCAGATTTCATAAAATTACAAACATTTTTTATTGAAAATATCAGAGGGTTGTAATTTCTGGTGATAATAGCAATGAAAGGTTCAGATGTGTATTCTGACGTCTTCAGCAAGACAGAAATTCACATATTTAATATTTCACATACATAATGACAGAGGCACGTAATATTCTGATAGTCAGAATTCATTTCCCACGGGAGGGGTATAAAACAGAATGTGGTATAGGTTTAAGGCAAGAGGAAAATGCTTTAAAGAGGATTCGGGAGAAAGATTTTAAATGTGGACAGTGATTGATATCAAGAAGTCGCTGCCAGAGAAGGTACTGGAGTTACATATATTCCCTTTGTTCAAGAGACAATTTAAAAAAAGGCCTTAAATAAGCAAGATTTTGGAGGCTACAAATCCAGTATGGATAAACAAGATGAATGAGATGGGCAAAGCTTTGCATGGACATGGGGGCATAAGGTTGGCAGATGTGGTGAGGGAGAAACAAAGCCTGTCCCTGAGTGATACAATTCTACATAACCTATCAATATGTGGATGACTTTTAACATTCTTAAGATGAATGGTTTATCCCACTTTTCTATCCAATATTTAAGCTTATTTTATGCCAGTTACCTCTCCAAATGTAACTATATTTAACAAATGAAAAATATAATAAAAAAAAGTATTTGAGAAGGCAGCACCAATAATATATGTATTACAGATGACCATTTGCTTCCTAAATCACATCCAATGCTGGCATTCATTTTTCTGGTATGGATTGTACCAGCATGACATTGGCAAGGTCATTAGTGAAAGTGACACTAACCATCCCCAGAATTTAACAATGTAGATCATGAATTCAATCAGTTTGACATGATAGCCTCAAAATTCAATCATGTAGTACATAGCTTTTATGTTCCATGCTTTTAATTTGAAGCGTGCACCATGAAATAGAATCCTGGATGTCCATGTTCATGTAATGAATAGCTAATGTCACTGGTGCAAGACTAGAATCCCCAATTAGAACATAAGCAAAACATAAAATTCTGCAGATGTTGCAATTGTAGTAAAAACACAAAAAAACTCAGGTAGATATGTATTGTCCAATCGAGGTAAAGATATATTATTGATGTTTTGGGCCTAAGCTGTTCTTCACGGTGTAAGCAAAAAGCAGGCAGCCATCTTAATTAGAGACTAGAGAGAAAAGGAGAAGAATGAGAAGGAAAGGAGACTGGAACAACAGCTAAAAAGGTGTTAATTAGATACAATAAGAGGAAAGTGAGAATTGTTAGTGACAGTCCCTTAAATGTACCTGAACATCTATTCACAAACAACATCAGAAATGTTCCAATTTGCAGCCTTGGCTCTGTGAAAGGAGACAGAGGGAAAAGGGGGAGGGGGTAGTGGGGGGAGAGAGAGAGAGAAAGAGAGAGAACAAACTAGAAGGAAAGAGGCAGGGAAGAAGGGGCAGTTCTTAATGGAAAACAGAGAAATCAATGTTAATGCCATCTGGTCGGACAGTATCCAGACAGAAGATGAGGTGTTGTTCCTTTAATAGCATGGATCTCCCAGTGACCACCTATTTCAATTTCCCTTCCCAACCCTTTGCTGGCATGTCTGCCCATGGTCTTATACAATGGGAGATTGAGACCACCCACAAATTGGAGGAGCAACATGATGTGAGACCGGCTTAGTTCCTCCAACATTTCTGGGTGCTTTTATGTCAGCCCATGATGTTGTGCTGACCTATATAAACCTACTCCACAACAATCTAATCTTTCCCTTCCACGCATCCATAACCCTCTGTTTTTTTCTTATATCCATATGCCTATACTACAGTCTTTTGAATGTCCCTAGTGTACCACCCTCCACCAGCACTCCCAGAAATGCATTCCAGGAACCCAGCACCCTCTGTATAAAACCTTATCTCTGACATCTCCCCAATTTTTCCTCCACTTACCTTAAACAGATGTATAATGTCTAAGGAAACATACCCCTGTGTGTGCTTTTCCCTCAACATGCCCTTATTAAAACCAACCCAATTTTCTTTTGTGCTGTCTTTCTGCCACAGAGCTGCACAGTATAGAAACTGGCCATTCAGTCCACATGTCGATGCTGGCCAGGGGTTATTCACCCATATTAATCCTAGCTTCTGGCACCTTGCCCATAGCCCTCCACACCTCAGCAATTCAAGTGCTCATCTTGACATTCCTGAAATGTTGTCAGCCACTCTGCTTCCACCACTCTTTTTGGCAGTGTGTACCAGGTACTTCCCACATGTTGGTATGCTGAAGAAACTGCGTGAGCCCAGTGGTAAAGGCCAGCCTTAACAGTAAAGCAAAGACCAACTTAACTGCAAGTTTTAGAACCCCCTCACCCAAATCTATGCTGGGTTGTCCAATTCTGAAAATAGCTCTGAAATCCTCAGCAAAGCTCTGGAACAACAAAAGGGCATCAATCATCCTGGTACCCAAGAAGAGTAGTGTGAGCTGCCTCAACAACTACCGCCCAGTAGCACTAACTTTGATTGTGATTAAATGCTTTGAAAGGCTGGTCATGGCCAGAATTAATAAGTACCTAAGCAATTCATTTATCATCACAATCGCTCCACAGAAGATGCAATATCGTTGGCTCTTCACTCAGCTCTGGGTCACCTTGAAAACAGCAATCCATACATACAGCTACTCTTCATCGACTATAGCTCAGCTTTCAATACCATTATTCCTTCAGTGCTGGTCAAGAAGCTACAAACTCTAGGCTCTATACCTTACTCTACAACTGGATCCTTGACTTTTTCCATCGGAAGACCACAGTCAGTACAAATTGGAAACAACACTGATTATCAACACAGGCATTCGCCAAGGATGCGTGCTTATCCCACTGTTCTACTCATTATACACCATGACTGTGTGACCAGGCACAATTCCAATGCTATCTATAAATGTGCCGATGACACAACAATTGTTGCCAGAATCACAAATGGCAATGAGGAAGCGTTGAGGACGGAAATAGATCAGCTCGTTGCACCTTGCACTCAATGTTAGCAAAACCAAGGAAATGACTGTGGACTTCAGAATGAAGTTTGTGGAACATGACCTAGTCCTCATTAAGGGCTCAGTAGTGGAGAGGGTAAAGACTTTCAAATTCCTGGGTGTCAACATCTCCAAGGATCTGTCCTGGAGCCTTTATGTAAGAAGACTCGCCAGCAGCCATACTTTGTGAGGTGTTCGAGGAGATTTGGAATGTCACCAAAGACCCTCAAAAACTTCTACAGGTGGCCCATGGAGAGCACTTTGGCTGGTTGCATCACTTTCTGGTATGGAGGTACCAAATCTCAGGACAATAAAAAACTTCAGAGGGTTGTTAACTCGGCCTGCAATATCACAGACACCAGACTTCATTCCATCGAGAACATCTACATGAGGCAGTGTCTTAAAAAAAAACAGCTTCTATCCTCAAAGACCCCCACCACTCAGGCCACACACTCTTTTCTCTGCTACCATCAGGGAAAAGGTACAGGAGCCTAAAGACAAGCACTCAGTGGCATAGGGACAGCTTCTTCCCTCCTGTCATCAGATTCCTGAATAATCAATGAACCAAAAACACTGCCTTCGTTTCATGCACTAGTATTTTAATTTTATTTATAGTAATGTCATAAGATGGTTCTAATATGAATGTTTGCACAATAATGCTGCCGCAAAACACCAAATTTCATGACTCATTCATGACAATAAATTCTGATTCTGATATCTGTGCCCTAAGTAAGGCTGTCTCCCTGAAAATTGTGGAAATTGAATCTAACTGCCTACTGTCTGATATGGGATATCAGTTCTGTTTTTGACACAGAACTTCATATTCTGATGCTATAAACGAATAAGGAATGGACGTTAAAGCAGTGTTCCCTGTTGAACACATTACTCGTAGATTTCCCATCAAGGCAGGAAAGTGGATTTACAAGGTTGAGCTCAGCCTGACTCTCAAAATTGAACAGAACATTCTGAAGGTCCAGAAAATTTTCCAATGCACATCCTGGGCTAAAGTAATAATTTTCCTGCTGCTCCACCAGAAACTGACACAAGCAGCATTTCAGTATGTGTTTTCATAGATTGAAGAGTTAAGTAGCAAAAATAAACTACCTACCTGAATGCCTAATTAGTTTCAAGATGCTTCCCTTTAGCACAAGGTAACATTGTGGTGGAACCACTGTTAGTATGTGTATGGCTGGCCTGCCTCTTGCTGATTGTACCTGTGGTTCTTCCCCCTTGATTCTCTTAATAAAGGTGGCAACGCCATTACCCCTCCCCCAGAACAAGCTCGGGTCTTGGGTCAGCAACGTGAAACGTGCCTTCTGTTAATGGTAAATAAAAGCCCATCAGTCACGTAACTTCAAGTCTTTGGAGTTATTGATAGCACATCAATTTTATTACCATAATTTTTTTTGGAATGGACAAATTGCTAAGACCAGAGGCTGGAAATCGACTCATGGTCTCCAGAAGCATCCAACAAGTTGGAACTCTGGCTACGCTGCTTCAATGTGTTTCTGCTGGCCTCCACAGAGATAGTCCAATCCGATACAGACAGGCTGCACTTACTGTTCTCACGGGTCAGGCAGTGTATTTACCTGATGGTCAGAGACTACAAGACATTCACCGAAGCAATGGACATTCTGAAAGGCCAGTACCTGGCCCAAGTGAATGAAGTCTACACCAGGCACGTCCTAGCCACGTTTAAGCAGCAACTAGGAGAGTTGATCGATGATTACCTTTGGGTCATGCAAGACCTCAGACTGGCCTGTGGCTGCAAGGCCATATCATCAGAAGAGTAGATGGAAGAGCTGACTCAAGATGCCTGTGTAGCAGGCATCAGATCAGATTATATTTGCCATTGCCTGCTAGAACAGGGTGAGCTGAAGCTGCAGAAAGCCACAGAACTAGCTAAATTTCTGGAAGTAGGGCTGCACAATGTGGACTCTTTCTCGACCAATAACACAGCCGCCGCGTGGGGAACACGGACACTGCCATCTTGGAATGCAGGCCACTCCATGTCCCAACCTGACTACCTCTGCTGTTGTTGCTGAGCACCCGAAGTGCTACTTCTGCAGCCTAGCGAAGGATGTGGACTGTTCCGGCTGTGGGAAGAAGGGACACTCTGCGAAGGTATGCAAATCCAAGCAACCTTCTAACCCAAGCAGTGCCACATGTGGCCAGTGGGGGCCTCCACCACCACTTTCAATGAACAAAAACAGCACTGCATGCATGTCATGGGGGCCACCATCTTGGATGCCAGTCCATCACACAGCAGCACTACTCTGGCTTCAGTCACACTTGGCCAAAGCACCACTCATCAAGTTGCCAGGTCAATGATGGACATAGAGGTAAATGGCACCAGACGAGCTGCCTGTTTGACAGCAAAAGTATGGAGAGCTTCATCCACCCTGACATGGTGCAGCATTACTCCTCGTGATGAGACCACTGAGTTACAGAGACTTCATGGCCTCTATGTCCCACTCGTCAGAGATCCGCGACAGCTGTGTAATGATGCTGACCATGCATGGCACAGAGTACAAAAATTTTAAACTCATTGTGATGCCACAGCTCTCCACACGCATACTACTGGGGTTGGACTTTCAGTGTCACTTTAAGGGCATCACCATGGAATATGACATTCCCCGTTCCCCCCTCACGATCTACAACCAACAGTTTTTAAACCGACCACCCTTCTTTCAGAACACATTCAACCAGCAACCACGATCCACCCACCATGTGCGACCTACGGGCTCTCCACCCTATGAATTTTCCCCACTATCACCATTCAGCAACCTCACCCCCCAACTGGAAGCCTGTCACCTCTAAAACCAAGTGATTCTGTGCTAGGGACAGGGCCTTTATCAAATCAGAGGTGAGACATCTCCTAACCTAGGGGATTATTGATCCCAGTACTAGACCCTGGGGAGCTCAGATAGTGGTGGTTAAGAGTGGGGAAAAACACCAAATGGTTATCAACTACAATCAGACCATTAACAGGTTTACGCAACTGGGCGCATACCCCCTCCCCCAATGTGGTAAACCAAATCACCCAGTATTGGTTATTTTCCACTATTGACAAACTCTGCACACCACTAGTTCCCTATTTGACTGGTGGGCCACCAGTGCACTGCGTTCGAGATGGATGGCCGCCTTTACCACTCTCTGAGGGTCCTTTTTGGGCTTACCAATGGAGTCCCATTTCCAGAGGTAAATGGACCGAATTGTGGATGAGCACGGGCTGCAGGCCACATTCCCCTATTTTGACAATGCCACTATTTGCGCCCATAATCTGAAGGATTATGATGCCAATCTCCATAAATTTCTTCTGACAGCCAAAAGCCTTAACCTCACTACAACAAAGATAAATGTATATTCCGCACATCATGCCTGGCTATACATAGCTGTGTCACAGAGAATGGAGTATTGGCCCTGATCCCAATGGCATGTTCCTCATGTTGGAGGTCCCACTTCCCCACAGCCTCAATGCCTTGAAAGGTGCCTGGGGTTTTTCTCCCAATGGGACCCCAACTATGCGGATAAGGCCCATCCCCTTGTAAAAACCACCTCCTTTCCCCTGTTGGCAGAGGCCCATGAGGCCTTCACCCACATTAAAGGTGATATTGCCAAGGCCGTGATGCACACTGTGGATGAATCCATTCCATTCTATGCAACTGACTTTGCCCTGGCCTCCATACTTAACCAGGTGGCAGAGCCTATCACATTTTTCTCCCACACCCTCCAAGGCCCTGAGATCCGGAACTCCTCATCGAGAAGGAGGCCTAAGCCATTGTAAAGTGGCCTGGAGGCACCATCTTGCTGGTAAATGATTTACCTTGCTGATTGACCAATGTGCAGTTGCTTTCATGTTCAATAACAATCAGCAGGGTAAAATCAAGAATGATAAGATTCTGAGGTGGAGAATCAAACTCTCCACCCACAACTTTGATATCTTGTACAGTACTAGCTTGGAAAGCTTAATGAACCTTCAGATGCCCTGATCTGAGAGACTTGCGCCAGGCACAGACCATTTACAAGCCCTCCACAATGACCTCTGCCACCCTGGAGTCACCAGGTTCTTCCGTTCATCAAAGCCCGCAACCTCCCTTATTCAGTTGAGGTCATCAGGACAATGACCAGAAACTGCCAGGTCTGTGCAGAGTGCAAACCACACTTCTACCATCCATACAGGCCTCACCTGATTAAGAGCGCACACCCCTTTGAGCACCTGAGCATGGATCTCAAGAGGCCCTTGCCTTCTTGAACCACAACATGTACTTCCTCAACTTAATTAATGAGTACTCACATTTCCACTTTGCCATTCCCTGCCTGAACATGACAACTGCAACCATCATTAAAGCCTTGTGCAACCTCTTCATCTTGTTCAATACCCCTGCTATATTCATAATGACTGATGGTCCTCCTTCATGACCGATGATTTGAACCAATATCAGCTGGTCAGAGATATCTTCACAAGCAGGACCACCAGCTACAACCCCTGAGGGAATACCCATGTGGAAAGGGAGAAAGCCACCTCCTAGACCCGAGGTCAAAAGGCCTGCCTGTCTCCCACTGGCAAGAGGTCTTCCTTGAACTGCTCCATGCAGTCAGATTCCTCCTGTGTACTGCTATCAATGCCACTTCACATGAAAGGTTATTTCCCTGCCCCAGGAAGTCCGCATCAGGGATCATGCTGCCATCCAGGTTGACATCTCTAGGGGCAGTCCTGGTCCAGAAGCATGTAAGAAGCCACAAGTCCCACCCAATGGTTGAGAGGGTCCACCTCCTCCACAACAACCCCATTATGTCTATGTGGCATACCCGAATGGGTGTGAGGACATTAACAATCCAGGACCTGGCACATGCAGGAGACCCCAGGACACCAGCCGACCAGCCAGTACATCCACCACCCCACAATATACCATGTCAACCTACCCAAGCCCCTGCCCCAACTATCTCAGTTCAATCGGCAGATGCCCCACCCACCCACTGACAACGACCACACCACCCAGGAGTCAACATTTGAGCCATAGCCAGCACTTCAACAGTCATAACAGCAGACAAGGCACCGGACAGACTGAATTTATCATGGACATGAAACCAACTTCACCCCGTTGGTCTTCTTTTAAAAGAGGGCGTGAATGTGGTGGAACCACTGTTAATATTGTTTATCTGTGTATGGCTGGCCCGCCCCTTGCTGATTGTACCTGTGGCTCCTCCCCCTTGTTCCCCTGTCCCAGAACAAGCTTGGATTTCAGGTCAGCAACATGAGATGTGCCTTCTGTTTATGGTAATAAAAGCCTATCAGTCAGTTAACTTCTAGTCTTTGGAGCTATCGAACATTCATGACACAGCCTTGATGTATGACCCTCCCAATCATGTCATACCTTTTACAATGTGCAACTGATCAGGTTCCATGTCCAGACAACTATCCTTTGTCCTCTCCCTTCAACCTGGGGAAGCTCTGTAGAACTTGTCATTCTGTGAGTGTACTTCATTTATTGTGGTAACTATAGGTGATGTACATGCACAGAAACAAATTTCTAATTTTTATGGCCTATTTAAAAAGCAACACTTGTCAACTCAAGTAAGTTAAGATACTGTATCAAATTTACCAGAAATGCTTTACTTTTGTATCTTGAAAACTCAGTAGATTGATTTCCCTCCATGAATGAGAGCTTGTAACCCAGTGGCAGATCTCCAGGGACCTTGGGTAATAAGCAAAACTGTTGTAAGAAAAAAGTCACCAACACTGTCCCTCCACTGAGCTGCTTATGCAGAACCTTATGGAATTATGGGCTTGTCAGAACAAAGAAAACCACAAATTACCAACCTATCTAATTATTTGATACTTTCAAACAAAAGCGACATACACACCATGATAGAAACAGTTGCTAGTAAGCCTCTGAACAGTTCAGGGTTTAGGCAGTGGCTGATTAACCATTAGGCTGAGGAGACATAGACTAGGGGCCCAGAAGGGAGGGGGTCCAGCAGGGGCAGGGACCTCAAGCCCAAGTTCAATCGACCCCCTGGCATTTATTGACCCACCCCCCCTGGCATTTTTCAACCCCTTGGATCGTCCCATCGACCCCCAGGGGTTGATATCAACTACTTTGGAGACCCCTAATATAAATTATTTAATGTAACTTAACGTCACTTTATTCTATTCAATGAAGAGTAGGGCAGGGCAGCAAGGTCAGGTGAGCCCTACTAAAGTTCAATCTAGGGGCCACTGGGTTCAGGACTCCTTTAATTGCCATGTACTAATACATTAAAAATGTAATATACATTGTTAACCAACCTTTTCCTGCCATAAGACAAACAAACAGTATGGTTCCTAACAATAAGAGAAAGAGAAGAAACAGAGACATTGAATGTCAGGGGATTCGCCTCCAGTGCTTCTAAATCCTCTGCAGCTGCACAGACTCCAGTTCAAACCATTGTCAGCCCGAGCTCTAGGTCCAAACGTCTGATGCAATAAGAAAGCCTTCAGCACCCGAGGCCATTGGAAGCTCTTCTTGCCTTTAGCATCCACTTGAATCCTTCTTCTGATATCTGTTCCTACCCTCCAGCAGCCCGCAGACTGATACCAGTCCTTTGATGGCAAGTTGGCAGCAACCTGCAGCCTATGTGAGTCCTTCAGCCGCTGAGCCCCTCACTGGACTGAGCCATCACCACCTTTCCTGTAGGGCTTTCTTCTGTAACCTTCTCCCTCTCAATGGAGGGTGTTCTCACCTTTTCTGATGCCCTGCGCTGCTCCATTTCTCCATAGGAGTCTGCAACTCCAGAATTTGACCTGAATATTATTCTCAATAGACAACAGATGCTGGAGTAGGCCAATTGGTCCATCAAGCCAGCACTGCCATTTATCGGATCATGGTTGATCTTTCTTTTTCAATAACCAATCCCAGCCTTATCTCTTCTGGGCATGGTACAAATATTTTAATTTAGAATTTATAAAATAAAGAAAAATAGTATGCTAAATGAAGAAATTTAACAACTTTTCATCTCGTCAAAATTGTTCTGACACTGGATTGTGGTATGGATGTTACAGAGTGTTATCCACTGAGGTTAGGTGGGATAAAAAAATAGAGGACATTGGTTACATGCAAAAGGGGAAATGTTTAAAGCAGTGGTTCTCAACCTTTTTCCACTCACATGCCACTTTAAGTAATCCCTATAATCTGTGATTACTAAGGGATTGTTTAAAGTGGTATGTGAGTGGTAAGGGAAGGTTGAGAATCACTGTTCTAGACCCAATTGTTACTGAAATATTTTGCTTGAGAAAAATTGCCATTGGTCCATTTCCTTTGGAATTATGAAACCAAGCACATAACAAATCAATGAGATACGATTAAACCAGTTGTTTTCAAACTTTTTCTTTCCACCCACATACCACCTTAAGCAATCCCTTATTAATTGCCTATGGCATAGGAATTACTTAAAGTGGTATGTAAGTGGAAAGAAAAAGGTTGAGAACCATTGGTTTAAAGGGAACATTACGGGGAACATTATGCAGAGAGTGGTAGGAGTGTGGAACAAGCTGTCAGCTCAATTGGTAAATGGAAGCTCATTTTTGACATTTAAGAAAAATTTGAACAGATGGGAAGGGTATGGAGGGATATGGTCTGGATGCGGGACAGTGGCAGAATAATAGTCTGGCACACACGAGAAGGACTAAAGGGCTTGTTTCTGTGCTGTAGTTTTATTTTGGTCTATCAAACTTGGAGAGTGCGTCTCTGTTGAAATACAAGATCATTGATTCTTTCCAAGCTAATATAGCTTTGTCCATTTTGGTCACAATTGGTTGCAGGTACCATTCAAAACTTGGCCTGTTTTGTTGGATTGGCCATGTGTGAACAAAATAAAAATTATTCCAGAAGATTAATGAATTATATGAATGTCCAGAATACAATGAAGACTGTCTGAAAAATGATCCCCACATTGTGATCATGTGATTCTAATAATAAAGCATTAGTGCCATGCTTACAAATTTCAACTCTATCACCATCTGTGATATATAAAAAAATGTCAGCTCAAGCTCAAAAAAATTAACAATAAATATCTGATCAAGAAAGATCACTGTTCATGATATATTCATGGTATTAAGGCAGCAGTTTACATGGAATAAAGAACAGAAAATGCTAGAAATAGTCAGCAGGCAACAAATTTGGAGAGAGCTTCAAGGGTCAATATTTCATGCAGATAACCTCTCAATTACTTCTGATGAAGGCTATCACCTTGATATGCTAGCTTTTGTCCTCCGAAGTTGGAAATTGACCTTTCTCCCTTTTAGATTTGGACGATCACTTATTTACTTTGAAATTTATGCACGTGGTCCTAAGCAGTTGAAATGATTTTAATTAATTCCCTATTCTTGTGCCTTTCTCTTATTTAATCCTCCTCGGTGCTAGAGGGTCATTCTATTCCTCAGCTAGGGCAGCATCTGTTTACATGAGAATGAATCACAGAGCATTAATGTGATCTCTCACTGAGAAAGTGCATCTTGACTGTTCCCAACCGAACCCAGAATGAGAAGGTTGTATTGAAAACTGAAGGCTTCTTTCTCACCATTCCATATCACTGTCTCAGTACAGCACTTTTTAGTTTCAGAGATTTCTGGTACATAACTGACTGCAGGCTAACATGCAGGCATGGCAAATGTTTAGGATGTCCAACAATATGTTGTCCACAATTGAATTTGAGTCCATTGGTAAAGATATGTACAGTAATTGCAATTATATGTTCCTTGTGAAACCAAATCTGGTTTCTTGCACTCAGGTCAGATCATTTTACCTAATGGAGAATATATCTGCACACACTCTACTGGTCCGGCAAGCCTATGGATGAACGACGCCTATCTGGTGTCAGCTTCATGGTCAAGAACTCCATTGCCTCCAAACTCGAAAACCTCCTGACAGGCCACTCGGACCGGATCATGTCCATGCGACTCCCACTTCAAAACAAGCGTCGCATCACCCTCATCAGTGTCTATGCTCCAACCCTCCAGGCGGAACCAACAGAAAAGGACAAGTTCTTCACTGATCTGCGCAACCTCATTCAACACACCCCGACAGCCGACAAAGTTGTCATCCTTGGCGACTTCAACGCTCGCGTCGGCAGAGACTCAGAAACCTGGCCAGGAATCCTGGGCAAGCATGGTGTCGGCAAGTGCAATGAAAACGGGCGCCTCCTGTTGGAGCTCTGCGCAGAACAGCGGCTTGTCATTACAAACACCCTTTTTCAGCAGAGGGACAGCCTGAAGACTATCTGGATGCATCGCCGATCCAACACTGGCACCTCCTGGACTACGTCCTGGTGCGTGAAAGAGACAAACGAGATGTGCTCCACACCAAGGTCATGCCCAGCGCGGAATGCCACACTGACCACCGGCTTGTTCACTGCAAGCTCAACCTTCACTTCAAGCCAAAGTCCAGGAATAGTAAAGCCCCCAGAAAGAGGTTCAATGTTGGAAACCTGCAGTCAGACGAAGTGAGAGGAAACTTCCAGGCAAACCTCAAAGCAAAGCTCGAGGATGCAATCCGCCTCACGGACTCATCCCCTGAAACACTCTGGGATCAGCTAAACACTGCCATACTGCAATCCACTGAAGAGATACTGGGCTTCTCCTCTAGGAAAAACAAGGACTGGTTTGATGAAAACAACCAGGAAATCCAGCAGCTGCTGGCAAAGAAGTGAGCTGCCCACCAGGCTCACCTTGCAAAGTTGTCCTGGCCAGAGAAGAAACAAGCCTTCCGTTGCGCATGCAGCCATCTTCAGAGCAAACTCCGGGATATCCAAAATGAGTGGTGGACTAGCCTCGCCAAACGAACCCAGCTCAGCACGGACATTGGCGACTTCAGGGGTTTTTACGAGGCTCTAAAGGCTGTGTACGGCCCCTCACCCTGTCCAAAGCCCGCTGCGCAGCTCAGATGGCAAAGTCCTCCTCAGCGACAAGATCTCCATCCTCAACCGATGGTCAGAACACTTCCAATCTCTTTTCAGTGCCAACCACTCAGTCCAAGAATTCGCCCTGCTCCAGCTCCCTCAACAGCCCTTAAGGCTAGAGCTGGATGAGGTCCTCACCTGGGAAGAGACATATAAAGCAAATGAACAACTGAAAAGTGGCAAAGCAGCAGGTATGGATGGAATCCCCCCAGAGGTCTGGAAGGCTGGCGGCAAAACTCTGCATGCCAAACTGCATGAGTTTTTCAAGCTCTGCTGGGATCAAGGAAAGCTGCCTCAGGACCTTCATGATGCCATCATCATCACCCTGTACAAAAACAAAGGTGAGAAACCAGACTGCTCAAACTACAGGGGAATCACGCTGCTCTCCATTGCAGGTAAAATCTTTGCTAGGATTCTCCTAAATAGAATAATACCTAGTTTCACTGAAAATGTTCTCCCAGAATCACAGTGCGGCTTTCACGCAGAGGAACAACTGAAATGGTCTTTGCCCTCAGACAGCTCCAAGAAAAGTGCATTGAACAAAACAAAGCCTCACCAAAGCCTTCGATACCGTGAGTAGGAAAGGGCTTTGGCAAATACTAGAGCACCTCGGATGCCCCCCAAAGTTCCTCAACATGGTTATCCAACTGCACAAAAACCAACAAGGTCGGGTCAGATACAGCAATGAGCTCTCTGAACCCTTCTCCATTAACAATGGCATGAAGCAAGGCTGTGTTCTTGCACAAACCCTCTTTTCAATCTTCTTCAGCATGATGCTGAAACATGCCATGGAAGACCTCAACAATGAAGACGCTATTTACATCCGGTACCGCACGGATGGCAGTCTCTTCAATCTGAGGCGCCTGCAAGCTCACACCAAGACACAAGAGCAACTTGTCCGTGAACTACTCTTTGCAGATGATGCCACTTTAGTTGCCCATTCAGAGCCAGCTCTTCAGCGCTTGACGTCCTGTTTTGCGGAAACTTCCAAAATGTTTGGCCTGGAAGTCAGCCTGAAGAAAACTGAGGTCCTCCATCAGCCAGCTCCCCACCATGACTACCAGCCCCCCCACATCTCCATCAGGCACACAAAACTCAAAACGGTCAACCAGTTTACCTATCTCGGCTGCACTATTTCATCGGATGCAAGGATCGACAACGAGATAGACAATAGACTCACCAAGGCAAATAGCACCTTTTGAAGACTACACAAAAGAGTCTGGGAAAACAACCAACTGAAAAACCTCACAAAGATTAGCGTATACAGAGCCGTTGTCATATCTACACTCCTGTTCGGCTCCGAATCATGGGTCCTCTACCGGCATCACCTACGGCTCCTAGAACGCTTCCACCAGCGTTGTCTCCACTCCATCTTCAACATTCATTGGAGCGACTTCATCACCAACATCGAAGTACTCGAGATGGCAGAGGCCGACAGCATCAAATCCACGCTGCTGAAGATCCAACTGTGCTGGGTAGGTCACGTCTCCAGAATGGATGACCATCACCTTCCCAAGATCGTGTTATATGGCGAGCTCTCCATTGGCCACCGAGACAGAGGTGCACCAAAGAAGAGGTACAAGGACTGCCTAAAGAAATCTCTTGGAGCCTGCCACATTGACCACCTCCAGTGGGCTGATATCACCTCAAACCGTGCATCTTGGTGCCT
The DNA here is from genome assembly GCF_036971445.1 of Narcine bancroftii. Classification (NCBI taxonomy): domain Eukaryota; kingdom Metazoa; phylum Chordata; class Chondrichthyes; order Torpediniformes; family Narcinidae; genus Narcine; species Narcine bancroftii. The sequence continues at coordinate 139,310,218 of NC_091474.1, read as the reverse complement.
CACATTTCGGCGGGCAGCAAACTCCTTTGAAGAAGACCGCAGAGCCCACCTCACTGATAAAAGACAAAGGAGGAAAAACCCAACACCCAACCCCAACCAACCAATTTTCCCTTGCAACCGCTGCAACCGTGTCTGCCTGTCCCGCATCGGACTTGTCAGGCACAAATGAGCCTGCAGCTGATGTGGACATTACCCCTCCATAAATCTTCGTTCGCGAAGCCAAGCCAAAGATACATTAATTGCAATTATATATGTTTCTTGTGAAACCAAATCTGGTTTCTTGCACTCAGGTCAGATCACTTTACCTAACAGAGAATATATCTGCACTAAATAGAATGAAATAAAGGCTGATTACATTAGTTCCATGGATTTCAAGACTAGGATTATAGAATAATCAGGCAGAGTGTTGGTCTTCAATAGACTGTTCAGAAGCAGTATCCTCAGTCAAAGTTTAAAATATAATAGCCATTAATACAGATGCGAACGTGTTTGTGAACTATTTTGAAATATAAACACAAGGAGTAACCACTGTTGAATTTTTTAAAAATCTAAAGAAAGCTAACTCCTGGATCACAGTGGGAAGCTGCTCAGGAGAGATTGTTTGCATCTTTCTTTCTTTGGCTTGGCTTCACGGACGAAGATTTATGGAGGAGTAATGTCCACGTCAGCTGCAGGCTCGTTTGTGGCTGACAAGTCTGATGCTCGACAGGCAGACACGGTTGCAGCGGTTGCAAGGGAAAATTGGTTGGTTGGGGTTGGGTGTTGGGTTTTTCCTCCTTTGTCTTTTGTCAGTGAGGTGGGCTCTGCAGTCTTCTTCAAAGGCGGTTGCTGCCCGCTGAACTGTGAGGCGCCAAGATGCACGGTTTGAGGCGATATCAGCCCATTGGCGGTGGTCAATGTGGCAGACACCAAGAGATTTCTTTAGGCAGTCTTTATACCTCTTCGTTGGTGCACCTCTGTCACAGTGGCCAGTGGAGAGCTCGCCATATAAAACGATCTTGGGCAGGCGATGGTCCTCCATTCTGGAGACGTGACCTACCCAGCGCAGTTGGATCTTCAGCAGCGTGGATTTGATGCTGTCGGCCTCTGCCATCTCGAGTACTTCGATGTTGGAGATGAAGTCGCTCCAATGAATGTTGAGGATGGCATCTTTGGCTTGGCTTCGTGGATGAAGATTTATGGAGGGCGTAAAAAGTCCACGTCAGCTGCAGGCTCGTTTGTGGCTGACAAGTCCGATGCGGGACAGGCAGACACAGTTGCAGCGGTTGCAGGGGAAAATTGGTTGGTTGGGGTTGGGTGTTGGGTTTTTCCTCCTTTGCCTTTTGTCAGTGAGGTGGGCTCTGCGGTTTTCTTCAAAGGAGGTTGCTGCCCGCCAAACTGTGAGGCGCCAAGATGCACGGTTTGAGGCGTTATCAGCCCACTGGCGGTGGTCAATGTGGCAGGCACCAAGAGATTTCTTTAGGCAGTCCTTGTACCTTTTCTTTGGTGCACCTCTGTCACGGTGGCCAGTGGAGAGCTCTCCATATAACACGATCTTGGGCAAGCGATGGTCCTCCATTCTGGAGACGTGACCCATCCAGCGCAGCTGGATCTTCAGCAGCGTGGACTCGATGCTGTCGACCTCTGCCATCTCGAGTACTTCGACGTTAGGGATGAAAGCGCTCCAATGGATGTTGAGGATGGAGCGGAGACAACGCTGGTGGAAGCGTTCTAGGAGCCGTAGGTGGTGCCGGTAGAGGACCCATGATTCGGAGCCGAACAGGAGTGTGGGTATGACAACGGCTCTGTATACGCTTATCTTTGTGAGGTTTTTCAGTTGGTTGTTTTTCCAGACTCTTTTGTGTAGTCTTCCAAAGGCGCTATTTGCCTTGGCGAGTCTGTTGTCTATCTCATTGTCGATCCTTGCATCTGATGAAATGGTGCAGCTGAGATAGGTAAACTGGTTGACCGTTTTGAGTTTTGTGTGCCCGATGGAGATGTGGGGGGGCTGGTAGTCATGGTGGGGAGCTGGCTGATGGAGGACCTCAGTTTTCTTCAGGCTGACTTCCAGGCCAAACATTTTGGCAGTTTCCGCAAAGCAGGAAGACAAGCGCTGAAGAGCTGGCTCTGAATGGGCAACTAAAGCGGCATCGTCTGCAAAGAGTAGTTCACGGAAAAGTTTCTCATGTGTCTTGGTGTGATGGCATACTGACATGATAATGACACATTCTCAAATGCATTGGTGAAATATACAGGGACTAGGTTAAAATGAGTGGTGGACTAGCCTCGCCAAACGAACCCAGCTCAGCGCGGACATTGGCGACTTCAGGGGTTTCTACGAGGCTCTAAAGGCTGTGTACGGCCCCTCACCCCAAGTCCAAAGCCCGCTGCGCAGCTCAGACGGCAAAGTCCTCCTCAGCGACAGGATCTCCATCCTCAACCAATGGTCAGAACACTTCCAATCTCTTTTCAGTGCCAACCGCTCAGTCCAAGATTCCGCCCTGCTCCAGCTCCCTCAACAGCCCCTAAGGCTAGAGCTGGATGAGGTTCTCACCCTGGATGAGACATTTAAGGCAATCGAACAACTGAAAAGTGGCAAAGCAGCAGGTATGGATGGAATCCCCCCAGAGGTCTGGAAGGCTGGTGGCAAAACTCTGCATGCCAAACTGCATGAGTTTTTCAAGCTTTGTTGGGACCAAGGAAAACTGCCTCAGGATCTTCGTGATGCCACCATCATCACCCTGTACAAAAACAAAGGCGAGAAATCAGACTGCTCAAACCACAAGGGAATCACGTTGCTCTCCATTGCAGGCAAAATCTTCGCTAGGATTCTACTAAATAGAATAATACCTAGTGTCGCCGAGAATATTCTCCCAGAATCACAGTGCGGCTTTCGTGCAAACAGAGGAACTACTGACATGGTCTTTGCCCTCAGACAGCTCAAAGAAAAGTGCAGAGAACGAAACAAAGGACTCTACATCACCTTTGTTGACCTCACCAAAGCCTTCGACACCGTGAGCAGGAAAGGGCTTTGGCAAATACTAGAGCGCATCGGATGTCCTCCAAAGTTCCTCAACATGATTATCCAACCGCACGAAAACCAACAAGGTCGGGTCAGATACAGCAATGAGCTCTCTGAACCCTTCTCCATTAACAATGGCGTGAAGCAAGGCTGTGTTCTCGCACCAACCCTCTTTTCAATCTTCTTCAGCATGATGCTGAACCAAGCCATGAAAGACCCCAACAATGAAGACGCTGTTTACATCCGGTACCGCACGGATGGAAGTCTCTTCAATCTGAGGTGCCTGCAAGCTCACACCAAGACACAAGAGAAACTTGTCCGTGAACTACTCTTTGCAGACAATGCCGCTTTAGTTGCCCATTCAGAGCCAGCTCTTCAGCGCTTGACGTCCTGCTTTGCGGAAACTGCCAAAATGTTTGGCCTGGAAGTCAGCCTGAAGAAAACTGAGGTCCTCCATCAGCCAGCTTCCCACCATGACTACCAGCCCCCCCACATCTCCATCGGGCACACAAAACTCAAAATGGTCAACCAGTTTACCTATCTCGGCTGCACCATTTCATCAGATGCAAGGATCGACAATGAGATAGACAACAGACTCGCCAAGGCAAATAGCGCCTTTGGAAGACTACACAAAAGAGTCTGGAAAAACAACCAACTGAAAAACCTCACAAAGATAAGCGTATACAGAGCCGTTGTCATACCCACACTCCTGTTCGGCTCCGAATCATGGGTCCTCTACCGGCATCACCTACAGCTCCTAGAACGCTTCCACCAGCGTTGTCTCCGCTCCATCCTCAACATCCATTGGAGTGCTTTCATCCCTAATGTCGAAGTACTCGAGATGGCAGAGGTCGACAGCATCGAGTCCACGCTGCTGAAGATCCAGCTGCGCTGGATGGGTCACGTCTCCAGAATGGAGGACCATCGCCTTCCCAAGATCGTGTTATATGGCGAGCTCTCCACTGGCCACCGTGACAGAGGTGCACCAAAGAAAAGGTACAAGGACTGCCTAAAGAAATCTCTTGGTGCCTGCCACATTGACCACCGCCAGTGGGCTGATAACGCCTCAAACCGTGCATCTTGGCGCCTCACAGTTTGGCGGGCAGCAACCTCCTTTGAAGAAGACCGCAGAGCCCACCTCACTGACAAAAGGCAAAGGAGGAAAAACCCAACACCCAACCCCAACCAACCAATTTTCCCCTGCAACCGCTGCAACCGTGTCTGCCTGTCCCGCATCGGACTTGTCAGCCACAAACGAGCCTGCAGCTGACGTGGACTTTTACCCCCTCCATAAATCTTCGTCCGCGAAGCCAAGCCAAAGAAGAGGTTAACAAGGGAAGAGGTTATTTTTGATTTGCTAAGAGCAATGGGATAGGGTTTGTTAACAGCTATGTAGTAAATGAAATTATCCAAGGAAGAGTTATCATAACGTGATTGGATTTTGTATTAGGTTTGAACATTTACTAAAGGAAAAAATCAGGATCTGAAAAAAATGACAAGGTCTTGAAGGATAAGTTAACAAAGCAAGTAACGTTAAAGAACATTTCAAAGCAAACATTTAAAAATAATTCATAATCTTCAAGGAAATTTTTTTTAAAACATGCAAAATCCTTCTCTAATATACTTAATAAAGAGGGGTTAAAAATCTTATTAAAGAGAAAGCCATATAATGTTTACAAAAGTCATTATAAAGTTGAGGGCTGGTAAGATTTTAGAATCCAAAAAGAGGGAGAAGATGGAGAGTCTGAAACTAAAGGTCAAAGTTCCACGAAAAGGGGGTCGGCCATTCAGGGAAATGGCAAAGAGAAATCTTGAAAATTCCATATCCAGGCTACCGACACTCAGTTGCTAGATATGTTCAAATCCAAGATCAATTATTTTTAGGATACCTTAATCAAGGGGTGTAGGAAAGCAGGAAGAAAGGGAGAGATGAAGCAAACTGGCTTCTACAATTTCTCATTTTCTGAATGGTTTACAAATGGACTCTTCCGATTGACAATTCCTGTATTCTTTGTGATCAGAAATATAGAAGAAATAGGGTTGTGCCAGTATGAATGAGATGGTTTCTGTTAACTAAAAGTAATAGTCTGTGCACTATGCAGAAGAATGATACTTCTGAGGGGCAGGAAAGATGCTTCTTGTTCTGAACTAAGACAACCTGATGTCATAACTGATCATTGGATACACGTTTCACCATGTCCCATTTGTCATATTGGAATTGATTTCTATTTGTTTCCTGCAGGTAATCTAATTTTAATGCAAAGCCTGATCCTGGCTCTGCTGCTGCCCTGTATGTGTTTTTATCTACTCGAGCAGTAGATCGACAACCCTCAGGGGATTCGACTGCCACTTCATTTTATGATAATCTTGCTTCTTGTATCTGATCCAGGCAGGGCAAAGCACCAGGTATAGAACAAGAAAATTGTTAATAGAAGTCAGGATGATGGCCCAGTGAGAGCAAGCACATTGCAACAATGCCTTCTCTGTGCGAGTCTGAAAGTAAAAGCAGCTAATTATCACGAGATCAATTTGAATATTTACTGGGACATGACACCAAAACAAAATTACCTCAGAAAATATTTTTTTTGCATTCAATTCCTTTTCACTTCACACCGATTGGCCTTTTAACTTGGTGCACTTCAACAAAAACAATCTCCTTCTTCATGAATAAAAATGGGACACAGTGTGCTAGAAAATGAAGAATTCCTGAGATATGGCACTCAGCTTGATTCATCCTATCAAGGGAACATTGCCTCAGTTTCTGATCCTTGAACTAATGAAGAAATCACCAGCAGTATGAACGGTAGAGAAGAATAATATACAATGAACAAAACTGAAGATTATCAAGGCCAAGTATGAATGGACTCAAGGAACAGATATAAGCAAATTTGCAGTATACTGAGATAGTACACTGACCAGCTGCATCATAGGCTGGTATTGGGGCACTAACATCTCCGAATGGAAAACACTGCAAAAGGTACAGGAAATGGCTCACTACATCACAGCAAAACACTCCCCAGCATCGAGCAAATCTACATGGAACGCTGCCATCAGAGACCAGCAGCAATCATTGTGGATCTAAACCACCCAGGACACGCTCTGTTCTTGCTGCTGCCATCAGGAAAGAGATATAGGTGCTTCAAAACTCGTACTACCAGGTTCAGGAGCAGTTGCTAATACCACCCCCACCACCCCACCCCCCCAGAATCCTAAACAACAAACTCAATCTAAACCTCATTTAAGGACTCGTACTTTACTCATTATTTATTAATGAATATTTATTTTTTTCTGTATTTGCGCAGTTGGTTTATATTTCTTTCTTTTTACATTCTCTCTTTCATACAAGTTTCTTTCATTTGAGTACAGTTTGCACGACTGCTAAGTAGAAATTCTGCCTGGCCTGCTGGGAAAAGAAGGAGGTTGTATGCATGTACTCTGACAATAAATTTGAACTCCGTAACGTGACTTTTTTTATTGTAATGACAGGTTAGACCAGTGGTTCTCCAACTTTTTCTTTCCACTCATATACCACTTTAAGTAATCCCTATGCCATCAGTGCTCTGTGATTGGTAAAGGATTGCTTAAGGTAGTAAGTGAGTGGGAAATGAAGATTGAGAATCACTGCACCAGACCCAATTGTTGCTGAAATATTTTGCTTGAGAAAAATTGTCATTGGCCCATTTTCTTTGGAGTTAGGAAACCATGCACATAACGATTAAAACAGTGGTTTTCAAACTTTTTCTTTCTACCCACATACCACCTTACTAATCACAGTACACCTATGGCATAGGGAATAATTGAAGTATTATGTGAGTAGAAAGAAAATGGCTGAGAACCACTGGGTTAGGCAGTGAGTGACAAGCATTATTTGAAATTTTCAATAAGTGATTGTCTTTCTGCTTGCTTCAACTTCCCCAAGGATGATGGAAAATTCGCACAGTAACATAAACAAGAAGTTAGTTAATATGACTATTCAGGTATGCTTAGTGATCTTTAATGCAGCCTTAATGTTGCTAATGTTTGACAACACTGTGATGTTTCTTTTATTGTAATAAATTTGGGTTCTAAAGAACTCACACCTTGTGGAAGCATCCATCTTGAATCCAACCCAAGCTGCAACCAAGTCATCTCTGACTCCCTCTAGTGATCAGGATTATCACTAGTACTCCATCATTACATCCCCTTTCCTTGAGATGTTTAATCTAACAACATGACATATTAATACAGTATTCATTTCATAGTTCAACACAAAAGTAAACAAAAACACCAGCAGCACAAACTTTTTAAGTGTGGAGTTCTTTTTCTTTCAGAGATTCAGTTTGTCAGGTGCCTTGATAATGTGTGTGGATCCTCTTAACACAGGTGCTTGTGCTGGGTCTGCTGGTCCACTACTGTCCAGCACTGGTGGTGCTTCCTCTGTTGCTGTGCAGGCTGGATCTTCTGCATTTGTCTGTTTCTGCAGTGTCTCTTGCATTTTCAGCAGGCTCTTTTGATTCTTCCTCAGTATTTGACCAATCTCTGTTCTGACAGTGTAGGATCTTGGATTTACTTCCTCCAGTACAGTGGCCTTTTTGTCCCAAGGGTTGGAATCTGAGGCTCACTGTGTCATGTTGTGCCAGTGGCCCAAAGCTTCTCCCTGACTTGTCATAGTTTGCTTTTGGTCTCCTTTGCAGACACTTCTGTTTCCATTCAACACCTTTGACATCTCTGTTACTGTTTGGGTCAGCAGGTGGCATACCATGTTTAAGTGGTGAAGCTCTGTAACTAAATAGAGCTAGATACAGATCTGAACCACTGTCTAGTGCTTTCTTGAGCAACTGTTTAACTATGTGAACTCCTTTTTCTGCTTTACCATTTGACTGTGGATGCAGAGGACTTGAAGTCACATGCCAAAAATCATACTCTTCTGCAAAGTTCTAGAATTCTCTACAGCTGTAGCAAGGTCCATTGTCACTGTAGACAATTTAAGGAATTCAATGTCTTGCAAATATCGAATTTATATATTTGATCACAGAAGCTGCAGATATGTTAGAAAGCAGCACAATCTCAGAGTAGTTTGATACTCAGTAATGAGCAAGTAATTGTTTCCATCCATGTGAAACAGTTCAGTCCCAACTTTCTGCCATGGTTCTGCTGGTAAATCAGTTATGATCATGGGATCCTTTGTCTACTTTGCGTGATGTTTCAAACAGATCTCACAGCAGGAAACCATCCTGTCAATGTCAGCACTTATCCCTGGCCAATAAACAGCAGTTCTGGTTCGCTTGCATTTTTAAATTCCAAGATACCCCTCATGCATCCATTTCAGCATCTTTTGTCACAATGATTGAGGAATGATAATTCTGCTCTGGGTAGAAGCCCATTGACAACACTCAGCTCAGATTTCATGTAGTATGGCTGACATTCACCACTAACCCAACCTTCATTCAGATTCTTGATGATCTTCTGTAGAACTGTGTCCTTTTCTGTTTCATCTGTGAACTACTTAGATTTCATATCAGATATGCGAAAAGATTCAGTGATCAGGTTCATGTGGAGATTCACATCTGTCTCTGTGGAACTCTCATTGTGTGCTTCACTCTGTGTCATTGCCCTGGATAATGCATCAGCTAACACAATAGGTTTCCCAGGTATATACACCCTCTTGACTAGGCTTAAGTTTTCACATGCTTTGTCACCAAGCAGTGATTCATGTCCATCTGGGACTACTGTGAACCTTAAGTGGTGCTCTTTATCTTTAACTTGTACCTTTCGTGATGATGCTGTCCATTATAAGCTTTGAGCTGTACAGGATTTGCATAGATGTATGGTTTTATCTTCATTGTATTTGTATGCAATGACACAGTTCACTTATCCTGCTTGATTCTGTTCACACTTGGTTGTTCAGTGTCTGTTGGTTTACAATCTTCCTGCACTACCATACCAATGAAAAGTGTATCACTGTGACAGTTTCTTCTATAGTGTGGGCACTTTCACTTTTGTTTTGTTTCCCTTTGGAAAAAACATTGCATAATGATTCTGTCCTTTGCATTTATTAGAGACTTTTCTATAGGCTGGGCATTGTTTGGGTGCATGTTCAGTGCAATATCATTTACAATTGAATGTCTCTCCATCTTTTTGTAGTTTCCTATATCTCATTTTTTTTGTGTGTGTGTGTGGACATACACTATGGCTATTCCTTCATTTGCACTATCATCAAACTTTTTCCTGTGCTGTAGAGCTAATTCATTGGCATGGCATATCTTCACAGCTCCAGCTAAAATTAGCTCTGTCTCTCCCAGAAACCCCTCTCTCACTTTCTTATCAATAATCCTGAACACAATTTGATCACAGATTATTGAATCTTGCAGCAATACAAAATTGCATGTTCTTGCTTTTCATTTGAAGTGTATTAAAAAAGTATCAAAGCTCTCTCTCTCTGCAGCCATGTGTGTGAATGAAATGTTTCATTTTTCTTTGGTGCACAGTGTTCATCAAACATCTTGATAACCTCGTCATACTTGTCCTGATCGTCTGCCTTAGCAAAAACCTCTAGTGCCGGAGGTCCTGCCATGATAAGTAGTAGTGCAGTCTTCCATGCTTCAGGTTTGCTATTGAGTCCAATGGCTTGCTGGTACAGCATGAATCTTTGTTTGAACATCCTCCTCTCATGGTGGACATTTCCAGTCCAATTTACAGCATCAGGACCTTCACACTTTCCATTTTTTCTGCTGATATATCAACTTATTCTTACTCCTGGTACCATGTGATGTTTCTTTTATTGTAATAAAAAGTTTTAAAAAACTATACTTTATTAGCTAAAGAACCCACAACCAAGTTGGAACCAACTAGTCTCCCACTCCTTCTCATGGTCAGGAGTGTCACTAGCACTCTATCACAACAAACATCTGACAGCAGTTCCATAAAATAAGATGGGATTAAATTCAACAATAGGTACCACTTAAATCAGACATAAACAAAAAAAAATCATTCTCAATCAACATTAGCTTATGCACGGTAGTGCATTTTAATGACAGCAGAGGCAAGACTGAGGACAAGAGAAGCAAATGAATTGCAGATGTTGGAATCCATGAGCAAACAACCAGCTGCTTGAGGAACTCAGCAGGTTAGACACCGTCTATGTGTAGAAATGGCCAGTCAACGTTTCAGGTAAGGTCGTCAGGACAACCAAAGAGAGTGCAACTCAATTTCTTTAGAAAAATGGAAGAATGGGAAAATACCACTGATGTCTTTTAAGTACTGACTAAATAGAAGGTCTTCATGGTCATAGAACAGGCAAGTAATCAAGATTTCAAATTTTAAAATTATTGTCAGAGTATTCACACATCACATACGACCCCGAGATTCTTTATCCTGCAGCCCAGGCAGAAAAACCAATTATTGGTAGTGCAAAAAAAACTGTACACAATATACACATGTAAACAAGTAAAGAAATGTGAACAAACTGATGATGCAATACAGAAAGGAAAAAAAAATCAACAAAGTGCAAAAGCAAGAGTCCTTAAATGAATCCCTGATTGAGGTTATTGTTGACGAGTTTGATGATGGTGGTGGTAGAAGCTGCTCCTAAACCTGGTGGTGCGAATCTTGTGGCACCTATACCACTTTCCTGATGAACAGAGCAGGTGCGAGGTGATGTGGATCCTTGATGATTGCTGCTGGTCTCTGATGGTAGTATTCCCTGTAGATGTTCTTGATAGTGGAGAGAGTTTTGCCTGTGTTGTCCTGGGCTCCATCCATTACCTTTTGCAGGCCTTTGCACTCAGGGGTATTGGTGTCATCATACCAGTCATTGATATAGCCAGTCTGTACACATTCCACCGCACATCTGCTGCAATTTGTCAAACTCTCTGGTGTCATACAAAACCTCCACAAGCTCCTGAGGAAGTAGAGACCATGGCATGCTTTCTTCACGATGCCATTAGTGTGTTGGGTCCAGGAAAGATCCCCCGAGATATTGACTCCCACATATTTAAATTTGCTCACCCTTTCTACCTCTGATTCCCCAATGATCACTGGACTGTATGCATCTGTTTTTCTCTTCCAGAAGTCAACAATCAGCTCCTTGGTTTTGGTGACATGGGATTGGGACAAAAAATCAAGAATAAGCAATCTCCCTTTTGGTGACTTTCTAGCAATTGAGACTTTAAAGGTCTCTCACTTCTTTTCATCACCATGTTTTATTCATTATTTGAATAGGTAATATTTTCTTCAAATATAATTCAAGGTTTTATTTCTGTTTCCAGAATGAAATAATGCTATTTATATCAACTCAGACGTTATTATTCACAGTTACAGTACATTAAATTTGTTTGCATCACCTTTTGTCTGCCATGCAATTTCCATTTTGGTCTGCGATTTCTGAGCGGTCTCCATCACTTGATCCTTTTAGTTTATAATCTAAAACGTGACCACTTTGTGCCAAGCATCAAATCCTGGTCTACAGTCAAAGAGCATGAATTCAAGCCCTTCAGCCCAACTTATCCACGCTGACATTCATGTTTGTTTGAGCTCATTTGCCTGCATTTGGACTCTCTAAACCTTTCCTATCCATTTACCTGCTCAAATACCTTTTACACATCAGAATTGTAACAGCATCAATAAATTCATGAAAACCTTCTCCATAAAGGTCCCTTTTACATCCCTTCTCTCTTATTTTAAACCTGTGCCCCAGAATTTTGGACTCCCCTACCCTGCGAAAAAGAATCCCACTATTCAACTCATCTCTGCTCCCCGTAATTTTTTGACCATTATAAATTCACCTCTCACCTTCTACTACTTCAGGAAAGCAAGTCACATCCAATTTAATATTTCTTTATAACAAAACCCCTCAGTCCTGGTAACATTCTGTAGCCTTACCAGATTAATGACATCCATCCTTTTGATGGTCAACCAGAAGTCATGCGATGTCCCAATCCTTGTACTCAATACCCTAATTGGCAAGCACAGCAAACAACAATTAATCACCGTGTCTACCTGAGCCACTACCTGCAGGGGATGATGTACCTGCATCCCTAGGTCTCTGTTCTACATTCTCCAGAACCCTGTCCATTTACATTGGAAGTCTTGTGCTGGTTTGCCTTATTAAAATGTAGCACTACACTTCTCGGAGTTAAATTTCATCTGCCATCCCTTGGGCCACTTCTCTAGTTGATCTAGATCTTGTTATTTTGGTGACATGGTGTGATCAATTTAATTCAAAACGGATTAATTAACGAGTCACTACTAAGATAGTTAACATAACTCAGTCCCTTCAGATGTTTCTCTTCTATTTAAAATATATGATTTCCTTCCCCTTTCTTACTCACCCTCGTTTACACTGTTTCACAAAAATAAATATTAAAATTCTAGATCAAATCAACATCCTACCATTTAACCCCATTCCCTGATGCAATAATACATTGTATTTTGAGAGAAAATGTAAATGAAATGAAATACCAACAGGAGGTCAGATATGCATCCAGCTCAATTTCACCTCCAACTGTCATAACATCATTACAGCATGGAAGGACACTATTCAGCCCATGGAATCCATGCTGGCACTTTGCAGAGCAGCTAGTCAGTCTCATTTTCTTCCCCCTAGCTCTGGAGGTTTACTTCCTTCAAACACTTACTGAATTATTTTGAGATCTCACCTACTTGTCAGCCGTAATTTCCAGGTGATTACCATTCTAGTTTGTATTCCCCCCCCCCCCCACATATTATGTCTTCAGCCTTAATCTGTCCTCTTAGTTCTTGTATAATCTGCAATGAAAATCTATTCTTGATCTCTCATATCTAAACCTGCTACACATTGGTCACCTGTGCTTCATGAAGAATATTATATTCTGTAATACCAGGGATCTACTAGTGGTAACCTTGCCCCATTCTCATGCCTATATGCCTGTCCTTCCCCTGCTCCTTCTCCCTCCTACCCATACCTTTTATTCAGACACCTACCTGCTTTTTACTCATACCTTGACAAAGGACTTAGGCTCAGAACTTTGGTTATATCTCATTGCCTCCAATGACCTGCTGAGTTTTTCCAGCAATTTTGTGTATTTACTACAATCTCAACATCTGCAGGCTTTCTTGTTTCGGGACTGCTCTATTTCAAAGCCCCAAGCTACAGGTATGTTTTAAAATGAAGTGCCTTTGTTTGTTGCAATTTAAATGGTTCATGGAGCATAAAGGTAAACAGTCTCGTTTTTATCCTGACATAAATCCTCGATGTGACAAATGTAAGGTGATGCATCTTTAATTCACATATTCTGGACCTGCCCTATCTTAGAAGAATTTTGGAAGGAAGTTTTTCAAACTCTATCAGTTATTTTTTTTTTTAATTGAAATTGGAACCTAACCCTTTAAGAGCTCTTTTTGGAATACTTTGTAATGAAGATATACTAACTTCAATTCAATGACACTTTTTGTCCTTTTCTTCGTAATGGCCAGGCGTGCAACTTTGATTAAATGGAAAGATAATATTTCACCTACACATGCACAATAGTTAAGGGATATTAAGCCTTGTTTAAACTTGGAAAAAATATTAGACATGTTGCTATTGATTCAAATAGAAATTTCCAAATGATATGGGGCTCATTTATGGACTAGTATCTTAACCTTAAGAGTTAATGTTGATTTGGAATTTTGGCACAGAGCTGTCTCTCTCTAAGATTGAATTTTTTAAATGTCACCCTTCGATCTTGTTTAGGAGAATGGGTTCAGAATTTATCTTTTTTTTTGTTAGGTTCTATTGTATTATTATGTTTGTGTTATATGTAGTTCTGAATTTCTATATAAGATCATGATTGTAACTTTTTTTAACTAGTTCTGTAGCACATATAATTCATATTATAAATATCAATAAAAATTTTAAAAAGAAATGAACATGCTTAAATCCACCATCCCCTCAAATCAGCCTCTCATAACTTCTACTTCATTTCACTAATGAAACAAATGCACTCCATAATGCATTCCAAGTATGTGGCACTGGTTTACTGTACTACTGAACTGAACATTTGGCACCCTTTGCATGCTCGTGTGTGATTTTCTCCTCCCTGAAGCGGAGGGTGTGTCAGTTGGATATGGAGCTCTCCTGAAGCACAGGCTGGCTGCAAAATTTTCCTGACAGAATACTAGCAAACTAGAGACCAGAGACATCCTTGAGCTATGCACTGCAATGGATTGGCATTGTGACTGCTCTAACCTATTTTCATATACCCATGCTGTTGACTGTCAGCCAAAGCGAACTCATTCTATAATCAGTGAGGATCTGAGATAACTTTTTGTAAACAGCAGTGAGGTCTCAAAAATCACTGCCCTGAACCTGTTTATAATATTTCACCAGGATGACGCTAAGCCGAAGAACATATTTTGAAAACTGGAGAACAAAGTCTCTGCAGACGAACAAGAGCATTACAGTATTGAGAGATTGCGCCTTTGATCTGCACCACTGTGGATTCTACCATAGATATCACTGAAGGGATCATATGCTGTCGCCTCACCCATTTATCCATGACTATGTGGAGATTGGAAGTGTCATCCACCATTATCATACTTCGATCTAGCAGAATGGGCATCAGTGTCTCATGCAGGACCCTTCCCCTTTGTCATTGCTCAAGTTATAATAAGGCCCAACAGATCTGCATCACTGGCCATTACCAGAGTGAGAGAAATCACAGCAGACCTTTATTCAGCTGAGACAAAGACAGAAACAGCTACAAATGCACAGCTGGTTCAGTAACATGTGGAGAAACAAGCTGAGCTGAAGTTTCAAGTTAATGAATTTTCATCAAACCGCATGAAAAATTATCAGCACATTTAGATGAAAAGCATATTAATCTCTCCCCGCTCTCATAACTGTAAAGAATGTCAGCAAATGACTTTTAAATGACTCTTTTGGCTTAAAAAACCACCGCAAGAATGAAAAGTAACAGATATTCCATGAAAACATCAATTCCCAGATATTAATGGGGTCCCTAACTTTGTGGCTGGTCTCCTCTCTCTTCATTCCCCATCATGCAGTTTCCCTGATTGTCTTCAACATCCATTTGGACTTGGCTGCTGTGGCATCTGGTTATTACATCTTTCCAGCACAAAATAATTACAGGCCAATCATTTTTCCAATTACATTGCAAATATTAATGCATTAAGATGTCCCTAAAAATAAAATGGTCTTCACTCTAAAAATTTTGTTCCATTGTTACTTAGGTTTTTGCCATTTCTTCATCAAAATTAGCAAAGAATGAAACCAATTTATGTTACCCGCTGCCAACTTTAGGCCTCTACAGAAGACTCACATTTAACCATTTAACCGTTAACAGCACAGAAACAGGCCATGTCGCCCCTTTGAGTCTGCAGCGGTTCACTTGAACAACTCCACTAGCTCTCCACTCCCGTTCTCCGCCCATAACCCTCCAACCCCCTCACATCCATGTATGTATCCAACCTTCTCTTAAATGACAGAAGGGACCCTGCCGCAACTACCTCTTTTGGAAGATCATTCCATTCTGCCACCACTCGCTGAGTGAAAAAGGATCCTCTAATATTTCTCCTAAAGTTTTTGCTCCCTTACCCTTAACTCATGCCCTCTTGTTCCAACCTCCACTGCCCTCAGGGGAAAGAGTCTGTTTATGTCTAGTCTATCTATTCCTTTCATAATTTTAAATACCTCTATCAAATTCCCTCTCAACCGTCTACGTTCCAATGAATAAAGTCCCAGTCTCCTTAATCTCTCCCTGTAATCCAGATGCTGTAAGCCAGGCAACATCCTTGCAAACCTTCTCTGCACCCTCTCCACCTTATCTATATCATTTCTATAATTTGAAGACTAGAACTGAGCACAGTACTCCAAACCTGGCCTCACCAATGCCTTAAACAGCTGCAGCATCACCTCCAAGCTCCTATAAAATATTCTGGCATGTGATTAGATGAGGAGTTAAAACAAACCATATTAAACATAACTACAGGAAATTAAACAGATGTGAGAGAGATGTCCACACGCAATTGAACTTTTCACACAAAATACCTCAAAAGAGAACAGGATAAACACAGCATGCTGCAACATGTTGCTGGAGGAACACAGCAGGACTCACAGCATCCCATAGGATGTAAAGATAGATAACCAACATTTCGGGCCTGGGCCCTTCTACAAAAAGCAGCCAGGATCTTTAATAAAAAGGCTGGAGGACTGGGGGGAGAAAGGAGGAAAAGTGGGGTGTTTGTGGGTGAAGCACAGGCCTGCAGACAATATGGATAGGAGGTCAGGAGAGGAAAGGTGAGAATTGATCAAGGGACCGGGTGACTCTGTGATTGCAGAACTGAAGGAAAAGAGTCAGAGGGATAGGGGAGGGGAGGGATGGAGGTTGGTGGTGGACAGAAAGCAGAGAAGTTGATGTTAACGCCATCTGGTTGCAGGGGCCCAGATCAAACAAGTTGTTTTTCCTCAAATTTGCAGGTGTCATCTCTGATGTAATTTATAATTTGGGTGGTAAGGAGAGGGCCAAGAGCCTGGTAGCCATTGGAAAAAAAGCTCTTCTTGAACCTAGAGGTGCTAGACTTTAGACAGTAGAAGCAAGACCCCAATAGCCAGTTTATTGAATTAATCAATCTAATATAAACAAACAATCATTTCATGAAATATCCTGATTTCTACCTCACACCATGCATTGATTTTCATGACATAGGAATTCCTTGACTGGTGATCTTTCAGCCAATTGAGTCAAGCCTGGTTTTCACAGTAGAGTAATCCTGTCAATTGCATTCCTTCACCTATTTCCCCATAACCCATTCTCTCTCTTATTACCCTGATCTCCTTCTTCCCACCAACAGTGGGGATAGTTAACAGTAGCCAATTATCAACCACTCAATATGTTTTTGGCATGTTGCAGCAACCTGGACACCCAAGAGAAGCTCCAAAAGTCAGGGAAACTCTACACAGACAACATCCAGTTAGAAGCGAGCATGGGCTATTGAGGTTGAGAGTCAGCAGCACCAACTGCTATACCACTTTGCTGCACTCTGCATTATTCCCAACACATTGCAAATCCAGTGAAATGACCAAAGCCATTCACTGTGGCAGTAACAAGGTGGAACTCCAAAATATATGATTCTCCAACCATGGGCTCCCTTGACATCTCCCGAATTGCAAAATTATGCAATTATCAAACACCAACAAATCGCAACAAGTAACCAGTCCCCTCATTACTGCAAGTAGTTGATTATTATCTTAAGCAATGTGGATGGTTGGTGGCAGTAGAGTGGGGTGCAGTTGCCATCTGCTCAGTAGAGAGTTAAAACCTAATCGAACAATGCTGTCCCCAAATATTGGCTGCACAACAGATGATATGCTTTGCATGTATTGCAATCTCCCACCATGCATGAGCAATGCAGACACGATTCCTCATCAGAAAGTGTCAGGGCACCCTAATCACGTTAAGAATATGCATGCACACATCTTGCTTAAACTTGAATCCAATCAGAAATCGTTTAATCGAATCAAAAGTCTAGTTTTGAGAAATTATTTCCATTCTTTTTATATTTCTTCATGACTTGAAAGAAAGGCTATTTCAGCTCAATGAGTCAAAACCTGTTAGCAGCTTCCAAGGGTGGTCTTACTTCTCAATCTCTCAGGACCAAGACCAAGACCATTGTACAGGATGATGGGGTGGGGGAGGGGGATAGAGAGGGCAGGACCAGCAGTCAGATGCCAAGGATTGTCCCAGGGGTCACATGTGCAAACAAGCTAAATTACTGAAAGCATTGGGTGGAGTCCTACAAGAAAATCCCTGATGGCGAGAGATATTCCTGTCAAGATTGAAGTGGGTGATGGTGCCCTGAAAATAAAGTTGAGCCCATTGTGTCTCTAGAGGTGTGTGAAACAGATTGTTAGGTCACAATTGAGATGAGAAATTAGGTGGGATCACTGCTATCTCATTTGGAGGTTTGTGTCACGGTTACGTGCTTACCTTCGTCGGGAGGAGGACAATGAGAGTGCAGCAGTGACCCAATGAGAAGGTCAGAGGAGATTATTTGGGTGGTGTTTGGGGAGTAGAAGAATGCAATGTTGTGTCTAGTGAATAATAAAATGAAAATCAACTATATAGTGTCCTGAAAGAAACAAGTGAGTGTATTCTCATTTATTTGTTCACTGGGGTAAATCAGTGCCGTTACAAGTGGTGACCCCAGTATGAATTCACAGTATATTCTAGTTTAAAATGGATAGTGATGAGGATTAAACCCCTTACAGGAGCAGTTGGGGAGGTCAAACTAAAGAACCCCCCCCTCCTTTTATTAATAATGCACCAGCATGGTTTATGATCCTCAAAGTGTGTGGCTCTGCCCTCAGTGTGACATGTCAGAAGACTGAGTACAGTTTACTTGCGGAGCACCTTCCAGAGCAGATTGCCTGTGAAGTGGAGGCTGTCTTAAGAGGATGCCATACTTACGGCAAATCTTAGATGTTCAGCGGCAGAGCTAGTATGTGGCACTAGGTTCACCTTGCCAGGCGAGTTTGTGAATCAGAGCTCAAGCACAATGCTGCTCTGTGATCTGGCTAGTTATCTTGAATGTTTTTTGGGGAAAACACAAGATTAATCCGACCTGCTCCTATGCGGCAGGCATCACCTGCAGTGCATGGGCCAAATGATTTACAACGCTGTACTCAATTGTTTCTCTGGCATGATGCTGTTCGCAAACCACTTCAGCCCATTTACAATGGTCTAATGACACCACCCAGAGACTTTTGTGATCAACAGGAATGGAAAAGGTAACATGATCTCTATCGACAGCATATATCGATGGTCTACGTTCTGCGTCGGAGCCAGGGTCAGAAGAAAAGTAGACAAGTCGAACCCTTGCCAGTCGGACCATGCATCACTCGTCTTGTACTAACGTAGGAGGTCAGGCCGAACTGTCAGCCCACTGGATTGTTATGCAGTGGGACAGTTCCAAGCAGTCACCTCCATGCATGGCTCAGAGACTGATTGGGCAGGAGGGTGGTGTCTGTCATGTTCGTGCAGTTACCTTTGTTGGCAGGAGGAAAGAGCATCACCTGTGCGGCAGTGAGCCAATGAGAAGGTCAGTGGAGTTTATTTGGGTGGTGTTTGGGGAGTAGAAGAATGCAATGTTGTGTCTAGTGAATAATAAAAGAAAGTCAACTTCACGGTGTGCTGAACGAAATAAGTGTGTATTTTCTTTATTTGGTTGTAAGCTGTGGAAAATCAGCTCCATTCCATCTAAAAGATGAAAATGGAGAGACCATACATTTCAATAATTTCTCCACTCATGCAACTAGATCTGGTTAGTTCCTCCAGCAGATTGATTTTTACATTAAACTCACCTGAGAATATGGAGGCTGGAATCTGAATCAAAATAAAAGCGCCATTTTGGGTTGAAAACGGTCATCATAACCTGGCAAAGGATTTTGACTCAAAACATTGGCAACTCTTTTCTCCCCCACTGATGCTGCTCAATCCTGATGTTCATTCAGCAAATTGCTTTCTTAAAAAAAAATTAAATGAACCTGAATGGAAATCCAATCCACAGCTGTTTGGTCCTGGGAACGTTCAGCAATGGTTGCTGCAAAAACATTTTGATCTCAATTTCCCTACCATGCACCTTTGGCAATGATGTCACCCTTCATGTAACTGACAAGCAAAGTGGCCTTGACGCACACAAAATGAAGCATCACATTTCTTAAATAGCGTGGTTTGATCCAAAAGTGATTATAATCACAATTCATACCAGGAAACAAATATTTGGAAACAGACCCCCCCCCCTTAAACAGTACACACTTAAATTTCTCAGCACGCATTCTTCCCTGACTCCTGTGACTCATTCCTTCCTTTGACTGCCAAGGATGGGCATATCTGTGACCAGGAAACATCAGCTTTTATTGTAAATGTTCTTTTGATGCAATTAAGTTTATAAAAGCACTCTTTGTACCAACCTCTTGTTTTGTATTTCTGTCCAAGGATTTTGAATCCAGTACAAAAAATAATCTAGAATAATGAAGTGATACAGATATGATATTTCATGATCTCAGATCCTGCACTTCGCAGGACAGTCATTACAGGTTTTCACCATCTTAGCAAAAGTTTCTCAGCTACTTTCAATGGAATAGGTCAGAAAAGAGGTCAAATGTAGATTGGAGTGTTCTGTTTAAACAGCACTGTTGTGGTTTCTAAGAAGCCCACGTATGTAGGTGTCATCCATCTGAGAAGTTTGCCGCATGCTGTGAATTACTAAATGGTGCAAATTAACAGAAGCACAGGAGGGGAACAGGATTGTATTTCACTGGCCATTATTTATTTCTTTGCCATATCACAGCCAACCATGGAGGCTGCACAAAAAGCATCTTTCATGAATTAACTTATATGGAATATTGCATTTGATAATTGAATTCATGAGTATCCATCAACATTAGGGTCTACTCCACTGTCAGACAATCTTTTTCACCTATGAAAAGTCTTCAAAATGAAAAGGATGAATACAATTCCAGATCAAACAGAATCAATTTTTAAAAAATCATCCTAATGAGTTGAAGGACAAATATTGTCTAATTAGTGTCTTCCTATTTGCAAAAATGTTCTCCAAAGAATCTAAGCAGTGTGCAAACGAGAATTTAAACTAATCAGAAAGAAAACCATAAAGTATAATTTAGCATCCAGTTGCTTTCTTAACCTAGCTTTCCATTCACTCCTCCTTTCCTTTTCACTTCCCAGCTGTTGCCTTACACTGAACTGAGATTCATTGGTGGTGTGTTATACTGATGGCTGGCTCCACCCCCATCTGCCCACACATAACCCTGGTTTCCCACCTAAACCCAGAACCCTTCTGAAGACTACTACTGAACCCTACCCTAGTTATAAGCTAATAAAAGCATTTGTTCTCCCTCAGGTTGTGAGAGCTTTTATTCACGCTACAATTTTATTAGCTTATTCCCTAAATGATGGAAGCACTACTCAAGCCAGGTTCGCTACTGATAGACCCTCTGTCCCCCGACGCAACTGAGGAGTTCACGTACTGGGTAGACTGCTTCCAGGCCTACCTGAACACGACCAGAGACATCTTTCACACCGATTAACTCAGGAGGTCTGCACTCGTTTCCAGGGTAGGAACGAAAAGGTATCCATTCATCAGGGTGAATGCTATCATGGCATTGAAGGCTCAGTACCTGAAGTCGCAAAACAAGTTCCTAGCCAAGCACCAACTCG
This sequence comes from Narcine bancroftii, assembly GCF_036971445.1. Lineage (NCBI taxonomy): Eukaryota > Metazoa > Chordata > Chondrichthyes > Torpediniformes > Narcinidae > Narcine > Narcine bancroftii. The sequence goes on along the minus strand of NC_091474.1, from coordinate 139,289,023 downwards.
CTCTACGTTGCTAACGGCCAGGAAAGACCACCGATGACTACCTGATGGATCTGTGGATGCTGGCCAAGGAAGCGGCTATGAGCCATGTTCGTGAGGAAGAACTCCAAGACACTCTAGTCACGGGGGTCCGCTTGAGGTACATGAGGTACATGAGTTGGGAAAAAAGGACTGGCCAAATTGCTGGATCAGGCCATGCTCGAGAATGATGACCTTGAAGCTAGCGAGCTCACTCACCCAAGTGAGCCCTTCCAAGGAACGGCTGCTACCACTATCCCTGCCTTAATGGCTGCTGCTTCCTGTGGTAGGGAGTGTTTTCTCTGCAGCAAGAGCTAGCATCCCCAATCTCGTTGCCCGGAAAAAGACTCAGTGTGCTCCAGCTGTGGCAGGAAAGGGCATTGGGCAAGGGTTTGCCATGCAAGGGGAAGCCCGGGGAAGTCCATGGCGTGCACCGCTCCCGGATCCAACTCCAGCCTAAACCATCCGCCCTGAATTCACCTGAAGCCACTTGCTGCGCTACACACCGACAGAGGGTGTGGGTGAGGAAATGGTGCTAAAAGTCTGAGCAGCCATCTTGCTGCGACCCAAATTCAAAGAGTGCCATCATCATCGGAGGAAGGAGGGCGGCCTTGCTGCACCACGAGATCAATGCCATCTTACCCATGCAGGGAAACCCAGGACAATGGGGGCCACATGAATGAAGAGCATAGAGTCTCTGGAGACCTAGACTCTATGGTCCTAGATCAGGACAGACCTCACCAGCTCAGCAACTCTATCGTGAGTGTGACGGTAAGTGGACATTCTACTAAATGCCTAATCAATACGGGCTCTACTGAAAGCATCATAGACTAATGGACTGTGCAAAAATACAACCTGAAGATACATCCTTCTAATTATCGCATATTTCTCATGTCTCATTCACATTCTAAGCATGTTCAACAACATTGTATAGTACATCTATTGTTTGAAGGGTGGGGGGGGGGGGGGATTCTGTAAATTTTGCTTGTATATTCTGGATGAATTGTATGCTCCGGGATTGTTGGGTCTGGACTTGCTGGGTTGCCTTAAAAGCGTGACCTTGGAGTATTCTGGTCACCTCCTCCTTGTAATGGTTCAGAACCCACATGCAGCTTCTCCACACTGAATATCGACCCCCCCCCTCCTCTCTTCTCTAATCTGTCCCCAGATGGCAAGCCCATTACTACTAAGAGCAGGACATACAGTGCAGCAGACCAAGAGTTTATAAAGTCGGAGAATCAATGTCTGCTGGATGAAGGTATCCTCGAAGCAGGGAGAGCACAAGTGATAGTGGTAAAGGAGGAAAGCAGGTCCAGGCTATAGCCAAACTATTAAATCAGTACACGCTCCTGGACGCATAAACCCTTCCTCGTATTTTGGATGTGTTGAATGATATTGCACAATATCATGTCTATGACCTGAAAGCTGCCTATCACCAGAGGCCAATCCATTCCAAGGACCATCCATATACAGCATTTGAGGCTGAGGTCCTCTCTACCAATTCTGGAAGGTCCCTTTTGGTATTACAAATGGGGATTCTATCTTCCAGAGGCAGATGGGTAGAATGGTGGATGAGTATGGGTTGATGGCTACCTTCCCCTACCTCGATAATGTCACCATCTGTGGCCACACCTTGGAAGACAACATTGTATAGTTGACCCCAATCTCCAGAGTTTTTTCCATGCGGCAAAAGCCCCGAACCTCACATAACTCTGACAAGTGTGTGCTCAGGACAAAACGTCTGGCTATCCTTGGCTACATGGTGGAGAATGGCATCATTGGCCCCGATCCTGATAGGGATCCTGATAGAGCTCCCATTCCAAGGACCTCAAAGGCTTTGAGAAGATGCCTGGGATTTTTTCTCATATTATACTCAGTGGATCCCTCAATACGCTGCTAAGGTTCGTCCTCTCTTAAAAGTCACTAATTTTCCCTTCTTGGCTGAACCCCAAACGGCTTTTATCTACCTCCGGAACCACATAACAAATGCTGCCATGCACGTGGTGGATGAAAATGTACCTTTCCACGGGAAAAGCAAAGCTTCAGACGTAGCCCTGGCTGCTTCCCTCAACCAGGCAGGCAGGCCAGTTGGAAATTTTTTCTTGGATATTACAAGGCCACGAGATCCAAAACCGATCTATGGTAAAGGAGGCTCAAGCCATTGTAGAAGCTGTAATGTACTGGAGACACTAACTGGCTGGTAGGAAATTTACACTCCTCACTGACCAGCCCTCGGTCACATTCATGTTCAATAATGTTAAGAGGGGAAAAAATCAAGAATGACAAAATAGCTACATGGAGGATCGAGCTCTCCACCTACAATTATGACATGGTCTATCAGCCAGGAGCCATTAATGACCCTCCAGATGCCTTATCCAGAGGAAGCTGTGCCTCTGCACACACCCACCAACTGCAGACTCTGCATAATGAGCTCTGCCATCCAGAGGTTACCCGCATGACTCATTTTGTCAAGGCGTGCAATCTGAACTACTCCATGGAAGACGTCAAGGAAATGGCCAGGTCTTGTCAGGTCTGTGCGGAGTGCACCTGATCAAGTTATCCAGGCCCTTTAAACGGTTCAGTGTCGATTTTAAGGGACCTCTCCCCTCCATGAATGGGAATCCATTCTTCTTCTCTGTCATTGTCAAGTACTTTTGCCATTCCATGCCCAGACACGTCCACTTTGGCAGTCATATAGGCGCTGGACTCAATTTTCACCCTGTTCATGTATCCCAGCTAAATTCATAGTGACCGGGGCTCATCCTTTATGAGTGACAAGCTACGCCAGTACCACTGGTGAGGGGCACTTCATCCACCAGGACTACTAGCTACAACCCCTGGAGAAATGGGCAGGTTGAAAAGGAGAACACCACAGTCTGGAAAGCTGTCAAACTGTTCCTGAAGTCAAAAGGCCTTCCAGACTCACACTGGCAGGAAGTCTTCCCCATGGTGCTCTATTCCATCCAGCTGCTATTATATACTGTGACCAACGCTGCTCCTCATGAAGGTCAAAAGAGGGTCAGCATCGAGAACTACACTCCCAGTCTGGCTCATTACTCCTGGTCCAGTCCTTCTCAGGAAGCACGTGAGGAGAAACTGCTCCATGCCAATCCCACATACGACTATGTGGAGCACTCAGATGGCAGGGAGGACACTGTCTCCATCAAGGACCTGGCACTGGCCAGAACAGAGGGTCCATTGCCTCAGGTGTCCTGTGAGCCATGGAGCTCATTCTCGCCACCCCCAGTCAGGGCCTCAGGGAATCCGATTCAGGAGGAAAGTGCACCCCCCACCCCACCATCGAGCCGGAGACCCAGCTGCCTCTCCTCCCTCACAAGGGGACCAGGAGACCCAAGGCGTCCAAGGCCCCCCAAAGCTAAGGCACTCCACCAGGATCTCTGGACCCCCGGACTGCTTAAATTTGTAAATTTGTAAATAACTGTATATTTTTCACCCTATTTTTTTCTGAACCCATGTTCTCTGTCTTCATTCACAGACCCTAAATTGTACAGGAAGGGTGAATGCAGCGAACTGGGATTCACTGGTAGGTTGTTTTGCTGATGGCTGGCCCTGCCTCCTGGTTCCACCTCCATCTGCCCACATATAATCCTGGTTTCCCACCTAAACCCAGAACCTTTCTGAAGACTACTGCTGAATCCTACCTTTAGTTATAAGCTAATAAAAGCATTTGTTCTCCCTCCAGACATGAGAGCTTTTATTCACGCTGCATACCTCCATTGATCTTTCTCTCTGGAATTCTGCTCAGGCCTCCTTCCCTTTAAAAATCAATTCCAAACTCTTCCTCCTGGCAACATTTGCTGCTGCACCTATTCACTTCCATCATCTTGGCCCAGCCTTTTACTTCAACTCCCCAGCCAGGAGAACCCTTTTATCCCATTAAATCCATGCTCTAAATCACGTTCACTTGAATTTTAGCACCTAGCATTCCTTTGGCCTGTTTCTCAACTCTTATGCACTGTACTCTAGTTAGTCAAACTAATAAAGGAAGATTTAGTACATTAACTGCCCTGGCCCACATAAAGTGATCTCTATTATTGAAGCCGGATTAATTGCTCTCCATAGGTGAAGCCTCTTTGTTCTGACCATTAATCAGATTTGGGTTTCCATTGATCACCTCTGCCATTAACCTTCAATTCCAACAGAATATTTATCCATGATTTCCTTGAAGAGACTAATCAATATTACATTATGTGCTTTGCTGTTCCACGACTCAGAGAGGAAGCTTTAAAAAAAGCTTCCAATTCACAATCTCACACAAGCTTTGATAACTTTGTCAGTTTCCATTGTGTTCTGTGCTCCTGGGTGATGTTATAAATCCTGTCTACATCTACACTCTCTTTGCTTTTTTATCATCTTAAAGGGCTGAGTCACTTCCATCTTTAAACTGTTTTTTTTCTCTCATGTGATTTAGTGCTATGTATTAGTTCCCATTCAGGCTATTAAACTTTGCTTCATACAATCTAGCTCATCTGACATTCTCATTATTGGTAAGTGATGCTGCCAAGCAACAAAAGCCACTCAATGGACAAATGAGCATTTTATATCTTACACTGATTCCCACTACATTGAAATATTACATGAACCTAATTACAATACATAACCATTTAATTTTGACTCAAGTAATCCAAGAACAGCACTCACTCACAACCATTTTCTGGTAGATTTACTTTGTTTTGTCAGAGAGGGGACAATATATTGATCGATAAAGGAAAGGCTGAGTGCGTGAAATTCTAGTGGTGTATGAGAGGGACGTCTAAAGTTACTGATGCTGCTCATTCATCCTTTAGTGTAGAAACTGAAAGCTTCTTTTTATTCTTGTCTTTCTCTTTCCTTTTGCTCTTCCTCTCCTTTTTCTGGCCTTCCATTTCTACCTTGGAGCTGGTGGCAAAGCTCACTCCTTTATAATGGCCAAGTTGTGCAGCATACTTCAGCTGGAGAACCACTCAATGGTGGAGAGCATCTTCAGCCCATTCCTGGCTGTGAGGCATTATATGCGGGTGCCTATATTGGGATCCGATTAGCAAACTCACTTTTGAGTAAAGCATGAGCAGATAACCTTTGTTACCCAGTAATGGGTCAAATGCAGATGTCAACGGACTACTGAAGAATGGAGGAATGATGCCCCCTGCTGGGATAACAGTTACTCACCTGCTGAGCATGCTGCCTTACTCTCCACCCGGCTACACATGTAGTTCACAGTTGCACAAGAAGGCAACGTGCATGCAAACCTTTGTGCTCAATCCATCTGCTTTTTCCTGCCTGGAAGGAATGAGGTGAAGTTGTATGCTTTGCAGGAAGAATGTTTGTATGATGTAGTGTACACCAGGTTGTGCGATGTTGCTTATATGTTCGGCAACATGGAAGAAATCTGTGGCCTGACAAGGATCTGCAGGAAAAATTATCCTTCCTTTGCTTGGGATTTGTAAGTGCAATGATTGGCAAACAAAGGCTTCCTCACAACGGTTAAGATAAAGTGAATTACTTCATCAAGTCCTTTGCAGAATGTTGAATGCTCGGATTCCCCTCCCTACCTTTTCAGGATTCTTTTTATTTTGTACCTGGACCTGTATCTCCTCTTTTTCTAGTATTTCTGCCCTTTCCCAAGTAAAAACAGAGTCCCTCTTGTCCTCACTTTCCACCCCATCAGCCTCTGCATCCAACACATTATCTCCAATACCTCTGCCAACTTCATGATCCCACTACCAGCCACATCTTTTCCTCTTTCCTCCCTGTCTGCTTTTCACAGGGATATGTCACTCTGTTACTCCCAGGTTCAGTATTCCCTCCCCACCCACCCTTCATCCCCTTAGCACTTCCAGCTGTAACTGCAGAAAGTGCAAAGCTTAGTCCCTACATCTCCCCACTCACCTCCATCCAGGGCCAAAAACACACTTACCAGGTGAGGCAGAGCTTTTCATGGTCCAACCTGATCTACTGCATTTGATGCACTCCATGAAGCCACCTCCAAATTGGTGAGACCAAACTTAAATTGGTGACTGCTTCATTGAACATCTTCACTCGTTTGCTCCTTGTATCATAGCAGCAGATGAATTGATTAACTTACTGCAATGGTTACACATTACATTTGCTTTTGTGTCTTAAAACTGTCAACACAGTAAAGGGGAGCAGGGGAGACCCCTGCTCACCTGCTGAGTATGCTGCCTTACTCTCAGGGACACATGTAGTTCACAGTTGCACAAGAAGGCAACGTGCATTCCTGCATTCCTTTAATTTGGTTCCAGTTGTCATTGACTCAATGGGTTAGTGCTGCAGAATTAAATTTGTCCTCCACTTGCTTTTAAAAATACTGTGAATGGCTTGACAATAAATACCAACACTGAAACAAAATGTTCCTTGATCAAGCAGCTTAATCTTGCCCTCAAACGAATCCCTTTAATGCACCTCAATTACATTTCTGTTGTGCACTCACAAGCCTTTGAGCTTGCCAGAATAAGACTGCTGAACCTTAACAATTTAATCCTTAATTCAGGGCAGACGTCCGCCTTGCATTGTTCCTAGAAAGTGAGGCTGCATCTGAATTAACTTGCCAAGTAACACGCGTAAAATGGAAACTGAAAACATGATGAAGCAGCAGTCACTTTTCTGCAAAGGTACCAGTGGCAATAATCCTATAGAATGGTTTCATCAGCCATTATATTACCCTGTTGTGCAGTCTTTCACCTCCAGAGAATATGAGGCAGCTGCAGTGTTAAGGGTCATGGAGTCATTGAAGGGTCGTGAGGTATGGGAAGAGGTTCATGTGTGGTTGTCTTAAAGATTAGCTCAACAATCAAGAAGCTATCATTCAGTTTTCCTTACTTTTAAAATAAAATCACTGCTAAGCAATGATCGAAAGACAACCAGAAGAGCTTACGGTATTGGTTGAGGTTCCATTTAAATGTAAACCACTGTCAAATAGGGGTGAGGATGTCCCGCTGCTGTGATCACTGGATGGGCCTGGTGAGCCTAGAAAATAGAGGGAGAATGGCAGCAGTTTTAATATAGAAGAGATGTCAAGAGAGGACAACTCATCAATGCATCATTGAGCAGTTCTATTAGGTGATCAGAACAATTTAGATAGTCTACACAAAAATACTGGAGAAACTCAGTATACTACGCAGTGTTCTTTGCATTGCAAAGATAAAGATACATAACCAATGTTTTGGGTGGGAGACCTTCACAAAGTTATGAACAAAAAGCAGGCAGGTGTCTGAATAAAATGGTTGGGGAGGAGGGAAGAAGGGGCAGGGGGAGGAGCACAGGGAAACAGATGGTAATGGGTGGGAAGGCAGACGTGATAAAAAGCTGAGAAGTGATAGGGAAAGGGAATCTGCCACTATTAGAATTTTAGTTGAAAAAAATCAGCAGCTTAGATCACATCTTTGGGAAGAAAAATATTTTTGGTCAAAGGGACACAAGAAGCCTGCTGAGCTGAAGGGTGCTGGGGAAGTGGGGTGTCCCTGAGAGGAAAACAGAGTGACCAAGTGAAGCATGAAATAAGGTCATCTGATCAATGGCAGCAGTTGGAAAGCAAGAACATAGACAAACAAATGTAAGAATTGCATAATTTTATTTACAACATGGAAGAAGCTGATTCTAGCCACTTGAAACGCCCCATAACCTACAATCCAGTATGTTTTGGAGGTGTGGTGCTAAGACCACCAGCCTACTGCAGGGGACAATCTCTGTCCCTACGGGCTAACTCCATCTGGCCAGCTGTCAATCAGCTAACCCGAATATAGACCTGAGCCGGCCCCTCCTGAGCCAGTCACACGGGAGCCACCAAGGCATGAACTGATGTTCAGACTTTTATCTGAATAAAGCCTGTTGTACAGTCTTTTGAGTTTTGTGCTTGTTTGCTGCTACCACAGCACACCACAATAGGGAACTTCAGAGCCCGGGGAAAACCCATGGAGGTCAAGGGGAGAACCTATAAACTCTGTGTTGAAACATGCCTTGATGGAAGATGAGATGTTGTCACTCAAGCTTACATTGGGCTTTATTATAACAGTATTGGATGCCACACACAGGAAGACCAGCATGTGAGTGTGATGGAAAATTATAATGCGAGGGAGTAGGAGGCTCAGGGTCATCCCTGTGGACTGAATACAGGCACTCCATAAAGCAGTCATCACATCTGCATTTAGTTTCTCCAGAATAGGGATTACCCATGTCGCGACACTAGATTGGAAGTAGTTCATGTTAATCACTGTTTCACCTGGAAGGGCTGTTGGGTCCTTGGATGGTGGGAAGGAAGTGGCTGAGAGTGCAAGTGGTTGCATCACCCGTGGTTGCAAGGGAAAATTCCTTGTGGACCAGGGATTTCTGAAGGAAATAGTCCCTGCGACATATCAGTACAACATTTAAAAACTTCCATTCTTTTCTTGGGTAGAAAATCTAATTATACAATGTCAATACATCAGATCTTAGAAGGCAAGTGAAATATATTTACAAAAATGGTTGAAAAATAGCAAAAGGTAAAGGTTCCATTATTGTAATGTAATATTACATTTAGAATGTAATATACATGAAATTCTTTAATTTTTTTTCTACTGTAAGGCAGACAGAGAGGCACCACTTTGTCCAGCACTTCTCATAGATGCCTACAGCGCCTGATGTTCCTCGGCGGTCTCCCTTTAAAGAACTGACCAGGCCTGTCCGTGCTTAGCTTCTGAGATCAGACAATGTCAGGCATATTCAGGCTATTTGGTTTCTGCTGAAGCAACACGCAAGCGAAATTTCAAATTCAAAGGGACCAATTAGCCAACTAAATGACAAAAAAAAAATTAATCAAGATTGTAACACTATCTCAAACCATTTTGTGACTAATTCAGGGAGGTAATTTTTGAAAATTCCTTCTGACAATATTTTTAAAGTTGTTCAGCACAGAAACGGGCACTTCAGCCCGCCCTGTCCATATCGACATTTTAACCCATTTACACTAATCCCATTTGCCCATTTTAGGACTGCATCTTTCATAGCCTTGACCATTTAATTGCCCACTTGAATGCCTCTGAAATGAAATCATTGTATCTGATTCCATCATCCTGTTTAATACCCAAAAAAATCAAGACGCAAGAAAATAGGAGCAGCTGCAGGTTATTATTCCCTTAAGCCTGCCTTGTCATATAATTATGACTGCTCGATGCTGGCCTTAACTCCTCTTCAGTGACAATTCCTTGATTACTCAATTCCTTCACTCTTTCAAATTGTTAGTAACTCTCTCCACCTTAAGAATACCTAATCAACTGCCTCCACCATCCTTGGGGATAGACAATTCCAGAGATTCTTTCCCATTTGATAGAAGATTGGCATCAAAATAGAGAAGAATGAAAAACCCATCCATATTATTCTTGTTGCTTACCTAGAGGGAGCTTCAGGAATGAAGGGGCTTCCCTGAGGTACTGAACAGTGATGGTTACTTCATCCCCAGCATTTCGCAAGAGATGCACCTGACAATGCAAAGCAGAACACAGGTTTCACTCCAAAGCAATTGCCAGATATGGTATATATTAGAACAATAATACACAAGTATTTTACTGCTTGCAATTTCCTCTCATATTAATTTTTTTAATGCCATTCCACAAGATGAAGGAGCATAATTAGGCCATTCAGTCCATTGAGTCTACTCTGCCATTAAAATCTTGGCCAATGTATTTTCATTTCCATCCTATTCTCCTCTCCCCATACATTTGACACCATTACTAATCAAGAACCAATCAACCTCCACTTTTTATATACTCCATCACTTATCCTCCACAGCCATCTGTGGCAATCAATTCCACAGATGTATGATGAACCTTTCCTATCCAAAAGATACCTGCAGTGGGATCCAGCTTGATATTGGAGGAAGCTTCCAACAAGCTATTCCGCAGTGCACGCTGTAGGGGATGGCGGGATGGGTGGTCGGAGGAGAGGTATCCTAGTATTGGCATGAAATGCCTCATTCAGATGTGCAAGATCTATGCTAAGTGACCACCTCTGATCCAACTCAATGGGAGAGATCTGCTTGAAGCCAACTGATGACTCATGTCCAGGTCATGCTGCTATTTCAGTGTGGTTCGACACGCTGGCTTCGGAAAACCTTGGTGAGTTCTTCATTCCAGCACTACCTTCTACAAAATCCCTTGCCCTTCTTGCTGAGGAATTCACCCTCTAAACCAATGGCAAATGGATCTGTTCAAGATCTTGAACAATGCAACATGGGGGAGGTGAGTAGGGCAGCATGCTCTTTAAGTTAATTTAAATGATTTTAACTTTTTTTAAAGTGTTATTTTGGTCATTTAAAGTTTTCTAATATTTAATGTTAAAGATTTTTTTAACCAGCTGTTCAACATTCATAGCAGCCTTCAAGTGATTTTGAACATTTGCAAATGTCAGAGAGGATTACAAATATTCAGGAAAAAAAAAAGACAGTTTTGGCAGCTGATATCATGTCGACTCAGTTAGCCGCATACTGGGAGAGCTCTGAATGCACTGAGCCACACTGATGAGCTGGTGATCAAGCTCCCATCAGTTATGGGACCTCACTGGTAGAAACAGCTAGTCCCAGGATGCAGCCAATTGTGATCTCAGGGTAGCGGAAGATTGGCCTTGTGGAGATGGGCCACTTTTGGGGAGACCCAGGAGGCCATTTATGATAGGCTCTTGACACTATGAACCATTTAACACCAATTTTAACATACAACTCCTCCCAGTACCCAGTCCTCTGCATCCATACCTGCAACTGTACTGATTAAAAATGGATACAAAATGGGGTTCATTTCATGTGTGACTTTGCTTGTGTATTATCATCAGTCCTTTTCACTCTCTCTTTCTCTCTCTCTCTCTGGAACCCTTGCAATTTTTTTTCTATGTCGGTTCACCATCTTCCCTTTGATTCTTTGGTGATTTTTGCCAACCCGAGAGAGTAATTTATAGCAGCCAATTAATCCTCCAGCATACATATTCTCACAGCCATACAGCATGTAAACAGGCCTTTCAGCCAAAAGTCCCTGCTGACCCTAAGCGGCCGATTACACTAACCCTGTTTTATTCTTCTCTCACACTCATCAACTCCAACTCCATCCAGAGTCTACCATTCACCTACACACTAGAGACAACTTACAGTGGTTAATTAGTCCACATTTTTGAAGCAAGCAGAGAACTCACATAGTCAGAGGGAAAATATGCAAACTCCACATATACCATTCCACAAATTCATTTTGACCTAACCTTCTCACTGGAAAGCCAAAGGAAATTGAAGGCAGAGCATTAAATCCTTTTTGGAGGTTTAGATATGATTAACAAACTTCATAGATTTATAGAAAAAGATTAAAAATTCTGGAATGTTGTGCAAGCAATGAGCGACTGGAGGAACTCGCTGAGTCAGGCTACATCCATGTGTAGAAATGATCATTCAAAGATTCAGTTTGGGTCATCAGCCCACCCCCAGTCAGCCACTTATAGCGGCTGCACATTCAGGTGCGTCAGTGGAGCGCCGTGCTCCGCCGATTTTTCCTCCCAGAGAACGGTTGGTGTCGATGCCTTGGAGCTGCTTCTGCTATATTAAATGAACATGTCTTTAGCCACAAGCGAGGGAGATTATGCGGCTTTACACTGGGGTGTTCAGGCTACCTGAAAGGGCCTTTTAATTCCTGATAACAGGAATTTTACTGTTGTTCTTTAGTTTTAAAATGTCTTGACAAACCTTGACAGTTCCATATAAATTCTAAGTATTGGGGAAAAGGTTGAGATGTGAAATACTGATAGGCCAGGTTATGTTACAGAGATGTTCCAACTATGAATAGGATTTGATATATATATATATATATATATATACATATAAATATATATATAAATATAAAAAAAAGGATTTTCTTGGTTGAGGAATAAAAACAAGGGAATCCAAACGTATTTTTTCATACAAAATAAATTGTAAACTGTGACAGCACACATACTCATGGTGAAACAGCCCCACTTGTACCGCTGTGCCAGCGTGGCAGCTGTGAGAAGATGGCGCCATCGGGGGACCTCCATGCCATGTGGGTTTGAACAAAGCGCGCGCCTCAAGAGAGAGCATGGTGACATCACGGAAGATGTGGGGACGGGACGTGCATGAAGTTTGAAATAAAAAGTTTGTTGAAAACACCAACGTGGTGGTAGTGACTTTCAATTCGTGTAGCAGACATTACATTGGTGACCCCAGTGAGTCCAGACAGTTTTCTGGTCTCTCGATATGGATTCCACAGAAATCAACGCAGTGGCAGTGAAACTGCCCCCCTTCTGGACACATCGCCCAAGCACTTGGTTCGGACTGGCGGAAGCACAGTTTCGCCTCCGACACATCACATCAGACACCACAATTTTCTACCACGTCGTGAGCGTGCTTGATGAATAGACCACGACCAGAGTTGACGACCTCATCCACAACCCACTGGAGCAAGGTAAATACCTCTCCCTCAAGAACCTCCTCCTTGGCACCTTCGGCCTCTCCCCGCAGCAGCACGCCTCAAGGCTCCTACACCTGGATGGTCTGGGAGACAGAAGCCCATCTTCCCTCATGGACAAAATGCTAGCGCTTGCAGAGGACCACAGATCCTATTTCCCTTTCCAGCAAATTTTCCTCGAACAAATGTCTGAGGACATACAACTCCTGCTGGCAGATGAGGACTTCTCCGATCCACGATGAGTTGCATCCCGCACAGATGTCCTCGGTCGAACCAAGTGAGAAAACGAGACTGCTCTCAGCCAGGTTGCCCGTCCAAGGCCCAGTCGGCCACAAGTGCTCCCCAAGCACAAGCCAGAAGAACACCACCCCACCTGGTGTTTCTACCATCAATGCTGGGGGGCTCAAGCCCACAAGTGCAGGCAGCCCTGTACATTTCAGGGAAATGACCCGGCCAGTGCTGTTAATGGCTACAGTGGATGGCCACGCCAACAGCCTCCTGCATGTGACCGACAATTCCTGTGGTCAACGGTTCCTGGTAGACACTGGAGCTGAACTGAGCGCGCTCCCCCCTGACCACCTTCAAGACTCGCACCCATGCACGGGGTCTTACCCTACGGGCAACAAACAGATCCTCCATCAGGACTTTCGGCACACACAGTGCACAGATCCAGATCAGCAAGGACAAGTTCCGCTGGATTTTTGTGCTGGCCTCAGTGGGCACGGCACTGTTGGGGGCAAATTAACTCCAGGCGCACAGCCTGTTGGTGGACATCAAAGGCAAGCGGTTGGTAAATACTTGCACCTTCCAATCCATCTGCCTCAATGCCACATAAGTGCCCCCATGGATGAGTATTCCCGCATCCTTGATGAGTTCTGCTCTAACCTGCAGCCGCAGTTCACTTCCGCCCTGCCCCAGCATGGAGTCTTACACCACATCTCGACCCAGGGCCACCCTCTCCATGCCAAAGCCAGGTGGTTGCCCCCCGAGAAGTTGCAACTGGCTAAGAAGGAGTTCTTCTGACTGCAGGAGCTAGGGATCATCTGCAGATCGGATAGCCCTTGGGCCTCCCCCCTCCACATGGTCCCTAAGACTTCCAGGGGTTGGCGCCCTTGCGGGGACTACCGTCACCTCAATGATGCGACCACACTGGACCGATACTCCATCCCTCACATACAGGACTTTATGGCCAACCTGCAATGGCGCTAAGGTTTTCTCGAAGGTCAACCTGGTACAGGGTTACCACCAAATTCCGGTCCACCCCGAAGACATTGGCAAGACCATGATTGTCACGCCGTTCGGCCTCTTTGATTTCCTGCCGATGCCTTTCAGCCTCAAAAACGCGGCCCAGACATTCCAACACCTGATGGACGCAGTGGGCGGATACTTGGACTTTGTGTTCATCTATCTCGATGACATCCTCATTGCCAGTATGGACCATGACGAGCACAAGGTCCATCTCCATGCACTGTTCACCCACCTGGCAGAGTTCGGTCTCACGGTCAACATGGCAAGTGTTATTTTGGTAGGCAGTTCCAGCAGTTCCTGCGCTATACCATCTCAGCAGACAGAGATGCTCTGGCACCTGAGAAGGTCGCAGCTGTATGCCAGTTCCCAAATCCCGCCACCCTCAGGGCCTACAAGAATTAATTGGCATGGTTAACTTCTATCACCGGTTCATCCCAGGGGTGGCTTGAACCATGCGACCGTTGTTTGCACTTATCGCCACGAAGAACAAAGCCACGGAATGGACAGAAGAGGCCGAGAGTGCTTTCACAGTGATGAAAGACGCCCTGGCGAGCTCCACTCTACTAACCCACCTGCAGCCAGACGCCCACACCGTGCTCTCAGTGGATGTGTTGGCTACGGCCGTTGGGGGCACCCTGAAACAATTAGTCAACAGCCAGTGGCACCCGCTTGCCTTTGTCAGCAGGCATCTCTGCCCCCCAGAACTGAAATACTGCACCTTCGACAGGGAACTCCTGGCCCTGTACCTGGCCATCAGACATTTCCGATACTTCCTGGAGGGCAGGCCTTTCACCGTGCTTACCGACCACAAATAACTCACTCAGGACATTGCTATGGCAAAGGATCCCTGGTCGGCGAACCAACAGCGGGCCTGTCCTATGTATCAGAGTTCACCACCGACATCCAAAACCGAGTGGGTAAGGACAATGTCGTGGCAGACGCGCTCTAAAGGACCACCATCCACAGCCTCGCCCTTGGCCTGGACTATGCCCAGCTAGCGCAGGCACAGAAGGACAATGTGGATACGCAAGCTCTCCGCACCTCCATCAGAGGGCTCCAGCTCCAGTTCCAGAACCTCGAGTTACCGAGCAGCCCCAACACACTGCTCTGCAATGTCTCCACCAGCTCGCCATGCCCAGTAGTTCCACCACAATGGAGGACACAGGCTTTCAGCATGGTCCATGATTTGGCTGACCCCTCGGTCAAAACCTCGGTTCGCATGGTGGTGAAACAATTCGTGTGGCATGGCCTCAAGAAGCAAGTAGACCAGATGGCAAGGAACTGCATGCAGTGTCAGACCTCCAAGGTCCACCGCCATGTAAAGGCCCCGGTACAGCAGTTCGACTCCATGGCCAAGAGGTTCCAGCACATAAACTTTGACATCGTGGGTCCCCTGCTGGTGTCCAGGGACGTCCGCTATTTATTGACAGTGGTCAACCGCGTGACGAGCTGGCTGGAAGCCATCCCACTGAGGGATACTTCTGCTGAGACCTGTGCCAGGAACCTACTCACCCACTGGATCGCCAGGTTCGGGGTCCCAGCACACATGACAAACGACAGGGGTGCTCAGTTCATGCCCGCCCTCTGGTCACAGATGGCGAATCTCTTGGGAATGAAGCTCCACCACACCACTGCATACCATCCCCAAGCCAACGGCCTAGAGGAACGTTTCCACCGGTGCCTAAAGTCGGCCCTCATGTCTCACCTCACCTGTCCCAGTTGGATGGACGAGTTGCCTTGGCTCCTGTTCGACATCAGAATGGCTCCGAAGGAAGACCTACAGGTATCATCCATGGAGTTGGTTTGCATCGTGCCGCTGTCACTACCTGGGGAGTTCTTCGGCCCGAACACCGGCCCCGCAGCCGAGAGTTGGACCTTGCTGGCAGACTTGCAGGGTAAGCTCGCCTCACTCGCGCCCCCACCACAGCAGCCGCACATCCTATGTCCACAAGGATCTGGACACAGCCGAGTTCATTTTTTACCGGTTTGGTCCATACACCATGCCCCTACAGCGCCCCTTTGAAGGCCCCTACAAAGTCCTGCAGTGCTCAGGCAAGACATTCACCTTGGGCATCAGGGGCAAGGGGGAATTGTTCACCGTCGACTGTCTGAAGGCGGCACACCTAGACCTCAGCCAACCGGTAACGATGACCCAGCCAAAATGACAAGGCTGGCCGCCCAAGACGCGTAAGCCGGTTCTGGGAGGGGATTGTGTGGTGGTGCACATACTCATGGTGAACCGGACCCGCTTGGACTGCCACGCTGGCGTGGCAGCCTCGAGAAGATGGTGCTGTTGGGGGACCTCCGTGCTGCATGGGTTTGAACAAAGCACATGCGCCTCAGACGAGCATGGTGACATCACCGACAACACAGGGCGGAGGTCGTACTACCCTTAAAGGGGCGCACATGGATTGAAATAAACAGTTCGTTGAAACCCTCAACGTGGTTGTAATGAGTCTCAATTCATGTAGCAGTCGCTACAAAACTTCATTTCTTTTCTTTCTGAAGGTTGTGGTGACAGATAAATTTACATTTATTTTTCAGAGAAAATTGAATCACATTTCTTTGAGTTTCAAGAGATACATGGCAAAGATGAGTGGATGTAGCTGACAGAGTGATTAGCCATGAGCTGTGATGAATAGTTGTCCACTGGGACTGAAAGACTTGCTGCTGGTTCTCTTCTTGAAATGTCCCAATGTACAGTGCATCAAGTGGCACCATTAGCCTTTCAGCTATGAATCTTTGTCCCACTTATTGATTTATTCTATCTTAAGCTCACTTAAAGTTTAGGCAGCATTACTCCTTCCAGTCATCTTTTCTCCATTGTATTTTATATTTCTGTCACTTGCAATCCAACACTTGGTAAGATCAGTAATGTTGTCAAAATCATCTTGCGTTGTCGTGCTTTAGTGGCAGTGTTACAATCAATAACAAAAGTACAGCAGGATCCATGGCATAACAGGAAAACCCAAGTGGGTTGGCGTACCACTAAGGAATTTGATTATCAGTCATGTATACTTACTTTTTATATAGTGGCAGTAAACCTTGCTTGAACAATATGCTACTAAGCTATAGTCACTGGGTGAAAATGTTTTACAATCATCCATTGCTACATTCTTCCGCCACCTTTAATTCATCACTGCATAAATTCAGTTAACACTCACCACTTCCTCATGTGTAGCATTTTCAACATTAATGCCATTGATCTGCAATTGAAAAAAATGTAGTATGTATACATGCCAGAAATAATTTCATCTAATTTATCTGCAGCATCTCTTAAATAAAGAAAATAAAAATTCAATGGAAAAGTCTCACTAACTTGCAACATTGCATCTCCAACGAACAGCATCCCAGTTTGGTCAGCTATACAACAAAATAAATAGTAACATTTATGTGAGAAAATGTGACCAAAAATACATGTGCTGATAAAGGTAAAGGTTTCATTATTGCCATGTAATACTACATTTAGAATGTAAGGCAGAATAGAGAGTCAGCACTTTGTCTAGCACCCCTCACAGAAATCAACAGCACCTGGTGTTCCTAGACCACACATGTCAAACTGAGGCCCGCGGGCCAAATTTGGCCCGTGATATAATTATATTTGGCCCGCAAGATCATATCAAATATGTATTAGAGCTGGCCCGCTAGCTGCCGCGCCAGTATAGCGCATGCACAGCTAATACTACAAATCCCAGAATGCTTTGCAAATGCATTGGCGCCAGCCCGTCAGCCCGCTAATCGCCCCCATCTCCTCTCTTTACTGTCATTAGCATCTGCGACCTATCGCCCAACTCACATGGAATAAACCCCTTATGAAAAATGGCCAAACGAAAGACAGAAAACAGGACCTTTCAAGACAGGTGGGAGGCAAACTCTGACCCCAGAGTTTGATGAACTTGCATCTAAGAAGCGATGCCAAGTATCTGGCTTAGACCCAGGTGCATCAGAGTAAATCACAGTGTAGCAAGCTAAGCTTGGATTAATATTTTCTTTGGTTAACTTTGGACTGTTCATAGTTGAAAGATTGGATTTTCATTGAAGCAAGTTGTTATTTTTTTGACTTATTGGCTTGTGAAAAAAAATACATTTAAAAGGAGCTTAAAGGCTATAGAGAAATATTATTTATTGAATATTTTATTTCTCATTTGTTAATGCTTCTTCTGGAAAGAGTTCAACCAAAACTATTATTAAACATTTATTTTAATAAGAAAAAGTTTAACATTACATATGTTGAAAAAAGAGAAAACATGCAGATGTTTTTGAAAATTTTCAATAAATATTTAGTTTGGCCCACGACTTAGTCCAAGTTTTTAATTTTGGCCCTCTGTGAATTTGAGTTTGACATCCCTGTCCTAGACGGTCTCCCCTCCAAGTACTGATCAGACCTGAGACTGCTTAGCTTCCGAGATCAGATAATCTCAGGTACATTCAGGTTATTAGGTACTGTCGGTGAAAACCATCTTTACAAAGGAAGGATTTAGGACCAGTGTTAACTCCCTGTCTTGTGGAGCAGAGTGATTTGAAGAGGGCATTTTTTCCATTTGATACCACTGTTATGAGCGCTGGTCAGAATAATTTTGTTAAATAAAGTGCATACCAATGAGATTGCAATTTTTTCATCTTTCCTTAATGGTTATTGATTTTGATGGAAGGAATGATCACAAGAAATCTATCACTGGCTGCCAACTTTTCCTCACCCTTATTATGTAATTGCACAAAATTAGGGCTAAGCAATGATTTCAAAGGAGGATATTTTGTTCACAAATTTAACCAGAGGGGAGGAAATTGATCATTCCTTAGAAACAGCAAGTCCCATGCGTGCTAAGTCTAACAAGAAAAAAGTTCATGCAAGGTCCAGACAGGTCCAGGAGGTATAGAAGCATGGGATCGTTTGAATTCAGAATTGGCTGGCCCTGAGCACAGAAGACAGAGGAAGGGTGTTATTCTGGCTGAAGGTCTGTGAGCATTGATGATACCACATATATAAATATCTTGGATGAAAACGGAGGTGAGTGGGTTGTAACTTTGCAAATGCTACGAGGAAAGAGTGGAATTATGGAGAGCGTAGGGGGATATAATAAATATTGAGTTAAACAAAAATACTGCAGATCCTGGGGTTGAGTGCAATACACAAATATGCTGCAGAAACCAAGCAGGTCATGCAATATCCATTGGAAGTAAAGGGTAACCAACATTTCCGGCCAGAGTCCTTCATCAGGTTTGGATGCTGCTTGGGCTGCTGAGTATCTCCAGCATATATTGCAAAGAATATCAATGGATAGAGATGAATTACAGTACGGGAAAGGAAATACCAGATGGAGCTTAATCTGGGTAAGTGTGAGTTGTTGCACTTTGGGAGGCCAAGAGTAACTGAAAGGTATGCAGTTAAAGGTAGGACTTTTAAAAGCAAGTTGTGCAGAGGGAAACTGGGAGCGTTCAGGCCAAAAGCTCCTTGAAAGTTGCTAGCTGCATTATAAAGAAGTTGTATAGTTGGTTGGTGCATTGAGTATAAAAGCAAGGAAATTATATCACAGCCATATATTACTTTAGTTAGGCAGCATTTGAAATGCTGTGTGCAGTTCCAGTTACCGCATGGTGAGGAGAATGTGGAGGCCTTGGAATGGGCACAGAAGAGATTTACCAGGATACTGCCTAGTCTCGAGGGCTCTGGGGAGAGGTTGGACAAATTTATTAGATTTTTTTTCCTGGAGCATCAGAAGCTGAGGGGAAACCTGATAGAGATTTATAAAAATTTGTGAGGCAGAGACAGTATTGTTTTCCCACTTTAAAAATGTTAAATACTGGAGGACGTACCATTAAGGAAAGGGTGGGACATTTCTTATTTAATTTTACACACACACACACACACACACACACACACACACAATGGTTGATGCCTGGAATGGGCTGTCAGGGGTAGAGATAGAAGGAAATACAATCAGAGCATTTAAGAGGCTTGTAGAGAAACACATGAATGTCACAGGGAATAGAGCAGTGGTTCTCAACATTTTTCTTTCCACTCACATACCACCTTAAGTAATCCCTCAACTAGCCTATGCCATAGGTACTCTGTGGTTAGTAAGCAATTACTTAAGGTGGCATGTGAGTGGAAAAAAATAGTTTGAGAACTACTGGAATAGAGGGATATCTATCATGAGCTAAGCATCTGAATTTTAGTTCATTTTGTGCTTCATATTGAACTTGAGATTGTGGGATGTATTTTTCTTTATTTACATTTGCTGATTTTTTTGCTCTACCAATAAGTGGTAATTCTGCCTCGTCCACAGGGGGACAAAAATCTCAGGAACATATGCGATGTATGTATTAAATCTGAATGAAAAGTTTGATTATTGTTAATACAAATTGGATGGTCATAAACCAATTTTGGAAAGTAACAGATATACTTTAAAACTTTTATGGACAACAATTATTGTAAATAAGGGTATGTCAGAAGTAATGAAATGTTGACCACGTAAGGAATTATGTGTTACCAGCCATATTAGAGCAAGTTGTAAAATATATAACTTAAAGTACAGCCTTTATTTGACAACTATTTTAAAAGCAACTGTTGAAAATCAAGGCCTGTCTTGTAATAATAAATCAATTTAGGGACACCCTGTTCAATTTAGGTACTGCAGATTAAATTTATAAAAAGAACTACATTTCGACACACAAGATACCTCAAAGCACTTCACACAATGCAATATATTTTGAAGTACGGATAGGATGAGAACAAACTTCAATCATTCTGCATCAGTTAACTTCCCACAAATGGCATTCAGATGAATGATCAGTTAATCTTCTGCTGGCAGCATTTGTTGAGTAAGATGAAAATGCATTTACACTTTAAAGGAATCAGTTTGATGTTTAAGACTAAAATGTATCTTGTTTATGATTCAAGAAATATGGCACCTGACACAAGCTTGAGTATCAAAGGATATTAATAGATCCTGAAGACTGATGACTCCAGCCTTTTCTATTGCTGTTATTTCTGTAAAACTGCTTGTGAGAAATAAAGACAATTACTATAAGCTGCTTCTCATAGATCTGTTTAAAACCAAGGCATGTTCCAAAGCACACAATGAACTTTGATAGCTGTCAAAGGAATGGAGGAGAAATGGTAAAAGAAAGAAAAAAAATACTTATAGAATATCTTTCACAGCCTCAGACATCTGCAACAGATAAAAGTGTACAAGGGATCCCTGGTTTATGGAAGACCAGGCTTACGGAAATCTAATTTTACAGAAACTCTCCCATACATGTTAAAATATTTCTCAAGACAGCAAAATTAGTTACCAAAATTTAAACATCTTCTAGAGTTATGGAACAGGGGCAGTGGATAGATAATTCTAAAGGCATCCAGTCTTCAAAGAAAAATGACACTCTGATTCAGTAGCATTATAGCAATAGAGGAAAGAAAACAAATAGATGTTCATGTCAATCAAGCCTCATTACGATCGTTTTAATCTGACATGGAAAATTTTGATTATGGACATTTCTCATAATCCAGGTACTGTGTGTACTTTTGAAGTGAATTCAATGCTATAATGTCAGAAATATAACAGCCAATTAACCTTAGATTCCTTCTGACTCACAGCTTCATGAGGGAATGCTTTAACATGATAATCTCAAACAAACTACTTTACAATGGTCTTGGAAATTAAATTTTATAGCTGCTCAATATATGCATATAAAGAAACCATAAATAAAGTTACACATTCGGAAGGAAAATATAGTGAAGCACGGCTAATTAGATGCTACTTCAAAGACCTAGTAGCAGCATGATGGCCTGAAAGGTCTCCTTTAGTGCCATGTGCTTCGATGATCTCACGAGTCACATTTGAAGGTACAAGAAATTATAATCACAGTTTTACATGGAAATAAAAACATTAATTTGCTTGAATTCAAACCACATACACTCCAGTATTAAGTTTAGCAAGCATAAAAAGGAATTCATTCACTTCTACCACAGGAAAAAAGAAAGCACTGTGCACATGTACATTTCACTGGTTTCATTTATTGTGTGGAGCAAGATAGTGTGCACTGATATTAAAAAAAAGTCAGAACCAATTTGAAAAATTGAAGAAATTACAAACAGTGATTTTGAACTAACTGTAACTTGCCAATGTATTCTGGAGATTCTGCTGCAGAATGTGAGCTTATAAATATTTTAATTAAGGATGATCCTGTTGCTCACTGTGTGAACATATCCCTTGGAGCATCATCCTTAATATTTTCTGAATTACAGAAACAAAAAAAAGAATGGAACCAGCTGGAAACAATGAGGAAGGTAGCAAATCATTTAAATAGTGCTTGGAAAAAGATTGTACGTTCCCAAAAAAATATGTAAATTATAGTCAGCACACAACCCAGAAATCTATTCCAATATAAAGTACAGAGGCTTGAGTGGAGATTTCATGCTGAATTTTAAAAAATGGTATATTTACAAATTTTAAATCACAATACTAATTACAATACATTCAATTCAAAAGCTATTTCAAAAAAAATATACATCTGGTAATATAAACCCACCCAACTCACATCTCCCCTCCCCATAAAACCCCTAGAAAGAACAAAGAAAGAAGAAAGAAAATAGTGTTATGAGCCCAGAGGACCCATAAACCCAGCAGCAATAGAAATTCACCAAGACAAATGGTTACTTAAACAAAAGTTGTTTTTAATGATCTTTATACATGAAAACAGTATCTCTCTTTAACTTATCACTATTGACTTAACTAACCTAAATTAACCTCCTTCTAATTCTAAGCGCACGTGTATGCAATAAGTTTATAAGAAAAGTTTTTTGGTTTGCAGTCCAATCTCACTTCTCATTCCTTGAAGTTCACTGGTTGCAGGCAATTTTTATACTGTGCACAGAATTTAACATTTATGAAGTTGACCAGGCTTTGGTGCTTGAAAGGTAAATGGTTACCGCTCAAGAAGGTTCTTGTCATTTTCAGAGAGAGAAATTTGTTGTTCACTGGACACCCACAACTGATTCTTTGTAACCAGCCACGTCAGTGTCTTGCTGAAGAAACTTGCCCCATCAGGGTTTTCCAGGTGATAATGTCTTTCTTTCAAGTCACCACAGGGTTCCTTTTTGTTCTCTTATTCCAAGTTAAACATTAGGCAGCCAGTCCTCTTGTATGAACCACAAGGGCTTTGACCAGGCTGAACTAAGCACTCACAACCCATCTTCCAAATGAGTTTTTCCACAAGCTTTCCAGCTTGTCCTGTTCCAGTCCCAGCTGCTGCTGCTGACTGTAGCACAGCAGAACTGAATTCTCTCTCTCTGAGAAAAAGTACACAATCCTCTTAGAACAGCAAGTTCTACTCCAGCCTGCGGCTCCGATGAGTTATTTAATCTGTTCCCTTTTTGTAAACAACAATCCATTAGCGAAGTCTCTTGGGCACTCTCCAAAGCTTTTGCAAAGGCTCTTGGAGCCGGCCTGTCTAGCATGAGCAGAGCTCCAGTATTTAAAATAAGATCTGTACTCAAGTGTTTGTATGTGACTTACACTAAAAAACCTGCACCAATTTATCTCCAAAAACATATCTATAATCTGTCACAATAGAAAAAGGATCGGAGAATGCCAAGGGAATAGAGCATTTATATAATAAAGTCTAATATTGGATGCTACCAAGAAATTAGGACTTTAGAGAGTCTATTAAACATATAAACCCACATTTTGTAAACATAGTATTCATATTTTCTGAGAGACACGATATTTATTTTGTAAACTGTAGGTAATCTTCTCAAGTGGTATTCACAAACGAAGATCTGCATGCCATCTTTCCCTACCAAAATCTGTATCTGACTTCAATGATATTGCTATGCATTTCCTAGAACCTGTTAAAGCAATTTGTTCAAATTCAATTTTATACAGAGTAAATTTTAATTTAGTTATTATAACCTTAATTTACTCAATAAAAATAACATTGAATCAATAAAAACAACTTAACCCCCATAAATCATTCGCAAAAGTTAACAACTTCCAGCCAAAAATATTTAACGTTAGGACACTTCCAAGTAGAATGCAAAGAAAGTTCCAATCTCACATCCAAACATAGGAACATAGGAAGTAGGAACATGAGTAGGCCAAAAATGGCCCATCGAGCCTGCTCCACCTTTCAATAAGTTCATGGCTGATCTAATTTATGACCTAACTACACCTACATGCCTTCTCCCCATATCCCCTAATTCCTCTATCATGTAAAAATTTATCTAACCAAATTTTAAATATGTTTAATGAGGCAGCCTCAACCACTTCCCTGGTTAGAGAATTCCAAACATTCACTACTCTCTGGGAAAAACTATTTTTCCTCATCTCTGTCCTAAATCTACTCCCCCGAATCTTGAGACTGTGTCCTCTCATTTTAGTTTCCCCGGCCAGCTCAAAAAACCTTCCTACATCTATCCTATCCATATCCTTCATAATCCTATATGTTTCTATAAGATCTCCTCTCATTCTTCTGAACTTGAGCAAATACAATCCTAGACAATTTAATCTTTCATCATAAGTCAATCCCTTCATCCCAGAGATCAACCTAGTAAACCTTCTCTGGACCGTCCCCAAAGTCAGTATATCCTTCCTCAAATATGGAGACCAGAACTGGACACAGTACTCCAGGTGCAGTCTCACCAGTACCTAATACAGTTGCAACATTACCTCCCTACTCCTGAATTCAATTCCTCTAGCGATGAAGGCCAACATTCCATTTGCCTTCTTAATAACCTGCTGCACCTGCAACCTAACTTTTTGTGATTCATGCACAAGCACTCCCAAGTCCCTCTGCTCAACAGCATGCTCCAGTTTTTCACCCTTTAAATAATATTCAGCTCTTTTATTTTTCTTGCCAAAGTGGGTAACCTCACACTTACTAACATTGTACTCCATCTGCCAGACCTTTGCCCACTCATCCAGCTTAACTATATTATTCTGCAGACTCTCCACTTCCTCATTACAATTTGCTCTTCCACTCAATTTGGTGTCATCCGCAAACTTGGCTACACCACATTTTGTCCCCTCCTCTGAGTCATCAATGTAAATGATGAACAGTTGTGGGCCTAATACTGACCCTTGTGGCACCCCACTTACCACTCTCTGCCAACCTGAAAAACTCCCACTTATCCTGACTTTCTGCCTCCTGTCAGATAACCAATTTTCAATCCAGGCCAATATACTTCCCCGGACTCCACTTTCCTGTAACTTACTGATAAGTCTCTTGTGCAGCACCTTATCAAACGCTTTCTGGAAATCCAAATGTACAACATCAACCTGTTCCCCTCTATCCACCGCACCCATTATATCCTCAAAGAATCCTAACAAGTTTGTCAAACAAGATCTTCCCTTTCTAAAACCATGCTGCATCTGCCTGATTGAACCCTTACATTCCAAAAGTTTCACTATTTCATCTTTAATGTTGGCTTCAAGCATTTTTCCAACTACAGACTTCAAGCTAATTGGCCGATAATTTCCAGTCTTCTGCCTACATCCCTTCTTAAAAAGTGGTGTGACATTTGCTGTCTTCCAGTCTGCCGGGACCTTCCCAGAATCCAAGGAATTTTGGTATATGACCACCAACTATAACTTCTGCCATTTCCTTCAGAACCCTTGGATTCATATCATCAGGACCAGGTGATTTGTCTGGCTTTAGTCCCATTAGTTTCTCCCACTACTTCCTTTGTAACAACTATTTTATCAAGGCCCTCCCCAACATTCGCATCAGTGCCTCGGCCATTTCCTCATTTTTTGCTACCAGTTTTCCTTTCTCATCCTCCTATGTTAACTCTGGCCACCCTCTTCCGTTTTATATATTTATAAAATTATTTGCTTTCTGTTTTTATATTTTGTGCCAATTTACTTTCATAATCTTTTTTCCCATTTCTTATTACCTGCTTTGTAACCCCTTGTTGTCTCTTAAAGTTATCCCAATCTTCCAGTTTCCCACTGCTCTTTGCAGCTTTGTACAACTGCGTCTTCAATTTTATACTCTCCTTTATTTCCTTTGTTAATCACGGTTGATTTTTCCCTCCCTTGCTGCCCTTTTTCCTGACCGGAATATATTTTTGTTGAGCATTACAAAATATTTCTTTGAAAATCTTCTACGGTTCCTCAACTGTTTCATCAATTAGCTTGTGCTCCCAGTCCACTCTGCCCAATTCCTCTCTCATCCTATGGTAGTCACCCCTGTTTAAGCATAATATATTAGTTTTAGATCTAACTATTTCCCCTTCCATCTGAATGAGAAATTCAATCATACTATGATCGCTATTTCCCAGATGGTCTCTGACTGTTACATCATTTACTTAAAACATAAATCTGATAAAGCAGGATTCAATCTGTTTAGTTTTTGTGGAATCAAATATAACTTATGCAAAAAATTATATTGAACTAACCTATACCTAACATTTATAATTTTTGTCATGTTATTCTTAAAT
The DNA here is from genome assembly GCF_036971445.1 of Narcine bancroftii. Classification (NCBI taxonomy): domain Eukaryota; kingdom Metazoa; phylum Chordata; class Chondrichthyes; order Torpediniformes; family Narcinidae; genus Narcine; species Narcine bancroftii. The sequence goes on along the minus strand of NC_091474.1, from coordinate 139,262,869 downwards.
AATTCCATTTAATCTTTCTCATTTATTTGTCTGGTAAGATCCAGTTTCCACCTTAAACTTCATGCTGAAATGAGCAAACAATACGTCGTTAATCCAACACTCAATACAGTACATTTCTGATTAACTGAAAATTGATCAATCAAAATTCCGAATATCTGAAAGGTTTGTTTGGTTTTTTTTCTGGGTGAGACATGATGTCACAATTTGAAAAAAAATTTATCCACTGTCCTCAAGTGGGACGACAGGGTATCAATTTTACAAAGGAGAAATTTGTCCACAATGAAGGAAAGGATAGCACTGGTTATTTATTCATAAATTGTCATTGTTTTTGCCATGAGTTATTGCAACTTTGTGATAAATTGCATTGTGGCATTCTCAGAATTTGAATTGAATACCGCACTCTTTCCCCGCTCACCGACCCAAGCTGCGCTGCTGCTTTCTTCCCACTTGCCAGCCCGAGCTGTGCTCTCTCCCCACTTTCCCGAGCCGCTCCCTCTGCTGGAGGTCAATCCCTGTGCAATCTCCTACCACTTACAGGTGAGGTGAAACATCAGGCTCCCAGACAGGAGCGGGGACTTTGAGCTCCCTGGCAGGATTTGCAATGGCAGTGGGGAGGTATCAGGGATCAGTGACAGCCAACACAAATATTCCCCTAATGCTACTGGTCTGCTTTAGACAAAATTCCCGAAGATCTGAAAAATCCGCTTAATCGAGAGAGGTCTGGTTCCAAGCATTTCTGATAATCGGAAACTGGAGGAACTGATATTAAAGAACTAGAACAGAGGAAACACTGCTTCAGTGAAGAAGAACCTATCTTTCAATCCATTGCCAATAATTTCATAGAATCAATGGGATAAGTTAATCTGCAAGAAATCAGAGTTTTTTTACATTACATCAAATCTATTTTAAGAAAATGCAGAAAGGAAACAATACCCATTTACCTCTGAATTAGATTAGATTTACTGCCTTCCACATACTTTACTCCTTACAGCTCAGAATTCTTGGAAGAAGCAAACTTCTTATAGTTGTTGCTCTCTTGCCAGTCAGATTAAATTTGGTTGTAGCAAATTGGTCTTCGAAGACTGGTGCAAGTCTACAACACTCTGGAAGATGTGAGGTAGTGAAGATTTATCAGATTTCTGAACTACAGACTCATTCAGAGACTCATTTGAGGACATGCACTTTGCTCATTATTTATTACTGAATATTTATGCTTCTGATTTGCGCAGTTAGTTTGTTTATAGTTCTTTGAGTACAATTTACATTTACATTGGTAATTATAAATTCTGCCTGGCCCATGGAAAAAAGTAATCTCAGGATTGTATGTGATGTCACATATGAACTCTGACAATAAGTTTGAACTTGAATTTGAAAATTCAATGTTAATGTAATTGGGTTTAAGGCTGTCGAGGAGGATGTGATGTTCGTCAAGCATGACAATGGATGAAGGTGAGGACAGATACATTTGAGGAAATGAACAGGAGAATAAAAAATGTTAGTAACTTGCAGTTCTCGCTTTGATCTACAAAGTAAAGGTTTTGGTGAAGTGGCAAACCAGTCTGTGTTTGATCTCACAGATGTGGTGGAGTCATACTGAATGCATTGAATGCAGTAGATTAGGTTGGACAAGATGCATATGAGGTTCTGCCTCACCAGGAAGGTCTGTTTGTGGCCCTGAATAGAGACGAGGAAGGGAGATTTACCCCCTGTGGATGCTGTGAGGCCGGCTGAGTTCCTCCAGCATTTCTTTTCAATATTTTCTTAGTTTCAGCATATAAATGTTACATAGGTACATGAAAATAAAATAGAATATTAATAAATCTTATCAAATGCTATTGTAACTTATGTTACATTAAAAAAAACAGAAAAAAAAATTAAATACTGATCTACTAATCAAACCTTACCCTACAGAGGCTTTAAAAAAAATGGGGTCATAAACCAGAAGATAATGAATCTTACAAATTTTGAAAATAATTAAGAAAAGAACCCCATAAAAAAAAACATGCCATCATGTCATGTGGGAGAGACAGCATCTTTCCATCTCATTAATGTGGCCCTTCTAGCGAGATAAGGGAAGCAAGGACAATGACTTGGGAAGCAGTCAATATCAGACCAGCTGGCCCACTTATTCCAAAGAGAGTGAGAAAAGGATTTGGAGTCAAATTAATATTAAGGACTAAAGACAAGGTACGACATACCCCTTCCCAAAAATTGGAAAGAGAAGGACATAACCAGAACATATGAAACAATGTGCCTTCTTCATTTATATATTTATCACATTTAGAAGAAAGATTAGAATAACATTTAGCCAATTAGACTTTGGAACAGTGGGCCTGGTTCACTACCTTAAGCATACCTCCAGCATCTCTGTGTGTCTTGACATAAAGGGAAATGCTTTGCACTTCCTGCTGTTACATAGGGGAATGCCCAATATGATGAAAAGGTGGGTGGGAGGAAAGATCAGACGAAGGAATGACAGATAGACTTATCCCTGTGAAAAGTGGATAGCGGTGGGGAAAAGATGATGCGGCTGGCGGTGGGGTCTTGTTGAAGTTGGAAGAAGTGTTGGAGAATGCTGTGCGAGTCATGGAGGCTGGTGGGGTGGAATGTAGGATTAAAGAAATTATGCCCTTGTTCTGTCTGGTATGGGAGCAAATTGAGATATGGATAAGGGCTTTATCAAAGATACCACGGGAAGTAATGTCAGAATAATGAGGATAACTTGGATGTCCTGGAGTGGAAGCCCTTACCCACGGATTTAGTGGAGGTGGAGCAGAGGGATCAAAGAACTGGATTGCATCCTTCCAAGAGATGGGGAAGGAAGAGGTACAATCCAGGTAGTAACTAGGTATTCAATAAATGCCCATGAATAATTTGTCTCACGAGATGGAAACAGATATCCACAAAAGGGAAAAATCTGAATAAATTCAAGGATAGGGTGGAAGTTGTCAATGATGTTAATGAACTTGTCAAGTTCTGTGGGGGTACAAGAGGTAGCTACCAATGCAGTCATTGATGTAGCAAAGGAAGAGTTGGGGAGTGAACATGAACATGTGGCGACTCTTTGGTTCAGGGGAGGCAGAGGGATTGATATGCCCAAAGTTTTTACAGGCCTAGGCCACCTCACATCTCACCTCCAGGTTTGGACACAGGCCGCAGCCTCCTCCACAAACCAGCTCCCACCGCAGGAGGACCGTCACTGACGTCTCCAACCCCGCTCCATCTGATGATGAGATTCACATCCATCCCCAGGCACAGCTGCTTTATTGTCCGGGGGAGACCTGTTGCTGTGGGAATGACGCTGGGTGATGTTAACCAGATCCTCTGATGTCATCACACAGAGTTGCAGGAAGTTCATAGCAAGTCATTCCAACTTTCAGTAGCAGTCCCACGCCCGGGCTGCGACCACCCTGTCACATGACAGCCAGCCCTAGCGTACACGTGCTGATGACACAGGGCCTGAACACTAACGCTGAGTGCCGTTTCCCCAGCAACAAACAAGTTCCCAGAGCAGGCTGTGGCCCATGTCCAGACCCAGGTTGGAGGTGAGATGCGCGCCACCCCAGGACTGGATTGTAGTGGAGCGGGGCTGCTGTTATTGACAATTTGTTCATCATTTTGCTTTCTCTGTCCAATTTTTTTCTTCTTGTTTTGGCTGAATTTTTCTGACTGTTTAGTCTGAATTTGGAAGGGTTGTTGACCTCGCCCCTGCACCCCTCCTCCCATCCCTTTAGGTTATACGCCTATGGGAGTGAATGACAAATTATTGCCGATTTTCAGCCTTGGTGTATATCATATTCTTTTTGAATGTAATGTCTTGCCAGGAACACAGAATCTGTGCAAGTATTAATGGAAATCTATATTGCAGGTGTAGTTCATGTCAGGCAGTTTTATTCTATTTTTGGAATGTCATTTTGATGCAATAGCTAGATGGATTAAATTATCTAAGTAGTTAATTCACTTTGAGAGGCAACTTTTATCAGGATTTGGTATTGGCAAGTAACCAAAGTAACAAACCGAAAATTGTTAGCAATAGTGTTATTTGTTAGTGACCATCAAATAATTAAATGTGATGAGATCTGAGATTCTGTGCCTTGGATTTTGATGGCTCTTGTCAGTTATTTTAATCAGGTTAGATATGCTACAGAATCCATGTGGTTCATTCATTTGAATGAGAAACGTAGGCCTCAGAATAGTAATGGAAACACAAGTAATTTAAGAACATGGAACCATGTTTAATATTTCTAATTGTGTGAAACTGATTTTAGTTGACTTCAATTTAGAAAAATAGCATTAGAAGTTATTTATATCATTTTTTTCTTTGGCTTGGCTTCGCGGACGAAGATTTATGGAGGGGGTAAAAAGTCCACGTCAGCTGCAGGCTCGTTTGTGGCTGACAAGTCCGATGCGGGACAGGCAGACACGGTTGCAGCGGTTGCAGGGGAAAATTGGTTGGTTGGGGTTGGGTGTTGGGTTTTTCCTCCTTTGCCTTTTGTCAGTGAGGTGGGCTCTGTACTATGAATAAATCTGAAAAGCTCTCTGCTTCATACATCAATAGCTGATAAAGCAGGACAGGGGCTTTGACAGTTACCAAATATCTTGATGAGAGTTCTGTGGATGTAGCTTGTTGTGGATTCTGAGTAAGATTCAACTACATACTTGGAGGCACAAACATCACTCAAGACCTTCCTGACCCTATTAACATTGGTCTAATTGATGTTTAGAAGTTACATTTTGTGGCTTAGTACAAGCAGTGGAATCTGTCCAGAAAATTTCAGGCCTGTGAATGATTAAAGTTATAAAATTGAACATTTTTAGCAAATCCACCAAAAGAGAAGTCCTGAACAGAATTTTTAACTTTGTAAAACTAAAGATTTTCTTCAATATTAGACAAATGCAAGATCTCTATACGCCAGAAGAAAATTTAGAACACATTAAGTTACCAGATAAATGAATGAGACTGAACTGGCACATGCAGTTAGCTGATGCCACTGAAGGGCAGTTGGGGAAACAGCTGTTTCACACTCCAGTGACCCAGGTTCAAGCCCAACCTTGGAAGTTGTCTGTGTGGAGTTTGCACATTCACCCCAAGACCAGGAGGGCTTCATACAGATGCTCTGGTTTCCTCCTATATTCCAAAGATATGCTGGCAGGTCTACTGGATTCCTTTGTGGAACTTAATGGCAAAAAGAATAAAAAAGAGTTTGTGGCCATGTATGTGAAACAATAAGTTGCAGAGATTCAGGGAAAAAAGTCCCCTTATATATTCCCTTTAACACCCAAAACTGTTCAATTAAATATTATTACATCTCCATCTTCAAACTTGCTGACAATAATACTGTAGTGGGTGGGTTATCAAATAACAATAAGATGGAATATAGAAAAAAAAGCTAGTGGCAGCCACTCTTTGAATGTCAATAAGTCAAAGAAGATGATCATTGACTTCAGGAGCATGGGCAGAGTCCACATCTCCAATCACTTAAATGGTGCTGATGGCTTCATGTTCTTGGGTATAAACATCTCCAATGAGCAATGATCAAAAAGCACACCAATGCCTTTGGCATTCCCCCCCCCCCCACAACAATTTCTACATGTACATCATGAAAAGCACACTTGCTGGATTCATCACAGACTCACCATGTCCCAGCCACACACTTCTCCCAGTGGGCAGAAGGCTTCAGAGTGTGAAAATACACACCTACACTACAGGCTTAAAGACAATTTCTTCCCCACAGCCATCAGGCTCCAGTATGAATCCCATAATAGTGCTCTCATGCTATCCTTGCTTGGTACTCATTGATCTTCCATTTCATTGCAATCCTATATTCTATAAATTGTGCTCTTTACATAACTGTGTACAGACTCTCTGATCGTAGTAAAAACACAGCTGGTCTCACAACGTCCATAGGAGATAAAGATATAGAACTGACATTTCAAGCCTGAACCCTTCTTCAAGGTATGAGTAAAAAGCAGGCAGGCACCTGAATTAAAAGAAAGGGCAGGACAGGAGAGCAGACAAAAGGTGTTAATTGGATATGGACAGGAGGAGAGGAGAGAGGAACATATTGGGTGAGGGGGGTTTGGTTCTGTGAATACAGAGCTGGGGAAAGATAGATGGGAAAGGAAGAGAGAGAGAGAGAGTGAGCTAGAGGAAATACCTAATGAAATTGGAGGTCAATGTTAATAACATTCGGTTGTATTATAGATAACCTGTTGGTTTGTTCACAGAAAAAACTTACTGTAATTTCTCAGTGACAAAGACTTAAACTTAAATCTTTAACCTATGATCTGGCAACCAGAATAGTCTAGCTGTGGATTCAAATTTATATAGTTGTTATACAACTTCCATGGTTTTATAGTCTATGCCCAGTTAATGAAGGCAAGTATCCCCTATACCCTTTTCACCACCTTATTATCCACCACTCCCACCTTCACAAATCCATAGATTTGTAAAGCAAGGATTGACATCCACCAAAGGGGCCGACAATTCAATATATACGCTCTTCCCATTTTACAACCCATCAATATCGTCCTGCAGCTGATATTGATAAGTATTGAGAACCAATGGTTTTGCTTGATAACCAAAAGTTATGTTCTTACCATTGTAGTGACCAAATTTTTATTAACATTCCACATTTATTTAATTACCTAAAGTTCTCAGCTGCCATGGTGATATTGGAACTCATGTCACTGGGTCAGTGGTGCAGAAATTCTGGGTGTGAAACCGCAATTTAACCACTGATTCTACTGAAAGGGAGTTAGATTTATTTTAAAGCTCAAGAGAGGATTTACTCACTTATATGCCTGACTATAATGTAAAAATATTAAAATTACAAACAAATCAACAGTGTTCTGAAGCTGTCCTTTCTTTTTACTAATTTGCTTTTTTTCTCCATTGCAAATATGTACTCTGTAATTGTGCTCTTTCCCTTCTACTTTATACAGCTGTATGTTAGAGTTTACCTGTTAGACTGCTCACAGAAGAACTCTTCTCATTGTAACAGGTATAATGTGATGAATCAACTTAGCCAATTTGTACAGATTAGATTTAAACATGATCATAAACAATAGAGTACATTACTGAGAAGATAGTCAAAATAGGAGCAAGATGATCAACATCATTGTTGAGGAGGTTGAAATAAGGAAGTTGAATGTCTCAAATTTTCAGAAGGAAAATGGAAAATGAGAACATTAACGCATCAGAAAGATTTAGTAATCATTATTCAGGGAAATTGAATGCAATGTATATAAATCATCAGGATACATCAAATTACAGCCCAAAGGATGACTGGACCCTTCTTACATTTCCATGGATAAAAGATAGCACTGGAAGGCTAACAGGGGAAAAAAGAAATGGCACTTGCTTCTTTTGGGAATGAGCCACCAAATTATAAACAAGTTAATTCACTTCAAGTATCACTTCACAGAACTAAATGCTTCCTTTACTCAGGGAAAAGCATCGAGTTAATTGCAAAGTAAAAATTCCCCAGGAGAAGATGGTTTTCCTCCTGAATTTAATAATAAATTTAAAGAGTTGTTGATTCCTCTTTTGATGAAAGTGTTAGATCAGGCATCTGAAATACGTACTCTCATGAAAACATTTTCAATGGCAATTATTCTGTGATCCCAAAAATATTATAGGAACCTATTAAAACCATCATCTTATAGACCTATTTCATTATTAAAATCAGAAGATAATTGCCAAAACCTTGGCAAAAAGATTGGAGAAATTCTTGCTGAAATTGAAAAATATGGACCAAACAGGCTTTGTGAAAAAGAAACAATCTGCTAGCAATGTAAGTAGGCTGATTATTATTTATTTAGCACAAAAGAGGGGTGATCCAAGTGTCACTGTGGTATTAGTTGCAGAAAAAAAGCATTTAATAGACTGAAGTACTGGAAAAATTTGGTCTAGGCCAAATACAATGATCTGAAAGCTAAAGTGGAGACCAATATTCACATTTCTACATCTTTTCAGTTGTCAAGATCTGGTAGACAAGGATGTCCGCTATCTCCACTTTATTCATTTTAGCTATAGAACACACATGTCAAACTCTGGCCCGCGGGACAAATTTGGCCCGTGATATAATTATATTTGGCCCGCAAGATCATTTCAAAAATGTATTAGAGGTGGCCCGCCCTGCAGCGAGAGCCGATGCTGTTTTTTGGTAATGTCATCCCCACCATCCTCCCCCTTCATTGCACATCCTTCCCCATTGTAACACAAGAAATTGTAACATGAGAAGTCTGTCGATGTCATCAGCCGGCAAGCCAGTTGGAAGGCTCCCCGCACAACCAGTCACTTCTCCCACCTGTCGAGCGGTGCGGCGGATGGGCGAGCGCCTGTGATTTCCTGTTGGCGCGACGGACATGGAAGGCTGCGCACGGCCCCCGGGCAGCACGAGCCCCGTGCGACTGGCACCGGATGGCCCTTCCATAGCGCGAGCGTACTTCTCCCGGTCGCCAATGCCTTCAGCGCTTGCACCCGCGCGGACCCCAGGGACGGCTGGTTCAGCCCTGCACGTGAAGAGAGAGATGGTGGCTGTCCGCAAAGGCTGATCGGCAGCGCGCTGGGCCTGAGTGGGTGGGTAATCAGGGGTGGGCAGAGGGTGTAGGTGAGGAGTAATGGGCAGGGGAAGTTATGGTGGTGCGAGGGGCAGTTAGAGGGAAGGATGAGTAGAAGGAGGGGTGGATAGGAAAGAGGTAAAAGGGGAGGGGAAGGGCGAGTAGCGGAGGGGTGATTAGAGGGTGAGAGACTGATAGAGAGAGGAACAGGTTGAGGGGAGAGGCAGTAGAGGGGCGTGTATAGGATGGGGTGGGTAGAGGCAGAGCGAGTGGAGTGAGGGGTGAGTAGAGGTTGGGTAAAGGACTGGTCAGGTAGAGGGATGGTGGGTTGAGGGTGAATAGAGGCCTAGAGCCTGAGGAGTGAGCAGGAAATGCTGAGTCCTGATGCAGGCCAAAATGGACACAGCCTGTGAATGCTGACTACATCTCCACAGGGACCAAATATGTTTCCCTCAGGTCAAGGAAAGGGTGAACATGAGCTACCTACTCCTGACCTGTAACATTATCCTCCTAAAGTTATATCCTAAAGTTTAACATTACATATGTTGAAAGAAGAGAAAACATGCAGATGTTGTTGAAAAATTTCAATAAATATTTAGTTCGGCCCTCGACTTAGTCCAAGTTTTAAATTTTGGCCCTCCGTGAATTTGAGTTTGACACCCCTGCTATAGAACCTCTTGCAGAAGTAATTCATCGAGATCTGGATATTAAGGTATTTAGGGTTAACCAGGAGTAATATAAAATTAATTTATTTGCTGATGATATATTGAGGTATTTGGCAGAACCAACAAACTTATTACAAAAATTATAGTCAAAACTGGAAGTTTATGGGAAAGTTCTGGATTATAAAATAAATGGGGATAAGAGTGAAATTAAACCTCTTACAGGAGGAGACTATACTCAGTATCAAAGAGATACCCCATTTAAATGGCAGGAAAATGGGATAAAATACTTACTAATATGTATGGATGATAACTTAAAACATTTAGACAAATTGAATTACTTAACTTTTCTCAAAAAGATTGAAGAAAATTTAAACAGATGGACAGCCTTACACATAATACTAGTGGGAAGAGTCAATTGTATTAAAATGCATACATTTCCAAGAGTACAATATCTCTTTCAATTACTGCATATACCATTATCTCAGAGATTCTTTTAGGAGTTCAATAAATATATCAGAACATTTCTTTCGATAGGTAAGTTGTCAAGAGCCTCTATAGCAAAATTAACTTGGAAATATGAACTTGGAGGCTTAAAACTCCCTAATTTTGAAAATTATAATTGAATGGGTCAAATAGGATTTCTTTCTTTTTTTTGAGGAAGTAGATAAACCAACAGGGGTGAAAATAGAATTGGAGAAAAGAGGAGAGAGAAGAGCAAAGGAATTTATATATAAATGGGATTGGAAATTACTAACTGGTGAAAGAGAAACCCCTTTGCTAAAACATTTAATATCTTGTACAAAATAAATAGAGATATTGGAACAAGAGGGTGTGACAGATTATGTTATATTTTATTTTGTATATAGATATGTTTAAAGGAGATAAATTGTGGCAGGATTTATTTTAGTGTAGGTCACATACAACAAAACAGATCTCATTTAGAATGCTAGAGCTCAGCTCAAGTCAGACAGTTCAGGCTCCGAGTGCCTTTGCACAAACTTTGAAGAATGCCTGTAAGGATTTCACATGTAGGTGTTAATTGGACCTGCTGTGGAGTAATGGATTATTGTTTTGGAAAGCAACAGATGAACGAACTCAGAAGATTGTGTCCGGTGTTGCTGTCTGAGTGCTGTTCTGAGAGGTTCATGTGGTTTTCTGAGAGAGAGAGAGAGAGAGAGAGAGAGAGAGAGAGAGAGAGAGAGAGAGAGAGAGAGACCCTGGTCAAAGCCCTTCTGGTCTATACAAGAGGAGAGAGGACAAGCTTCATAATGTTTCACTTGAAATAAGGGAAACAAAAAGGAACTCTGTGGTGACCTGAAAGAAAGAAGTTATCATCTGGAAAACCCTGAAGAGGCAAATATTTTCAGCAAGACACTGAAGGGATCAGTTGTGGGTGTCCAATGAGCAACAAATCTCTTTCTGAAAACCAACAGGAACCTTCTTGAGCGGAAACCATTTACCATTTCAACCACCAAAGCCTGGTGAAATTCATAAATGTTAAATTCTGCGCACAGTAGAAGAATTGCCTGCAACCAGTGAACTTGGAGGAGTGAGAAGTGAGATTGGACTGTGAATCAAAGAACTTTTCTGAACTTATATACACATTAAATAAATGTGTGTTTAGAATTAGAAGCGGGTTAAGTTACATTAATTGTTAAATACTAAAAAAGTTAAAGTTTGATCCTGTTTTCATGTTTAAAGATAATTAAAAGCAATTTTTGTTTAAATAACCATTTGTCTTGGTGAATTTTTATTGCTGCTGGGTTTTGGGGTCATCTGGGCTCATAACAGGGGACTTACCTCCCAAATCTCCTAACTCACAATAGGCTTATACCTTGTACAATGGGAAAACAAATTTTTGAAATTTGGTCTTATAAAGGAATCATATATATTGAAGATTGTTATGAGTGGGGACAATTTATGTTATTTGAACAATTAAAAAATAAATATGGAATTCTTAACAACACAATCTTCTCCTATTTTTAAATCTTTGGCTTGGCTTCGCGGACGAAGATTTATGGAGGGGAAATGTCCACGCCAGATGCAGGCTTGTTTGTAGCTGACAAGTCCGATGCGGGACAGGCAGACACAGTTGTGGCGGTTGCAAGGGAAAATTGGTTGGTTGGGGTTGGGTGTTAGGTTTTTCCTCCTTTGTCTTTTGTCAGTGAGGTGGGCTCTGCGGTCTTCTTCCAAGGAGGTTGCTGCCCACTGAACTGTGAGGCGCCAAGATGCACGGTTTGAGGCGATATCAGCCCACTGGCGGTGGTCAATGTGGCAAGTACCAAGAGATTTCTTTAGGCAGTCCTTGTACCTCTTCTTTGGTGCACCTCTGTCTCGGTGGCCAGTGGAGAGCTCGCCATATAACACGATCTTGGGAAGGCGATGGTCCTCCATTGTGGAGACGTGACCTACCCAGCGCAGTTGGATCTTCAGCAGCATGGATTCGATGCTGTTGGCCTCTGCCATCTCGAGTACTTCGATGTTAGTGATGAAGTTGCTCCAATCAATGTTGAGGAGGAGCGGAGACAACGCTGGTGGAAGAGTTCTAGGAGCCGTAGGTGATGGCGGTAGAGGACCCATGATTCGGAGCCAAACAGGAGTGTGGGTATGACAACGGCTCTGTATACGCTAATCTTTGTGAGGATTTTCAGTTGGTTATTTTTCCAGACTCTTTTGTGTAGTCTTCCAAAGGCGCTATTTGCCTTGGTGAGTCTGTTGTCTATCTCGTTGTCGATCCATGCATCCGATGAAATGATGCAGCCGAGATAGGTAAACAGGTTGAACGTTTTGAGTTTTGTGTGCCCGATGGAGATGGGGGGGGATGGTAGTCATGGTGGGGAGCTGGCTGATGGAGGACCTCAGTTTTCTTCAGGCTGACTTCCAGGCCAAACATTTTGGCAGTTTCCGCAAAACAGGACATCAAGCGCTGAAGAGCTGACTCTGAATGAGCAACTAAAGTGGCATCATCTGCAAAGAGTAGTTCACGGACAAGTTCCTCTTGTGTCTTGGTGTGAGCTTGTAGGTGCCTCAGATTGAAGAGACTGCCATCCGTGCGGTACCGGATGTAAACAGCGTCTTCATTGTTGAGGTCTTTCCTGGCTAGTTTCAGCATCATGCTGAAGAAGATTGAAAAGAGGGTTGGTGCAAGAACGCAGCCTTGCTTCACGCCATTGTTAATGGAGAATGGTTCAGAGATCTCATTGCTGTATCTGACTCGACCTTGTTGGTTTTCGTGCAGTTGGATAACCATGTTGAGGAACTTTGGGGGGCATCCGAGGCGCTCTGGTGTTTGCCAAAGCCCTTTCCTACTCACGGTGTCGAAGGCTTTGGTGAAGCCAACAAAGGTGATGTCCTTTGTTTTGTTCTCTGCACTTTTCTTGGAGCTGTCTGAGGGCAAAGACCATGTCAGTAGTTCCTCTGTTTGCGCGAAAGCCGCACTGTGATTCTGGGAGAACATTTTCGGCAACACTAGTATTATTCTATTTAGGAGAATCCTAGCGAAGATTTTGCCTGCAATGTAGAGCAGCGTGATTCCCCTGTAGTTTGAGCAGTCTGATTTCTCACCTTTGTTTTTGTACAGGGTGAGGTCCTGAGGCAGCTTTCCTTGGTCCCAGCAGAGCTTGAAAAACTCATGCAGTTTGGCATGCAGAGTTTTGCCGCCAGTCTTCCAGACCTCTGGGGGGATTCCATCCATACCTGCTGCTTTGCGACTTTTCAGTTGTTCAATTGCCTTATATGTCTCTTCCCAGGTGAGGACCTCATCCAGCTCTAGCCTTAAGGGCTTATTTTTAAATAAGAGTGTATCTAAGGGACAATCTGGGTCCAGCAATGTTTTTACCAAAATTTTGTGATTTGGAGTCTCTGATTCAGAAGGAAAATACAAATAAATTTATTTCAGCAATATATCTCTTACTTCAAATGGGTACCCTCCAAACAATATTACAGGGATAAGTACAGGCAGAGATGGGAATCTGACTTAAATGTAAGAATAGATGAGGAAACCTGGTCTGAACTATGTTAGGATAGTATGACTAATATGATCAATGTAAGATAGAGATTAGTACAATATAATTTTCAATTATATCTCACACTATAGAAATTAAATAAATTAATTTCAGACCTATCAGACCGATGTTTAAGATGTGACTAAGAGGTTGGAACTTTTTTTTTACATTCAACCTACTTATGTTCTGAAGTGAGACCCTTTTGGGTTGATCTAAGAAATTTATTAGAGCAGATTACAGGAATTAAATTTGCACAAAACCCAGAATAATTCTTACTGGAAAATATTACAGGGATAAGACCCAAACTGAAATGATCTAAATATCAAATAGAATTTGTTAAAATTGTGTTGGAAGTGGCGAGAAAATGTATAGCAGTTGAATGGAAGTCTGGTTCACACGTAGGTATGGCACATAGGAATGCAGAAATCCATAGTTGTATTCCCCTCGAGAAAATTACTTATAACTTAAGAAATAAGTATGACATTTTATTTTTATGAAGTTTGGTCTCCATATTTACAATTATCAGATTCAAATCTTTAATTGTGTTCTGCCTAATTCTTGAGACCTGCATTGATTTTCTCCAAAGAAAATTAAATAGAGCATCAATTTATGATCCATGGAGTGTGCAGCACTTTTCACCAATCCATTCTGTTTTCTTTTCTTTACCTCCTTTTCTTGCTTTTTCTTTATATCTCTGGGCTTTTTTCATAGGTGGGTAGGGTTTTTTTTGGTGGGGGGCATAACCATCATAGAGTAAATACTGGACTTACATTTGTACTTATAATTTTTAGCTTGGTAATTGACTGTATGTATGGTCAAAAATTTTAAATAAACTATTAAAAAATCTATCACTACACAGCTACATTTCATGATACAGGATAAAAGTTCTCAGAAATATAAATGAATCAGATTCAATTAAGAAAGATTTCTAAAAGACAGGCTGCTAAATGTGACAAACATGAGAGGGACAGAATATGACAAATTTTAAACCATAACAGAGAAGATAAAATTCATTTTTTTAAACATATATTTATGAAAAATTTTGATGAGCTACAGGAATTATGCAAAGCAATTGCACATGAAATTAATGGATGTGAGGCCAAATGGATGAGGATATATTTCTCAGCTGCTTTACAACAGTTGTGGAAATAGATTGGACAGATCCACAAGTTATGGTTTTACAAAAAGGTTAATTATGATGGCATTAAACAGGTACTTGCAAAGATTGATTGTGAAAGGTTGTAAGCAGGTAAAGAAATTTCTGATAAGTGAGATAGCGAGAGTTAATGGCCAACATTTTATAGTTAAGGCCAAGGCTGGCAGGATTAGGGAATCCTGGCTGACTTGAGATATTGAGGTTGTTGCCGTTAAAAAAAAGGAAGAAGCAGATGTCAGCTGTAGGCAGCTGGATCAAATTAATCCCTTGAGTCATAGAGGGGATGTAAGAATACATGAAAGGAGAAAATCAGGAGGCAAAAATGGGGACATGCAATATTCTTAGCAGAAAATGTGAAGGAGAATCCAAGGAGATTCTACAAATACATTTATTGAAAGAGGTAACTAGGGAGTGCTCTGTCTTCTTAAAGATCAAAGTGATCATCCACTTGTGGAGTCACAGGAGATTGGAGATATCTTCAGTGAACACTTTTTGTCTGTACTTACCATGGAGAACCAAGGAAGTTTGGGAATTCAGGAAAGGGAATTGTGACGTCCTGAAACATACATATATGAAGTAAAAGGAGACGTTGAAGCGGATTAAGGTGGATGTCCCCGAGTCTGTCCAAGTGTAACTGAGGTTATTGTGAAGACCAACAACAACAAAAAATACATGTTCTTGGAGAGATAGACAGGAAAGTCTGCAGATGCAGGGATTTAGTTGAATACACCAAATTACTAGAGAAACTCAGCAGGTCACACAGCATCTAAAGGAAATAGAGTAATCAATGCTTCGAGCCTGAACCCTTCATCACGATGTAAGCAAAAAACAGGCAGACGCCTAAACAAAAAGGTGGGGGGGGGGGGAGAAGAGGAAGAGGAAGGGGCAAGGGGACGAGCACAAGCCAATAGATAATTGGTCTGATGTGGATGCAGGTGCGAGGGTAAAACAAAAAAGAGAAAAAGATTGAGGTGATGGGGGAGGTTGTAGTCTTTCTGAATGGGGAGCTTGAAGAAATGAGACAAAGGGATAAGAAAGAGAGACTTGGGAAGGGGTTTGATAAAAGCTGAAGGTCAATGTTAATGCCATCTGGTTGGAGGGTACCCAGGTGGAACATTAGATATTGTTGCTCAAATTTGTGGGTAGGTTTGGTTTGGCAGTGCATGAGGCCATCCATGGATAAACATATTGGTTTGGGACTGGAGTGTGGATTTAAAATTATTGGAGACTGGAAGGTCTCTGGTGTTGTAATGGACAGAGTGAAGTTTCTAAACAAAAAGGTCTCCCAGTCTCCATCCATCTCTCGGATGAAGTATTGCTTCACTTGCAAGGATTGTTTAGGGCCCCAAATGGTGGTGAAGGAGGAACTGAGGGTGCAAGTGTAGCATTTGCTGCAGTCACAGGGGTCGGTACTCAGAGAACAATTAGGGGGAAGGCATGATGATGAAGGGAATCCTGTCCTTGTTGTATCTTGGGGCAGAGGGGGTCAGGGCGGATGTACATGAAAGTAGAGGAGATGTAGGTAAGGGAAGAGTTGATGGCAGTAAAGGAGAAGTCACATTTTTTTTGAAGAAAGGGGGCATCTTCTTTATCCAATGCAATAGAAGACTAGAGATTGTGCCTTTCTATAAGAAGGGCTCTAAAGATAAGAGATGGAACTACAAACTGATGAGCCTAACACCGTGGTGGAAAGTGACTGATGAGGATTCTGAGAGACAGGAACTGACTGCATTTGGAAAGGAAAGATTTGGTGAGGCATTGTAAACTGTGCGTGTGGGAAATGGTATTTTACAAATTTGACTGAGTTTGTTGACGAGGTGACCAAAAGATGGTTTAGATCTCCTCAGATCCAGGGTGAACCAGCCAAGTAAACACAAAATTAACTTAGTGGAAAGAGGTAGAGGATAATGGTAGAGGGTTGTCATTCACATTGCAAAACTATGAGCACTGCCGTATATCAGGGAGTGATGCTGGGTCAACTGTTCATCATTTATATCAACGACTTGCATAAGAATGCAAATGAATGATTAGCAAGTTTTCCCACGTTACCAAAATTAGAGTGTGGACAGTTGTCTGAGATTACAACGGGAACGAGATCAACTGGGAAAGTGGTCTAAGGAATGGCAGATGGGTCCCAGAAAAACATTGAAGTAATGCATTTTAGGAAATTAAACCAGGGCAGGATTGGTAGAATCCTGGGGAGTGTTAAAGAACAGAGGCACCTTCAGCTGGAGATAAATAGTTCCCTGAAAGTGATGACACAAGAAGACAAGATGGTGCAGAAGGTGTATGGCACACTTGCAATACACAAAAGGGCTTGAGAAATTCAGCAGGTATTCAGCATCCATAAAAAGTAAAAGACCAGAAACATTTTGGTACTGAGGGCTTCATTAGGAATCTGGAAAAAAAGATGGTAAACTTGCTTTCATTGGATGGAATATTAAGAACAAGGGATGGGATAACATAATACATCTGTACAAGACATTGTTGAGATTGCAGACGCATGCATTTCAGGTCACCAGGAGACAATTAAGATAGATTGAATGCAGAAAAGATTCACAAGAATATTGCTGGAATTGCAGAGCTTGAGAATTTAAGGAGAAGCCAGATTTCCATGAAGCAAAAGAGGTTGAGGGATGACAAATCATAAGGATGTGATGGGAGGTGAGGACATCCATGTAGTCACTATCACAAAAGAGGTAGTTCTGGGAAGGTTGGTGGGCCCAATGCTACACAAGTTGTTTGGATCTGATAGAATGCTTTCCAGGAAATGGAAAGAAATGGCAGAAGTCATAGGAGATGGTTTCGTGTCAATTTACCAATATTATTTGGACTCTGGGCAGGTCCTGGTGGGGTGGAAGACAGTAAATGTTCTGCTCTATTTGAAAGCAGAGGTAGGCAAAAGGTAGATAACTACCAGCTAATTAGTTTAAGAGCTGTAGTTGAAAAGTGTTAAAGCTAGCATTAAGAAAGAAATAGAAATTGTTCCATCAGGCAAATGCATCATGGATTTTGGAAGGGGAGGTTATGTTTACCTAATTTACTGAAGTTTATAGAGAATAAAATGAGCAAAGTGGATAAAGGGGAACTAGTAGCTGTGGTATACTTGGACTTACAGAAAGTGTCCAAAAGGTACCCCACGATAGACTTTTGTACAAAATAAAGATGCACAGAGTTGGGGATAATGTATCAGCATGGAGAAGAAATGGGTTAACCAATAGAAGACAGAGACGAGCTAGATGGGTGTTTCTCTGATTGGGAATCAGTGATTAGTGGGGGTGCCACAGGGATCATCGTGGGCTCACAACTGTTCACAATGTACAAAAATGATTAGGACTGATGATAGCATATCTAACTTTGCAAAGACATAATATTGGTAAATCTGAGGTCATTCATGTCTGGAGATTTAAAAAAAAATAATTTGTACTATTAGCTGAATGGTGAAAGACTGCAGCATGTTGGGCACAGACACCTGGAAATGCTTGGACATGAATCACAATTGGCTTGAAGGTGCAGCAAGTAATTAAGAAAGCAAATAAAATGGTGTCCTTCATTGCTGAAGAAATTGAATTTATGAACAGAGAGGTTCTGCTACAACCATACTGGAGAGGACACACCTTGAGTACTCTATGCAATTCTGGTCTTCTTACATGAGAAAGGATATACTAGCTTGGGAGGTGGTTTAGAGGAGGATCATGGATTAAATCTGAAAATGAGGGGGTTAGTTTATGAGCAGAGATTGAACTGCCTGGGATTATACTCACTGGAGTTTAGAAGGATGAAGGAGAGATTATAGAGATAAATTAAATTATGAAAGGAATAGATAACACGAAAGCAGAGAGACTGCTTCTACTGGCAGATGATACATGATCAGTTGAGTAAATTTAAAGTGAAGATAAGAAGGAACTGCTTCTCTCAGAGAGGAGTGAATCTATGGAATTCTCTGCCAAATTAAGCAGTAGAGGGTGCCTCATTGACTGCATTTAAGATACAGATATAGAGATTTTTAAATACAGTACAACTTCAATTATCTGAAATTGGATTCTCTGAAAACCTCAGTTAACTGAAATTTTTTCAGAGCCAAACTGATTGGGGGACCAGCGGACCTCGGGATGGACCTGGTCCCAACCATTTTGGATAAGCGGATTTGTTCTGTAATAGAGTAATTAGGGGTCAAGGGGAACAGGGTAGATATGTGGAGCTGCACCTACAGCCAGATCAGCCACGTTCTTATTGAATGGCGAACCAGACTCAAGGGGCCAGATGGCTTAGTTGTGTTCCTATTTCTTATGTTTGTTGATAAGATGGATTGTCAGTCTCTACTTCATGGTAAAGGAGTCTAAAATTGGAGGCCATAGATTTTAGCTTAGAGGAAAAAAAGTGGTGGATCTGAGAGGCAAGTTTATCACCCAAAAGGTGTCAGGTACATGGAACTGGCTGCCAGAGGAAGTGATAGAGAGGCAAAATTTCAAAGTTTATGTTATTTAGACAGGTAAATGGATAGGAAAAGGTTTACAGGGATATGGGCCAGATGCAGGCAAATGGAATGAGTTCAGGTATGCTTGGTCAGCCTCAACAAGTTTGGTTTATGATTCTACGACTTTAAAATAGGGCAACAGAGATAGAGTTGAGAACTATGAAATCGTTGAAGGTTATACCAGAATAAACACAGATGCCTCTTCCAGGAGCAGAGGGAGAAGGTTACAGATTTACCCTGGTGGAAGAATTGGGAACAACATTAAAAAAAAAGCTGTTGTTATCATGCAGAAATGTGTAGTGTAACAGTTAGTGCAACACTATTGTAGCAACCTCCTTTGAAGAAGACCGCAGAACCCACCTCACTGTCAAAAGACAAAGGAGGAAAAACCCAACACCCAACCCCAACCAACCAATTTTCCCTTGCAACCGCTGCAACCATGTCTGCCTGTCTTGCATCAGACTTGTCAGCCACAAACGAGCCTGCAGCTGACGTGGATTTTACCCCTCCATAAATCTTTGTCCGCGAAGCCAAGCCAAAGAGAAGAGAAAGAGATTGCAGAGCCAACAACTCGGGTTCAAATCCGATGGTGTCTATAAGGAGTTTGTATGTTCTCCCCATAACTGTGCTCCAGTTTACTTTCACATTCCAAAAGTCAGTAAGGTTAACAGATTAATTCGTCACATGGGCACAATTTGGTGGTGAGGTCACTTATTATATTTCAAATTTATTGTCAAAGTACATACATGACATCACATACAACCAAGATTCCTTTTCCTATGGATGCAGATGATAATAAATGTAAACAGACTGACAGGTCAATATAAGAGGGAACAAAGAAAATCAATCAATAAAGTGCACAAGTGAGAGTCCTTAAACGAGTCTCTGGTTGACTTTGTCATTGAGGGTTCTGATGGTAGAGGGGTAGGAACTGTTTCTAAACCTGGTGGTGTAAGTCTTATGGCACCTATACCTTTTTCCTGATGGGAGCAGTGAGAACAGAGGATGTGCTGGGTGGTGTGGATCCTTGATGATTGTTGCTGCCCTCTACTGGCAGCTTTCCCTGTAGCTGTTCTCCATAGTGGGGAGGATTTTGCCTGTGATGTCATGGGGTGTGTCCACTACCTTTTGGAGAGTTTTACACTCAGGGGTAATGATGTTCCCATACCATGATGGAGCCGGACAGCAGACTTTCTGGCACACCTCTGCAGAAATCTGCCAGGGTTTCTGGTGTCATACCACACTTCAGCAAACTCCTAAGGAAGTAGAGGTGCTTATGTAGTTTCTTCATGATGCCATTGGTGTGTTGGGTCCAGGAACCTAAATTTGCTCACCCTCTCCACCTCTGATTCCCCAATTCTTTTATGCACATGAATTGAGTTTGTTCAACAATGAAATAATGAAAAGCTTTTTGTTGGAAAAATCTCCAGCACATATTCACAGCACTGCTGGAATAAAAATAATGCAGATATATATGTTTTGGTTATTAAAGATGCTACAGATATAGAAGGGAATTTTAAAAGTTAGATTTCGTGTGAAGGAAAATGATATTGGTGGAGGTGTGTTAAGGTGACCCATTTTAAAAAGCAAGGAAGTGTTTAAAAGTCATTTGGAGCAAGGAAACAAGTGACTGGTGGAGGTGTGAGCAGGTGACCAGTTTTAAATGGCCATAAAAGTGAGGAACCATGTAGCAGAGCTGTCATTGAGGGAGCAGTTTTCCTTGGAGTAAGTGGTAAGGCTTTGGCTTTAGCTCAATAGACTTCGATGAAACAGGCAAGAGATGAGGATTATAGTGGATGAGTATATTGTTCAACACTTATTCTTGCAAATCAATTAGGTGTTATGACTGTAGGGATAATGCTCTGTATTGAGTGTCAGATGTAGAGTCACTGGAAGACTCTGAGCCTCCCAGATGCCCACATCTGTGCCAGGTGCACTGAGGTGTAGCTCCCAAGAGACTGTGTTAAGGAACTGGAGATGCAATTTGAGAGTGAGGAAGTGATAGTTTGGAGTCACAAGGAGAATGTAGGGATCACCTCTGTGGCTATACCCTCAGCAACCAGTTTATTGTTCTGGATAGTATTGGGGAGGATGACCAGACAGAGGATGACCAATAGGGACCAGATCTTTAGCAATGAGCATTGCTCTGTACCAGAGAGGGCAGAGACATGCAATAGTGATAGGAAATTCCATTGTGGGAAGAACAGACCAGAAATTCTTTGAGCCCGATAAAGATACCTGAATGGTGTGTTGCCTCCCCAGTGCCAGGATACAGAATGTGTCAAATTGGGTCCAGAGCATTCTGAGGGGAGAGAATGAACTGCTAGATGTCTTGTTACATATTGGTAGCAGGGTGGTAATCTCAGGAGTGCTAGGGCTTAAGAAGGAGGAAAACAGCAGTAACGAGAAGATAGTGTGCAGCAAGGATGATAGGCAGGCGACGAGACAAAATAATAGCCAGACACCATGTATTCAAAAATTGCCCATGACTGAGTTGTGGCTAAATGATGGTGCTGAATGTCCATGGATACACTGTGCATTGCATGCATAGGCAGGTAGGTAGAGGAGGTGGCATGGCTCTGCTGGTAAGCAAAAATATTAAATAATTGGAAAGAAAAGATGGGATCAGAAGAGGTAGAGTCCTTATGGGTTGAGTTAAGGAATGGTAAAGGTAAAAGGAAACTAATGGCAGATATGTACAGGCCCCCAAACAGCAGCTGGGATGTTACAAAATAAAAAAAATGGATATAAATAAGGCATGTCAGAAAGATGGTGTTTAGATAATCATGAGGGATTTTAACATGAAAGTAGATTGGGAAAGTCAGGTTGGAATCTCAGGAGAGTGAGTTTGTGGTATGTCTATCCATGGTTTGTTGATGAGCCTACCAGGGGATCAGCTGTTCTGTATTAGGTACTGTGTAATGAACTAGAGGTGATTAGAGAGCTGAAGGTAAAAGGACCCTTAGGAGGCAGTGATCACAATATGACTGAGTTCACTTTGAAATTTGAAAAGGAGGCTCGAGTCCAATGTGTCAGCCTTTCAATGGAGTAAAGGAAATTACAGTCACATTGAGAGAAAACACACTAATGGGGAAGGCAGCAGATCAGCAATGGCTGGAGTTTCTGCATGAAATGAGGAAAGTGCAAGACAGGCACAGACCAAAAAAAAAATGAGACAATTGTGGCTGTCGAGGGAGATTAAAGCCAAAGTAAAGGCAAGAGAGAAGGCATACAAGGAAGCAAAAATAAGTGGGAAGGGAGAGGACTGGGAAAATGTTAAAAACTTGGAGAAGACAACTAAAATGGTGATTAGGAAGGAAAAGGTGAATTTTGAAAGGAGGTTAACAAATAATATAAAAGAAGATATAAAAAGCATTTTTAAAAATTATAAAGAGTAAAAGAGTGACCAAAGTAGACATAGGACTGATAGAAAATGATGCTGGAGAAATTGTAAAGGGAGACAAGGTCATGGCAGAGGAATAGAATGAATATTTTGAATCGGTCTTCACTGTGGAAGCCATGTGTAGCATATCGGATTATCATGGCTCTCTCAAAGAGAAGTAAGTATGATCAAGATGACAAGAGAAAATCTTCTTGAGAAGCTGAATGGTCTAAGAGTTGTTAAGTGCTCTAGACTAGATGGCATGCATCCTCAGGTTCTGAAGGAGGTAGCTGTAGAGATTGTAGAGGCATTGGTAATAATCTTCCAGGAATCAATAGAGTCTGGCATGGTTCCAGAGGACTGGAGGATCACGAATGGCACTCCACTATTGAAGAAGGGAGCAAGACAGCAGAAAGGAAATGATAGACCTATTAGCCTGACATCAGTGGATGAGATACTGTTGAATTGATTGTCAAAGATGAGTTTATGTGCATGTAAAGATAGGCACAAATTAGCATGGTTTCCTTAAAGGAAAATCATGCCTGACAACCCTATTGCAATTTTTTGAAGAGATTGCAAGTAGGATGGACAGGGGAAGTGCAGTGGAGGTTGTGTATTTGGACTTTCAAACATCCTTTGACAAGTTGCCATAGGCTGCTAAACAAGATGAGAGCCCATGGAATTGTGATAGTAGAAGATTTTAACTTTCCACATGTTGACTGGGACACCCATACTGTAAAAGAGCTGGATGGCTTCAAGTTCATCAAATATGTTCTGGAAAGTTTTCTAAATCAACATGTATGGAGGAACCAATGAGAGAGGATGCAATACTTGATCTCCTATTCAGGAACCAGACAGGTCAGATGACATAAGTATCTGCAGATGGACGTTTTGGGTCCAGTGATCAGAATGTCATTAGTTTCAAATTAATTGTGCATAAGATTTGGTCTGGTCCTTGAGTTGAGATTCTAAATTGGAGAAAGGCCAATTATGTGGAAATGAGAAAGGATCTAGGAAGAGCAGATTGGGATAAATTGTTTTATAGCAAGGATGTGTTCAGTATGTTGATGCCTACAAAGGCGAAATTTTGAGAGTGCAGAGTTTGCATGTTCCTGTTAGGATTAAAGGCAAAATTAACAGGCATGGGGAACCTTGGTTTTCAACGGATACTGGTGATCTGGTTAAGAAAAAGAAGAGAATTGTATGGCAGGTATCGGTAACAAGGAACAGATGAGGTACTAAAGAGTATAGAAAATTGCAGAAAATACTTAACAAGTAAATCAGGAAAACAAAAAGCAGACATGAGGTTGCTTTGGCAGATAATGTGATGGCAAATGTTTCTACAAGTATATTAAGAGTCAAAGGATAGTAAGGGACAAGATTAGTCCCCCAGAAGATCAGAGTGGTCATCTATGTGTGGAGCCTCACAATATGGAAAAGATCTTGTGTTATGGACCCAGAGGACCCCAAACCCCAGCAGCAATAGAAATTCACCAAGAAAAATGGTTACTTAAACAAAAGTTACTTTTAGTTATCTTTAAACTTGAAAACAGAATCAGACTCTAACTTATTACTATTAACTTAACCCCCTTTAAATTCTAAGCACACATGTATATAATGTGTGTGTAAGTGCAGAAAAGTTCTTTGATTCACAGTCCAATCTCACCTCACTCGTCCAAGTTTACTGGTATCAGGCAATTTTTATACTGTGCACAGAATTGAACATTTATGAACCTTCACCAGGTTTTGGTGCTTGAAAGGTAAATGGTTACCACTTAGCAAGATTCTTGTCTCTTGCTGAAGAAACTGGCCCAATCAGGGTTTTCCAGATAATAACCTCTTTCTTTAAGGTCATCAGAGAGTTTGTTTTCTGTTTCCCTTATCTCAGGTGAGGCATTATACAGCCAGCCATTTCCTCTTGTATGGACAACAAGGGCTTTGAACAGGCTGAACTAAGAACTCACAACCCATCTTCAAAATGGGGTTATTCCACACCTTGCCAACTTGTCATGTTCCAGTCCCAGCTGCTGCTGTAGAACTGAATTCGTTATCTCTCGCTGGCTTACAGTCAATAAAGATAGATGAATCCCACAGCCTGACATGATATTTCCTCAGACCTTGAGGGAGGCTAGCAGAAATTTCAGGGGCCCTGGCAGAAATGTTTAAAATGTCCTTAGCCATGGGTGAGGTGCCAGAGGATTGGAGGGTAGCTCATGCTGTTCCATTGTTTAAAAAAGGCTCCATATGTAAACCAGGAAATTACAGGCCGATGAGTCTGATGTCAGTAGTGGGTAAATTATTGGAGGGTGTTCTGAGAGATCAGATATACAAGTATTTGAATAGCCAAGGGCTGATTAAGGATAATCAACATGGCTTTGTTCAAAGTAGGTCGAATTTAACAAATCTTCTAGAGTTTTTCAAGGAGATTACCAAGAAAGTAGATGATGGAAAGGTTGTGGATGTTGCATACATGGACTTTAGCAAGGCCTTTAACAAGGTCCCACATGGGAGGCTAATTCAGAAGGTTCAGACACTAGGTATCTATGGAGAGGTTGTAAACTGGTTGAAAATGGCTGAATGGGAGAAGACAGAGAGTGGTCTGAGATTGCTTCTCAGACTGGAGGCCTGTGATTAGTGGTGTGCCTCAGGGATCAGTGTTGGGACTATTACTGTTTGATGTCTATATCAATGATCTGGATGATAATGTAGTAAATTGGATCAGCAAGTTTGCTGATGACACTAAGATTGGAGGCATTGTGAACATCAGGAAGGCTTTTAACGCTTGCAGAGGGATCTTGACCAATTGTAAAAATGGCAGATGGAATTTAATGCAGAAAAGGGTGAGGTGTTGCAGTTTGGAAGGACAAACCAAGGTAGGACATACACAGTAAATGGTAGGGCACTGAGGAGTGTCAAGGTAGGACATACACAGTAAATGGTAGGGCACTGAGGAGTGTTGAGGAACAAAGGGATCTGGGAATTCAGTTACATAATTCCCTGAAAGTATCATCACAGATAGAGAGGGTTGTAAAGAGAGCTTTTGACATATTGGCTTTCATAAATCAAAGTATTGAACACAGGAGTTGGGATGTTATGGTGAGGTTGGATAAGATATTGGTGAGGCCATATTTGAAGTATTGTGTACAGTTCTGGTTGCCAAACTACAGGAAGGATATCAGTAAGATTGAAAGAGAGCAGTGGAGATTTACTAGGATGTTTCTGGGTCTTCAGGAGTTGAGTTACAAGAAAAGATAAAACAAGTTAGGACTTTATTCCTTGGAGTGTAGAAGAATGAGGGGAGATTTGATAAAGGTTTGCAAAATGATTAGAGGTATAAACAGAATAAATGCAAGTAGACTCGTTCCATGAATTAGTAGAGATAAATACAAGAGGACATAGCTTCAAGGCAAAAGGGGAAATGTCTAGGGGGAACTTCTTCACTCGGAGAGTGATGGGAGTGTGAAACACGTTTCCATCTGACCATAGAATACGACAGCATAGAAAACAAGCCATTTGGCCCAACTAGTCTGTGCACCAGTCCACTAGTCCCATTGAACTGCTCTCATTCCATAACCCTCCAGACCTCTCCGATCCATGTATCCATCCAATCTATTCTAAAAAATCAAGATCAAGACCACATGCACCACATCAGATGGCATCCTATTCCACACTCTCACCATTCTGAGTGAAGACCTTTATCTTAATGTTCCACCTAAACCTTTCCCCTTTCAGCTTAAAACTATGAACTCTCATATTTATCTCCCCCAATCTACGTGGAAAAAGCCTACTCACATCCACTCTTCCATACCTCTCATAATCTTGCAAACCTCCATCAAATTGCCCCTCATTCTTCTTCTCTCAAAGGGATAAAGTTTAATCTTTCCCTTTAACTCAACGCATGAATACCCTGCAACATCCTAGTAATTTTTTTCTGCTCTCTTTCAGTCGTACTGATATCCTTCCTGTAGTTAGATGACCAGAACTGGACACAACAATCCAAATTTGGCCTCACCGATATCTTAGATAATCTCACCATAACATCCCAACTCCTATACTCAGTACTTTTGAAGTCCTTCCTTCTACACCATGACCTCATCCACGTGTTAAGCAGACTTATCCTCCCACTTCTATCCTCTCCAGCACATGGCATGGGAAGTAATCCTGAGATCTCTATCCTGGAGGTCCTCTTCTTCAGCCTAGCACCTAACTCCCTGAATTATCCTTGCAGGTCCTCCTCACCCTTCCTATCTATGTCATTGGTCCCTACATGAACTACGACATCTGGCTGATCATCCTCCCACCTAAGAATGTGGCGAACTCTATCCATCTCAGACCCTGGCACCGGGGAGGCAACATACCACTTGGAATTCACAATCTCCTCCACAGAACCTCTCATCTGTCTTCCTAACCATGGAATTCACTGTCACTACAGTTCTCCTCTTTTCCCCCTTCCATTCTTAGGCACCTCACCAGCCCCAGCTTTTGTGCCAGAGACCTGATTGTTATGATTTGTACCCGGTAGGTCATCCCCTCAACAGCATCCAAAATGGTATACTTGTTTTTCAGGAGCCACTGCTCAGCCTGCCTCTTCCCTCTCCCTCTCCTAACTAACCCATCTACCATCTTCCTGTCTCCTAGGTGTAATAGTGTTCCTGCATCTCCTATATATCATACCTTCTGCCACCTGAATTCTCCAGAGTTTATCTATCACCTGTTTCAAAGTCTTAACTGTGGTAAATGCAGGCTCACTATTGTGTTTTAAGAATAAATTGGATAGCTACATGGATGGGAGCGGTCTGGAGGGTTATGGAATGGGTGCAGGTCAGTGAGACTAACAGAATGATGTTTCGGCACAGATTAGAAGGGCTGAATGACCTGTTTTCTGGGCTATAGTGCTCTATGATTCTAACTTCAGGATGAAAGGGTGTCAATTTAAAACAGAGATGAGGAAACATTTCTTTAGTCAGGGGTTTATGAGTCTGTGGATCTTGTTGCTACAGGCAGCTGTGGAAGTAAGGTCATTGGGTATTTTAAGTCAGAGATTGACAGGTATTTGATTAGTCAGGGCAACAAGGGTTATGGGAAGAAAGCTGGGGAGTGGGGCTGAGTGGCTTGATGAATCAGCTCATGATTAGAATGGTGGAGCAAACTCAATGAATCAATGGGCCTACTTCTGCTCCTCGATCTTGTGAAATGGATGGATCAGTTGCAGTTTAATTTGAGAAAGCATGCAAGAAATGGTTATATGATGGCAAATCCCATGGCTGTACAGGCAAGACCATTTAAAGAAAAAAAAACCAACATAGGATAAGAACAATGTTTTCCTGCCTAATGGAGGGAATGTAGTTGCATCAACAATAAGGGAGGTTGAATGAAAGTTTAGAAAATGCAAATTAGAAAGCTTTGTAAACAAGAAGAATATTAAAGGGATGAGATAGGAGAAGGATTTGGGGCAGTCTGGGTTGCTCTTGAATAATGACCAGAATAGTTTGATGGACCAAATAAGGTTCTGAATAGTTAAATGGGAGTAAAATTTTCCCAGTTTTTTCTCATGCTAGACATTTCTGTGTCCACATTGATAAGGAAAGCTGCTTAAATGAAATTGCTATGTAGCTATTGCCCAATCCATGCACAGGTGGCTTCTGAAGAAGTTGGTTCAAGAAAACACAGGATTTAAACAGTATTTTGACTCGCCTTTATTTTTGGAAAGTCGAAACACTGAATTTTGTGACTCGTTCGTGACAATAGATTCTGGTTCTAATAAAAATTTGGAGCAAATTAAACCTTGAAATACTATGTTTCACAATGGCATGATTAAATTTGTCCTCAACAGCTATCATTTGTTAAGATAATCTAGATGGTGCTTTCAATTAATTCCCTTTTGAACTTCTTAATGATGTTTTTAGTGATGAATAAGCTTCTTCCAAAAGCAATGAAATGGATTCAATATTTTTGTGCAAAGGTGAACCTGTGATTTGAATTGTTCATCTGTGCTGAATATGCAGCAGTTTTCCAGCCTACATGAGTAGAGTTCATCGAGTTGTATTGAAATTTAGAAACCTCTGTTCAGTAGTTTTAACCAGTTATTTTTCTTTATGTGGTCAAATAATAAAATTCTAAAGATAAAATTACTAGAGATTTTTTTTTAAAGCAAAAGTACATGTGGGAGAGAATGAATGGAAACAGAAAGAACATGGGGATTAGAGAAATACATTTGCAGACATGTCAATCGAAAGAGAAAGGTAGATAGAAAAGATGAGAGATGGCAAGATGGATAATTAGACGTGGGTTGAGACAGGAAGATAGGTAGAGGTTAAATACGACTTCAACAGGAGCACCAAAATATACAAACGATTTGTCCAGGTAATCCAATATCATGCCCAGTTTTTGCTTCAATTGACATCAAGGATAGGGCAGTTTGAAAAGTCTACCACTTCTCATTTTAGATCATGCTGAAAATAGATTTTACCAGCTCACTAGTCTTTCTTTAATCTAATTCCTATTTTGTAAGAAAGTTATTCACCCTATTCAATAAGATATCCATGCTTCAGTCACAGACTTCCTGATTTTTCATTGACATTTCTGATGCATTCACAATATAATGAAATGTATGACAGATATTCCTGCTGCCGGCTACTTTACATCATTACTATGAGCTCTGCTGTGCTGAAATATAATTCTCATCTGTTCCCAAATCTGCCCGAAGAAAAACACAGGCCATGAATATTTGGTTTGCCGACAAACAGTGAACAGCAAAATAAAACGTATAAAACGTGCAAAATGCCTCCAGGATTGAAATTTTTATCAACAGATAGAGGCCAACGCTGAAACTGTCACTAAAGTCATCCCACGTGTAAAACCTATTTTTCCCACGATGCACACACAAAGATTTTGGATTAAAATAGTTTCCAACTTTGAAGATCTCTTCTTTGGTCTTTCGGAAGAATAACAACAGTCAATCACAATTTATATAGCTCCTCCAAAATAGCTCACTGATTTTTTTTTTCCAGTGTTTTTCAAAATAATTTAAGACCACCTCTTCACTTTCTTAACATTGATCAGTTAAAGCAAGCCTTAGTTGATTTTGTCCAATGAGTAGTTTTTATCCAAATTTGTTTATATGCCAGTAAGGAACTTAGCACTGCATTTTTTTTTACAGAGCAACAGCTGAATTAATGTTATTAATGATGATATATTTGAATAAGTGGTGATGAATGAGGTATTAAACTGACATGTTGTGTTGAACAACACATGGATTAGTCATTTAAAGCTGAACATTTCTGGCAGGCAGTATACTGATATTGATGGAGCACAGGCGTTTTGTTAAATATGCATGCTTTGGGAAAGATCATTTTGTTACGGCTTCTGTAGAATCTTGTGTGAATACATAGCGATATTCAGAATTTCTTAAGACAACACCATTAAAAGTTATCTAAAAAAATGAATAGACACTTTAAATTCATCTACTGCAATAGTCTCAACCTTTAGAACAGTACTGCTGAAATAACTAAATGTTGATTGTTTACACCAAATTTAAAAAAAAGAGAAAGAAAAACACATGGTATTACAGATTCTGAGAATCATCCAGCTGATTTTTTTTTTAAATTTGCTTTACTGCTTTGAGTAAAATTTACATTTATTTTCATTGGTGCTTTGTTGAATGGATTCAGATCAAGTGGCTAATAAATTCCATGGGGGTTTCTATTATCAGGCAATAAAAGTTGAAGAACTAAAATGTAACTGATACATCAGTTAATCAAAGGAGTTAAAGGACAGAGGTGGATTTCATGAACCTTGATGGAAATTAATCCTCAACATCAGAGTGCTGCTTTGAATCCTGAGACCCTGCTGGAATGATTTTCAGTCAACCTCAACAGTATTACAGCACACTTGTATTCCTTTCTTTCTCACAGCAACAACCAGCCACGGAAAGATAATAATTTTTATTTTTAAAAAGGGACAGGAAGAAAATGTTACTTTGAAAGAAATTTACCTGCTTGATCTTTAAATATTTTTGATATGACAACCGGAACACTATGTTCAGCACCTCCCTGAAGAACAGAGAGAAAGCAATGAGAGACATCGTATGCGCGACCACAGGATGTCAATAATGTAAATGAAAAGGCAGAGATAAAGACACTTACCTTAATGCTTAGACCCATTCCACCAACAGGCTGTCTGCGAAGTGTAACAGTTCTGTGCTTTAAAAAATCGTACAAACACTAAATTTAGTGGCATAACAAGAAAAGTCAGCTTTATACTGACAAGAGAAGTTGCACATTCAGCTTGTTAATCTTCACTAAGTCGTATGTTGGGACTTGTACAAATAATTAATTTATCATTTTGTTGAATATTTTCAATTTGGGAATGTAAATAAATATTGTAGAAATTTGAAAAAATTACATCAATATCACTAGGCACTTTTCTAGATTGTTTTATACCTTTGTGAATATCTCTTCCCTATCTTCATTAATATTGCAAGGTAATGAGCTACAAACTAAGATTCTTGTGCAGAAGTCAACTTGTGTTAAGAGTGGCTTGATGATCAGTCTATTTTTGGGTAGTTCACCAGGAGGGAACAAAACGTCCCAATTTCCATCAGGAGAGGCCGAGGTTGGGTAGAACCAACACACTGATCTCTTTCCTGATCTCACAAAGGTATCCTAAAAGATGTTGATACACAGGAGAATTAAGCAGGGTAATGAGCGACAAACCAAAGCCCCTTTCACGTTGGCAAACTGATAAATAGGCCGGTGAACAAACCATTTTGAGATACCAGTCGGGCCGTTCACATTTCCTACTTGGTAGCGCAGAGCAAAGGGGCACCTCTCCTCCAATGATGTCATTCTGAGTAACACATTGAGTGATGGTGGACCTGCCCTCCCAGAATTCCGTGCAGCAGAGAAACCCTCTATGAGCGCTCTGTGCATACAGCCCTTTCTTTATGCCAAGGCACACTGGAAGATGGAAGCTTTAAAGGAAAAGGTGGTTAGTTCCTTGCCTGCCCACTGTCTCTCTCGCTCTCTCTGTCTTTCTCTCTGTCTTCTCTATCCCTCCCCATCTTTCTCTCTCCTCCCTTTGTCTCTCACATACATCTATCTATCCTTGACTATCATATGAACTCACTTCATTGTCTGTGTGTGCGCGCGTGCATGTATTAATCCCCTTCACGACTTTCCCATCCTTGCTATAAATAGAACATGTATGTGTTTTATTTCCACTACCACTTTCTCACCCTCACTATAAACTGCGTGTGTGTTGTCCCGGTTACCATTTTCCCACGCCCATAAGTTTTAATGGGGGGAGGGGCTCATTTTCAGTACTTGCCAAAGGCACTATTTTGCATAGGTGTGCCAATGAGAAACATTCAAGAAGTTTTCCCAACACACACCCCCACATACGTAACCCCCCCAACACATGCACACTCCTCATCTCCTCACCAGACCCAACAGTGGAGCAGATAAAATCAATGAAGAAAATAACAAACAATAAAGATGACCGAATTAATTGTATTCCTGCCACAAGCTAAAACAGAACTTTTGAAGTAATTCAGTTGTTTAATTAAAATGCGTGCATTTTCCCACATTCTTTTATTCTTGTGTATTTTATTTCTGCTACCATTTTCCTATGGTCCTTCATAAATAGTGCACGTATGTTTTATAAAATTGTGGCATATTTTCCCACACTCTAATTCGTGTGCGTTTTATTCCCGTTATGACTTCCAATACTTAGCCGGGCAGGAACAAAATGTCTCAAATGGGTGAAGATTCGGCTTGACCCATTAAGTTCTTCCTGCAGATGCTGGAATCTGAAGCTATGCACAATTTGCTGGAGGAACTTCGTGGGTCAAACAGAATCAGTGGGAGAAAAAGAATGCTAGGATATTTAACCAGTCTTGAGGAAGAATTTTGGTTAGAATTGTTGACCATTCTTTTTCTCCCAGTGTTGCTCTTTGACCAATTGAGTTCTTCCAGCAGAATTGATATCCTCACAGTTTCTGCCAACAGGTGATCATTTTGCTTTAGGTGTTCCTTCCTTTAACATGAAAATTTTAGCTTTCTCATAGACTCTGCACCCTCCAACCTTTTTAAGAGATGGTATATCCACTGGTCAGTTCAGTTTTACTTTATGGAGCTAAAAGAAATCCACGAGTAATGTGTCATCAGTAACTCGCGACTCTCCCAATTTCATTTGATCAAATGAAACAATGAAAGTAAGGACTGATTGGTGGAGAATGTTCAACTGTTCCCAAATATCATGACAGATCCTCACCCACTTCTCTGCCAAGCCTACATATCCCAACCCTCTTAATGTCATCTAAAAGCCTACCTTAGCCTTGAATAAATTGAACAATTGAGTATTCATGACCCTCAAGGCCAGAGAACTCTTCCAATTCCATTATTAAAAGCTGCTTTTAGTGTGGAGAGGCTGTTAGTAGGTCTATAACCTACTCTCAGAAGAGTTTTTTTTTTTAAATCCCTTGTTTTCTCTTATTACATCTATATTGATTCAACTTCTTGTCTTCCTGAGCCAAGATCATTGCTCACCACTGCTATTATATCAGCCTTCATTATCAAGGCTGCCCATTAACTCCCATTTGTCTAAATATCACCTATCCAGGAATATTTAGTTTCACTTTTATCACCATGAAACCACGTCCCTGTAATGGTTGTAAGATCAATCAATTTTATCTACTTAGGTGGTCACTAATGCTTCGTGCTTTCAAAGCGAACATCTGTAATTTTATCTTTTCATCATTTTCCTTGATTTGATCTTACAAATTGCTGCGCAATCATTGTTAATGACACTAGCTATTTCTGTCATGGGCTGCCTAATATTATTTCTCAGCTTTGCTTTTCCTCTTTAAATTTATGACTTCCACGTTCTCTGTATCGTCCACCAACCAACAGAAGGTAAACAAGAAGTATGCATGTGGGAGCTGGAAAACTGGCACAACACACAACGTGTTGGATAAACTCAGCAGATCACGTTAGCATTCATGGAAAACAAACTGACAGACTGAGCACTTTCTGCATAACACCAGTCAACACCCCATTCCCACCTTTCCAGAGTTCAACCTCAACATCAGGTCCACAGCTCCTGTCCACATTAAGATAAGCCTTTACAAAGACACTTCTCTTTATCTGATTGCCCATATCTCCCACCTCAGACTTTGAGCCACACATTCATTCCTTTAATGGCTTTTCGGTAAATCCTTTGAAAAACCAACTACGAGTTTTATTTTGTCATTAATTTTTGCTTGCTCTGCAGCAGTTAGATCATCACTCACAGTCTTCAAATTCTTTTCCAGATATCAATAAGGCATGAGGCAGACAAAAGTATTTTTGGACGTACAGCTGAAGAAAATAGTATCAGTCCCGTTGTCTACACAGTCCACCACCACCCATTGCTTCCCACTTTTCCCACCATCACTCCACCTGTCCTTCCCTCATCTTTAGTTTCCAGCTGTACAAAGGTCTGAGGTTTCTGCATCCTCAATCCTTGGGTCTGACTTGACTCATAGTTATGGCTTAGTGACTCTGAATATTTACCATATCAGAAGCAGTGTGCAACTGAAACATTTGATTTCTTCCAAGATCAAGATGTTCATCTGAATGTTATGCTAATCTAGAAACTGCTCAGGTGACAATCTGAATGTTATTCATTTGAAAATCATTGTCTCTGCATTTTAATTCCTACCTTGGCTCCGCAGACTATGAGGCACGATAAAGTCAACAAACAGACTCCAACCTGGCAGTCTTTGGGGCAAATGTCCCCCGGATGCAAAGATGATTGTTTTGCTTCCCATGAATCTTCAACACCTTCCATGAGTTGTGACTGTTCATCACCAGGCTTCTCCTCTTCCACCTTCTTGCCTCTCAGTTCCGCCAGCACCCCCTCCACCCCCCCCCCCACCTCAAGGCTGATGAGCTATAACCATGGTGCTTACTTGATGCTAACAGCTACCATCAGCACACCAGCTCTTCTAGTCAACCTTATTGAGTAGTCAGAAGGTTCCACGACAGCTAATCAATAAGTAAAATCAACCTTCCTTTACAAAAACATGGGTGAATGAATATCAGGTGTTTGGCAACAAAAAAAAAGATGAACCCAGACTTCTCATGGGTAGCTACATATAACAATATTTGGCAGAGTCCTGAGAGATAGTCTGGACCCTTCTCAGCCAGGCTTTGGCTGAGAAGGGTCCAGGCCCTTAATAAAAGTGTAAAAAGAGTAGAAACAGCATTTACACATAATGCAAAAGATGAATGACTTTACAAATAGATTTATATCTAAACTGCTTCCCTCAGTTAAATAACACTTCCCATTAATACAGAATTAAAAAGGGTCGACTACAGTCAGGTTATTGTGGCAAATCAAAAGCAACTTAAAAAGCAGTATAACTTCACAAAGAGTAGAGGTCCATTTGTTTTGTACAAGGAATACATTTAAATAATGGGCATGTGGAAAAAAATCTCAGTGGAAGGCTTGTCAACAAATCTTTGATGCAGACTGGATCAACAGTAAAATAATTACTGCAGCAAAAGGTAAACAGTTCCAAATGAGTGGAAGAATGGCAAGAATTCAACATGATCCAATGGATTCATGAATGGGAACAGTGCAAATTGAAAGGGCGATATTCAGTAATATTAACAATGCATTAATCAAACAAGCTGATGTTTTATTCATGCTCACACCTGGATAACACTGGGACACAAGATATTCATTTAAAAGCAGCACTTCTGCTTCCACAATGTTGCAGTCCTCAAATTTTTTTTAAAATTAGTCATATCAGGACAGTTGTTTATTGAATCATTTATATCATAAGACATGAAAGCTAAGTCCTGTCTCTTCTTCAAGGGGATGGAAATTAATCAGCTGTATACAATCTGCATTGAGAACGTGTTGACCTTTGAGAAAGCCACACTTTATTTGAAGAAAATGTTTATTGTACACCATAACTTTGTTTAGGTGGATAATTTGTGAATGAAACTGGAACATGTCTAATTTTAAATTTGCATTCTGTCATTATCATTTTGCTTTAATTGCAGCACAATAGAATCATGATAAATAACATACCATCAAAATGATAGTTAATTCCAATGACACAATCTCACCATAAACTATAAAGGATGGTACTCTTATATATGGAAAGAATAAAGATGATCAACAATATTTAAGACATAATGGACAAATTATAGAAGTCCTAGAAAGTGATCACACACTCTTACTCTCCATTTCAGCAAATTTAGGTATTTTTCATCTATTTATCACAGAATGTAGATGCCTTTGAACCTGGGCGTCTGTATGCCCCAAATTGCCTTTGAGGTGAGTTAAGCATTACACAAATTTATGGGTCTGGAGAGACATATAGACCAAAACAAGCAGCTGGAGTCTTCCTCCCCGTGAATGTTATTGAATTAGATGTGATTTTACAGCAGTATAGTATTTCATTGCTACTGTTGGTGAGATTCTTCTCTCTCCTTCAACACCCCCAACCATGCTCAATTGCAACCTGACCCACTGCCATTCAATTGTGATTCGGCAACCACTATATCCCTCTAATTGCTCCAACAGGTCTATACACAGGTCAGGTCTGATCCCCACGTGGCAGAAGCTCTGACCCTAATCCCACCTCTGAGTCCACTTTGTGAACTTTCTGCAACCTGTGATTTCCTGAATACCCATTTAAAGAAAATACATTTATTGTTTGAACTGAAGCTCCCAGTTTATGCCAAATGTGAATAGCAGACTAACCACTTGCACAGACCAGGTCATTCTGGACTGGTCAACCTACATGTGATATGCTCCAGTCTTCTAGTTAATAAAAGCCTTGGTTTGTATCAATGAGCCTTTGATTCTTTTGACGCACTTTACACAGTGTCAGCTTAAATTCTGTCAGACCTTCACTCATGCCTTTGTAACTTTTGACTTGATTATTATGTCTATAGTAATTTTGCTGTTTAAATCCTTTCATTACCACATCTTATTAACTCATGATCACTATCTGACATAAAAAAAAAGTGTATTCCCCTGCATCTCCACTTCAAAATTCCCTGTGCTGGAATTTCTGCGCCTTTTCATTCTTGTAAGGTTTTAGAATAAAATGAAATGGATTAGCTTTTAGATTCTTTTGGTTTCTTTGTGTCCAGAACTTTGGAAACTGCAAATGTTAACTCTTCCTTTTTCATATGCATTTATAATATTGTTAACATGTAATGACATGAGGGAATGTTCTGTCAAATTAGTGTTGCTACAGGCAACAAAATCAGCACACTGATAATTGGTTAAAAATAACTGAAAGGGAAAAAAAAAATCACACGGATCGGAATGTGAACCATGTAATACATCATGAATATTCTCTTGGGAATTTTCCCTGCTATTGCAGAGATGCAGTATACTTTTCCTCCTTCTTACTATCCAGTAAAGCTCTACTAGGTGAAGCAACAATGCATTTGCAGCTATTCCAATGTAATAGATTCACTGTTCACAATGTGGTCTCTGCTGCAACAGTAAAATTAAATGCAGCTTTGATAAACACTTTGCAGACAACCTCTGTTCAGTCTGGAAGCAGCTTCCAGTCATCAATCCTTTTAATTCTCCTTTCTGTTTCCAGCCTGACCTCTGACTCCTTTGATGCTCAACTGAAACTCAAGGAACAGCATCATATTTTCTGTCGTTTGCAGCCCTCGGGACATAATACTGAATTAAGCAATTTTGGCTAAACAACTTGGCCCGTTCTGATGCAAGGTCATTTACCATTCACTCAACTTTTCTCTCTCCACACATTGTTTTTTTAAATTTTAAAAAAATTTTCACACTATGAACCATACTGACCAAAATACACACAAACATTTCCCTCTTGAATATACACGGTGTCATTTTCTCCCCTTTTCCCCCCTCCCTTTCCTCCCTCCTTCACCCCCCTCCCCACGCACTCAATGTTCAACATATATGATACATTAAACCCATTAAACAATGTCCTCACACAATGAAAATAAACAAGAAAATTGTGTCATCTACTTTTACATACTGGGTCAGTCCATTTCGTCTTCTTCTCCTTCTGTCATTTTAGGTGGTAGAGGTCCGCGGTAGGACTTCTCTGTTATATTCCATGTACGGTTCCCAAATTTGTTCGAATACTGTGATGTTATTTCTTAAATTATATGTTATTTTTTCCAATGGAATACATTTATTAATTTCTATGTACCATTGCTGTATTCTCAGGCTCTCTTCAGATTTCCAGGTTGACATTAGACATTTTTTTTGCTACAGCTAAGGCTATCATAATAAATCTTTTTTGTGCTCCATCCAAATCGAGTCCAAGTTACGTATACTCTGCATTTCAAATGTTCACCAGTTGTGATTGTCTGCATATCAAAGGGCCAGCATTTATTTTGTTAACTTGTTTTTTCTCTCTCTCCTATCTTCCTTTGTTGTCCACTGTTCATGGTCCTGTAGACAAATCAGCTTTTAGAAAACAACTATTCACTAAATGATTGCAGATGTAGGGAGTGTTGAGAAACAGAGGTACCTTGGGCGACCACAACATAGTTGCCTGAAAGGAGCAGCACAGTTAGCAAAGATAATAAAGGTGCTGGGAATGTTTGCCTTCTACAGCTTTGCCTTAGAATACAAGAGCTGGGATTTCATTTTACAGGTTCAGAAAATATTGGTTGGGCCACACCTGGAATATTGTGTACATTTCTAGTTGCCTGACTACAGGAAGGATGGGGTTGCACTGGCGAAGATCGGGGTAGGGTTGAGTACATTTCACATGGATGGACTGTCTAAGACAAGAGAACATAGGTTTAAGGTGAGAGGTAGAAGGTTCAGGTGGGATCTGAGATTTTTTTTACCCTCCCCCCCCCCCACCCCACACACACAGAGGGTGGTTGGAGTTTGCATTGCACTGCCTGAAGAGATGGACAAAGGTACTCTCACAATATCTAAGAAGCATCTAGGTAAGTACTTTGCAATGACATGGAAGTCTAAATACTTAATGTTAGCAAATGGCATTAGTCTAAACACATACAACAGGTGATGTGGACATGTTTGGTCAAAGGGCTTGATCTGTACAACATCATTACTCTCTCTATTCCACCCTCTCCATTAAGTGTTTTGGAATGTGATTGGGAGAGACAGAAAAAATATCACAGTATATAATGTAAAGGTTGGCTTTGTGGACAGACTAAGAGTATAATGGAGATGTAGCATCTATCAGCCTTAAAGTGTTTGGACATTTTTCAGAAATTGGGAAGGTTTGAATGACATATTTAATTCTCTTCTCATGGATCTAAGACCTGAAGAAAATGTAAATATTTGAAAGTTTCCATTTTTTGACATGTTGAAATGAGAAATGCTAAATATTTATCACAGTATAAATTTTGAAAAGGCAGGAAACTAGAGCTGAACATAATGGCAATGAATTTTGGAGTTGGGGTAGTCTGATGAAAAGTGTCTTTAATGAGCTTGGAAACTGAAAAAGCCATTGTTTGGAAATCCATGAAATTCTGGAGTCAGAATATTACATGAATTGGATGAACTGTGGGAGTGTGAGCAGTGGAAGAAACAGCCACCATGTTGAGGGTCATTAATGATAGTTTTTATTCAAATTCAGCACAACCCTATAAGGGCAGCATGAGCTCAGTCACCTGGTGCATTGTGACATCATAATCACTGCCCAGGGTATGCTCTGGAAGGGATGCTGGAGTCAGAGAGAAACTTCTGACGACGCCATTTCCCCATGGCTGCCCCGCCATGTGGCAATACATGCGGTGCCGGTGCGCCATGAGAATGTGCGCCGCCACACAACCACCCCCCCCAGAACTGGCTACGCGTCTTGTTGCTTTGGCGGCTGGACCCAGTGTTTGGGCGTGGCCGTCTGCATCGGCTGTGATAAGTCCAGATGGGTCGCCTTCAGCTGGTCCACCATAAAAAGTTCCTCTCTCCCCCCAGCGTCCAGGGTGAAGGTTCCGTTGGACCAGTGCAAGACTTTCTATGGCCCCTCATATGGTCGCTGTAGCGGTTCACCTTGTGGTCCCCTCCACTTGAAAATTAGCTGTGCCGAGTTGAGCACTATGGGGAGATGAAACGGCCGGGTGCCATGGTGTGCTGTGGGTGGGGGAGCTAGGGAAGCCAGTCGTCTGCGTAGATCTCCCAGCAGGTTTTTGTCAGTGGCCATGGTCTGGGTCGAAAAACTCACCTGGCAGAGAAAGTGGTGTGCCTTAGAACATCTCCGCTGCTGAAGCCTGCAGGTACTCCTTGGGTGCCGTCCGAATCCCAGGGTAGTTCGTCCACCCAGTCTGGTCCAGAGAGCCTGGCCATAAGCGAAGCCTTCAGGTGCCTGTAGAACCTCTCCACGAACCCGTTGTACTGCGGGTGGTATACTGTGGTGTGGTGGAGCTTGACCCACAGGAGCTTCGCCATCTGAGTCCACAGGGCAGATGTGAACTGCGCCCCTCTGTCACTAGTGATGGGCGCAGGGATTCCAAAATGGGTGATCCATTGGCTGACCAGAGTCCTGGCGCACGTTGCGCGGATGCCTCCTTATTCGGGATGGCCTTTCCTTGTGGCCCAATCCACAACTGTGAGGAGGTAACAAGTCTCCTTGGACACTGGCAGGAGCTTGACAAGATGAATGTGGATGTGTTGGAATCTGCAAACCAAAGTTCTGGATGGGGGCTCACATGTGTCACTGGACCTTGGAGGCTTGGCACTTGGTACAGTTCCTGGCCAGTTCCACCACCTCCTTCTTCAGCTATGCCACACAAACTGCTCCATGACCATCCGCACAGTTGTCTTTACCGCTGGGTGAGTGAGGACGTTGATTAGACTGAAGACCTTAGCCATCCTGTGAGGTGGGACCACTGGGCATGAAGTGCCTGTTGAGACATCGCAGAGCAATGTGTCCAGGTTGCTGAGCACCTTGACATCCACGAGTTTGAGGCCCGAGATGGTGGTCCGCAAGGCCTGCATCTCCACATCGTTCCACTGTGCCTGAGCCAGTTGCTCGTAATCCAGGCCAGACACGAAGTGTTGATGGCTGGACAGGAGAGCACATCCACCACTACATTGTCCTTGCCGGTCCTGTGTCAGATGTCGGTCGTGAACTCAGACACATACGAGACTGGCACTGCTGTCTGGCGGACCACGGATCCTTGGCCATCACCAGTGGTTAAGTGAGGGGCTTGTGATCCGTGAAGGCTGTGAATGGCCTGCCCTCAAGGAAGTAGCAGTAAAGGCGGATGGCCAAATACAGCACCAGGAGCTCCCAGTCAAAGGTGCTGTATTTGAGCTCCAGCGGGCACAGATGCATGCTGAAAAAGGCTAGCGGGCACCTTTGTCTATCAAGCAACTGTTCCCCAACCCCCAACTGCCATAGCTGAGGCATCTACAGAGAGTGTCGTGTGTGCATCCAGCCATGGGTGCACCAGCAGCGTGGCGCTGGCTAGAGCCTCCTTTGTCACGATGAAAGCCCTGTCCGTCTCCACTGAACATGATAAAACTTTTTCTTTGGTGGTCATGAGCGCGAGCAATGGGCGCATAGTGCGCGCTGTTCCAGGGATGAAACAATGGTAAAAGTTCACCATCTTCGCGAACTCTTGGAGGCCTTTCAGAGTGGAGGGTTTGGGAAATTGTTGAAAAGCCGCTACCTTCTCCAGCGCCAGCGTGGCCCCAGCCACCAAAATGGTGTGCCCCAGGAACTGGATGTACTCCTTGCCGAACTGGCATTTGGCCATGTTGACCGTGAGGTTGAAGTCCACCAGCCAGGCAAAGAGTGTGCGGAGGTGAGCTTTGTGTTCGTCATGGTTGTGACTGGCAATGAGAATATCGTCCAGGTAAATGAACACAAAATCCAGGTCTTTTCCAACCATGTCCATGAGGCACTGGAATGTTTGGGCAGCTTTCTTTAGACCTAAGGGCCTACACAGGAACTCAAAGAGGTCGAAAGGGATGATAATGGCAGTCTTACCCATGACGTCTGAATGCACCAGGACCTAATGGTATCCCAGCACGAGGTCCACTTTGGAGAAGACCCGTGCGTTGTGGAGGTTGGTGGAGAAGTCCTATATGTGGGGCAAGGGTACCTGTCAGGGGTGATTGCATTGTTCAACTGATGGTAGTCCCCACACGGTCTCCAGCACCTGGACGATTTCAGGACCATATGGACTGGCGATGCCCAAGCACTGTCCGAGCACTGGACAATTCCCAATTCCTGGAGCACTCCTCCTTTGCCTGCTTGAGATTCTCGGGTGGTAGCCATCTGGGTCTAGCGTAAAGTGGGGGGCCCTGTGTGGCGATGTGGTGTAAGACCCCATGCTGGGGCAGGGTGGCATTGAACCGTGGCTCTAAGATGGCAGGGAATTCATGGAGGATCTCATCAAACTCGTCCCTTGCGGTGGCTAGGGTGGAGATTTTGGGCTTGTGGGCTTCCGCTGTGTCCAGTTGGGTGGAGTGGAACGTTCGGGCATTGACCAGCCTTTTGCCCTTCATATCAACCAGTAGGCTGTGAGGAAATCGGCCCCTAACATCGCGGTGCCCATGGAGCCTTGGATGAATCTCCATTGGAACATCTCCTTCCCAATCTGGATCTGGGCCCTGCGGGTGCCATAGATCCTGATGGTGGAGCCATTGGCTGACCGCAGGGTTGGATCTTGAAATCGGGTGCAAGTCTCTAATGCTGTGGGGGGGGGGGGGGGGGGAGAGAAGGACGCTGAGCTCAGCCCATGTCCACCAGGAATCATCGGCCAGTGGATCTGTCCGTCACATGAAGGAGGCTGCTTGTGTGGCCAGCCATCACAGCCATCAGTGGAGGCTGGCCTGGTCATTTCCCTGAAACCCGCAGGGCTGGCGCACTTATGGGCTTGTGTTCCCCAGCACTGTTGAAACACCAGGTTTACTGGCCCTCCTCTGTCTTGGGAGTGGCTTGCGGTTTGCTGGCTCCTGGTCATGCCACCTAGTTGAGGGCTGCCTCATTCTCCCTCTCCGTGCGCCAGGGGGCAGCCGCACGGGCTGCTGCTCTCCTCGGGTTCGAGAAGTCTTCATCTGTGATGAGCAGCTGGATGTCCTCTGGCATCTGTTCCAGTAATATCTGGCAGAAGAGAAAACAAGGCTTGTGGTCTTCCGCCAGGGCCAGCATTTTGTCCATCAGCACTGACGGACTATGGTCATCAAGCCCATCTAGGTGAAGGAGCCAGGAAGCCCGTTGCTGGGGAGTTAGCCCAAAAGTTCCAAGCAGCTGGTCTTTGATGGCAGTATACTTGCCCATAGATGGGGTGGTGGTGGATGATGTCGTCCATCCTCGCTGCCGTATCTTGGTCCAGGGCGCTCATGACATGATAGAACATTGTGGCGTCTGAGGAGATGATGCGGAGTTTAAATTGTGTTTCCGCCTGCCCGAACCACGTTCTCAGTCGGTGGGTCCAAAGGGGGGAAGCTTGATGGAGACAGTGTTAACCTCTGCTGAATCCATGGTGTTTTGAGTCCAGAAAAATGTCTGGGCTTATCAGGGTCATCACTGTGTTGGTGTGAGCAGTGGAAGAAACACAGCCACCACGTTGAGGGTCATTAACGACTGTTCTTATTCAAATTCAGCATGAGCTCAGTCACCTGGTGCATTGTGACATCATAATCACTGCCCAGGGTGCGCGCTGGAAGGGATGGTAGAGTCAGAGAGAAACCTCTGACGATGTCATTTCCCCATGGCTGCCCCGCCACGTGGTGATACAAGCGAGGCCGGTTCGCCATGAGGATGTACGCTGCCAACAAAATTGTTAAAAATGTGAAGACAACAAGGAATGACTGAAGACCCACGAGAGACTGCAGATTGATGGAAGCCAGAGTCAAAAAGAGAAGTCCGCTGAAGGAATTAAGTGGCTTGATCAGCATCAGTGGGAGCAAAATAATGGACAATGTTTTGGGTCATAGCCCTTCATCAAGTTCCTCAACAGATTTTTTTTTCCTTTGGTTGAGGAATGATTGAATCTCTGCAGAAAGTTCCATTTAGATTGAGACTGAACACTTGACACTGAAGAAGAAGTATTGAATAATATCATCAAAAAACATTAAACTAAAAGGGAAAGGAACTTTGTCTTAAAGAAAATGGAAGTTAGCCCTCAGCACCTAAAAGAATGAGCAGGGGAAACAAATACATAACAAATTTATAATAGTATTTATGAAAGCTGAAGGAAAAGAAAACTATTCAGAGCACCGTAGTGACATATTAAATGAGGCAGAAGGATCCATTGTATAAATGGTTGCAAATTAAAGAGCAATCAAATTCAAATCCACAAAATAAAACTAAATTCACTGGTTTAATTAACACTTGCCAATTAAATATAGATCATTACAGCACAGGATAGGCCTTTCGGCCCATGATGTTATGCTAACTAATATAAGCCTACTCAAAAAGC
This sequence comes from Narcine bancroftii, assembly GCF_036971445.1. Lineage (NCBI taxonomy): Eukaryota > Metazoa > Chordata > Chondrichthyes > Torpediniformes > Narcinidae > Narcine > Narcine bancroftii. Next base: position 139,219,204 of record NC_091474.1, on the reverse strand, counting down.
TAAACCTTCTTACCTCATTACCGTGTTTTTTTTTTCATCCACATACCTAAGAGTCTTTTAAATGTCCATATTGTACCAGCTTCCACCATCATCTCTGGGAAAACATTCCAGACTCTCACTACTCTCTGTGTAAAACAAAATTACCCCTGTCACCTCCCTTAAACTTTCCTCCCCTCACTTTATACAGATGCCCTCTGGAGTTTGCTACTCATGCCCTGTGGAAAAAAAAGGTGCTGTCTGTCTACCTTATCTATGCCTCTCATAATCCTGGTAGACCTCTATTAAGTCACCTTCTTTGCTCCAAAGAGAGAAGACCAAGCTATGCTTGGTTCAAAAACATACTGGGGTGCAAGTCAATTGTGTGTAATTTGGTGGCACAGTCTCGTGGGCCAAAGGGCCTGTTACCATGCTGATTGTCTAAATTTAACATTAAAAAAATGGATATCGTGATTAATAGCGAATAAAATAATTCTAGGTAAAGTGGATACAGTACATTTCCGATTATCTGTAACACTTGGGATTGGATGTGTTAACTGCATTCTTTATATAATTGAGAAATAGCTTTAAACAGCCCAATAGCATAAGCAGGTTACTTGTATCAGCTGTCGCCAATCCCAGACACCTTCTCACCACCATCGCCAAACCTATCCAGTAGTGTGAGGTCCCCAATCTGATCTCAGACTCCTCCGCACTGCTATTTTCAAAACTGCCCAGAAGCCCAAGGTCCAGGCTTGGATCACTGACACCTCCTCATAGGCAAACCTACCCAGGAGCCCTAAGACTCTGCTCTGATCCCAGACACCTCCCCACTACCATTGCCAATCCTGCCCTAGGTCTCCACTCCTGCCACTGCTACTCTCTGCCCATGCCCAGTCCAACACTGCTGTTGTCACCCACCCCTGGTGCGACATTGCAACTGCCATCCCCAACCTCATTCCGATACTGCCACTACTATCACCCCCCCCCCACTCAGTCCCCTCCTGCGGTTACCCTAATAGCACCCAATTAGATTTGATCTGACGCTGACTCTGAGGACAGTGGAGAACCGAGTGGTGGGTAAAGAAGAAATGAGGACAATCTCCCCATGTGCTGCCTGACCTGCCGACTTCCTCCACTGATGTTATCAAAAAGGTGCTAACAGCGTGTCAGAGGCCCACATGAGCACATTGGGTGAAAACAATTTTTCAACTTGTGACAACATGTTGGGATGACTGAGAATTTTGGTTAAGTGGTTTTCGGATAATCAAAATGTACTGTATAAGGTATACAGGTGATTAATATAACTGAGTCAGAAATTAATGAAGAAGATTTCACAGTTTATTGAAATTAATTACAGAGCTTTCAAAAGATCAGACAAAACGAAAGGAAAGTTTTCAGCTGATGTGTGTACAGATGCACAATACATGTTTTAATTTTCTTTCTTTTCTTTCTTTGGCTTGGCTTCGCGGACGAAGATCTATGGAGGGGTAATGTCCACGTCAGCTGCAGGCTTGTTTGTGGCTGACAAGTCTGATGCGGGACAGGTAGACACGGTTGCAGCGGTTGCAAGGGAAAATTGGTTAGTTGGGGTTGGGTGTTGGGTTTTTCCTCCTTTGTCTTTTGTCAGTGAGGTGGGCTCTGCGGTCTTCTTCAAAGGAGGTTGCTGCCCGCCCAACTGTGAGGCGCCAAGATGCAAGGTTTGAGGCGTTATCAGCCCACTGGCGATGGTCAATGTGGCAGGCACCAAGAGCTTTCTTTAGGCAGTCCTTGCACCTCTTCTTTGGTGCACCTCTGTCTCGGTGGCCAGTGGAGAGCTCGTAATATAACACGATCTTGGGAAGGCGATGGTCCTCCATTCTGGAGACGTGACCTACCCAGCGCAGTTTGATCTTCAGCAGTGTGGATTCGATGCTGTCGGCCTCTGCCATCTCGAGTAATTCGATGTTGGAGATGAAGTCGCTCCAATGAATGTTGAGGATGGAGCAGAGACAACGCTGGTGGAAGCATTCTAGGAGCCGTAGGTGATGCCGGTAAAGGACCCATGATTCGGAGCCAAACAGGAGTGTGCGTATGACAACGGCTCTGTATACGCTAATCTTTGTGAGGTTTTTCAGTTGGTTGTTTTTCTAGACTCTTTTGTGTAGTCTTCCAAAGGCGCTATTTGCCTTGGCGAGTCTGTTGTCTACCTCGTTGTCGATCCCTGCATCTGATGAAATGGTGCAGCCGAGATAGGTAAACTGGTTGACCGTTTTGAGTTTTGTGTTCCCGATGGAGATGTGGGGGGGCTGATAGTCATGGTGGGGAGCTGGCTGCTCACACCAAGACACAAGAGAAACTTGTCCGTGAACTACTCTTTGCAGACGATGCCGCTTTAACTGCCCATTCAGAGCCAGCTCTTCAGCACTTGACGTCCTGTTTTGCGGAAACTGCCAAAATGTTTGGCCTGGAAGTCAGCCTGAAGAAAACTGAGGTCCTCCATGTTTTAATTAATGGTGTGTCAAAAGATGCAGAGTTCAAATGGTTTGAAGGCACAGAGTCCTTCCAGTCCAAAATGGGTTATGATACAAAATAAAAGCAGAAAATGCTGGAAATGCTCTGTTCGGCAACATTTGCAGAAAGAGGAGAGTTAATTCTTCAACTCAAAGTCTCTTCATTAAATCTCTCGTATTGATCAAGAATCTTGATGTTTCCTCAGACACCACCTGACCTGCTGAGTTTTCCAGCATCCTTTAATAAAACTACAAATGCTAGAAATCAATACTTTTCTGTGGCATCAAATACATGTGTACACAGTGGTTGGATAAAAGTAGTAGCAAATGTCTAGATACACAGCTGTACAGATAACATTAGCAACACCAGCCCCAATAGTTAACCAAACTAATAACAAGATTGAATGGCTTGTCTGTTTAAATATGAATAAGATTGCACTTGTAATATCAGCGAGTGCACAAATAGCACCAGCTGTGCAGATAATACCAGTTAGTATATGTTTAACTTTCCTAGCAGCACAAATATCACCAACTCCATAGATTAATACAGGTAACCCTAATGAGACTACGAAAAATAAGTGAGTGCACAAATAAATAATAGCTGTGCTGGTAATACCAGCAAATGCACAGATAACACCTACTGTATAGTTACAACAGTGAATGTCCAAATAGCATTGACTCTACAAATAACGTAAATAAGCTTTGGGATGGAAGGCAGTGTTCAATAACATAAATTGTATAGGTAATACTAACAAATGCACTGACAACACAAGTGACGGCATCAGTAACACTGGTTGTACAGAAGTGGATATAATAATATAGTAACATTTGCGATTATATAGGTAATGCTGGCTATATAGATATTGCTACTGAGTATCTGGATAACCAGCTGCACACATAACATTAGAGAATGTATGGATAACATTAGCTTAAAAGATAACGGAAGCAGTATGGATGTATGGATATAAAATACATGCTGGCTGGAAAGAGGCAGAGATGGCAGATTGTAAACGGCAAATTAATTTCACAGCTTTGTGGAAACCACTGCAAATTTGGAGCTCAGCTGTTCAGCAAACATCCCAAGCTAATTGCATCAACAGCCTTAAAGTCCTTTCATTAGAATGATCTTGAAAATTAGTAGGTGATTTGATTTTGACCGACCGTCAGATTGCTGATACAAATGATGGGTGCCTTCTGGTCCTTTAAAGTTGCTGAAGTCTACCACATATGCTGGGTGCTGAGTGGTTTATCTTGATTGCATGGTTGTTTCATGTAGAGGCTGATCCCTGACTGAAGAGCAAAGCTACCCATGGCAAAACCTCACACCACCAGATTGCTAGAACCACCCTCTGGTATACTAATGCCCACCAGGGAGGGAAGTCTTCCAGTTTATGTATGGTTTCAGTTTCACAAACCCTTAATGCCTCATTTCAATGGTAACTGGTGATGAGTGATGATTGCTGGACTCATGAGTGACACCCAGACCCAGAAAAAAATAATTTAAAAAATCATTTAAATTCTACTAACAACTTTCCCAACATGTTCTGCAAACACTTGTGTGTCTCTGTTCCTCCATGCTCTTTTATTTGTTGTTAATTTACTCCAGTGCATCCCCATGCAAAGCACATTGCTTCTAGCCTTCCCAAATATTACAAATGTATTAAATGTCCACCGTCCTCAACAGTAGAAGTTCATGAGATAATTGATGCCCATTATTGCTGTGGTTCAATAATTCTTACTAGAACTTGGTCTACATTTTATGGAAGAGCTGACAGGTCTGAGCCAATGCCTTAACTTTCTGAACCAACCTACTGTGCACAGCCTTGTCAAATGCTTTCTTAATCTCATTAAAACCTTTGCCTTCAGTCCTTTTAGTTATCTCCTTAAAAAAAGAGCATGATAAGACCATAAGATGAAGGAGAAATAGGCCATTCGGCCTATCATGTCTATTCCACCATTCCATCACAAGCTGATCCATCCTCCCACTCATTCCCCTGCTTTCTCCCCATTACCTTTGATACCTTAACTATTCAGAGACCTATTAATCTCTGTGTTAAATACACTGAGCGACCTGGTCTTCAGAGCTGCTGGCTGTAGCAAATTCCCAAGGTTCATCACTCTCTGGCTCAAGAAATTCCTCTGCATCTCTGCTTTAAATGGGTGACCTTCAATCCTGAATTTGTGTCCTCTTGACCTAGATTCTCCTACAATGGGAAACAACTTTGCCACATCTACTCTTTCCAGGCCTTTCAACATTTGAAATGCTTCTATGAAGTCCCCCCTCATTCTTCTGAACTCCAAGGAGTACAGTCCAAGAACCATCAAATGTTCCTCATATGCCAATCCCTTCATTCCAGGAATCTTCTCTCAACCCGCTCCAATGCCAGCACATCCTTTCTTAAATAAGAAGCCCAAAATTGTACCCTGTACTCCAAATGAGGCTACACTGGTGCTATATAAAGCCTCAACATTACATCCCAGCTCTTAGATCCTATTCCTCTAGATAGGAGGGTAGGTTATAAAAAAGGAATTTGATACCAATAATCACCTTCTTCACCAACAACTCATCCTGGAGGTCAACCTTTAAGGTATCCTGCACGAGAACTCCCAAGTCAATTTGCACCACTAAATTCTGAATTTTTTCCCCATCCAAATAATAGTCTGCTCTTTTATTTCTTCGACCGAAGTGCATGACCCTACACTTTCCAAGATTATATTTAATTTGCCACTGTTTTGCCCCGATTTTCCTAATCTGTCTCTCTGCAGCAGCTCCATTTCCTCTTCACTAGCTGCTCCTCGAGCTTTCTTTGCATCATCTGCAAACTCAGCACCAAAGCCATTTATTCTGCAATCTTAATAATTAATATAACAACGTAAAGAGAAGTGGCCACAACACTGACCCCTGCGAAACTAGTAACCAGCATAGGATCTCTTCATTCTCACTGTTTCCTGCCGACCGGCTAATGGTCTACACATGCTAGTATCTTTCCTGTCGTTCCATGGGCTTTCATCTTGATAAGCAGCCTCATGTGCAGAACTTTGTTAAAGGCCTTTTGAAAATCCAAATTTAAAACATCCACTGCATCTCCTTTTTCGAGCCTGCTTGTGGTTTTCTCAAAAAATTGCAGCTTGTTTGTCAGGCAAGATTTTCCCTTAAAGAAATAGCGACTTTGGCCTTTCTTGTCATGCACCTCCAGGTACTCCGTAACCTCATCCTTGACAATAGATTCCAACATCTTCCCATCAATATTAGGCTAACATGTCTATAATTTCCTTTCTGCTGTCTCCCTTTTTTAAATAGCAGAGACCTTTGCAATTTTCTTGTCCTGCGGAACGATGCTAGAATCTGTTAATCTTTGGAAGATCATTACTAATGCCTCCATAATATCTTCTTGCAACTTCTTTCAGAATCTGAGGGTATATTTCATCTGGTCTGGAGATTAATATACCCTTCAACCATTCAGCTTCCCAGAAACCTTCTTTCAATTGCCAACACTCTTCCCTACATCCTTGAAAATCAGGTATACAGTTAATGTCTTCCACAGTGAATACTAATGCAAAATACTCATCAGTTCATGTCTCCCATTACAATTTCTTCAGTATATATATTTTAAAAATCAGTCCTATATCTATTCTCACCTCTTAATATACTTAAAAAAAGGTTTTGATATCCTTTTCCATCTAATAATCTTGGTTGTGTTCTGTAAGCATTTAAAGCTTCCCAGTATCTTCCCATTAATTTTTGCTTCCTTGCATCCCTTTCCTTCTGATTTTACCAATGGCTTTGACTTCTCTTGTCAGTCATAGTTGTGTCATTTTTCCATTCAAATATTTCTTTTTTTGGGGAATACATTTATTTTGCAACTTGAGCCACTGCTCTCTGCTGGTGTGCCTTTATTTGGTCAGTTCCTCTCTCATACCACTGTTGTCCCCTTTAGAGGGAGAGAGATCACTGAGACCAGGATATCTCATGCACAAAGAAATGCCGATTGTCCCCATCATTCCATCTGTCCAAATCCCGTCCCATTAAACTTTTGCCCTGCCACTGACCTAAGGCTTGCCTGGTTTATCTCTGATGCCCTTCTTGAATAAAATGACACTACCCTCCACTCTTTTTGCATCTCACCTGTGACCAATGAAGATGTAGAAATCACCATCAGGGCTCAGCTACCTCCTCCCTGGGAAACCTGGGATAGACATCATCTGACCTCAGCAATGTATCCAGCCTCAAGTGTTCCAAGACATATGACATCTCCACCTTGCTAATACTGACATGCTCCAGGTGATCAATATTTCCCTCCCTGAACTCACAATCCTCCATATCCTACTCCTTGATGAACAGAGCTGCACAGTATACAGCATGCACAGGCCCTATGGTCTAGGTTGGTATTCTGGGCTATTCCCACTTGCTTACATTTGGGCCAAACCCTTTCTATCTGTTTTTCTGGCAAAATGTCTGGAATATGATTATACCCATTTTTACAGCTTACTCTGGCAGTTCATTCCAGATATAGACCACCATTGAGTGAAAAGAATTGTCCCATAGGTCCCTCTTGAAACTCTCCCTTCTTAACTTAAACCCTCTCATTCTGGAATCATCAACACCCAGAAAAACACCGTGATCACTCACTTTATCCATTCCCTTCATGACTCTACATCCCTCTGTAGGGTTACCATCAGCATACTATGGTCCAGGGAATAAAGACCCAGCATCTCTCTATAATGTAAGCCCTCCTGTCCCAGGAATATCCTGATGAATCCCTTCTCACTCATTTATTGATATCCTCGCTGTAGCTGCTGGCCAGAACCATACAAATCACTCTGTGTGGTCTTGTCAGCACTTCGTCATGATGTTCCAACTCAATACCCTGCCTAATGAAGGCCAGCATGCCAAATGCTTCTTCACCACCCTGACATACAAGTCACCACTTTCAAGGAAATATGCCCCTAATACCCTTGGGGCTTTTCCTTCCACAAGTCTCTTCATAGCTCTACTGTATAATTCTACCCTGGTCTGATTGACCACAGTGCAACACCTCACACTTGTCAGAGTTAAGTTCCATTTTCCATTCCTTCCTAGATACTATTGTAAACTTAGGCATCCTTTGTCAGTGTTCACAACACCACCAATTTTGGAGTCATCTTCAAACTTACTGCCCATATGAACTGCACTGACATCCAACTCATTAGAGTATAAACAATAGAGGACCCAGCACCAAATCCTGCAGCACCATTGGTCAGACTCCTCCAATCAGAAATCCACACCTCAGTTACAATCATTTGACTCCTTCCCCCAAGCCAGTTTTGAATCGAATTGGCTCAGTCACCTTGGATCCCACATGATCTAAACTTCCATATAGCCTTCCATGTGGGACCTTGTTAAAGTACAATGCCCACAGTCTTGTTATCCTCAATCATCGTGGACCCATGAACAAGCCATGCTAACTACCACAAATCAGATCCTGTCTCTCCAAATGCCAGTCTCTCATAATCCACAACAGCGTCTTTTCCACGACTGTTGTCAGAATCACTGGCCTGCAGTTTTCTGTCTTGTTCTTGCAGCCCTGTTAAATAATGTACAACATAACCATCCTCCTGCCTTCAGGTACTTCACCTGAGGCCAAAGATAATGTATTTCCATGAGTGCCTGCATAATTTCTTCTCTAGCTTTCCATAAGTTCTGATGCACTTGGTCCAGAACCTATGTATTTGCCCATATCGATGAACTCTAAGACCACCAAAACCTCCTCCCTGGCACTTAGTGTATAGGCTAGGATAATCAACTCATTTTGTTCATTTCCTTGGCTTCCATGATCTTTAATGTTGTTTTTATTTTCACATAATAATACATGCAAATGTAAAATACAATATACTTCAAATTTTCTCTACCCTAAGGCAAAGGGTTGCCATATGCATTGACTGGCACCCCCAACAATAAAAGAAGCAAATGAGAGTCCCTTCCCTCCAGCGCTACCACAGCCTCTGCATCCATACAGACTCCTGTTCAAATCATTGGTAAACCAAGCTCTATGTCCAATCCTCCAATATGATCAGGAAACCTTCAGCACCCGAACCTTTTTGGGAGCTATTTTGAGCTCAGTACCCTATTGAATCCAAGTTCCGATTCCCAGTTCCCATGAGCCAGTCTCCAGCAGCCTGTGTGGTTCTTCAACGGCAAGTCACCTGTAGTCTGCAGCCTGTGTGTGTTCTTCAGCTGCTGAGCCCCTCGCTGGTTTGCAGCCGTGGTCACATTCCCTATAGGGTCATCTCCCATGCTTCTCCTCCTCAAAAAGGGGTGTTCTCCCTCTTTCTGCTGCTCTGTATTGGCCCGTAGGTCCCCTAGAGTCTGCGACCCCTCGTGGTACATTGTCCAGCACAGGCACCACATCTTAGGCACAGACTTCAGTGGGTGCAGGATTTAAAAAGAACACGGTCAGCTCCTTTGACAGGCCATTTAACACCTGCACGAAGCCATTGGCATCAGAACAGGGCAGTAGGACCACACGGAGCAAAGCTGTGTGTCCACTCCATACTTTCTTGGGTCCACACCTGCAGCAGCGCTGCCTTTACAACAGCTGCAAGCAAAGCTGTGTGTCCACTCCATACTTTCTTGGGTCCACACCTGCAGCAGCGCTGCCTTTACAACAGCTGCAAGCAAAGCTGTGTGTCCACTCCATACTTTCTTGGGTCCACACCTGCAGCAGCGCTGCCTTTACAACAGCTGCAAGCAAAGCTGTGTGTCCACTCCATACTTTCTTGGGTCCACACCTGCAGCAGCGCTGCCTTTACAACAGCTGCAAGCAAAGCTGTGTGTCCACTCCATACTTTCTTGGGTCCACACCTGCAGCAGCGCTGCCTTTACAACAGCTGCAAGCAAAGCTGTGTGTCCACTCCATACTTTCTTGGGTCCACACCTGCAGCAGCGCTGCCTTTACAACAGCTGCAAGCAAAGCTGTGTGTCCACTCCATACTTTATTGGGTCCACACCTGCAGCAGCGCTGCCTTTACAACAGCTGCAAGCAAAGCTGTGTGTCCACTCCATACTTTCTTGGGTCCACACCTGCAGCAGCGCTGCCTTTACAACAGCTGCAGCAGCACCACCATTTTTTTTCCTTCACACAGTGGACTGTGGGAACTAGTTGTTGAAGATCCCACTCATCTCCTGTGGCTCCATACAAAGTCGACAGGTTGATCTTTAAAGTGACTATTTCTTCCCCCTTACCTCCCCTCTCATAACATACTGTAGAATCTCTTGGGATTCAGATGAGAAGCTGGTTGAGAAGCATTCATTTAGGGCCCCTTCTCCTCTCCTCATGGATTATCCCTTTCCTGATTTATTTCTAGAATGACGGCATTGTCACAGATTATACAGTGCATAGCCGATATTTGCCCTCTTCCTGTTCCTCAAGGGAATCACCTTTTACTAGTTGCCTATCATATCTTTCCTTTATTTTCCTGATCAAACAGAGAACATGGAAGAGTAGAGGTGATGGATAGGCTCTTCTGCCCATCATGTCTGTGCCAATTATAATGCCAAATTAAACTCCACACTTGCCTGCACATGGTTCTATCCCTCTATTCACCATCTGTACATATGCCTCTCAAACATTACTATTGTATCTGCTTCCCTTGATCGCACATTCCAGACATCTTCCACTCTGTTCATAATACTTGCCTCCTTTAAACTTTCCCCTCTCACCTTAAAGCCATGCCCTCTAGTATTTAATATTTCCACCCTGAGAAAAAGATTCTGACCAAGTCCCTTTTCTATGCCTCACAATTTTATATACTTCTATCAGGTTGCCTCGTTAGCCTCCAATGCTCCAGAGAAAATATCTGAGTTCGTTGAAACACTTCTGACAACAGATACTCGCCAACCCTGGCAACGTTGCAGCAAATCTCTTCTGCACCCTTTGCAAAGCTTCCACATTCATCTTGTAATTTGGAGACCAGAGCTACACAAAATACATCAAATGAGGTCAGTCCAAAGTTTTATACAGCAGCAACGTGACTTTCCAACTTTTACTCCAAATTCTCTGATAGATAAAATATACACCCTATTCACGTTGGTATTTTCAGTGAGCTCTGGATTTGTATTCCAAGATCTCTTTGAACAACCTTGCTTCTAAGGTTCCTGCCATTTCGAGCATAGGACACTACAGCACAGTACAGGCTCTGCAGCCCACAATATTGGCCCAACCCATTTAAAATTAACCCCACAACAATCTAACCCTTCCCTACCTCACACTCATAGCCTATTTTTCTTACATGCATGTGCCTATTTGAAAGTATTTTGATTATCCCTATTGTACCAGCCTCCTTCACCACCATCCCAGATAATACATCACTCTCTGTGTAAAACAAATACTTACTTCTGACATTTCCGCTAAACTTTCCTCCACTCACTTTAAACAGGCATTCTCTGGTATTTGCTGTTACCTATATATGTTATTATGGCATTTGATCTCCCAAAATGCAACACCTCATTCTTATCGATCTTCAACTCCATCTGTCGTTTCTCTGCCAATGTTTCCCACTGGACAATATCCTGCTGACAATCTTTCTCAGGATCTTCAACTCCTCCAATATTTAGGTTACCTGCAAACATTATCATCTCATTTATATTTGCATCAAAATTATTTTAATACAGATGGTCCTCAACATACATCCGAGTTCCGTTCTGACTGACTGGTCAGATTGCAAAATGGACAAAAACGGCCAACATGTTCTTAAACTGAAGCAGCGGCACTTCATCCGTGGCCCAGCCTGCCTGGCACTAGGAAGACCCATTGTACACCATCACCTGGCCTGTGCTCACCTCCCCATCTCGAACACTGGGACCACCACCAGCTTTGTGTTCCCCACTGCCTTCATGTCCCAAAAATAGAACACAATCTCAGTCCCCTCCCTATCCTGTGGTCGCCACCATGTTGGCCCGTCAAAATGAACAGCCCCTGGATCCTGGGACCTGACTTGTAATTTTTTTAGCTATATTTATTTTTTTATTTTTAAAAAACATTTATAGAGTTTATTTTTGGTTATATGTGACTTACGACCATCTGTACATCAGTCGTAGGTAGGGGACAAACGGTCAATAATTTTGTCATCCAATATTTCCTAATTTTATCTTCTTTTCCTTTTATCCTTGCTGGAAAATGTTGGCCTAAAACTTTGCTAACTCTCTCATCAAAGACCATCACTTGTCAGAAGTTTTTTTTACCCACAAACATCTGCTCCCAATCTACTTTTGCCATACCCTCTCGTGTGCTATTGAAATTAGCCTTCTTCCAATTTGGGACATTTTCTTGAGGATAAACTTGTTCCTTTTGCAACAACTTTATGGCCACTTACTATGTTCTCAAAGTTTCCCCATCTTCAACACACTTAATAAATTGCACTACACCAAGACAATCCCAGTCATCATTATCCTAGTAGGATAATGTGTTGGATGACTGACTGTAGGACTATGATTCTAAAATGTGGCTATCAAAATGGCTGACAGTAGTGATTTCACATTGCATGCCAAAATAGCCTTGTTAATATGGGTATCCTTCCATGTCTGTCTGTACACTGATTTTAACTCAATGAGTGTTACAGACGAATCTCTGCACCTAATATATTTTTGACAAAATGGCCAGGCATACAAGTTCAAGATCCACAAAACCAATTGTCCTGGCATAGCCATCATGTCCACATGCTCCTCCCCTACCAAATCGGTCTCCACTTATCTCAGCTCTATTTTGTCTGCCCTGGTCCAGTCCCTCCCCACCTACATCCTGGATACTTCACACACCCTCCTTCACTTCAACAATTTCCAATTCCCTGAACTCAATCACCTTGTGTTTACCATAGACATCCAATCCCTTTACACATCTATCCCCCATACTGAAGGCCTCAAATCCCTTGGTTTCTTTCTGGACAAGAGACCCATCCAATACCCCTCCAACACCACCCTCCTCTGGCTGGCAGAACTTGTGCTCCCTCTCAATAATTTCCCCTTTGACGCATACAATCTTCTGCAAGTTAAAGGTATCTGCATGGGCCCCAGGTATGCCTGCCTTTTTGTTGGCTATATGCAGCAATCCATACACAGGCAAGGCCCTTCACTTCTACCTCTGCTACATCGACGTCAACATTGGTGCCATCTCATGTACCCGTAGTGAGTTCATTGACTTCATCCACTGCAGCCAATTTCTACCCCAACCTCAAATTCCATTGGTCCATCTCAAGCAACACTCTTCCTTTTCTTGATCTCTGTCTCCATCTCAGGAGACAAGCTTTCAACAGACATCATCTAGAAACCCACCATCTCCCACAGCCATCTCAACTACACCTCTTCCCACCCTGTTCCCTGTAAGGATTCCATCCCATTCTCTCAATCCCTCTGTCTCTGTTGCATCTGCACCCAGGATGTGAATTTCCATGCCAGATCAGATGTCCCCTTTCTTCAAACAATGCTTTCTCTCTCCCACCATCAATTCGGTGCTCACCTACATATCTTTCATTACCTGCACATCTGCTCTGGCCTCCTCTGTCCCCAAAATCAACAAAAATAGGATTCCTCACCTACCCCACCAGCTTACGTGTCCAACACATCCTCCTTGGCCATTTCCACTACCTTTTACATGATCCCACCACTAGATACATATTCCCCTCCTCTCCTTCCACAGGCATCACTCCCTCTGTGACTTCCCTGTACATTCCTCCTTCCCCACCAATTGTCCTCTTGGGATCTATCCCTATGACTGCAGGAGATGCTCCACTTGCGCCACACCTCCTCCTTCACCACTATTTGGGGACCCAAACCATCCTTCCAAGTGAAGCAGCTTTTCACTTTTGAACCTGCAGGGGTCATCTACTGCATCTGGTGCTCTCATTGTGATCTCCTCTACATTGAAGAGACTGTGTGAAAACGGGGAGATTGATTTGTTGAGCACTTTGGCTCTGTCTGCTGCAAAAGTGTGGGTTTCCCAGTGGTCACCCATTTCAATTCCCTGTCCCATTCCCTTGCTGACCTGTCTGTCATGATGTGACACATAGCCAGACTGAGACACTCCCAAATTGGAGGATCAACATCTCATCTTCTGACTGGGCACCCTCCAACCAGATGGCATTAATATAGATTTCTGGGTTTCATTTACACCCCCCAGCCCCCATCACCTTTCCCTAGCTCTGTCTCTCCCTTCCATCTTCTTTTGCAGAACGATGATAGATTTTCACCTCACCTCCTCTCATATCCAATTACCCCCGTTTGTTGATCTGGATTCCTCCCTCAGCCAGCGCTGTCTGAATTCTGAGACTCTCTGAGTTCCCCTGCTTCTGGCTCATTCTGCGTATTCCTTGAAGAAGTGCTCAAGCCCAGAATGTCAGCAATAGATTGTTGTCTCCTATAAATGCTGAAAAGACCAGCTGAGGCCCTCCAGCATTTTGGTGTGTTTTAAAAACAAGACGAGTTTATTTTAATCCGATTGTACAAATACACCTTGATGAAAAGATGTTCTCCTGTCCTTGGTGCAACAAAACATGAACACAAATCAACACACACACATTCAAACAACAATATATGCAGTACATTAATGCATGGTGTGCTGCCTCCCAGGTGCAAGGGTACGAGATATCACAAATCGGATCCAAAATATTCTGAGAGGAGAGGGAGAGCAGCCTGATGTCTTGGTACATGTGGGTACAAACAACATTGACAAGAAAAGGGAGGAGGTAATGAAAAGGGATTACAGTGAGCTGTGACGAAAGCTGAAAGACAGGTGATCTCGGGATTACTACCTGTTCCAAATGCAAGTAATGAAAAGAATGTAAGGATAAGGAAAATGAACGTGTGGCTGAGGTGCTGGTGTACAAGGCAAGGATTTGGCTTCTTGGATCATTGGGATCTCTTTTGGGGAAGGCATGATCTTTAAAAGAGGGACGGATTGCACCTAAATCCAAAAGGTGTCAACATTTTGGCAAGTATATTTGGTACAACAGTGGGGCAAGGTTTAAACTAATTTGGCAGGGGTATGGGAACCAGAGTGATAGGAAAAAGGGTAGGGAAGATAAAGTAATGGCCAGGAAAAATAAAATAGGAAAAGTAATGTTGGGAGGAGAAAGTAAAAAATCAAATGGTGCAGTGAGTTTTCGGGTCAATGATAGTGTTAAGAAAATTGCAAAGAAAAATAGTGGGCAGAAAAATCAAAAGAAAAGGTTACAGAAGTCACTAGATATTAAAAGAACAAAGAGCATAAGGGCACTTTATCTGAATGCCCACAGTATTAGAAATAAGGTTAGTGAACTTGAGGCGCAAATCGGTACCCATGCCTATGATTTGGTAGCCATCACGGAAACATAGCTACAAGGTGACCCTAAATAGGAATTAAATTTTCAAGGGTATCAGGTGGTGCAAAGAGATAGACAGGATGGTAAGGGAGGTGGAGTTGCACACTTAATCAAAGATGAGCTCCAGGCAGTAGTGAGGAATGATATAAGATCTAAAGAGCATAATGTTGAGTCCATTTGGGTAGAGATAAAGAATAACAAAGGGAAAAAAATTATTGATGGGTGTTTTCTATCACCCAGCATATAACAATAGTTTAGTGGCACAGGAAATAAATAGAGATATAAGTGAGGCATGTAATAATGGCAGTCGTCAGAGGGACTTTAACTTCCTCAAAGATTGGGAAAATCAAGTTGGTCGTGGGAGTCTGGAAGAGGACTTCATAGAATGCATCCGTGATAGCTTTCTTGAGCAGCATGTTAAGGAACCTGCAAGAGAAAATGCTCTCCTGGATCTAGTGTTGTGCAATGAGATAGGTAGAGTAAATGATGTAATAGTCAGCGACCATCTGGGAAATAGCAATCATAGTATGATTGAATTTCTCATTCAGATGGAAGGGGAAATAGTTAGATCTAAAACTAATATATTATGTTTAAACAGGGGTGACTACCATAGGATGAGGGAGGAATTGGGCAGAGTGGACTGGGAGCACAGGCTAATTGATGAAACAGTTGAGGAACAGTGGAAGATTTTCAAAGAAATATTTTGTAATGCTCAACAAAAATATATTCCGGTCAGAAAAAAGGGCAGCAAGGGAAGGAAAAATCAACCGTGATTAACAAAGGAAATAAAGGAGAGTATAAAATTGAAGGCGCAGGTGTACAAAGCTGCAAAGAGCAGTGGGAAACTGGAAGATTGGGAAAACTTTTAGAGACAACAAGGGATTACAAAGTGGGTAATAAGAAATGGGAAAAAGGATTATGAAAGTAAATTGGCACAAAATATAAAAAGAGAAAGCAAAAAATTTTATAAATATATAAAACAGAAGAGGGTGGCCAGAGTTAACATAGGACCCTTGGAGGATGAGAAAGGAAAACTGGTAGCAAAAAATGAGGAAATGGCCGAGGCATTAAACAAATATTTTGTGTCAGTCTTCACGGTGGAAGACATGTCCAGCATGCCCAAGTGCGGAGTTAAGGATGCGAATGTTGGGGAGGGCCTTGATAAAATAGTTGTTACAAAGGAAGTAGTGATGGAGGAACTAATGGGACTAAAGCCAGACAAATCACCTGGTCCTGATGATATGAATCCAAGGGTTCTGAAGGAATTGGCAGAAGTTATAGTTGATGCATTGGTGGTTATATACCAAAATTGCTTGGATTCTGGGCAGGTCCTGGCAGACTGGAAGACAGCAAATGTCACGCCACTTTTTAAGAAGGGATGTAGGCAGAAGACAGGAAATTATCGGCCAATTAGCTTGACGTCTGTGGTTGGAAAAATGCTTGAAGCCGTCATTAAAGATGAAATAGTGAAACTTTTGGAACGTAAGGGTTCAATCAGGTAGACGCAGCATGGTTTTAGAAAGGGAAGATTTTGTTTGACAAACTTGTTAGGATTCTTTGAGGATATAATGGATGCAGTGGATAGAGGGGAACAGGTTGATGTTGTATATTTGGATTACCAGAAAGCGTTTGATAAGGTGTCGCACAAGAGATTATCAGTAAGTTACAGGAAAGTGGAGTCCGGGGAAATATATTGGCCTGGATTGAAAATTGGTTGTCTGACAGGAGGCAGAGAGTCAGGATAAATGGGAGTTTTTCAGGTTGGCAGAGAGTGGTAAGTGGGGTGCCGCAGGGGTCAGTGTTAGGCCCACAAACTGTTCATCATTTACATTGATGACTTGGAGGAGGTGACAAAATGTGGTGTAGCCAAGTTTGCGGATGACACCAAATTGAGTGGAAGAGCAAATTGTAGTGAGGAAGTGGAGAGTCTGCAGAATGATATAGTTAAGCTGGGTGAGTGGGCAAAGGTCTGGCAGATGGAGTACAATGTTAGTAAGTGTGAGGTTATCCACTTTGGCAAGAAAAATAAAAGAGCTGAATATTATTTAAAGGGTGAAAAACTGCAGCATGCTGTTGAGCAGAGGGACTTGGGAGTGCTTGTGCATGAATCACAAAAAGTTAGGTTGCAGGTGCAGCAGGTTATTAAGAAGGCAAATGGAATGTTGGCCTTCATCGCTAGAGGAATTGAATTCAGGAGTAGGGAGGTAATGTTGCAACTGTATAAGGTACTGATGAGACTGCACCTGGAGTACTGTGTCCAGTTCTGGTCTCCATATTTGAGGAAGGATATACTGGCTTTGGAGACGGTCCAGAGGAGGTTTACTAGGTCGATCCCTGGGATGAAGCTCGAGTTCAGAAGAATGAGAGGAGATCTTATAGAAATATATAGGATTATGAAGGGTATGGATAGGATAGATGTAGAAAGGTTTTTTGAGCTGGCCGGGGAAACTAAAACCAGAGGACACAGTCTCAAGATTCGGGGGAGTAGATTTAGGACAGATGAGGAAAAATAGTTTTTCCCAGAGAGTAGTGAATGTTTGGAATTCTCTAACCAGGGATGTGGTTGAGGCTGCCTCATTAAATATATTTAAAATTCGGTTAGATAAATTTTTACATGATAGAGGAATTAGGGGATATGGGGAGAAGGCAGGTAGGTGGAGTTAGGTCATAAATTAGATCAGCTATGATCGTATTGAATTGCAAAGCAGGCTTGATGGGCCATTTTTGGCCTACTCCTGTTCCTACTTCCTATGTTCCTATTTATTAAAATAAATAAAGATTATTTAATAAATAGTAGAATCACAGAGGGTTTGAATGAGCAGTTTATTTCCATCCTTCAGCAGTCTCATTGCCCATGGGAAGAAGCTGTTCCTCTGCCAGATGGTTCTGGCTCTGAGACTGCTGTATCTCTTTCCCAATGGGAGTAGCTGAATGATGCTCTGTGCAGGGTGGTAGGACTCCTCACAATTTTTCAAATCATCTTCAGCAAACAATCCCAGTAATCACATTGATTGGGGGGGGGGGGGAATGGGGATGTGTGCGAGAGACGCCAGTGAAAAAAGGGTGATAATGGTGAGTTATGCTGACAGTGATCATCATCCATGATTCAATGTGGGCTGGTGGCAGGCTGTCAGGAGACTCAGTGGCCTGCTGTTGGTCCCTGCATTGGTTATTGTATTGAGAAAGATGTCAGGTTCAAGAGAGGCAAATCTGGACACAAGGGTTTGCAATCAAACGTAACTTTTATTAATACACAACAATTAATAGAAGAGTGAGGGAAAACTGTAGCAGAGATTAAACACACACAATTTAAGGAAACATTCACACAATTTATAAGAGCATGGGAAAATCTACTGCAAGCATTGATGTATAGCCCTGGATTCCAAACTTTTCCTTTCCACTCACACATCACCTTAAATAATCTTACTAATCACTGCGATTTATCATTGGGGGTTGGTGGTGGGGTGTCGGGGGGGAGCAGGACGGTGGAGCTTCAGATTGTTCAAACTGAAGAAAACCCACAGGCAGATGACTGGGGACAGTTGACAGCAGGGAGGTGGGATCAGCGTGGGGATTGGTCTTTTATCACAATGCCGCCCCCTAACACTATCTGAAGGTCTGTCAGGTGTCCCCTCATCTGTCCTGTCAAAACCATGAATTATATGTACTTATAAATTAAATCGTCTCTCATTCTCCACCCAGCAACACATCAGTGCTTCACCCACCTATCGAAACAGTGAGTCTAGTACAGGATGCATCACTATTTCACCGCTAGCTCATTTTATCTCTAGCTCATTTTATCTCTAGCTCCAGTCATTTCAGACATCCGCATTTATGGGAACATAAAAGATGGGCTTAACGCCAATTGCTTGCCAGACTGGTATTCCCTAGTGAACTACTTGCTGTCAGCCATATCAACTCTGCCTTTTACCTTTGATGTATAATTGCAGTTCAACCTGGCAGACCTAGTGTCAAATCAGTGATGTACTGGGAATGATACCTTGCCAGGTTGGTGCTGGACTCAGCTACACTTTATGACTACCCTCATCCTTCTCCATGAGCAGCCCACAGCAACACTAACATTTTGCAGCTGGGTGATCCCAACCACACTGTAAGGCTTTCATGACTGTTTCACCAAATGGAGGGGGTTAAGAATGGCAAGTGGGCTTCAGATTATTCAAACTGAGAACATACCCACAGGCCAACTTGTTTACATCACAAGGTGATGCGAATCACCTGAAACAGCTGGGAGTGAGGCGGTGGGATCAGTGCGAGGGCTGGTGGCGGCTGCCAGGAGACTCAACCTGCGGTCTGCTGTCGGTCCCCGTTCTGATCCCATTGCCCCACTCCCTGCGCGAGAGAGTGGGGCCGCGGGCTGCTGGGAGAGAGCGAGGCAGTGTTATTATTGTTAAAAATATATTTCATGTTGTCCTACTTGTATGTTTTGTCCAGGTTTTAAATGCTTACCTGTAAATACATTAAAAAAAGGTACATATTTCCTTTCCTATTAAGGTCCCAGAATGCCAGATTGCCCCTTTTACACAAACAGAGATTCGGAGCTATTACTACCTCTGCTGCCAGAGAAAAGCCGGGGCTGGAATGACCCTCCCATTTCATGTATGTGCCTTTTACACAGAAGGCTTAGCATAATAAAGCCACAAATACCCCAGAATGAAGAGGATATGTAAAAGGGTCTATAGTAAAAACACAGGTATACTGGAGGAACTCAATAGGTCCCTTAGCATCCATCAGAGGTAAGGATATATTACTGACATTTTGGACCTGATCCCTTCTAGATATGAAAAAAAGCAAGCAGGCATCTGAATAAAAGGAATGGCTGGGGGAGGAGCAGAGACTAACAGGCAAAAGGTGATCATTGGATATGGAAAGAGGCCAGAAGAAAGAAAAAGTGAGAATTGATAGCGGGGAGGGGGGGGATTAGCTCTGTGAATGCAGATCTGGGGTAAAGGAGACAGAGGGAAAAGGGAAGAGAGATAGAGTTACAGGAAAGGAGACATGAGGGCAGGGCTTACAGAAACTGGGGAAGTTGATATGAATGCCATCCAGTTGGACCGTGCCCACATAGATGAGGTGTTGTTCCTCCAACTAGTAGGGGGTCTCAGTCTGGCCGTGCAAAACCATGGACATGTCAGCAAAGGAATAGGGCAGGAAACTGAAATAGGTAGCCATTGGGAGGTCCACATTATTGTGCCAGACAGAGCTGAGGTGCTCAGCGAAGTGATAATTTAGTCCCTCCAAAGTTGAGATCACAACAGGTGCATCAGATGCAGTAGATGATATTCACAAGCAAAGTGTTGATACACGTTGAAGGACTGCGATGAGGGAGGAGGCCTGGTTGCAAATGGTCTCAGGGGTAGGTGCCAAGGGGATGATTGGAGAAAGAGAGGATTGTCAAGGGAGTCACTGAGGGAGCAGTCCCTGCAGAAGGAGGAGAGGGGAAGAGCAGGAAAGATGTGCCTGCTGGTGGGATCATGTCATAAGTGGCAGAAATGGCAGAAGATATGCAAGATTCAGAGGCTCGTAGAGTGGCAGGTGAGGACAAGAGGAATCCTGTCCTTGTTGCACATGGGGGCAGAGGGGGCCAGGGCAGGTGTGCAGATAATGGAAGATATGAGGGTGAGGGCCGTGTTGATGGTGGGAGAAGGAAAACCACATTGTTTGAAGAAGAAGGACATCTCTGATGATCTGGCATGGAAGACTGCATCCTGGGAACAGATGCGACGGAGACGGAGGAATTGAGAGAATGAAATCCTCACAGGGGACAGTGTGGGAAGAGGTGTAGATGTGGTAGCTGTGGCAGTTGGTGTGTTTGTAGATGTCTGTAAAGTTTGTCTCCCAAAATGGAGACAGAGAGATTGAGAAAGGGGGCAGTGTTGCTGGAGATAAACCAAGTGAATTTGTGCTCAGGATGGAAGTTGGCTGAAAACAATAAGTTCATCATAGGTGCATGAGGCCACACTAATGTAGTTGTCGATGTAGTGAAGGAAAGGTTGAGGGACCTTGCCTGGTGACAAGAAGCCAAGCATAGCTGGGGCCCTTGCAGGTACACATATCTACCCCTTTGACTCAGAAAACACATGATAATTCAAAGGAGAAGTTATTGAGGGTGAAGATAAGTTCTACCAGCCAGAGGAAGGTGATAATTGATTATCTGGTTGAGTCTATTGTTGAGAAAGAAACAAAGATCTTTGAGCCTTTGGCATGAGGGATGGAGGTGCAGAGTGATTGGATGTTCATGGTAAAGAGGAGGCATTGAGTTCAGGGAACTGGAAGTTGTTGAAGTGATGGAGAGTATGCGATGTATCACAGACGTAGTTGGGGAGGGACTGAACCTGGTGGACAAAACAGATTTGAAGGGAATCAGATAACAAGTTCAGTGGGGCAGAAGCACATAGAAACAATGGGCCTGCTGGGGCAAATGGGTTTGTGGATCTTGGGTAGGATGTAAAACTGGGCAATGCGGGGTTGGAAAACAATTAGGTTGGAGGCTGTGTAAGGGAGATGACCAGAAGTCATGAGTTCAGAGATGGCACATGAGCCAGTGGATTGATGAGTTTTTGAGGGGTCTCGTTGGAGGGAATAAGAGGAAATGTCTAAGAGTTATCATCTGGCTTTGGCCAAATAAAGGTAAGTGTGCCGGATTGCAACAGTGCCATCCTTTTCTGCAGGTTTGATGGTGAATTTGGGATTAGTGGAAGAAAATGAAGGGCCAGGTGTTCCAAGGGAGGTGAGTTTGGAACAGGTGAGGGGAGTGGTTAAGTCAAAACAGTTGATGTCTTAGTGGCAGTTGGAAATATAAATGTCTAGAGCAGGTAGAAGGCCAGAACAAGGAAGAGGAAGAAGATTTAAAGCAGGAGAAGGTGTCTGTAGTGGGGGGAGGGGGGTAGGGAACCCTGGTTGTAAAAGTGGGCATGGAGATCGAGCCGATGGAAGAATAGTTTGGCATTAAGACTTATGTGGAAATCGTTGAGGTGTTGGCGAATGTGAGGCATCTACTAATGACAGTGCATTCCATTTCCAAGAAGGGACGGTCGAGAGGGATGGTAAAGTCAAGGCAGTTGTTGGAGTGGGGATCAATGGAGTGGAAGGATCCAAGGGAGGGCAAGAGATTTGGGGAAGTTAGAGGGAGGAAGGGGAAGGTGAGAGGGGCCAGATAGAGAGTTTGCGATGAAGGCTGAGCCCTTTATGCAGTGAGCTGTTTAAAGAGCACAATTTAAAGAATAGAAGATTACAACAAATTAGAAGATCAATTAGCACAAAGTAATGGCTTCAGTCAGTAGAGTTCATGCAGGAGCCTGACTGCTGTCAGGAAGAAACTGTCTTTAAGACTGTTGAAGCACACTTTCACACCAAGCCTTCTCCTCCATGAGAGGAGAGATGATTCAGCCCTTTGGCATTCTCTCTCCTTTCCATCCTTTTTATCATGCTGTCTCAAATATCGGGCAAGGTTCTTCATTCTATTTAGCATGTGAAAATATTTGTTTTTCTTTTGGATAAGCAGAGCCACTGAAAGTGAATAATGGGAAACATTTAGAGCAGATGGCAAATTAATAGTTTGGGCAGTGGATACAGGGATTACAATTACGTGATTTCTTTGGAATGGAAGGTACCTTCTCTGTGTACAGAAAGTCATTGATACCACTCACCTCAAGAAAATAATTGTATGCAAAACACCAATTGCAGGGAACAACAAAATGCAAATAAGATGGACTCTGGAAGCTGTTGCTGTAATCAAAATGTTTTCTCAAACAAAAGAGATGGAGATAATATGTTCCTTGCTATCCCTGTGTATAGTATTTTGCAAATAAAATCTTGCCTTTACAAACAACTCACAAAACCTTGAATATATTTGAAATATTTTACAATAGTGGATCAGATTCGTTGTTGCTTTTGATACAAATAGAATAGCCAATTGCAATATTCCAGAGAGTAAATGAGGCAATCTAATTAATCCCTTTAGGTGACGCTGGTTAAGGGATAAATGTTAAATGCACATGCTTTTCTTTCAATAGCGTAATGGGATCCTTTTCGTAATCTGGTCTGATCACATCCAAATGCCTCATTTAAAAAATGATATGCTTCTAATATTGCTGAAGGTCTGCACTGAATTATTAATCTAAACTGCATACTTTAATCCTATGGAGGTGCCGACAACCCAAATATTCAGAGATAAATGCTATCTTTCAGCCGTCAGAGATGTAGACAGTTATTTCACTGTGAGCTTCAGCACAAATACTAAAAATAGATTTAATGCTTACAGCAGTTACGTTATTTGATTATTCATCCAGAGGCTGTGAGTTACCACAGCAAGTTAAGAATCTGAAAACAGTTAAAATAAAATAGTAAAAGCGCCATCCTTCTTCAATGGAGCCCGAATGTAACTCCAGCTTCTCACCAATGTATTGGACCAGTTGATGTAATTTGTCAAAACTCAATGCAGAAAGTAACCAGCAGTGATTGAAATGAGGAATTCTTCTCTTGGCAATGAACCATAGAACATTATTTACTATTGATTCGGAACTTCTAATCTGTGCTGAACTATTATTCTGCCTAGTCCCACTGAGCTGTACTCTGTCCAAATTCTTGTGAAAATTGAGCCAGCATTCACCACTTCAGCTGGCAGTTTGTTCCACACTTCCACCGCTCTCTGTGTGAAGAGGTTCCCTTTAACACTCCCCCCTAAACTTGTCCCCATTCACCCATAACCAGGTTATCTGGTTTGTATCTCACTTAGCGTCAGTAAAAAAAACCTACTTGAATTTACTCTGTCTATACTCCTCTAATTTTGTAAACCTCCATCAAATTTCTCCTCATTCTTATATGGTCCAGGGAATAAACCCCCAACTTGTTTAACCTTTCCATATAACCCAGTTCTTGAAATCCGAGCCACATCCTTGTAAATCTTTGCATTCTTTCAATTGTATTGATATCTTTCCTGTAGTTAAGTGACCAAAACTGCACACAATACTCCAAATTTGGCATCACCAATGTCTTATACAACTTTACCATAACATCCCAACTCCGATACTCAATATTTTGATTTATGAAGGCCAATATGACTAAAACTCTCTTTACAATCTTATCTACTTGTGATGCCACATTCAGGGAATTATCTCTGTATTCTCAGATCCCTCTGTTCTACTGCACTCCTCTATCAGAGCCCTACCAGTTACCATGAAAGTTCTACCTTGGTTTATCCTTCCAGAATGAAACACCTCACATTTGTCAGCATTAAATTTCATCTGTCATTTTGCAGATCATTTTTTTCAGCTGGGATACCCTGTCAGAGAGTCCATATCCCCAAACCAATCTGGCTTTCTGTCTGGCTGGAAAATTAGCTATAGCAACTGAGACTGGTGATCAGTTAATGTGTGGCTACAATACACCTAATAGTCAGAAGACTTAGAGAATAGAAGTAAATATAGTCAAGATTACTAGAGCTTAGTAAGATGAATGGACTAAAAATAGGTAAGTCTCCTGGACCTGATGAGGTGCACTCATGGGTTCTGAAGGTGGTGGCTTTGGAGATTGTGGAGGTATTGGAATTGATTTTCCAGAAATCAATAGACTCTGGCCTGGTTCCGGAGGATTGGAAAGTCACAAATGTAGTTCCGTAGTTTAAGAAAGGAGGGAGACAGAAAGAAGGAAATTATAGGTCCATTATAGGTCTGACGTCGGTTTTTGTAAAGTTATAGGAGTCGATCCTCAAGGAATAGGTTAGGAAATACTAGAGGTTCATAAAATGATAGGTCCAAGTCAGCATGGTTACATGAAGGGAAGATTCTGCCTGACCAACCTATTGGAATTCTTTGAGGAAATCTCAGGTAGGATGGACAAGGGAGAAGCTGTGAATATTGTGTATTTGGATTTTCAAAAGGCCTTTGATGAGATGCTGCATAAGAGGCTGCTTAATAGGATGAGAGCCATTGGAATTTCAGGGAAGATATTAGATTGGGTGGAACATCGGCTGATAGGCTGGAAGCAAAGGGCGGGAATAAAAGGATAGTTTTCTGGTTGGTTGCTGGTTATTAGCGATGTTCCACAGGGGTCATTGTTGGAGCTATATCTTTTTACAATGTATATTGATGATTTAGATTATGGAGTGAATGGTTTTGAGGTGAAGCTTGCAGATGACTCGAAGAAAGGTGGTGGAGTAGAAAGTGTTGAAGAAACTGAAAGGTTGCAGACAAACTTGGACAGCTTAGGAGAGTGGGCAGATGAGATACAATGTTGAGAAATGTACAGTTGTACATTTTAGAAGGAGAAATAAACAGCCAGATTATTATTTCGATGGGGAGAAAATTCAAAATTCATAAGTGCAAAGGGACTTGGGGGTACTCATGCAGAATAACCTAAAAGTTAACCACCAGGTTGAATTGGCAGTTAAAAAAAGCAAATGCTATGTTGGCATTTGTTTCAAGGGGAATAACGTATAAGAGTAAAGAGGTGGTGATGTGGCTCTATAGGGCACTGGTGAGACCTCATTTGGAGTACTGTGTGCAGTTTTGAGCCCCTTATCTTAGAAGGGATGTAATGATTATGGAGAGTACACAGAGAAGATTTACCAAGATTGTTCCTGTAATGCAAAGGCTAATATATGAGGAACGTTTAGAGGCTCTTGGACTATTCATTGGATTATAGAAGAATGAGAGGGGATCTCATAGAAATATATCGAATGCTGAAAGGACTGGACAGAAAAGATGTAAATAAGATGCTTCCCATGGTGGGGGAGTCCAGGACAAGAGGGCACAGTCTTAGAATTAGCAGGTACCCATTTAAAACTGAGATGAGAAATTTCTTAAGCCAAAAGGTCATGGATTTGTGAAATTTGTTGCCACATACAGCTGTGGAGGCCCAGTCATTGGGGGAGTTTCAAGCAAAGATTGACAGGTATCTAAATAGTCAGAGAATCAAGGGATATGTGGAAAAGGCTAAAACGTGGAACAAGATGCGAGAACTGTTTAGTTCAGTTTAGATTTGTGGAGCAGACTCGATGGGCCTAATGGCCTACTTCTGTTCCTTCATCTTGTGGTCATGTGATGTTGTTAAATGAAAATGAACCTTTTAAAAGAGAGGTGGATCAAAAAACGATGAGCCTGCTGGTAGGGTGGATGTGACTAAAACTGGCCCTGGGCTGCAAAAC
Organism: Narcine bancroftii; assembly: GCF_036971445.1. Classification (NCBI taxonomy): domain Eukaryota; kingdom Metazoa; phylum Chordata; class Chondrichthyes; order Torpediniformes; family Narcinidae; genus Narcine; species Narcine bancroftii. The sequence goes on along the minus strand of NC_091474.1, from coordinate 139,193,242 downwards.
CCTTTCTGCTGCCGAGGATAAATGAGGAAAGAGATCTTAAATCACATCTCCTGATGTCAAGCTTGATTGCAAGAATCTGCCCATTTCTCTTGCAGGAATCCAAACACTTTGCATGGTTTGAACAAAGAGAAGATGCAGGGGTTCAGCGGGTCAGGCAGTACCCATGGATAGAAATATTCAGTCAACATTTCAGGTTGGGGGCCTTTGCCAAGAATCATTGACTGATGGAAACAGATTGAACAGATGCCTAATCTTCTATTAAAAAATTCCAAACTCATTTTATTGTAATTTTATTTAAATTTAGACATTGGGCATGTTACCTTCTGGCCTAAGAACCCGTGCCGACCAAATTCCCCAATTAATCTACAACCCTGTACATTTTAAAGGGTAGAAGTGCCTGGAGGAAACCCATGCAGACATAGGGAGAACATACAAACTCTGTACAGACAGGGCCGGCTTCGAATCCGGACCACTGGCGCTGTAATAGTATTGCGCTAGCCACAATGTTAACCATGCCATGATAATTATTTCTTTTAAATTTAGACTAACAGCATGGTTACAGGCCCTTTTGGCTCACAAGCATTCATGCATTTTTTTTTAAATAAGAAAAAGTCTTTATAAAGTTGTAAAAATTGTGTTAGTTTGATAGACCTAAAGTTGTTAATTTTGTAAGAAGCTTATTATAAATCCATCAACTTTTCTGTCTTGGAATTTACAAAATGAACCTTGAGATATAAAAATGTTGCCTTCCAAAATTCTCATAATCATGCATTTTTTTGTTAATTTTAGCTATTCAATCAATTTCTGCTGAAAATTGTATTTGTACCAGAATTTTCATTAAAATTAAACAGAGCATGGGAACAGTGCTGCAGGGAGACTATTAAGCACGAGTAACTAAAATAAGAAAGACCATATTATGGAAACATTTCACTCTCCTCCTTCTCTGCAGCTGGCACTTCTGGCTTTTCAATGAAGGAAATTTCAGATTTGTCAGTATTCATTTAACCCCAGATATCAAAACTCATGGCTTCGCAAACGACCCACAGCGCTTTAAATCTGACCTAACTTTAAGCACAAAACCAATCAAGATTAATCAGCTAAACTGTGCCCATATCTTTACTTCTCTTTTTACAGGTTTCTCATCATGACCTGACTGGAACACATTAAATATTACTTACAATTACAGTTATAATCATTAATTTTCTGTATTTGTTGCAAATATTCTTATTTTTCTCCACAACTTTCCACAGCAAACACAATTTCAGACTCAAAACTACTAGCAATACCAACCTATGAAACAGAAAACCACAGCAGTCACAAATGCTGGAATCTTGACCAGGCAAGGAACTCATGACAGACGACATTGATAGATAGAAACAGTCAGTCCACCCGGACTGACTATTTCTGCTCACAGCTGCTTTCTGACCTGCTGAGCTCCCCAAGGAGTTCTTTGTCCGCCCAACCTATTAAATGGGTAGCACGAGTTAAAATTCAGCCATGGTCAACCCTGTCCTTTGGTAGCCCCTCCAGTAATCAAAGTGAATTGTGACAAATTAGCCAGTATGCCCTCTCTGTTCCAGATGATTGTTATCAGGAATCAGCCACTTTATCATTCCTAGTTCAATGACTGCATTTATCAGAATTTTAACTAGTAGCATTTGTAGCTCTTAATAGTAGCCATTAAGATACATAATGAGAAGTATTTGCTGAAAAAAGGCTCCAGACAGGATAGTTTCCATGTGTCACCATTTGTTTTGAAGTTGTATAACTATATAATCATGTTAACAATTTTGTTACAGGCAATGAACAGTGTATGCTTATTCTCAGTCTGTTAAACTGACAACCAAATGAATTAAATCAACTTAAAATTGTAATTTAAAGGTACCTTTATTGCATTATATTAATTTGATCTGCGGCTCTAGCTACCCTTATTCAATTGTACCCGTGTAATATGGATGCATTCAAATTTTTAAAAATTTTATTTACAGACGGTAGTTTCCGATTTCAGCCATTTAGACTAATGCTGCCCAATGCACCCAAACTAACCTATAATCCCATTCATTTTGAAGGGAGGGAGAAAACCAGAGCATGCGGGGGAAACTCACGCAGACGTACAAACTCCTTACAGGCAGCATCAGATTCGAACCAGTGTTGCTGGCACTGTAATGGCATCATGCCAACTTATCCACTCAATTCCTTTGATCCCATTTGGTAAATTTGTTGAGACTTAAAAATGTGCAAAAATATATGGAGCATGTGTTTTTTGTTAACGCAGGCTGTTTTGGCCTAGGTTTATTATATCTATCCACTAGCCATCATGGCAGCAACAGGTAGCACTTAGGAAACCACAGAAAACCTGCTAAACTCTTCCAAATGAGAGTGACCAATCATACCCTCCATATCATTCTGTAATCCTCAGGGTGCAGGGACAGTCATGTGACTAGTCCTGCAGTGCACTTGGTGAGCTCGTTTCCTTTGTTTAACAAGGGATTGAATAGAACCTCTTGCTGATGTTTCCCAGCCATCTCCCTTTTTTTTAGGGGAAGCAGTGGCCCAACACTCACCCACACCCATTCTCCAAATGCAAGGGAGAATTATAGTAATGAAATTGCATCAGAATTCATATGTGAATCATTGGGAAGGAAGCAAAAGTTTGAAAACAGATATATTTTAAAAAAAATATCAGGTCCAAGTTTAATCTTCATTTGGACGCACAGAAGAGGGCAGATGTTGAACCAAGAACAAAAAGCTTCCAATGTCAAGCAGCACGTGTAGAACAAAAGTTAACATTTCAGGTGGTGACCCTGCAACACACTTTAGTCAGACGTCCTGATTCCAGGGTTTGACTCAAAACTTTGACAATCCCTTTGGATCCATAGATGTTTGGATCCATAGATGTTGCTTGATCTACTGAGTTCCTCTACCAGTATATTTTTTGCTTCAACTCCATCATTTGTTTGTCCAGACTTTTACCTTATTAACTGCTCTTTAGAGCAAACAATTGTTTAGCAATTTCCCCAAGCAGCCCATTGTCTCTTCCAAATGCAATAGCTTTGCATACATAGCCACAGAAAATTAGAAAGGTTCTGTCTTAGCTAGGTTTATATGCTTGTGATAGTACAGATTCTATCACCAATGTGTATGTACAGATGGCAGTGTAGGATGACTGTGATTGGCTGAGAGTGTAGTCACCACACCTACTGGCAGGTCTTAAAGGATTGCTCCTAGCCAGACCAGGTCATTCTGGACTGGTCGACCTACTTGCGATTATGCTCCAGTCTTTTAGTTAATAAAAGCCTTGGTTTGGATCAACAAGTCTTTGGTTCTTTCGACGCACATTACAATGATGACAGCAGATTTATCCACATTCATTCCACCAGTCTAGGATGGATTTAAATCCTGATTTCAGAAGGTAACAGCTGGCATCAAAAAAGTACCGGTACCTATTTTGTCATATTAGATATCTAAATGACTTAAATTTCTTTTTAAAAGGTACTTACATTTGAATCGGTGTCAGTTCCATTGATACACACAACATCTTGTTTCTGAATTGTTAAAACATCTTTTGATAGCTTTAGTCGGATGTCATAGGCATTCTCCGACTCCTCATCAAAAAGACGTGCAATACCCGTCTTAGTCTGCAAAACAAAATATACATTTTTCAGTAAAACATCATTTATTTCATGATTAACTGACAGTTTCCCTAACAAATCATGCGTGACTGATGTTCATTCCCATGTTTTTGATTCACATGTTTGAAAAGGGTGGCACAGTTCGTGCCTTGCTATTTCAGCTACAGTGTCCCGACTGAATCTGGTGCTGTCTGCAAGAAGTTTAACATTCTCACTGAGTATGTGTGGGTGCCCTCAGGCCACTCCAGTTTCTTCCCAACCTTCAAAACAATCAGAGGATGTAGGTTAACTGGGTGCATTTGGGTGGCATGAGGTCATGGGCCAGAAGGTCTAAGTTTAAATTTTAAAAAAAATTAAAAACATTCTCCCCAAATTTTTTCAGTTGCATTCTGAATTCGAGGCCTTGCATGGGTTTTGTCAGTTGCAATCAGTACCTCTCTCTTCACAACTCAGTAAAGGTACGCTATCTAAATGTGCTGTCCTTTGTTCATGCCATGTTCACAAAAAATTCATATAATTCTAGATCACTAGACATTGGGACTAATCTTACTTGTCCCCTCGCTGACCTGGGTGCTTTCATCATTCTAGTTAAGATCATCACATTCACTAGAGTCCAAGGATTAAATCTGAGATGTTCAGTTTTGTGCCACTTAGTTAAATATAAGACAACACCTTCACTCATTATCTCATGAGGCAAGCTCCAAAGTCAATTTTACTCTGGCTATTTGAGCAAAAGAGAAGTTGCAGCTGATAAACCTCACTGCATCACAACAACCTGCCTCTCTACATCAACATAATGAAGGAGCTGTTGGTTGACTTCTGGAAGTGGATGGTATCAATGATACTGAGATGGAGATAGCAAAGAGCTTCAGGGGATGTAAATGTCACCAACACTTGGTCTAACCATGTTGATGCTGCAGTCAAGAAGACGAACTAATGTTTATCTTTCCTTAGAAGTTTACAGAAATTTGGCATGTTTGCAACATCTCTTGCCTATTTTATGGAAGTATTTGATCTGGAGGTATCACAGTTTGGTGCAGGAACTGGTCTGCAGGTGTTGTAAATGCAGCTCAAGCCAATGCACAAACCTACCTCCCCTCCATTGACTCTGTCTGCACTTCTTGCTGTCTCAGGAAAACAGCCAACATATTAAAAGGCCCATGCCACCCCAGTCACACTCTCTTCTCCCCTTCCTGCTGGGCAGAAGATACACGAGTTTGGAAACATGCACCAACAAATTCAAGAACAGCTTATTCCAGATTGTTATCAGACTATTGAATGGATTTAATATTTGTAAAATAATGTTGCCCTTGCATTGTTTTAAGCTTTTTTAAAAAAAATCTGTAACCCAATACTCTGAACTTTTTGTTTCTATATTGCACTACGTCTTGAAGTCAAGGATAGGTTGAGTGACTGGATAGCACACAAATTGTTTTTCAGTCTCGGTATAGGTGATTCAATTCAATTGAAACAATTGAATTCAGCTTAATTCTTTACTTGTCTCAAGAAAAAATGTGGAACATCTGCGAAGAAAGTGGGGGAGTCATGGCAAATTAATTAAATTCATTTACTTACTTTCTTTAGTGTTCCAATATCATATTTATTTTTATTTCCAGTCAATTATTTTCTCCTGCTTGCATCAAAACTGACAACCTGTAAATTACAACTTTAAATCCTAGAGGGATTTGCTCATACCATTGTTTTTGTGAATGACCAAAGCCATTGTAATCAGACAGCATTTAGATAAATATAGTTAATTTAATTTGAAAAAAAATGTTTTTTATTGATATTTTTATAGTGGTACATGCTATGAAATATTGTTAGCAGCAATGTCATTGATTATTACCGCAGAATGACAATTTAAATGTTTAATGTTACTCAAAGTAATCTTGAGCATCATTTGGATGTTTTATCAACATTAATAAAGGGTTTCATTTGAAATCATATTTATTTCATTACCGAAAATGGCTGCTGTTGAAATAACTAGAAACTACAATAAAGTTACATGTGCAAGGGTAAGATTTGCCGAGGTTTTGGCATCCATTTACGTTTGGGTCTCACACAGCCACAAAGAGGTCCCACAAAACCAAGGCACAATTCCTGATGCAAGTTCCTCCCTTGGGCCTTCAGCCAAGAAGAAAGCAGCTGCTTTTAACCAGCAGGGTGTCCAGACAATACTAATGAATAATAGTGAGAACATCTCATGCCTTTCAGATGGGTAGCTAAAGTGCCAAGATATTATGTTTGTTTTTTTTTAATTTTTTATTTTTCACACCATTAATCACATTAGCCATGATATACACTTTTTCTTTTTCACACAAATACAGTGACTTTTTCTCCCCCCCCTCTCCCTCCTCCCAAGCCACCCCCCCACCCCCCTCTCATCCATTTTAGGTATACAATCTAGGTTGCATTAAGCCAGTCAGACAATGTTGTCATTCAACAAAAATACACCAGAAATTCTACTGAGTCCGTTCTTTTCTTTCCTTCTCCTTCCATCAACTTAGGTAATGTTTGTCCCCGGTAGGTTTTCGCTATTGTATTTAATGTAAGGCTCCCATACTTGTTCGAATATTTCAATATTATTTCTTAAACTATATGTTATTTTTTCTAATGTGAGAGAGTAGAAAAATTTTGGGATGATCTCAATCAGATATTAAATAAAATAACAGAAAACAATATACCAAAGAATCCAGAGATCTTTCTCCTAAGTAACATAACAAACAAAGAATTTGGAATTGATTTGGAGGATGCACAAAAAAGATTTGTTAAGATAGCCCTAGCCGTAGCAAAAAAATGTATTATGTCAACCTGGAAATTGGAAGATAATTTGAAAATACAACTATGGTATATAGAAATGAATAAATGTATTCCATTAGATATTATGTTTGTTCATGAGTCCCAGCAGATCCATCCTACCATGGCCCCTTCCCCATCAGTTCTCCAACTGAGTAAATGGAGGTACAGCACAAACACGAAACTAGACCAGGATGTCAGTTGAAAGTTCATAACCTTCCTCCTTCCCACCACACAACACTCATCAACATTTCATTGTGTTGTTCGCAGGTGTACATTCATATTCAGTAAAGTGAAAGAGCAGGAAGGATTGAAATTATATATAATAGGCCTCTCCCTTATACTTATTCTCTTGGAACTGATGAGTCATTTCCATAGCAAAGAGGAAAATCAATCCATTCTGCTTCAGCTGTTTACACACCTTGTCAGACAAAATCACTGTTTGGTCATCACAACTTGCCTATCTGAAACACACCATTCACATTCATAATAGTTGCCATAGGTCAGTTATTCATCCTTAACATTAGGAATAAACATCAAATAACTGCTTTTCCCAGACCTGAAAAAATTAACTCATTTTCTCTTTCCACAGATGTTACCTGACCTGGTGAGCATTTCCAGCTTTTATTTAAAACTTTAGCATTGGCAATTTAAACGATGATAATTCCCAATGCTGACTTTATGAGGGAAGGGCACCTGAAAGGCACATTTCAAAGACCTTCTCAATCCTGATGTAAGCATTCTCGACTCCAAACCACAGCAGACTCTCAGGATGGCTTTGCCACTCCTGACCAACAAGAAGACCAAGGAGGCTACCTCCCAACATAAATAACAAGGCCCGAGGATCAGCTGGCATCCTTGTTAAAACCCAAAAACATGGCGATGAAGAGCTTCAGTCACAAATTCATTGCCTCATTGTCTACAGTTTGCAAGACGAGGATATGTGCCAGGAAGCTTAGAGATACGGTAATCGTGACCATTTTTACAAAATGATACAAGCTTGAGAGACCTCTCAGTCTATCAAAGGGAATGTCATTACCAGTGTCCTCCTCAATCATCTTGTTTCAATGTATGGGCAGCTGTCCCCAAATTACTTGTGAATTTTGTCCCCTCAGAAGTGAAATAGACATGATCTTCATGACGTGATAACTCAAAGACAAACATGAGCAGAACCAACCACTGAATATGGCTGTTCCTGATTTCACCAAGGGTCGTAACACCCTACTAAAATTCAGTTGTCACAGAAATTAATTTAAGACTGGCTTCACAACATGCAAGATTATAGCCAGCAGATCCACAAGGGAACCAGTCTCAGCAAACAAGGCCATGTCATTGTCCCAACCCTCTTCTCAATCTTTGCTCCAACATTGCAATCACCTCCGATAAATGTCCTATTCATCTTCAGAATTAATAGGAATCTATTCAATATCTGACAATTGCACTCTGGAAACAAGGTGATCCAAACCTTGATGGTTGGGCGTTTACTGCAGGTGGCAATTCGAGTTACTCCTGCTAAGAGGCTAAGCTCCAAGTCAGTGGTTCTCAACCTTTTTCTTTCCACTAACATACCACTTTTAATAATCCCTATGCCATCAGGGCTCTGTGATTAGTAAGGGGTCGCATAAGGTGGTAGGGGTGTGGGAAGGTTGAGAATCACTGCTCGAGACCCAATTGTTACTGAAATATTTTGCTTGAGAAAAATTGTCATTGGCCCATTTCCTTTGGAGTTATGAAACTGTGCACATAACGAGTCAATGAGATATGATTAAAACAGTGGTTTTCAAACATTTTTTTTCTACTCACAATGTTACAGTGACACATAGAAGAGGATTGGCTTTACATTCAACAACTGCAAAGTTAAGATCCTCCAACAGCTGCATCCACTGTGCCATATGCAACTCCACACCAAGCCCCCTGCCCTCCCCAAGGAATAAAGCTTCATGGTGAGACTTTTTTTGCTGTCTTAAGCATATCTTGGTGAAGGCAGGGCATCTTTGAAGAAAATAAATTGGAGAGCAAGTCCTCGTATTTTGCACAAACTTGTGTTCTACCATGTTTCAACGATCTCCACCTGGAGACCTGGACTGTCTGCACTCGAGGTTCTCGGAAAAGCACTATCAATACTGTCTGCATAAAATCCTCCAAAGTCACTGGAAGGACAAGTGAACCTTTGTTGACATTTTGTCCTAGGCCAAGAGACCTTTACTATCTATTGGCCACAATAGGCAGGCCATGTTGCCCACATTCATAGTAATGGACTATCGATTCAGACCCTCTTCTCTATGCTTGGGCATGGAGGATATTACCACCTGACAGAGCTAGAGATTATAAAGGTGAGCTCAAAACCCCTGCCTATTCCAGTTGCAGGAAGAGAACATTGGCCCAGAGGAGGAACTGAATAGATAGCTGTGGGCATGTTGGAGGGAGGAGATCACCAAGGAAATTAATGATTCCTAGAGAGTGAGGCGGGCTAAGGACTTGGGTAACTTTACCACCATCCTCCAGGTATTCAAGGTCACCATCTTGTCCCAGAATGTTGTCAAAATGCATCTTAAGGGCAACATGCTTCAAGTTCCCCTCAATGTTCTAGAAGAAGGATTGCGTGGAGGAAATGGTGTAACCCTGTGAGGCCCTGACAGAGAAATTCTGTTGAGGATGGCAAAGTATACCATGACTGAAAGTACCTAGCTAGAGAGATATTTTAATAAACACAATTTATTCCAGGCTAAATCAATTTCCAGTCACCCGTATTGGAAAAAAAAACTGCTCAATTATCCAATATCTAGGCTCTATTATTTGAAACTCAATACAGTAAGTTTGGAAATATGTAAACATTTGTTTTAATGAGAGACTAATTTAATTATCATAAGTGCAGTTTCCAGTTTATCGATCAAGCAAATCCATGTTGAAATTATAGGCTAATGTTAGTTCTCCAGGTGCATTGGGTTTTTGCATAAAGAGACAATCAATGGATCTCTTTTTGAACCAGTCAATTCCTCCAACACATTAAATGGGTTCAATTTTTGCACGGACACAGATGCCTGGGTAGTTGTCCACAAACCAACCAAGATGAATGTCAAAAAATTCCAATAGAACAACCAATTTGCAGCAAAGCCTGCCGTGTATGTACCAATACTGTAACTTTGAGCTAGGTACCATTTATCTCAAAGGATTCTTTCCAAGCAATGACAAAGAATAAAACCAATCCCAGTCCAGGAATGCACATAAATTAATGTGATGGTAGATAATTTTCAATCCCACTAACTCCAGCGTTTCAATAGCTTTGCTCAAAGTGAATGCATGCTGTTTGATCAAAGCACAACGTGTCTTTTGGCAGAGACAAATCAAAATAGTCAAACCATGCAATCATCAGAACATCATGTGATATTATGCACTGCTTGATGTATCCTTGAAATAAAAGGTTGCTGAGATATTCAGAAAGTTTAAGTCACTATTATTTTTTTTTAAAATTGGTTCAATTTCGTTGTTTCAATTATTTTGAGAAATTTACATCAAAATGTTCCTTTGTGCTACTTTCCTACTAATAACGTAGTGGTTTTGATTTTAATGATCTGTTTTCCCTTCTTCCCTTGGATGTAATTGTGAGGTGACACAAAGGATCTGTCATTTTAAAATCATCTCACCAACTTAAATTTTCTGTGCACTTCCTATTTATATCGCAATTTTTCCCCATCACTTCATTAAGTACTTGTAATAGTTTGAAATAGTGCGTTATAATTGCCCCTTTAATTTGAATGAATTTTTATGTTTCTGGGGGTGAAATTTGTCTTGTCCAGTAGCATGAAACAGAAGTAGAGAACCAACACTTCACGTCCGAATCCAAAAATGGAGCTGTGTCTGCTGATTCACTGGGGTCCAAGTAAAACGTGGTTCCATTTTGTTATGATAACACAGAATCAAAAGAGAAGATGATTCAAAACACTTCGACTATCTTCAGTGCATGACATGCAAAGACCTTTTTTTTAAAAAAATTAGGCTGTTTTGGAAGCATAGGGAATTCTATCACTGCACCCTATTAAAATTAAACAGTCCACTACAAAATATGTAAACTAATATTGTAAGTGGGTGTGATAGTACAGATTCTATCACCAATGTGTCTATGTACAGATGGTCGTGTAGGATGACTGTGATTGGCTGAGAGTGTAGCCACACCTACTGGCAGGTCTTAAAGGATTGCTCCTAGCCAGACCAGTTCATTCTGGACTGGTGATACACTCCAATCTTTTAGTTCATAAAAGCCTTGGTTTGGATCAACAAGTCTGGTTCTTTCGACGCGCACGACAGTGGGTTACTGTTTTCATTATTTTTATCCTTAGCTCGTAATCAAAAATTCAGAAAAGCTTTCAGCGTCAGTGTACTTGAAGAATAGATTCAGCTCCAATCACACCCTTGCACATTTCTTCTGACACAAAAGAGGAAATAGATCCTCCATGGCAAAGCAGAATTACAACAAAAATTCAATTTCTCTGTCCCGTTGTGGTTCAGTGACTACCTTCTGCTTTGTCAACATTTAGTCAGATGGAGGCATAGAACTGGACCTGCTCCTGGATAGGAACGGAATTTGCAAAGCATCCCAGCATTTGGCTCAACAAATGTTCAACATGGTCAAAGGATGTGTCATGAGGTCTGCTGAACTGTGGCACTAGTTTCTGGGGTTTGTTTTGTCACTAATTACAAATCTCTAGTGATGACTGAGGCCGCCACTTCAAGAAATGCAGAAAAAAAGAAAATCCACCAAATGACTTGCAATTTAAAAGATGTAATAGGCCATAGCTTAAAAGAACTCATTCATTAGTGGACTACAGGACAAGCAAAAAGTTACCTACTGGGCAACTGATGTGCTGCATGAATCTCTGCCCTGTATCCGGGGTTGTCAGAACATTTATTCTCAGCTGATATTTGTCACCTGAAAAAAACCTCAAAAATTGTTCTTTTCAAATCTGGACAAATGTTATTCAAATACTTTCCATGTAATACTTAATACACTGGAGTATTTCTGAGCTTAAATATTTGTGCATTTATGCAGCCTAATTAATGAATAATATAATTATAGATTTACTATCTATTTTGGCATACAAGCAGAGTTGTGAAAACATTTTTAAAAATCTCAAAAAGGGGGAGGGGGTCAACTTATACGCCTGATATACTTTTAATACCTTAAAATTCACAAAAAAAAACAGACTGACATTGATTCGGCATACAAGTCAATGCTGGACGTACCTCCCCATTGCCGGCACAGCCACTCCCCAACACCTCCCCACCACTGGGCAACACTATAACTGCTCCTACCTGGGACCCTGAGGTCACCGCTGCCACTCCTGCCTGGTAGGCTGAGCTTCCTACTCAGGAGCTCCAGCTCCATGGGCCGTTGCCACTGCTGCTTGGTAGGCCGAGGTTCCTGCTCAGCAGCTCCAGCTCCGTGGGCTATTGCCACTGCTCCTGCCTGGTAGGCCAAGTTTCCTGCTCAGGAGCTCCAGCTACGTGGGCCATTGCCACTTCTGCCTGGTAGGTGGAAGTTCCTTCTCAGGAGCTCCAGCTCCATGGGCCATTGCCACTGCTGCCTAGTAGGCAAAGGTTCCTTCTCAGGTGCTCCAGCTCCATGGGCCATTGCCACTGCTGCCTGATAGGCCAAGGTTCCTGCTCAGGAGCTCCAACTCCGTGGGCCGTTGTCACTGGTGTCTTTTTAAAATTAACTTTTTAAAATTTATTTAATTTACAGTTTTGTTACTTGTGATTGGGAGGGGTTTTAAATTTTTTTGGGATGTTCCTGGGAAGCCCGTACAGCCTGAAAAATGGGGGTGGATTTATTACGCTAAGAAATTGGGGGGAGGGGCGGGGGGCGGAGAATACCTATCTGTCAGTTGTCTTGTACGCCAAAGTATACAGTATGTCAAATTCTCAAATTATCTCAATTTCATACTACCCAATTGTATAACCTACTAATGAACATGAAGGAAATCATTTGCAGATTATTTTTAGTTGGTCATTATGCTAAAAGAAAAATTATTTACAAATATTGCTTTGGAAAATGAAGGATTATACTTAATCTCTCTTCTTATGACCTTACAATAAAGTAGCATTAAAATCTCAGGCAACAAACTCAAGGCAAAAAAAATTAATATAAAATTCATAATGAGTATAAAAGAGACGAGATGATCATGAATTAGTGAGGAGTCTGAAATGGATAATTATTTTGTGAAATATCATTACGGATCTGCATTCTTACACTAAAAATAAAACAGTTGTTTGGACCAATTAGCTCTGCTGCAACTCTCCTGTCAATTCTTCGACCACATTCAACTCTTTCAGCCCATCTTTCTATTTGAATCTATCCAAGCGTTGCCTCAGCCATTTCTTAAGTGGTGCAATCCACCTTGCAGTCATCCTCTGAATGAAGAAATCTCTTATTTCATGCTGGATTTCTGTGTAATTATTTTGTATTTATGGGCCTTATTTTGGAATCTCTCACAATTGCAAACATTACTTCCACACTCATTTTACACAATCTTATAATTTTAAAAGATTTCTACCAAATCATTTTGAAGTCTTCCCTTCAGCAATGGAAAAGATTCTGCAGCCTATTAATTTTTTCAAGGCAGCTTTAATGTGCTTATGTTCTTATTTTCATTGCAAACACGTTTTAAGATAGAAATTAATTCTTAATCACTGGGACTAAACAGGCTGAATAATGACAGCACATTGGCAGATTGTGAAATGTCTTTCCATTGAAATCCATTGAGGAGCTTGTGTTGCTCTATGAAAGAGTTATTCATTGGTCCCTTGCCATATCCTTTCTCATAGGCATGTAAAGATTACTCCTTTAACTTGTTATCTAATTCCACTTTGAAAGTTATTTTTCAATTTACTCTCACCAAGAATGAACTGCGAACCTTATCTATAAAAAGATCTCAGTTCTTCCAGCAAGTACCTTAATTAATCTTTCCCATACACTTTTTTGAAAGAGTATCTTAATCCAGGCCCAGAGAAACACACTTTTTTCTATGTCCAGTCACTAAAAATGAATGGCTTTGATCCCCTCATTGAGTCTATATCTGCTTTAAAGAGAATGGCACCTAGAATGAACGAGATTTTCCTTGACTGGGTAAAGGGCAGGTTTCATGGGAAGTAATACAATTATGGAGACTGTTATCAGAATATCAGCAAGGAAGATGTCAAAGATGTCCAGTGTCCAAACAAGCTTTGAGAAGGGCTGCCGGCTTATAAAAAAATCAGATGACTGAGAACAAAGAAGAAGTTGTAGATGTTGGAACAGAGGAATGCCTGCTTTGAACACAGAACACATAGCCTTGGGAAAGTACTGTGATCTATCTCACTGAGCTTGAATGAATGGATTCAGTCACAAAGGATTTAAGTCTATGTAAGAACAAAGGATAAAAGATGAAATATCACATAAAGGAAAGGATGTTCATGTAAAGGAGACAGTGAAATCCATGAGAGGGGAGAGGGGAGAGGGGAGAGGGGAGAGGGAAAGGAGAGAAGAGAGAGGGAGAGAGGGAAAGGAGAGAAGAGAGAGGGAGAGAGGGAGAGAGGGAGAGAGGGAGAGAGGGAGAGAGGGAGAGAGGGAGAGAGGGAGAGAGGGAGAGAGGGAGAGAGGGAGAGAGGGAGAGAGGGAGAGAGGGAGAGAGGGAGAGAGGGAGAGGAGAGGGAGAGAGGGGAGAGGGAGAATGGAAGGAATGGAGGAGGGGGAGGGGGGAAGGGGGAAGCACAAGAAAATGAATAAGTGCTGGCATATCAAGGATGGCGAGTGAGAACTTGCAGAGAGCAACCATCAGCCATGAGATTTCAAAACTCAGAAAAGGCCAATTTAAATTTATTATTTTTATTTTAATTTGGAGATACACTTCCGGTCCATGAGCTCATGCTGCCTAAGTATACCCATGTGACCAATTTACCTTCGAACCCTGTACGTGTTTGGAATATGGAACCAAACTGGAGCACCTGGAAGAAACCCATGTGCACACGTGCATAATGTACAAATTCTTTATAGACTAGTGTCAGATTCTAATCCAGGCCGCTGGTGTTGCAATCACACTACACTAAAATTAATCTTCTCCTGTCTTGTATACAAGTCCAAGCTGTGAATTTTACATTTCTGTAAGGAGTGATAAGTTAGAAGAGTAAATCAAAATGAAGGTTTTGTAAATTAGTTGTATGTCTGTATGCTTAATTAATCTGAATGCAAATAAAAACCTACTTCTATTAAACATTGGTTCAAGTTTTTTGTTTGGCACATCATTTGACACACTACAGAGGTAATATGGTTAATATTTTGGCATCTCTGGGCATGGTTGAGTGGTCAATTTTTGTGGCCCTAACATTCCTGATCACAGATCCGCTGAATGGAGGTGCAGATATAATGGAAGTGAAAACAAATTCCGTGTAATATTGCACTGTTTTTTATTACATGACGATAAAGGAATCTTGAACCTTGACTAGGTCTATACCAGTCTAATGATATGAGAGGGACCAGAACCCTGGTATCTCACTCCAAAGCTTATGAAACATTTGACACAAACACTGAGTATCAAGACATTTGGCACACACTTGGGAAAAGGAGGCTGAAGAAGCTGAGAGATTGAAACTAAATATGGAGAGAAGAATGATCTCAATGGGAACCAGGATAAAGGCTCTGTGTTACAAAATAAGGAAGGGGTGGTTACTGGGGATCCCTAACTCATTGGCACCCCTGACAAAGATGGAGTGATATCAACACTGACTGGAATGAGGGTGCAGGACAGCAGGGTGAGTGTTACATTTGTGGTAGTAGGGGCCACCACATTAGATAATGCCATGCTCCACCAGCGTGCAGGGGCCAGGCACCGAATGTGAAAACTTAGCACTGGAAAGAGCCAGAGGATCAGGACAGACACACACTCCCATGTCTCTGGTTGCAGACATCAAATTAACACCCTGCATCTTCAACTCTGGGTCATAAGCCCAAATGCATCATGGGATCAGGGCTCTTCAATGTGGGTGGAGAGTGGTAAAGAGAACTGAATGGGGCAACCACTGGTGGATTGTGAGGTAAGAGGCAGCCCTGGTGAATTTTTATTGATACTTGGGATTTCTGATCCACCCTCAAAACATTCAAAGAAATAAGCCCACTCTGAAGCACTGAACAGACAATCATTTTCATCGGCTTCACAAAAGCAATTTGAAGCTGATCCTTTAGAATTTTAACTGGGTAATTCAGTGTAGCATAGAATACTACAACACAGAAAACACTAGCTCCATCTTCCTGCACTCAGTCCATAACCACCCAGATCTCTCCCATCCATGTATCTATCCAATTTATTCTTGAAACCTGAGTAAGTCTGCATTTACCTCATCTGATGGCAGCTCGCTACACACTCCCACCACTCCCTAAGCAAAAAGGTTCCCCTAATCCTTTCCCCTTTCAGCCTAAAGCCATGTCCTCTCATATTTATTTCTCCTAATCTAAGTGGAATAGACTATTCACATTTACTCCACCTTTTCCCCTCATAATTTTGTAATTATCAAATCTTCCCTCATTTTTCTATGCTCCAAAGTATTAAGTCATTAAGTCTTAACCAGTTTAATCTTTCTCTGTAACTCAAGACCACATTGAAGAACCCTGAAGACCCAGCAACATCAGAGTAAATCTTCTCTGCACTCTTTCAATCTGACTAATATCTTTCCTGTTGTTAGGCGACCAGAACTGCACACAATACTCCAAATTTGGCCTCACGAACATCTTATTCAACCTCACCATGACATCCCAACTCCTATACTCAGGACTTTGATTTATAAAGGTCAAGATGACAAATGCTTTCTTTATAACCTGCTCTAACTGTGATGACACTTTCAGGGAATTATGTAACTGAATTCCCAGATTCCTTTGTTCCTCCACTTCTCCTCAGTGCCCTACCATTTACTGGGTACGTCCTACCTTGGTTTGTCCTTCCAAAATGTAACACTTCACATTTGTCTGTATTAAATTCCATCTGCCACTTTCTGGCCTATTTTTCCAGTTGGTACAGATCCGTCTGCAAGCTTTGAAAGCCTTCCTCGCTGTCCACAAAACCTCTATTTTTAGTGTCATCAGTAAACTTGCTGATCCGATTTCCAACATTATCATCCAGATCACTGATATAGACAACAAGCAACAATGGCTCCAGCTCAGTTCCCTGAGGTACACCACTTGTCACAGGCCTCCAGTCAAAGAAGCACTAGCACTCTCTGATTTCACCCATACAACCAATTTTGAATCCAAAAGTTACAACCTCTCCATGGATACCTAGTGTCTGAACCTTCTGAACTATCCCTCTATATGAGACCTTGTCAAAAGCTTTACTTAATAAAGTCCATGTAGACAAAATACACAGCCTTTCCTTCATCTATTTTCTTTTTAACCTCCTCAAAAAACTAAGATTCATTAAACATGACCTACCACTCACAAAACCATGCTGACTGTCCTTAATCAGTGCTTGATTGTTCAAATACTTGCAGATCTGATCTCTCAGAATATCTTTCAATAGTTTACCCACTACTACATCAGGCTCACAACAGAACAACATGAACTACCCTCCAATCCTCCAGCACCTCACCTGTGGGCAAGTACATTTTAAATATTTCTGCCAGAATCCCTGCAATTTCTACCCTAGTCTCTCTCAAGGTTCAAGGGAATATCATATCAGGCCTGGGGGATTTATCCACCTTTATTTGCTATAAGGCAGCAAGCACCTGCTCCTCTTTAATCTCTATATGTTCTATGCCACTGCTGCTTGTTTTCCCTTCCTTCCTTATACACTACGCCATTTTCCTGAGAAAATGATGATGCAAAAAACTGTTTAAAATCTCCCCATCTTGTGAGGGTCCACACATAGACGATCACTCTGATCTTCTAGTGGACCAATTTTGTCCTTTACTATACTTTTAATCTCAACACACTTGTAGAAATCCTTTGCATTTTCCTTCACATTATATGTCAAAGCAACCTTCCAGATTTCTTGAGATCTTTCTTGCATTTTTCAAACTCCTTAAGTTCCTCATTTGCTCCTTGTTGCCTATACCTGCTAAACACCTCTTTCTTCTTCCAAACCAGATCCCTCAAAAACCAAGGTCGTCTAGGCCTTCTAACCTCGCCTTTGATCCTGACAGAAACAAAAAATCTCTGTACTCTCAAAAATTCTCCTTTGGAGATCTTCCACTTAGCTCACACATTCTAGCTGGAAAACAACTTTTTCCAATCCACGCATTTTAGATCCTCTCACATTTTCTCAAAATTGGCCTTCCTCCAATTTAGAATCTCAACCCATGGCCCAGACCTATCCTTTTCCACACTTAACTTGAAACTAATGGCATTATGATCACTGGACCCAAAATGTTCACTGACACATACTTCTGTCACCGGTCCTGTCTCATTTCCCAATTCAAGATCCAGTATTGCACTCTCTAACTGATACTCCTATATATTAATTTAGAAAACTATCCTGAATACATTTGACAAACTCCAAACCATCCAGGCTTTTTATAGTTTGGGAATCCAAATCAATATGTGGAAAGTTAAAATCACTTACGATCACAACCTTATGTTTCCTGCAAGTGTCTGCTGTCACTCTACAGATTTCCTCCAATTCTCATTGACTATTGGGCAGTCAATAATACAACCCCAAGAGTGGTCATATTTTTTCTGTTCCTCACCTCCATCTATTTAGTCTCAGTTGACCAGCCCTCTGGTCTGTCCTGCCTGAGCACAGCTGTGGTATTTTCCTGACGAGAAATGCCATTCCTCCCCCTTTCATTGCCCCCACCCCCCACCATTCTATCCCATCTAAACCCATTGAAGCCCGGAATATTGAGTTGCCAGTGCTGCAACTCAATATTCACTGATGGCCACAATGTCATAAATCTACCTGCCCATCCACACTCTAAGCTTGTCTGTCTTTCCTACAATACTCCTTGCATTGAAATAGATGCACCTGAGAACACATTCCACCCATTCACTTCTAATAGTGCATGCAGTTTTAGCATCATTTTTTCCCTCCTCCACTTCTCCATCTGCTCTTGCTCTCTGATTCCCATCCCCCTGCAAATCGAGTTTAAAACCACCAGAGCAGCACTAGCAAGGAAATTAGTCCCCTTCCAGTTAAGATGTGTGAAATATGGATGAAAATGATTAAACTCGCACCATTCTGTGAAAAGTAATGGAATGCAAAGTGTGTAGATAAAAACTTGAGAGTAGACAGTACTGGCTAGTGGGCCCCTTCTTATCAGGAGCACCAAGGATGCAAGGATCTCGTTCAGTCTGGTACAGTATCCTAAGGTAGTTTATAGCTAGTACTGCGCTTGCTTAATAGAGACATGAATATTAATTTAGACGCCCCTAAGGAGGGAATGAACTAATTAACATAACATGCGATGTATGAAGAAGGAGGAACTGAGTGATACTTGGATTGATGGAAGGGAGAAGAATATTGTAATGTACTAAGATTCTGATTGGAAGAAGGTAAATGAAGGTGAGGTGATATTGAGCCCAAGACTGTACAAAAGAGTGATGATTCTGAACCTCCAGTGAGTCTCCAGACCAGAGGCACCCGACTCTGCAGACTTGAAATAAAGCTGAACCTGATCTCCAAGGCTTTGTCTCCAGAGTAGTGATTGTGAACACTTTATATTTCACAAGCTTGGGGACTTGTCCGGGATCCTCAACTCCCACTGCTTGGCGACTGGCTATCGAAGAATGAGAAGGTGCACCCAACTGATTTCAGTGGTCTCCGATTTCCTTGCTTGCCATCAGCAGTTTGAGTGAGTGATATCCGGATAGGAGACTCTGGAGAACAGGACCTAGGAAAGCTCTGGTAGAGAGAGTGGAACAGAACGAAGGGACTCCGGCAGAAGGAGTGGTTCGGTCGGGGCAACTCTCGTGTATGCGACCCGGGTAAGAAAAATTGACTATTAAGCACTACTCGGGCAACCGGGATTCTGTCAGGAGTGAGTGATCTGACAGGGATATGGGTAATAAGAGAACCCAAGAGAAGAAGGGACTCCAGAGTGGAGGTCCTGGGATTGACATTCCGCCCGATAGTCCATTGGGGTGGATGTTAGGAAACTGGGGTCAGGGAAGGACCCAGGGAAAGACTAAGGACACTATGGTAAAGTTTTGTTCTTACAAATGGCCTCACACTCCAATTCTGGGGCCTTCGGTTTGGTGGCCCGACTGGGGTCAGATGAAGATTGGATATGTCAGAAATTAAATTTATTTGTAAATGAAAGAAGCTCTCCAGACCCGGAGGAGTCAGATTATGCAGTTGTTGGATCTGAGTGACCGAATTGTTTAAGGTCACCGTGAGGAATGAGGAGGAAGACGTACCTCCCTGCGATCCTTTGAAGCAGCTGCCCTGCCTTATGATAGTCAGAGGGGAGGGGAGGATCACCAGGATGCTGGTGATATCCCTCCCAGGGATCACCGATTGGTGAGTGAACCCATTGGAAGGGTAGAGGCCAGTGCCCCGGAGCTGGAGGAAGCAAGACAGAGGGACACGGATGGGTCAGAAAAACCCGAGAAAAAGAGAAGGGGCAAGGTGGAAATACTACAGGATGATATAAAATCCTTTCCGTTGGAGAGAAAGGAACAGAAAGATCAAGCCGATTTACATATGTTCCCTTTGAGGGAGGTTCCAATAAGAGAAGGGGCGTTGGGATTCGTCAACGTTCCTCTTACCAGTACAGAAGTGAGAAACTTTAAAAAGGAGATGAAAAGTCTCTTAGAAGGACCCCTAGGCGTGGCTGAACAGTTTGATCAATTCTTGGAGGACCTAACATTTATACCTGGGGTGAAATGCAATCAATATTAGGAACTTTATTCACTGCAGAAGAAAGACAAATGGTTTGGCAGGCAGGAATGAGAATTTGCAAGAGAGAGCACCCACCCCAGAGACCACCAGGGAGCTGTCGCAGAAGCTAAATTTCCAATTGTTCAGCCAGACTGGGACAAGCAGCAGGAGGAGGGAAGGAGGAATATGCAGGATTTAAGAGATCTAATAATAAAAGGAATTAGAGAAGGCTGGCCATTGGGGGGTACTTGGGATGATGAATTCATTAAAGAGCTCATTGGAAAGTGGCACCCGTTAGCACAAGAAAGAAAAGAGATAGGCTTGCAGGTTGCCAAACTAACTCTGTAAAACTGACAGAAGGGGGGACAGTAAACCTAGGAATGTCCTCCAGAAAGAATGTGCACATAGAAAGGAACAGGACTGGAAAAATCAGGAAAGAAAAAAAGCAAAGGATAGGCAGGAGAAACCTCCTGCACAGGAGGATAAACAAAAACTACGCAGTCAAATGGAAGTCCTAAGGCTGATGGAGGAGGGAGAGACATATGACCCCGAGTATTCATCGGGGACCCCCTAAGGACCACCCCACCACTAGCATATCATCTGCCTGCATCTAGACACCCACCCAGCAATACCCAAAGTATTTTTGGGTCCTGTTAATGCACGAACCCAGAGCCATGATAAATCACTTTAACAAAGTGAAGATTTAAAGATTTAAAGAAAGTCTATGTTAAATTCTAGAAGGTTTTGTTAAAACACGTTTGTCTGCATTTGCACAGTTTAAAAATTAAGCTGTTCTCAGTAAGGACAGAGAGAATTCAGTAGAAAAACATAAGATACCAGCCAGGCAAATTGGCAGGGAGCCCAGAAGAAGAGATAACGTAGCCAGTTTGTACAGAATACTACAGAGCAGAGAATGAAGACAGCCAGGAATACTCTTAAAGGGACCACGCAAGAAACCAATTTGTTTGCAGTTTAAAGTTGAGCACATACCCATGATAAAGATGTGATTTCTTAACTTAATGAAGCAGCAGATAAAGTACCTAAAGTATCTAAAGGATTATCAAGATTGGGACCCCAAAAGATTTAGTTCAACATGAGTCCTCCTCAACTAGCCTTATACCTTCTATCCAGGAGATTAGACTCCACCAGAGGGATACCTCTGATAGAGAAATTGAGCAATGGATATATTCCGGTTGTTATTATGTTGATGTACTTGAGTTTTGGGTAACCCCAGCAGGCAGGGTGTTACTATTGTGGGAAAGTGGGACATTTCAAACAGGAATGTCCCAAATTAAAGAGGAAAAGGGATGCTATCCCTCGGATGACTTTTGGGGAGGATTGGTTGGATCAGGGGTTTCTTCCAGGTGGGACCCAACAAAGAGGATGCCGTTTATCTGGTGGACACAGAGGCCACTAGATCATCATTAAACATTATACCGGAGGGAGTTAGATTCACTAGTCAACAATTAAAGGTATCAGAGGTAAAAGGTTTTGGAGCTCATTATGATCGGAACGGATCATGAGGATGTGATGTGGCAATTATTATACATTCTGGATATCGGGAGAAACTTCCTGGGTTACAAATGGGGTTAGAAGAGGGTAAAATATTTGGGATACTTAACAAGTAAGGGAAAAAGGAAAATGAGTCCCAAAAGGATTAGGGGATATTGGAACTGGTTCTCCCAAAAACAAAGAAGGACTGATGGGTTATTGTCGATTGTGGATAGATTCCTATGCACAGAAGACTAGAAACTTATACTTCACCCCTAGGATACTTCAAGAAACAATGCAAAAGTTAGAAATAACATGGGATTTTCATACCCCATGGTATCCCCCTTCCTCAGGATGGGTAGAATGAATGAATCAGACATTGTCCAAATTGGTGCTAGAAACAAAGTTACCCTGGACTAAATGCCTGTCTATAGCATTATTGCGAATCCGAACAGCACCTTGAAGGAATGTCAGATTGTCCGCTTATGAGATGCTATTCAGACTGCCATTTTTGGGAAGAGAAGGGGAATTGCCTACTGATGAAGTCACTGACAAATTTCTAAGGAGCAATATATAGATGCTCGCTTCTTCTTTATTTGTTCTTAGGAAAAAGGGTCTGTTGGCCCAGACACCTCACTCGAAATTGCCGTTCACAAAAGATGTGGAAGGATGCCAAGCTTCATCCAAATTGGGAGGGTTCATTTCTAACCTTCCTGACCACTGAGACAGTGACAAGAACTGCAGAAAAAGGTGGAGACATCACTCTAGAGTGAAAGTACCGGTGAGAACTCCTGCTGAGCTGCGAACTTTGCATATACATCCCACCGAAAACCCACTCAAGATCCAGTTAAAAAGACATTGCTGGTCATTTGAACAGGACTTTGAATAGTTTGTGAAACACAAGTTAAATATCTATGTACAACCCTCCTCCTTCGGTAGAAAGGAACATGAGACGGTGATGGATATGCTGAATAGAGTTGGTAAATGGGAACCAGGGTTGGGCTGATGGGATTCATACCCCAGTAAGGAGAGGATTGGAATCCATCGTCAAGCCCTCAGGGCCATTAAAGTTCACCATTACCATTCCTGAGAGTTCTAAACCGCAGGTGATACAGTTCGATGCTTGTAGTTTAATAATCGTAGAAGGATCAAAGACTAATCCGAAAATAGTACAGATAGTAGAGGTAGAGGACCTTAGACAGATGATTGAGTGTGAGACAGGATATGGGGATACAAATGCCTGGGTAGAATGGGTAAAATATACAGTGAAGAGTTTAAACAAGAACAATTGCTATACATTCGCTTCTGACGTCCGATAGCACAGGTGGTTCTATCTCTGTTGGGGTGGGGTAAAAACAGACAAGAAATGAGGTGCATGATGGCTTTGAATCAGGATAGAGAGGCCTGGGGTAACCAGTCCTGTAAATCTCTGTCCTTGATGTTTCCTCCTCTGAAGAGGAGGGATGTCTGGATTCCACCGGCATTCTGGGCTGTGTCAGAGAATCACACAGCCTGCATTTCAAGACAAAGAAGACAGTTCACAAAGGACCAAGAAAAGCTACAACTATGCACAAGATTACAGGACATGACAGAGGAGAGGGGAGGGAACCACTCAGCCTTGAATGTACCTCGAGTGGATCTATGGTGGTTCTGCAGAGGCAGGATACTTAGACCGATTCTTCCTCCCAACTGGAAGGGCACCTGTGCAATCATTCAATTGGCCATACCCTTCATCTTGGCATTTGAACGGGAGAAGGTAATAGGGATAAAGAAAAGTAAGGAGGAGTTCCTTGGGACGTTTTTCAACAACCAAATTTATATTGATTCAATTGGGGTATCAAGGAGAGTACCTAATGAATTTTAGGCACGCAATCAGATAGCAGCAGAGTTTGATGCAGTTTAATCAGATATACATGGTAAAGAAAAAAAAAAGCGGGTATTGTGAAATATGGATGAAAATGATTAAACTCGCACCATTCTGTGAAACATAATGGAATGCAAAGTATGTAGATAAAAACTTGAGAGTAGACAGTACTGGCTAGTGGGCACCTTATCATCAGGAGCACCAAGGATGCAAGGATCTAGTTCAGGCTGATACAGTGTCCTAAGGTAGTTTATAACTAATACTGCGCTTGCTTAATAGAGACATGAATATTAATTTAGTTTCCCCCAAGGAGGAAATGAACTAATTAAAATAACATGTGATGTATGAAGAAGGAGGAACTGAGTGATACTTGGATTGATGGAAGGGAGAAGGAGAATGTTGTAATGTACTAAAATTCCGATTGGAAGAAGGTAAATGAAGGTGAGGTGATATTGAGCCCAGGATTGTACAAAAGAGTGATGATTCTGAACCTCCGGTGTGTCTCCAGTCCAGAGGCACCCGACTCTGGAGACTCAAAATAAAGCTGAACTTGTTCTCCAAGACTTTGTCTCCAGAGTAGTGATTGTGAACACTTTATATTTCACAGATGCAAACCATCCTGTTGGAACAGGTCCCACCTTCCCTGGAAGAGAGCCAAATGATCTAGAAATCTGAAGCCCTCCCTCCTTCACCATGTCTTCAACCACGTGTTAAGATGCATTATCCTCTTATTTCTAACCTCGCCAGTATTTGGCACGGCTAGCAATCCTCGGATCACTACCCTGCAGGTCCTTTCCTTCAACCTAGTGCCTAAGTCCCTGGACTCTCCTTGCAGGACCCCCTCACTCTTCCTATCCACGTCATTGGCCCCTACATGGACCACGACATCTGGCAGCTCACTCTCCTGAGAATGCCGTGAACTCGATCTGAGATATTTCGGACCCTTGGAACCAAGGAGGCAACATTCCATCCAGGATAATTCATCTCTTCCACAGAACCTCTCATCTGTCCCCAAACTATGGAGTACCCTATCACTACAGCTCACCTCTTCTCCTCCCTTCTCTTCATAGCCACAGAACCAGGCTCCATGCCAGAGACCTGATTGCTGTGGCTTATGACTGGTAGGTCATCCCCCTCAACAGTAGGCAAAATGGTATACTTGTTATTTAGAAGAATGCCCACAGGGGTGCCCTGCACTACTTCTCTGTTCCCTTTCCTTCTCCTTACTGCCACCTATCTACCCTCCTTCTGCCTCCTACATGTGATAGTGTCCTTGCAAATCCTGTCAATCACACCCTCTGCCTTCCAAATCCCAGCTATATTAGTTAATCTGTACCCAGAGGCAGAGACCACACTGGGTTCTGACCTGATGGGAAAGTGCCAACTATCATTTGACCCATTAAACTGTAGTATATGGCAAATGGGCAAATTCACTGAGATTCCTTTCACTATGTACACTGTGAGAATCTGTACAACAGGACAGTTATGGGTTAACTCTGCAGACATGACTGAGGAGCCAGCACGACAAGAAATTATCAGTCCACATGGGTAGCTGCACTCACTCACTGTAAACACAATTGTAATTGAATGAGTGGTAAAGTGGTTATTGACAGCCTTAATCTGAAAATACAGGGGCAATACAGGTTCCCAAATCAAGCAGAAGGTAATAAATAGTGAGTTTGTCTCAACAAGAAGCGTTGCATCTAGTGACACTAACCAATAGTTCACCAATTCGGCCAGTTAGGAACCCTAATGATTCTTCGAGATTGACGATCAGGAACCAGGAATAAATGGAACCATGCCAGTAATTGTCTCTACAGTAGTAAACTATCCCGAGACTGTAAAGCAACAAATCCTGCAGGCTCAGTATTTTACCCTCTCAGGCATTAGCCGTGGATTCTGATCTATCCCTTTGAAATGAAAATGTCAATATAAATTTGTCCATGCTCCAGAGGCAACAGTATACTTGGACTTGTTTACCAAGGATTTAATTACCCTCTCTTGATTTTCCACCAAAGAGGTTTTTGAGTTTCTCATGACCTGAGTGTCTTATTCAGTTAGTTGACAAGATGTTGCTGCAGACATGAGCGAGCTATTAGCTCTACTCGCCTCTTTGGGACCCAACTTCCCCCATTGCACTGGAAGTCACCATGATCAACTTAACCATTCCAGCAATCCCTTGCAGGAATGCCACAGGAGACCAAGACCAATCATGTATGCATCACAGCAACTGACTGGGAGAACAGGAGTTTTCAGTTTGTGAATGACACATGAAATACAGCAGATATAATCCTTTAACAGTCTTCATAGAACATATGCACCCATTCCATTGCTACTCAATGAATCAAAAATGGTGTCATTAATCAGAATTGCTAAGTTGGGTGAACCTTATAACTACAAGGCCAGAATAAAGCCGCAAAGTTCCCACCCTCCTTGCACGTAATCTTAATTATTTGGGAGAATAGCACCGGTGTGGATAGAAAATGATCCTAAGGGTATGTACCAAAACAAATTGGGGGAAGGCTGCAGGGCAAACAACTGCATGGTACAGGGAATACTGAGGACAGTGGAGAAAGCCAAGTTAGCAGCTTTTAACAGATGTGATTAGTCACTCTGACAAATTTCCCCCCACTGGGGAACAGATACTCAGGCAGCACGCAAACATGGAACAGCCGAACCCATTTCTTGTCATGATGGGAAGTGAGTTTCTCTGGAAATATTGAGATGAAAATTTGAGTTTGGAAGTTTACAACAACTAAATTTTAAAAATTACTATTGGGCAGCTCAACTGAGATATTTGATCTTTTTGACGAGGGAAAAAAACCAGCACAAGTTAAAATAGTGTGACAGAATATTTTGAGGTGGCTTGGGAGGAATTGCTTGCACACACACATTTCAAAACATAGGACTTTTGCAGAGTGCTTTTAGCAGAAAGAGCAACAAAGGTGCAGAATGCAGCTGGCCTGGGAGAGCATGTGATTTTTGCAGGCAGAGGAGAAGAGTTTTGCTCTCAGAGAGGGAGGGAGTGAAACGGAGAGGAGAGACACAGAAATCAGTTCCAGAGGGACAAAGCTGGCAAACTTTTGTAGGGCTGTCTGGTCAAAGGGGAAGACTAGCTGTCTGAGGTGACACGAAAGAAAGAGGATCATCTGAAGAATCCTGAAGGGAGCAAGTTTTGTCAGCAAGACTGATTGGAAAGGAATCAGGTGCGGATGTCCTGGAACAAAAGGAATCTCTCTCTGAAAACCAGCAAGAACTCTTCTGAGTGGTAACCATTTGCCTGTTAAGCACTAAAGACTGGTGAAGTTTGTTAATGTTAACGTCTGTGCACAGTACAAGAATTGTCTGCAACCAGTGAGATTGGACTGTGATCCAAATAACTTTTCTAATCCTAAATATACATTACACACACCTGCGCTTAGTATTAGAGAGGGGATTAAGTAGGTTAGATAGGTTAAGTAAGTAGGTTAAGTCATAAATTAAAGTTTAATTCTATTTTCTTGTTCAATTATAATAAAAAATTACTTTTGTTTAAATAACCCTGTGTTGTGGTGCATATCTATTCCTGCTGGTTTTTGGGGTCCTCTGGACACCGTAACAATAAAAAATTGATAAAATAGAAGAGAGGAAATTGGAAGATTTTATATATGAATGGGAATCAAAATCTGGGGAGAGAGAAGCACCCTTGTTTAAATATTTGATTAATATTTGGAATAAGGTAAAAAAACAAAATTGGAATGAGGAGTGCTCCCTGACCTAAAATGCCTTTGATTCAAAATCAACTTATTCAGTTTTCAATGAATAATCAATTTTTAAATATTTGCTCCCGGAAAGGAATTAGATTATAAGATTGTTAATGAAGGAAGGAATTTATTGTCATTTGAACATATTTTAAAAATAAATATAGGATACAAAATAATACACTTTTTTGTCAGTATCGATTGCGAACTTATTTATGAGATAAACTACGTCCTATGCTGTGGGCAAAATGTGGTGATGTAGAAATGTTGATACGTGGTAGATACATTAAAAAATTCATTTCAGCCATGTATACTTTATTGCAGAAGGGGACTCTTAAACAGGGGATACATAGGTCCAGACAATGGTGGGAAACAGACTTAAATATTGATGAAGTAAATTGGTCAGATTTGTGCCGGGATAGTATAACAAATACTATAAATGTTAGATATAGATTAGTTCAATATAAAAAATTTTAAACACCACTTATATTTTAAACAACAAAATTTAAATAGATTGAAGTCAGATTTATCAGATCAATGTTTTAGCTGTGGTCAGGAGATAGACACATTCTTACATTCATCTTGGTCTTTCCCCAAAGTGAAACCTTTTTGGTCAAATTTGGCAAGATATTTTAAATTTCCACAGTGTCCAATGTTATGTTTATTGGGTAATATTGAAGGGATAAGACCCAAATATATGTACCAAAAACCGTTTTTAAAGATTGCTTTAGCAATGGCAACAAAAATGTATAGCAGTGACATGGAATTCAGATACCCATCTGGGTTTGGAATGGTGGAACACAGAGGTGCACAGCTGCATTCCTTTGGAAAAAATGACTTACAATTTGAGAAATAAGTATGATGTATTTTAAAAAATTTAGAGCCCTTATTTACAAATTGAGGGAAATAATTTATAAATCTTTCCTTCAGCTTTGACCCTCGTTAACCTCCTTTAGATGTATTAAAAGATACAAATTATGCTATGTGAAGGGGTGCAGCCCCTCTGGCAGCCAGGTTTCTAATCTTTTTCCTTACTTCCTTTTCTTTATTCTTTTTCTATGCTTTTTCATTATTTATTCTTCTTTTCCTTCCTTTTGTCAAACCAAGTTTGACCAGGTTTACCTCTCATGCTTTGACGACAGGAAAGCCCAGGAGAGGAAGTGACCTTCATCAGGGACTCGACCTCTCAGAATGCAAGATTATGGCCCCTGATGATGAAAAGACTGCACAAAAGCTCTGTTTATTTAGTGGGGGAGGGGGTTGGGGGGGGAAGTCAAGGTTTATATCATTATGTAATAGATTTGATATCGATTTTCATTATGAAGTATTTTGTACCTGGCTATAATTACATGTATGGAAAACCTTCAAATAAAACAAATGCAAAGTGAGGGCTTTCATGTTAGCAGACAGTGAACCTTTACCAAACTGCCCAGGAATGAGAATATGCCATAATTTAAGTAAAAGTGCACCATATTTTTTTTTTGCTTTGCAGGGAATGTATGAGCAGATGTGGTAGCTGCCCAAGAAAGGGAATCATGGCAAATCCCAAGAGGTGAACAGATAGATGCAGTCACGGTTAATCAGATCAAAATTGAAGATCTGACACAGGATCAACCTGATTAAAAAAATACTGAAACATAACTGAAAATGAACAATCCCTAATTCATTTGATAAATGGAAAACTAAAAAACAAGTGGAGGACACACTTGTGGAACCCACTCAAGATCCAATAACATAGCAATGCTGTGACATTCAGGGACACCAAGAGGCCAAAGTAACCACCAAGTGAGTTAAAAAGCTTGTATTGGTGACCAAAGATGGGTTGGTACACAGAGCAGTATCTAAATAATTGTCTGGTGTATGCCCAAAATAACCCAGATTATTAAGATATTAAAAGAGAATTTAGGCATACCAGACCAGGCTGGACATACTTACAAAAAGATTACATTAGCTCTCTGTCACCATGCAAGGAGGGAGAGGGAGGAATATATACATCCTGCTGATCATTGATATGTTCAGCAAATAGTTAAAGCTTTTCCTGCTCAGAATGTCACAGCTAGAACCACAGCCAATTGGAAGAACAGATATTTACTGAACGAGATGGGGACTCAGAATAGGACATCTATTTCACTTCCAAAGTCCTTCTGAATTATTCAGAATAAATTAGAAATTCACATAGCATACCCTGCATGGACAGTGGCATGGTTGAAGGAATGAACAGACCCTGAAAAACATGATTCGCCCAACTGTGCAACGAATGAATTCCACATGGAATACTGTCCTATCCTTTGTTCTCATGTTGGTAAGGAATATGGTGTCAAGTTTGACCAGGTTTACTTCTCATGCTTTGACGACAGGACAACCCACGAGAGGAAGTGACCTTCATCAAGGACTCAGAATGCAAGATTATGGCCCCTGGTGATGAAAAGGCTTCACAAAAGCTCTGGAAAAACAGCCAAGCTGCACAAAAGGCAGCCAAGATTAAAACAGGATAGAAGAAGTATAGTAAAGCAAATTCTGATGGCAAGGTAAAGCCAATTGAAATCAAGGGAGGACAGAAATTTATGCTCAGGTCTTATCTAAATATGTTTTAGTTCCTTATCCTCACCCCATTCTATGGTGGATAAAGCAAGTCCTTCAGTGTATAAGGTTGTGCTGGGATGTTATCATATCAGTCAATAAAACTGTTTTCTGAACAGTGACGACAAGCACCACGAAATCGGCTCCAGCTCATATCCATCCAGCATTACTACGCATTCCAAGTGAAACCAGCCAGGGAAAATGATCAGGCAATATCATCAAAAAATTTACTCCATTGAAACAAGTGAAAAAGGAAACCAAAAGATATTAAGGTGATTAATTGTAACAAATAACTATAAATAAGAAGAGAATTTTTTTGTGTTTACATGCAAATAATGGTCTGCAAAGTGAAGTTATTGATCATATTGATAAGGTATGGGATACTGATTGTAATTAAGATACTGATGCAGGATACATAAACTTATCATATTGGTAATGTATGGGATAATTATTGATGTGGGAACAGTACAAAAAAATTGGGTAAAATTGAATTGGTGAATGTCCAGAAACAGGATGAATTTAAAATGGAAATCACTGAAGAAATAAAGGAAGCTATTGGAAATTTCTTTCAGAAGTATGTTACTGAAGTTAAACTCCCTCCTGAAGACTTGCAATGGATTAAGAAATAGTTAATTAAGACGCACAGTACATTTGTCAGAGTCATTCAGAAACCTAAGGAGAATGGGAAAGATATTAAAGAATTACAGAAAACAATTGGTGGGATGATATTTGGAACTGGGATGCAAATGTCCATATTCATCCATGGGTAAGGATTGCCTCCCAACTTGTTATTAACATAATGGTTTAAGTTTCAATGTATCAAATGTATACCCCAGTGCTGTTTAAACATTGGAAAGTGGAAACAGAGAGAAAGATAAATGTGGAACTGTATCACCTGGAGAATTATGACTGATCATTAGAGAAGAACAGATAAGAACTGTTAAAAATGTAAGGGTTGTGAACAGAGTCAATGATAAATGGTGCGATAAATGTTCGAGAAATAATGATTTAAAATTAATGTAACCGATTTGTATGGCTATGGTTTGTAGAAATGGTGTGGATTCAAAGGTTCACATTGTGTGGGAAGATATGGTCAAAGTTCATTATGAACCAATGCACTAAACATTCAATAAATCAAAGAGGGGAAAGCCCAAGGAAGATGGCAAAGTTTTGCCTTGACAAGCTTTGTTTGAAAGGCTGGAAAACTCAGAGGATTGAGATCAAAGATCAAGGTGGGAAGAGTGTTGAATCTGCTTCTGGCCCTGAGGTGTCAATATGGACAAAAGGGATGTGTGGTAAACCACTTGGATGTATAATTGTCTGGTTGGGCACACCCATTGGGTGGCTGTAACTGTAGCCCCTCCCTACAGGCCCCTGTATATACCGCCCCCCCCCCCCCCCCCCTCCTCAGTGCAGGACAGTTGAACAGTATGGATATCCCTTGTACTCAAGTGAATAAAAACCTATTGGTTTCTCAACAAAAGTCTTTCAAGTAATTGATGGCACATCAATTTTATTCACTAAGTTTTTTTTACAATGGAACAGATCCTGAAGCTAGAAAAGCTGGAGATCGACCCTCATTCGCCTGAGGCATCCACCAAATTTGAGCTCCAGCTGCACTGTTTTGAAACATTCCTGCAGGCTTCCTCTACCATTGAGTGATCGGAGACTGATAAGCTACAAGTGCTTCACTCTCCGGTCGGCACCCTGGTGTATTCCATGATCAGGAATACTACATCATACCAGGAAGCCATGGACATACTCATAGGACCATACCTGCTTTAGATCAATGTTGTCTATGCCATACACCTTCAAGTGACCTGCAAACAACAACCTGGTGAGTCCAATGCCGAATATCTTTGGGCCCTGCGAGCACTCAGCAGGGCCTGTGAATGAAAGGCCAAGTCCCCCATGGAGTACACAGAAGAGCTGATCTGGGACACATACGTCATGGGGTTCAGGTCAAACTACATCTGACTGAGTCTCTTGGAGCATGTCTGCAGAGAGCAGTTGAGCTGGCAGGTACATTGGTGATGGCTCTCCAGAACATGGATGCCTACTCAGCTGACAATGTGGCCACCTCATGGTTACCCCGGGCGCCACCATCTTGGGATGCCACCCCTTCACTCCAAGACCACCGACCATCCTTTTCACCCAACTCTAGTGGCAAGCCGACCATAGCCATGGTTCTACAGGAGCACCCAAAGTGTTACTTCAGTGGCCTAGACAAGCATCAGAAGAGACACTGCCCAGCAAAGGATTCAACTTGCTCTAGCTGAGGGAAGGGCCACTATGCTCAAATATGCAAGTCGCAACCTCTTTCTAGATCGTGGGGGCCATTGCCTTGGACCCTGTCATCACCAGGGGTCAGCAGCACTATGTGCACACTGTAGCGGCTGCCATCTTGGGTGCAATCTTCAGGACCCAGCAGCACCCCATGCTGGACGTGGAGGCTACCATCTTGGCCACCATCTTCTGGATCCAGAAGCGTGTGGGCCCTGGAGACCGCAATCTCAAATGATAATAAACCTGAACGTATTAAAAACACACCGAAACATGCCCATTGAGAAAGAGATACAGGAGTATCAGAACCTGAACCACCAGGCTGAGAAACAGCTTCTTCCCACAGACAGTGAGAATGCCTAAATGAACTGCTCATACAAACTCCAGGAGACTCCACTATTTATGAAACAATATTTATTTATATGTACTGTTTGCCTTGTTTGTGTGTTATTTCTGGATGCGCGTTTGCACATTTTTGGAACGTAGACTGGAGAATGCTGTTTCAGCAGGTTGCATTTGCAAAATCCAATAATAATAAACTTGAACTTGAGATCCTGTGAAAGGACTGCAATCTCTCTCTCACTTAACTTGAATGAATGGTTTCCGTCTACTGGCATCACGAGGGCGACACGAACCACACCAGGTGACACCAAACTGACTATCCATAATTTTTTTGGAGTAATGTTGCAGCAGAAATTTATTTTTTTTTATATCTAAAAATATCCCTGTAGTTAGTTATAACAACAAAACCATATTTCATAAGTCCAGCTTACATGAATCAATAAACTTACAAGGCTTTTGAACCTTCAGAGCCTCCCCCACCCCCCTATTTTGGGTTAAAGTCTTTTGATCGATACATCAGTTGAGATAATAGTCAGCAAAGATGATGGGAATAGAATCAGAAGTGAAAAGATAAAAGGTGCATGGTGCAGTTTTCCAGGCATCATAACAGGAGGAGATTATGCCCATGTAGAAATCTGCAATGGGATATCAGTCTCGAGTGAAAGTCTGAAAATAGTTGCAACACCATCTTATCTGCAAAGAAAGAATTCTTTAATTTTATTTCTGTAACTTTACAGATTTATCTCTTCATGCTTTGCATGAAGATTCCACCTTGAGTGAAACACAGAAGTCTGCAGACAATATGACGAGGGTCAAAACACAAATACTGGAAGAACTCAGCCAGTTTCACAGCATCCATAGGAGATAAAGATATATTACCAACGTTTCAGCCCGAGTCCTTCCTCGGGGATTTGCAGAGGTTTGCTATGACACCAGAAACCCTGGCAAATTTCTACAGATGTGTGGCAGAAAGTGTGCTGACCGACTGCATCACAGTCTGGTATGGGGACATCAATACCTCTGAGCATAAAGCCCTGCAAAAGATAATGGACACAGCCCAGGAGATCACAGGCAAAATCCTCCCCACTATCAGGAATGCTGCCATTAAAGAGCTGCAGCAATTATCAAGGATCCCCACCACATGCTCTGTTCTTGCTGCTCCCTTCAAGAAAGAGGTACAGGTGCCACAAGACTCACACCACTAGGTTCAGGAACAGCTGCTACCCCTCCACCATCAGACTCCTCAACAACAAACTCAATCAGGTCTCTTACTTGTGCACTTCATTGATTTTTTTTATTCTCTCTGTATTGAACAGTTAGTTTACATTCGTTATCTGTTTACATTTCTTTATTGTTTACATGTATTTGCTGTGTAATTTTTTTTTGCACTACCAATAAGTGACGAGCCTTGTCCGCAGAAAAAGAATCTCAGGGATGTGCATGATGTCATGTATGCACTCGGGCAAGAAATCTGAAATCCTCAAGGAATGCAAAAAAAATGTATGAATTAAAGGCTGGACAAAGAAAGGGGGAAGAATGGGAAGGAGTACAGATTAGTAGATAAAACGTGTTAATTATATAACATGAGAATAGGCGAGAATTGATTTGGACTTTGTGAAAAGAGAGAGAGAGAGAGAGAGAGAGGCCCCTTTCACACTTGTGATCCCAGGAATCAAACACCAATTGGCCTTTAAAGTGGCAAGTGTGAAAGCAGCGCCTGCGTCAGATGATGCCATCTCACGCCAGGGATTGCTGGCCACAACCCCTGCATCTGCAGGTGCCGGCATTGAGATCAGGGAAGTGTGCAGGCACTTTCTATTAAAGGTATAACAGATCAAACACCGGGGATAAACCCTTGCCCAGTTAGGAGTGGTCTAGTGTGAAAGGCCAAACCTCCATTCCTATCCCGAGACACTGAATGGCCAATTTACTGGGATGTGTGTGAAAGGGGCTAGAGAGAGGAGAGGCAGAGAGAAGGAGTTGTGAGTGAGGAAATGGGTTTGGTAGGTCTCAAAGGCAAAGACTCTGAACACATTTTTGATGGGGAAGAATTTTATTTACAGAAGGCAAGTGTTGGAAATGGTATTGATGCAACGCACACACACACTTTACAGCAGCCGTCGGAAAGTAATAGCAGACAATTAATAATGAATGTGGGGAAAGTAGTGTGGGAACAAAATACACACACACACAATGAACTGGTACATACAATGATCAAGGAAAAATCACTATGATTCCCCATAACCCCTTGACTCCGTGCCGGCATGGCTCTATGCTACAAAGGACACTAATTAAACAATCCCAACCTTTTTAACAGTGCACATCTTACCAACAGTTTCTCCAGCACCCTTCCACATTTCTAGGCCTGGAGTGAAGCAGGGGGTTCACAAGCTGGCAAAGAGCAAGAACAAAGAGCACATGGCACCTTTATAGTGCTGGAGGTTCAAGCTCAGCTCGTTAGCAGGGACCAATGGGTTGATACCAGGAGGGTTAATCCAATTTCAACAGTTAGTGGCCCAGGGCCAAGTACAGGCAGGCTGGAGAGTCCAGGCCTCATGTAAATTACCTGGAGAACAGCAAGGGGTGTACCAATGGGTGGGGCGGAACCAAATCTTGATTAGCAGCTGTTGTGTCCTCTGACTAGATAGAGGTCAGTGTTGTCACATAACAGCCACAACCCTTCCCAATATTGCCATTCAATTGGAGGGTGCCAGACAAAAGATGGTGCGTGTCATGATGTGGTACCCCACACTGTGTCTCGGAATCGTGGACGTGAACTGGGGCCTGAGAATGAGGGAAATTTGGCCAAAATGCAGCTGTACCTGTTGGTTTGAGTGGTGACAGTGGCCATTTACTTGTTCCTCGTACTTGTGGCAGCAAATTGGATCATCTTGAACGTCTGGGCACGCACTAGGCACCTGGTTTTGAGGTCCACGAACAGGATGTGAGCTCATAGGAAGTTTGCGCCAAGGAGTGGCTTCTCTACCGTGGCCAGCGTAAATTCCCAGCAGAATGTCTCACCTCCGAGATACATCGCCACTCACAGCGTGCCAAAAGTCTTTGTGGCAGTGTCGTTGGCCACCCACAGGGTCTGCCCGTGGAGTCTTGTGTGGGTCTCAAGTGGTGTTTGTGGGATGATGCTGAGTTCGGCCCCCTTATCGACGAGGAACCAGCAGCCCATGGTCTTGTCTGTCACATGCAGTAGGCTGTTTGCGTGGCCAGCCATGGAGGCCATTAGCGGCGGCTGGCCTGTTTCCCGGAAATGCGCAAGGCTGTTTGCATTTACAGGCTTCTGCTCCCCAGCACTGGTGGTATAAACACCACCGAGCCTCTGCTTCCTCTGGCATGGCAGCTCCATGTTTGTTTGGGTTTTGGGCTGCTGCTCTGTCTGGGGGCATGTTAGCTGATTCATGGCGGACTCGTTCTCTTTCTTTGTGCGATGGAGGATGTCTGCCTTCGTGGCGACCTTGCGTGGGTCGCTGAAATCCGCATCCGCAAGCAGCTGGATGTTCTAAAAATCCCTGTTCAAACAAGAGGCAGGGCTTGTGGCCCTCTGTCAGCATGAGCATCTTGTCCATGAGGGCAGATGACGTTCTGTCCCCCAGGCCATCCAGGTGCATGAGCCTGGCTGGTCTTTGACATCTGGAGAGCCCGTAGGTGCTGATGAGCAGCGCCTTCAATGTGGAGTATTTACCTTCCTCTGGTGGGTTCTGCATGAGGTCATCCACTCTGGCTTAGTTTCTTGGTCCAGGGAGCTGCCGACATGGTTGTACTTGGTGGAGTCCAGGTAATCTGCTTTATCTGGAACTGTGCCTCTACCCGTCCAAACCAATTGTGTGGGCAAAGCGTCCAGAAGGTTGGGAGTTTGAGGGTGACTGCTTCAGTTTCCATACTATCAAGTCCAGGGGCATCTGGACCCTTTGGGATCATTAACGTAGTGGTAGCTAAATGGAGTCGGGAAGAATGAGACCAAGAGTTGGTGGGCTCATTTGCACTCCAGTTGTTTATTGAAACTTCCCACGCTGCGCCTTATAAGGCCAAGGGCAAGTCCCACCCTCACGCTGGAAGTGACGATACGATGCTACTCCACACATATGCGGACCCAACCCAGCAGGTGAAAAGGCAATCCCGGCGGCACCATCTTTGACGCGGCTGCTCCGCTGCCACGACCGTAGCACGCTGAGCCGATTCGCTTACCATCAGTGATGTGCACCACAAGCCCATGGTTTCAGCTAGTGGCTTCATGGAATTATAAGCCGTGATAAAGTTCACCATAGCTATCACTGAATTATATAATTGGCAGTAATAATCTCTTTTTGCTCAAGCTGGCAGCTTAATCAGATTTTATGTAGGATTTGTAAAGCACAACTGAGATGAAACAAATAAGGAATATTTATATCTTTCATTGGCATAATTCTAACCCACTAGAGCTTCCCTTAAACCTCTGTACCCCATTAATTATTCTCAAGATATGCTTAAAATTACAGCAACCATTTCAAAATCTCATCACGTTTGGAAGACTGGAACTTCAGCTATCTCTGACATTTGACAAATCATGCATAAGATAGGAAACTTTAAAAAGGTAAAACAAGTGTGTTGTGTTGATTATAACTGATTTTCTGCATTTAAAAAAAATCTTAGGCAAAGTTGTCTGTCTTCATTAGGATTAACACCTGTTAATATATTGGCCTTGTATGGTTAGAGACCTCACCATGTTTCCACTCATCGAGCAGGACCTAATTCCTTTTGCGAGCTCTTGTTTTGTATTATCCTAATTCTGATCTATGTTACAAATAATTAACATGATTCCATTAATGTGCAGCTGGTATGGTTTCTTTCTAAAATCTGCAGAAAATAATCATAGAAACCTATGGTCAGCAAGTAGCTCTTAGGCCCTCGTTATCAGTTCCTCCATCAGCCACCACTGCTCCAAGGAATATAAACCCTATCTGGTCTCTTCATAACTCTAATGTTCCCTTTCAGGTCAATCTCCTCTTTATCCTCACTGGTGCATTCATGTCCTCTTGTTATAATGGTGAACACAATACTCCAGATGTGGAGTATTATGAAACCAAAGTTTCATAAAGTTGTACCATGACCTCCATGTTCTTATATTCACTGCTGCAACCAATGTAATCCTTTTTCACCACCCTATCTACTCGTGCTGCCCCTTTTCAGGATCTTTCCAGCTGTCTACCAAGGTCTCCCTGTTCCTCAATACCATCTAGGCCCCTGCATTTAATGTTACACCAGGCTTCCAATCTTTAAAACAACCATGCCTCATCACCTGGAGTGCTTCTCTAAGCACACGGCCACAAAACGTTAGCATGGCACCAAGGAGAAGCTGCACTGCTGAAAGAGTTGTGTTGAAGTTTAAAACAAGAATAAATCTACCTGGATTCTTTGGTAGATGTGAAAAATCTTACAGCACCATTTAATGACTGGCAGCAAAAGTTTCACAAAACTTGTCATTATTTATTTCCTAATCAACATCACATGAAAGCAATAATTACTCATCATTTTGATTTTATTTGTATATTTTCTGGCATTTTTTTCCCCACAAATCAGCAGTAACAATATATCAATATTCATTTTCTTTGAAATCCTTTATGTACCCAGTTCATGAGGCCCTATTTAATTCAATTTTTATACATTCTCATGTACATTGCACTTAACTGATTGCGAGTTAATTGATTTTAAAGTGTGCTAATAAATATAAAAGAAATAAATGCCAGTGTTTCACCTGAAGCTTTGCATACAACAGCTGTGCAAGGGTAATAATCATCATGGAATGAATTTGAGGTGGTAATTGGTACTGATACTTAATCTCTCCTGGATCAGGCTTAATGTGGTAAACCTAATAAAGACTCAACACTAGAAGCTTTTTGCAGTCACGACATCTATGCAAATAAAGTGCTAGAGCTAAATGGAATGGCAGTCGATCTGACCATGAATGGTTCAAAGAAAACCCAGAAGGCCTGGAACAGATGTTTTAAAAATGATGAAAGCTGTAATGGAGTGAACAAAGAAAGATTAATTCCGCTTACTTGGGTTTTCAGTGATCATCAAATTAAAAGTGTGGTTTCAAGCATGTGGAGAGAAAATGCAACCGCTTCTTTTGTACAGAGAGGTTGTTGAAGCATGTTATGTTCAGGTATGGGGGGAGAGCCTTCTCCAAAGAATGCTTTGGGGTGTCGAGTCTGCATGTTGCAGCTCCATAAAACTTTGCTTAGGCCATACTTGGAGTACAGTGCGCAGTTCTGGTTGGCACCTTAGCTGAATGCCGTGATTTGAAGAACTTGAAATCTAATAACCATAATCTAGACTACACGAAATTTAAGGTTAAAAAAAAAATGAGAGGGTTTAATTATCCAGAAT
This sequence comes from Narcine bancroftii, assembly GCF_036971445.1. Lineage (NCBI taxonomy): Eukaryota > Metazoa > Chordata > Chondrichthyes > Torpediniformes > Narcinidae > Narcine > Narcine bancroftii. The sequence continues at coordinate 139,154,298 of NC_091474.1, read as the reverse complement.
CAAATGCAGAATTAATGTGGCTGTGTCAAACTTTTATCCAGAATTGAATGCAGAATTAATGTGGCTTTGTCAAACTTTACAGCTTCTGGAAAATTATGAATGCTTCACGATTATTTTCTCTGTGCATTCCGAGCAAGATAGCAGCAGCTAATGGTAGAGTTTAAAAAAAAAACCTGAGATGTTGAGTGTTGGTTCGATTATTGCTGCCAAGCCTGACGCTCTCAGAAGTTTGCACAAGAACACGGAAAGTTAATTGTACAAATGCATCCCCACTCGGTGCATTCGTCTTCTGTGACAATTCTAAACATTCCAATGTTAGCTCAGAGCAAGCATGATGTGTGGTAGCTCCTGTAGATAGATAGAAACCATTGCCAGCACATCCATTTTATTGATCAGACCTACTAACCACTTCATTATTTCTTTATTAAATTTCAATGAGAGAAAATTTATCTCTCTCATTCTCTCATACTGCAGAATTATCACATTAGAGGAGTCACATCAATTTTATTTTGAAGGATGGCTGCATTTTCTTTTCCTGCAGAAAATGCGAACAGATTAATTGTATTACTGAGTGGGAAGGGAAGTATTGACATTTAGGGGGTGATAGTTCACTAAAGGTTGCAGCCTGAAGGCATCCTCCTGCTGATTCCAGACAGGTCACGGTTGACATTCCTGAAACTCAATGGAAATTCTGAAAATACATCTTCACGGGCCTCCGCAGTTTCCTCTGACATCTCAAAGGCGCAGTGATCTAAATTACTCCTCAGGGTAGGTAAATGACAGAAGAATCAATAGTGGAATTGATAGATCAATGAGAAAGGCTATAGACCACACAATTGTAGCCAGCATGTAGGTTCAAATTACAACAGGAGTTAGAGAAGCAGGACTTCAATATACAAGTAGACCAGGAATATTAGGTTGATTCTGAATCCCAAGGGAAGAAATTTGTTGGACACTGAGTTTTTTTTTATATATATAGGGTAACGTAGTCAGGCTCACTAGGGAAAAGGAAATTCTGGATGGCATGCAATGAACCAGATTTGATCCAAAATTTTAAGGTAAATGAACCATTCGGGGTAATAATCATAATATTTTAGAATTCACTCTGCAGATTGGGAGGGAGAAGCTAAAATTGGATGTGTCAGGATTAGAATTGAATAAAAATAACAGTGGAGGTATGAGAGAGGAACTGGCCAACGGTGATCGGAGGGGGGCCCCAGCAGGCAAGATGGAAGAGCAGTAATGGCAGGAGTTTCTGGGAATAATTTGAGAGATGCAGGATCATTTAATTGCAAAGATGAAGAGGTATTCTCTTGGGAGGATGAGGCTCCAATGGCTGTCACAGGAAGTTAGAGCAAAAGAAAGAGCATACAGAATTGCAATAATTAGTGGGAAGGTGGAGGATTGGGTGGCTTTCAAAAACCAGCAGAAGGGAACTAAACAATAAGGAGGGTAATAATGAAATGTGAAAGAAATCTAGCAAATAATATAAAAGGTAACACCAGATGTTTTTTTTAGACATATAAAGCTTAAAAGAGATGCAAGTGACATCGTACCCTGGGAAAATGACACTGGAGAAGTGGGAATGGAGAACAAGGAAATGGCAGATTAACTGAAGAGGTATTTTGCATCAATCTTCACTCTGGAAAACACCAATGGTTTGCCAGAAGTTCAAGGGTATCAGGCAGCAAAAGTGAGTGTAATCACTATTGTCTGAACCATGAACCAATGAACCCTCCTGCTAAATCCAGGTTTCCTGCTCCTTTTAATGAGCAGGCAACATGAGGCAAGAAATCTCCCAGCACAAGTGGTGACCTTGCGCAAAGAGCAGCTTTGTCAGCTGTCGAGGCCCTATTCGCATCCTCACAAGGTGTCAGAAGCCCCTTTTAAACTGCAGCACCTGGACAGCCCTCCCGGGACCAGGGTGGGATGAGTGGGGCAAAGGTGCTGGAAGCACTCACCGGAAGTACTGCCAGATGTTCGGATGCTGGCTGCCCGGTGATGCACACACACAAGCATTGATGTCACTGGAATAAGTGGGTCAGCCATTTTCCTGTTCAAATCACCTGTGGATGCGACTTGCGTAAGCTTAACTGGGTTCCTTGACTACCTTTGAGGCAGGTGAGGGACCCAGTTGGATTCTGAGTGGGTTGACCGAGACAGACCCTTTCTAATGGCCACGTAACTGGGGCACTAACTGGGCAAATTGCCTGGTTAACCCCATTTTACATGGCAGTTTCAAAGCGCCTAGTGTTGAGATTCATAATTATCCTTTACAAACATTCAGATTTGCTTAAATTTCTAACTTTCTCCAAAAACATGCTAAAATTTCCCACAAATTGAATACACATGTAATGTTAAGTAAAATACTTAATCCTTCATGTGCAGAAAGCATAGAGTGTGAACAGATTATAGCAACAGATGTGAGCGGGGCGCGGGGGCGCGGGGACGCAGAGCGTGAGCGGGGCGCGGGGACGCAGAGCGTGAACGGGGCGCGGGGACGCAGAGCGTGAGCGGGGCGCGGGGACGCAGAGCGTGAGCGGGGCGCGGGGACGCAGAGCGTGAGCGGGGCGCGGGGACGCAGAGCGTGAGCGGGGTACAGGATCAAAGTGTGAGCAGGGACAGAGACACTAAATGTGAGCAGGGTGGAGAGATACAAAATGTGAACAAGTTACAGGGACACAATGTGATAGTGTATAAAGACACCGTGTGAGAAATGTACAGGGATAGAATGTGACCAATATCAGGAGCAAAATGTGAATAATGTGCAGAAACACCGAGTGCTCAGGGCATAGGGACACTGAGAGTAAGCAAGATACAGGGACAATACAGTACAGAGCATGGTACAGAGATACAGAGTGTGTGCTCAGGGTCATGGAGTGTCAGTAGAATACAGAGTGTAAACAGGGTACAGGATGTTGTGTTTGGAAGAGTATCAGGTTCGGTGGGATCACAGAGAGACGAGTCTGGACACAAATGTTACAATCATACATAACTTTAATTAACACACAGGAGAGGCTTATTGGAAGACGCATGTCCGCATGATGTCATGTAATAAATTTACATTCGATATACATGTTCATTTAGACGTCATCTTGAACAGAATAAAGAGTGACCACAGTTCCTAAGATGCTCTGATAGCTCAATGATTAGAGCACTGGTCTTGTAAACCAGGATTCATGAGTTTGTTATTCACTGGGCCCTCATTTCTGTGAGGGGAACTGGGCAAAGTAACGGCTCTCTGTCTGCCTTACAAGAGACAAAAGGTAAAGAATTTCATATACATTACATTCTAAATATCATGTGACAATAATGGAACCTTTACCTATCACGTGAGATTATTCTTTAGGGTGAATAAATGACAGAATTGGCGACAAGGATAAAAACAAAATATCTGCACAATGGATGATGGAATCTATGGGATTTCAAGTAAAGAGGACGTCGGTGGTGAGAAATTTTGTGGTGAATGCAGTGGCGGGATCGACATTGGGCAGCAAGGGGAGGAAAGCACATGTTCGGCATCAGTGAAAAGATTTGTGACAAAGACAATGAAAGAGTAGAATAAGCAGTACTTGTATAGCGGATTTAGTTTTGGGGAATATAGAGAGACTGAAGACTGGTATGATTATACAGATAGGTTTGATATGTACTGCATTGCACATGATGTGAGAAATACTGGCAATAAAAAAAATCAGGCATTGTTTTTAAGCGAGGTGGGGAGCAGGACATATGGTCAAGATCAAGACTCTATGGCACTGGTAAAACCACATACCAAGTCTTATAATGAGTTATGTGACCTTGTCAGACACTATCTGTCCCCAGAACCGATAATGATCATGGAAAGATACAAATTCTATATCAGAAAGGAAAAGGCTGGCAAAATAGTGACTCAATATTTGGCCAAGTTGCCCAAGTTGTCTGAGACATGTATTTTTGGATATCTTTTGGACAAGGCCCTGAGATACATGTTGGTAATTGGACTGACTGACCGCCGTGCTCAATAATGATTGTGGATCACAAAATTTGGAAATCAAGTTGGCTATGAGATAGCATTGAGTTTTGAAGTGACCAATTGTCACATCAATGTTATGGTGAAGAGAATGGACCGACGAGAAATGTTTCCACTGTGGGAGATATAACCACAGCCCTGATAACTTATTACAAAAAGGCTAAGTGTTATTTGTGTGACATTGTGGGACACATCAAGTCAAAGTGTCAAGGTAGAAAGAGAGAATAAGAGGGTCACAGAAGGAAGAAAAACAGAAATGTAAGTATAAAAAATAATCTTCTGAAGTTAAAAAAAAACATCATTGGAAAAGATGAAAATTCTAGAAGTGAGTCAGAGTACAAAAGTGACTCGAGGATGATGGGGGCATTAGCATTTATGTGAATCCATAGTGTTTTTGATCGCAGGTCAGAAATTCTTGTTCGTAACAAAGTTAACAACAAACCTCTCCTGATGGAACTAAACACAGGGGTGTCTGCGTCATTAATGCCGAAAGATCTGAAAGACAAACTGCTGCCCAAACTTAAAATGAAACAGCCTGACATTGTGTTGAAGATGGTTGCAGGAGAGAAAGTCAGTGCTAGGGAAATGTCAACTGGATATCGAATATAAGGGGCAGAAAAAGGAAGTATTACCTCCCTAAATTGTAAATACAAAAGGTCCTGCCTTTTTTGGAAGGAATTGGTTGTCACACATCTAACTGGATTGGAAGGCAATCAGTGCGGTGAAGAATGTACAAACTGTTGGTGATTAAAAAAAATATCAAGTTTCAATAGGTGCTTCAGAAGTGCCAGACAGTGTTTGGGAAGAACCTGGGAAAAATTCAGGGAGTCTAGGTCAAATTGCAAGTGAAGCCAAAAGCCAAACCTCAGTTCTTTAAGCCAAAGTTGGTAACCTTTTGCCATATATAAAAAAGAATTGAGACTGAACTCAAGATGAGAAGGTGAAGGAATAATCGAGAAACTTCAGTGCAGTGACTGGGGAGCTCCTGTTTAACTGCTCAGAAAATCCAGTGGTGAAATTTGAATTTGTGGTGACTATAATGTGACTATAATGTCACAAGCCCTGCAAGTTCCCGGACTTCCAATTCCGAGAGTGGAGGAATTATTTCAAGCTCTGAATGGTCGAAAAATGTTCACTACACTAAACTTATCACAAGCACATCAACAAGTTGAATTGGATCCTGAATTGAGGAAGTATATTATGATCAACACTCACCTGTGATTATTCACTTATACCAGGATATCTTATGGAATATCATCAGCTCCAGCAATATTTCAAGCTCTTATGGACCAATTATTGCAAGGACTAAATGTTGGATGTTACTTAGATGACATCATCATTACGGGTCATGACAACACAGAACATCTAACAAATTTGGAAAAGTTCCTTTCTCGGCTAGAACAAGCTGAAGTCTGACTGTGTCAAGACAAGTGTGTATTTATGGTACCCTCAGTAACATACTTGGGATTTACAATTGATCACCAAGCAGTCAGGATGGATGCCGCTGGCACTGAAGCTGCAGTGCACCCTACCCATTGAATTGAGCTGAGCTGCAATTGTTCTTAGGTTTGGTTAACCATTATCAAAAGCACATCACCAACATGTCAACTCTAGGCAACCCACTCAACCAATTGTTGAGAAAAGACCAGAAATGGTGTTGGAATGCTGAAACTGACAAAGCTTTCAATCGCTTGAAGAAACTGCTGACAAGGTCAATGTTCTCATTCACTGTGACCCAAACAAGGAAGTGACCCTTGCTGTTGATGCTTCACCTGTTGATTTAGCTGTAGTCTTGTTACAAGTCACAGAAAAGGGAGACCAGCCAGTTGCATATGCTTCCCGCTCTTTGATGGCCTGTAAATGGACAACTGGAGAAGAAAGGACTGGCCGTAGTCTTTGGTTTCAAGTGATTTTCCCCAATATGATGGACAATAAACTACTGAGTTTGATCTTTTAAGAAAGGCATTTCTGTGCTAGCGGCTGCAAGAATTCAAAAATGGGCAATGGAGCTCACAGCGTATGGTTAAGATCTAAAAGATCACCCTGCTGACAAGAATGGCCATGCTGATACATTATCATGCTTACCTCTGCCTGCAACAGAACAGACAGAAGAGAACATCGGTTGGACTGTGGAAGCCACAACTATCAACCAGGAACATCTTTACTACTTGACCATTACAGGTAAGGTGATCAGCAGAGGTTAGAAAAAAGTCCACACTCTTGAAGATTTTGTACTTCACCTTGAATGGGTGGCCTGAGGCCGACAGTATTACCTCCAACCTGAAAGTTTTTTATATTTGGTGAAATGTAATCTCGATCAAAGAGGGTTGCCTGTTGTGGGGAACAAGGACAATCATCCCCAAGAAATGACAAGAGGCCATTACAAAAGAACACCACACCAATCATCCTGGAATGGTCCTGATGAAGACTCTGGCATGCAGGCACGCATGCCTGGTGGTGATCAATTGACATAAACATTGAACAGATGGTTTGGAGATGCCACATCTGCCAAGAAATGCAACTGAAAGCACCACAAGCAGAAGGGAACCCATGGAAATGGCTGCCACAATCCTATTGATTTTGCTAATCTTTATGGGGGATAACTCTCTGATTATTATCAATACACACTTCAAATGGCTGATCGTGTGGTGAATGCTGTCAACAACAATGTAAATTCTTTCTTTTTCTTTCTTTGGCTTGGCTTCACGAACGAAGATTTATGGAGGGGTATGTCCACATCTGCTGCAGGCTCGTTGGTGACTGACAAGTCCGACGCGGGACAGGCAGGCACGCTTGCAGCGGTTGCAAGGGAAAATTGGTTGGTTGGGGTTGAGTGTTGGGTTTTTCCTCCTTTGTCTTTTGTCAGTGAGGTGGGCTCTGCAGTCTTCTTCAAAGGAGGTTGCTGCCCGCCGAACTGTGAGGCACCAAGATGCACGGTTGGAGGCGATATCAGTCCACTGGCGGTTGTCAATGTGGCAGGCACCAAGAGATTTCTTTAAGCAGTCCTTGTATCTCTTCTTTGGTGCACCTCTGTCTCGGTGGCCAGTGGAGAGCTTGCCATAGAACACGATCTTGGGAAGGCGATGGTCCTCCATTCTGGAGATGTGACCCACCCAGCGCAGTTGCGTCTTCAGCAGCATGGATTTGATGCTTGCGGACTCTGCCAGCTCGAGTACTTCGATGTTGGTGATGAAGTCATTCCAATGAATGTTGAGGATGGAGCGGAGACAGCGCTGATGGAAGCGTTCTAGGAGCCGTAGGTGATGCCGGTAGAAGACCCATGATTCAGAGCCGAACAGGAGCGTGGGTATGACAATGGCTCTGTACAAGCTGATCTTTGTGTGTTTCCTCAGGTGGTTGTTTTTCCAGACTCTTTTGTGTAGTCTTCCAAAGGCGCTATTTGCCTTGGCGAGTCTGTTGTCTATCTCCTTGTTGATCCATGCATCCGATGAAATGGTACAGCCGAGGTAGGTAAATTGGTTGACCGTTTTGAGTTCTGTGTGCCCAATGGAGATGTGGGGGGACTGGCTGATGGAGGACCTCCGTTTTCTTCAGGCTGTCTTCCAGGCCAAACATTTTGGCAGTTTCCGCAAAACAGAACGTCATGCGCTGGAGAGCTGGCTCTGAATGGGCAACTAAAGCGGCATCGTCTGCAAAGAGTAGTTTACGGACAAGATGCTCTTATGTCTTGGTGTGAGCTTGCATGCACCTCAGATTGAAGAGACTGCCATCCGTGTGGTACCAGATGTAAACAGCGTCTTCATTGTTGAGGTCTTCCATGGCTTGTTTCAGCATCATGCTGAAGAAGATAGTAAAGAGGGTTGGTTCGAGAACGCAGCCTTGCTTCACGCCATTGTTAATGGAGAAGGGTTCTGAGAGCTCATTGCTGTATCTGACCTGATGTTCGTTTTCGTGCAGTTGGATAACCATATTGAGGAACTTGGGGGGGCATCCAAGGCGCTCTAGTATTTGCCAAAGCCCTTTCCTGCTCACAGTGTCAAAGGCTTTGGTGAGGTCAACAAAGGTGATGTAGAGTCCTTTGTTTTGTTCTCTGCACTTTTCTTGGAGCTGTCTGAGGGCAAAGATCATGTCAGTAGTTCCTCTATTTGCGCGAAAGCTACACTGTGATTCTGGGAGGACATTTTTGGCGACACAAGGAATTAGTCTAGTAAGGAAATTCCTTAACGGAAATAGACAACTGAGACGCTACTAGGTGTGCTCTCAGGTTATGAATTACCCATAGAACTGGTTTCAGACAATGGACATCAATTTGTATCAGGCACTTTCAAGCAGTTCCTGCAAAACCACAATGTGAGGCACATATTATCTTCACCCAACCATCCAAGTATGAATGGGGAAGCTGAGAGCTGAGTCCCATTACTAGTTATAAGACACCATTCTTAATGGCTGCACAAGGGCAAGATCCTAGCCAATCACCGGACACACAGCCAATCATGTCAGCCAGCGATGAGAGGTTCTCTGTTCCAGAAAAGTCAGAAGTTCGTACTCCTGTTCTGTGCTCTTTATTCCCTAGAAAATCTAAGAGAGAAAAACACCCTCCAGCACATCTCAAAGATTATGTGCTGTGACTAAGAGACTTTGTGTTTTCACAGTTTAATGCATTTTCAAACAGGATTATTTGGTGCCTCTAGTTCAAATAATTAATGGAAGTGGTGCTTAAGTTTCACTGCAGTGTCCACAAGTGTTAACATATTTAAGTTAAACTGTATAGTTATTTACAAGAAAGCACTATTTTATTTTATTTTTGTGGGGGAAATTTTATGGGAATGTACATGTCCATGTGACATCATGTAATAAGTTACATTCGATATGTGTGTTCAGTTAAATCCCATCTTGAATAGAATAAAGAGTGATCACACTTCCTATCATGTGAGACTATTCTTTAGGGTAAATATATGACAGAGACAAACAGGGGAGAACATAAAATGGTACTTGATTACTATAAATACATTCACATCAGACCTAGGTTGGACTCAGATATCTATGTCCACCTATATTCTACACATTCTCACACTTAAGTACACACCCTACAGACAGGGGCTTTTACACACACACACACACACACACACACACACACACACACACACACACACACACACACACACAGACACACACACCCACACACACACACACCCACACACACACCCACACACACACAGACACACACACCCACAGACACACACACCCACACACACACACACACACACATCCACACACACCCACACACACCCACACACACCCACACACACCCACACACTCAGTTCCCTGGACTAACAGGGGTGCAGCTCTCTACAAGCAAATGGTGAAAGACTGCAGCATGCTTTTGTGCAGAAGGACTTGGGAGTGCTTGTGCATGAATCGCAAAATGTTGGGTTGCAGGTATAACAGGGTGGCAAATGGAATGTTGACCTTCATCGCTAGAAGAATTGAATTCAAGAGCAGGGAGGACTTGCTGCAACTGTACAAGGTACTGGTGAGGCGACACCTGGAGTACTGTGTACACTTCTGGTCTCCATACTTGAAGTCTAGAGGAGGTTCACCAGGTTGATCCCAGAGATGAGGGGGTTGACCTACGAGGAGAGATTGAATTCAGAAGAATGAGAGGAGATCTTATAGAAACAAATAAAATTTTGAAAGGAATAGATAAGATAGAGGGTGGAAAATTGTTTTCACTGGTAGGTGAAACCAGAACTAGAGGACACATCCTCAAGATTCAGAGGAGTAGATTTAAGACGAAGATAAGAAAAAAAACTGTTTTTCCAAGAGAGTAGTGAATCTGTGGAATTCTCTGCCCAGGGAAGCAGTTGAAGCTACTTCATTAAATATATTTAAGGTTCAGTAAGATTGATTTTTACATTAAAAAAAAGGAGTTAAGGGATATGGGGAAAAGGCAGGTAGGTGAAGTTGAGTCAATGACCGATTAGCCATGATCTCGTTGAATGGTGGAGCAGGCTCGATGGGCTGGATGGCCGACTCCTGCTCCTATTTCTTATGTTCTTATGTACTGATCTATCACAGTACTATGGCTCAGCTTCAGTGTAGTGCACACCTTACCTGCGACACTTCCAGCGATGTCCAAAGTAGCGACCTGGCATGGACCAATGTCTGGAGCTTGGACCATTAACAGAGAGAAAGAAATATGCTATGCATTGATGCTTTATACAGTTTTCAGACTAGGGGTAGAGACTAGGTTCCCAGTTCAGATGACCCTAGGTAATTTAAATGAGCCAATGGCAAGATGTGCACTAATGGGTAGCCAGTCCAACCTTGATTGACAGGTGATGTGAATTCCAAAAAAGTTTAAGATAGGGAAGACATTTGACCACCCACAATGCACAATATTACAGACAGGCAGGGAGGCCACACCTTTCTCCACAATCCACATATAACACAGGGATAGTATACAAACAGGATATGGAGGCACAGGGTGTTTGAACAGTGCGAGGGAACAGATTGTATAGAGAGTACAAGTAGACAAACTGTTCAAATTCTATCTGCTATCAGTTTACCTATGGTTTGTCTGCTGTGAACTAAAATTCTGCATTAGGGAGTATTAGCTGATGCAGTTTCCGCTAAGTCCAAACATTGGATGGGGATGAATAGTGCTGCATCAGAAGACTACTCACAGCCTGCGTGTTCTGATTAGGGTGTTGAGGGATTGGGTGTTAAGCTATTGATGGGGGAGGTTGATTAATGTATTAGATGTGACTAGTATTAATATAATCAAGTGTGATGGCCTCAGATATAGTTGTTAATGAAAGGACAGTGCAGAACACCAAAAATCTTGGCACCTTCCCAATTGCCATGATGGCTGACCCCAAGAGAATGTGGATGAATTTCTCTGTTTGCACTGCATAGAAAATGGAATTATCTGATGTGTGCCTGATACAGAAAAGGTGCAATCATGACTCAAGCTGTAATGTTCCCAGCAAGATTTCCAGAGTGATGGAAAGCATCCTCCAAATCATTTTATATTTCATGTCAAGGTAGCCCATTGTCATTCTCACATACCCAGTGGAAATGATGGACACAAATGATGTCTACTCACATACAAAGCATGCAAAATGGTGGATCTGAAATTAAACCATCCTGAAGCTTAATATTTAATCTGTTATGCAAGTACAAATAAAATACATAATCCCCTGTGGATTAATTTTCAGTTGTGTTTTTGACAGCTGGGCGCGACAATAATAAGAATAGACATTTTCAAACTTCTACCCCTGTGCTCCAATGCTGAAAATCTCATTAGCTATCTTGGGGTTCCATGCATTTCTGTACCCCAGATCCCTATTTCAGGAAATGACCACTAGCTGGCTGTAAACTTACCAATGAGCAAATTTGCGAATATTGTTACTGAATATATAAGCAATGTCATATTAATATCTTCACAATTTATCTCACCTTGATCAAAAATTTGCTTGGATTCATCTAATTAGAGCATGGACTCAGTTTAGATATTTGGATGTATAATCAGTAATTGCATTGATCTGACATGAGAGCAATTGCTAGGGTGATTCCGCTGGACATTGAAAGTATATTTAGCAAAACACAGCAAATTTTATTTCATTCTTTGCAAATATAATTTATATGTAAAATGGTTTGACATTTACTATTGTTAAAGGACCCCGTAAGATAATTAAAATAGTTTTACCACCTGCATCTTAAAGTTCGGAAAAAAAAAGACTCAGGTGCTTCCAGCACTGTCGCTGAGTGAAGCATCAAAATTCTAAATCAATGTCAGAAATGAAGGTAGCAATGATCAATTTCATTTACTTACCCAGTGTCAGATTGCATTCACAATAATTAGACAAGACATGATTGCCTCTTTTCAACTGATTAGGCTCATGTAGAATAGCAAGCAGTGTATATCATTTATCTGGCAGGCTAATGTTATTAATGGAAAAGAAACAACAAAATACAGCAGGGACAGATTTAAAGCAGTGGCAAAATTTACTCTGCATCAGTTTTATTTGATAGCATAATCCACTGTCCTTGAAATTCCACACGTGATTGCAAAATTGTGAGGCTTTCCAAATGACAAATCTGTTTACCAAATGTAGACTAAGTGATCTTCAAGAAAATGAGACACATAGAACAATACAGCACAGGTCAGGCTTTCAGCATTCAATGTTGTGCCAACCCATCATAACAAAAAGTACTAAACCCTCCCTACCCCAACACCCACTATTTTTCTTTTATCCATGTGACTGTAAAAGAGCCTCTTAAATCCTCCCAATGTTTCAGCCTCCACCACATTCCCTGCAAGGTATTCCAGGCACCCACAATTCTCTGTGTAAAAAAAAAACTTACCCCTGATGTCTCCCCTAAACTTCCCTCCCTCCCTTAACGTTACACATATGTCCTTTGGTATCAAGGGATATGGGGAAAAGGCTGGAAATTGGAACTAGTGTCGTGTAGCTTAGTATAGATTTACAGAACAGACTCGATGGACCTAGTGGCCTGCTTCTGTTCCTTTGTCTTGTGAATCTTGTGGTGTTTTCTGATCCTGCCCTGAGAAACAAGTGTTGGCTGTCCACCCTATCCATTGAGTCTCCTCTCATCCTTCTATGCTCCAAAGAGAAAACTCAAAGCTTTGCTAACCTTGCCTCATAAGACTTGTTTCCCAATCCAGGAATGGAATCCTCTCCATTAGTTTGCACACCACTGATGTAAGATTCACTGGTCTATAATTCCCAGAATTCTCCCTATTACCTTTTTTTAAACAAAGGAACTAAATATTTGCTGTTCTCCAATCCCCCAGCAACTCCCCTGCTTCCTTATTTCTCTTGACTAGTTGCCTGACCTATTTTGTGAGCCACGGTTCCCTTTTCCTACCATCTTTTCCTTGTCCTGGTGGGACAAACCTATCTTGAACCCTGCACAAGAGGTCTTTAAACTTCATCCACATTACTTTTGTGCTTTCACTCTTAAACATCTGTTTCCAATTTATTCTTGCTAATTCCTGCCTCATCCCTTCATAATTTAGCCCTTCCCTAGTTAAGGACTTTCCTACTTTGACTGTTTTTATCCTTTTCCATAGCTATGTTGAAACTAAGGGAGTTGTGGTCACTCTCACCTAAATGCTCCCCCACCAAGAGGTCTGCCACCTGACCAGGTTCATTTCCCATAACCAGAACCAGTATGGCCTCTCTTCTCGTCGACCAGTAAAATGTATTTGGAATCCTTTTTGTACCCACCTGACAAATTTAGCCCCATCCATCCCTCTTGCAATCACTAGGTGCTAGTCAATATTAGGGAAGTTGAAATCACCCATAACTACAGCTCTGTATTTCCTGCACCATTCCAAAATCTGCCCGATCATCTGCTCCTCAGTATCCCGAGGGCCATTTAGATATCTATGGACTACTCCCTGCACAACGATAGCTCCCTTCCTATTTGTGACATCCACCCATATTGACTCAGTAGACACTTGCTCTGCAGCAACCTCCATTTCTTAGGCCATGATGCTATCCTTGACACCTTCCCCTTTCTACCTCTCACCCTTTTCTTTTTAAAACACCTAAACCCAGGCACTTGCCTCAACCAATCTTGTCCTTCCTCCAGCCAAGTTTCAGTAACGGCCACAACATCGTAGTTCCATGGACTGATGCATGCTCTAAGTTCATCCCCTTTATTCTGAATATTCTTTGTGTAATAGATCTATGTTAATATTAATTCTTTGTTTAATGTTAAAACTATATTTTATCTAGATTTGGGTTATCAAGTTAGTTTTGGGTGGACAGGGCTCATTTACATTCTACAGACACACATGATTCTTTGCAGCCATTAGCTGAGTTCAGCATCAACAAACATATTTACATTTTAAACACTATTGACTACAGAAGCCAGTTTGGAAAGTCGATGAGACTAAAGTTGCATTGCAAAGTCAAAAGATGATAGGATTTATGATGGTTTTTGAAATTCTGAAAGACCTGTGTAAGCACCCGTGTAAATGTACAACCATGTGGGCAGACAGCTTGGAACCAGAAGAGAACCATCAAACAAAGTTAAATCAGTGGACAGTGATCTTTTAGCATATTAGTTTAAAAAGACATTATGAACTTCAAAGACAGAAATAATGTCACATACCATGTGACAGGAGTGATTTGGAGAAATATATTATCAAATTCAGACATTTTGAATCAGTTTTCAGAAGTCAAGATCCTGTGACACACACAGGAGTTAGAACCTTGTGAAAGAAAGGGTTGAATTACAGTAACCAAAATAGATATTGTTAAGTATTAGTCCTAATAAAAGGGTAATGCAGAAAATAAGTGGATTTCAAAAGGGAAACCACTTCACTTTCTCACTATTCTTTTGAAAAATCAAGAGTACAGTGTCAATGTGGAAAAAAAAACTCCGTGACTGTTAAGAAGAAAGCTGAAGAAAAAGAAAATTTGACCTCCTGGAAAGACAGGACTTGTATTATCCTATTCACAGGAGATATAACATATGGGGCTTTTAAATAAGTAAGTCCACTTCTCATTTGTGCCCAGAAAATGGTCAGACTCAATGAAGGAATATCTCTCTGAAGGACAACTCATTAGAAGATTTGTGAGTTTAAAGAGGCTTGAAGATATGATATTTAAAAGTGTTTTATAATTATTTCTGATTTACAACCTTTAAGAAAAACCAAAATGATCCTCAAGTTTTAAAAAATAACTTATTAAGAGTTTGGGACACACACACACCACACATACAGACACACACACACAAATTTGCGCATAGTGGGGTATGAGTTTAAGTTAGAGATAAGTAAGAAATCTCATGTTATTATAGTTTAATAAAAACTATTATTTTGAATTACCAGTGTCTGGTGAATTTTTGTCATTGCTGTTCGTTTGTTAGTGCTAACAAAATCTCTCTAGTCCCTAACAAAATTAAGAGGTTTGTTAGATTGTGACACTCGCATTGAAAACTACACATATTGAACCCTTTAACAGGGTACATTTTACTATGAATATTCATGTATAATGCATTTTGTGTATAATGCAAACCCCATTTTTGAGGGGAAAAGGGGAAAACATTTTACCCCCGTGTATAATACAGCCCCCTTCACTCGCCTATCTGAGTAATGCTGCCATCTCTCTCCCCCCCTGCCTGATTCGCGCTGGCATCTCTCTCCCCATCCACCCATGTCGCGCTGCCGCCTCTCTCCCCATCCACCCGAGTCGTGCTGGCGTCTCTCCCCCCCCCCCCCCACCCGCCCACTGGAGTCGCACTGCCATCTTTCCCCCCTTGCCCGCCCGAGTCATGCTGGAATCTCTCTCCCCACCCGCCCTAGTCGTGCTGCCATCTCTTCCCCTGCCCCCTAGTCACGCTGCTATCAATGTAGGTGGCTGCTGATCATCTTACTTATCGTTAAACCCGATAGAATTTTTTTTTAATTGTAACCTCGTGTATAATGCAAACCCCCCCTACTTTGGGTTCAAATTTTGGTACAAATTTTTTTACATTTTACTCGAATATTTATGGTATATTTTGTTCACAGTCAGTCCTTTCTCACCAACTCAGAGCACATAGCATCATGCTTTCGTCCTTCTACCCTAATCTCTGCACTCAAAATTTGATTCCCATCCCCCTGCCAAACTAGTTTAAACCCACCCCAACAGGTCTAGCAAACGTGCTCGCCAGGATATTGGTCCCCCTCCAGTTCAGGTGCAGCCCGCCCTTTTTGTACAAGTCAGACCTTCCCCAGAAGTGATCCCAATGATCCAGGAATCTGAACCCTTGTCCCTTGCATCAACTCTTCAGCTACTCATTCATATGCCACAACTTCCTGCTCCTACCCTCTCTGGCACATGGCACAGGCAGAAATCCTGAGCCAGATGTACTACAAGCACAGATATTAATCTCATAACCTGAACAGCGATTCAGTATGTTCAGCGAGTCAGTATGTGAAATTTATAAAAGTTGACTGATTTATTGTGAGTATTGCAATCCACAATAAATATTGGACAACAGGAGTTCATCTCTGATTAATTCTACTTTAGAACATGTTCACAGGTTGTCAGTTGGAATTGAAACTCCATTTACCCATTGAAGAGTTTTGACATGAATGCTTAATGATTGCAATATTTTTCTCAAATGCAACGTCATGAATAATCTGACATAAATTTCAAACTTCGCTGGCAAAGTATCTGCACAATTCTGCACTGCAGACAGGAGTCTTAGACACAATCAATAATAAAGGATTTTTAAGATACAAGTTTTTTTTAAATGGCTGAATTGCTGAGATCATAGCAACATATTTTCAATGAGAGCTCAAGGTGGGGCTACTTTTATGCCTAGGTTAAAGACTGATTCAAGATGGACTGAAACCTAGGGTGGAGCAAAAAACAAACTGCTGGAGGAACACAAAACTCTGTGCAGCCTAACCTATATAGCTGCACGTGACTTTCTTACACATACACATCACCCCAGCCAAGAAAGTGAAGCATACCATATGTCATCTTTATCTCCCTAACCACTTGCGTGGCTTCTTTCAGGGAGATGAGGACATGGACTCTTGGATCCCTGATAAACATGTTGAACATTCAATGGTAATAATGGGCTAGATTGCTAACTGTTAGTTGGCTAGTGTACGGCTGAAGGTTTGGCACTTCTGCCTCTGTGAGTCAATGAGCAATTCCTGATCTCACAGAGCAGAGGGTTGGGATTTTTCCCCCTTATGCCAATGTAAATGATTAAAAAAACAAAAGAAGGTGCATTCTTTCAACCTTCAATTTAATTAATATATATATATTTTCATTAAAAAACATTGAAACGCACTCCAAAATAAATGTAGTATTTTTAATGCATGTCTATGTCAGCTCTTTTTAAATGTATCTGTAAAAAAGTTTGAAGAAACCTTTGATATATCAGAGGTTTTCAGGGGTGTCTGGAGTAGGTTCATACCTGAAGCCTAGCCATCACTCACTGCGCACTCTGCCGATGGAAAGGCCATGCTTGCACATCCTATACAACCTAAATATGACTGGGAAATAAATGTGAGGCTCAAGTTGAGTGAAGGATGATCTAACCTAATAATAATCACTTCTGTAAATACTTCATTGTCATGGAAAATCTTCTGGCTATCCATCCCATAGGTTCCTTTCAGTCAGTTTGTGGGGTTTGATACAAGGATACCCCACTCCTCAGAAAGGAACAGTGTATGTGTGAATGGATTTAGGTGAGTCGGGGTTGCACAGGCTCAGACCCACCCTCCTGACATCCCCTCCCAGATCTAGCAGCACGGTGAGGTCCAAGACCTGGGGGAAGTTCATCAACCAAGCTTCAATGCAAGGGATGCCATTTCCGTTCTTCACGGCATGTGTTTGCTAGATGGCCATTGACCCTACGAGAGGGTTTGTATGCCCTTTGACAGGTCTTGATGTTCATCTTCCAGGGTGTCTAGCTACCCTCCTCACCAGACAAGCCTGGCAGGGGAACCAGTTTAGTCGCTGACCACCTGATCATTTGGCAGGTAATACTGGGATACATGCTACCAGAAGCATGCAGACAAGTGACTTGACACTAACATGAAAAGTAATAACCTGTTAAAAAGCAATGATTTTAATATCCCTCCATGTGTTCCAGAGGTTTCACTGTATCAATAACTGGCAAGTTAAATGAAAACTAGAAGGTAGCATACTGAGCATAATTGCATGCAGCGAAATCAAAATCCACATGTATAATGTCAGCTGATATGCCACTGACTAATAAGCACGTGTCTATATTATTAGACTATCATGCAAAAGCCTGGACAATAATCCAATGACAAAAGTTCACAGTATGCTGATGTAGAAGGAACAGATGGATGGGATGTATGATTAATTGATAGCTTGGATTTGGATTTGGTAGGCCATTGAAGATAGGGATGTGGTGGAAGGATATTATTCTGTCTGAAGGTTCTGCAGGGATCCAGTGTTGAGCCCCTGCTGTCTGTGATGTATATCAAAGATTTGGATAGAAAAGTAAATGGATGGCTTACTAAGTTTGTGGATGACCCAAAGATTGATGGAGCAGTGAACAGTATAGAGGACTATCAAAGAATTCAAAGAGTTGTGAGTCAATTACAGAAGTGGGCAGATAAATTTTAGACAGTTTTATAAAGTTTTAATGCTGACAAAAGTGAGGTGTTAAATGCATTAACTTGCAGAAAGATCCTAGAAAGTGGCCACAAAGTAGATAGAGTGGTAACTATGGTGTAGGGCCTGCTTGACTTCATTCAGCAGGGCATTGAGCATAACAGCAAGGAAGCTATGCTGCAGCTATGTAAAACTTTGCCAAGACTTAATTTGGTATACTGTGTGCAGCTCTGTTCACCCCATTACAGAAAGAATGTGGAGGTTTCAGAAAGAGGACAGAAAAGATATTGAATGGATTAAAGGGAATAAGTTACAGGGAGAGGTTGCACAAATTTGGGTTCTTTTCTTTAGAGCATTGGATGCTAAGGGGAATGAATTCTAAAGGTTTCCAGCCAGCTGAATAAAAAAAAAAATCCTCATCTCCAGCCTAAATGGTCTTTTTCTACTTTTTAAGAATTTTGTAAGTTTCAGTAAGATCTTTTTTTTTTGTCTTTTTCTTGGAACTTTCCACACAGTTCAGCTGCAGTAAGTAAGAATATTGGTGCATATGTACATTGTATGATGTAAAAACACACAGATATGCTGGAGGAATGCAGCTGGTCTCGTAACGTCCAAAAGAGGTAAAGATATATTACTGACTTTTACGAGCCTGGGCCCTTCTTCAAGGACTAAGCAAAGAACAGGAAGGCATCAGAATAAAGACAAGACTGGCTGGGGGAGGAGTCCAGACCAACAAAAGATGTGAATTGGATCTGACAACAGCCTTATTATCAATCATTTCTCACACAGCAAACCTGACATCTTTGTACTGGTGTGGTGAATTGTTACTGCCCTCTCTTTTCAGTAGGAACATCCTTTTTTGAGCAAGGTAAGAAATAATGTACTTAATGAGTATTTGGTTGTTAATTGTTTTGGAGTTGAGGAACTTAACTTTGAAGTACAACAAATTTAAAAAAAACAGGAAATTAAAACGACACAATTTAGAAGTACTGAGATTTTGTGAAAAGTTGAACAGTTAATGAAATAAATGCAAGGGAAGTAGAATTTCAGACTTAAAACTTAACTTGGTGTCTCTCTATAGATGTTGCCTGACCCTAAAATTTTCTGCCTGATTTCAGGTTTGTAATATCTCCAATATTTTGATTTTGTATAATTAAATCAATCTTGTAAATACCTCTCTCCTCTGTTAATGCAAGTTTTATTTATTACAAAATCTACTGGAAATGGTAAAATGTGTTTTATTTGCCAAGCATGTAATCTCAGCTCCGTGATGTCCATTCACAGCAGTGATATGAATCAGGTCAAGGAATATTTTCATGTCTAATTAATGGCCAGTAATAATAAATTAGCTATGTTGTCAATGCAAAAGGCAAAACTCATTTAAGTAGTTAGCCATAAAGAAAAGCAAACCTTGAATATTAAAAATTTAAAGAGATAATTTTGTTTATCTGGGTGAAATAGGTCTTCACCAGCCATATGAAACAGAGCACAGTACCAGTAGCCTGATTCACCACACCCCTCATGCACTTTCCCACCGACTCATTCCATTAACAGTTCAGAATTTGCTGCAAGCTTAACGGTTCACACTATTAATTTCCTTCAGCTTCCTTTTGAGTTTCAAACAAGTGAACCATTTACATATTTTTCTTATTCAGTTTCCCACAGAGACAGTGCTTACATTTAACATTGAAAGAAGTTCACTAACCCACTCTCATTGATTGCTTTCTCTTCTTTTGCACCAATTTATTTATTTTTGAAATGTAATTGGTAGGAATATTTGCACCTGTAACGCTGCTGCAAAACAACTAATTTTGTGACATAGTCATGACTATAAATTCTGATTCAATTAACCTACTATTGGCAGATGTGGGGGGGAGGGGGGTGGGGGGAGGGAAACCCAGAGGATCCAGGGAAAATCCATGATGTTACAGAGGAAACATGAAGAACTCTGCAAAGACTTCACTTATGGTCAGGATCAAACTCCCGGAGCTGTGATCGAGTCTCTGAAGGACATATTTACAATATCAATCAGCCAAATCTACCCAGAAAATAAACAATTAATTGCAAATTATATTTTATGCAAATGATGAATTGCTCTAAGTTGTAACAGAGCCAGGGAGAGTGAAGAGAAGTTTAGGTCTGTCACTAGCTGGACAGAGATTGCCTGAAGTAGAGAAATATTTCACACCATATCAACAAAATCTCTTCCTTGATTAGCCCAAAAGTCACTGAAATGCTGTAGTACATTTGCTTGAGTTTACTATTTTCAAAATGTTTAAAGTCATGTTTTTCTCTTCTTTTAATAAATTATTTATTCTCTCCTATTTCTCTATCACTATGTAACCGGACACTAATATTGCTTCTTTCTCTAAACAGTCTTATTGGTTATGGAGATAGATTGTTGGTTCTTTCTTTTATCGGAGTCTCCAATCCTCCATTTGTAAAAACATTTCAAACTGAATAGGAAATAAAATGTCTCTAATTGGGTGAGTGATGGTAAAACCTGTTTGAGCAAGTCCTAAGATAACATTTTGGGGACTTGTGCTCATGATGGGAGAGATACTGGTATAAAATATTTTCATACCAGTTTCAGGCAATCCCTTTCCCACTTCAGGACAGTCTAAACTTCTCTCCAGTCTGTCTAGTTGCATTGCTTCACTCAATTTGAGCAAAACAAACCATTCCCCAAATCCCCCTGCACGGTTTATAAAATTGAAAATCTGAATGAGCTCCATCTTACAGAATGTTCTAAGAACTGGATATAGATAACCAAAGCTCATTTTACAATGAAACGTCACCAATAGTCACCAACAAAGATTTTGTCCTATTGGCTCAGCCTGTATCTAAGCCCAAGTTTAAAGGTCCATCTCTGACTCACTGTATATTACCATTCCCCATTATTCATCTGGATAAACAAAGGTGGCCAATTTTTCAACAATGTATTGCAGATATTTTTTGTGTAATATTTATTCCATTGGGAAATAGTTTACATGAGTAAATACTTCTTTATGCTCATAATAAAGTAATATGTATCTTTGATATCTTATCTCATGATCGATGCCTGTCAGTAACTGTGGGATTTGTCCTTTTTTTTGTCTAGAAATGTTTATATTTCATGGATAAATTATTGATTGATTAATCACAGAAGACATGTTGCAGCAATGAAAAGGATTTGACATCCAGCATTTTTTTCTGCAAACCACAAAGCCTTCAATAATCACCAATGGGGAGGCAATTTACTTTTATGGTCAAGCTTGTCTCCCAGCACAGGTTCCTATAATTCTTTTTCTTGAGAGTGGCTAACCAAGAACTACTCTCTCTACAAAGGTCATTTAAGTCACATTTCACAACACTGTCTTTCTCTTCCAAAGGTTAGAAATAAATGTCAAACTGCGTAGTGCAATTTGTAAACCTTTAAACCTGTAGTTTTCCTGTGTGCATGTGAATGCATGTGGTCCGAAAAAAATAAAACAAGTCCTGAACATTGTGGCCTACTCAAGAAAGATCAGCTCCATTAGAGCATGCTGAAAGACAATGATCACGTAGGAGGTTTAAGGAATGTTTAATTTTCAGTGTTTGGGGAAGGAAAACAAATGAGTACAGCTTCAGACATCCAACTATCTGCAAATTGCATATAAACATCAGGATCTTCTCATTCAATTAAAATGACAATGACATATGAGCAGAAGAATATAAGAAAGACAATTGCAAAGAGAACAAACTACAAAGGGAGGGAATTTCTAATGCGAATGTATAGGGTGCTGGTGGGATTACAAATTGAGTATTACATATTTAATGAGGATGTACTTGATTTGGCAGTGCACAGAAGGTTCATCAGCTTCCTTCCTGTGATGAAGATGTTGGACAGTTTGAACCTGGACTCGTTGGAGTCTGGAAGATGAGATGATCTCACTAGAAATAAGGTTCTGTAGGCACTTAATAAGGTAAATATTTAGACGATGCTTCTTCTAGTGGCAATATCAAGGACCAGGGGTACACTTTCAAAATTTAAAAAAAAGTCACCTATTTCAGATGAAAAAAAGGAGGAATTTCTTTTCTCAGAGGGTCTTGAATCCTCGAAGGCAAAGGATGTGGAGGCAAAGTCACCAAATACATACAAAGTGGCAGGTGCGAACATTTTATACCGAGAACCAGGCATGGCACCTGCTCAGAATGTGAAATGTTTTCAGTCATCTGGCAAATTCACAAATCTTGCACGGAAATCACACCTAAAGAATGGCTAAATATAGGTTGTCGAATTGTTCATCATGGATTCAATTTATTGAGGTTTGTAGAGTGTCGTTGAGGGCAAGACTGAATCAACCAAGGATTTACTGAATACTTAAGAAGGCTCAGTGTTTGAGGAGCAGAGGCTCATCAGTCAAAGAAAGGCAGCAGGTGGCAGGCTAGATGATATCAATTTTTTCTCTCTGATATCATGATGTTTAATTGAGTCTGACCATTAACCCTATACTCAACCTTCTGGTTTGTCCTACCAAAAGGCATCCAGATTGAAATCCATCTGCTACTTTTCCGCCCAACTCTGCACCCTGTCTATATCCACTCGACAACCTTCAGTTCCATCCACAACTCCTCCAACTAATAATGATTCTTGATGAAGGGCTCAGGCCTGAAATATTGGTTACCTTTTATTCCTGTGGATGCTGTGTGACCTGCTGAATTTCTCCAACATATGTGTGTGTTGCTTGCTGATTGTTTTTTTTTAATGGTTTAATTCATGTTGTGATTTAATGCAGTGGCTTTAATTGAACTGAATTTTTCCAGACCAATTCAGAATCAAGCGTCAGAAATCACACATCATCAAAACCAGCTAAAGGCAATGCATTTCCTTCCTTCATGAACATTAAAGAAGCATGCAAATTTGTAAAATTGTAAAAATGCAAAGACAAACTTTAAAATTTCTACATAATATAACCAACTGAATTGGATTCCCTCAATGTCAGGATGGAATTTGAATCGATGTCTTAAAATAATTTGACCAATCTTTTCAATTACAATCTAATAATTAACTACTCAATTCTTCTTCGTTGCAATGTTAACATGAACATTGGAACTGCTCATGGCCTTTATAGCTCGAGGACTTGAGGATTTACGGATGTCTCACAACAATCATTTTGGGCCTTGCTCAAGCCATATCTGGAGTGTTGTGTACATTCTTTTTGTCTTTTTTTTAATCTTACAAATGACACTCTTGATCTTGATGGAGTGGAATGAAGATTGTTGGGATGTCTTGTCTGGTGCTTGAGGATAGAATTAGTAGGCCTGGCTTCAATTCTTTACAGTTTAGAAGGTTGAGGTCTTATCCCATTTATACATCCAGAATTCTTGGAGGCTCAAAAAAGTAAGTATAAAGATGATACTTCCCCAGCTGAGGAGTCCAGAGTTAAAAGACACCAAGCTATTTAGTCTTGAAATTAGAAAAAAAAAATCATCTTAACTAATGGTGGCGAATCCCCAGAGGACTGTGAAGTGTCAACCACTAATTTTATTCAAAACTGAGATCAATAAATAACTAAAGGATTCAAGTGTATGTGGGTATAAGACAAGAGAAGATAGAAGATCAGTCCTGCCCCTGTAGAATATTGGAGAAGGCTCAAGAGGCCAAATGGTGTATCCTTGTTCCTATTTTATTGATAAACAAATGATTCAACTGGTCCAGTCCTGAAGCAAACCACTATGAAAGATGTCTGTACCTATTCTCACCAATCTACCTATTGGAGCTACATGCACCCATGCAAGCTGGCAGGTGTAGCCACATTTCTTCTGAGTGGATTTACACGGAGGATACTATTCATTATATTGTGTGACAATGTAAATTTGGAAAATTGGATAACCTCAGAATAGACAAAAATATTTAGTGAACTAGCTATTCCCACAATTGCACAATCAAGCCAGTGGAATCACCAGAATTCAGAGACTTTGGACAGGTATAGCAGGAACAGCAATGTAAAGATGAGGCACCAACTTCAGCAGAGGATTGCATGCTTGTTAAGTATCAATAGAGCTGAGCAATCCTATAACCACAACATCAGATCAAAGTTTTGCACTTTTATTACAACCAGCACAGAAGGGTGGTGCATATTTAAGTGGCCATTTAGCAGAATAGATTCCAAGAAAATCCTCATGCCCAATGGTCCACATAAAGCATATGTTCAGCACCAAGAAACTAATGAATCAATTTCCTCCTGAGATTCTCAGCATCACAGAAACCAGTCTTCAGCCAATTAATTTCCCCACATGATATCAAGAATTGGTTGGGAACACTGGATGCCACAGAAGTTATAGTCCCAACCTAGCTGCAGTGCTGAGGACCTGTGATCCAGAACTAGCCATACAGCTTGCTGGGTTATTCCACTGAGGTTTCAACATTGACGTCAATCTGTCACTGTGGGAAATTGGCCAGGTACCTTGTGCAAACAAAATGCAAGGCGTGAATTTGCCATACTCTCCATTATCAGAAATGTTTATAAAGCATTGCTAGGGTGGACAGTCAGAATATTTTCCCAGGGTAAAAGCATCACACAGGAGAGGACATGTGTTTATGGTAAGGGGGAAGAAGTATAAGGGGGTCAAATATTTTACAGAGAGTGGTGGGTGCTGAGAATGGGCTGCCAGGAGAAGTGGTGGAAGCAGATACTATCATAGCATTCAAGAGATTTTTAGATAGATACATGAAGAAGATGGAGGGATATGTATCAAGTGCAACCAGCAGATATTTTGGTTTTATTTAGACATCATATCCTGGACTATACTATGTAAATGTCATTGATGATACTATCAATTGGCATTTATTCATTAACCTTGCTGAATGATGCATAGGGACTACTCAGTATGATCTCATTGTAGCACACTCAAACAATGAAATGAGAATGAGGCAAGACCAACTTCCCGAACATCAAGGCAGCATTTGGCTCCAGCATTAAGAAGACCAGATAAAACAGAATTCAAATTGGCAAATTCTCCAATGATACACAAAGGAAAATGGTTGGAGCAGCTGAAGGTTAATCACCTCAGTCACAGAGCGCCACTGCAAGAGAAATACAAAACCTGGAGATGATGGAATTATAAGTGAACAAAGAGTTCAATGGATCAAGTGGCTCAATGGACAGTTAATGGTTTTGGTCAGCACCCTTTATTAAGTGTAACAGGAGGAGGGGAAGAGGAAGGGCTTGTGGGGAGGGGGGGAAGGATGATAGTATACTGAAGAGAAGACATTGAAAGAGGTAGGTGAGGAGAATTATTGAATCAAAGCAAGAGTTCCTCAGGACAGTGTCCTAGCCCAACATTCTTCATCTTATTTATCCGTAAACTTCCTTCTGTCAAAAGCTTAGAAATAGAGATGTTGTCTAATCATTGCACATGCTTAATTCCACTCATATTCTTCAAAAATGATGCACCCTCATTCCTATGTTCAGTAATCTGTGCTATATTTAAACAGAATTTCAGGTAAATAATTTTTTTTAAAAATAGGACACAGAAATCCCTGACTTCTTTGGGTTGTAATCTAATACCAATGCCATGTTGGAGAGTTTCTGTAAACAGTGAAAGTCTATGGTGTTGGCATACTCTTGGAAAGTCCATGATTCTTGTATGTTACACATCCATGGAAAAGTAGCCAATGCAGATGTAGTGATCCAAGTAAGGTGGCCTAACTGATATGATTGTATTGTCTTCAGTGATGAGAGAGAGAGGGGGAGGGAGAGGGGGGAGGGAGAGGGGGGGAGGGAGAGGGGGGGAAGGAGAGGGGGGGAGGGAGAGGGGGGGAGGGAGAGGGGGGGAGGGAGAGGGGGGGAGGGAGAGGGGGGGAGGGAGAGGGGGGAGGGAGAGGGGGGAGGGAGAGGGGGGGAGGGAGAGGGGGGAGGGAGAGAGGGGGAGGGAGAGAGGGGGAGGGAGAGAGGGGGAGGGAGAGAGGGGGAGGGAGAGAGGGGGAGGGAGAAAGAGAGGAGAAAGAGGGAGAGAGAGAGAGGAGAAAGAGGGAGAGAGAAAGGAGAAAGAGGGAGAGAGAGAGGAGAAAGAGGGGGAGAGAGAGAGGAGAAAGAGGGAGAGAGAGAGAGGAGAAAGAGGGAGAGAGAGAGGAGAAAGAGGGAGAGAGAGAGGAGAAAGAGGGAGAGAGAGAGAGGAGAAAGAGGGAGAGAGAGAGAGAGGAGAAAGAGGGAGAGAGAGAGGAGAAAGAGGGAGAGAGAGAGAGGAGAAAGAGGAGAGAGAGAGAGAGAGGAGAGAGAGGGAGAGAGAGGAGAAAGAGGGAGAGAGAGGAGAAAGAGGGAGAGAGAGGAGAAAGAGGGAGAGAGAGGAGAAAGAGGGAGAGAGAGGAGAAAGAGGGAGAGAGAGGAGAAAGAGGGAGAGAGAGGAGAAAGAGGGAGAGAGAGGAGAAAGAGGGAGAGAGAGGAGAAAGAGGGAGAGAGGAGAGAGGAGAGAGAGAGACAGGAAAAAGAGGGAGAGAGAGAAAGAGAGAGGAAAGGGGGGAAGAGAGAGTGTGTTATCAATCTTATGGCTGTAAGTTGCACAAAATGACAGCCATGGTCTCAACCCATATGTCAGTCTGTTAAAGTTTTTGAGAACAGCATCTTTTGTCCCCCATTGGAGCTGGATACAATGAGCAATCAGTAGAGATGGACATGGGATCTGTCGGTGGATTCTGAAAGGGGAATAGATGAGGGGAGAGTGTTGGTGTGTTAATAGATACATCATTGAGTCACAGAGTTTCAGAATACAGAAAAAGCACCTTCAGCAAAACTTATTTTTGGTTACAAATTCATTTTGTTCACTCAAGATGCCAACACCTGCAGTTCTCATGTTTGTCTTGACAAAGTTGACCACTCAAGTTAGTCCCTCGGTCTTGCTGTAGCCCCCTGTGTTTCATCATGAGGGCATGGTAAAGAAATCAGTCTATATTGCTTCTTGCTGAAACACACAACAATGGAATGAATGGCTACCTTCAGGGCCAATAATTTCTCTGATTCTTGAATACTCTGATACTGAACAACCTTTACAAAATCCTGATCTCTCAGTTTTGCCCTGTCTGGTGAACAGTACCCCAGCATGTTTAATGTACAACCTCTCAGTTCTGGTTGAATTCCCATGAATTGTTGTTGAAGACTCCCCGGTGACTGTCCATTCGTCTTAGGTCAACAACCAAAATGGCTGAGTGATTTACAGGAGTTCAACGAGCTTTTTAACATAACTTTTCTGCTTTTCAATTCTATATTCTAGGAAAAGAACCCTGCTGCTTTGCTGTTTTAAGGTCTCATTAATTTGTGCATTACTTACCATCATATGAATATCCCTACTGCTGGATTCCTCTGTTCGTTTCATGCATTAAGACACCCAATTTCCTCAGATTATTTGGCCTGCTTTTCTTATTAGGATACACCACCTCACTCTTATCTCCATTTAAAGTTTGTTCGGGCAGAGCACATCAACTCTGGAAGTTCATCGTGCATTTCTTGAAGGCCATCCAATGTTTCTCAAGTGCCCAGGGATGCAGAAGACTGCAGGAAATGGCCGAAATAGCCTAGTCCATCATGGGCACTGACCACCCCCCACATCCAGTGAAAAAGGAACTGTCTCAAAAGAGTTGCCCACATCAACAAAAATTGTTATGCTCTCTTCACTCTGCTTCCGTCAGGCAGAAAGTTTAGAGTCTTGAAGTCCCAAGGTCCAAGAATAGTTTTATTCCAACAGCTGTCAGGTGTTTCAATTTCTCAGTATCACCAGATGCATAACACTACCTCAAGGCCACCAAAGATCTGTCTCCAATGCCAACTAACTGAATATTTATCATATTTTTTTCCCTTTTCCTTTTACTTGGACTTTGACAATTTTTAACCTTTCGTAATATAGACTCTGGACTGGGTCCATGGGTAAACTACAGTATGAACAGTAGTATAAACCAGCTAGCTGGTGGTTGGTTAAAAAACCAGCCCTGGAAAACAGGGACATGGAGTTTATGTGCTTGTTTGTAGTCTTGTAAAGGCACTGATTTACTCCAGTTTACAAACAAATAAAGAACACACTCACTCATTTCTTTCAGCACACCATGAAGTCGACTTTCTTTATTTTCTGCAGACGCCGTTGAGGTCGTCAAGAGTATCAAGTTCCGTGGAGTGGGCTTGGCGGAGAATCTCACCTGGTCCATAGCCAAGAAAACCCAGCAGCGCCTCTACTTCTTGCTGAGGAAAGTTGATCTCCCACCCTCCATCCTCACTACGTTCTACAGAGAATGTATTGAGAGCATCCTGTGCAACTGCATCACTGCCTGGTTTGGTAGCTGTACCTCCTCGGACCGCAAGACCCTACAGAGGATAGTGAAGTCAAAAGGCACATTTACAACACTCGATGCTGGCGAAAGGCAATAAACATTGTGAAGGGTTCCGCAAGTAAACTGTTCACCCTTCTGCCATCTGGAAAGAAGTACTGCAGCTAGATTGGGCAACAATTTTTTTTCCCCATGTCATCAGACTCCTGAATTCCCAGGAATTATGCTTGGTACCAGGGACTCTTACAATATTTAATATTTTAATTGTTTAACTTCTATCTTAACTTGTATTTAGGTAAATATGCTCTGTTGTCTTGGAAAAACACTATTTCATCTTTACTGTTCGATAAATAAAGGTGGCTTGACTTGACAACATTGCATTCTTCAACCCTTCAGACACAAACCAGCCAAACCCCTCTGACCTTCTCATTGGCTCAGTGCCACACAGGAGATCCTGACGCTCTCACCCTCCTCCTGTGTCCTTGATCTATCACCTGTAACATTGATGCTTAACACACACATGCATACGCTCTATTATTCCTGTGAATTGCTTCGGTTACATCAGTGGCGACTGCCACCACTCCCTACGCAGGTAAGTACACGACCGTGACAGTCTCGATAAACAAGGGTGTGGAGTCCAAAGAGTTGAATTAGTCTATTTTTTTCTTTTCTTATACCTCATTAGGTATTGTATGCTTTATGCAGCAGAATGAAAGCTTGGAGAAACACTAAAACAGAATTATTCACCCAAATTATACTAAGTTACAGTACTCTATTTTCCATGCAAAATGCTTCTGCCTTTATAAAACAACAGTTGGGAGATAGGTATCGATGTAGTGTAAAATATATTTATGAGAAGGTTTCAACCAATGCATATTTTGTCCATCACATTTCCTGTTTCACACTTCAGATTTCACATTTAATATACAAAATGTCACATTTAATTAGTTCAAGTTTCATATCCGTGAGTCTGAAAAAAATCACAAGAGGCTGGGAATAGAATAATCAAACAAGGAGACAGTGGATACGTAAATTTCAAACAAATCATACTATAGGTATATGAAATCCGTGTTGTTCCTGTCCATAAAATAAATATTTTACAATAAATCAATGAAATTGATCTGAGGAATTGTTACACTTCTCTACAAGCTAATCCCTTACTTCTGAAATAAGTTTATAAAATGACAAAGATACAAAATAATTGAAGATAACCATGTTTTGACCTCAACAGTTTTAGTCAGAGGGTTGAATGCATTCACATTCCACTCTGAAAGGCAACAGGGTAACATGGTGAAGCATCCATCAATGCTTCCCACTGCACAGACCCCTATGCTTCCTATGGGAGCATGTCAATTACTACTCTTCATGAAGCACAAAGTTACAACAGCAAATTTGTTCAATGAAAACTTCAGGAAGCCTTTACCACAGCCAGACTTCCTTTCTCATGAAAGAAAATATGAACTCTGCAATTTTGTCACAAAAAAATTTAAATATGAAAATATGCAAGTTGTGTGCCAGTTGCCTTTTTACACTGCAGCTTGAAAGGGAAGAGATCTTGCTGCGCATTTTATACAGCAACCACAGCTGGCAGCTCTTGGGGCTCAGGCCCAAAATGTTCATGATCCTTTGCTTCCTATGGATACTGCTGGACCTGCTGAGTGTCTCCAGGACATTTGTGTTTTGCAAATCCAGATGTTGGCTAATGGGGCTGACACACAGTAAATAACTTGAGAAGCAGAGCTTGCGTCCCTGATCCCTGATCTACAGGCTTTGATTCACAATGGACAAGGACCTCATGTGGTGCTCTGAACTGAGGTTTCTGGGGAAGGGTCAAGGTGTTAGAGGCTTCATACAAGGTCAAAAGAGGGAGGAGCCACAGGTGCAGTCACAGGACAGGGTGGAACCAGGTAATCAAGAATTCACAGCAGTTTAGCAGGTCTTGATGTAGGAGCAGATATGAAGAGGTATCCTAGAGCTGACTTTTGGCTTCTGCAATGCCAGATAACAATAATGCCTCTCTTGATTGTGCATTTGACAGTAAAGTTGGGGTTAATTATCAGGTTGAAATGGTGATAATTATTGCCCTTGCAATTGAGTACAAGGGAACGCATTTGTTCCTGAACTTAAACTTCAATTTCTGATCAATGAAAACCGCTGGAAATATTTTGGAGACCCAACCATAATGCTTCCTCAGGTCTATTGATAATAATATTCATACTTTTTATCATTTTGTTATGTTAAATTTAAATTTAGACATACAGCATGGTAACAGGCCCTTTTGGCACACAAGTCTGTGCCGCCCAATTAACCTACAACGCCAATACGTTTGAATGGTGGGAGGAAGCTGAAACCCCCAGGGAAAACCTACAAATTCCTTTGACACCACGGAACTGGAACCCCGGTCCCAATCACTGGCACTGTAAGAGCATTGTCCTAAACGCTATGCTTTTTACTGTGTCACCCCTCGCATTAGGGCTTAAAGCTGGCTACAAACAACTAATAATTGATTATTAATGTTGAATGTGTAGAAAATTCCTACTATTTAAAATCTTAAAAGTTGGGATATTATGGTGAGGTTGTATAAGACATTGGTGAGGCCAAATTTGGAGTATTGTGTGCAGTTCTGGTCGCCAAACTATTGGAAGGATATCAGTAAGATCGAAAGAGTGCAGAGAAGATTTACTATGACATGGCAGGGTCTTCAGGAGTTGAGTTACAGGGAATAATTAAACCAGTTGGGACTTTATTCCTTGGAGCATCGAAGAATGAGGGAAGATTTAATAAGAGTTTTACAGAAGAATGAGGGAAGATTTAATAGAGGTTTACAAAATTATGAGAATAGAAAGGGTAAATGTGAGTAGGCTCTTTCCACTTAGATTGGGAGAGATAAATATGAGAGGGGATGGCTCTAGGGATAAAGATTAAAGGTTTATCAGGAACATTAAGGGAAACCACTCAGAGAGTGGTGGGAGTTGGAACAAGCTGCCATCTGATGTGGTAAATGCAGGCTCACTCTTAAATTTTAAGAATGGGTGTGGTCTGGAGGGTTATGGAATGGATGCAGGTCAGTGGGGCGAGAAAAATAATGTTCAGGCACAGACTAAAGGACCAAATGGCCTGTTTTCTATGCTGTAGTGTTCTATGGTTCCATATCCCTAGTGAAGATTACTCATCATCAAGTGCCAACTCTGTTAAACTGTTGCTGTTTTACAAGAGGTCAGGAAATAATATTTCTCACAAAGACGTACACTTTGTCAGATTATATTCCTGTAACATCATACCTATGTGCCATCTGCATTTCTCCACAGTGATCCCGCTTTCATAAATCAACACGATTTCTATTTTACAATTAATTTGTATTCAAACAATGCTTACATTTTGGAGCTGGCATCTTGCTCAAAAGTCTGATCAATGCAGTATACAATCTATCAGTTACAATCAATAGCAAGAAAATCAAAGCAGATCAGTTTGTTTTTGTACAAAGGAAAGCTGATTTCAGAGGTAAGTGTGAGCTTTAGTGCATGTAGGGACAGGAAATTTATTAACTTTAATAAACATTGTTTGGAAGGAAATATATTAATTGATGTGAGAATTGATTCACAATGGTTCTGTAGACACTCGCCTGATATTTATTTGCAGTACTGCAGGGAAGTCTGATTTTCATTGTTGAGTCTATGCATAAGTCCTTGAATGGGTAAAGAACTGAAGCTGTGAAAATGAAAGATAAAAGGAAAAGCTAACGGTTGGTTAGAATTTGATGATTGACAAGTGAGCTTCAAATTTGGAAGGTCAGGTTTTTACAACTAAAATTTTTAAAAGTAACATTACATTAAAACAAAAAAAAGTATAGTTTTTTTTGCTATTCAACAAGAATTACAGAAATGACCAACATCTTGAACCAGAGTTTACATTGCACTAGATATGAATATTAATTTTGAATCTTAACTGAGTCTACTTTTGCACAGGAACAATTAATATATTTATGCTTGCCAAAAATGAGAAAAATCACACTTATCACCCTATTTAACCCATATTTGTAATATAGATTCTAAGGACAGTACTTTTTTCAAGCCTTATCATTCATTATATGGAGCAAAAATGATGGGGAAATGAGCAAACTCATTAACTGCACCAAAAAATTAAAATTGAACTTCAGTATTTTGTCTTTAATAACTCACACTGTTGCATCTGTTGGAAGACAGTTTTGAGTACTTAAGAAATGTGCTGAATATGAATAGCATACACATTCCACTGTCATGTTCCCAATCACATATTTCTTTTTGGGGAAAGACGTTTGTCACTGAATGACACAGAGACATCATCATTTACATCCCCAGATCTCCACAAATGCCAATGCATTTAAGAGCTTGAAATTAAAAGACAATGCATTGTGCGACAAAGCAGGATGATATAACCACGTGAAAGTCAGAAAAATTCTAAATTTCTCGTTAAAGCGTAACGCGCATTCACTTAACAACCAGACAAAAACCCTACCCATACTGATGAATATTGGCGACCAATCCCAGAAATAGCATTGATCCGAGGATTTGCAATCAAACATTCAGTTGGAAGAAATTTCAGCCCTGTGTGAAGTTCTTGTAATCACATATTATTTGAAGAACAGAGGAGTTCACTTTGATGCCCTCAATAAATATCAAAACTGAGCCAGAACCTTTCCCAGTTAATTTTGTCTACAGACTAAAGATGCCACCCACTTCAATTGAACATAATTCAGTGAAGATGGAATTTTATTGACATATGGATAATTACAATGCATAGATGCATTGAAAATCTTACCTTCTTCAGTCGTAAAGGTACGCATGATACACAAACCATCATGTACTAAGGCAGAAAAAGATAATAAATGCAAGAGATAGTAAGTACAAAAGGAAAGATAATAGTTATGGCAATAAAAAAGTGATGCATCAGTTGTGCAGATGGATGTGTTGGCAGTCCTTGAGTAGTTTATGGTTAGGATTAGCTTAAGTTTCTGAACCCAGAGGTGCTGAACTTCAGGCTTCTGTACTTCTACCTGAAGATAGCAGTTAAAAGTGATTATGACCAGTGTGATGAGGGTCCTTTTTGAGGTTGGTAGCTTTTTTAGCCATCTTACACGCATGCATTCAACGGATGGGATGGTGGCCATGTTTGCCACTTTCTGCGTTACTGAGCACACGAGTTTCCTAATCAACCAATGATGCAACCTGTCAGTATTCGTTTCTTTGTGGGGGTTCATTGGAGTACTCAACAACATGCCAAATTACTTTAGATTTAGAGGCATTAGTGTGCCATCTTCACAGTTGCAAGTTCAGAATAATAATGTTGGTGAAGTATTGAATCAGAATTTATTGTCATGAACAAGTCAGAGTTGTTTCAACACATTGACTCAAGGATGCCCTTCAATATGTTGTCTCCCAGAGGCTTGAAAGTACTAACTCCCTCCAGCCCTGTACTGCGATTGAAGACAGGTGTGTGGCCCTTTGACTTCCACTTCCTAAAAAAATCAACAGTCACCTCTTTAGTCTTAATGAGAGCAATATTGTTGTGTTGGAACCATACAGCCAGAGTTTCGACGTCCATCTTGTATTCTGACTCATTATTACCAGTTACTTAGCTAAAAATGGTGGTATTATCAGTGTATTTACATATTGTGATGGAGCCAAAATTGGCAGTGAGTGTAGAAAAAACAGAGCAGGGGATTGAACAAGTCACCTTGACTGTATCCTGTGCTGATGGCCAGTGAGGAGAAAGTGATGTTGTTGATCTGCACTCATTGAGGTCTGCCGATAAGGAAATCAACAATCTAATTGTAGAGGGACAGAGTCCCAGGTCCCTTGAGTTTGGTTATTAGTTTCGATGATTTGATGGTGTTGAATGCTGAGCTGTATTCAATGAACCACAGCCTGACAAATGTGTTGTGGTCAACATGATCTGATGCAGAGTGGAGGACCAGTGAAATGTCATCTGGAGTTGACCTGTTTTGATGAGGCGCAAATTGAAATGGGTCCAAGTCTATCCTGAGACAGGAGTTAATTTGGGTGATAATAAACTTCTCAAAATACTTTATCACGTTAGATGTAAATCCCACTCCTCAGCATTTAAAGATGGTCCAAGAACTATTTAAATGTTAAATGCAATTGGGAAGAAGTCCTGCAGATGTGCACTGTTTCTGAATGGCAATCAGGATATTAAAAATCAAATACCTTTTCCTGTTTTCCTGTTTTCACTTTATCTGTGGTTACCAATTTTATTACCAATAAATTAAAAGGAGAAAGTGTCTTCATCACATGAACCATCAAGAAAATTAGTCAATATTTCCCAACATCTGGCTAAATAAAATATACTTTATAAAATGTTGCATTAAAATAATTCCTCAATTGTGAAGCAGATTTAAAACAACCCACTCTTGATCTGGTGCTAGTGAATCTGGCTGGTACCCAGAAAGGGGAGAAAGAAACATTGTCACGACCCACACACTACCTTGCCTTCAGCATTCTCCTTTCCAGTGTCCTTCCCTCACCACTGATTTTTTTATCTTCATCCACTGGTTGCTCTGATACAATGGGGCATTTTTCCAGAACCAAGTAGCCCCCAGTCAATTTAAACTCAGTCATTTGATGAACAGATTGGTCCACAATTATAAGGATAAAATACTGCTCTTCAGCTCTCCAGTTACAAAGCTTGTTTGTGGAAAACTTGAATTGGAGGACAGGTGGGAAAACTGAAACATTGCTGAATTTTAGATGAAAAGAATTATCTCCTGCATTTATGGATGATCAGGGGAACTTCTTGAGGTGAAGTATTTATGTAAGACTCTATCATTTTTTTTCTGAAAGTAAAGAAGTCCATTGCACTCTGACAAGAACAGATAACTGCATCCTTCAATCAACATCATTCAAATAGATTGCAAACTCTTTATCAAAGAGGAAATTGTTAAATGCATATTACTCTTCCTGTTGATTCCTCCTTCCTTTTTATTCTTCTAATCTTCAAGATTGAGGACGACTTGCTTCCACTTTGCCTTTTTGAGTTCTGAGGTGGCTGATAAGGTTGGTGTAGGAGGAAAAGATTCCTGCACAGAGTGGGCAGGAGGTGCTTCACACAGCAGGTGAGTGAATGGTTTGTGGTGTACACCGTCTCTGCCATTCATGACAGAAGTTAGGTAGCCAGGTGCTTTTTACTCTCTGGAGCACAAGACCTTGAGGAAGGACCATGTGAAGGTTTATATAATCATGTGGGACACGGATAAGGTGAATGGTCATAATGCTTCTTGCCAGGATAGGAGAGTCTAAAATGAGAAAACATAGATTCAAAATCAGAGGGGAAAGATTTCAAAGTGACTTAAGGGGCACTTTTTTTTTTAAATCAGAAACGGTGGCACATTTGGAATGACCTGCCAGAGGAAGGTGCAGAGAGTACAATTGAATCATTTAAAATACATTTAGACAGAAATGTAGATAGGAATATTTTGGAGGGATAGAAGCCAAATAGATGCAAAATGGGACTAGCTCAAGTAGACAGATGCTCAACATGGATGAGTTAGACCAAAGGGCCTGTTTTTATGTTGTACAACTCTTTAACTGCACCAACTCAAGATTTTCACTACTTTCTTGAATATTCCTTCTCTGATTTGAGAGATTGAACCTCAGGAAGTCTCTAGGAATGTTGCACATTTTTCCAAATAGGCTTTCGGAATATTGGAAAGGCACGAGGCCAAGAAATGTGCAAAGACATTTAATCAAAAACACAATGTTTACCATGGAAGTTGGAATGCAACATCATGTTGCTTCTGGCCCTTCTAGACTGGAATATTCTTAAGTATACCAATGACTGGGCACAAACAGAGGCATCAAATGGTAGTCAACAGATGCTCTCACAGAGATACTTTACACATACAGTGCAGGCTACTCATGCAGAAGCATACCTTCAAAAGGCATTGAAGAACTGATTCACCATATGTGTCAGGGGCCCACCAAATCAGCACCAAGGCCATTGATCTCAGCACAAGAAGTACATCCAGCTGCAGCTCCTTGGAGCTGGAGGCACACCAGATCATTTGTGAAGCAGTGGTCGTGATAAGAGATTCAGGAAGACAGTTACCCCCAAAAGTCAGGAGGCAGGTGGATGGATAACTGTTAGGAGAGAGGAGACAAGTGCAGAGAAACTCTGTGGCCATTCCTCTCAACAAGAAGTATACCATTTTGGATACTGTTGGGGGGGTACTATCTATCAGGGAAAAATCGTAGTGATCACATCTCTGGCACAGAGTGTGGCCCCTCGCCTCAGAAGGGAAGGGGGAAGAAGAGGAGAGCTAAGGTGATTGGGAATTCATTGCTTAGGCAAACAGATAGGAGGTTCTGTAAACAAGATCGATGTTCCTGGATGGTATGTTGCCTCCCAGGTGCCAGAGTCAGGGACATCTCCGATAGATCCTACAGCATTCTCAGGGGGAGGGTGACCAGACAAATGCGGTCATCCACATGGGGACCAATGGCATAGCTATGAGTAGAGAATATGGGGAGTTAGGAAATTGAAAAGCAAGACCTCAACAGTAGTAATCTTGGAATTGCTGTCTGTGCCACATGCCTGTGGAAAAGGGAGTTGTGGCAGATGAATGCATGGCTGAAGAATTGGTCCAGAGGTAAGGGATTCAGATTTATGGATCATTGGGATCCATTGGGATCATTGGGACCTGGTACAAAAAGGATAGGCCTGCTCCTGAACTGGAAAGGGGCCAATATCCTGGTGGTTATCTTAGCGAAAGCTGTTGGGGAAGGTTTAAACTAGTTTGGCAGAGGGTTGGGGGGGCATGAGGGTTGGAAACAGACTGTGAGAGAAGAGATTACGACAGAAGGTCAAAAGCATGATGCAATGTGTTCTGTGAGAAAGGACAGGTAGGGGAGGAAACATTAATGTAGTCAGTTAGATAATTTGAAATGTGTCAATCCTATTTCAATTCTAGCAGTATTAAGTATAAAAAGGATCAGTTCATGGAAATACGATGTTGTGGCTGTTATAGAGACTTGGCTGGAGGAAGGGCAGGATTGGCTGATGTAGGTATCTTGGTTTTGGTGTTTTAAAAGGAATAGGATGGGAAGTAAGGAGGGGGGAGTAGCATTACTGGTCAGGGATAGTATCATGACTGAAGAGAGGGAGAATGCTACAGCTGGAGTGTCAACTGAGTCAGTGTGGGTGGAAGTCAGAAGTAGGAAGGGAGCAATCACTGTACTGGGAGTTGTCTATAGGCCCCCAAATAGCCCTTGGGACATAGAGGAACAGATAACCAGGCAGATTTTGGAATGGTGCAGGAATTACATAGAACATACTTCAATTTCCCTAATATTGAGTGACACTTCCTGTCTGCAAGAGGGATAGATGGGGGTGAATTGATCAGCAGTTACATTTCTGTAATAGCCATTAGATCATACTCCTTTGTACTGATTTGTGCCACAAGGTCACTGACCTAGTTTCAAGCATTCGGATAATGTGCTCTTGAACTCATTCATAAAATATAGCTCACAGAAAGGGGCCCACGTACAAAATCTGCACTAATCCCTTGTGCATCACCAATTCAACCGTGTTATTATGGCACAGACATTTTTAAAATTCATATTCAATTAATTCATGCAAATTCAATCACTATTCATAAAGCACAAATGTTACTAGTCCACTTAACAAGACTTTGTAATATATGTCATATAAGCAAATACAGCTTAGTTATGTGAGGACTTTCATGTTTACATTTGGTGAACCAAAGGAGTTTGGTATTCATAAATTGAATAGGTTGGAGAAGCAATCAATATAAATTGATTAAAAAAATAATTGCCTAACAATCAATTATGGACCAGGGTATTAGAAATACAAGATAAAAAAGAAATAACCAGTAATAATTGCATGCAAAACAAATTCAGTCATGTTATAAGAATTGTGAATGAAAAAAATCTCAGGGGAAGATAATTTATTTAGGTCACTGGGATTAAATTGGCTGTATGTGTGGCATTGAACATAAAAGGTGGATGATAATAATGGATGCATTTTTTGTTCACAACAAGATATATTTTTAGCCCTTTCTGCTATATATTTTAGATTTCTGGCACCTAAATTTTTTTTAAGGCAATATGTTGCTCTTCCTATTTCATCCACAATGGGTTCATACTTCATTGGCATAGTATTTGTAAAAATACTGTGTTTTTAGGCAGCTGACTTTTGACAACTGTGGAATTGATACTATACACCTTGTATTGCGCAACAATGAAAAGGTTGCAGATCTCCTGTGAAAGATCTTTCGCTAATTCTGGAATCCAACGATGTGAAGTGGCATCAAAGCATTTAATCCAATTTTTTTTTTTAAACAGGGAAGTCAGACTAATGTGCATCACCTTCGTGCAGGTTGGTCTGTATCTACTGCCTTTGTCCCTTCTGGAGGTGGAGGTTGGTTCCGTCATATTTACCTCAGCAAGTTACTGAACTGAATTGAGTATTGTCACGTAAACAAAGATCAGTGATAAAACTTGGTTTGTGTACAATCCAGGCAAGAATAAAAACACAGCATCACCATAAAGTATGAGGCATGGTGTCATGTAAGACGAATGCAAAGCATCGTGTGAAAGGGAACAGTCCAGTAAAATCATGTAAGACATCATCTTATAGATTGGGGGTCTGTCCAAGTGTCTGACAACAAACGGAAAGAATCTGTTCATTCATCTGGACATTTGTGTTTTAAAATTCATGTATCTTCTGCCTGAAGAGAGGGGAAGAAAGAGAGTGTAACCAGGATGAGACATGAATCTTTTGGCTACTTTCCCGAGGCAACGGAAGGCAAAGAACAAGATATTGTGAACATTATACACTGCAGCAACAGTGTGTCACCGACAGGGAGCCAATCAAGTAATTTTGTGTTTTTATGTGTTGCTGGAGCTGCACACATCCAGGCAAAAGGAGAAAATTCTATTATGCCCCTTAGTTGTGCTTTTTTAAATAGTAATAAAATTTTGCAGAATCCAGTACTGAGTTTGATGTTCATGTAAAATAACTTTTCACTTTTTGTGGTTGATTGTAGAATCTGCTATAATTAGTAGCATCTACTCACGCCTTCTATGATAATTACCTCCAGAAAGTAATGGTTTGATGTATGTTGTTTATTTTTTTCCTCTAGTTATTAGCACAATGCTTTATTGCAGACAGTGTTATCCAGCTCCTAGCTGGCTCCAGAGTTAAAGCTCTCTTGTGACTAATAAATCAATGTCTTAGACGTAAGATGGGAACATTTATTTTCCTCCTGTTTATTTAGCCAGTGTCAACCAGGATTTTATGCAAACCTTTGTCACCTTTTTCTTCCACCAGAGTCTGGAATTCAACTTCAGAGTACAAGAACTTAATAAGGAACCTGTACAACACATCCCAGCCAGCCCTCCAACTGCATATTAAATCCTTAATCTAAGTTCTCCTCCTTGGCAACAAGCCCCTGAATTCTCCAAACCTCTTGTCAGTTTCATCTACACCTCAGTAAGATGTCTTTTATGTGCCTGTTAATGTTACCAATGACCCCACATGACAAGGTGGAACTTGGCAGGAGGAGCAGTTTACAAATAATTTCCTTTCAAGATAATTTCTTTTAACTCAGTCTCTATTTCTGTAAGGGACATCCATCATGTCTTTTCCAATTGGAAAGGTGGAACAGTAAGTTTGTAGATGATAAGAAGGTTGGAGGTGTTCTGGATAGTGTAGAAGATGGTCATCAATTTCAATGGAATATAGACAGGATGGAGAGTTGAGCAGTAAAATGGCAGATGGAGTTCAATCCAAATGTGTGGAGTGATGCACTGGGAGATTAAACCTGTGGTTAATGGCAGGATTCTTAACAGTGTAGAGCAGGGGTGTCAAACTCAAATTCACAGAGGGCCAAAATTAAAAACTTGGACTAAGTCGAGGGCCGAACTAAATATTTATTGAAAATTTTCAACAACATCTGCATGTTTTCTCTTCTTTCAACATATGTAATGTTAAACTTTTTCTTATTAAAAAAAATGTTTAATAGTTTTGGATAAACTCTTTCCAGAAGCATTAACAAATGAGAAATAAAATATTCAATAAATAATATTTTTCTATAGAGGATTTGTCAAATGTTGCTAGTGTGCTGTCGAATAGTAAAATCTGAGGGCTATTGAGAATGTGGGAGAATAACATGATTCCTGAAACAATCAAATGGGTGACTGATTGTGCATTACTGTGCATGCGCTATACTGGCGCGGCGGCCAGCAGGCCACCTCTAATACATTTTTGAAATGATCTTGCGGGCCAAATTTGGCCCGCAGGCCAGAGTTTGACATGTGTGATGTAGAGGAACAAATTGCTCTTGGCATCCATTGATCCCCCAAGATTGCCACACAAGTTGATAAGGATATGTGGTGCTGGCCTCCATTAGTGGAGGGATTGACTTAATAGAGGTACATGTGATTATGAGAGGCAGAGGCAAAGTGAATAGCCAGTACCTTTCTCCCAGGGTGACAACGGCAAGAATATTGTTGAAAGAGCATGAAGGAAAATTTGGGCAGATGTCAGCGGTAGGTATTCTACACAGAGTGGTAGATATTTGGAATGCAATGCAGGAGTTGTGTTGGAGATTGATACAATAGGGACATAGAAATACACTTAGATAGGCACATGGATGTAAGAAAAATAGAGGGTTATGGATGTATGGTAGATAAGAGTTAGATTGTTGTGGAGTAGGTTACACAGGTTGGCTCAGCATTGTGGGCTGAAGGGCCTGAACTGTGACTTACTGTTCTGTATTTTGTTATAAAAACAGAAAACACAAACTACTTAATGTCAGTCAGCATCTGTGGAGAGAAACAAAATTAACATTTCTGTTCTGATGAAGTGCCTTTGATATGAAACATTAGCTCCATTTCTCTGACCATAGATGCTGGCTGACTTGCAGAAAATTCTGCTTCATTTTCCTTCAAACTACCAGCACCTGTAATCAATTTGTCCAGTTAGTACATTTTTTTTTAGTTAAACAAGAAAATCTGCAGTTTCTGTGACTGTAGCTCACACAAAAGTGCTGGAGAAACTCAGCAAGTCACGCAGCATTCTTTGCGAGGCAACGATAAAGATACATAACCAAGGTTTCGGGGCCTGAGCCATTCATCAAGGTTTGTTTGTTTTTCACTGAGGTGCAACATGATCAAATTCAATGTGCCATTACAAAGCTAGAACATACTAAAGTGAGGATTGTTTGGCTTTTGCCCAGGTATGTTTCATTAACTAACCACAGTGCTGACATTTTTCACTTGCCTGCTTGCTGCATTCCAGAGGAATGATGACAAAATGTGTAGAATGGAATTGGACTAGGTTTCTAATCTGTTCTTTGGGCCATTCAGGAGGTGCTTCACCTGAATCACATGAGGACATCACATGTGATTATAATGATTGAATTCAACTTTAAAACAAAGTCACAATTATCATTTAGGAAACAGGAAAAGATGGTCTGTTTATTTCTCTCAAACATTGCTGGAGATATGAAAAGTTGATCAGGGAAATAAAATAAAACTAATAGCAAAGTAGATTTAAGAAACAATAATATCTTGGAATAGCATTACAAATAGAATGATATTGAAAGAGTGTCTGCCAGCAATAAAAAAATTGTTGAGTGAACAAGAGACTGAAGGGACTCAATGGGTCGGGCCACATCCATGGTGAGAAATGAACAGTCAACATTTTGTGCTTAACTGCAATGTCTGCTCACACTGTGATTGGCGTGAAATGCACAAAAGTGCGGAGAAGCTCAGTATGTCACGCAGCATCTTTAGGAAGTAATGAGTAACCACTGGTTCGTGCTTTAGCCTTTCATCAAAGTATGATCAGAGATCACGAAGATGCCTGAATGAAAAGGTGGGGTGGAGGTGGGGGGGAAGGAGAGGAGAGAGCAGAGCAAAGGGTAGGGAGAAGAGTGCAGGTTAACAGGTCAAGGGTAGATTTGTGGGAAATAAAGGAGATGCAAGTAAGGGTGGAGTTGATGGCACGAGAGCGGAAGTCAGGATTTTTCATTTAAAGAAGGAAGACATCTCGAGTTTTTTGGAATGAAGACCTCATCCTTGGAGCAGAGGAATTGAAAGAAAGGAATAGGACTCTTACAGGGGACAGGATTTGAAGAGGTGCAGTTGAGGCAACAGTGCCATTTGGTGGGCTTATAGAAGATGTCTGTAGAGAGCTTGTTTCATAAGATGGACACAGAGAAATCAAGAATGAGGAGAGTGTTGCCAGAGGTGGACCAATTGCATTTGAAGTCGGGTAAAGGTTAGCCCTGAAGTTGATAAAGTTGACCAGCAGGACACAGCACCAATGTAGTTGTTAGAGGTGAGGAGGCATGCCTGAGTAGGCTTGTAGCATGGATTGCTCCACATGCGAGATGCCTCCTTCTTCAAAAGTGGCTTCCCCTCCACTGTCATCAACTCAGCCTTTAACCACATTTCCTCTACTTTACATACATCTGCCCTGGCCCCCTCTGCCCTGGGATGCAACAAGCAAAGCATTCCCCTTGTCCTCACCTACCACCCCATTAGTCTCCACATTCAACATATTATCCTCCATAATTTCTTCCACTTACAATGAGATCCCTCCATCAGATGCATCTTCCCCTCTACTCCCCTTTCTGCTTTCCACAGGGATGGCTCCCTCTGGGACACCCTTATCCACTTTCCACTAATTGCCCCTAGGTACCTACCACTGAGACCACAGGAAACACTACACTTTTGCCCACTCCTTCTCCCTCTCCATCATTTGGAGCCCCCAAACAGTCCTTCCAGGTGAAGCAACACTTATGAACCTACTGCATCCGGTGCTCGTGTTGTGGCCTCCACTATATTGGAGAGACTGGACGCAGACTGGAAGATCACTTTCTGGAGCACATTCATTCTGTCCACTATAATGACAGAGACCTCCCAGTGGGCAACCATTTTAATTCCACACTGACATGTCTATCTGTGGTCTCATGCACTGCTA
Organism: Narcine bancroftii; assembly: GCF_036971445.1. NCBI lineage: Eukaryota > Metazoa > Chordata > Chondrichthyes > Torpediniformes > Narcinidae > Narcine > Narcine bancroftii. Next base: position 139,110,920 of record NC_091474.1, on the reverse strand, counting down.
AATCAAGGTCATCTTCAAACTGGAGGAACAACATCTAATATTCTATCTTGGCACTCTCCAACCAGACAGCATTAACATAGTCTTCTCCAGTTTCCATTAAACTCCTCCCCTGAGTGTCTTGCTTTCCTTATTCCTATCCCCTTTCCTCTAGTTCCCCAGCCCTTCCCTTTCCTCACCATTCCCATATCCAGTTATTTCTTACCCATAAGCCTGTGCTCCCCAACCCCTGCTCCTTCCTCCTTCTTATCCTCTCCGCCCCCACCCCCCCCCCCCACCTTTTTATTCAGGAGCCTGTATGATTTTTACTCACATCTTGATGAAGGGCTCAGATCCAAAACACGTGTTTACCCTTTACTTTCTGTAGATGCCTCATGACCTGTTGAGTTTTGTGCATGGTGCATTAATAACCATATGAAGGAATGGAGGGGCTTTCAGTAAGGAAAGATTTGGTGAAACTGGGTGATCTAACAGTCTGGAAGGTGGCGTTGAGTCAATGGTCAGATCAGTCATGATTTTATTGAATGGTGGAAAAGGCTCCTGGCAGTCAAGGTGGTTGTATATTGATCTACGAAGTGCACTAAAAGATCTGAAGGTATTATTATAAATTGTTATCAGAACACTTGTTGCTGATAACAAACTGTCTCAACCTGAATGACACACATGGGAAAGCAGCACATGAAATTCAACACAAGTGGCATAGACCTCACAATAAGGGATTAACCAATGTTCATACAGTTTGATGCAGGTGTGGCCAATTCATTTTTTAAATTCTAATTGTAATAATTGAAGCATTCAGTCAATAATAACAATAATTTTTGTTTAAAAATTTTAATTTAGACATACAGCATGGTAACAGACCTTTCTTGCCAACAAGCCACCCAAATACTCCAATTAACCTACAACCCCTATTTTGAAAGGTGGGAGGAAACTGAAGCACCCAGAGAAATCCCGCACTGATACAGGGAGAACATATAGACTCTTCACAGACAGCGTCGACTCAAGCCGGGGTCGCTGGTGCAGAAATAGCATGGCACTAACCGCTGTGCTAACTGTACCACCCTAACTTTCACAAAGCATGAGGTACCAGAACCAGTTATCACTAACCCAACCCTTTTAAAGGGGAACTGCTGGATCCTGGGAAATTATGAAGAACCGTTCAGCTTCAGCTGAGTGGATTGTGGATATTTTGAATGCTGAACTCTAAGCACGGATGGGGGATGTAATCGATATCAGCAGAAAACCAACGGAATCTCTATAAATACAGCCAAAAAGCAGGGGAGGGGGAAAGGAGTGGATATGGAGAAAAGGCAGGTAGGTGGAGTTGAGTCAATGGTCAGTTCAGCCATGATTTTATTGAATGGTGGAAAAGGCTCGATGGGCCCCTGCTCCTATTTCTTATGCTCTAAACCTGGAAATCACTGCAGGGGCAAGAACCGATAAATCATCACACTTCTGAGGGCATTTCAAATATCTCGGATGTGTGATCAAGGCTAGTCAATACATCTTGAAATACCATGTCTTTCATTTTCATTATTAACCCCAAGCATTAACTGACGTCACACATCAACTTGACATCATCCTCCATCAATGAAGCTTCTTTGCTACCATTCATAAACTTCATCACAGTGCAAACCCTGAGAACACTGCAAATCTCACACTCACATCTGGTCAGTAACTTCACTCAAATGCATTTCAGAACATTCGCTGCCTCATTTCACTCATCACATAAGATGAGGTAGGGCACAAGTATGGGATTTGGGAGTTAATTGGTGGAAAAAGGCACGTTTTCACATCCTAATTCCCACATAAACCCTAATGGCTATTGTGGATTTTTTAGTTAGCTACGGAAGTGAAACATCCAAGAGTAATGGTGCAGTCATACTTATATTTTCACACACATTTTATAATTCCATGTTTTAACAAGCTCCAGATGGTGTAAATGTGCCACTCTTTCACAATCTCGCACCCAACCCAAAGTGGATCATGCACCTTACTACCTTCAGAAAACTAAAAGCTGGCAGAGTGATCGGGGAAAGGGCCAGAATTGGAAGAGTTGCTGTGGTCACTGTCTACAGCCATTCATTCAATCACTTCACCGCCAACACATAGGAACAAAAGTTTGTACCATCCACAGGATGCACTGCTGCAACTTCCCAAGACTCCTTAAGCCCACGTCCTCTACCAGCCAGAAGGACAAGTGCACCAGAACCATGGGAACCACTGCCTAGAAGTTGCCCTTCAAGCCAAATACTATCCTGACTTGGAAATATATTGCCATTCTTTCATTGTCGCTGTGTTAACATCCTGGAACTTCCTCCCCAGAGGGTAGAGTTGATGCAAAACATCCTACAAACAGCATTTGGAAAAAAGATTGACAGTGTGGGGGAAGAAGGCCAGATAGGGATGGTGGTGAGAGTGGGCAGGAGGTGGGACAATAGCCAGTGATCAGTAGATGAGGGTATAGGAGAGGCAAACAGAGTGAGAAGAAAACTAGGTTAGTGAGTGAGTGAGTGAGTGAGTGTGTGTGGAGGAGAACATGGTGAGTATCAATTATCTGAAACTAAAAAATTCAATATTCATATCATCGGCTTGTAAGCTACCCTGCGGAAAACAAGTTCCAATTTATGGTTGGCCTCTGCTTATCAATGAAGAAGGCAAAAGATTGACTACTTGGGTGGCATACAACTGAATAGATTGAGCACTGAATTTCCAATTTCAAGTAACCCACACTCCCACTGTTCTCCTCGCACACTCATCTGTCTGCCTTGATATTTTTTCTCCCTTTGTTCACCTCCTAGCTCTTCCTCCCTCCTGGTTCCACCCACCACTTCCTAGCCTCTCTCCCCCCCACTCCCTACAATCTCTATATTCTGGCATCCTTTATTCTTCCCTCACATTCCTGATACAATGTTTTGACCCAAAATGATGACTCACATCTTTTCCCTCCACAGATGCTGCTTGACCTGCTGAGTTCTTCTGTTTTTTTTGTTTCAGATTCCAGAACCTGTCGTTTCTTTTGTTTTCATTTCAGATCAAAGGCCTTTCTTCAAAGTTCCCTGACAAAGGATCTTCCATTGAAGAGTTAACGGATTTATCTCACAGATGCGGCGTGACTGGTTCAATTCTTCCAATAACTTTAGCTTTGGTTTCATCCCAAATACAGGGTAAATTTTTTTTTGAACATAGAATAATAAAGCACATTTTGGGAACTTTTTCCACACAATGTTCTGCCGATCTTTATAAGCCTATCTTAGCATCAATCTAAGCTTTCCCAATCTCACACACCATAACCCTCTATTTTACTTACTACATCATTGTGTCCTAAGAGTCCTGATGGTACCAACCTCCACCGCCAGCCCCATAAAGAGTATCTCCTAAATGTTAAGATAACAATACAACATCAGCAAAACGTTGCATAGTAAGACTGGAAAAAAACATATACAACCTAGAACAGGGATTCTTAATTGGAAACTTTATTCAGATAAAAATAGTTTCTCATTCCAGAGTAGGCTTAGACAGGTGGAGCCAAGATGAGAATTTATATGTTTCTCTACTGATCTCTGATACACAAGTTTATTTCCAGCAAGCTTCAATAATATTGAAAACATAGACACAAATTTCCTCTTTGCTTTACTTGAACGACTGAGGGAACATAAACCCCAGGGTAAGATCACTAACAAATGCATGAAGTGGACATTCTTTGCATTGATTATTTGCATACAGTACTCACACAAACACAAAAAACATACTCACAAACTAGCAAACTGTGAGATATGAAATAATGAATGTCTGAATAGTTTGGGGAGCGATGAAATTGCCTTTTAAAGAAAGTTGGCAGAGTGGTTACTTTTTACTGTATAATTTTTCAGCCATTATTGAAACTATGCTCTTAAAAATCAAGTCAGAAAGATGCCTATTTCTGTAAACTTCCTGGTAAGTTGTTAATTAAAGAAAGGATTACCCATCCTGATAATGTAAAGAACTCTGCTTCAGGTATATTGAAAATTGCAATAAATATCAAAGACGTATCAGAAGAGAAAGATTTATGATGTGCCTTTTATGTATACAAAATATCCCAAAGCACATCACAGCAATTTAAATATTTTGATATGTAATCACTGTTGCAATTTGGGGAAATGTTGCAGCCAATTTTTATTCAGTAAGATTCAGAATGTAACAACATGATAAATTGCAAAATAATCTGGCTAAGTGATGTTTATTCAAGCATTAATGTTGGCACGGACAATTGGTAAAATCTGATCTTATTCAACAAATGCTGGAGAATGTTAAAAGTTCCTTTCAACCATGAAAGTTGGGTGGTTACTGTTTCATAGGTGGAGTGCTGACCTGTGGGTATTGTGCTTTGATTTGACTGAGGCAGTGATAGAGAGGAGCTTCAGAGAGTCAGTGGCCTCTAAAAGTCAGGAGACAGGTAATTGGGTGACTGTTAGGAGAGGGAAGGGGATAGGCAGATAGTGCACGGCACCCCTGTGGCCGTTCCCCTCAACAATAAATATAATGATTTGGATGCTGTCGAGGGGGACAATCAGGGCCAGCGCTACCATTAGGTGAATGAGGCAGTCACCTAGAGCACAGACCACAGTGAGGTGCAGTCAGGGTTGGACAAGTTCAACTCGAATGCCCCGACCAAAACACAGCAATCAGGTAAGTCTTTAATTTTTATTTTGGGAGGCACTGTCCAATGAGTGAGGAGCTCAGGGAGGCCAATGGAGGGAGGGTGCAAATGCCCTCGCTTGGCATGTACAAACTCCAGCAAACAATTCAGGGAAAACATTTTGATCCAAAAAAATGGCGAAAAAAATCTTTCTAACCACAAAGAATTATTCAGACAAATAGCCTCAGATGTATCTAAAGGGAAACTTATGCGAATGAATGAGAAAGAAGAGGAAAAGAATCGGGCCTGGATTAGTTACAGAGGAATCTCAGGAGACCCATGCGTAGGCGTAGTTGGGTGAAATGACCTGTTTCTTTATTGTTGACTATCTTATTTTTATAAAGCTGTCTATTAAGAAGCCCCACTGAAGTGTAACAAGCTGTTCAGCTAAATCAAGAACAGCGACAGAATTAAAGGTCTTATTCAAAATTCGATCTCCAAATACCCATTAACCTCAACAACTTCAGGTTTTAAGTCTGATTTTAAGTAGATAACCAGTGCTAGGTTTTTCCATTTCATCAGTTTGGGTCATTCCATTTAATCATAAACACTGTGGACAAAGACAAGTCCCAATAATCAGAGGATTGCCCGCTGCTGCTAATCGTATCAGAGCTCAGCACCCACTGGAGAATCTTTAAAACTGCAGCGTGTTACCAAAACATCAATGCAACCTCAGAGGAAATCTCCTCAAGTTTCATACATAATCCTGAAAAGGACGAGTTCTCAAAATGTGCAGTATGTACTTAGGTGGCCGCTATGATCTTTTGTGCAAGCTGTCTCTCTCTTACTGAGCTGAGTTCCTGTGGTTTGTCTGGGAAGCTGTCTAAATGTACATTTGAGGGTACAGATGTCGTCCTTTGATAAATCTGCTGTCAAATATTGTTTACATTTTCCCAAGGGAAGTACTGTGATTGGTTTCTCACTTTTATCAGTGACAACAATGTCCTTAAGTTTGACAAAATATATAACTCATTGTCAAAAATATAAGCTGCAACTTCATGAAACATATTTTGGGCAATGAGATGATCAAGGGTTGTAGGTGTTGGGTAGGAAATAGGGAGAGATTGGACAGATTAGGTCTTTATTCTTTGGAGCGTAGAAGGTTGAGAGGGGATTTGATAGAAGTATTTAAGATTATGAAAGGGATAGACAGAGTGGATGTGAATAGACTATTTCCATTAAGAGGAGGAAAGATTAAAACAAGAGGACATGAGTTAAGAATTAAGGGGCAGAGGTTTAGAGGTAACATGAGGGGGAACTTCTTTACTCAGAGAGTGGTAGCCGTGTGGAATGAGCTTCCGGGAGAAATAGTGGCGGCGGAGTCAATTGTATTATTTAAGAAAAGGTTGGACGGGTATATGGATAAGAAGAAGATGGAGGGTTATGGGCATTGTGCAGGGAGGTGGGACTAGAGAGGGGTGTTTGGTTTGGTGCGGACTAGAAGGGCCTAATGGCCTGTTTCCGTGCTGTAATTGTTATGTTATATATTATGAAATGGAGTGGACATCAAAAGTTGAATCATCCCCAACCTGAGTGAACATCAGAGAAGCCTCAGAAGGTTGTATGTCTGCTCCTTATATTTTGTACCTTCTACCTTGGTCCCAGATATGTACAAAATAATGATGTGTTAATATGTATAGGGCCAAGTTGTGGAAAAATTTTGAGGAATCACCCACCCACAAGGGTAGGGGATTCTAACCAGAGGGCACAGGTTTATAGTAAGATTTAAAAGGGATCTGAGAGGGAACTTTTTCCACACAGAATTTGCTGGATATATGGACCAAAGAAAGTAGCAGAGGTGAATATAATTAAATTTAAAAGACATTTATAGATGGATAGGAATGGTTTAGAGGGCTATGGGGCAAGGTTAGGTAGATAACTTAGTTGATGGGAACAACTCGGGTCTTTGGTTCTGTTTCCATGCCCTATGACTCCATGAATTAAACTTTGGCCAAGACATATCTTACGGACTCAATGTCTTACTGAATAAGTTCACACAGCCTTCCATGTGGCTTAGCTTATGGGGAGATACTGCTCTCTAAATATGGGTTGTAAATACATGCAAAATTGTTTGCACTTTTGCTTCCAATGAAATTTAAATAAAAACAAAATCTGTCAGTGTTTAGAAGACAAATTTCCTCTCCTGTTTGTAATTCTACAATCAAAAGTTATCATGCCCCATAAATATTTGCACCATACTTCAAAGTCATATAGAATACTCAAAAACTTTGGGAGCTGGTGTCCAAAAATAGCACTACCCAGATAATGGTAAAGATCTTGGGTTAAGGATAGAATAGGTCCACTGGATGATGGGATCGGTGAACTATGTCAGGAACCATATGAGATGGAAGAAATATTCAACAATTTTTTCTTGTCCGTATTCACGAGGGAAAGGGACATTGGGCTATACGAGATAAGAGAGGCAAAGGGCTTAGTTATGGAAAGAATAGGGATTAGTAAAGCAAGTGTTTTGGAGCTTCTAGGGTCAATTAAGGTGAATAAGTCTCCTGGTCCTGATGGGATTTTTTTTCCTAGGACTTTAAGGGAGGTCAGGGAACAAATAGCGGGGGCACTTACAGTGATTTTTGAAAGATCACTAGAGGAGAGGGTGGTACTACAGGATTGGAGGGTTGCAAATGAGGTTCCATTGTTCAAAAAATATAGGTGTAGGCCAAGTAATTATCGGCCAGTAAGTTTGACTTCGGTGGTGGGGAAGGTTATGGAGGGTATTCTTCGAGATAGCGTATGATGTCCTGTTTTGCGGAAACTGCCAAAATGTTTGGCCTGGAAGTCAGCCTGAAGAAAACTGAGGTCCTCCATCAGCCAGCTCCCCACCATGACCACCAGCCCCCCACATCTCCATCGGGCACACAGAACTAAAAACGGTCAACCAATTTACCTGCCTCGGCTGCACCATTTCATCTGATGCAAGGATCGACAAAGAGATAGACAACAGACTCGCCAAGGAAAATAACGCTTTTGGAAGACTACACAAAAGAGTCTGGAAAAACAACCACCTGAAGAAACACACAAAGATCAGCGTGTACAGAGCCATTGTCATACCCATGCTCCTGTTCGGCTCTGAATCATGGGTCCTCTACCGGCATCACCTACGGCTCCTAGAACGCTTCCATCAGCGCTGTCTCCGCTCCATCCTCAACATTCATTGGAATGACTTCATCACCAACATCGAAGTACTCAAGCTGGCAGAGTCTGTAAGCATCGAATCCATGCTGCTGAAGACCCAACTGTGCTGGGTGGGTCACATCTCCAGAATGGAGGACCATCTCCTTCCCAAGATCGTGTTATATGGCGAGCTCTCCACTGGCCACCGAGACAGAGGTGCACCAAAGAAGAGGTACAAGGACTGCTTAAAGAAATCTCTTGGTGCCTGTCACATTGACCACCGCCAGTGGGCTGATATCACCTCCAACCGTGCATCTTGGTGCCTCACAGTTCGGCGGGCAGCAACCTCCTTTGAAGAAGAGTGCAAAGCCCACCTCACTGACAAAAGACAAAGGAGGAAAACCCAACACCCAACCCCAACCAACCGATTTTCCCTTGCAACTGCTGCAACCATGCCTGCCTGTCCCACATCGGACTTGTCAGTCACCAACGAGCCTGCAGCAGACGTGGATGTACCCCTCCATAAATCTTCGTCTGCGAAGCCAAGCCAAAGATATACGCATATCTGGATAGGCAGGGTTTGATTAGGGGCACCCAGCATTGGTTTGTAAAAGGAAAGTCATGTTTGATGAACCTTGTGAGTTTTTTGAAGAAGTGACAAAAAAGGTGGATGAAGGTAGAATGGTGGATGTGATCTATTTGGATTTTAGTAAGGCTTTTGATAAAGTTCCGCATGGAAGGTTAATAAGGAAGGTTCAGTCATTAGGAATTAGTCGAGAGATTGTGACATGGGTTCAGAGGTGGCTGGGAGATAGTCATGGTGGACAACTGTATGTCAGGTTGGAAGCCTGTGACAAGTGCGGTGCCTCAGGGATCGGTCCTGGGTCCCTTGTTGTTGATCATTTATATTAATCATTTAGAAGAGGGTGTGGTTAACTGGGTAAGCAAATATGCGGATGATACGAAAATAGGGGGAGTGGTGGATAGTGAGGTAGATTTTCTTGGATTACAGAAGGATTTGGTTTGTTTGGAAGAATGGGCTGAAAGATGGCAGATGGAATTCAATGCAGAGAAGTGTGAGGTATTGTATTTCTGTAAAAATAGCCAGAATTGGACATATACAGTTAAGGAGAGGGCATTGAGGCACGCATAGGAGCAAATGGACCTGGGGGTTATGGTACAGAGTTCACTGAAGGTGGATTCCCATGTAGACAGGGTAGTTAAGAAGGCATATGGTATGTTGGCCTTCATAAATCATAGCATAGAGTATAGGAGCTAGGAGGTGATGCTGCAGCTGTTTAAGGCATTGGTAAGGCCAGGTTTGGGGTACTGTGCTCAGTTCTGGACTCCAAATTATAGAAAGGATATAGATAAGGTGGAGAGGGGGCAGATAAGGTTTACAAGGATGTTGCCTGGCTTACTGCATCTGGATTACAGGGAGAGATTAAGGAGACTGAGACTTTATTCATTGGAACAAAGACGACTGAGATGGGACTTGATAGAGGTATTTAAAATTATGAAAGGAATAGATAGACTAGATATAAACAGACTCTTTCCCCTGAGGGCAGGGGAGGTTGGAACAAGAGGCCATGAGTTAAGGGTAAGGGGTCAACACTTTAGGAGAAATATTAGAAGTGGCTTTTTCACTCAGCCAGTGGTGGCTTAAATTGGAAAAAAAAAGCCTATATTCACAGTGTCATTATGATATGTATGAAACATTTCTCCTCACGTGACATTGTAGAAATGGCGTCTCTTCCATTGTCTACAATTTACAAAGATGGTATTTGAAGTATTGCCAGCTGCACAAAAGCCCTGACGGATGATTTTTAGTAAATGACCAAAAAATTTGCTCCGTAGAGATACATCTTCATTGAACGTTGACAGATTGCTAAAATTTCAATGCTGTAACTGAAGTGAGAATTCCGTTGAAATCAAAAACAGCAGATGCTGGAAATGAGAAAGAGAAACAGCAAATGCTGTAAATACCCTTCAGGCTCGGCAGAATCAGGGAAAATTGAAACCAAGTTAACATTTCAGGACAAAAAGTCTTCATCAAGGTTATCTTTCCTTTGCCCTCCCAATTCTTGCTGCAAACCAAATACTGCATACACTGACGACCTTGCCACAATTTCTGGACCCAGCACTATTAACATAAGTATCGTTAGATGGTCTCCTTGCAGACAGGAATACAAATTAATTTATTGTGGTTTGAAGCATTGTAGAATGAAACAACATAGGACATTCAGCTTACTTGCTTCTGAATAGTTGAAATCGGTTCATTCTCCATTTTAATATGAAAAGGCAAAGTTGGAAGTTAGCCCCCACTTAAGATCAATTAGTCAGGCAGGTGTGAAAAGAAATCATCACTCAACTAAATGTGCAAAATCAGACCTCCAAGAATGTGATTTAATTTCTATTAAATTATTTATAAAAATGACTTCAATTGTTTTTGTTGAAGTTGCATATTTTTTAAAATGGAATTTTATCACCATGCTTTTGTACAATCACATTAAGGCTGATTTTGGCTTCCGGTAAAATGATAAAATTGTCAATAAATTAAAACTGATAATAATCAAACTCAGCAATTTCAAAATAGACTCTTAAGAACAAAGAACTCAATAAATATAACTGAAATCATTTTTGGGATTACAGCATGAGTTCTGCGGACAAACCTGAAAATGTATAAGGACTGGACACTTTAGATCAAGTTCTCACTGTACAACTTGAATACGACAACAGAAAGCTCTTCTTCATGTGAAGGACGTAATAAAATTAGTTTCTATTTTTCTCATTTGGTTCCATCAGAAAAGTTGTTAGTGGGATGATACTTACCATTCTCATCCTGGATTCATCCTGAATCCTGGATTCAATACCAATCAGTTTAACCAAATGAGCATTCTAGATAGATAAATATATCAATTACAGCTACTGTAATTACCAGTGACCAATTGACTGAGTTCAACTTGAATACGACAACAGAAAGCTCTTCTTCATGTGAAGGACGTAATAAAATTAGTTTCTATTTTTCTCATTTGTTTCCATCAGAAAAGTTGTTAGTGGGATGATACTTACCATTCTCATCCTGGATTCATCCTGAATCCTGGATTCAATACCAATCAGTTTACCCAAATGAGCATTCTAGATAGATAAATATATCAATTACAGCTACTGTAATTACCAGTGACCAATTGACTGAGTTTTCCACCAACCTGCCAGTCAAAGAATACTATCTTTCCCTAAACTAACTGCACTCTTCGAGACATTATTTTTAAAATAATATTTAAAATGCTTTTCATACTAAAGGCCTGCATTACGCTCTCTGCATGAGACACCTGGAGCACAACACTTAGGTCAGGCTGTTATTTACTAACTACAGGTCAGTTTGAACGCCATCACACCAGCAAAGCCTATGACCAAACTAAGGGATCTGGGCCTTTGTTTGTCACTCTACAACTGGATTCTTGACTTCCCTATCAGCAGACCTCAATCAGTGAGGATCAATAACATCACCTCGACCTTGCTGACCACCACCAAAGGGGCAGCTCAAGGCTGCGTGCTTAGTCCCCTGCTTATCCACATCCTCGTGACCAAGTTTGTAATGTAATGTATATAGATTTCTCCAATGTAATCTATAAATTTGCTGACACAACCATTGTTGGCTGTATAACATGAAATATATCAGAATACCAACTGGAGATTAAAAAAAAAATGGTTTCAAGAAGCCAGAACAATTATCTTGCTCTCAACATCAGCAAGACCAACAAGCTTCCTGTAGTTTTTAGGAAGAGCTGAGGGACCACACACCTCTCTGTATTAATTAGATAGAGGTAGAGAGGGTTATTATCTTCAAGTTCCTGGAAGTCCATCTGTTCAAAGAACATCGAGGCAAATGTGAAGAAGGCACAACATTGCCTAAGGTGTCTGAAAAGATTTGGCATGTAATTGAATGTTCTATCAAACTTCTACAGGTATACGATGGAAAGTGCACTCATTGGTTGCATCACAGCCTGGTTTGGTTATTTGAGTGCCATGGAATGCAGAAGTCAGTAAGCCTAGCCAAGTCCATCAAGGGCTCTAATCTTCGATCTATTGAAGACATCTATGTGAGGCACTGCCTCAAAAAGAAAGTCAACATCATAAAGGACCCTCTCATCCTGGTCACAATCGTTTTCATTACTGCCTTCAAGTAGAAGGTACAGAGAAGCCTGAACTCCAACACCTCGAGGTTCAGGAACAGGATGTTTTTCCAATGGTTATCAGGCTCTTGGACTTCCCCATACTACCCCAATTATAAACTACTCCAGCACCACAAAAGGACCTGCCTGTACAATTGAAACACCACATTTCTTTCTTACGCTATCTGTAACAATGAATATTTATTATCTATTTATTATCTTTTTCCATGTAATAATTCTATGAATACTATTAGAGTTACTTTTATTTACAAAGTACCTATATGGCTGCAGCAAATAAGAATTTCAGTGCATATGAACATTGTATCTATGCGCAAGACAATAAATTAATTCTCATTATAATCATAACGTTATCGCTTAGGTCAGTGGTTCCTAAACATTTTGGGCTGCCATCCCCTTGGCCTCCAGGTCACATCTGAGCATACCTCCCACACACAGCGATTTGGGGGGGGGGGGGAGGCTTGTGGCAGCACTGAGTGGGGTTAGTGGGGGTTAGAGGTGGTGCTGACTGGGTTGGGGTGGTTAATGGTGGCACTGAGTGGGGTGGATGTTAGTGGTGGTGCAGAGCAGGGGGAAGGTTAGTGGAGGCACTGAGAAGGGGGGTAGTGCCAGTGCTGAGAGGAGAGTAGTGGCAGTGCTGAGGGGTGGTGATGACGCCAGTACAACATGGCAGTCACCGAGACCAGCTCTCATGAGAACATCTTGTCGCTGTTTATTTTACTCACTACTGCCACCCTGAGTCTGCCCATAAAATTATTGCCCTGGTTTCTTCATTAAATTTTGCAACAGACTGAATAATTACAAGACTTTTTCCTTGCCGTCTCCTTGCATCTTTCCACTGTCCACCGGTGGAGGGGGGGGGGTGTGGGTAAGAACACCCACTTTGGGAATAACTAAACTAATGCATAATGAAGTGTTTAACTGCTAAGTTTAATTTCCCTTCAGTTTTGGAATCCATCTAGCAAATCACCAGTAACTATTAAAATATTTCATTTTGATGAGCAGTTTTATTTGAGACTTTTTGTAAATTTTCTATTTTTTTGATTGTAAAATTAAGGGACAGTAGTTATGAAGATAGTTTGTGCAGTCACTAACAATTTTATTTATTGAGAAATATTGAAACTTTATTTGGGTTTTAAAAAAACAAATGTTGAAAGATTACTCAATCTAATCTACTTGATCTGTTACATCAATTGTACCTGATTTACAGGTAAAGTTGGAATTTTCATATGTTGCACATGTCAGTTATTTATCCTTCACTCACGTCACTTCTTCCCATATTTCATATTTTACAGATGATCAGGCTATGATTGTCTGTATTTGCTGTCAAGAATAAGAGCTATTTGTAGCCCTAACTCATTGCTTTTCATACCCTTGGAGATCAAGAATTGGTGAAATTGTGGTCAAGGCAAAGGGATGGTTCTGCACTGTAGCCTTACTTCACTTTTAAAAAAAAATATTTTTCACACTATGAACCATACTGACCAAAATACATACAGACATTTTCTCTTGAATATATACAGTGTCATTTTCTCCCCTTTTTCCCCTCTCCCTTCCCTCCTTCACTCACCCACCCCTTCCCATTTATTCAAAGTTCAATCTATATTAAACCCGTTAAACAATGTTGTCACTTAATAAAAATAAACAAGAAATGTTTGTCTTTTACTTTTATATATTGAGGTCAGTTCATTTCGTTGTCTTTTCCTTCTGTCATTTGAGGTGGTGGAGGTCCGTGGTAGGATTTCTCTATTGTGTTTCATTTATGGTTCCCATATTTGTTCGAATATTGTGGTTATTTCTTAAATTATATGTTATTTTTTTCTAATGGAATACATTTATTTATTTCTATGTACAATTGTTGTATTCTCAGGCTATCTTCTAATTTCCAGGTTGACATAATACATTTTTTTGATACAGCTCAGGCTATCATAATAAATTTTTTTGTGCTCCATCCAAATTGAGCCCAAATTCTTTATTTCTTATATTACTTAGAAGGAAGATCTCGGGGTTTTTTGGTATATTGCTTTTTGTGATTTTATTGAATATCTGGTTTAGATCTTCCCAAAATTTTTTCACTTTCTCACATGCCCAAATTGCATGTACTGTTGTTCCCATTTCCTTTTTACAGCGAAAACATCTGTCTGATACTGTTGGGTCTCATTTATTTAACTTTTGGGGTGTGATGTCTAGCCTGTGTAACCAATTATATTGTATCATGCGTAACTTCGTGTTTATTGTATTTCTCATAGTTCCAGAGCATAGCTTTTCCCATGTTTCATTCTTTATCTTTATGTTTAGATCTTGTTCCCATTTTTGTTTAGGTTTACAGTTTGTTTCCTCGTTCTCCTTTTCTTGCAGTTTGATGTACATGTTTGTTATAATTTTTTAAATTATCATTGTGTCTGTAATAACATATTCAAAATTGCTTCCTTCTGGTAACCTCAGACTGTTTACCAATTTGTCCTTCAAGTAGGTTTTCAGTTGATGGTATGCAAACATTGTATTGTGAGTTATATTATATTTGCCCTTCATTTGTTCAAAAGATAATAATTTATTTCCCGGAAAACAATTTTCTATTCTTTTGATCCCTTTTCTCTCCCATTCTCTGAAGGAAAGATTATTTATTGTGAAAGGGATTAGTTGATTTTGTGTCAATATTAATTTTGGTAGTTGATAATTTATTTCATTCCTTTCTACGTGAATCTTCTTCCAAATGTTGAGCAGATGGTGCAATATTGGTGAATTCCTATGTATTTTATAAGCTGGTATTTTCTTACCGGTCACTACTCCATCACGTGACTGTCCCCGCCTTACTTCACTTTATGGATGTTAACACTGTGAGAAACAAAATGCCTTTTCCCCCCATTTTGATAGGAGCTGAATAAGGAATAAAATAAACTGATTTGATTCCTATTTTGTGCATCACATGATTTCAGTTGAAACACAATCAAGTCCTTCAAATTCCTGGGAGTTCACATATTACAGGACCTCTCCTGGAGCCAGCACATTGAGATAACTGTGAAGACAGGGGCGGCACGGTTGGTGTCGCCGTTAGCGCAATGCCTTTACAGCACCAGTGATTGGGACTGGGGTTTGAATCCCATGCTGTCTATAAAGAGATGGTACATTCTATCAGTGTCTGCGTGGGTTTTCCATGGGGCTCTAGTTTCCTCCCACTGTTCAAAGCGTATGAGGGATGTAGGGTGATTGGGTGTAAATTGGGCAATATGGACCTGTGCTCTGAAATGGCCTAATAGAGTGCACAATGTCCAAATATAAGCACCTCTACTTCCTAAGCAGTCTAACATCTATCGAATTTGTGGTTCAAAAAGTTCACTGATGGGCTACATCGCAGTCTGGTTTGGAAATTCAAGTGCCCAGGAACAGAAAAAGCTGCAGGAAGTGACAAATATAGCCACGTCAATCACAGCCACTGACCGTGAAAGTGACAGAGGTTTTAGAATTTAAGGGAGTCAAAGATTATGAGGAACAAGCAAGGATGTGGAATTGAGGCTCAGACCAGACTTACTGAGTGGTACAGCAAGGTCAAAGATCAGACTTACTGAGTGGTACAGCAAGATCAAAGATCAGACTTACTGAGTGGTACAGCAAGCACAAAGATCAGACTTACTGAGTGGTACAGCAAGCTCAAAGACCAGACTTACTGAGTGGTACAGCAAGCTCAAAGATCAGACTTACTGAGTGGTACAGCAAGGTCAAAGATCAGACTTACTGAGTGGTACAGCAAGCTCAAAGATCAGACTTACTGAGTGGTACAGCAAGCTCAAAGATCAGACTTACTGAGTGGTACAGCAAGCTCAAAGATCAGACTTACTGAGTGGTACAGCAAGGTCAAAGATCAGACTTACTGAGTGGTACAGCAAAGTCAAAGATCAGACTTACTGAGTGGTACAGCAAGCTCAAATATCAGACTTATTGAGTGGTACAGCAAGCTCAAAGATCAGACTTACTGAGTGGTACAGCAAGCTCAAAGATCAGACTTACTGAGTGGTACAGCAAGCTCAAAGATCAAACTTACTGAGTGGTAGAGCAAGCTCAAAGACCAGACTTACTGTGTGGTACAGCAGACTCAAACACCAGACTTACTGAGTGGAACAAGCAAGGATGTGGAATTGAGGCTCAGACCAGACTTACTGAGTGGTACAGCAAGGTCAAAGATCAGACTTACTGAGTGGTACAGCAAGATCAAAGATCAGACTTACTGAGTGGTACAGCAAGCACAAATATCAGACTTACTGAGTGGTACAGCAAGCTCAAAGACCAGACTTACTGAGTGGTAGAGCAAGCTCAAAGACCAGACTTACTGAGTGGTACAGCAAGCTCAAAGATCAGACTTACTGAGTGGTAGAGCAAGCTCAAAGACCAGACATACTGAGTGGTACAGCAAGGTAAAAGATCAGACTTACTGAGTGGTACAGCAAGCTCAAAGATCAGACTTACTGAGTGGTACAGCAAGCTCAAAGATCAGACTTACTGAGTGGTACAGCAAAGTCAAAGATCAGACTTACTGAGTGGTACAGCAAGCTCAAATATCAGACTTACTGAGTGGTACAGCAAGCTCAAAGATCAGACTTACTGAGTGGTACAGCAAGCTCAAAGATCAGACTTACTGAGTGGTACAGCAAGCTCAAAGATAAGACTTACTGAGTGGTACAGCAAGCTCAAAGATCAGACTTACTGAGTGGTACAGCAAGCTCAAAGATCAGACTTATTGAGTGGTACAGCAAGCTCAAATAGAAGACTTGCTGAGTGGTACAGCAAGCTAAAAGATCAGACTTACTGAGTGGTACAGCAAGCTCAAAGATCAGACTTACTGAGTGGTACAGCAAGCTCAAGATCAGACTTACTGAGTGGTAGAGCAAGCTCAAAGACCAGACTTACTGTGTGGTACAGCAGGCTCAAAGACCAGACTTACTGAGTGGTACAGAGAGCTCAAAGACCAGACTTACTGAGTGGTACAGCAAGCTCAAAGATTAGACGTACTGAGTGGTACAGCAAGCTCAAAGATCAGACTTACTGAGTGGTACAGCAAGCTCAAAGATCAGACTTACTGAGTGGTACAGCAAAGTCAAAGATCAGACTTACTGAGTGGTACAGCAAGCTCAAAGATCATACTTACTGAGGGGTACAGCAAACTCAAAGACCAGACTTACTGAGTGGTACAGCAAGCTCAAAGACCAGACTTACTGAGTGGTACAGCAAGCTCAAAGATCAGACTTACTGAGTGGTAGAGCAAGCTCAAAGACCAGACATACTGAGTGGTACAGCAAGCTCAAAGATCAGACTTACTGAGTGGTACAGCAAGCTAAAAGATCAGACTTACTGAGTGGTACAGCAAGCTCAAAGATCAGACTTACTGAGTGGTACAGCAAGGTCAAAGATCAGACTTACTGAGTGGTACAGCAAAGTCAAAGATCAGACTTACTGAGTGGTACAGCAAGCTCAAAGATCAGACTTACTGAGTGGTACAGCAAGCTCAAAATCAGACTTACTGAGTGGTACAGCAAGCTCAAAGATCAGACTTACTGAGTGGTACAGCAAGCTCAAAGATCAGACTTACTGAGTGGTACAGCAAGCTCAAAGACCAGACTTACTGAGTGGTACAGCAAGCTCAAAGACCAGACTTACTGAGTGGTACAGCAAGCTCAAAGATCAGACTTACTGAGTGGTAGAGCAAGCTCAAAGACCAGACTTACTGAGTGGTACAGCAAACTCAAAGACCAGACTTACTGAGTGGTACAGCAAGCTCAAAGACCGGACTTACTGAGTGGTACAGCAAGGTCAAAGATCAGACTTACTGAGTGGTACAGCAAGCTCAAAGATCAAACTTACTGAGTGGTACAGCAAGCTCAAAGATCTGACTTACTGAGTGGAACAGCAAGGTAAAATATCAGACTTACTGCGTGGTACAGCAAGCTCAAAGATCATACTTACTGAGGGGTACAGCAAACTCAAAGACCAGACTTACTGAGCGGTACAGCAAGCTCAAAGACCAGACTTACTGAGTGGTACAGCAAGCTCAAAGATCAGACTTACTGAGTGGTAGAGCAAGCTCAAAGACCAGACTTACTGAGTGGTACAGCAAGCTCAAAGATCAGACTTACTGAGTGGTACAGCAAGCTCAAAGATCAGACTTACTGAGTGGTACAGCAAGCTCAAAGATCAGACTTACTGAGTGGTAGAGCAAGCTCAAAGACCAGACTTACTGTGTGGTACAGCAGGCTCAAAGACCAGACTTACTGAGTGGAACAAGCAAGGATGTGGAATTGAGGCTCAGACCAGACTTACTGAGTGGTACAGCAAGGTCAAAGATCAGACTTACTGAGTGGTACAGCAAGATCAAAGATCAGACTTACTGAGTGGTACAGCAAGCACAAAGATCAGACTTACTGAGTGGTACAGCAAGCACAAAGACCAGACTTACTGAGTGGTAGAGCAAGCTCAAAGACCAGACTTACTGAGTGGAACAGCAAGCTCAAAGATCAGACTTACTGAGTGGTAGAGCAAGCTCAAAGACCAGACATACTGAGTGGTACAGCAAGGTCAAAGATCAGACTTACTGAGTGGTACAGCAAGCTCAAAGATCAGACTTACTGAGTGGTACAGCAAGCTCAAAGATCAGACTTACTGAGTGGTACAGCAAGCTCAAAGATCAGACTTACTGAGTGGTACAGCAAGCTCAAAGATCAGACTTACTGAGTGGTACAGCAAGCTCAAAGATCAGACTTATTGAGTGGTACAGCAAGCTCAAATATCAGACTTACTGAGTGGTACAGCAAGCTAAAAGATCAGACTTACTGAGTGGTACAGCAAGCTCAAAGATCAGAATTACTGAGTGGTACAGCAAGCTCAAAGATCAGACTTACTGAGTGGTAGAGCAAGCTCAAAGACCAGACTTACTGTGTGGTACAGAGGCTCAAAGACCAGACTTACTGAGTGGTACAGCAAGCTCAAAGACCAGACTTACTGAGTGGTACAGCAAGCTCAAAGATCAGACTTACTGAGTGGTACAGCAAGCTCAAAGATCAGACTTACTGAGTGGTACAGCAAAGTCAAAGATCAGACTTACTGAGTGGTACAGCAAGCTCAAAGATCATACTTACTGAGGGGTACAGCAAGGTCAAAGATCAGACTTACTGAGTGGTAGAGCAAGCTCAAAGACCAGACTTACTGAGTGGTACAGCAAGCTCAAAGATCAGACTTACTGAGAGGTAGAGCAAGCTCAAAGACCAGACATACTGAGTGGTACAGCAAGCTCAAAGATCAGACTTACTGAGTGGTACAGCAAGCTAAAAGATCAGACTTACTGAGTGGTACAGCAAGCTCAAAGATCAGACTTACTGAGTGGTACAGCAAGGTCAAAGATCAGACTTTCTGAGTGGTACAGCAAAGTCAAAGATCAGACTTACTGAGTGGTACAGCAAGCTCAAAGATCAGACTTACTGAGTGGTACAGCAAGCTCAAAGATCAGACTTACTGAGTGGTACAGCAAGCTCAAAGGTCAGACTTACTGAGTGGTACAGCAAGGTCAAAGATCAGACTTACTGAGTGGTACAGCAAGCTCAAAGACCAGACTTACTGAGTGGTACAGCAAGCTCAAAGACCAGACTTACTGAGTGGTAGAGCAAGCTCAAAGATCAGACTTACTGAGTGGTAGAGCAAGCTCAAAGACCAGACTTACTGAGTGGTACAGCAAACTCAAAGACCAGACTTACTGAGTGGTACAGCAAGCTCAAAGACCGGACTTACTGAATGGTACAGCAATGTCAAAGATCAGACTTACTGAGTGGTACAGCAAGCTCAAAGATCAGACTTACTGAGTGGAACAGCAAGGTAAAAGATCAGACTTACTCAGTGGTACAGCAAGCTCAAAGATCATACTTACTGAGGGGTACAGCAAACTCAAAGACCAGACTTACTGAGCGGTACAGCAAGCGCAAAGACCAGACTTACTGAGTGGTACAGCAAGCTCAAAGATCAGACTTACTGATTGGTAGAGCAAGCTCAAAGACCAGACTTACTGAGTGGTACAGCAAGCTCAAAGATCAGACTTACTGAGTGGTACAGCAAGCTAAAAGATCAGACTTACTGAGTGGTACAGCAAGCTCAAAGATCAGACTTACTGAGTGGTACAGCAAGCTCAAAGATCAGACTTACTGAGTGGTAGAGCAAGCTCAAAGACCAGACTTACTGTGTGGTACAGCAGGCTCAAAGACCAGACTTACTGAGTGGTACAGAGAGCTCAAAGACCAGACTTACTGAGTGGTACAGCAAGCTCAAAGATCAGACTTACTGAGTGGTACAGCAAGCTCAAAGATCAGACTTACTGAGTGGTACAGCAAGCTCAAAGATCAGACTTACTGAGTGGTACAGCAAAGTCAAAGATCAGACTTACTGAGTGGTACAGCAAGCTCAAAGATCATACTTACTGAGGGGTACAGCAAACTCAAAGACCAGACTTACTGAGTGGTACAGCAAGCTCAAAGACCAGACTTACTGAGTGGTACAGCAAGCTCAAAGATCAGACTTACTGAGTGGTAGAGCAAGCTCAAAGACCAGACATACTGAGTGGTACAGCAAGCTCAAAGATCAGACTTACTGAGTGGTACAGCAAGCTAAAAGATCAGACTTACTGAGTGGTACAGCAAGCTCAAAGATCAGACTTACTGAGTGGTACAGCAAGGTCAAAGATCAGACTTACTGAGTGGTACAGCAAAGTCAAAGATCAGACTTACTGAGTGGTACAGCAAGCTCAAAGATCAGACTTACTGAGTGGTACAGCAAGCTCAAAGATCAGACTTACTGAGTGGTACAGCAAGCTCAAAGATCAGACTTACTGAGTGGTACAGCAAGCTCAAAGATCAGACTTACTGAGTGGTACAGCAAGCTCAAAGACCAGACTTACTGAGTGGTACAGCAAGCTCAAAGACCAGACTTACTGAGTGGTACAGCAAGCTCAAAGATCAGACTTACTGAATGGTAGAGCAAGCTCAAAGACCAGACTTACTGAGTGGTACAGCAAACTCAAAGACCAGACTTACTGAGTGGTACAGCAAGCTCAAAGACCGGACTTACTGAGTGGTACAGCAAGGTCAAAGATCAGACTTACTGAGTGGTACAGCAAGCTCAAAGATCAAACTTACTGAGTGGTACAGCAAGCTCAAAGATCTGACTTACTGAGTGGAACAGCAAGGTAAAATATCAGACTTACTGCATGGTACAGCAAGCTCAAAGATAATACTTACTGAGGGGTACAGCAAACTCAAAGACCAGACTTACTGAGCGGTACAGCAAGCTCAAAGACAAGACTTACTGAGTGGTACAGCAAGCTCAAAGATCAGACTTACTGAGTGGTAGAGCAAGCTCAAAGACCAGACTTACTGAGTGGTACAGCAAGCTCAAAGATCAGACTTACTGAGTGGTACAGCAAGCTCAAAGATCAGACTTACTGAGTGGTAGAGCAAGCTCAAATACCAGACTTACTGTGTGGTACAGCAGGCTCAAAGACCAGACTTACTGAGTGGAACAAGCAAGGATGTGGAATTGAGGCTCAGACCAGACTTACTGAGTGGTACAGCAAGGTCAAAGATCAGACTTACTGAGTGGTACAGCAAGATCAAAGATCAGACTTACTGAGTGGTACAGCAAGCACAAAGATCAGACTTACTGAGTGGTACAGCAAGCTCAAAGACCAGACTTACTGAGTGGTAGAGCAAGCTCAAAGACCAGACTTACTGAGTGGTACAGCAAGCTCAAAGATCAGACTTACTGAGTGGTAGAGCAAGCTCAAAGACCAGACATACTGAGTGGTACAGCAAGGTCAAAGATCAGACTTACTGAGTGGTACAGCAAGCTCAAAGATCAGACTTACTGAGTGGTACAGCAAGCTCAAAGATCAGACTTACTGAGTGGTACAGCAAGCTCAAAGATCAGACTTACTGAGTGGTACAGCAAGCTCAAAGATCAGACTTACTGAGTGGTACAGCAAGCTCAAAGATCAGACTTATTGAGTGGTACAGCAAGCTCAAATATCAGACTTACTGAGTGGTACAGCAAGCTAAAAGATCAGACTTACTGAGTGGTACAGCAAGCTCAAAGATCAGAATTACTGAGTGGTACAGCAAGCTCAAAGATCAGACTTACTGAGTGGTAGAGCAAGCTCAAAGACCAGACTTACTGTGTGGTACAGAGGCTCAAAGACCAGACTTACTGAGTGGTACAGCAAGCTCAAAGACCAGACTTACTGAGTGGTACAGCAAGCTCAAAGATCAGACTTACTGAGTGGTACAGCAAGCTCAAAGATCAGACTTACTGAGTGGTACAGCAAAGTCAAAGATCAGACTTACTGAGTGGTACAGCAAGCTCAAAGATCATACTTACTGAGGGGTACAGCAGGGTCAAAGATCAGACTTACTGAGTGGTAGAGCAAGCTCAAAGACCAGACTTACTGAGTGGTACAGCAAGCTCAAAGATCAGACTTACTGAGAGGTAGAGCAAGCTCAAAGACCAGACATACTGAGTGGTACAGCAAGCTCAAAGATCAGACTTACTGAGTGGTACAGCAAGCTAAAAGATCAGACTTACTGAGTGGTACAGCAAGCTCAAAGATCAGACTTACTGAGTGGTACAGCAAGGTCAAAGATCAGACTTTCTGAGTGGTACAGCAAAGTCAAAGATCAGACTTACTGAGTGGTACAGCAAGCTCAAAGATCAGACTTACTGAGTGGTACAGCAAGCTCAAAGATCAGACTTACTGAGTGGTACAGCAAGCTCAAAGGTCAGACTTACTGAGTGGTACAGCAAGCTCAAAGATCAGACTTACTGAGTGGTACAGCAAGCTCAAAGACCAGACTTACTGAGTGGTACAGCAAGCTCAAAGACCAGACTTACTGAGTGGTAGAGCAAGCTCAAAGATCAGACTTACTGAGTGGTAGAGCAAGCTCAAAGACCAGACTTACTGAGTGGTACAGCAAACTCAAAGACCAGACTTACTGAGTGGTACAGCAAGCTCAAAGACCGGACTTACTGAATGGTACAGCAATGTCAAAGATCAGACTTACTGAGTGGTACAGCAAGCTCAAAGATCAGACTTACTGAGTGGAACAGCAAGGTAAAAGATCAGACTTACTCAGTGGTACAGCAAGCTCAAAGATCATACTTACTGAGGGGTACAGCAAACTCAAAGACCAGACTTACTGAGCGGTACAGCAAGCGCAAAGACCAGACTTACTGAGTGGTACAGCAAGCTCAAAGATCAGACTTACTGATTGGTAGAGCAAGCTCAAAGACCAGACTTACTGAGTGGTACAGCAAGCTCAAAGATCAGACTTACTGAGTGGTACAGCAAGCTCAAAGATCAGACTTACTGAGTGGTACAGCAAGCTCAAAGATCAGACTTACTGAGTGGTACAGCAAGCACAAAGACCAGACTTACTGAGTGGTACAGCAAGCTCAAAGATCAGACTTACTGAGTGGTACAGCAAGCTCAAAGATCAGACTTACTGAGTGGTACAGCAAGCTCAAAGACAAGACCTACTAAGTGGTACAGCAAGCTCAAAGATCAGACTTACTGAGTGGTACAGCAAGCTCAAAGATCAGACTTACTGAGTGGTAGAGCAAGCTCAAAGACCAGACTTACTGTGTGGTACAGCAGGCTCAAAGACCAGACTTACTGAGTGGAACAAGCAAGGATGTGGAATTGAGGCTCAGACTAGACTCACTGAGTGGTACAGCAAGGTCAAAGATCAGACTTACTGAGTGGTACAGCAAGATCAAAGATCAGACTTACTGAGTGGTACAGCAAGCACAAAGATCAGACTTACTGAGTGGTACAGCAAGTTCAAAGACCAGACTTACTGAGTGGTAGAGCAAGCTCAAAGACCAGACTTACTGAGTGGTACAGCAAGCTCAAAGATCAGACTTACTGAGTGGTAGAGCAAGCTCAAAGACCAGACATACTGAGTGGTACAGCAAGGTCAAAGATCAGACTTACTGAGTGGTACAGCAAGCTCAAAGATCAGACTTACTGAGTGGTACAGCAAGCTCAAAGATCAGACTTACTGAGTGGTACAGCAAGCTCAAAGATCAGACTTACTGAGTGGTACTGCAAGCTCAAGGATCAGACTTACTGAGTGGTACAGCAAGCTCAAAGATCAGACTTATTGAGTGGTGCAGCAAGCTCAAATATCAGACTTACTGAGTGGTACAGCAAGCTAAAAGATCAGACTTACTGAGTGGTACAGCAAGCTCAAAGATCAGACTTACTGAGTGGTACAGCAAGCTCAAAGATCAGACTTACTGAGTGGTAGAGCAAGCTCAAAGACCAGACTTACTGTGTGGTACAGAGGCTCAAAGACCAGACTTACTGAGTGGTACAGCAAGCTCAAAGACCAGACTTACTGAGTGGTACAGCAAGCTCAAAGATCAGACTTACTGAGTGGTACAGCAAGCTCAAAGATCAGACTTACTGAGTGGTACAGCAAAGTCAAAGATCAGACTTACTGAGTGGTACAGCAAGCTCAAAGATCATACTTACTGAGGGGTACAGCAAGGTCAAAGATCAGACTTACTGAGTGGTACAGCAAGCTCAAAGACCAGACTTACTGAGTGGTACAGCAAGCTCAAAGATCAGACTTACTGAGTGGTAGAGCAAGCTCAAAGACCAGACATACTGAGTGGGACAGCAAGCTCAAAGATCAGACTTACTGAGTGGTACAGCAAGCTAAAAGATCAGACTTACTGAGTGGTACAGCAAGCTCAAAGATCAGACTTACTGAGTGGTACAGCAAGCTCAAAGACCAGACTTACTGAGTGGTACAGCAAGCTCAAAGACCAGACTTACTGAGTGGTACAGCAAGCTCAAAGATCAGACTTACTGAGTGGTACAGCAAGCTCAAAGATCAGACTTACTGAGTGGTACAGCAAGCTCAAAGATCAGACTTACTGAGTGGTACAGCAAGCTCAAAGACCAGACTTACTGAGTGGTACAGCAAGCTCAAAGACCAGACTTACTGAGTGGTAGAGCAAGCTCAAAGATCAGACTTACTGAGTGGTAGAGCAAGCTGAAAGACCAGACTTACTGAGTGGTACAGCAAACTCAAAGACCAGACTTACTGAGTGGTACAGCAAGCTCAAAGACCGGACTTACTGAATGGTACAGCAAGGTCAAAGATCAGACTTACTGAGTGGTACAGCAAGCTCAAAGATTAGACTTACTGAGTGGAACAGCAAGGTAAAAGATCAGACTTACTGAGTGGTACAGCAAGCTCAAAGATCATACTTACTGAGGGGTACAGCAAACTCAAAGACCAGACTTACTGAGCGGTACAGCAAGCTCAAAGACCAGACTTACTGAGTGGTACAGCAAGCTCAAAGATCAGACTTACTGAGTGGTAGAGCAAGCTCAAAGACCAGACTTACTGAGTGGTACAGCAAGCTCAAAGATCAGACTTACTGAGTGGTACAGCAAGCTCAAAGATCTGACTTACTGAGTGGTACAGCAAGCTCAAAGATCAGACTTATTGAGTGGTACAGCAAGGTCAAAGATCAGAATTACTGAGTGGAACTGCAAGCTCAAAGATCAGACTTACTGAGCGGTACAGCAAGCGCAAAGACCAGACTTACTGAGTGGTACAGCAAGCTCAAAGATCAGACTTACTGATTGGTAGAGCAAGCTCAAAGACCAGACTTACTGAGTGGTACAGCAAGCTCAAAGATCAGACTTACTGAGTGGTACAGCAAGCTCAAAGATCAGACTTACTGAGTGGTACAGCAAGCTCAAAGATCAGACTTACTGAGTGGTACAGCAAGCACAAAGACCAGACTTACTGAGTGGTACAGCAAGCTCAAAGATCAGACTTACTGAGTGGTACAGCAAGCTCAAAGATCAGACTTACTGAGTGGTACAGCAAGCTCAAAGACAAGACCTACTAAGTGGTACAGCAAGCTCAAAGATCAGACTTACTGAGTGGTACAGCAAGCTCAAAGATCAGACTTACTGAGTGGTAGAGCAAGCTCAAAGACCAGACTTACTGTGTGGTACAGCAGGCTCAAAGACCAGACTTACTGAGTGGAACAGGCAAGGATGTGGAATTGAGGCTCAGACTAGACTTACTGAGTGGTACAGCAAGGTCAAAGATCAGACTTACTGAGTGGTACAGCAAGATCAAAGATCAGACTTACTGAGTGGTACAGCAAGCACAAAGATCAGACTTACTGAGTGGTACAGCAAGTTCAAAGACCAGACTTACTGAGTGGTAGAGCAAGCTCAAAGACCAGACTTACTGAGTGGTACAGCAAGCTCAAAGATCAGACTTACTGAGTGGTAGAGCAAGCTCAAAGACCAGACATACTGAGTGGTACAGCAAGGTCAAAGATGAGACTTACTGAGTGGTACAGCAAGCTCAAAGATCAGACTTACTGAGTGGTACAGCAAGCTCAAAGATCAGACTTACTGAGTGGTACAGCAAGCTCAAAGATCAGACTTACTGAGTGGTACAGCAAGCTCAAAGATCAGACTTACTGAGTGGTACAGCAAGCTCAAAGATCAGACTTATTGAGTGGTACAGCAAGCTCAAATATCAGACTTACTGAGTGGTACAGCAAGCTAAAAGATCAGACTTACTGAGTGGTACAGCAAGCTCAAAGATCAGACTTACTGAGTGGTATAGCAAGCTCAAAGATCAGACTTACTGAGTGGTAGAGCAGGCTCAAAGACCAGACTTACTGTGTGGTACAGAGGCTCAAAGACCAGACTTACTGAGTGGTACAGCAAGCTCAAAGACCAGACTTACTGAGTGGTACAGCAAGCTCAAAGATCAGACTTACTGAGTGGTACAGCAAGCTCAAAGATCAGACTTACTGAGTGGTACAGCAAAGTCAAAGATCAGACTTACTGAGTGGTACAGCAAGCTCAAAGATCATACTTACTGAGGGGTACAGCAAGGTCAAAGATCAGACTTACTGAGTGGTACAGCAAGCTCAAAGACCAGACTTACTGAGTGGTACAGCAAGCTCAAAGATCAGACTTACTGAGTGGTAGAGCAAGCTCAAAGACCAGACATACTGAGTGGGACAGCAAGCTCAAAGATCAGACTTACTGAGTGGTACAGCAAGCTAAAAGATCAGACTTACTGAGTGGTACAGCAAGCTCAAAGATCAGACTTACTGAGTGGTACAGCAAGGTCAAAGATCAGACTTACTGAGTGGTACAGCAAAGTCAAAGATCAGACTTACTGAGTGGTACAGCAAGCTCAAAGATCAGACTTACTGAGTGGTACAGCAAGCTCAAAGATCAGACTTACTGAGTGGTACAGCAAGCTCAAAGATCAGACTTACTGAGTGGTACAGCAAGCTCAAAGATCAGACTTACTGAGTGGTACAGCAAGCTCAAAGACCAGACTTACTGAGTGGTACAGCAAGCTCAAAGACCAGACTTACTGAGTGGTAGAGCAAGCTCAAAGATCAGACTTACTGAGTGGTAGAGCAAGCTCAAAGACCAGACTTACTGAGTGGTACAGCAAACTCAAAGACCAGACTTACTGAGTGGTACAGCAAGCTCAAAGACCGGACTTACTGAATGGTACAGCAAGGTCAAAGATCAGACTTACTGAGTGGTACAGCAAGCTCAAAGATCAGACTTACTGAGTGGAACAGCAAGGTAAAAGATCAGACTTACTGAGTGGTACAGCAAGCTCAAAGATCATACTTATTGAGGGGTACAGCAAACTCAAAGACCAGACTTACTGAGCGGTACAGCAAGCTCAAAGACCAGACTTACTGAGTGGTACAGCAAGCTCAAAGATCAGACTTACTGAGTGGTAGAGCAAGCTCAAAGACCAGACTTACTGAGTGGTACAGCAAGCTCAAAGATCAGACTTACTGAGTGGTACAGCAAGCTCAAAGATCTGACTTACTGAGTGGTACAGCAAGCTCAAAGATCAGACTTATTGAGTGGTACAGCAAGGTCAAAGATCAGAATTACTGAGTGGAACTGCAAGCTCAAAGATCAGACTAACTGAGTGGTACAGCAAAGTCAAAGATCAGACTTACTGAGTTGTACAGCAAGCTCAAAGATCAGACTTACTGAGTGGTACAGCAAGCTCAAAGATCAGACTTACTGAGTGGTACAGCAAGCTCAAAGATCAGACTTACTGAGTGGTACAGCAAGCTCAAAGATCAGACTTACTGAGTGGTACAGCAAGCTCAAAGATCAGACTTACTGAGTGGTACAGCAAGCTCAAAGATCAGACTTACTGAGTGGTACAGCAAGTTCAAAGACCAGACTTACTGAGACTTACTGAGTGGTACAGCAAGCTCTAAGATCAGACTTACTGAGTGGTACAGCAAGCTCAAAGATCAGACTTACTGAGTGGTACAGCAAGCTCAAAGATCAGACTTACTGAGTGGTACAGCAAGCTCAAAGATCAGACTTACTGAGTGGTGCAGCAAGCTCAAAGACCAGACTTACTGAGTGGTACAGCAAGCTCAAAGACCAGACTTACTGAGTGGTACAGCAAGCTCAAAGATCAGACTTACTGAGTGGTAGAGCAAGCTCAAAGACCAGACTTACTGAGTGGTACAGCAAACTCAAAGACCAGACTTACTGAGTGGTACAGCAAGCTCAAAGACCGGACTTACTGAGTGCTACAGCAAGGTCAAAGCTCAGACTTACTGAGTGGTACAGCAAGCTCAAAGATCAGACTTACTGAGTGGTACAGCAAGCTCAAAGATCAGACTTACTGAGTGGTATAGCAAGCTCAAAGATCAGACTTACTGAGTGGTACAGCAAGCTCAAAGATCAGACTTACTGAGTGGTACAGCAAGCTCAAAGAGCAGACTTACTGAGTGGTACAGCAAGCTCAAAGATCAGACTTACTGAGTGCTACAGCAAGCTCAAAGATCAGACTTACTGAGTGGTACAGCAAGCTCAAAGACCAGACTTACTGAGTGGTACAGCAAGCTCAAAGACCAGACTTACTGAGTGGTACAGCAAGCTCAAAGACCAGACTTACTGAGTGGTACAGCAAGGTCAAAGATCAGACTTACTGAGTGGTACAGCAAGATCAAAGATCAGACTTACTGAGTGGTACAGAAAGCTCAAAGACCAGACTTACTGAGTGGTACAGCAAGCTCAAAGATCAGACTTACTGAGTGGTACAGCAAGCTCAAAGATCAGACTTACTGAGTGGTAGAGCAAGCTCAAAGACCAGACTTACTGAGTGGTACAGCAAGCTCAAAGACCAGACTTACTGAGTGGTACAGCAAGCTCAAAGATCAGACTTACTGAGTGGTACAGCAAGCTCAAAGATCAGACATACTGAGTGGTACAGCAAGCTCAAAGATCAGGCTTACTGAGTGGTACAGCAAGCTCAAAGACCAGACTTAGTGAGTGGTACAGCAAGCTCAAAGATCACACTTACTGAGTGGTACAGCAAGCTCAAAGATCAGACTTATTGAGTGGTACAGCAAGCTGAAAGATCAGACTTACTGAGTGGTACAGCAAGCTCAAAGATCAGACTTACTGAGTGGTACAGCAAGCTCAAAGATCAGACTTACTGAGTGGTACAGCAAGCTCAAAGATCAGACGTACTGAGTGTTGCAGCAAGCTCAAAGATCAGACTTACTGAGTGGTACAGCAAGCTAAATGACCAGACTTACTGAGTGGTACAGCAAGCTCAAAGATCAGACTTA
Organism: Narcine bancroftii; assembly: GCF_036971445.1. Lineage (NCBI taxonomy): Eukaryota > Metazoa > Chordata > Chondrichthyes > Torpediniformes > Narcinidae > Narcine > Narcine bancroftii. The sequence continues at coordinate 139,081,214 of NC_091474.1, read as the reverse complement.
CTGAGTGGTACAGCAAGCTCAAAGATCAGACTTACTGAGTGGTACAGCAAGCTCAAAGACCAGACTTACTGAGTGGTACAGCAAGCTCAAAAATCAGACTTACTGAGTGGCACAGCAAGCTCAAAGATCAGAGTTACTGAGTGGTAGAGCAAGCTCAAAGATCAGACTTAATGAGTGGTACAGCAAGCTCAAAGACCAGACTTACTGAGTGGTACAGCAAGCTCAAAGATCAGATTTACTGAGTGGTACAGCAAGCTCAAAGACTAGACTTACTGAGTGGTACAGCAAGCTCAAAGATCAGACTTACTGAGTGGTACAGCAAGCTCAAAAACCAGACTTACTGAGTGGTACAGCAAGCTCAAAGACCAGACTTACTGAGTGGTACAGCAAGCTCAAAGATCAGACTCACTGAGTGGTACAGCAAGCTCAAAGACCAGACTTACTGAGTGGTACAGCATGCTCAAAGATCAGACTTACTGAGTGGTACAGCAAGCTCAAAGACCAGACTTACTGAGTGGTACAGCAAGCTCAAAGACCAGACTTACTGAGTGGTACAGCAAGCTCAAAGATCAGACTTACTGAGTGGTACAGCAAGCTTAAAGACCAGACTTACTGAGTGGTACAGCAAGCTCAAAGACAAGACTTACTGAGTGGTACAGCAAGCTCAAAGATCAGACTTACTGAGTGGTACAGCAAGCTCAAAGATCAGACTTACTGAGTGGTACAGCAAGCTCAAAGATCAGACTTACTGAGTGGTACAGCAAGCTCAAAGATCAGAGTTACTGAGTGGTAGAGCAAGCTCAAAGACCAGACTTACTGAGTGGTACAGCACGCTCAAAGATCAGAGTTACTGAGTGGTACAGCAAGCTCAAAGATCAGACTTACTGAGTGGTACAGCAAGCTCAAAGATCAGACATACTGAGTGGTACAGCAAGCTCAAAGATCAGACTTACTGAGTGGTACAGCAAGCTCAAAGATCAGACTTACTGAGTGGTAGAGCAAGCTCAAAGACCAGACTTACTGAGTGGTACAGCAAACTCAAAGACCAGACTTACTGAGTGGTACAGCAAGCTCAAAGACCGGACTTACTGAGTGGTACAGCAAGGTCAAAGATCAGACTTACTGAGTGGTACAGCAAGCTCAAAGATCAAACTTACTGAGTGGTACAGCAAGCTCAAAGATCTGACTTACTGAGTGGAACAGCAAGGTAAAATATCAGACTTACTGCGTGGTACAGCAAGCTCAAAGATCATACTTACTGAGGGGTACAGCAAACTCAAAGACCAGACTTACTGAGCGGTACAGCAAGCTCAAAGACCAGACTTACTGAGTGGTACAGCAAGCTCAAAGATCAGACTTACTGAGTGGTAGAGCAAGCTCAAAGACCAGACTTACTGAGTGGTACAGCAAGCTCAAAGATCAGACTTACTGAGTGGTACAGCAAGCTCAAAGATCAGACTTACTGAGTGGTACAGCAAGCTCAAAGATCAGACTTACTGAGTGGTACAGCAAGCACAAAGACCAGACTTACTGAGTGGTACAGCAAGCTCAAAGATCAGACTTACTGAGTGGTACAGCAAGCTCAAAGATCAGACTTACTGAGTGGTACAGCAACCTCAAAGACAAGACCTACTAAGTGGTACAGCAAGCTCAAAGATCAGACTTACTGAGTGCTACAGCAAGCTCAAAGATCAGACTTACTGAGTGGTAGAGCAAGCTCAAAGACCAGACTTACTGTGTGGTACAGCAGGCTCAAAGACCAGACTGACTGAGTGGAACAAGCAAGGATGTGGAATTGAGGCTCAGACCAGACTTACTGAGTGGTACAGCAAGCTCAAAGATCAGACTTATTGAGTGGTACAGCAAGGTCAAAGATCAGAATTACTGAGTGGAACTGCAAGCTCAAAGATCAGACTAACTGAGTGGTACAGCAAAGTCAAAGATCAGACTTACTGAGTTGTACAGCAAGCTCAAAGATCAGACTTACTGAGTGGTACAGCAAGCTCAAAGATCAGACTTACTGAGTGGTACAGCAAGCTCAAAGATCAGACTTACTGAGTGGTACAGCAAGCTCAAAGATCAGACTTACTGAGTGGTACAGCAAGCTCAAAGATCAGACTTACTGAGTGGTACAGCAAGCTCAAAGATCAGACTTACTGAGTGGTACAGCAAGTTCAAAGACCAGACTTACTGAGACTTACTGAGTGGTACAGCAAGCTCTAAGATCAGACTTACTGAGTTGTACAGCAAGCTCAAAGATCAGACTTACTGAGTGGTACAGCAAGCTAAAAGATCAGACTTACTGAGTGGTACAGCAAGCTCAAAGACCAGACTTACTGAGTGGTACAGCAAACTCAAAGACCAGACTTACTGAGTGGTACAGCAAGCTCAAAGACCGGACTTACTGAGTGCTACAGCAAGGTCAAAGCTCAGACTTACTGAGTGGTACAGCAAGCTCAAAGATCAGACTTACTGAGTGGTACAGCAAGCTCAAAGATCAGACTTACTGAGTGGTATAGCAAGCTCAAAGATCAGACTTACTGAGTGGTACAGCAAGCTCAAAGATCAGACTTACTGAGTGGTACAGCAAGCTCAAAGAGCAGACTTACTGAGTGGTACAGCAAGCTCAAAGATCAGACTTACTGAGTGCTACAGCAAGCTCAAAGATCAGACTTACTGAGTGGTACAGCAAGCTCAAAGACCAGACTTACTGAGTGGTACAGCAAGCTCAAAGACCAGACTTACTGAGTGGTACAGCAAGCTCAAAGACCAGACTTACTGAGTGGTACAGCAAGGTCAAAGATCAGACTTACTGAGTGGTACAGCAAGATCAAAGATCAGACTTACTGAGTGGTACAGAAAGCTCAAAGACCAGACTTACTGAGTGGTACAGCAAGCTCAAAGATCAGACTTACTGAGTGGTACAGCAAGCTCAAAGATCAGACTGAGTGGTAGAGCAAGCTCAAAGACCAGACTTACTGAGTGGTACAGCAAGCTCAAAGACCAGACTTACTGAGTGGTACAGCAAGCTCAAAGATCAGACTTACTGAGTGGTACAGCAAGCTCAAAGATCAGACATACTGAGTGGTACAGCAAGCTCAAAGATCAGGCTTACTGAGTGGTACAGCAAGCTCAAAGACCAGACTTAGTGAGTGGTACAGCAAGCTCAAAGATCACACTTACTGAGTGGTACAGCAAGCTCAAAGATCAGACTTATTGAGTGGTACAGCAAGCTGAAAGTTCAGACTTACTGAGTGGTACAGCAAGCTCAAAGACCAGACTTACTGAGTGGTACAGCAAGCTCAAAGATCAGACTTACTGAGTGGTACAGCAAGCTCAAAGATCAGACGTACTGAGTGTTGCAGCAAGCTCAAAGATCAGACTTACTGAGTGGTACAGCAAGCTAAAAGACCAGACTTACTGAGTGGTACAGCAAGCTCAAAGATCAGACTTACTGAGTGGTACAGCAAGCTCAAAGATCAGACTTACTGAGTGGTACAGCAAGCTCAAATACCAGACTTACTGAGTGGTACAGCAAGCTCAAAAATCAGACTTACTGAGTGGCACAGCAAGCTCAAAGATCAGAGTTACTGAGTGGTAGAGCAAGCTCAAAGATCAGACTTAATGAGTGGTACAGCAAGCTCAAAGACCAGACTTACTGAGTGGTACAGCAAGCTCAAAGATCAGACTTACTGAGTGGTACAGCAAGCTCAAAGACTAGACTTACTGAGTGGTACAGCAAGCTCAAAGATCAGACTTACTGTGTGGTACAGCAAGCTCAAAAACCAGACTTACTGAGTGGTACAGCAAGCTCAAAGACCAGACTTACTGAGTGGTACAGCAAGCTCAAAGATCAGACTCACTGAGTGGTACAGCAAGCTCAAAGACCAGACTTACTGAGTGGTACAGCATGCTCAAAGATCATACTTACTGAGTGGTACAGCAAGCTCAAAGACCAGACTTACTGAGTGGTACAGCAAGCTCAAAGACCAGACTTACTGAGTGGTACAGCAAGCTCAAAGATCAGACTTACTGAGTGGTACAGCAAGCTTAAAGACCAGACTTACTGAGTGGTACAGCAAGCTCAAAGACAAGACTTACTGAGTGGTACAGCAAGCTCAAAGATCAGACTTACTGAGTGGTACAGCAAGCTCAAAGATCAGACTTACTGAGTGGTACAGCAAGCTCAAAGATCAGACTTACTGAGTGGTACAGCAAGCTCAAAGATCAGAGTTACTGAGTGGTAGAGCAAGCTCAAAGACCAGACTTACTGAGTGGTACAGCACGCTCAAAGATCAGAGTTACTGAGTGGTACAGCAAGCTCAAAGATCAGACTTACTGAGTGGTACAGCAAGCTCAAAGATCAGACATACTGAGTGGTACAGCAAGCTCAAAGATCAGACTTACTGAGTGGTACAGCAAGCTCAAAGATCAGACTTACTGAGTGGTAGAGCAAGCTCAAAGACCAGACTTACTGAGTGGTACAGCAAACTCAAAGACCAGACTTACTGAGTGGTACAGCAAGCTCAAAGACCGGACTTACTGAGTGGTACAGCAAGGTCAAAGATCAGACTTACTGAGTGGTACAGCAAGCTCAAAGATCAAACTTACTGAGTGGTACAGCAAGCTCAAAGATCAGACTTACTGAGTGGTACAGCAACCTCAAAGACAAGACCTACTAAGTGGTACAGCAAGCTCAAAGATCAGACTTACTGAGTGGTACAGCAAGCTCAAAGATCAGACTTACTGAGTGGTAGAGCAAGCTCAAAGACCAGACATACTGTGTGGTACAGCAGGCTCAAAGACCAGACTTACTGAGTGGAACAAGCAAGGATGTGGAATTGAGGCTCAGACCAGACTTACTGAGTGGTAGAGCAAGGTCAAAGATCAGACTTACTGAGTGGTACAGCAAGATCAAAGATCAGACTTACTGAGTGGTACAGCAAGCACAAAGATCAGACTTACTGAGTGGTACAGCAAGCTCAAAGACCAGACTTACTGAGTGGTAGAGCAAGCTCAAAGACCAGACTTACTGAGTGGTACAGCAAGCTCAAAGATCAGACTTACTGAGTGGTAGAGCAAGCTCAAAGACCAGACATACTGAGTGGTACAGCAAGGTCAAAGATCAGACTTACTGAGTGGTACAGCAAGCTCAAAGATCAGACATACTGAGTGGTACAGCAAGCTCAAAGATCAGACTTACTGAGTGGTACAGCAAGCTCAAAGATCAGACTTACTGAGTGGTACAGCAAGCTCAAATTTCAGACTTACTGAGTGGTACAGCAAGCTCAAAGATCAGACTTATTGAGTGGTACAGCAAGCTCAAATATCAGACTTACTGAGTGGTACAGCAAGCTAAAAGATCAGACTTACTGAGTGGTACAGCAAGCTCAAAGATCAGACTTACTGAGTGGTACAGCAAGCTCAAAGATCAGACTTACTGAGTGGTAGAGCAAGCTCAAAGACCAGACTTACTGTGTGGTACAGAGGCTCAAAGACCAGACTTACTGAGTGGTACAGCAAGCTCAAAGACCAGACTTACTGAGTGGTACAGCAAGCTCAAAGATCAGACTTACTGAGTGGCACAGCAAGCTCAAAGATCAGACTTACTGAGTGGTACAGCAAAGTCAAAGATCAGACTTACTGAGTGGTACAGCAAGCTCAAAGATCATACTTACTGAGGGGTACAGCAAGGTCAAAGATCAGACTTACTGAGTGGTAGAGCAAGCTCAAAGACCAGACTTACTGAGTGGTACAGCAAGCTCAAAGATCAGACTTACTGAGTGGTAGAGCAAGCTCAAAGACCAGACATACTGAGTGGTACAGCAAGCTCAAAGATCAGACTTACTGAGTGGTACAGCAAGCTAAAAGATCAGACTTACTGAGTGGTACAGCAAGCTCAAAGATCAGACTTACTGAGTGGTATAGCAAGGTCAAAGATCAGACTTTCTGAGTGGTACAGCAAAGTCAAAGATCAGACTTACTGAGTGGTACAGCAAGCTCAAAGATCAGACTTACTGAGTGGTACAGCAAGCTCAAAGATCAGACTTACTGAGTGGTACAGCAAGCTCAAAGGTCAGACTTACTGAGTGGTACAGCAAGCTCAAAGATCAGACTTACTGAGTGGTACAGCAAGCTCAAAGACCAGACTTACTGAGTGGTACAGCAAACTCAAAGACCAGACTTACTGAGTGGTACAGCAAGCTCAAAGACCGGACTTACTGAATGGTACAGCAATGTCAAAGATCAGACTTACTGAGTGGTACAGCAAGCTCAAAGATCAGACTTACTGAGTGGAACAGCAAGGTAAAAGATCAGACTTACTCAGTGGTACAGCAAGCTCAAAGATCATACTTACTGAGGGGTACAGCAAACTCAAAGACCAGACTTACTGAGCGGTACAGCAAGCGCAAAGACCAGACTTACTGAGTGGTACAGCAAGCTCAAAGATCAGACTTACTGATTGGTAGAGCAAGCTCAAAGACCAGACTTACTGAGTGGTACAGCAAGCTCAAAGATCAGACTTACTGAGTGGTACAGCAAGCTCAAAGATCAGACTTACTGAGTGGTACAGCAAGCTCAAAGATCAGACTTACTGAGTGGTACAGCAAGCACAAAGACCAGACTTACTGAGTGGTACAGCAAGCTCAAAGATCAGACTTACTGAGTGGTACAGCAAGCTCAAAGATCAGACTTACTGAGTGGTACAGCAAGCTCAAAGACAAGACCTACTAAGTGGTACAGCAAGCTCAAAGATCAGACTTACTGAGTGGTACAGCAAGCTCAAAGATCAGACTTACTGAGTGGTAGAGCAAGCTCAAAGACCAGACTTACTGTGTGGTACAGCAGGCTCAAAGACCAGACTTACTGAGTGGAACAAGCAAGGATGTGGAATTGAGGCTCAGACTAGACTTACTGAGTGGTACAGCAAGGTCAAAGATCAGACTTACTGAGTGGTACAGCAAGATCAAAGATCAGACTTACTGAGTGGTACAGCAAGTTCAAAGACCAGACTTACTGAGTGGTAGAGCAAGCTCAAAGACCAGACTTACTGAGTGGTACAGCAAGCTCAAAGATCAGACTTACTGAGTGGTAGAGCAAGCTCAAAGACCAGACATACTGAGTGGTACAGCAAGGTCAAAGATCAGACTTACTGAGTGGTACAGCAAGCTCAAAGATCAGACTTACTGAGTGGTACAGCAAGCTCAAAGATCAGACTTACTGAGTGGTACAGCAAGCTCAAAGATCAGACTTACTGAGTGGTACAGCAAGCTCAAAGATCAGACTTACTGAGTGGTACAGCAAGCTCAAAGATCTGACTTATTGAGTGGTACAGCAAGCTCAAATATCAGACTTACTGAGTGGTACAGCAAGCTAAAAGATCAGACTTACTGAGTGGTACAGCAAGCTCAAAGATCAGACTTACTGAGTGGTACAGCAAGCTAAAAGATCAGACTTACTGAGTGGTACAGCAAGCTCAAAGATCAGACTTACTGAGTGGTACAGCAAGGTCAAAGATCAGACTTACTGAGTGGTACAGCAAAGTCAAAGATCAGACTTACTGAGTGGTACAGCAAGCTCAAAGATCAGACTTACTGAGTGGTACAGCAAGCTCAAAGATCAGACTTACTGAGTGGTACAGCAAGCTCAAAGATCAGACTTACTGAGTGGTACAGCAAGCTCAAAGATCAGACTTACTGAGTGGTACAGCAAGCTCAAAGACCAGACTTACTGAGTGGTACAGCAAGCTCAAAGACCAGACTTACTGAGTGGTAGAGCAAGCTCAAAGATCAGACTTACTGAGTGGTAGAGCAAGCTCAAAGACCAGACTTACTGAGTGGTACAGCAAACTCAAAGACCAGACTTACTGAGTGGTACAGCAAGCTCAAAGACCGGACTTACTGAATGGTACAGCAAGGTCAAAGATCAGACTTACTGAGTGGTACAGCAAGCTCAAAGATCAGACTTACTGAGTGGAACAGCAAGGTAAAAGATCAGACTTACTGAGTGGTACAGCAAGCTCAAAGATCATACTTACTGAGGGGTACAGCAAACTCAAAGACCAGACTTACTGAGCGGTACAGCAAGCTCAAAGACCAGACTTACTGAGTGGTACAGCAAGCTCAAAGATCAGACTTACTGAGTGGTAGAGCAAGCTCAAAGACCAGACTTACTGAGTGGTACAGCAAGCTCAAAGATCAGACTTACTGAGTGGTACAGCAAGCTCAAAGATCAGACTTACTGAGTGGTACAGCAAGCTCAAAGATCAGACTTACTGAGTGGTACAGCAAGCTCAAAGATCAGACTTACTGAGTGGTACAGCAAGCTCAAAGATCAGACTTACTGAGTGGTACAGCAAGCTCAAAGATCAGACTTACTGAGTGGTACAGCAAGCTCAAAGATCGGACTTACTGAGTGGTACAGCAAGCTCAAAGATCAGACTTACTGAGTGGTACAGCAAGCTAAAAGATCAGACTTACTGAGAGGTACAGCTAGCACAAAGATCAGACTTACTGAGTGGTACAGCAAGCTCAAAGATCAGACTTACTGAGTGGTACAGCAAGCTCAAAGATCAGACTTACTGAGTGGTACAGCAAGCTCAAAGACCAGAGTTACTGAGTGGTACAGCAAGCTCAAAGATCAGACTTACTGAGTGGTACAGCAAGCTCAAAGATCAGACTTACTGAGTGGTACAGCAAGCTCAAAGATCAGACTTACTGAGTGGTACAGCAAGCTCAAAGACAGACTTACTGAGTGGTACATCAAGCTCAAAGATCAGACTTACTGAGTGGTACAGCAAGCTCAAAGATCAGACTTACTGAGTGGTACAGCAAGCTCAAATCCCAGACTTACTGATTGGTACAGCAAGCTCAAAGATCAGACTTACTGAGTGGTACAGCAAGGTCAAAGATCAGACTTACTGAGTGGTATAGCAAGCTCAAAGATCAGACTTACTGAGTGGTACAGCAAGCTCAAAGATCAGACTTACTGAGTGGTACAGCAAGCTCAAAGATCAGACTTACTGAGTGGTACAGCAAGCTCAAAGATCAGACTTACTGAGTGGTACAGCAAGCTCAAAGATCAGACTTACTGAGTGGTACAGCAAGCTCAAAGATCAGACTTACTGAGTGGTACAGCAAGCTCAAAGATCAGACATACTGAGTGGTACAGCAAGCTCAAAGATCAGACTTACTGAGTGGTACAGCAAGCTCAAAGACCAGACTTACTGAGTGGTACAGCAAGCTCAAAGATCAGACTTACTGAGTGGTACAGCAAGCTCAAAGATCAGACATACTGAGTGGTACAGCAAGCTCAAAGATCAGACTTACTGAGTGGTACAGCAAGCTCAAAGATCAGACCTACTGAGTGGTACAGCAAGCTCAAAGATCAGACTTACTGAGTGGTACAGCAAGCTCAAAGATCAGACTTACTGAGTGGTACAGCAAGCTCAAAGATCAGACTTACTGAGTGGTACAGCAAGCTCAAAGATCAGACTTACTGAGTGGTACAGCAAGCTCAAAGATCAGACTTACTGAGTGGTACAGCAAGCTCAAAGATCAGACTTACTGAGTGGTACAGCAAGCTCAAAGATCAGACTTACTGAGTGGTACAGCAAGCTCAAAGATCGGACTTACTGAGTGGTACAGCAAGCTCAAAGATCGGACTTACTGAGTGGTACAGCAAGCTCAAAGATCAGACTTACTGAGTGGTACAGCAAGCTAAAAGATCAGACTTACTGAGAGGTACAGCTAGCACAAAGATCAGACTTACTGAGTGGTACAGCAAGCTCAAAGATCAGACTTACTGAGTGGTACAGCAAGCTCAAAGATCAGACTTACTGAGTGGTACAGCAAGCTCAAAGACCAGAGTTACTGAGTGGTACAGCAAGCTCAAAGATCAGACTTACTGAGTGGTACAGCAAGCTCAAAGATCAGACTTACTGAGTGGTACAGCAAGCTCAAAGATCAGACTTACTGAGTGGTACAGCAAGCTCAAAGACAGACTTACTGAGTGGTACATCAAGCTCAAAGATCAGACTTACTGAGTGGTACAGCAAGCTCAAAGATCAGACTTACTGAGTGGTACAGCAAGCTCAAATCCCAGACTTACTGATTGGTACAGCAAGCTCAAAGATCAGACTTACTGAGTGGTACAGCAAGGTCAAAGATCAGACTTACTGAGTGGTATAGCAAGCTCAAAGATCAGACTTACTGAGTGGTACAGCAAGCTCAAAGATCAGACTTACTGAGTGGTACAGCAAGCTCAAAGATCAGACTTACTGAGTGGTACAGCAAGCTCAAAGATCAGACTTACTGAGTGGTACAGCAAGCTCAAAGATCAGACTTACTGAGTGGTACAGCAAGCTCAAAGATCAGACTTACTGAGTGGTACAGCAAGCTCAAAGATCAGACATACTGAGTGGTACAGCAAGCTCAAAGATCAGACTTACTGAGTGGTACAGCAAGCTCAAAGACCAGACTTACTGAGTGGTACAGCAAGCTCAAAGATCAGACTTACTGAGTGGTACAGCAAGCTCAAAGATCAGACATACTGAGTGGTACAGCAAGCTCAAAGATCAGACTTACTGAGTGGTACAGCAAGCTCAAAGATCAGACGTACTGAGTGGTACAGCAAGCTCAAAGATCAGACTTACTGAGTGGTACAGCAAGCTCAAAGATCAGACTTACTGAGTGGTACAGCAAGCTCAAAGATCACACTTACTGAGTGGTACAGCAAGATCAAAGATCAGACTTACAGAGTGGTACAGCAAGCTCAAAGATCAGACTTGCTGAGTGGTACAGCAAGGTCAAAGATCAGACTTACTGAGTGGTACAGCAAGCTCAAAGATCAGACTTACTGAGTGGTACAGCAAGCTCAAAGATCAGACTTACTGAGTGGTACAGCAAGCTCAAAGATCAGACTTACTGAGTGGTACAGCAAGCTCAAAGATCAGACTTACTGAGTGGTACAGCAAGCTCAAAGATCAGACTTACTGAGTGGTACAGCAAGCTCAAAGATCAGACTTACTGAGTGGTACAGCAAGGTCAAAGATCAGACTTACTGAGTGGTACAGCAAGCTCAAAGATCAGACTTACTGAGTGGTACAGCAAGCTCAAAGATCAGACTTACTGAGTGGTACAGCAAGCTCAAAGATCAGACTTACTGAGTGGTACAGCAAGCTCAAAGATCAGACTTACTGAGTGGTACAGCAAGCTCAAAGATCAGACTTACTGAGTGGTACAGCAAGCTCAAAGATCAGACTTACTGAGTGGTACAGCAAGCTAAAAGATCAGACTTACTGAGAGGTACAGCAAGCTCAAAGATCAGACTTACTGAGTGGTACAGCAAGTTCATAGATCAGACTTACTGAGTGGTACAGCAAGCTCAAAGATCAGACTTACTGAGTGGTACAGCAAGCTCAAAGATCAGATTACTGAGTGGTACAGCAAGCTCAAAGATCAGACTTACTGAGTGGTACAGCAAGCTCAAAGATCAGACTTACTGAGTGGTACAGCAAGCTCAAAGATCAGACATACTGAGTGGTACAGCAAGCTCAAAGATCAGACTTACTGAGTGGTACAGCAAGCTCAAACACCAGACTTACTGAGTGGTACAGCAAGCTCAAAGATCAGACTTACTGAGTGGTACAGCAAGCTCAAAGATCAGACTTACTGAGTGGTACAGCAAGCTCAAAGATCAGACTTACTGAGTGGTACAGCAAGCTCAAAGATCAGACTTACTGAGTGGTACAGCAAGGTCAAAGATCAGACTTACTGAGTGGTACAGCAAGCTCAAAGATCAGACTTACTGAGTGGTACAGCAAGCTCAAAGATCAGATTACTGAGTGGTACAGCAAGCTCAAAGACCAGACTTACTGAGTGGTACAGCAAGCTCAAAGATCAGACTTACTGAGTGGTACAGCAAGCTCAAAGATCAGACATACTGAGTGGTACAGCAAGCTCAAAGATCAGACTTATGAGTGGTACAGCAAGCTCAAAGACCAGACTTACTGAGTGGTACAGCAAGCTCAAAGATCAGACTTACTGAGTGGTACAGCAAGCTCAAAGATCAGACTTACTGAGTGGTACAGCAAGGTCAAAGATCAGACTTACTGAGTGGTACAGCAAGCTCAAAGATCAGACGTACTGAGCGGTACAGCAAGCTCAAAGATCAGACTTACTGAGTGGTACAGCAAGCTCAAAGATCAGACTTACTGAGTGGTACAGCAAGCTCAAAGATCACACTTACTGAGTGGTACAGCAAGCTCAAAGACCAGACTTACTGAGTGGTACAGCAAGCTCAAAGACCAGACTTACTGAGTGGTACAGCAAGCTCAAAGATCAGACTTACTGAGTGGTACAGCAAGCTCAAAGATCAGACTTACTGAGTGGTACAGCAAGCTCAAAGATCAGACTTACTGAGTGGTACAGCAAGCTCAAAGATCAGACTTACTGAGTGGTACAGCAAGCTCAAAGATCAGACTTACTGAGTGGTACAGCAAGCTCAAAGATCGGACTTACTGAGTGGTACAGCAAGCTCAAAGATCAGACTTACTGAGTGGTACAGCAAGCTAAAAGATCAGACTTACTGAGAGGTACAGCAAGCACAAAGATCAGACTTACTGAGTGGTACAGCAAGCTCAAAGATCAGACTTACTGAGTGGTACAGCAAGCTCAAAGATCAGACTTACTGAGTGGTACAGCAAGCTCAAAGACCAGAGTTACTGAGTGGTACAGCAAGCTCAAAGATCAGACTTACTGAGTGGTACAGCAAGCTCAAAGATCAGACTTACTGAGTGGTACAGCAAGCTCAAAGATCAGACTTACTGAGTGGTACAGCAAGCTCAAAGATCAGACTTACTGAGTGGTACAGCAAGGTCAAAGATCAGACTTACTGAGTGGTACAGCAAGCTCAAAGATCAGACTTACTGAGTGGTACAGCAAGCTCAAATCCCAGACTTACTGAGTGGTACAGCAAGCTCAAAGATCAGACTTACTGAGTGGTACAGCAAGGTCAAAGATCAGACTTACTGAGTGGTACAGCAAGCTCAAAGATCAGACTTACTGAGTGGTACAGCAAGTTCAAAGATCAGACTTACTGAGTGGTACAGCAAGCTCAAAGATCAGATTACTGAGTGGTACAGCAAGCTCAAAGATCAGACTTACTGAGTGGTACAGCAAGCTCAAAGATCAGACTTACTGAGTGGTACAGAAGCTCAAAGATCAGACATACTGAGTGGTACAGCAAGCTCAAAGATCAGACTTACTGAGTGGTACAGCAAGCTCAAAGACCAGACTTACTGAGTGGTACAGCAAGCTCAAAGATCAGACTTACTGAGTGGTACAGCAAGCTCAAAGATCAGACTTACTGAGTGGTACAGCAAGCTCAAAGATCAGACTTACTGAGTGGTACAGCAAGCTCAAAGATCAGACGTACTGAGTGGTACAGCAAGCTCAAAGATCAGACTTACTGAGTGGTACAGCAAGCTCAAAGATCAGACTTACTGAGTGGTACAGCAAGCTCAAAGATCACACTTACTGAGTGGTACAGCAAGATCAAAGATCAGACTTACAGAGTGGTACAGCAAGCTCAAAGATCAGACTTACTGAGTGGTACAGCAAGGTCAAAGATCAGACTTACTGAGTGGTACAGCAAGCTCAAAGATCAGACTTACTGAGTGGTACAGCAAGCTCAAAGATCAGACTTACTGAGTGGTACAGCAAGCTCAAAGATCAGACTTACTGAGTGGTACAGCAAGCTCAAAGATCAGACTTACTGAGTGGTACAGCAAGCTCAAAGATCAGACTTACTGAGTGGTACAGCAAACTCAAAGATCAGACTTACTGAGTGGTACAGCAAGGTCAAAGATCAGACTTACTGAGTGGTACAGCAAGCTCAAAGATCAGACTTACTGAGTGGTACAGCAAGCTCAAAGATCAGACTTACTGAGTGGTACAGCAAGCTCAAAGATCAGACTTACTGAGTGGTACAGCAAGCTCAAAGATCAGACTTACTGAGTGGTACAGCAAGCTCAAAGATCAGACTTACTGAGTGGTACAGCAAGCTCAAAGATCAGACTTACTGAGTGGTACAGCAAGCTAAAAGATCAGACTTACTGAGAGGTACAGCAAGCTCAAAGATCAGACTTACTGAGTGGTACAGCAAGCTCATAGATCAGACTTACTGAGTGGTACAGCAAGCTCAAAGATCAGACTTACTGAGTGGTACAGCAAGCTCAAAGGTCAGACTTACTGAGTGGTACAGCAAGATCAAAGACCAGACTTACTGACTGGTACAGCAAGCTCAAAGATCAGACTCACTGAGTGGTACAGCAAGCTCAAAGATCAGACTTACTGAGTGGTACAGCAAGCTCAAAGATCAGACTTACTGAGTGGTACAGCAAGCTCAAAGATCAGACTTACTGAGTGGTACCGCAACTCAGAGATCAGACTTACTGAGTGGTACAGCAAGCTCAAAGATCAGACTTACTGAGTGGTACAGCAAGCTCAAAGATCAGATTACTCAGTGGTACAGCAAGCTCAAAGATCAGACTTACTGAGTGGTACAGCAAGCTCAAAGATCAGACTTACTGAGTGGTACAGCAAGCTCAAAGATCAGACTTACTGAGTGGTACAGCAAGCTCAAAGATCAGACTTACTGAGTGGTACAGCAAGCTCAAAGATCAGACTTACTGAGTGGTACAGCAAGCTCAAAGACCAGAGTTACTGAGTGGTACAGCAAGCTCAAAGATCAGACTTACTGAGTGGTACAGCAAGCTCAAAGATCAGACTTACTGAGTGGTACAGCAAGCTCAAAGATCAGACTTACTGAGTGGTACAGCAAGCTCAAAGATCAGACTTACTGAGTGGTACAGCAAGGTCAAAGATCAGACTTACTGAGTGGTACAGCAAGCTCAAAGATCAGACTTACTGAGTGGTACAGCAAGCTCAAATCCCAGACTTACTGAGTGGTACAGCAAGCTCAAAGATCAGACTTACTGAGTGGTACAGCAAGGTCAAAGATCAGACTTACTGAGTGGTACAGCAAGCTCAAAGATCAGACTTACTGAGTGGTACAGCAAGTTCAAAGATCAGACTTACTGAGTGGTACAGCAAGCTCAAAGATCAGATTACTGAGTGGTACAGCAAGCTCAAAGATCAGACTTACTGAGTGGTACAGCAAGCTCAAAGATCAGACTTACTGAGTGGTACAGAAGCTCAAAGATCAGACATACTGAGTGGTACAGCAAGCTCAAAGATCAGACTTACTGAGTGGTACAGCAAGCTCAAAGACCAGACTTACTGAGTGGTACAGCAAGCTCAAAGATCAGACTTACTGAGTGGTACAGCAAGCTCAAAGATCAGACTTACTGAGTGGTACAGCAAGCTCAAAGATCAGACTTACTGAGTGGTACAGCAAGCTCAAAGATCAGACGTACTGAGTGGTACAGCAAGCTCAAAGATCAGACTTACTGAGTGGTACAGCAAGCTCAAAGATCAGACTTACTGAGTGGTACAGCAAGCTCAAAGATCACACTTACTGAGTGGTACAGCAAGATCAAAGATCAGACTTACAGAGTGGTACAGCAAGCTCAAAGATCAGACTTACTGAGTGGTACAGCAAGGTCAAAGATCAGACTTACTGAGTGGTACAGCAAGCTCAAAGATCAGACTTACTGAGTGGTACAGCAAGCTCAAAGATCAGACTTACTGAGTGGTACAGCAAGCTCAAAGATCAGACTTACTGAGTGGTACAGCAAGCTCAAAGATCAGACTTACTGAGTGGTACAGCAAGCTCAAAGATCAGACTTACTGAGTGGTACAGCAAACTCAAAGATCAGACTTACTGAGTGGTACAGCAAGGTCAAAGATCAGACTTACTGAGTGGTACAGCAAGCTCAAAGATCAGACTTACTGAGTGGTACAGCAAGCTCAAAGATCAGACTTACTGAGTGGTACAGCAAGCTCAAAGATCAGACTTACTGAGTGGTACAGCAAGCTCAAAGATCAGACTTACTGAGTGGTACAGCAAGCTCAAAGATCAGACTTACTGAGTGGTACAGCAAGCTCAAAGATCAGACTTACTGAGTGGTACAGCAAGCTAAAAGATCAGACTTACTGAGAGGTACAGCAAGCTCAAAGATCAGACTTACTGAGTGGTACAGCAAGCTCATAGATCAGACTTACTGAGTGGTACAGCAAGCTCAAAGATCAGACTTACTGAGTGGTACAGCAAGCTCAAAGGTCAGACTTACTGAGTGGTACAGCAAGATCAAAGACCAGACTTACTGACTGGTACAGCAAGCTCAAAGATCAGACTCACTGAGTGGTACAGCAAGCTCAAAGATCAGACTTACTGAGTGGTACAGCAAGCTCAAAGATCAGACTTACTGAGTGGTACAGCAAGCTCAAAGATCAGACTTACTGAGTGGTACAGCAACTCAGAGATCAGACTTACTGAGTGGTACAGCAAGCTCAAAGATCAGACTTACTGAGTGGTACAGCAAGATCAAAGATCAGATTACTCAGTGGTACAGCAAGCTCAAAGATCAGACTTACTGAGTGGTACAGCAAGCTCAAAGATCAGACTTACTGAGTGGTACAGCAAGCTCAAAGATCAGACTTACTGAGTGGTACAGCAAGCTCAAAGATCAGACTTACTGAGTGGTACAGCAAGCTCAAAGATCAGACTTACTGAGTGGTACAGCAAGCTCAAAGATCAGACTTACTGAGTGGTACAGCAAGCTCAAAGATCAGACGTACTGAGTGGTACAGCAAGCTCAAAGATCAGACTTACTGAGTGGTACAGCAAGCTCAAAGATCAGACTTACTGAGTGGTACAGCAAGCTCAAAGATCACACTTACTGAGTGGTACAGCAAGATCAAAGATCAGACTTACAGAGTGGAACAGCAAGCTCAAAGATCAGACTTACTGAGTGGTACAGCAAGCTGAAAGACCAGACTTACTGAGTGGTACAGCAAGCTCAAAGATCAGACTTACTGAGTGGTACAGCAAGCTCAAAGATCAGACTTACTGACTGGTACAGCAAGCTCAAAGATCAGACTTACTGAGTGGTACAGCAAGCTCAAAGATCAGACGTACTGAGTGGTACAGCAAGCTCAAAGATCAGACTTACTGAGTGGTACAGCAAGCTCAAAGATCAGACTTACTGAGTGGTACAGCAAGCTCAAAGATCACACTTACTGAGTGGTACAGCAAGATCAAAGATCAGACTTACAGAGTGGTACAGCAAGCTCAAAGATCAGACTTACTGAGTGGTACAGCAAGCTCAAAGATCAGACTTACTGAGTGGTACAGCAAGCTCAAAGATCAGACGTACTGAGTGGTACAGCAAGCTCAAAGATCAGACTTACTGAGTGGTACAGCAAGCTCAAAGATCAGACTTACTGAGTGGTACAGCAAGCTCAAAGATCACACTTACTGAGTGGTACAGCAAGATCAAAGATCAGACTTACAGAGTGGTACAGCAAGCTCAAAGATCAGACTTACTGAGTGGTACAGCAAGCTCAAAGATCACACTTACTGAGTGGTACAGCAAGCTCAAAGATCAGACTTACTGAGTGGTACAGCAAGCTCAAAGATCAGACTTACTGAGTGGTACAGCAAGCTCAAATATCAGACTTACTGAGTGGTACAGCAAGCTCAAAGATCAGACTTACTGAGTGGTACAGCAAGCTCAAAGATCAGACTTACTGAGTGGTACAGCAAGCTCAAAGATCAGACTTACTGAGTGGTACAGCAAGGTCAAAGATCAGACTTACTGAGTGGTACAGCAAGCTCAAAGATCAGACTTACTGAGTGGTACAGCAAGCTCAAAGATCAGACTTACTGAGTGGTACAGCAAGCTCAAAGATCAGACTTACTGAGTGGTACAGCAAGCTGAAAGATCAGACTTACTGAGTGGTACAGCAAGCTCAAAGACCAGAGTTACTGAGTGGTACAGCAAGCTCAAAGATCAGACTTACTGAGTGGTACAGCAAGCTCAAAGATCAGACTTACTGAGTGGTACAGCAAGCTCAAAGATCAGACTTACTGAGTGGTACAGCAAGCTCAAAGATCAGACTTACTGAGTGGTACAGCAAGCTCAAAGATCAGACTTACAGAGTGGTACAGCAAGCTCAAAGATCAGACTTACTGAGTGGTACAGCAAGCTCAAATCCCAGACTTACTGAGTGGTACAGCAAGCTCAAAGACCAGACTTACTGAGTGGTACAGAAAGCTCAAAGATCAGACTTACTGAGTGGTACAGCAAGCTCAAAGACCAGACTTACTGAGTGGTACAGCAAGCTCAAAGATCAGACTTACTGAGTGGTACAGCAAGCTCAAAGATCACACTTACTGAGTGGTACAGCAAGATCAAAGATCAGACTTACTGAGTGGTACAGCAAGCTCAAAGATCAGACTTACTGAGTGGTACAGCAAGCTCAAAGATCAGACTTACTGAGTGGTACAGCAAGCTCAAAGATCAGACTTACTGAGTGGTACAGCAAGCTCAAAGATCAGACTTACTGAGTGGTACAGCAAGCTCAAAGATCAGACTTACAGAGTGGTACAGCAAGCTCAAAGATCAGACTTACTGAGTGGTACAGCAAGCTCAAAGATCAGACTTACTGAGTGGTACAGCAAGCTCAAAGATCAGACTTACTGAGTGGTACAGCAAGCTCAAAGATCAGACTTACTGAGTGGTACAGCAAGCTCAAAGATCAGACTTACTGAGTGGTACAGCAAGCTAAAAGATCAGACTTACTGAGAGGTACAGCAAGCTCAAAGATCAGACTTACTGAGTGGTACAGCAAGCTCATAGATCAGACTTACTGAGTGGTACAGCAAGCTCAAAGATCAGACTTACTGAGTGGTACAGCAAGCTCAAAGGTCAGACTTACTGAGTGGTACAGCAAGATCAATGACCAGACTTACTGAGTGGTACAGCAAGCTCAAAGATCAGACTTACTGAGTGGTACAGCAAGCTCAAAGATCAGACTTACTGAGTGGTACAGCAAGCTCAAAGATCAGACTTACTGAGTGGTACAGCAAGCTCAAATATCAGACTTACTGAGTGGTACAGCAACTCAAAGATCAGACTTACTGAGTGGTACAGCAAGCTCAAAGATCAGACTTACTGAGTGGTACAGCAAGCTCAAAGATCAGATTACTGAGTGGTACAGCAAGCTCAAAGATCAGACTTACTGAGTGGTACAGCAAGCTCAAAGATCAGACTTACTGAGTGGTACAGCAAGCTCAAAGATCAGACATACTGAGTGGTACAGCAAGCTCAAAGATCAGACTTACTGAGTGGTACAGCAAGCTCAAAGACAAGACTTACTGAGTGGTACAGCAAGCTCAAAGATCAGACTTACTGAGTGGTACAGCAAGCTCAAAGATCAGACTTACTGAGTGGTACAGCAAGCTCAAAGATCAGACTTACTGAGTGGTACAGCAAGCTCAAAGATCAGACGTACTGAGTGGTACAGCAAGCTCAAAGATCAGACTTACTGAGTGGTACAGCAAGCTCAAAGATCAGACTTACTGAGTGGTACAGCAAGCTCAAAGATCACACTTACTGAGTGGTACAGCAAGATCAAAGATCAGACTTACAGAGTGGTACAGCAAGCTCAAAGATCAGACTTACTGAGTGGTACAGCAAGGTCAAAGATCAGACTTACTGAGTGGTACAGGAAGCTCAAAGATCAGACTTACTGAGTGGGACAGCAAGCTCAAAGATCAGACTTACTGAGTGGTACAGCAAGCTCAAAGATCAGACTTACTGAGTGGTACAGCAAGCTCAAAGATCAGACTTACTGAGTGGTACAGCAAGCTCAAAGATCAGACTTACTGAGTGGTACAGCAAGCTCAAAGATCAGACTTACTGAGTGGTACAGCAAGCTCAAAGATCAGACTTACTGAGTGGTACAGCAAGCTCAAAGATCAGACTTACTGAGTGGTACAGCAAGCTCAAAGATCAGACTTACTGAGTGGTACAGCAAGCTCAAAGATCAGACTTACTGAGTGGTACAGCAAGCTCAACGATCAGACGTACTGAGTGGTACAGCAAGCTCAAAGACCAGACTTACTGAGTGGTACAGCAAGCTCAAAGACCAAACTTACTGAGTGGTACAGCAAGCTCAAAGATCAGACTTAATGAGAGGTACAGCAAGCTCAAAGATCAGACTTACTGAGAGGTACAGCAAGCTCAAAGATCAGACTTACTGAGTGGTACAGCAAGCTCAAAGACCAGACTTACTGAGTGGTACAGCAAGCTCAAAGACCAGACTTACTGAGTGGTACAGCAAGCTCAAAGATCAGACTTACTGAGTGGTACAGCAAGCTCAAAGATCAGACTTACTGAGTGGTACAGCAAGCTCAAAGATCAGACTTACTGAGTGGTACAGCAAGCTCAAAGATCAGACTTACTGAGAGGTACAGCAAGCTCAAAGATCGGACTTACTGAGTGGTACAGCAAGCTCAAAGATCAGACTTACTGAGTGGTACAGCAAGCTAAAAGATCAGACTTACTGAGTGGTACAGAAAGCACAAAGATCAGACTTACTGAGTGGTACAGCAAGCTCAAAGATCAGACTTACTGAGTGGTACAGCAAGCTCAAAGATCAGACTTACTGAGTGGTACAGCAAGCTCAAAGACCAGAGTTACTGAGTGGTACAGCAAGCTCAAAGATCAGACTTACTGAGTGGTACAGCAAGCTCAAAGATCAGACTTACTGAGTGGTACAGCAAGCTCAAAGATCAGACTTTCTGAGTGGTACAGCAAGCTAAAAGATCAGACTTACTGAGTGGTACAGCAAGCTCAAATCCCAGACTTACTGAGTGGTACAGCAAGCTCAAAGATCAGACTTACTGAGTGGTACAGCAAGCTCAAAGATCAGACATACTGAGTGGTACAGCAAGCTCAAAGATCAGACTTAATGAGTGGTACAGCAAGCTCAAAGATCAGATTACTGAGTGGTACAGCAAGCTCAAAGATCAGACTTACTGAGTGGTACAGCAAGCTCAAAGATCAGACTTACTGAGTGGTACAGCAAGCTCAAAGATCAGACATACTGAGTGGTACAGCAAGCTCAAAGATCAGACTTACTGAGTGGTACAGCAAGCTCAAAGACCAGACTTACTGAGTGGTACAGCAAGCTCAAAGATCAGACTTACTGAGTGGTACAGCAAGCTCAAAGATCAGACTTACTGAGTGGTACAGCAAGCTCAAAGATCAGACTTACTGAGTGGTACAGCAAGCTCAAAGATCAGACGTACTGAGTGGTACAGCAAGCTCAAAGATCAGACTTACTGAGTGGTACAGCAAGCTCAAAGATCAGACTTACTGAGTGGTACAGCAAGCTCAAAGATCACACTTACTGAGTAGTACAGCAAGATCAAAGATCAGACTTACAGAGTGGTACAGCAAGCTCAAAGAGCAGACTTACTGAGTCGTACAGCAAGGTCAAAGATCAGACTTACTGAGTGGTACAGCAAGCTCAAAGATCAGACTTACTGAGTGGTACAGCAAGCTCAAAGATCAGACTTACTGAGTGGTACAGCAAGCTCAAAGATCAGACTTACTGAGTGGTACAGCAACTCAAAGATCAGACTTACTGAGTGGTACAGCAAGCTCAAAGATCAGACTTACTGAGTGGTACAGCAAGCTCAAAGATCAGATTACTGAGTGGTACAGCAAGCTCAAAGATCAGACTTACTGAGTGGTACAGCAAGCTCAAAGATCAGACTTACTGAGTGGTACAGCAAGCTCAAAGATCAGACATACTGAGTGGTACAGCAAGCTCAAAGATCAGACTTACTGAGTGGTACAGCAAGCTCAAAGATCAGACTTACTGAGTGGTACAGCAAGCTCAAAGATCAGACTTACTGAGTGGTACAGCAAGCTCAAAGATCAGACTTACTGAGTGGTACAGCAAGCTCAAAGATCAGACATACTGAGTGGTACAGCAAGCTCAAAGATCAGACTTACTGAGTGGTACAGCAAGCTCAAAGATCAGACTTACTGAGTGGTACAGCAAGCTCAAAGATCACACTTACTGAGTGGTACAGCAAGATCAAAGATCAGACTTACAGAGTGGAACAGCAAGCTCAAAGATCAGACTTACTGAGTGGTACAGCAAGCTCAAAGACCAGACTTACTGAGTGGTACAGCAAGCTCAAAGATCAGACTTACTGAGTGGTACAGCAAGCTCAAAGATCAGACTTACTGAGTGGTACAGCAAGCTCAAAGATCAGACTTACTGAGTGGTACAGCAAGCTCAAAGATCAGACGTACTGAGTGGTACAGCAAGCTCAAAGATCAGACTTACTGAGTGGTACAGCAAGCTCAAAGATCAGACTTACTGAGTGGTACAGCAAGCTCAAAGGTCAGACTTACTGAGTGGTACAGCAAGATCAAAGACCAGACTTACTGAGTGGTACAGCAAGCTCAAAGATCAGACTTACTGAGTGGTACAGCAAGCTCAAAGATCAGACTTACTGAGTGGTACAGCAAGCTCAAAGATCAGACTTACTGAGTGGTACAGCAAGCTCAAAGATAAGACTTACTGAGTGGTACAGCAACTCAAAGATCAGACTTACTGAGTGGTACAGCAAGCTCAAAGATCAGACTTACTGAGTGGTACAGCAAGCTCAAAGATCAGATTACTGAGTGGTACAGCAAGCTCAAAGATCAGACTTACTGAGTGGTACAGCAAGCTCAAAGATCAGACTTACTGAGTGGTACAGCAAGCTCAAAGATCAGACGTACTGAGTGGTACAGCAAGCTCAAAGATCAGACTTACTGAGTGGTACAGCAAGCTCAAAGATCAGACTTACTGAGTGGTACAGCAAGCTCAAAGATCACACTTACTGAGTGGTACAGCAAGATCAAAGATCAGACTTACAGAGTGGTACAGCAAGCTCAAAGATCAGACTTACTGAGTGGTACAGCAAGCTCAAAGATCAGACTTACTGAGTGGTACAGCAAGCTCAAAGATCAGACTTACTGAGTGGTACAGCAAGCTCAAAGATCAGACTTACTGAGTGGTACAGCAAGCTCAAAGATCAGACTTACTGAGTGGTACAGCAAGCTCAAAGATCAGACTTACTGAGTGGTACAGCAAGCTCAAAGATCAGACTTACTGAGTGGTACAGCAAGCTCAAAGATCAGACTTACTGAGTGGTACAGCAAGGTCAAAGATCAGACTTACTGAGTGGTACAGCAAGCTCAAAGATCAGACTTACTGAGTGGTACAGCAAGCTCAAAGATCACACTTACTGAGTGGTACAGCAAGATCAAAGATCAGACTTACTGAGTGGTACAGCAAGCTCAAAGATCAGACTTACTGAGTGGTACAGCAAGCTCAAAGATCAGACTTACTGAGTGGTACAGCAAGCTCAAAGATCAGACTTACTGAGTGGTACAGCAAGGTCAAAGTTCAGACTTACTGAGTGGTACAGCAAGCTCAAAGATCAGACTTACTGAGTGGTACAGCAAGCTCAAAGATCAGACTTACTGAGTGGTACAGCAAGCTCAAAGATCAGACTTACTGAGTGGTACAGCAAGCTCAAAGATCAGACTTACTGAGTGGTACAGCAAGCTCAAAGATCAGACTTACTGAGTGGTACAGCAAGCTCAAAGATCAGACTTACTGAGTGGTACAGCAAGCTAAAAGATCAGACTTACTGAGAGGTACAGCAAGCTCAAAGATCAGACTTACTGAGTGGTACAGCAAGCTCATAGATCAGACTTACTGAGTGGTACAGCAAGCTCAAAGATCAGACTTACTGAGTGGTACAGCAAGCTCAAAGGTCAGACTTACTGAGTGGTACAGCAAGATCAAAGACCAGACTTACTGAGTGGTACAGCAAGCTCAAAGATCAGACTTACTGAGTGGTACAGCAAGCTCAAAGATCAGACTTACTGAGTGGTACAGCAAGCTCAAAGATCAGACTTACTGAGTGGTACAGCAAGCTCAAAGATAAGACTTACTGAGTGGTACAGCAACTCAAAGATCAGACTTACTGAGTGGTACAGCAAGCTCAAAGATCAGACTTACTGAGTGGTACAGCAAGCTCAAAGATCAGATTACTGAGTGGTACAGCAAGCTCAAAGATCAGACTTACTGAGTGGTACAGCAAGCTCAAAGATCAGACTTACTGAGTGGTACAGCAAGCTCAAAGATCAGACATACTGAGTGGTACAGCAAGCTCAAAGATCAGACTTACTGAGTGGTACAGCAAGCTCAAAGACCAGACTTACTGAGTGGTGCAGAAAGCTCAAAGATCAGACTTACTGAGTGGTACAGCAAGCTCAAAGATCAGACTTACTGAGTGGTACAGCAAGCTCAAAGATCAGACTTACTGAGTGGTACAGCAAGCTCAAAGATCAGACTTACTGAGTGGTACAGCAAGCTCAAAGATCAGACTTACTGAGTGGTACAGCAAGCTCAAAGATCAGACTTACTGAGTGGTACAGCAAGCTCAAAGATCACACTTACTGAGTGGTACAGCAAGATCAAAGATCAGACTTACAGAGTGGTACAGCAAGCTCAAAGATCAGACTTACTGAGTGGTACAGCAAGGTCAAAGATCAGACTTACTGAGTGAACAGCAAGCTCAAAAATCAGACTTACTGAGTGGTACAGCAAGCTCAAAGATCAGACTTACTGAGTGGTACAGCAAGCTCAAAGATCAGACTTACTGAGTGGTACAGCAAGCTCAAAGATCAGACTTACTGAGTGGTACAGCAAGCTCAAAGATCAGACTTACTGAGTGGTACAGCAAGCTCAAAGATCAGACTTACTGAGTGGTACAGCAAGCTCAAAGATCAGACTTATTGAGTGGTACAGCAAGCTCAAAGATCAGACTTACTGAGTGGTACAGCAAGCTCAAAGATCAGACTTACTGAGTGGTACAGCAAGCTCAAAGACCAAACTTACTGAGTGGTACAGCAAGCTCAAAGATCAGACTTAATGAGAGGTACAGCAAGCTCAAAGATCAGACTTACTGAGAGGTACAGCAAGCTCAAAGATCAGACTTACTGAGTGGTACAGCAAGCTCAAAGACCAGACTTACTGAGTGGTACAGCAAGCTCAAAGACCAGACTTACTGAGTGGTACAGCAAGCTCAAAGATCAGACTTACTGAGTGGTACAGCAAGCTCAAAGATCAGACTTACTGAGTGGTACAGCAAGCTCAAAGATCAGACTTACTGAGTGGTACAGCAAGCTCAAAGATCAGACTTACTGAGTGGTACAGCAAGCTCAAAGATCAGACTTACTGAGAGGTACAGCAAGCTCAAAGATCGGACTTACTGAGTGGTACAGCAAGCTCAAAGATCAGACTTACTGAGTGGTACAGCAAGCTAAAAGATCAGACTTACTGAGAGGTACAGCAAGCACAAAGATCAGACTTACTGAGTGGTACAGCAAGCTCAAAGATCAGACTTACTGAGTGGTACAGCAAGCTCAAAGATCAGACTTACTGAGTGGTACAGCAATCTCAAAGACCAGAGTTACTGAGTGGTACAGCAAGCTCAAAGATCAGACTTACTGAGTGGTACAGCAAGCTCAAAGACCAAACTTACTGAGTGGTACAGCAAGCTCAAAGATCAGACTTAATGAGAGGTACAGCAAGCTCAAAGATCAGACTTACTGAGAGGTACAGCAAGCTCAAAGATCAGACTTACTGAGTGGTACAGCAAGCTCAAAGACCAGACTTACTGAGTGGTACAGCAAGCTCAAAGACCAGACTTACTGAGTGGTACAGCAAGCTCAAAGATCAGACTTACTGAGTGGTACAGCAAGCTCAAAGATCAGACATACTGAGTGGTACAGCAAGCTCAAAGATCAGACTTACTGAGTGGTACAGCAAGCTCAAAGATCAGATTACTGAGTGGTACAGCAAGCTCAAAGATCAGACTTACTGAGTGGTACAGCAAGCTCAAAGATCAGACTTACTGAGTGGTACAGCAAGCTCAAAGATCAGACATACTGAGTGGTACAGCAAGCTCAAAATCAGACTTACTGAGTGGTACAGCAACCTCAAAGACCAGACTTACTGAGTGGTACAGCAAGCTCAAAGATCAGACTTACTGAGTGGTACAGCAAGCTCAAAGATCAGACTTACTGAGTGGTACAGCAAGCTCAAAGATCAGACTTACTGAGTGGTACAGCAAGCTCAAAGATCAGACGTACTGAGTGGTACAGCAAGCTCAAAGATCAGACTTACTGAGTGGTACAGCAAGCTCAAAGATCAGACTTACTGAGTGGTACAGCAAGCTCAAAGATCACACTTACTGAGTAGTACAGCAAGATCAAAGATCAGACTTACAGAGTGGTACAGCAAGGTCAAAGATCAGACTTACTGAGTGGTACAGCAAGCTCAAAGATCAGACTTACTGAGTGGTACAGCAAGCTCAAAGATCAGACTTACTGAGTGGTACAGCAAGCTCAAAGATCAGACTTACTGAGTGGTACAGCAAGCTCAAAGATCAGACTTACTGAGTGGTACAGCAAGCTCAAAGATCAGACTTACTGAGTGGTACAGCAAGCTCAAAGATCAGACTTACTGAGTGGTACAGCAAGGTCAAAGATCAGACTTACTGAGTGGTACAGCAAGCTCAAAGATCAGACTTACTGAGTGGTACAGCAAGCTCAAAGATCAGACTTACTGAGTGGTACAGCAAGCTCAAAGATCAGACTTACTGAGTGGTACAGCAAGCTCAAAGATCAGACTTACTGAGAGGTACAGCAAGCTCAAAGATCAGACTTACTGAGTGGTACAGCAAGCTCATAGATCAGACTTACTGAGTGGTACAGCAAGCTCAAAGATCAGACTTGCTGAGTGGTACAGCAAGCTCAAAGATCAGACTTACTGAGTGGTACATCAAGCTCAAAGTCCAGACTTACTGAGTGGTACAGCAAGCTCAAAGATCAGACTTACTGAGTGGTACAGCAAGCTCAAAGACCAGACTTACTGAGTGGTACAGCAAGCTCAAAGATCAGACTTACTGAGTGGTACAGCAAGCTCAAAGATCAGACTTACTGAGTGGTACAGCAAGCTCAAAGACAAGACTTACTGAGTGGTACGGCAAGCTCAAAGATCAGACTTACTGAGTGGTACAGCAAGCTCAAAGATCAGACTTACTGAGTGGTACAGCAAGATCAAAGATCAGACTTACTGAGTGGTACAGCAAGCTCAAAGACCAGACTTACTGAGTGGTACAGCAAGCTCAAAGACCAGACTTACTGAGTGGTACAGCAAGCTCAAAGATCAGACTTACTGAGTGGTAGAGCAAGCTCAAAGATCAGACTTACTGAGTGGTACAGCAAGCTCAAAGATCAGACTTACTGAGTGGTACAGCAAGCTCAAACATCAGACTTATTGAGTGGTACAGCAAGCACAAAGACCAGACTTACTGAGTGGTACAGCAAGCTCAAAGATAAGACTTACTGAGTGGTACAGCAAGCTCAAAGACCAGACTTACTGAGTGGTACAGCAAGCTCAAAGATCAGACTTACTGAGTGGTACAGCAAGCTGAAAGACTAGACTTACTGAGTGGTACAGCAATCTCAAAGATCAGACTTACTGAGTGGTACAGCAAGCTCAAAGATCAGACTTACTGAGTGGTACAGCAAGCTCAAAGACCAGACTTACTGAGTGGTACAGCAAGCTCAAAGATCAGACTGACTGAGTGGTACAGCAAGCTCAAAGATCAGACTTACTGAGTGGTACAGCAAGCTCAAAATTCAGACTTACTGAGTGGTACAGCAAGTTCAAAGACCAGACTTACTGAGTGGTACAGCAAGCTCAAAGACCAGACTTACTGAGTGGTACAGCAAGCTCAAAGATCAGACTTACTGAGTGGTACAGCAAGCTCACAGATCAGACTTACTGAGTGGTACAGCAAGCTCAAAGACCAGACTTACTGAGTGGTACAGGAAGCTCAAAGACCAGACTTACTGAGTGGTACAGCAAGCTCAAAGACCAGACTTACTGAGTGGTACAGCAAGCTCAAAGATCAGACTTACTGAGTGGTACAGCAAGCTCAAAGATCAGACTTACTGAGTGGTACAGCAAGCTCAAAGATCAGACTTACTGAGTGGTACAGCAAGCTCAAAGATCAGACTTACTGAGTGGTACAGCAAGCTAAAAGATCAGACTTACTGAGAGGTACAGCAAGCTCAAAGATCAGACTTACTGAGTGGTACAGCAAGCTCATAGATCAGACTTACTGAGTGGTACAGCAAGCTCAAAGATCAGACTTACTGAGTGGTACAGCAAGCTCAAAGGTCAGACTTACTGAGTGGTACAGAAAGATCAAAGACCAGACTTACTGAGTGGTACAGCAAGCTCAAAGATCAGACTTACTGAGTGGTACAGCAAGCTCAAAGATCAGACTTACTGAGTGGTACAGCAAGCTCAAAGATCAGACTTACTGAGTGGTACAGCAAGCTCAAAGATCAGACTTACTGAGTGGTACAGCAAGCTCAAAGATCAGACTTACTGAGTGGTACAGCAAGCTCAAAGATCAGACTTACTGAGTGGTACAGCAAGCTCAAAGATCAGACTTACTGAGTGGTACAGCAAGCTCAAAGATCAGACGTACTGAGTGGTACAGCAAGCTCAAAGATCAGACTTACTGAGTGGTACAGCAAGCTCAAAGGTCAGACTTACTGAGTGGTACAGAAAGATCAAAGACCAGACTTACTGAGTGGTACAGCAAGCTCAAAGATCAGACTTACTGAGTGGTACAGCAAGCTCAAAGATCAGACATACTGAGTGGTACAGCAAGCTCAAAGATCAGACTTACTGAGTGGTACAGCAAGCTCAAAGACCAGACTTACTGAGTGGTGCAGAAAGCTCAAAGATCAGACTTACTGAGTGGTACAGCAAGCTCAAAGATCAGACTTACTGAGTGGTACAGCAAGCTCAAAGATCAGACTTACTGAGTGGTACAGCAAGCTCAAAGATCAGACTTACTGAGTGGTACAGCAAGCTCAAAGATCAGACTTACTGAGTGGTACAGCAAGCTCAAAGATCAGACTTACTGAGTGGTACAGCAAGCTCAAAGATCACACTTACTGAGTGGTACAGCAAGATCAAAGATCAGACTTACAGAGTGGTACAGCAAGCTCAAAGATCAGACTTACTGAGTGGTACAGCAAGGTCAAAGATCAGACTTACTGAGTGGTACAGCAAGCTCAAAGATCAGACTTACTGAGTGGTACAGCAAGCTCAAAGATCAGACTTACTGAGTGGTACAGCAAGCTCAAAGATCAGACTTACTGAGTGGTACAGCAAGCTCAAAGATCAGACTTACTGAGTGGTACAGCAAGCTCAAAGATCAGACTTACTGAGTGGTACAGCAAGCTCAAAGATCAGACTTATTGAGTGGTACAGCAAGCTCAAAGATCAGACTTACTGAGTGGTACAGCAAGCTCAAAGATCAGACTTACTGAGTGGTACAGCAAGCTCAAAGACCAAACTTACTGAGTGGTACAGCAAGCTCAAAGATCAGACTTAATGAGAGGTACAGCAAGCTCAAAGATCAGACTTACTGAGAGGTACAGCAAGCTCAAAGATCAGACTTACTGAGTGGTACAGCAAGCTCAAAGATCAGACTTACTGAGTGGTACAGCAAGCTCAAAGACCAGACTTACTGAGTGGTACAGCAAGCTCAAAGACCAGACTTACTGAGTGGTACAGCAAGCTCAAAGATCAGACTTACTGAGTGGTACAGCAAGCTCAAAGATCAGACATACTGAGTGGTACAGCAAGCTCAAAGATCAGACTTACTGAGTGGTACAGCAAGCTCAAAGATCAGATTACTGAGTGGTACAGCAAGCTCAAAGATCAGACTTACTGAGTGGTACAGCAAGCTCAAAGATCAGACTTACTGAGTGGTACAGCAAGCTCAAAGATCAGACATACTGAGTGGTACAGCAAGCTCAAAATCAGACTTACTGAGTGGTACAGCAACCTCAAAGACCAGACTTACTGAGTGGTACAGCAAGCTCAAAGATCAGACTTACTGAGTGGTACAGCAAGCTCAAAGATCAGACTTACTGAGTGGTACAGCAAGCTCAAAGATCAGACTTACTGAGTGGTACAGCAAGCTCAAAGATCAGACGTACTGAGTGGTACAGCAAGCTCAAAGATCAGACTTACTGAGTGGTACAGCAAGCTCAAAGATCAGACTTACTGAGTGGTACAGCAAGCTCAAAGATCACACTTACTGAGTAGTACAGCAAGATCAAAGATCAGACTTACAGAGTGGTACAGCAAGGTCAAAGATCAGACTTACTGAGTGGTACAGCAAGCTCAAAGATCAGACTTACTGAGTGGTACAGCAAGCTCAAAGATCAGACTTACTGAGTGGTACAGCAAGCTCAAAGATCAGACTTACTGAGTGGTACAGCAAGCTCAAAGATCAGACTTACTGAGTGGTACAGCAAGCTCAAAGATCAGACTTACTGAGTGGTACAGCAAGCTCAAAGATCAGACTTACTGAGTGGTACAGCAAGGTCAAAGATCAGACTTACTGAGTGGTACAGCAAGCTCAAAGATCAGACTTACTGAGTGGTACAGCAAGCTCAAAGATCAGACTTACTGAGTGGTACAGCAAGCTCAAAGATCAGACTTACTGAGTGGTACAGCAAGCTCAAAGATCAGACTTACTGAGAGGTACAGCAAGCTCAAAGATCAGACTTACTGAGTGGTACAGCAAGCTCATAGATCAGACTTACTGAGTGGTACAGCAAGCTCAAAGATCAGACTTGCTGAGTGGTACAGCAAGCTCAAAGATCAGACTTACTGAGTGGTACATCAAGCTCAAAGTCCAGACTTACTGAGTGGTACAGCAAGCTCAAAGATCAGACTTACTGAGTGGTACAGCAAGCTCAAAGACCAGACTTACTGAGTGGTACAGCAAGCTCAAAGATCAGACTTACTGAGTGGTACAGCAAGCTCAAAGATCAGACTTACTGAGTGGTACAGCAAGCTCAAAGACAAGACTTACTGAGTGGTACGGCAAGCTCAAAGATCAGACTTACTGAGTGGTACAGCAAGCTCAAAGATCAGACTTACTGAGTGGTACAGCAAGCTCAAAGATCAGACTTACTGAGTGGTACAGCAAGCTCAAAGACCAGACTTACTGAGTGGTACAGCAAGCTCAAAGACCAGACTTACTGAGTGGTACAGCAAGCTCAAAGATCAGACTTACTGAGTGGTAGAGCAAGCTCAAAGATCAGACTTACTGAGTGGTACAGCAAGCTCAAAGATCAGACTTACTGAGTGGTACAGCAAGCTCAAACATCAGACTTATTGAGTGGTACAGCAAGCACAAAGACCAGACTTACTGAGTGGTACAGCAAGCTCAAAGATAAGACTTACTGAGTGGTACAGCAAGCTCAAAGACCAGACTTACTGAGTGGTACAGCAAGCTCAAAGATCAGACTTACTGAGTGGTACAGCAAGCTGAAAGACTAGACTTACTGAGTGGTACAGCAATCTCAAAGATCAGACTTACTGAGTGGTACAGCAAGCTCAAAGATCAGACTTACTGAGTGGTACAGCAAGCTCAAAGACCAGACTTACTGAGTGGTACAGCAAGCTCAAAGATCAGACTGACTGAGTGGTACAGCAAGCTCAAAGATCAGACTTACTGAGTGGTACAGCAAGCTCAAAATTCAGACTTACTGAGTGGTACAGCAAGTTCAAAGACCAGACTTACTGAGTGGTACAGCAAGCTCAAAGACCAGACTTACTGAGTGGTACAGCAAGCTCAAAGATCAGACTTACTGAGTGGTACAGCAAGCTCACAGATCAGACTTACTGAGTGGTACAGCAAGCTCAAAGACCAGACTTACTGAGTGGTACAGGAAGCTCAAAGACCAGACTTACTGAGTGGTACAGCAAGCTCAAAGACCAGACTTACTGAGTGGTACAGCAAGCTCAAAGATCAGACTTACTGAGTGGTACAGCAAGCTCAAAGATCAGACTTACTGAGTGGTACAGCAAGCTCAAAGATCAGACTTACTGAGTGGTACAGCAAGCTCAAAGATCAGACTTACTGAGTGGTACAGCAAGCTAAAAGATCAGACTTACTGAGAGGTACAGCAAGCTCAAAGATCAGACTTACTGAGTGGTACAGCAAGCTCATAGATCAGACTTACTGAGTGGTACAGCAAGCTCAAAGATCAGACTTACTGAGTGGTACAGCAAGCTCAAAGGTCAGACTTACTGAGTGGTACAGAAAGATCAAAGACCAGACTTACTGAGTGGTACAGCAAGCTCAAAGATCAGACTTACTGAGTGGTACAGCAAGCTCAAAGATCAGACTTACTGAGTGGTACAGCAAGCTCAAAGATCAGACTTACTGAGTGGTACAGCAAGCTCAAAGATCAGACTTACTGAGTGGTACAGCAAGCTCAAAGATCAGACTTACTGAGTGGTACAGCAAGCTCAAAGATCAGACTTACTGAGTGGTACAGCAAGCTCAAAGATCAGACTTACTGAGTGGTACAGCAAGCTCAAAGATCAGACGTACTGAGTGGTACAGCAAGCTCAAAGATCAGACTTACTGAGTGGTACAGCAAGCTCAAAGGTCAGACTTACTGAGTGGTACAGAAAGATCAAAGACCAGACTTACTGAGTGGTACAGCAAGCTCAAAGATCAGACTTACTGAGTGGTACAGCAAGCTCAAAGATCAGACATACTGAGTGGTACAGCAAGCTCAAAGATCAGACTTACTGAGTGGTACAGCAAGCTCAAAGACCAGACTTACTGAGTGGTGCAGAAAGCTCAAAGATCAGACTTACTGAGTGGTACAGCAAGCTCAAAGATCAGACTTACTGAGTGGTACAGCAAGCTCAAAGATCAGACTTACTGAGTGGTACAGCAAGCTCAAAGATCAGACTTACTGAGTGGTACAGCAAGCTCAAAGATCAGACTTACTGAGTGGTACAGCAAGCTCAAAGATCAGACTTACTGAGTGGTACAGCAAGCTCAAAGATCACACTTACTGAGTGGTACAGCAAGATCAAAGATCAGACTTACAGAGTGGTACAGCAAGCTCAAAGATCAGACTTACTGAGTGGTACAGCAAGGTCAAAGATCAGACTTACTGAGTGGTACAGCAAGCTCAAAGATCAGACTTACTGAGTGGTACAGCAAGCTCAAAGATCAGACTTACTGAGTGGTACAGCAAGCTCAAAGATCAGACTTACTGAGTGGTACAGCAAGCTCAAAGATCTGACTTACTGAGTGGTACAGCAAGCTCAAAGATCAGACTTACTGAGTGGTACAGCAAGCTCAAAGATCAGACTTATTGAGTGGTACAGCAAGCTCAAAGATCAGACTTACTGAGTGGTACAGCAAGCTCAAAGATCAGACTTACTGAGTGGTACAGCAAGCTCAAAGACCAAACTTACTGAGTGGTACAGCAAGCTCAAAGATCAGACTTAATGAGAGGTACAGCAAGCTCAAAGATCAGACTTACTGAGAGGTACAGCAAGCTCAAAGATCAGACTTACTGAGTGGTACAGCAAGCTCAAAGACCAGACTTACTGAGTGGTACAGCAAGCTCAAAGACCAGACTTACTGAGTGGTACAGCAAGCTCAAAGATCAGACTTACTGAGTGGTACAGCAAGCTCAAAGATCAGACTTACTGAGTGGTACAGCAAGCTCAAAGATCAGACTTACTGAGTGGTACAGCAAGCTCAAAGATCAGACTTACTGAGTGGTACAGCAAGCTCAAAGATCAGACTTACTGAGAGGTACAGCAAGCTCAAAGATCGGACTTACTGAGTGGTACAGCAAGCTCAAAGATCAGACTTACTGAGTGGTACAGCAAGCTAAAAGATCAGACTTACTGAGAGGTACAGCAAGCACAAAGATCAGACTTACTGAGTGGTACAGCAAGCTCAAAGATCAGACTTACTGAGTGGTACAGCAAGCTCAAAGATCAGACTTACTGAGTGGTACAGCAATCTCAAAGACCAGAGTTACTGAGTGGTACAGCAAGCTCAAAGATCAGACTTACTGAGTGGTACAGCAAGCTCAAAGATCAGACTTACTGAGTGGTACAGCAAGCTCAAAGATCAGACTTACTGAGTGGTACAGCAAGCTCAAAGATCAGACTTACTGAGTGGTACAGCAAGCTCAAAGATCAGACTTACTGAGTGGTACAGCAAGCTAAAAGATCAGACTTACTGAGTGGTACAGCAAGCTCAAATCCCAGACTTACTGAGTGGTACAGCAAGCTCAAAGATCAGACTTACTGAGTGGTACAGCAAGCTCAAAGATCAGACATACTGAGTGGTACAGCAAGCTCAAAGATCAGACTTACTGAGTGGTACAGCAAGCTCAAAGATCAGATTACTGAGTGGTACAGCAAGCTCAAAGATCAGACTTACTGAGTGGTACAGCAAGCTCAAAGATCAGACTTACTGAGTGGTACAGCAAGCTCAAAGATCAGACATACTGAGTGGTACAGCAAGCTCAAAATCAGACTTACTGAGTGGTACAGCAAGCTCAAAGATCAGATTTACTGAGTGGTACAGCAAGGTCAAAGATCAGACTTACTGAGTGGTACAGCAAGCTCAAAGATCAGACTTACTGAGTGGTACAGCAAGCTCAAAGATCAGACTTACTGAGTGGTACAGCAAGCTCAAAGATCAGACTTACTGAGTGGTACAGCAAGCTCAAAGATCAGACTTACTGAGAGGTACAGCAAGCTCAAAGATCAGACTTACTGAGTGGTACAGCAAGCTCATAGATCAGACTTACTGAGTGGTACAGCAAGCTCAAAGATCAGACTTGCTGAGTGGTACAGCAAGCTCAAAGATCAGACTTACTGAGTGGTACATCAAGCTCAAAGTCCAGACTTACTGAGTGGTACAGCAAGCTCAAAGATCAGACTTACTGAGTGGTACAGCAAGCTCAAAGACCAGACTTACTGAGTGGTACAGCAAGCTCAAAGATCAGACTTACTGAGTGGTACAGCAAGCTCAAAGATCAGACTTACTGAGTGGTACAGCAAGCTCAAAGACAAGACTTACTGAGTGGTACGGCAAGCTCAAAGATTAGACTTACTGAGTGGTACAGCAAGCTCAAAGATCAGACTTACTGAGTGGTACAGCAAGCTCAAAGATCAGACTTACTGAGTGGTACAGCAAGCTCAAAGACCAGACTTACTGAGTGGTACAGCAAGCTCAAAGACCAGACTTACTGAGTGGTACAGCAAGCTCAAAGATCAGACTTACTGAGTGGTAGAGCAAGCTCAAAGATCAGACTTACTGAGTGGTACAGCAAGCTCAAAGATCAGACTTACTGAGTGGTACAGCAAGCTCAAACATCAGACTTATTGAGTGGTACAGCAAGCACAAAGACCAGACT
Source organism: Narcine bancroftii (assembly GCF_036971445.1). Classification (NCBI taxonomy): domain Eukaryota; kingdom Metazoa; phylum Chordata; class Chondrichthyes; order Torpediniformes; family Narcinidae; genus Narcine; species Narcine bancroftii. The sequence goes on along the minus strand of NC_091474.1, from coordinate 139,045,804 downwards.
TACTGAGTGGTACAGCAAGCTCAAAGATAAGACTTACTGAGTGGTACAGCAAGCTCAAAGACCAGACTTACTGAGTGGTACAGCAAGCTCAAAGATCAGACTTACTGAGTGGTACAGCAAGCTGAAAGACTAGACTTACTGAGTGGTACAGCAATCTCAAAGATCAGACTTACTGAGTGGTACAGCAAGCTCAAAGATCAGACTTACTGAGTGGTACAGCAAGCTCAAAGACCAGACTTACTGAGTGGTACAGCAAGCTCAAAGATCAGACTGACTGAGTGGTACAGCAAGCTCAAAGATCAGACTTACTGAGTGGTACAGCAAGCTCAAAATTCAGACTTACTGAGTGGTACAGCAAGTTCAAAGACCAGACTTACTGAGTGGTACAGCAAGCTCAAAGACCAGACTTACTGAGTGGTACAGCAAGCTCAAAGATCAGACTTACTGAGTGGTACAGCAAGCTCACAGATCAGACTTACTGAGTGGTACAGCAAGCTCAAAGACCAGACTTACTGAGTGGTACAGGAAGCTCAAAGACCAGACTTACTGAGTGGTACAGCAAGCTCAAAGACCAGACTTACTGAGTGGTACAGCAAGCTCAAAGATCAGACTTACTGAGTGGTACAGCAAGCTCAAAGATCAGACTTACTGAGTGGTACAGCAAGCTCAAAGATCAGACTTACTGAGTGGTACAGCAAGCTAAAAGATCAGACTTACTGAGAGGTACAGCAAGCTCAAAGATCAGACTTACTGAGTGGTACAGCAAGCTCATAGATCAGACTTACTGAGTGGTACAGCAAGCTCAAAGATCAGACTTACTGAGTGGTACAGCAAGCTCAAAGGTCAGACTTACTGAGTGGTACAGAAAGATCAAAGACCAGACTTACTGAGTGGTACAGCAAGCTCAAAGATCAGACTTACTGAGTGGTACAGCAAGCTCAAAGATCAGACTTACTGAGTGGTACAGCAAGCTCAAAGATCAGACTTACTGAGTGGTACAGCAAGCTCAAAGATCAGACTTACTGAGTGGTACAGCAAGCTCAAAGATCAGACTTACTGAGTGGTACAGCAAGCTCAAAGATCAGACTTACTGAGTGGTACAGCAAGCTCAAAGATCAGACTGACTGAGTGGTACAGCAAGCTCAAAGATCAGACTTACTGAGTGGTACAGCAAGCTCAAAATTCAGACTTACTGAGTGGTACAGCAAGTTCAAAGACCAGACTTACTGAGTGGTACAGCAAGCTCAAAGACCAGACTTACTGAGTGGTACAGCAAGCTCAAAGATCAGACTTACTGAGTGGTACAGCAAGCTCACAGATCAGACTTACTGAGTGGTACAGCAAGCTCAAAGACCAGACTTACTGAGTGGTACAGGAAGCTCAAAGACCAGACTTACTGAGTGGTACAGCAAGCTCAAAGACCAGACTTACTGAGTGGTACAGCAAGCTCAAAGATCAGACTTACTGAGTGGTACAGCAAGCTCAAAGATCAGACTTACTGAGTGGTACAGCAAGCTCAAAGATCAGACTTACTGAGTGGTACAGCAAGCTAAAAGATCAGACTTACTGAGAGGTACAGCAAGCTCAAAGATCAGACTTACTGAGTGGTACAGCAAGCTCATAGATCAGACTTACTGAGTGGTACAGCAAGCTCAAAGATCAGACTTACTGAGTGGTACAGCAAGCTCAAAGGTCAGACTTACTGAGTGGTACAGAAAGATCAAAGACCAGACTTACTGAGTGGTACAGCAAGCTCAAAGATCAGACTTACTGAGTGGTACAGCAAGCTCAAAGATCAGACTTACTGAGTGGTACAGCAAGCTCAAAGATCAGACTTACTGAGTGGTACAGCAAGCTCAAAGATCAGACTTACTGAGTGGTACAGCAAGCTCAAAGATCAGACTTACTGAGTGGTACAGCAAGCTCAAAGATCAGACTTACTGAGTGGTACAGCAAGCTCAAAGATCAGACTTACTGAGTGGTACAGCAAGCTCAAAGATCAGACGTACTGAGTGGTACAGCAAGCTCAAAGATCAGACTTACTGAGTGGTACAGCAAGCTCAAAGGTCAGACTTACTGAGTGGTACAGAAAGATCAAAGACCAGACTTACTGAGTGGTACAGCAAGCTCAAAGATCAGACTTACTGAGTGGTACAGCAAGCTCAAAGATCAGACTTACTGAGTGGTACAGCAAGCTCAAAGATCAGACTTACTGAGTGGTACAGCAAGCTCAAAGATCAGACTTACTGAGTGGTAGAGCAACTCAAAGATCAGACTTACTGAGTGGTACAGCAAGCTCAAAGATCAGACTTACTGAGTGGTACAGCAAGCTCAAAGATCAGATTACTGAGTGGTACAGCAAGCTCAAAGATCAGACTTACTGAGTGGTACAGCAAGCTCAAAGATCAGACTTACTGAGTGGTACAGCAAGCTCAAAGATCAGACATACTGAGTGGTACAGCAAGCTCAAAGATCAGACTTACTGAGTGGTACAGCAAGCTCAAAGACCAGACTTACTGAGTGGTACAGCAAGCTCAAAGATCAGACTTACTGAGTGGTACAGCAAGCTCAAAGATCAGACTTACTGAGTGGTACAGCAAGCTCAAAGATCAGACTTACTAAGTGGTACAGCAAGCTCAAAGATCAGACGTACTGAGTGGTACAGCAAGCTCAAAGATCAGACTTACTGAGTGGTACAGCAAGCTCAAAGATCAGACTTACTGAGTGGTACAGCAAGCTCAAAGATCACACTCACTGAGTGGTACAGCAAGATCAAAGATCAGACTTACAGAGTGGTATAGCAAGCTCAAAGATCAGACTTACTGAGTGGTACAGCAAGGTCAAAGATCAGTCTTACTGAGTGGTACAGCAAGCTCAAAGATCAGACTTACTGAGTGGTACAGCAAGCTAAAAGATCAGACTTACTGAGTGGTACAGCAAGCTCAAAGATCAGACTTACTGAGTGGTACAGCAAGCTCAAAGATCAGACTTACTGAGTGGTACAGCAAGCTCAAAGATCAGACTTACTGAGTGGTACAGCAAGGTCAAAGATCAGACTTACTGAGTGGTACAGCAAGCTCAAAGATCAGACTTACTGAGTGGTACAGCAAGCTCAAAGATCAGACTTACTGAGTGGTACAGCAAGCTCAAAGATCAGACGTACTGAGTGGTACAGCAAGCTCAAAGACAAGACTTACTGAGTGGTACAGCAAGCTCAAAGACCAAACTTACTGAGTGGTACAGCAAGCTCAAAGATCAGACTTAATGAGAGGTACAGCAAGCTCAAAGATCAGACTTACTGAGTGGTACAGCAAGCTCAAAGATCAGACTTACTGAGTGGTACAGCAAGCTCAAAGATCAGACTTACTGAGTGGTACAGCAAGCTCAAAGATCAGACTTACTGAGTGGTACAGCAAGCTCAAAGATCAGACTTACTGAGTGGTACAGCAAGCTCAAAGATCAGACTTACTGAGTGGTACAGCAAGCTCAAAGATCAGACTTACTGAGTGGTACAGCAAGCTCAAAGATCAGACTTACTGAGTGGTACAGCAAGCTCAAAGATCAGACTTACTGAGTGGTACAGCAAGCTCAAAGATCAGACTTACTGAGTGGTACAGCAAGCTCAAAGATCAGACTTACTGAGTGGTACAGCAAGCTCAAAGATCAGACTTACTGAGTGGTACAGCAAGCTCAAAGATCAGACTTACTGAGTGGTACAGCAAGCTCAAAGATCAGACTTACTGAGTGGTACAGCAAGCTCAAAGATCAGACTTACTGAGTGGTACAGCAAGCTCAACGATCAGACGTACTGAGTGGTACAGCAAGCTCAAAGACCAGACTTACTGAGTGGTACAGCAAGCTCAAAGACCAAACTTACTGAGTGGTACAGCAAGCTCAAAGATCAGACTTAATGAGAGGTACAGCAAGCTCAAAGATCAGACTTACTGAGAGGTACAGCAAGCTCAAAGATCAGACTTACTGAGTGGTACAGCAAGCTCAAAGACCAGACTTACTGAGTGGTACAGCAAGCTCAAAGACCAGACTTACTGAGTGGTACAGCAAGCTCAAAGATCAGACTTACTGAGTGGTACAGCAAGCTCAAAGATCAGACTTACTGAGTGGTACAGCAAGCTCAAAGATCAGACTTACTGAGTGGTACAGCAAGCTCAAAGATCAGACTTACTGAGTGGTACAGCAAGCTCAAAGATCAGACTTACTGAGAGGTACAGCAAGCTCAAAGATCGGACTTACTGAGTGGTACAGCAAGCTCAAAGATCAGACTTACTGAGTGGTACAGCAAGCTAAAAGATCAGACTTACTGAGAGGTACAGCAAGCACAAAGATCAGACTTACTGAGTGGTACAGCAAGCTCAAAGATCAGACTTACTGAGTGGTACAGCAAGCTCAAAGATCAGACTTACTGAGTGGTACAGCAAGCTCAAAGACCAGAGTTACTGAGTGGTACAGCAAGCTCAAAGATCAGACTTACTGAGTGGTACAGCAAGCTCAAAGATCAGACTTACTGAGTGGTACAGCAAGCTCAAAGATCAGACTTACTGAGTGGTACAGCAAGCTCAAAGATCAGACTTACTGAGTGGTACAGCAAGCTCAAAGATCAGACTTACTGAGTGGTACAGCAAGCTAAAAGATCAGACTTACTGAGTGGTACAGCAAGCTCAAATCCCAGACTTACTGAGTGGTACAGCAAGCTCAAAGATCAGACTTACTGAGTGGTACAGCAAGCTCAAAGATCAGACATACTGAGTGGTACAGCAAGCTCAAAGATCAGACTTACTGAGTGGTACAGCAAGCTCAAAGATCAGATTACTGAGTGGTACAGCAAGCTCAAAGATCAGACTTACTGAGTGGTACAGCAAGCTCAAAGATCAGACTTACTGAGTGGTATAGCAAGCTCAAAGATCAGACATACTGAGTGGTACAGCAAGCTCAAAGATCCGACTTACTGAGTGGTACAGCAAGCTCAAAGACCAGACTTACTGAGTGGTACAGCAAGCTCAAAGATCAGACTTACTGAGTGGTACAGCAAGCTCAAAGATCAGACTTACTGAGTGGTACAGCAAGCTCAAAATTCAGACTTACTGAGTGGTACAGCAAGTTCAAAGACCAGACATACTGAGTGGTACAGCAAGCTCAAAGACCAGACTTACTGAGTGGTACAGCAAGCTCAAAGATCAGACTTACTGAGTGGTACAGCAAGCTCAAAGATCAGATTACTGAGTGGTACAGCAAGCTCAAAGATCAGACTTACTGAGTGGTACAGCAAGCTCAAAGATCAGACTTACTGAGTGGTACAGCAAGCTCAAAGATCAGACATACTGAGTGGTACAGCAAGCTCAAAGATCAGACTTACTGAGTGGTACAGCAAGCTCAAAGACCAGACTTACTGAGTGGTACAGCAAGCTCAAAGATCAGACTTACTGAGTGGTACAGCAAGCTCAAAGATCAGACTTACTGAGTGGTACAGCAAGCTCAAAGATCAGACTTACTGAGTGGTACAGCAAGCTCAAAGATCAGATGTACTGAGTGGTACAGCAAGCTCAAAGATCAGACTTACTGAGTGGTACAGCAAGCTCAAAGATCAGACTTACTGAGTGGTACAGCAAGCTCAAAGATCACACTTACTGAGTGGTACAGCAAGATCAAAGATCAGACTTACAGAGTGGTACAGCAAGCTCAAAGACCAGACTTACTGAGTGGTACAGCACGCTCAAAGACCAAACTTACTGAGTGGTACAGCAAGCTCAAAGATCAGACTTAATGAGAGGTACAGCAAGCTCAAAGATCAGACTTACTGAGAGGTACAGCAAGCTCAAAGATCAGACTTACTGAGTGGTACAGCAAGCTCAAAGACCAGACTTACTGAGTGGTACAGCAAGCTCAAAGACCAGACTTACTGAGTGGTACAGCAAGCTCAAAGATCAGACTTACTGAGTGGTACAGCAAGCTCAAAGATCAGACATACTGAGTGGTACAGCAAGCTCAAAGATCAGACTTACTGAGTGGTACAGCAAGCTCAAAGACCAGACTTACTGAGTGGTACAGCAAGCTCAAAGATCAGACTTACTGAGTGGTACAGCAAGCTCAAAGATCAGACTTACTGAGTGGTACAGCAAGCTCAAAGATCAGACTTACTGAGTGGTACAGCAAGCTCAAAGATCAGACGTACTGAGTGGTACAGCAAGCTCAAAGATCAGACTTACTGAGTGGTACAGCAAGCTCAAAGACCAGACTTACTGAGTGGTACAGCAAGCTCAAAGACCAGACTTACTGAGTGGTACAGCAAGCTCAAAGATCAGACTTACTGAGTGGTACAGCAAGCTCAAAGATCAGACTTACTGAGTGGTACAGCAAGCTCAAAGATCAGACTTACTGAGTGGTACAGCAAGCTCAAACATCAGACTTACTGAGTGGTACAGCAAGCACAAAGACCAGACTTACTGAGTGGTACAGCAAGCTCAAAGACCAGACTTACTGAGTGGTACAGCAAGCTCAAAGATCAGACTTACTGAGTGGTACAGCAAGCTGAAAGACCAGACTTACTGAGTGGTACAGCAATCTCAAAGATCAGACTTACTGAGTGGTACAGCAAGCTCAAAGATCAGACTTACTGAGTGGTACAGCAAGCTCAAAGACCAGACTTACTGAGTGGTACAGCAAGCTCAAAGATCAGACTTACTGAGTGGTACAGCAAGCTCAAAGATCAGACTTACTGAGTGGTACAGCAAGCTCAAAATTCAGACTTACTGAGTGGTACAGCAAGTTCAAAGACAAGACTTACTGAGTGGTACAGCAAGCTCAAAGACCAGACTTACTGAGTGGTACAGCAAGCTCAAAGATCAGACTTACTGAGTGGTACGGCAAGCTCACAGATCAGACTTACTGAGTGGTACAGCAAGCTCAAAGACCAGACTTACTGAGTGGTACAGGAAGCTCAAAGACCAGACTTACTGAGTGGTACAGCAAGCTCAAAGACTAGACTTACTGAGTGGTACAGCAAGCTCAAAGATCAGACTTACTGAGTGGTACAGCAAGCTCAAAGATCAGACTTACTGAGTGGTACAGCAAGCTCAAAGATCAGACTTACTGAGTGGTACAGCAAGCTCAAAGATCAGACTTACTGAGTGGTACAGCAAGCTAAAAGATCAGACTTACTGAGAGGTACAGCAAGCTCAAAGATCAGACTTACTGAGTGGTACAGCAAGCTCATAGATCAGACTTACTGAGTGGTACAGCAAGCTCAAAGATCAGACTTACTGAGTGGTACAGCAAGCTCAAAGGTCAGACTTACTGAGTGGTACAGAAAGATCAAAGACCAGACTTACTGAGTGGTACAGCAAGCTCAAAGATCAGACTTACTGAGTGGTACAGCAAGCTCAAAGATCAGACTTACTGAGTGGTACAGCAAGCTCAAAGATCAGACTTACTGAGTGGTACAGCAAGCTCAAAGGTCAGACTTACTGAGTGGTACAGCAACTCAAAGATCAGACTTACTGAGTGGTACAGCAAGCTCAAAGATCAGACTTACTGAGTGGTACAGCAAGCTCAAAGATCAGATTACTGAGTGGTACAGCAAGCTCAAAGATCAGACTTACTGAGTGGTACAGCAAGCTCAAAGATCAGACTTACTGAGTGGTACAGCAAGCTCAAAGATCAGACATACTGAGTGGTACAGCAAGCTCAAAGATCAGACTTACTGAGTGGTACAGCAAGCTCAAAGATCAGACTTACTGAGTGGTACAGCAAGCTCAAAGATCAGACTTACTGAGTGGTACAGCAAGCTCAAAGATCAGTCTTACTGAGTGGTACAGCAAGCTCAAAGATCAGACTTACTGAGTGGTACAGCAAGCTCAAAGATCAGACGTACTGAGTGGTACAGCAAGCTCAAAGATCAGACTTACTGAGTGGTACAGCAAGCTCAAAGGTCAGACTTACTGAGTGGTACAGAAAGATCAAAGACCAGACTTACTGAGTGGTACAGCAAGCTCAAAGATCAGACTTACTGAGTGGTACAGCAAGCTCAAAGATCAGACTTACTGAGTGGTACAGCAAGCTCAAAGACCAGACTTACTGAGTGGTACAGGAAGCTCAAAGACCAGACTTACTGAGTGGTACAGCAAGCTCAAAGACCAGACTTACTGAGTGGTACAGCAAGCTCAAAGATCAGACTTACTGAGTGGTACAGCAAGCTCAAAGATCAGACTTACTGAGTGGTACAGCAAGCTCAAAGATCAGACTTACTGAGTGGTACAGCAAGCTCAAAGATCAGACTTACTGAGTGGTACAGCAAGCTAAAAGATCAGACTTACTGAGAGGTACAGCAAGCTCAAAGATCAGACTTACTGAGTGGTACAGCAAGCTCATAGATCAGACTTACTGAGTGGTACAGCAAGCTCAAAGATCAGACTTACTGAGTGGTACAGCAAGCTCAAAGGTCAGACTTACTGAGTGGTACAGAAAGATCAAAGACCAGACTTACTGAGTGGTACAGCAAGCTCAAAGATCAGACTTACTGAGTGGTACAGCAAGCTCAAAGATCAGACTTACTGAGTGGTACAGCAAGCTCAAAGATCAGACTTACTGAGTGGTACAGCAAGCTCAAAGGTCAGACTTACTGAGTGGTACAGCAACTCAAAGATCAGACTTACTGAGTGGTACAGCAAGCTCAAAGATCAGACTTACTGAGTGGTACAGCAAGCTCAAAGATCAGATTACTGAGTGGTACAGCAAGCTCAAAGATCAGACTTACTGAGTGGTACAGCAAGCTCAAAGATCAGACTTACTGAGTGGTACAGCAAGCTCAAAGATCAGACATACTGAGTGGTACAGCAAGCTCAAAGATCAGACTTACTGAGTGGTACAGCAAGCTCAAAGATCAGACTTACTGAGTGGTACAGCAAGCTCAAAGATCAGACTTACTGAGTGGTACAGCAAGCTCAAAGATCAGTCTTACTGAGTGGTACAGCAAGCTCAAAGATCAGACTTACTGAGTGGTACAGCAAGCTCAAAGATCAGACGTACTGAGTGGTACAGCAAGCTCAAAGATCAGACTTACTGAGTGGTACAGCAAGCTCAAAGGTCAGACTTACTGAGTGGTACAGAAAGATCAAAGACCAGACTTACTGAGTGGTACAGCAAGCTCAAAGATCAGACTTACTGAGTGGTACAGCAAGCTCAAAGATCAGACTTACTGAGTGGTACAGCAAGCTCAAAGATCAGACTTACGGAGTGGTACAGCAAGCTCAAAGATCAGACTTACTGAGTGGTAGAGCAACTCAAAGATCAGACTTACTGAGTGGTACAGCAAGCTCAAAGATCAGACTTACTGAGTGGTACAGCAAGCTCAAAGATCAGATTACTGAGTGGTACAGCAAGCTCAAAGATCAGACTTACTGAGTGGTACAGCAAGCTCAAAGATCAGACTTACTGAGTGGTACAGCAAGCTCAAAGATCAGACATACTGAGTGGTACAGCAAGCTCAAAGATCAGACTTACTGAGTGGTACAGCAAGCTCAAAGACCATACTTACTGAGTGGTACAGCAAGCTCAAAGATCAGACTTACTGAGTGGTACAGCAAGCTCAAAGATCAGACTTACTGAGTGGTACAGCAAGCTCAAAGATCAGACTTACTGAGTGGTACAGCAAGCTCAAAGATCAGACGTACTGAGTGGTACAGCAAGCTCAAAGATCAGACTTACTGAGTGGTACAGCAAGCTCAAAGATCAGACTTACTGAGTGGTACAGCAAGCTCAAAGATCACACTTACTGAGTGGTACAGCAAGATCAAAGATCAGACTTACAGAGTGGTACAGCAAGCTCAAAGATCAGACTTACTGAGTGGTACAGCAAGGTCAAAGATCAGACTTACTGAGTGGTACAGCAAGCTCAAAGATCAGACTTACTGAGTGGTACAGCAAGCTAAAAGATCAGACTTACTGAGTGGTACAGCAAGCTCAAAGATCAGACTTACTGAGTGGTACAGCAAGCTCAAAGATCAGACTTACTGAGTGGTACAGCAAGCTCAAAGATCAGACTTACGGAGTGGTACAGCAAGGTCAAAGATCAGACTTACTGAGTGGTACAGCAAGCTCAAAGATCAGACTTACTGAGTGGTACAGCAAGCTCAAAGATCAGACTTACTGAGTGGTACAGCAAGCTCAAAGATCAGACGTACTGAGTGGTACAGCAAGCTCAAAGACCAGACTTACTGAGTGGTACAGCAAGCTCAAAGACCAAACTTACTGAGTGGTACAGCAAGCTCAAAGATCAGACTTAATGAGAGGTACAGCAAGCTCAAAGATCAGACTTACTGAGAGGTACAGCAAGCTCAAAGATCAGACTTACTGAGTGGTACAGCAAGCTCAAAGACCAGACTTACTGAGTGGTACAGCAAGCTCAAAGACCAGACTTACTGAGTGGTACAGCAAGCTCAAAGATCACACTTACTGAGTGGTACAGCAAGCTCAAAGATCAGACTTACTGAGTGGTACAGCAAGCTCAAAGATCAGACTTACTGAGTGGTACAGCAAGCTCAAAGATCAGACTTACTGAGTGGTACAGCAAGCTCAAAGATCAGACTTACTGAGTGGTACAGCAAGCTCAAAGATCACACTTATTGAGTGGTACAGCATGATCAAAGATCAGACTTACAGAGTGGTACAGAAAGCTCAAAGATCAGACTTACTGAGTGGTACAGCAAGGTCAAAGATCAGACTTACTGAGTGGTACAGCAAGCTCAAAGATCAGACTTACTGAGTGGTACAGCAAGCTCAAAGATCAGACTTACTGAGTGGTACAGCAAGCTCAAAGATCAGACTTACTGAGTGGTACAGCAAGGTCAAAGATCAGACTTACTGAGTGGTACAGCAAGCTCAAAGATCAGACTTACTGAGTGGTACAGCAAGCTCAAAGATCAGACTTACTGAGTGGTACAGCAAGCTCAAAGATCAGACGTACTGAGTGGTACAGCAAGCTCAAAGACCAGACTTACTGAGTGGTACAGCAAGCTCAAAGACCAAACTTACTGAGTGGTACAGCAAGCTCAAAGATCAGACTTAATGAGAGGTACAGCAAGCTCAAAGATCAGACTTACTGAGAGGTACAGCAAGCTCAAAGATCAGACTTACTGAGTGGTACAGCAAGCTCAAAGACCAGACTTACTGAGTGGTACAGCAAGCTCAAAGACCAGACTTACTGAGTGGTACAGCAAGCTCAAAGATCAGACTTACTGAGTGGTACAGCAAGCTCAAAGATCAGACTTACTGAGAGGTACAGCAAGCTCAAAGATCAGACTTACTGAGTGGTACAGCAAGCTCAAAGATCAGACTTACTGAGTGGTACAGCAAGCTCAAAGATCAGACTTGCTGAGTGGTACAGCAAGCTCAAAGATCAGACTTACTGAGTGGTACAGCAAGCTCAAAGATCAGACTTACTGAGTGGTACAGCAAGCTCAAATCCCAGACTTACTGAGTGGTACAGCAAGCTCAAAGACCAGACTTACTGAGTGGTACAGAAAGCTCAAAGATCAGACTTACTGAGTGGTACAGCAAGCTCAAAGATCAAACTTACTGAGTGGTACAGCAAGATCAAAGATCAGACTTACAGAGTGGTACAGCAAGCTCAAAGATCAGACTTACTGAGTGGTACAGCAAGGTCAAAGATCAGACTTACTGAGTGGTACAGCAAGCTCAAAGATCAGACTTACTGAGTGGTACAGCAAGCTAAAAGATCAGACTTACTGAGTGGTACAGCAAGCTCAAAGATCAGACTTACTGAGTGGTACAGCAAGCTCAAAGATCAGACTTACTGAGTGGTACAGCAAGATCAAAGATCAGACTTACAGAGTGGTACAGCAAGCTCAAAGATCAGACTTACTGAGTGGTACAGCAAGCTCAAAGATCAGACTTACTGAGTGGTACAGCAAGGTCAAAGATCAGACTTACTGAGTGGTACAGCAAGCTCAAAGATCAGACTTACTGAGTGGTACAGCAAGCTCAAAGATCAGACTTACTGAGTGGTACAGCAAGCTCAAAGATCAGACTTACTGAGTGGTACAGCAAGCTAAAAGATCAGACTTACTGAGTGGTACAGAAAGCTCAAAGATCAGACTTACTGAGTGGTACAGCAAGCTCAAAGATCAGACTTACTGAGTGGTACAGCAAGCTCAAAGATCAGACTTACTGAGTGGTACAGCAAGGTCAAAGATCAGACTTACTGAGTGGTACAGCAAGCTCAAAGATCAGACTTACTGAGTGGTACAGCAAGGTCAAAGATCAGACTTACTGAGTGGTACAGCAAGCTCAAAGATCAGACTTACTGAGTGGTACAGCAAGCTAAAAGATCAGACTTACTGAGTGGTACAGCAAGCTCAAAGATCAGACTTACTGAGTGGTACAGCAAGGTCAAAGATCAGACTTACTGAGTGGTACAGCAAGCTCAAAGATCAGACTTACTGAGTGGTACAGCAAGCTCAAAGATCAGACTTACTGAGTGGTACAGCAAGCTCAAAGATCAGACTTACTGAGTGGTACAGCAAGGTCAAAGATCAGACTTACTGAGTGGTACAGCAAGCTCAAAGATCAGACTTACTGAGTGGTACAGCAAGCTCAAAGATCAGACTTACTGAGTGGTACAGCAAGCTCAAAGATCAGACTTACTGAGTGGTACAGCAAGCTCAAAGATTCAGACTTACTGAGTGGTACAGCAAGCTAAAAGATCAGACTTACTGAGTGGTACAGCAAGCTCAAAGATCAGACTTACTGAGTGGTACAGCAAGCTCAAAGATCAGACTTACTGAGTGGTACAGCAAGATCAAAGATCAGACTTACAGAGTGGTACAGCAAGCTCAAAGATCAGACTTACTGAGTGGTACAGCAAGCTCAAAGATCAGACTTACTGAGTGGTACAGCAAGGTCAAAGATCAGACTTACTGAGTGGTACAGCAAGCTCAAAGATCAGACTTACTGAGTGGTACAGCAAGCTCAAAGATCAGACTTACTGAGTGGTACAGCAAGCTCAAAGATCAGACTTACTGAGTGGTACAGCAAGCTCAAAGATCAGACTTACTGAGTGGTACAGCAAGCTCAAAGATCAGACTTACTGAGTGGTACAGCAAGCTAAAAGATCAGACTTACTGAGTGGTACAGCAAGCTCAAAGATCAGACTTACTGAGTGGTACAGCAAGCTCAAAGATCAGACTTACTGAGTGGTACAGCAAGATCAAAGATCAGACTTACTGAGTGGTACAGCAAGCTCAAAGATCAGACTTACTGAGTGGTACAGCAAGCTCAAAGATCAGACTTACTGAGTGGTACAGCAAGGTCAAAGATCAGACTTACTGAGTGGTACAGCAAGGTCAAAGATCAGACTTACTGAGTGGTACAGCAAGCTCAAAGATCAGACTTACTGAGTGGTACAGCAAGCTCAAAGATCAGACTTACTGAGTGGTACAGCAAGGTCAAAGATCAGACTTACTGAGTGGTACAGCAAGCTCAAAGATCAGACTTACTGAGTGGTACAGCAAGCTCAAATATCAGACTTACTGAGTGGTACAGCAAGCTCAAAGATCAGACTTACTGAGTGGTACAGCAAGCTCAAAGATCAGACTTACTGAGTGGTACAGCAAGCTAAAAGATCAGACTTACTGAGTGGTACAGCAAGCTCAAAGATCAGACTTACTGAGTGGTACAGCAAGCTCAAAGATCAGACTTACTGAGTGGTACAGCAAGATCAAAGATCAGACTTACAGAGTGGTACAGCAAGCTCAAAGATCAGACTTACTGAGTGGTACAGCAAGCTCAAAGATCAGACTTACTGAGTGGTACAGCAAGGTCAAAGATCAGACTTACTGAGTGGTACAGCAAGCTCAAAGATCAGACTTACTGAGTGGTACAGCAAGCTCAAAGATCAGACTTACTGAGTGGTACAGCAAGCTCAAAGATCAGACTTACTGAGTGGTACAGCAAGCTCAAAGATCAGACTTACTGAGTGGTACAGCAAGGTCAAAGATCAGACTTACTGAGTGGTACAGCAAGCTCAAAGATCAGACTTACTGAGTGGTACAGCAAGCTAAAAGATCAGACTTACTGAGTGGTACAGCAAGCTCAAAGATCAGACTTACTGAGTGGTACAGCAAGCTCAAAGATCAGACTTACTGAGTGGTACAGCAAGATCAAAGATCAGACTTACAGAGTGGTACAGCAAGCTCAAAGATCAGACTTACTGAGTGGTACAGCAAGCTCAAAGATCAGACTTACTGAGTGGTACAGCAAGGTCAAAGATCAGACTTACTGAGTGGTACAGCAAGCTCAAAGATCAGACTTACTGAGTGGTACAGCAAGCTCAAAGATCAGACTTACTGAGTGGTACAGCAAGGTCAAAGATCAGACTTACTGAGTGGTACAGCAAGCTCAAAGATCAGACTTACTGAGTGGTACAGCAAGCTAAAAGATCAGACTTACTGAGTGGTACAGCAAGCTCAAAGATCAGACTTACTGAGTGGTACAGCAAGCTCAAAGATCAGACTTACTGAGTGGTACAGCAAGATCAAAGATCAGACTTACTGAGTGGTACAGCAAGCTCAAAGATCAGACTTACTGAGTGGTACAGCAAGGTCAAAGATCAGACTTACTGAGTGGTACAGCAAGCTCAAAGATCAGACTTACTGAGTGGTACAGCAAGCTCAAAGATCAGACTTACTGAGTGGTACAGCAAGCTCAAAGATCAGACTTACTGAGTGGTACAGCAAGCTCAAAGATCAGACTTACTGAGTGGTACAGCAAGGTCAAAGATCAGACTTACTGAGTGGTACAGCAAGCTCAAAGATCAGACTTACTGAGTGGTACAGCAAGCTCAAAGATCAGACTTACTGAGTGGTACAGCAAGGTCAAAGATCAGACTTACTGAGTGGTACAGCAAGCTCAAAGATCAGACTTACTGAGTGGTACAGCAAGCTCAAAGATCAGACTTACTGAGTGGTACAGCAAGCTCAAAGATCAGACTTACTGAGTGGTACAGCAAGCTCAAAGATCAGACTTACTGAGTGGTACAGCAAGCTCAAAGATCAGACTTACTGAGTGGTACAGCAAGCTCAAAGATCAGACTTACTGAGTGGTACAGCAAGCTCAAAGATCAGACTTACTGAGTGGTACAGCAAGCTCAAAGATCAGACTTACTGAGTGGTACAGCAAGCTCAAAGATCAGACTTACTGAGTGGTACAGCAAGCTCAAAGATCAGACTTACTGAGTGGTACAGCAAGCTCAAAGATCAGACTTACTGAGTGGTACAGCAAGCTCAAAGATCAGACTTACTGAGTGGTACAGCAAGCTCAAAGATCAGACTTACTGAGTGGTACAGCAAGCTCAAAGATCAGACTTACTGAGTGGTACAGCAAGCTCAAAGATCAGACTTACTGAGTGGTACAGCAAGCTCAAAGATCAGACTTACTGAGTGGTACAGCAAGCTCAAAGATCAGACTTACTGAGTGGTACAGCAAGCTCAAAGATCAGACTTACTGAGTGGTACAGCAAGCTCAAAGATCAGACTTACTGAGTGGTACAGCAAGCTCAAAGATCAGACTTACTGAGTGGTACAGCAAGCTCAAAGATCAGACTTACTGAGTGGTACAGCAAGCTCAAAGATCAGACTTACTGAGTGGTACAGCAAGCTCAAAGATCAGACTTACTGAGTGGTACAGCAAGCTCAAAGATCAGACTTACTGAGTGGTACAGCAAGCTCAAAGATCAGACTTACTGAGTGGTACAGCAAGCTCAAAGATCAGACTTACTGAGTGGTACAGCAAGCTCAAAGATCAGACTTACTGAGTGGTACAGCAAGCTCAAAGATCAGACTTACTGAGTGGTACAGCAAGCTCAAAGATCAGACTTACTGAGTGGTACAGCAAGCTCAAAGATCAGACTTACTGAGTGGTACAGCAAGCTCAAAGATCAGACTTACTGAGTGGTACAGCAAGCTCAAAGATCAGACTTACTGAGTGGTACAGCAAGCTCAAAGATCAGACTTACTGAGTGGTACAGCAAGCTCAAAGATCAGACTTACTGAGTGGTACAGCAAGCTCAAAGATCAGACTTACTGAGTGGTACAGCAAGCTCAAAGATCAGACTTACTGAGTGGTACAGCAAGCTCAAAGATCAGACTTACTGAGTGGTACAGCAAGCTCAAAGATCAGACTTACTGAGTGGTACAGCAAGCTCAAAGATCAGACTTACTGAGTGGTACAGCAAGCTCAAAGATCAGACTTACTGAGTGGTACAGCAAGCTCAAAGATCAGACTTACTGAGTGGTACAGCAAGCTCAAAGATCAGACTTACTGAGTGGTACAGCAAGCTCAAAGATCACACTTACAGAGTGGTACAGCAAGATCAAAGATCAGACTTACAGAGTGGTACAGCAAGCTCAAAGATCAGACTTACTGAGTGGTACAGCAAGGTCAAAGATCAGACTTACTGAGTGGTACAGCAAGCTCAAAGATCAGACTTACTGAGTGGTACAGCAAGCA